>NC_141693.1:1682215039-1683487539 GCF_964263255.1 Lissotriton vulgaris | reverse complement strand
CAAAGGTACAGCAGTCACTCGCGATAAATACACTGAGCATCAGAAAAGAGACTACACACAGGATGTATGTATATAATGTTTATATTCAACACACATGTGCAATCATTATAACCTGAACATCATATACTTCTGGGCATAAAACACATTTGGAAATATTATAAGGCCCACGCGTATGGTATGATATCAATATTGTGCACACTGTGGACAATTCCTAATTCATCCCCACCATACCCCCTGAGAGAGAGCACCCTTATGCGATGCAACACACTGTCCACCTAGCCCCCCCCCCCTTAGTAATCCAGGTAACACAGGCCTGCACAGTTATAGGGTACACCCTGGATCTCCACGATATCAAAGATATGTACATACATGAAACTACAACACTTTTTAGCAGCACCACGGGCTAGAGCCACACGGGTAACCCCAATGTCAAATGTATTGTGCTTTTGGCATGAAATCAACGTATAAAGTGGCATCGCAGGCCAGTGTCGTGAATCACAGGCGGTACGCTGACTATTAGTCCCACTCACACACACACACACACACTCACTCCACACCACTACAGGATGTGACAGGTACCAGCCCAGTCCGTATGGAACACTCTCGTGCACATACGCACTCAGCACCCTAATGCGGTGCTACTGGTACCCAGCAGGTCAGTGGATAACACCCTGCAGATTCTGAGGCCCCAGCCTCCCTCTCGTTCATCCTGATGGTCCTATACCCCCGGATAGAAGATTAAAAACCATACACCCTGGATACTAGGCCGCATGTGGCCGAAGTCACACTTAGTCTGGGTTGTTGGTAAGCAGGTGGGGATGCATAGCAAGTTTTAATTAGGAGGCAGACATAAACAAGGGGAGTTTAGCAGCCACTCAGGAAATTCACCCACACTCTCACTACTACCTGGCGCCAGGATATCTTCGGGAGGATCCAGGTGTGGAGAGGGCATTTGGTGCGCCAAGATGAGGGTCTACAAGGGAACAACCAATGAATGGGGAGTAACACAGGGGAGCCTCTCGATAGAAGAAGGCACTCCAATCCGTACACAATGATCACGGTCGTGCCCAGGCAATCCGGGCCCAGCGTCTGGTGCTGGTTGGTATGGTTCACACCAGACACTTCAGGTCTTCAACACGAAGAGTTGCAAATTCGTACCTCCATGGAAGTGAGGAACAGTGACCGGTGCACGCTGAGATGGGTTGCACCAGGCAATTTCGATCACGCACAATGAAGAGTTGCAAATTCCATAGCTCCCTGGAAATGACGCACACGATAATACAGTTTACACCAGACCAGTCCCGTCACACATGCAGGCACAAGTCCAGCAGAGCCACATGAGGTAGAATAAGGCACTACTATGGGTACACACCCACCTCAGCGGGTCGCACCCTGTGAATTGGACACTGCACGCAATGGACATTCAGAAATGCGGCACGATCGATGAAACAGGCCATGCGGGGTTCCACAACTGGTGAATCCACTTACCACCAGGCGCCACATGCTTAGATACGGCCAAGATTCCTGGGGCTCTGTACTAGACAATCTGGTCTCCAGACAAGTCTTAATTCTCCACTCACACCACACTACCCAATGGAATTCTGTAGCTGATGTGGGCACTTGAGAGGGCAACGCTCCCCAGATGTCACATGTAGATGTTGTAGGTCCATCGGAGGAAATCTTTGATGTCCCCGAGATCTCCGGGAGAACAGGAGGCCTGCAGACGTGCCATTGGAGAGCACAATTCATGGTGCCACTTCAGTAGGACTTCAGCACAGGCCAGCCACTATTAAGAAAGGGCACACGGTCCACTACATTGTCAGTTATTCTCCATGTGCACAACAGAGTCCTCTGTCAATGTGCACCACGTAGTCCGGTTTCTCCGGTCCAGCGTCCCTAAAATCGTATCTCACCCTTTGCTGAATGATGGCACCCACAGTTATATTGTTGTGTGTTTTCGAAGTTAGTGGTGGTTCAAGGGATTTCCGTTTGAACCACAGATGTTTCCCCTAAATTCTAGGCCTGTCTGCCACGGGGCTGTGCAATGCAGATCTTTATCTTTAGTAGGGCCATGATCAGGCCCGAGAGGCAAACTATCAAAACTTTTCTCTCCAATCTATCCCATCCAGCCCTCAAATGGCAGAGGTCTTGTAAAGTTTATTTAGTTATGGTCACAGAACTCCAAAGAGGTCCACATAAAACCACAACAGTACTTGCATGTGAATAAGATAAAATTGTAAGTTTCAATGAATTACACATAATAAAATATTCCACCACATTATGAGATCAGAGAATTGTAAACAATATCCACAGTTAAAAAAAACGTTCACTTGACAGGTTTCTAACAAACAGCAGCATATTATGCAGAGCAAAATATGAAGTGACTTTTATGCCATCAGCACAAGGGTTTAAAGAATATTTATAGAGAAGAATAATTTATACACCACAAAAATGCAATCAAACAATACAAATGGCTAATACATAGAAGATTGGTCTTGCCGTTCTAGTGGGATGACCATGGTTTATGACGGTCGCTGGGGAATGCACTGATGTGCTTATACAACCCCTGTTGTCCACCAGGGCCAGGTACTACCGTACACAAGACTCTTGTAGCATAGAAATAAGTGCCATTTCTAAGCGAGTTATGCCAAACCCCCTTTACCTTTGGAAAGGGTTTGGTATTGCGAATCCATTAATAGGAAACATCAAGAGGCTGTTCCACTAAAATCCGGAATTGCAGCCTGAAGTAATGTCTACCACTTTCCCATGTTAACCTATGGGAAGAGCAAGCCTCCTAGTTAGTGAGTTAGTGAAAACAGACACAGGTATTCTACACCACCTGGGCGCAAGTGCGCTAGTTTGCACACATACCTGCAATGGCTGGTTGGACACACAGTCCCCAGCACCAGGGGTGCAAGAGCACCTACCTGAGTCTGCAATGTGAGAGAGGGGTTATGGAAAGATGAGGGGCACTGTGGGGGGTGGTAGTGAGGGAATCTGTGGTGAAACAGGAGATTGAGGGAGAGAGGGAACCAAAAAAGTTTGTCGCTCTGGGCGCCACCAGCACTAAAGCCGACTTGAATCATCCAACGAAGACGTGACAGGAGCAAATGAGAAGTTGTTGACTTCTTACCTGGGCTGCCAGGAGTGCAGTAATGTCTGGCTAGGACCCTGGGGGATTGTGAATCAGGGAGTCCCAGGCTGTCAGGACTCTTGATGCATCGCAGAACATCCTGCGAAAGAATTAGCGTGCCTCCTCAGGCGGGGTCCCAGGGGCACTATAATACATGACTAATGCATTTTAGTGCGGCACCCCAGACACAGCACTAAAATGCGTTATCCTAACCCCTGATGCGAGGTTCTTGACAGGGCTGCGATTCAGTCTTTCAACGCAGATGTCCTCATTCTTCCTTATTTGGCCGGCTTAGTGAGGCCACAAGAAGGCGTAGTGACCACCTCTTGGCTTTCCCCTTCTCACTCAATAGTTTTGAGACACCTGGAAAGAAAGGAGGAAACCCATCTGGTGTTATAGTCAAAGAGGGGTTCCAAGCATGGGACAAGGCAACAGGCAAGACCCTGGCCTAGCCTGCTCTGGTGAGGCTGCATTTAAGCGCACTGGCCCCCCTCAGCCTCTTAGTCTATGTATCTCTATTTTTACTCTGACCATCTATAAACAGTATTTATGTTTATGGCAGGAAGGACGGCTGTTCAGTAACCTTTTTGGGCAGGGTGCAGTTGCGTGATGTGCATATGACAAGTAGTACAGGAAGTGCCACCCCAGAAAGCAGCAGCATACATCCGACAGGTGTTACACAGGCCTATTAAGAAATGGTTCCCTGGAGGCAATATTGTTGCTTTTGACTTGGCGACATAGTAGAGCTGACAGATGGTAGTCTCTTTCTGCATTCACACTGTATTTGCCTTTATTTAAATGTACCAGTTCCGAGAAACCTGGCATTAACGCTTCTCTTCAGTTACACTCACCGTAGAGCCTGAGCTTTCTGCCACTGTGACAGGATACACTGGGCTCCTGTCTCTCTTGTTGCACTGGCTCTGGGCCCTGACACCTTAGAATCACCACAAATACATAATGTCCTTTTCCCCCGTTGTTTGTCGATTAGATTTTCCCAAATAAGTTGCTGCATGGTTGTTCCAAAATGAAAAACCGTTATATGCTAGCGCTCAGTCCACAACTGACATACTACTTTTTAGGTTTCGCCTAGCGGAAGCTGCGCTCTGCGCAGCTTTTCCGCGCAGGCGAAATCCTGTTGAGAACCGTAGGGTGCTTTGGTTCGGCCCTCGTCCTTGATTGGCTGGCTCCGTAAACGGAGCCTTGCCATTGGACGAGGGGCCTGTCCGTCAATGCCGGACCAGACACGGGGGCGTTCCCGACATTCTTTGGCTTTTGCCGACGTCACGGGACGCCGGGAACGCCCCCGTGTCTGGTCCGGCATTGCCGGCACTTCTGCGTCTCTTCTTCCCGTTTCCCGCCCCGTGACTGGCCGGCCGGCCAATCCTAGCGCGGCCGGCCGGAAGTGCCCGCCCCCCGCAGCCCGGGGAAGAAGGAGAGGAAGACGGCAAGCACTATGGCGGCGCCCGCGGGGAGACCGGAGAAGTGCCTCTCCAACCTGCCGCTCTGTCTGGGCTGCCCAGCCTGTCGCTGCTCGCCTCTGCGGTGCTACAGTCACCGGTCTGTGCTGCCTGCAGCCGTGCCCTCCGTGCCCGCTGGCTGCTTCCTGGGAGAAGGCGACTCGGCGTGAACGCTGAACCCTTTACCGCGCTCCAAGCGCCATGTGTCTTTTTATTCCTCGCCGAACCCCGGCCTCCCAGCTCGAGTCCCTGCCCCCTCGGGGAGGAGCCCGCCAACAAAACCTTTCTCCATCCCACCTGTGGAGTTTGATTCTCCCCACCCCCTTGTTGTCCCCCTCTGCACCCTCTCCCCACCGAAAAGAAAATCTATCTATTTTAAGGTGACACTTAAGACTGCGGGTGGCTGCTGTGTCTGCAGATCGCCCTGCTTCCTGCGGCGCCTGGTCAATACATGTCTTTTCTTCCTGGTGAATGCCTCGCCTGCCTCCCGGATTCCTTCTCCCCCGTCTCCTGATGGGGTTTATTCACTCCTGTCATTTCTGCAGTTAATCTGCCCTCAAGTCTTGGCCAGAGCTTCCCCTGGGTGGCCGGTCTGGCTGGGGGCTAATGGCCGGCTGGAGCGCAGCTTGACGACTGACTCTGTCCCAACCCAAAAGACTCTCTGGGGTTATGGTGACACTGGCAGGAGACTGGCTCTGATCTAGCCCTGCAAGCACTTTATTTCAGCATTAACTGAAAACTCGTCGTGACTACAATCTCCAACAGCACAGTCAGTTTTCTGGGGGACAGCTCTGTTAGCGCCTAAAAGCAGCACTATTCAGCATTCTGTGCTAAAGACGTCACAAATCCATTGGTACATCACAAATAGGTAAGCACAATTATCTAGGCACGTGGCTTTTTACTCGAATGAATAAAAGATGTAATTAATTAGCACACGAATGAATGAGTGAATGAAAACTTTATATCGAAGCCAGTGAAGCGATTCGCCTGTAGTCGTCCTTACTAAAGAAGATAAGCCTTGGTGGTAAGAGGTTTTGCGGGCACACGCGAAGTGCGGAGTGAAGCCTCTACTCTATAGTCTCAGCAAAGAGGCCAAAGACCGTACTTCTGACAATCTGCGCTGCTCCCGATGCTTCCTGGCTTAGTTTGGTGCAGTGAGCTCATGAAACGGAGGCCAAGGGCCCAGAGGTGACTCGGATAAGCGCATGACCCAAAAGTGATGAATTTAACACCACGGCCTGGAGGCGGGAGACTCGACACCTAAACACGGAAGTGAATCGGCTAACTCCAAACCCTGTGACTTGCAACACCTCAGTCTCGCCTAGTGCCCAGAGTAGTGCTTAGATGTCATTCATTTGGCACTAGTGTCCAGAAAAGACGCATTTGACCGATTTCGGTTCCCACTGCTGTATGGGAAGGGGCGGGGGTACCGGCTGCGCTAGGGGATTCAATGACATGACGAGTCGCGCTTTTGATCGGGCAGTGTGTGCTGCCCAAACACTGGGCTGTGTATTGCGTAGATATCTTGTATCTTCCCATCTCGTTCGTCTTTTTACTTTTCTGATGTCGTTATTTTCTTACTTTCGCTGTAAAACCCAACCACACATGCTCTCTTCTGTCCGACTTCATTTCACCGATCTCTGCTCGTTTCAACCCCCATGCCTCTATTTTCCTCCCTTGTGCCGTTCTTTCGCTGTCTCCATTATCGCCTAGTTCTTTCTCTAATTCCAGCCCGAGTCCCCCCAACCTTTACTCCTTTCTCCTTACGGCTTTTATCTCGTTCACCGCCCACAGCTCCTCCTCTTTCCTCCCCCTTTAGCTTTCATCTCCTTTTTCGTCTTCACACCTCATCCTTTCTTCTCTCTTCTGTCATAATTCCCCTCTCGTTCACCCTCCTTCTTCTTCATTTCTCTACACTCCCTTGTCATTTTACTCGTGTCTCCCATTTTATTATCTCTTCTTGTTTCTTTCCCCTCTCCATGTTCCTCTCACCTCACCTCGCATCTCACCCCCACCCGCACTTCAGTTCTCTTTTGCTTTCTCTTCCGTTTTCTCGTCTTACCTCATCTCATCACTCTTTCTTCCTCTTAGTCTCTTACTTTCATGTATTTCCGCTTCTCTAAATTTCTTTATCGTTCCTGTATTCCCCGTTTAATGTTATTTCCCCCGCCCCCCCCCCCCTGCCTCTCTCTGTTTTATTTCCATGCCTTTTTCTCTAGTCGCTCCTCATTTCGCATCGTTTCCTTTCAATTTGTTCTCGTCTTCTTCCCATCCACACTTCCTTAAACCTAACTCCCAATCTCCTTTCTTTCCTATAGGCGTTATCCTCGTCTCTCCTTCCATCTTGCAGAACTTCTTCTGTCCCCTCTCTATTCAATTCATTCTTCCTCCCCTTCCCTATTCTACCCAACTCTTGCCTCGCGAACTCCTACAACCTCGTGACATTTCCTTGTGCACAAAAGTGATCTGGTCTCTCCTGTGTTAGAGGGTTTTTCACGTAGAAATGATTGAAAGCCCAGTGTCGGTCACAATCAGGTGTCAGACTTCAGTGCCTGGAGGCGTTTCATACCTAGGCACTATAGCAATGTATGCAGACGCTTGTTTATTTCTGCAGTGTGTCACTTATAAAGTGTTAAATATAGAGGTCAACTCATTTTCTCAGCAGCTGGGGAATTCCTAGTCCGACTAAACTGCGTCCTTCCCATTGGCTAGAATATACTCACTGTCAGATTTGACACCCGCTCTTTTGGACAGTTAGGTGCTGAGTGTACGATCTGTCACAAGGGCCTCTGGAATTATGTGGCAAAGGAGGACCCACATAAACCTTAAGGCTAACTCAATCAACCAGCAGGATGCTGGAGCATATCATGTGACGGTATATGCTTGTTATTTTATCATTTTATCAAAGATGCAGATTATACAATATGTGGCAAATACAGTAAATTCACTATACCGGAAACACCGCAGATTAAACCGCCTAATTAGTGGCCCTTGCAGGATGTGCTAGCTCTGATAGATGGAGGATAATGGATGTTCTGCACAGGTAAGAAAGTACGTCTTGTATTTTATTAAATAAATTACTACATTTATGAGAAACATAACATGCTCAAAACCTTTTTTTACTGTCTAGCCCCCCTTTCTTTCTATCTTTAATTATCTCTCACTTTGCTTTATTCTCGCTCTCACTGCCCCTCTACCTCTCGCTTCTCTGTTTCTCCTTCTGTCTTTCTTACTCCTACCAATCCGGCTATAGCCCACTTCCACCTAGTTCTTTCTTTCTGCCTCCCTTCCCTCTGTGCACCATCACCCCATTCTACAAGCCCCCTGGGTGTCACGCAGGCTTTTTAGGTTTTGCCTCGCCAAAGATGCGCTCTGCGCATCTTTTCGGCGCAGGCGAAAACCTGATGAGAACTGTAGTGTGGCTTGGTTCGGCCCTCGTCGTTGATTGGCTGGCTCCGTAAACGGAGCCTTGCCATTGGACGAGGGGCCTGTCCGTCAATGCCGGACCAGACACGGGGGCGTTCCCGACATTCTTTGGCTTTTGCCGACGTCACGGGACGCCGGGAACGCCCCCGTGTCTGGTCCGGCATTGCCGGCACTACTGCGTCTCTTCTCCTCCGTCGCCGGCCTCCAGTCTCCTCCTCCCCGATTGCATTGCCCCGTGACTGGCCGGCCGGCCAATCCTAGCGCGGCCGGCCGGAAGTGCCCGCCCCCCGCAGCCCGGGGAAGAAGGAGAGGAAGACGGCAAGCACTATGGCGGCGCCCGCGGGGAGACCGGAGAAGTGCCTCTCCAACCTGCCGCTCTGTCTGGCCTGCCCAGCCTGTCGCTGCTCGCCTCCCAGACCGATCGAGAAGTGCCGCCGTCGCAAGGTGCGTGCTCTGTTCCACTAATTTCGCTCTTTTCAGGTAAATCGGTTATTTTTAATATGGCGACAGTACTCGCATCATTCCTAGTAGCCGCCGTCGCAAGGTGCGTGCTCTCGCATGGTGAGATCAACATTAAACTGGGAATTTCCGTAATTGACCACATCACCAGAGTTACAGCCTTACATTTTCCCTTGCTGTTTGCCTGCCTCCCATAGTCCACCCTGCTTACCATTTTATTCCTTGGTGATGTGTCGCTGTGTTACAACCATATGAAGCTCTCATTGCTGTGCTTTGTGAGGCTTTTCCGAGCTTGCTTCTTGGTTCAAAGTTTCCAAAGTTAATCATTGTATATGTCTTGTTAATGAACAATTTTCTCTGTAAACCCATTCCAGATAGTTTTGACATTATCTAACGGCATCATCTTTTATAGCATCGCCATTTCCGTACCCGGGAATCTTCTGTTCACTGCTTGGGGAGTCAGAGCTTGAATCCTTGTCTATGGACTGTGAAGAAAGTGTTTTTTTTCTCTGATCTGTTGATATGGGCTTTATTGGTATGTTTTCTGAGGAACTAACAGCACCGTAAATCCAAAGTGATGGCATTATAGCTCTATATAAATCTGATCTCACACACACTGAAGCAATGCCGATGAGCTATGACGCTTCTTTCCACAGCACAAGTATTTGTGGACTTCTCCAGGTTGATTTCTCTTATTCCCCTTACAGCATCCCCAGTACTCGCCCGTCCTGTAATTTAGTTGTGCCCTAAGTGATAAATACATATAAAGATAAGATATTAGAGTTTGAATCTCTGAAGCAATAGTTCTTGAAGGTGTTGTCCTTCATCCACCTCTTCAGTGCTGTTATCTTCTGATGCTCCCACATTTAGCTGGAATTTTAGATGGTTGTGTAGTAATTCCAGAAAAAGCTACACTGAGTTGACCCCCACCACTCGTGTTGTCGAAAGTTGGTGATATGCTGTTTACAGGGTGTCTACGTTTTTCATATTCCCACACTCTGGCCTGAGAGCAAGGCGTAACTGTGGTGTAGCTGTAAATCTGACTTCTGATCCACCATCTTTCAGCTGTTCAAATGACTTGCAGGGACGCTGCTCAGTAACTGGGCTGAGCATTATATTAGACAAGGGCCCAATTTACTCAGTACATTAATATCCCCTCCGTTTTGAAGTTCATGATCCCCTTGATGGTTTCAGTGTTTGACACTGAGGTCCCCACTGGAGTCTCTAGGAGGAGACTACTCCTGAAAACCAGTGTGGTGGCACCCCAGCTTCCCATGCTGTCTCACCCATTGTAGTGATGAGTGACTGCACCTGGGAGGCCTTGTATTCTGCACATTTTGGCATCTCCATGCTGAAATGCATACTGTAACCAACTGTGCTGTTCTCTTGGCCCGTATATACCTCTTAGAATTTGCCACTTTGAAAGGCTTCCTTGGTTTTATCTCAAATAGGGTGCCTCAATCCACTGATGCCGTTTGTGTACAATGCAAGCACAAATGCGTTTTAGCACACTAAAAGACTGCCCTATTGGCTTTGCCAATGATTGCGTAAAAGTGAAAAAAAGTGCTTTCTGTTTAGAGCCCATAAAAAATATGAAGAATTAGAAGTGACAAACTGCCTGATGATATGGCGTACTTTCCAATGGAAGCACTTCCTGGATGATGAAATGGTACCTTGCGCCATTGGCTATTTGGTATGAGTCATCTACCTGTGTGTGGATCGGAATACTTCTCTATGCAAGTTAATTTTTATAAATTGCTGCGCTGTCAAGCCAGGCCTAAAAAGCCAAGAGATGATTCCAGCGTGATAACTCTCATGAAGAACAGGGCAGACTTTTTTTTATTTTATGAGTTTATATGAGCTTGGCAAATCTGTAGTGGATGCCAATTTTTTTTGTGTGTGTTTTCCAACTTTTTGTGTTTGGTGTATCAAGCTCGTGTACTATCATTACAGTGTGGATTTTTTTTACTCTATTCAGTCATTTTAATGTTGGTTGTGCTCCTGAAACTATGCCCAATCCTGTAGTGGCTAACGCTGGTTTTATTGTGGTTGGTCACGGTCTCACATGACCATGGGCTAAAACAGTGGAGAATGCCCTGAGATAATTACCAGAGGTTCAGATTGATTCCGTCATTCCATCCATAATGCTCCTGCGGCCTTAGTCGCCCCAAATGATTTGGGTGTAACCCCATTTGTACCCGAGATGGCTGTGGCATTGTAACCCCAACTGTACCTCGCTGATGAAGCTGAAACGCATCTGGGGTAACTTTCTACCATTCAGGGCGCTTGTATCCTAGCAGTTCAGGCTGTACTGGCCCTTTTAGGAAGTGGTCAAGACTGACTCGAATGCAGCTGGGTGCTGGCTAGAACAGAATAAATAAGATGACAATGATGGAATGGAATGTGCCCTGAATAGTTATCAGTGAATTAGGTTAATTTATGAATTTCATTTAATTGTTTGTATGCTAAGTGCGCCAGACCGTTCATCATTTCCATGTCTTAATACACTAGGCTCAATCCCCGCCTTGATTTCCTCCGGCACAATTTAATTAGAAGGCACGCCTAAGCTGACGCAGGTACAATTTTATTAAATTCTTCTAACGTTTTTTAAATCATGGCTGCTCCTGTTTTTTAACATCAGTGAACCAAGATGATGATGTTAGGTAGTGGAAACTGTCCAAACTGGGGTGCAGACAGCCCCTCTCACCTTTCAGCCTGGTACCACTGCACCAGCCGCACTACTTCCCTACTGACCGTTCTCCACTTCAGCCCCGTCTAAATTACAATTCCTGCTTGTGACCCTTTTGCCTGCTTGTGCATGTTTTCGTGACCCTGTTGCCTGCTTGTGCCTCCGTGTGCCCCTATTGCCTGCTTGTGCCTCCGTTTTCGTGCCCCTGTTGCCTGCTTGTGCTGTGTGGGTGTGTGTGGAAGGCTCTGTGTGGGTGTGTGGAGGGCTCTGTGTGGGGAGCTTTGTGTGGCTGTGTGTGTGGGGGGCTCTGTGTGGCTGTGTGTGTGGGGGGCTCTGTGTGGGTGTGTGTGGGGGGGCTCTGTGTGTGTTTGTGTGTGTCATTTGCGAGAGATAAAGCTAGTGGCATTGTAAATGACAATGCCATTTATTTATGTTAAAAAAAAACATAAATAAAAATAATGTCAAGAGCAATGTCAATAGCTCTAACTTTAACAAAGGCAAAACCATTGCATTGTAAATGCTTGTTTATATTGGTTATCGGGGCAAAAAACTTACAAATGAAAACTTTGTAACCAAATTCCTATTTTTTTTTTTACTTATTTTAAATATTGTTTATTTAAACAATTAGTTTTTTTTTTAGAAAAAGCATGAGTGATCTATGCTTATGACACCTTCACCGAATTCAGAACTTTGTCTACTTTCCAGAAATGAATAGCTGTCTGGTTTCACTCTTAGGTTTCACATCTTTTACCATCACAAGCTTCAAGTAGGAAGAAAACACAAAAAATAAGAAAAGGTGACTAGCACTTAGAAAAATGCAAAAACTGTGATACAAAATTGTGTTGTTTACAACTCTGCTTGTTTTTGAAAGATGGGAAGTGGGTGATCTTAGCATAGCAAATCTTTTCTTGATTTCATTTTTAGAAATCAAATACGCTTTCTTGTGCAGCACTTGTTTCCCTTTTTTTTAAACCCACTGTGTTGCTATATTTTGGCCATTTTCTCAGTTTCCTCAAGGTAAAGCCACTAACCCTGGGTATCTTTAGAGTCCCTATTTTTTATAATATGAGAAAAAAGGGTCACCATTTTTTTCTTGCATACCTTTTATGGAAAAATGTATGAAGATTTTTTTATTAAGATTTTTTAAGGGGTTAAATGTGTACCGGCTCTGCAAAAATGTGTAGGCACTGTATTACCTTTCAGGTAACTGTTGGTATTATGATACGTAATCCTATTCATCTGGTATCATTTTTTTATTGGCTACACCCTTAGGCATTGCCATAGGACACAGAAAATCAAAAGAATCCGGACATTCTCATCCCATATATAAGGGTCAAGTTCACAGTTCTAGACACCATGATTATGGTCTACAGGAGTAAGAGATAAGTAAATATGTAGATCCCTCTCCCACACTAGGAGGTAAGCAGAAACACTTGATCAACCAACATAAACAAAAACCAGCAACCCAAGTCCATGAAATTCATTCTTGGAGGCACATCCCTTGAGGTTGAAGTCTCTGAAATGCTGTACCCTGCTTGGATCTCCAGAACATTTTAGGAATTGAACTTGTCAAGAAAGACTAAAGAACACATGTGAGTTACCTCCTCCACACTTCCAGGCCAGTCACTGACTGGCACGAAGGGGCGACATCTACATTTGACAATTGTCTCACAGCAAGAACCTACTACTTTCACCTCTTCAACTGTTGACAAGACCTCTTGTCCTACACCGGTGTAGTGTCATGCAGTTCAATGCACAAATTATACTGCGACTGAAGAAAGCCCGACAAAGTCATTTCCAGACTGTAAATGTCTTAATTCTATGACATGTATTCTATCCCACCTTTCAAAAGCTATCACCATTTCCCTACTCACAAGCAACCCTGTAGAGTGTAGCAGCTGCAGAGAGCAGAAAAAACCAGGATTATATCTACTGAACTCTCATATTAACTGTATCATTGCATTAACCTGTAACACTGACTAGTGTATTATTATTTGTTGTGAGAAAGTGCTCAGAAAAAGCACAGTGTATGGGGAGTAATGCTCCCTTTTCTTACTCCTCCGACAGGCCTTGCCAATCAATCAGGAGACTGCAACAAACTGACTTAAGTAATGGATGGCAATCAATAGGTTCTGTTACAACTAGGCCCATGGGACTAAGGCTAGATCAGCAGTGTCCCTACTGGATTAATAAAAAAAAATAATCAACAGCTGGCATAGGTATATCATGTTATAATAATAATAATAATAATAATCTTTATTCGGCAGAAAATTCGGCCTCAAAAGAAACGGTTTAAAAAAGAAGCAACACATCAGATCCATATGTTGACCACATAAGAATCATATATACAGATTTACAAGGTATCCAAAAACAGTTAAAACATGAAAACAAAGGCTGGGGAGCCATAGGCAGGAATTAAAAATAAGTTGGGAACACATAAATGGTAGGCAATAATCAACAGGAGTTCATCACATTTGTAGCAGCATACAACGTGCAAATATGCAAGGGGGCTGTGACCATTAATCCCCTCTAGAACATCTCTACCTTAGGGCAGATCTTACAAAATTACTAACACAGAAAAGTGTGCGAGCATTAGGTAAAAGCTGTAAAAACAATAGAGCAACACGAACATGCCTGAATTGAAATTTGCCTAGCATAGTAACGCTAAGTTTCAATTCTATTAAGGACACGGAGGCGAGGATTATGCTTTTCTCTCTTCGCTTTATTACCAAACCAATATTTTTAGAAGCCAGAAAAGCATCAAACTTCAATCGTTTCCAAAAAAAAAAAGGGGAAAGAAACACCAATTTAACAGAAAACCAACAGAAAAGCTCGAACGGAACTACAAATCCCTCAGTTCCAAGAGGTATTGTCCCATAAGTCCATCAAAAGTGTTTGTGCCATCTCCATGGACCCTCTTTCTTGGCTGTCCTTCCTCTTTTTTCGCGCGAAGCACGCAACATCGTTATTGGCCATCCTTTCCTAATAGAGACAAAGACAGCGTATGGCTCACCATGGACAACCTTTCTGTGCCAGCACTTAAAGCACAACCAAAGCACAAGTCTGTAACACTAGCAATACTATCAGGAACTACTGTGAACATCGCAGAAAATATTTACTTACACACATACGGGCAGGCTCACACAAGATCGTGCTACGGGTGGGATAATCCTCGTCTTCCTGTCCTTAATAGAATTTAAACTTACCGTTACTATGCTAGGCAAATTTCGATTCTTTGTCAGGACTGGAGGCTCCGATTATGCTAGTTCAAAGCTTACTTACCACCAACTGAGCGACCGTCAAGACTGGCTTGAAATAAAACCTTTTGAAGATGGAATCCGAGGACCAATCAGTGGCACACATCAGGTCCTCCAACTGTGCTCTCAGAGAAAAAACCTTAGAAGCCATTGCACCTCTGGCTGAATGAGCACCGAACTGTTTTGTGTAGATACCCAACTCTTACATGACCCAACGCACCCACCGGGCTATAGTTGGGAAGGAGACTGCTTTGTGCGGTTTCCTTAAGGCAAAAAGAAGTGGGCATGCGCCCGGAGGGCGGAATTCTTGAGTTAAATCCTCATATGCCTTGAGACAATTCACGACACACAATTTTGGCGTATCTGAAAAAGCTGGGTATGAAATTGTCCGTGACAACAATTTAGTACAGCGGCCCACTGTAAACATCACCACGACAGGAGAGATAACTCTCGCTGAAATGTCCAATGTGCGGACAGCCGAAACCCTCCGACAGGAGACCAGGCACAGGAGCATGGCCAACTTGGCTGAGATTTCCTTCAAAGAAAGATATTTATTGGGCTGCCAAGAGAAGAGGAGATTCAAAACCTAACTGACGTCCCACAGGACGGAGTAACGCGGTTCCGGGGGCAACGACAAGCGGATGCCCTGAAGGAGTTTACAAACAAAAGGATGCTCCCCTACCGGGGCCCCTTCCACCGGGCAATGGGACACCAAAATCGCGGAACGAATAGTAAAAATAGACCGATACACTAAACCGGCTGTTGCCAACTCTACCAGAAAATGTAAGATGGGAACGACGCCCGCGACCATGGGATCCAGACCCCGTAGAAGACACCAATGCATCCACTTCGCCCAGGCCGAACTATAACGTTTTGAGGTGCTGTCTGTCCAGGCCTTGGATAAGGGTTCCTCATTTGATCTCGAAAGACCAGGGAGCGACCAACTCTGCCTGAAAGCCGCCACGCAACGTGGCGGAGAGACCCCTTGGTGACTAGATGAAGTTGCTCCTCGTTTGGACTCAGAAGGTGCCGAGGAAACAGGGGGAGTAGGATTGGAAAATCCCAAGAAAGTTCCAGAAGAACCGGAAACCAAACTTGGGACCTCCAATACGGTGTCACCATCACCACCTCCGCTCTATGACGGCGGATCTGGGTGGCCGATCGTATGATCATCAATAAGGGGGGGGGACGCGTAACCCTTCGCCGGACTCCAATCTTGAAGGCACGCATCCGTGGCTACTGCGAGAGGGTCCGCCTCCAGCTGAAGAAGCACAGGAGCTGATGGTCCAGGCGGGATGCAAAAAGTTTCACTGTAAATGGTCCCCAAAGACCCACAAGCCAACTGAATAACGGGCCATCCAATTTTCATTGACTGGAATCGATTAGATGTCTTGAATGCCAATCCGCCACCTGATTTGCCTGACCCGGGAGATACTTCACTGTCACGGAGATATGATGAGCTAAGCAGTATTCCCAAAAATCCTTTGCTAGATTCCCCAAAGCTCGAGACCAAGGACCCCCCAGGTGATTAACATACTGGACCGCAGAGACATTGTCCATTTTTAACAGGACACAAGACTGCACGGCGAAGGACCCCCACCAGGAGCTCCAGGCAATTGATGTGCAACGCCTGTTCTTCTAAAGACCAAGCTCTTCCTGTGGAAAACTCCCCGCAGCAGGCGCCCTACCCAACCTGCTGGCGTTGGACTCTATGACTAGGTCCGGAGCCAACTCGAAAAATCGCTCTGCCATTACATGCTTCCATGTGGGTGATCCACCATGACATCTCGTCCTTCACTTCCGCTGAAAGGTGAAAAGATTGACTTTAGGACAGCCCTCTCCGAAGGGGAAACGCCTTTAAGCGTTGCATGGCCTGATAGTGTAAGGGGCCCGGGAAGATTGCCTCGATGGAAGAGGACAGAAGGCCCACCACCCGGGCAATCTGCCGGAGCGAGGTGTGAGTCTTGGAGATGGTCTGCCAGAGCTTGTGCCGAATCTTGGCCATCTTCCGGGATGGCAGGCTCAAGGTAGCGCTGACTGAATCCACGACCAACCCAAGAAAAACCACGCTCTCAGCCAGACTGAGGACGGACTTGTCTAGGTTGATCACAAAGCCCAGGTCCTGCAAAAGCGATACCCTCTGATGCAGCTGCAACAATAACTTCCTGGGACACTGACCATAATCAGGATGTCGTCCGGGTAAACAATCATTCGGACACACTGACCCCTGAGGAACTCCACCACCGGACGGAGCACCTTTGTGAAGCACCAGGGTGTCAAAGAAACAGCTTGTCTTGGGAGGAACGCCAAGACTGATCAATACCTTTTCGAGAGTCCTCCATATATTTGGCCAAGAAGGTGGCCATCTTGGAGTCGAGCTCCGGCGTGCAGGCGACCTTCCTTTCCAAAGTGGGCCTTGGGCACTCGGACCTCTTACAGCCCCTAGCCTCCTTCTCTAGGGGTTTGTGGAGGCGCGGCCACGAACTTAGCCACCTTATCCCCAGGGGTCCAGGCCGCTGACTGAGGATGAATTATTTAATCAGGGTCCAACATACCTGAATCGTCCTGCGGCAGAGAGGTGGAAGAGCCAGCTGGGCGCCAAGACGGCGGGACCCCGGATCATCATCATCCGAATCCCCCGGTGAATCCCCATCCATGTTCGGGGAAACCGGCATGGAGGGCAGGACGGGTTCCAGGACAGGAGGCGGGGCAGGGGCGGGGGGGAACCGTAGCTAAAAAGGCGCTCTTCAAGGGCTCAAATGCACCACCCTTGTCCACCCCCTGCGCTTCCGCAGGGCCACCCTCCAGACAACTCCTCTTGGGGGGGGAGGGTGTGAAGTGGGGGGGGGGGGGGGAGTGGGAGTACTGGCAGGGTCCGGGCCAGGGCTTGTAAACGGTCTCCTGTACAATGCTCTCAGAGAAGCGCTATTACATGGGCCTCACAACCTCATTCACACAGCGGTAAATAGATGAGTCTACCGCGTCAAAGAAAGAATCATCATAGGGGAGGTCCCCCTCTTGGACCTCCTCCTCCACATAGACATCCTCATGCTCCATTTGCACCAACAGACAGGGGGCAAACCAACAACCAAGCTGGTAATGAGCCTAAGTATCACAGAGGTAAAACCTCGATGTATGGTCCTAGGGAACCCAGAGGTCATGTGGGCAGACCAAAGGACTGCAAAGCTTTTTACCAAGAAGCTCAAATAACTACCTTGAGGCTTGCACTGGTTCCAGGCGCGCGCAGACCCACAGTTACCTGACCAGGCCGAAAAAAACGCCTCCCTGTGCGTCCGCCCAAGAGTGCAAATGATCTTTCCCGCAGGCGATTAAACGCAGTATCACCGCAATACGGATCCCCACCGGGGCGTTGAAATAATAGTGCCAAATACGTGAATTACAGACCCCGTTTGGGGCGTAAGGTGAGGCAGTGAGGGGACAAGGCTCTTGCGTCTGACTCTCGCTGCGCGTCTCCTCAACTGAGAGGACCGCGCCACAGGAGCATCGAGAGCAAGAGCGCCCCTAGCGGTCCAAGCAAGCATCTAAGGTCAATTAGGCAGCGGTCGAATAAGGAGCGCTCACGCGGCCATTAGGGAATCTGTGTAAGCAGATAAAGCCAACAAAACACCAATAAAATATCATAAAATGTGCAGCACAGCCCCCCGGCTTTTCCCGATTACAGAAAAGCGCCCAGGACAACAAAGCATGCAAGAACAGGAAAAGAACACTTAACTGGCTGCGAAGCAGCGAAGAAAGGGAAAGGAAAGCCAAGATGGAGGGTCTATGTAGATGGCATGAACACTTTTGATGGACTTATGGGACAATACCTCTTGGAACTATGAGATTTGTAGTTCTGTTCGAGTTTTTCTGTTGGTTTTCTGTTAAATTGGTGTTTCTTTCCCCTTTTTTGGGAAACAATTGAAGTTTGATGCTTCGCTGGCTGCTGAAAAAATTGACTTTGGCGGAAGCGCTATGACCCAGAAAGTAAATCATTATATAAAGACTCACTTGCCCGGTACAAACAGATGATCGCAGAGGCGAAAAGAGCCTATTATGCTGCACAAATTGAGACTGCCAAAAACTCGTGCAAAGAGTTATTCGACATCACTAAACGCTTGTCGGGTGGCACGCACGACCTCACACCACCTCCCTCACAACATCTTTGCGACGCCTTATCTGATTTTTTCTTCAAAAAAGTTAACGACATCTATCAGGCTTTTTCTCTAAACACGGACTCTACACCACTATCCTTGTCCTCCACCTCACGGGATAACACACTGACCTGCTTTGTCGAGCTCACTATGGATCAGACAAGGAGTATTATTTCAAGAATCAAATCAGGTTCTGCATTAGACCCGTGTCCGCTCAAAGTTCTTATGCCAGTTATGGACACGTTGATACCGGCTATAACTCATGTTTGCAACACTATGTTTAGCTCCGGAATTTTCCCGGCTTCTCTGAAACATACGTTGGTCAAACCCCTCTTAAAGAAAGCCAATTTGAATAAAGATGACCTGAAAAACTATCGTCCGATAGCCAGTCTTCCTTTCCTGGCTAAGGTAATAGAAAAAGCCATGAATCAGCAACTGTCGGAATTTGTGGAGCAGCACCAGTTGCTCGATAACACCCAGTTCGGATTCCGCAAATGTCATGGCACGGAAACTGCCCTTCTAAAGGCTGCGGATGACATCAGAGCCATACGAGACCAGGGGGGGACAGCACTCCTGGTACTGCTGGATCTTTCGGCGGCCTTCGACACGGTCGACCACAAGATCTTAGTCGACCGTGTCGAACGACTGGGGGTCCAGAAAACTGCTCTGGACATGCTTGTATCGTTTCTGGCCAATAGATCACAAGCAGTATCTCTAGGACCCTACCAATCATCGAAGGTGTCTCTGCCGTGTGGGGTCCCTCAAGGCTCATCCCTGAGTCCGACACTATTTAATATCTACGTGTCGGACCTTGCAAATGTCATCAAAGCATTTGGGATGAGCCTGACCTCCTACGCCGATGACACCCAATTGGTACTGGCTATCAAAGGGGACGGGGAGGAAGTGGCCAATCGATTCACGAGAGGAATGATGGCAATAGGTGACTGGATGGCCACGAATTGTCTGAAACTCAATTCAGAAAAAACTGAAGTGGTCATCTTCGGTCACCTCTCCCCGGGCTGGTCACCTGTCTGGTGGCCACCATCTTTCGGTCCCCCGCCGAGTCCAGCTAGCAAAGTGAGAAATCTAGGCGTCATCTTCGATGCTGGCCTCAATTTTATGGCACATGCGAATAAAACTGCGGCTTCAGCTCATATGAAATTGAGAATGATTAGGAAAATACTACCTTTCCTACCAAACACGGCCGGGAAAACACTGGTCAGCTCACTAGTCCTGTCCTCCTTGGACTATTGTAACGCTCTATTCTTAAATGCCCAAGTCCGAGTGACAAATAAGATGCAGTCAATCCAAAATGCAGCCGCACGAATGCTGGCTGGGATCCCCAAGTTCGCACCAGTTACAAACATCATTAGGGATCTCCATTGGCTCCCGATACGCAGCCGTATCAAATTCAAATCGCTGTGTATTGTTTACAAGTCACTCAATAATCAAGGTCCCCACTTTCTCAAACAGAATCTTCTCCATCATGTCCCAACCCGATCTCTTCGTTCCTCTATTCAGAACTTCTTGGCTGTGCCTTGCACTAGAACAGTCACCTGGGGCGACAGGCGTTTCCTGGTTGCCGCCCCTAGACTCTGGAACACCCTTCCTGCACATATCCGAGCAAGTCCCTCCCTGTTCACATTCCGCAAACAGCTAAAGACGTGGTTATTTGACCAATAGCCTTGTATATCTTCTTTACCCCAGTTGCTGATCCATCCCTTAACTAGCGCCGAGACGCCCACGGGTATTCGCCGCGCTCTACAAATGTCAATAAATAAATAAATAAATAATCGGAGTCTCCGGTCCAGACATAGAATCTCACTTCTTTAAAAGCCCTTTAAAGAACACTCTTCTAGGAAAATATTTATGCGAAGAATATTTACAAAAACAAGATAAAATTAAGGGTATCCTGTGGAGACCTTGTGTTACAGCCACAGGCACGTCTATCTTCTATGTGTGGAACAAAGCCAGAAAGTGAAGCCAGTAAATGGTGAATTTGATTCAATCTAAAATGAGTAATTAAAAATCTATCATGCGCACTTGTTAAAACAGATAAACAGGGCTCCATGCCTTGCACAGACTTTACCAGGATGTGCGCTCTAACAAAGGGTTTTCTAAGCTCCTGATCCTCACGGTGAGCTGCAGCATATTTAAAAAACAACTCTTTAATAGCATCCTTGTCCTGGGGCTTCACATTGTCATAACTGGAGAACATATCTGCTCTACCTAAGGCAGTAAAGGTATCCGTAATGTATTTTAGCCAGGGTATTTTTAGTGCTTATTCAAGTGAGGGACAGTCCTGAATTAAAAGCCTATTAAAGCCTACCTCCTCATTCAACCAAATCTTTGCCCAGCATAACAGGGGTTTGAAGTCAACCATATCCATGATGCACTTAGTCCCTAGTTCCTCATGTATGGAGTACTCGGGTGTACTCGGGGGGAGGCTTTCAGAATGGATCTGAAATATTTATTTGTGCAATTTGGAATTTAGTAGCCGCCATGTACCCCCAAACCCTCACTGCCATATATAGCTTTAGAAATACAAAAATAATTATATAGTTTTACAAATTAGATCCGGTGACCAAATACCCAGTCTGTGGGCATAATTTGCAATTGCTCCCGTTTATCTAGCCATTTCTAAAAGCTTCCCCTCCTGTAGATTTTTAAAATAGAGTTTCTCGTCAAATAATATACCCAAGAAAGAGAAGGCAGGGACTTTCATTAACCTATGTATACAAAGTTTATAGGAGTTAGGTCTACTACCCTGTTGGCCAATTTCCATGACATATGATTTGGATAGGTTCCGTGACTCTCATGTGATAGCAAAGGATTCTACCTACCACAAAGAAATTGCTAAATAGGCCAGTTAACACAACTCTTTGAACTATAGTAACCAAATATATCGACAGTAGCAGATCCCCTATGCCTTAAAAGACTTTGGTGACTGAGACATCAAGAGAGTGCCTGGATCAACTCAATCACAGGATGAAGGAAGCTAACTTCACTCCAATGGCACAACAAAAATAACTATGCACTGGGCGACAGCAAATCCACTGGTACCCTTTTTCAGGCTACCCCCTTAGGCATTGGGATAGGTGCATTGGATTGCACTGCCAACACTTATGCAAAACAGCATAAATAAAATATACTCAATGGGTAAAGTGCATTTTTTACAGAGGCTTTAGTCAAAGCCTGAGCTTCTCCTTTCTGCTGCGAATCAGCAGAGATGTAACCTAGAAACAATAATCTCCACAGGTGTTGATAACCATGCTTCCACCCTGAAAGATAGGGATGTGGTACAGGACACAGGAATCCAGTATCAAAAACACTGGATTTGAACCCCACGTATTTACTTTTCTATTTCAATAGCAGAGAAACAGGTTTACATGTTTCACCGTACTTATATCCTAGCTGGGAAGCAGTGCATAAGTCAATGCTGATCTGCTGTCTCTATAGGGATTCAGACACCCAAAAGAAGCATTACAAATGGCAGAAGACAATCAGCAATGCCCCGCCCTTTCTGTGGTCCCCGCAGACCCGACTGAGGCAAATAAAGGCGGGCAACTCTCAGGCACTACCCATCGTTATTCCTCTGCCTCCTACTTTCTTCCTAGGGTATAGACTGCCCTTAGTGCAGAAACCAGAAGTTCACCTATTCTGAAATGACTTCCCCATAGCTAGTAGATGTGTGCTCACCATGGGGGATATCACACACAATATACATAGGAATTACTAAAACTGAACCTTCTACCGTGGGCTTCAAGTGTGATCACACACCAAACATTATTCACCCTCGGTGAAAAACAACTTGTTATTGACCCCTATAATCTTTCTTCATAAACCGAATAAATCCTATTCTGATGTGACTCTAGCACAGAATTACTTTTCTACGCTGAGGAAATGTTGAGTCGTGCACAGGTGAGGAGTTGTGATAAATTGTCAGCTGAGAGCAAATTGCTATCCTGACTACCAAACTTGAATACATTGTGTGATCCTGGGCAAATAAAATGTACCATCAGTCCCACAATTCACTTTTAAATGGTAAATTAACCTTGGCATCCGTGTTTACTGTCTCATTACAAATGCCAAGCCGACGCACTGGAAATGCCAGTAATAAAATGTGTAATTTGATGTGAAGAGCAGAGACCTGGCACAGCTCTAGATTTAGCAGGTAATTAATTCTCTGCAGGCTATTCAAAACTGCTAAATTGAAATTATATTATAGGAGGTTGGAGCACAGAAATGTCTAGCATGTTTTACATTACAGCAAAGCATTGCAACGTGGGCTTAAATATGAGTAGCCCAGAAAATAGTTTGTGTCCATCCTTTCAAAGGCAAAGAATTTTTCAGTCTAGCCTAGGGACAGCTTTGGCTGTCTCATCAACCTCACGTTTTTGAAGAAAAAAATAGTTAGAGTACACACACACATGCAGGTGGTATTGGTTAGCCTTTTCATGCATAGGAGCGTTCAAGTGTAATTAATATTTTTTGCTTCTGCTGCCAGAGTACAGTGAGACCGCTTCACTCACTGGAGATCTTCCAATGTGAGTGATGGCATTTTGCACGTCAACAGCTTGGACAGGTATTCATGGGATTCTGGGTTTCTCTTTTATTTCTATATTTTATATCAGTTTCCTATTTTGTTGTATATCTTTGGAAAAAATAAAACTGTGCGCCAGATTAAGTGGCCTTGCCAGTGCTTGCTTCACTAGGGCTTATGATGATAACGACACATTTCAATGAACAGGTAATGTGTTGTAACTTGAAACAAATAGGAGTCTGAGATTACTACATGTACAAACCATCCAAAGTTTATCACCTACTCAGAAATGTGTCAGTACCATGTGATCCGCTTAATCTGTGTTCAAGGCTTTCACATATGCAGACCCATCATCCTTGTGATCTGGGATCCTATTACTTTGGGTGAATAGAACAGTCATGGTCACAGTATTGCAGTCTTAATTAACCTAATTACATTACCCTACTGTTAATACAAACCTGTTGGATGCATACAATTATTTCTCACCTGGTTACAAGGCTGCAGGACCAAAAATCTGGGGCCTGATGTACAAAGTGGGTTTACAGTCAAAAAAGGTCATATTTGAGATTTTCCGAGCCCAAAATGGCGTTTTGAAAGTACAAAACTCAAATTATGATTCGGTAACGTTACCAAAACGCAATTTGGGTTTAAGACTAAAAACAAAATCAGTTTTTGAAAGGGGGCGTGTAAAAGGCATCCGTTCCAAATACAGATTCCTTAACATATGTATTTATGTTTTGAAACTGAAATCCGGTCGCAAAACATTATTAATTTACCACCAAATCCAAATTGATAATAACCATTAGCAAAGGCAAACTCTTTAAATGTCGACATTTTTTTTTTAAGGAGCAGGCAGTGGTCAATGGATAACAATATTCATTTTCTTTTTTTAAAACACATCTAGTTTTCCTTTAAGGAAAATGGGCTGCATAAAAAAAAGAAAAGATTGCTTTATTTATAAGCAATCAAAGACATGGTGGTGTGCAGACTCCAGCAGGACACCATTGCCTGTAACTCTAACCAGACATAATAGGTCTCACTTTGCAACCAACCTCATGCATATTAATGGGGTAGTTCAAATCACATTCCACTACGAATTGATATTTTGTGAACCAGTCCATTAAAACATAGACCTACTTCTACCAAATCCATTTCAGTAGATGTCTATTAAGAAATCAAAAATTGTTATTTGATGCAATTTACAATTTCTTATTAGGAATCTTTGTACATCGTGCACATGGGGTACATAGCCAGTATACAGTCTATTTAATGATTGAACAATATGTTGTATGCTTGTGGGTAATAGTATGAAATAAGAACGTGTGCAAGACGTTCATGATTGGACAAAATGTGCTAGAAGGTATCTAACCAGCCAGACACATACAGCCAGGCCTCTTTCTGGATGGGCGTGAGCTGCGGTGTTCTCTTTAAAGAATCCATATGTTGGATTGAATGTGCTCAGGTTTTGCTCTTGGATAAGGTGATGCAAATGGATGACTGCAGATATTGCAAATGCGAGAATTAGCCTCCAACACGTCTATGCAGCTTTGGGTCTCCCTTTGCCCTTAGGACAGGTACAGTGTACCTAAAGAGTGACTTACCATCCCCGAAGAGGAAGACCATCCCAATGACCATACAGAGTGGGTGAACGTTGAACTGGAGAGAGCCTTCCCATGCAAAGCCACCACGGAAGTGGCCCATCCACACCCCAGTGATGGCGATTATTGCCAGGCCGAGCACCTGAGAGCTGGCCACAAAACCGGACATCCAGCCTAAGCCCTGGTACCGTCCAAGAGATCTCTCCATCCTCAGATAGGACTGTGAGCGCTCCGTTGTAGCAGTGTGGAGATTCAGGCTGCAAAGAGAAGACACAGGAATTCAATCACAAGTATGATATGTATTGGTTGCCAAGTTGCTTAATTTGTGAACATCTCAAGGGCTCACACATGAGAACAGGGTAAGGTTTTGCAACTTGAAATCTTATAACAACACATTATGGGCCAGTTGTACACAAAAACATTATCTGGTTGAAAATCCTGCGATTCACAAAACTGTATTTTCAAACGTACTGAACCTCTTTTATGATTGAGAAAAGTCTGTCAAAATCTAATAAGAGGCTTTGCGACTGTGAAATGGGCTTCCCCTCCTAAATTGCGATTTGCAATGGAATATACCAATGGTTTGTGGCAGCAGCCACAAGCCATGTGCATCTCTCTTCAAACGTGCAGCCCGGCCAGCTGCTTCTCCAGCACTGTGTCATCACACACAGTTCTTCTTAACAAGCATTTGCAATTCATTAGGTCTCGCATTTATGAGAGTTTGAGTTACTGGCAATGCAATACCTTAATCTCTTGCAAATGCGAGACCTATTGCATTGCATATTATTAGCCCCCATGCGGCACTTTCACATTCATGGAGGCCGCACCCCTTTCTTTAGACAAGCCGCGTTTAAAGAAAGCGGCATGGCTGACATTAAAGTGAAACCGCGGCATGGGGCGCTTTGACAAAAAAAAACCTGTTTGTTAAGCTTAGAAACAGACGTTTGTTTTTGTGAAAGCACACATGCAGTGCTTTCACTTTAATAGCCGCCGCACACCTTTCTTTAGACTTGGCTTGTTTAAAGAAAGGGGCGCAGCCTCCATTAATGTGAAAGCGCAGCATGGGCGCTAGTAAACAACAAAAAGAATAAAAAAAGAATAAGTAAGAAAGAAATGTGGCAGATATAGGTAAAGCCGACCGCCATAAATAATTATAATTAAAATAAAAGCGGGCGACGTGCTGTGACGTAGTGGGTGGTATAGGGGCAAATAATGAACCAAAACAGTGCTCACAGCCAAGATAAAGGAAACTGTGTACCAAGACAAGTAAAAGGCCCAGTCGTTATGGGAGGTAACAAATGCAGAAAAGGTGGTACCAAGGAGGGACCAACAAGCCGAATAACAACTCGGAAGCCAGCGTTTATGAAGGACAATGACACAATCCAATTAAAAATATGGACGGAGAGTGGGCGGGGCTTCAAAGCCATACTCCAATACTATATGCCTCGCAGCAGCGCATGCGCTGCCCAGGCTCCACCTAAAAATCTACTCCTGATCCCAAGCACCCCAGACTGGTCCATCAGGGGGCTTAACACAGCTTTCTCTGCAGCCCGTCCCTTTTCGGGAAATGTGGACACTCCCTTCTAGTTCTGGACACTACTAGAGCTCTGTCAGTGCATTCCTCTCAAGACACATCCCACCCCTGCCATTCCTCAACTACAAACCCAAAGCAGCTCTGTGAACTCCCTCTAAACCTAGGGGGCACAGTTCTGCTATTCTGGTATTCGGCCCACACAATTCTGCCTTGTACAGGTCTCTGAGTTCTGGCCTTACAGTGTTAACTCAGTACGTATATGCTGGAGGCTGCTTTATTAAAAAGCCGAAGATGTGTCTTTTTGTGCTTATAGCTGAACAGTGCCTTCTCTCGCCCCACCCTACCCGCCCTTTTCACTAATAGCCAGCGTCTGGCCTTTCTGTGGTTGCTATGTGCACAGCGCTCCACACCCAACACCCTACTCCCTACTCAATACCAAAGTGCAGACCGGTACTGCAAACCAAACAGAGCTCACGTCATCAGCAGCTCCTGCGCTGACGTGGCTGGAGCGTCAACTCCATGGAAAGCGAGGACGACCTAGGATAAGGAAGTTTCCATACAAGGGGATGGAAAATCATCTTGTTACAGTCATTAACTGGATATAAGGCCCAGCAGTAATTAAAAACCGACTTTGCATTGGGCCACTGTCTATCTACTTATATGCATACCCTTAACTTTACTGACAAAAACAATGATCGAGTTCTCAACAATGACTGTATAAACCATTAAGGTATTCCATGTCTTCACATACTTTAATTCATCTGCATTCCCCAAGATTATTTACTTTTGTTAAAGAAGTCTTTCTGTATTTTTTATGCAACCTATGACTTTAGCACAGTCAATGCTTTGACCCGAGTCACCTCCAAGTGTCTGGTTGAGTTCAACGGTGCAGGTTTCCCCACAGTGCTTTACAGGGGGTTATAAAGGTGTGCAGACTACATGCCCATCCATTAGTTGGCTTCTCTGCAAAGCGCACAGAGCGATAATAGCACATGTGCCAATTGTAATTGTGGGAAAGTGAGAGATACGGAGATGGAGGATTTCAGAATGATTTGGGAAGATAAAGGTCGCAAGGGGTCTAACAAAATGAGACAGCAGAAGAAAGTGATGGGAAAGGGAAGAACATAAAAACCTGGAAGTCAGTAAACTTCTATCTGACCTAGAAACACTAGGACTCTCTCAAAGAGTCAAGGGCCCCACGCACTCAGTGGCTTAAACATTGGACTATGGCCCACATGCATCATTGTGTCATTTTGCATTTCTTAATTTGCGAAAAATAAGGAATCGCAAATTAAGAAGTGCAAAATGCTATGCATCATTTTTTTCGGTATTTCTTTGTGATTCGGTAAAAATCGCAATTTTTACCGAATCCCAAAGAAATACCGAATTCTTAAGTTAATTTTCGCAATTCCCATTGATTCCTATGGGCCAAAAGGCCCATAGGAGTCAATGCAAATTGCGAGTGGCACTTAGAAAATTTCATGGGTGCAGGGGGGGGTCCGAAGGACCCCCCCATGCACCCCTGAAATGTATTTTTCGCATCATGTTTCACACACACATGTCCTAAGGACATGTGTGTGTGAAACATGAATGTTGAAAAAAAAACATTTAAAGCATTTTAAACACTTTTTCCAAATTTACCGAGTGGTTCAACCACTCGGTAAATTTGGAACCCTAATTGCGAATTTCCACTTGTCAAAGTAATGATGCATTGCTTTTAAGAAGTCGCACATCTGCGACTTCTTAAAAGCACCCGCAATTTTAGAGCTCGCAACAATGTTGCGAATTCTAAAATGGCTTCATGCATCCCAAAAAGCACTTTTGCATTCGCAAACGGCCGATTTTAAGGAATCGCACCGTTTGCGAATGAAAAAGTGCTTGATGCATGCGGGCCTTAATCTTCTCCAGTATTGAACAGCTTGATTGTAAGACCCCTCTTCCCCTTACACGGACTGATCAATTTTTTATCTCTTTTGAGGTACAGCCTCCTCACCTCCGGGGGCCGACTGTAAAAAACAAGCATTGAAAATGCAATAGGTCTTGTCCTCGTTAAGTTAAAGCAATTCTGTTTGTAATTAGGTGGCTTTTTAGCTTTGCTTTTATTAGTGTTTTTCAAACGTTCATGTACATAACATGCATATGTATGCATATATGTAGATGTATGCATGCATTTATATAGGTATGCAGATGTATATGTATATATATGTTTATATATGTATGTATATATATATAAATATATATATATATATGTGTGTGTGCATATGTTTGCGGGTAGAGAGAGGTAGAGAGTAGTAGAGAGAGTGGCAGAGAGAGAGAAATAGAGAAAGGTAGAGAGGTAGAATAGAGAGTGAGTAGTAGAGAGTGAGTAGTAGAGAGTAGAGATAGTATTAAAGTGTGAGTAGTAGAGAATAGTAGAGTGAGGAGTAGAGAGTCAGTAGTAGAGAGTAGTAGTAGTAGAGAGTAAGTAGAAGAGAGTAGTAGAGAGTACGTAGTAGAGAGTGAGTAGAAGAGTGAGTAGTAGAGAATAGTAGAGGAAGAGTAGTAGAGAATTAGTAGAGAATAGTAGAAAATTAGTAGTAGAAAATGAGTAGTAGAGAATAGTAGAGCGCGAGTAGTAGAGAGTAGTAGAGAGTGAGTAGCAGAGTGAGTAGTAGAGAGAGAGTGAGTAGTAGAGTAATAGAGAGAGAGTAGAGAGTAGTAGAGTGGGAGTAGTAGAGAGTGAGTAGAATAGTGGAGTAGTAGAGAATGAGTAGTAGAGAGTAGTAGAGAGTAGTAGAGAGAGTAGAGTAGTAGAGAGAGTAGTAGAGGCTATTAGAGAGTGAGTAGTAGACTAGTAGAGAGTGAGTAGTAGAGTGAGTAGAGAATGAGTAGTAGAGGGAGTAGTAGAGAGTGAGTAGTAGAGAATAGTAAAGAATGAGTAGTAGAGAATAGTATAGAGTGAGTAGTAGAGAGTGAGTAGTAGAGACTAGTAGAGAGAGTAGTAGAGTAGTAGAGAGAGTAGTAGAGAGTAGTAGAGAGTGAATAGTAGAGGCTAGTTATGTTATGTTATGTTAGTATGAATTTGTAGAGCGCGCGTTCACCCTTGGGTTTCTTGGCGCTGTGTGCCGCTGGGGAACCCGTCCTTGCTTTCCCTGTGAGATGGTCCCTATTGGGCATCCCCAAGGTGAAGCCAGGCATCCCCGGCAGCGAGGGGGCCGTTGTGGAGATTAAGCAAGCTATTGCCCAGAGTTACAGCGTGGGACCCATGGTTAGAGAGGCACCGAGGCGAGATTTATCGTGCCCGTTGACATTGGTTCCGTAGCCTGCCGCGTCGGGAATTGAACCCTGGTCCCGGGCCGACCTCTGCTTCTGGGTCTGCCGCCTCTAACCGGTGAGCCACACTTCTCCAGTAGAGAGTGAGTAGTAAAGACTAGTAGAGAGTGAGTAGTAGAGACTAGTAGAGAGTGAGTAGTAGAGAGTGAGTAGTAAAGACTAGTAGAGAGTGAGTAGTAGACACTAGTAGAGAGTGAGTAGTAGAGAGTGAGTAGTAGAGAGTATGTAGTAGAGTGAGTAGAGAGTGAGTAGTAGAGAGTGAGCAGTAGAGAGTGAGTAGTAGAGAGAGAGTAGTAGAAAGTGAATAGTAGAGACTCGTAGAGAGAGTAGTAGAGAGAGAGAGTACTGGGGAGTAGCAGAGAGTATTAGAGAGTGAGTAGAGTAGTAGAATAGTAGAGAGTGAGTAGTAGAGAGTAGTAGAGTGAGTAGCAGAGAGTAGAGTAGTAGAGAGTGAGTAGTAGAAAGTAGTAGAGAGTGAGTAGTAGAGAGTGAGTAGTAGAGAATAGTAGAGAATGAGTTGTAGAGAGTAGTAGAAAGTGAGAAGTAGAGAGAGAGTAGTAGAGAGTGAGAAGTAGAGAGAGGGTAGTAGAGAGTGAGTAGTAGAGAATGAGTAGTGGAGACTAGTAGGGAGAGAGAAGTAGAGAGTGAGTAGTAGAGACTAGTAGAGAGAGAGAGGTAGAGAGTAGTGTAGAGTGAGTAGTAGAGAGTAGTAGAGTGAGTAGTAGAGAATGAGATTAGTAGAGAGTGAGTAGTAGAGAGTAGTAGCGAGTGAGTAGTAGAGTGAATAGTAGAGAATGAGTAGGAGAGAATCAGTAGTAGAGTGAGTAGTAGAGAGAGAGTAGTAGAGAGTGAGTAGTAGAGAGTGAGTAGAGTAGTAGAGAGTGAGTAGTAGAGAATAGTAGAGAATGAGTAGTAGAGAAGGAGTAGTAGAGTGAGTAGTAGAGAGAGAGTAGTAGAGAGGAGTAGACAGTAGTGGAGTGAGTAGTAGAGACTAGTAGAGAGGAGTAGTAGAGAGAGAGTAGAGTAGGAGAGAGTAGTATAGATTGAGTAGTAGAGAGAGTGAGTAGAGAGTAGAAGAGAGTAGTAGAGAGTGAAACGTAGAGAGTAGTAGAGAGTGAGTAGTAGAAAGTAGTAGAGAATGAGTAGTAGAGAGTGAGTAGTACAGAGTAGACAGTAGTAGAGAGCGAGCAGTAATAATCCACTAACCGGCTACCTCTCCAATCACTCATTGACGTAGATGCTTGTCTTTGACCCTGTACAACTCTTGGCTGTGTTTATGATTGCGCCACACAGATACCAGATACATGCAGCAATAAGTTAGTAAGGACCCGTAGTTTTACTTTCCCATTATAAGTGCAGGCCTGCTAGACCCAGCAATCTTGCTGTTATCTATCAGTGGTATAATCCGCAAAAACGTGTGCTCCCCTTGTAAAGTTTGGTGAGCTTAACTTCTAATATAAGATGTTCGCCTCGAACAGGACAATGTTTTGCACCTGGTGTTCACAGCAAGCTTTGTTGCAAGTCTCCCTCATGAGATGGGTGCCAGTTGGCAGCAATGGCGTCTGATTGGTTTTCACTGGCACTCTTTGTACGATGTACAGCATTAAATCATGAGTGGAAGCAGATTTCCGTTATTCCTCCATTCGCCTGGGATCCACATAGCTGCGTATGCCTCATGCTTTTAATCTTTTAATTAGAAAGATGTCTGTCACATTCTTCTCACAACGGGACTGGATAGGAGCCGAGCGCTGCCCCCTCGGCCCTGTGATGCAAGCCGAGCTGGGTGACAGAGTGGCATTATGAAATCTGCCTGCCCTGTCACGCCTTGCTCAAAGAGGCGGACTGCTATTCAGAGGAACAAAGATCGGATCCTTTGAGTGTGTAAGGAGTGCGTTTGTGGGACTGGTTCACAAAGAGCATCCAGGCATATATATGCAAGATGAAAGAGGTTGAAGCTAGCCAGAGCTAGCTTTAACCTTGAAGAGAGGTTTTGTTAGCCAGGCCTAGACTTGATGGAGACTCTGCAATCAAACCTTTTACAGTGTTATCATAAACATGTGTATATTCTTATTGGTAGTGAAAAGGGAGATGTGTGGCATAGCAGTACATTCCTATTGTGGAATTGGGAATGTGGGAGTGGAATAACTAGGTTGAAGCTAAGACTCAGTTGCTATAGAAAGTGGAGCAGACTAGTCCTACTACCTGCTGCTCTTATGTTCACTGTATCTGAATAAAGCCTCTTCTTCTCCTTTTTCGGTGTCTCATCAACAGTACTGTACACATAGTTTTCATTTACTTGTTTTAAACAACTCCTGTAATCAGTTACACCACACGTTTTGGAAAGTATTCCTAGTTATGCCACTCACCTTTTAGAAACTACCCACCTCTTTTACTTCACTTAAAAAGCGCTATTTTGTCCTGGGATTTCCCTGCTGCAAAGAAAGCATAGCTCAAAGAGTGTTGGAGCACAGTGCACTGGTGAATTTAAGTTACAGCATGCCCTCATGCTACCACTATGGGCTATATTAGCCAAGTGTGAGGGAGCCCAGACCTTCAAGGCAAAAACGGCTTGGCCTTGTGAATTGCATACAAAATTGTCAAGAGGTTTCATTTGAGACAGATGTTGGCAAGGGACATCACATTCATCAACAGGCCATGTCTGTCATCATTAGGCCCAAGTCTCATCATGAAGATGCATGATAACTTCGCCCTGCATTGCGATTCAACATTTCAATATGTTGTTTAGAGAGGCCACAGGCCAGAATCAAGAAGAGACCAGTCAAAAAGAGGACCACAAACCACGGTTGCTATGATATGATTAACTACTTCCTATCTTGTAGTGTATCACTTTACATCACTTCATACTTCTGACTGCGCAGGGGCACAATACAAATCTGATCAGAAGAAGCAGTAAAGGAAGACCGATGTTTTATAAGAGCTCAGATGGGCACAGATGGGCACTGGACCAACTAAAATTCCTTAGGTGGCCTCATTTACATGGTGCTGACTGTGCTCTGCAGCTAAAAGGTCCTATCTAGAAAATGAAGAGGTTGAATATGCACTGTGCGGTTCTGGGGGCTGGGATTATGGGGTCCAGAATAACTTGACTTGGATAATAATTTCACCTCTGCACTACACTATTCGGATTTCCTGGGCCTGGAACGGGGAGCAACATGCATGGAAAGGAACACCAGCTGTTTTAGGTTGAGCCTAGGCAGCGAGCATGCACTGTATCGAAACATGCTATATTCACTCTATAGACTTTGGACGCGCCTCTCAATTCTTAATACAGAATATAAAATTCTTAGTAGAATCCTGACATCGAGACTGCTCCCCCTGCTCCCTAAATTAATACACAGAGTTCAACGTGGTTTCATACCCAAGCATAGCACCTCAAACTCCACGAGCGGGCTGCCTCTCATTGGATATTCGTTAGCCGTTTGACACCCTGAGTTGGTCATAAATGCTGAATGTGCTTGCCAAGTTTGGGATTCCTCCAGAATTCTGCAGATGGGTAGAGTTGCTCTACACTAGACCCACGGTACGTGCAAAGACTGGAGCCATCATTCCTCACGCATATCATATTTATTGTGGCACACGTCAGGGTTGACCCCTATCGTCCTTACTGTTTGTGCTAGCCTTAAACCTCTATCACAGCATCCGTGCCACGTTATGTCACCATATGGCATCCCAGTTAGACCGACAACTCACTCTATGCCGCCAATATGTTGTATTTTAAAGACCTGAATACAGACATGCAACCTATAGCCTCTTTGTTCACGCAATTTGGGGAAGTATCTGGCCTACATCTCAGCGCCTCAAAGTTGGTGGCGTACTCCTTTTATGATACTTATAATATGCCCAGTCTGCAGTTTGGTTCGCTACAGTTTAGGTTAGAGCCCACCACTTTTAAGTATCAGGGAATTTACATTTACAGGACCACTTACGATACCATACATAGAAATGTGGTTCTAACGCTTAACTCCCTCAAACCTCAGGTGACGTTCTGGAACACCCTACCATTAACAATGGCTGGCCGGCTGGCGATGTCGAAGATGGTCATGCTGCCCAAACTCTTATATCAGTTTGTAAACCTACCCGTGGCCCTCCCGGCATGGATCTTCAAAGCACTTGATACACTACTATCGTCTGAGTAGCCGAGTCAACATAGATTGGCCCTTGCCAAGATGCAGTTGCCGAGTATGTGGGAACCGGATTTTAAGGCACACTGTATTGCCGGGCATCTGCAGTGGTAGGCATACTGGCTGGCCGGCCATAACCTATTCGAAATTGGTTACTCTTCTGAGCGGCTACAACTTGGAACACTAGAGGCATTGCTTTGCCCGTGGGTAGGAGGGCTAAGAGACCCTCCCTTTCTTTTCCATATAGCACTCCATTATTGAAAGCCGGCACTAAAATATGCAAAAAAAAAACCGCCCCAAATGTTCCACTTGGCGGCCTACCAACCTTACGGAGAATACTATTGGATGCTAGATTATGGAGTTGTGAAACAAAAACAATGTTGGACCCCAGGATAATTTTCTCTCACAACTTATGAGAATACAAACAAGGGAAGAAAACCTATTGTTTGTATGGGTTATTTTATTTAGACCCTTTTAGCAATTTTTTATTAAATCATTTTGAAAGGCATTTTAAGGTTGAGAAAAAACACTACTTACAAACATTTACACTATTTACAACTATCATACATACAATTCTATACACAAGACAATACCTATATATACAAATGAATCCACAGTTATAAGCAAGCTTCTTTTACAAAAGAAAAACAGCAATTTTGTTCACACAAATAATCAATCTTTGTGAAATTTCAACTTATTAGAAAGCCCAACCAGGGTCAAAACAACAGGAAAAGGCAACAGAAAAATCACTTTAAACTCGACAATCAGTTAAAGTTGACAAGTAACTATTAACTTTGCTCAATCAAAGGTGCCTATTCGCCGTTATGCCGACGCGTTTCAAATCTGGAAGGAATCTCAGATTCTCTTCAGGGCTCTGTCACTGTAGTATTCTTTTCATATGGATAACGCGGTCCCGCGGTCCAATCATTCAAATAGAGAGGGGCTTTTTATTATGCAGAGATTCTTAGACTGTATAAAACGGGGGCGCCACTAATTATTCTAGATCGAAGCGAGATTGAAGCACGTTGTGTTACACCGCGGAGGCAATCCCCGCCCATCAGCGAGAGTCCGCTGGGACCGGCATAACAGCAAAATCACCCACTGCCCCTCACCAAGATTCCCAGGCGGCAGCGTCAATGAGTATACAGCGGAAGAACCATTTTTGGAGAAAATAATTAGTGGCGCCCCCGTTTTATACAGTCTAAGAATCTCTGCATAATAAAAAGCCCCTCTCTATTTGAATGATTGGACCGCGGGACCGCGTTATCCATATGAAAAGAATACTACACTGACAGAGCCCTGAAGAGAATCTGAGATTCCTTCCAGATTTGAAACGCGTCGGCATAACGGCGAATAGGCACCTTTGATTGAGCAAAGTTAATAGTTACTTGTCAACTTTAACTGATTGTCGAGTTTAAAGTGATTTTTCTGTTGCCTTTTCCTGTTGTTTTGACCCTGGTTGGGCTTTCTAATAAGTTGAAATTTCACAAAGATTGATTATTTGTGTGAACAAAATTGCTGTTTTTCTTTTGTAAAAGAAGCTTGCTTATAACTGTGGATTCATTTGTATATATAGGTATTGTCTTGTGTATAGAATTGTATGTATGATAGTTGTAAATAGTGTAAATGTTTGTAAGTAGTGTTTTTTCTCAACCTTAAAATGCCTTTCAAAATTATTTAATAAAAAATTGCTAAAAGGGTCTAAATAAAATAACCCATACAAACAATAGGTTTTCTTCCCTTGTTTGTATTCTCATAAGTTGTGAGAGAAAATTATCCTGGGGGCCAACATTGTTTTTGTTTCACTATATTACGGTCCAGTTGACCCCCTGTCCCAGGACCAAACTCCGTTTTTTTGCAGATTATGGAGTTGGACAGGGGCCTCTGTTGAGACAGTGGGCGACTTATTTTTAGATGGAAATCTGATGCCCCATGATGAGTTTGTATGAACCAATGCTGTTCCAGATACATTATTCCTGACTCACGCTGCCATCACACATATTTTACGCAGGCACTGGGTGGTGCACAAGAAGGAACACCCTACTTTCCAATTGTTTCAGTCAATCCATATAATTGGCCACAGGAGCCATCTGGCTAGATGGTTATACCGGGGGTTACGGAAAGATTTAGACATCCCACTATTGATCCTTTGCCAAAAATGTGAATCTGCTATAGCCGGGGAATTCAATGACAGAGAAGGCATGTACCCTACCGCTTCCTCAGATTGTCCTAGGTGCTGCTGTCCGGAAGCTGACTTTATCCACATGATGTGGGTTTGCCCCTCACTGAAAGGGTTTTGGACTGAAATCCTACAGGGCCTTGCCCAAATTACTGAGCGCACCTCTTGGACTACTATTGAGGCCTGCCTCATGGGTCTTTTCCCTCTCCCTAAAAAAGGCGGTTGTGTTGCGTCGCTTTACAGGGCTTGCCTTGATGCTGGCCAAAAGACTAATCACACAGCGCTGGAAATCCCGTGCGGCACAGAGCGCGGGAAAGTGGAGGGAAGAAGTTATTAAATGGGCTACTGCTGAAAGAGAGGCGCTGCAGAGCGCAGAGTATAGGGAACTGAGGAAAAGGCTGATTTCCATGGTATGGGCTCAATTAGTAGAACATTTTAAATTAAATACCGCAGTTGATCCTGAAGACTTAGAGAGTATTTGGGCCGTCCCTGCCTGATGCTCCTGTTCTGTGGCCAATCTTCAAAGAAAGAAAAAAAAATTGGTTGGTCAGCTATCTCGGCCACCCCAAGGCAGGCACCTAAAGGTTCCAGGGACAACAGCACCATTTACAAGAGGCATTACAGAAGCCGCACTGCTGTGCCAAGCCCGCAATGGAAGCTTAGTTACAGGTAAGAGCAATGGCACTTGAGGAGAGAACAGGTCTTCAATTAACAGTTTTTGTTAGATTAGTGGTTAATGCTGCTGTTGTTTAGTGTGTTGCAGATCACTCCCTTTATTGGTGGAAGAAAACGGAGGCAGAGGGAGATAACAGTGATTTGCAAATGATCACACAATGTCAATGTGGAGAAGCAGGGATTGAAATTGCGGTTTTTATGTTTTATTGTCAGCAGTTTAGCGACTATGTAACATTATGCAGTTGGTACTTGTACAACTTTTACTGCTGTCATTGGGGCTTTGCAGTACGTTCTGAATCTGGCAAGCATTTCATGCACTCTTAGGAGTACCATCAGGCGCGTCTATTATTTTGGTGCGTGGAAGTGTGCGGTCAGTAGAGGCAGGAGAGGATTTGTTAAGTGTATAGTTTAGATGTGATTTCCGTACTTAATTTTCAGTGTGATGAGTTTGATTTTTTAAATCTTTGTTGAGTTTTTAGTGCATTGTGCGGTGTGCCGAATGAGTAACAGTTTTCATTGGCCAGTGTTGTTGGTTGTCCAGAGTAAGTGCTCTTTCTATATGTATCACAATTCTGGTTGGTAAATCTTGCAATGTTTTGCCAAAGAAGGTGTGACGTGGTCTAATGATGGCGTGGTCCTCTGGTCTATGACTAATACAATTCAAATTCTTACACATGGTGTATTATGACAGAGTGAGACTCCATGCGATGGGCAGGGCCTAGACACCTAATTGCCAACGCTGCAAAAACAACCAAGGCACCTACCTCCACACACTGTGGGAATGGCAACGAATACAAAGGTACTGGTTGCAAATAGTACACAGGAGCTAAGCAAGATATTAGAAGCACAGATATCTCTAGATCCCAAATATATTATTCTGGGCACACCTACAAATGTAGATATTCCTAGATTCCAGCTTCTACTGTGCAATCGGGGGGGTTCATAGTCGCCAAACGAGACATATAATCAAATAGGAGCATAGAGGGAACAAGAGACTGCGGGTCGCCCTCCACTCAAAAATCATGAATACACAAAGAATCCGGTCTCTAAGACAATATAATTTACAAAAAGTGTATGTCGCTATGGTTTTTCAACTCTGCGTAGTGTATGTATCTGTACAAAATCTTTTTATACAAAAACCCACAATTCTTATTATCTTATATAGTGTTTTTGTAACACTTTTTTTGCCGGCTTTTAAAAAAAAACATTTCCCAACGGACAGTCCCCAAGAAGGTAAACAGTGACTGAAAACTGACTTTAAAGTAATTCTCAATACATTCAGTTCACCAATATACCACCAGCCTAAAAGTAAAAAAAATATGTGAAGGACAAAATGACCCCTCACGGGCGCACCACCACTAGGGTAACTGGTAGACAGATAAGCCCACTATTTTCATCATTGACGGTCATTTCGTCCAAAGAAAAAGTGTCCAAAGAAACATAAAAATGTGTAAGTGCAGTAGAGTTGTAGACGATAACACTCCACAAAAGTGACAAATAGTGATTAAAATTGGCAGTCACACTTATGTTACAATTACTTAATTAGTTACTAAGTGTGTACTGTCAAATTAAAAATGAGCTGGTTCCTAACCATGCATACCAATGCTACATGCCAACATGTTTTTTTGCCATGTAATTTTCGGCAAATTCTTCAGGGCCAGACACTTCGTCACAGCACCAGTGTTGGACATACCATTCAAGTCGACTGTCAATTGAGAAAAGTACAAAGAACACTGTTAAAAGTAGAACAGTTCACTCCATCATAGACCATATTTTTCAAGTTAAAAATATTATCATTACCCTCACTCAGCTTATGTCTTTCATACCAGCTTGTGAGGTAAGAAACGAAGAACAAAACTCCTCTTGTGAGTCCTCCTTTTTGAATAAACCCTTCAGACGTTCCGTCAATCTAGACCTATGACACCAGAGAGGAGTAAAGTTTTAAAGAAACTTAAAAACACATACCCTATGATGAAGCATGTCATCAACTATGTTGATGAGTGAGGGTTTTACTTAAAAATTTTAATTATTTCAACTAAACTTTGTTTCCTTTGTCTTGTTTTGTATACAATTTAATTGCACGTAATACGATAGTTGCAGTACATTGTATTATGTGCACACTAAAAGTACCGGAATTTATGATTCCTCTATAGCTTTCTGGTCACTCCTTTGTTGTTACTGATACTGTTATTGGGGAATAGGAGTGTCCTTTATCCCTACCTCTCTTGTTGTTCTTGATACAGTATTAAAAGAACCCTTTCCCACCGGACTTGCATCTAGTACCAAAATGGAGAAAAGGGCAGTTGTTACACAGGCTGTTGTTACCGCATCCTAGCTTTACTGCATGCTATTTGCATCAGTAAAAACCCGATACCAGACTGACCAAGCCGGTCCCCCTACTCCTTACCATAAAACGAGACACCACCCTGACTGATACCAAAGAGCACCTCAATAGAATCCAGGAAGACCTGAGTGAATATAAAAATTATATGATCAATCAAAAAATAAAAGGATTACAACGTAACCTTGAGAGATACACCCATGAGTGGGCATTCCCTTATGTAAATGATGGGTATTACCAACCAGGCCCTGAACAGCGGAGAGGGGGGAGACAACAGATTAGACGTACCCCAAACAACTGGCCATTTGACAACACTTCTAGTGAAGGAGAGGAAGAAGATCCTCAAGGAAATAGGGTGAGGTTCAATCCGCAAGATCGTAATAACAAGGACTTGGGTGTGCTCCTTAGGGCTTTTTTAGGACGAGGACAGAGGACCAACAGAGTGGGAGGACAGACAGGAAGAGGCCGAGGGAGGGGCAATCAGCCTCCACAAAGGCAATCCTTCTCCCTGAGAGTGACTTGCAGTCGGTGTCGAAATAAGATGTAGCGAGTATTGTGGTTAATCTTTCTTACCATCCTTTGACTGACAGTGAAGAGAGGGTCTTAAATAAGGGGCTTGGGTTTGTTCCTACGCCATAATATCTAGAACATATAGAGAGTAAGGAGTTGCGTCCGTGGATGCTGGACGGGGAATACTCCTGATTCCCTGGTTACCGAGCGGCTGAAGGTAGACGTAGGTGATCAGCCTTACTTCATGACTACCAACTAATATGTTGCTGCGAGTGAAGTACCTACCCCCTGCTCGATGAAGCCCAACTAGAGTATTACTCCAGTTTTTATTGGCACCCTATATTCTAGGAGTGTCTCCCCAGAGGAACATTTTTTCCATCTGGATGACCAAGGATTTAGGACAGGGTGCGTCTTTTAGGGGACCCACACCTCCCACTTCCTTGTTTTGGTCCTGAAGAATACCGGGGATTGCCCCTAATGGTAGAAACATGTTGACCAACACATAGCAGAGATACGTAGGTCGTAACTCCCCTCCCAGTATCTCACCGATATTTTTTAATATTGTCCAGTTACCTTTTTATTAAAAATCTATACAAAGTATTAACCAGGACAATTTTAACACTTACACTTTTTTTGTCTACAACCCACACCTCACTACCTGCTCCACTGTAACCCAGGTGTTGAAGCACACCCAAGTGACGCTAGGCCACTTGGGTGGGCCCCGATGATGAAGCAAGTCACCACTAGGTGGTGAGTGAGGGGTTTACTAACAAAGGAACAGTGATTCCTAGTCTGGAAAAGCCTTCATCTCCCTCATCGGGTAATACTCCTCCAATTGTTCTTTACAAATTTGTTCCTACGCCCACACATGATTCATTTTATTGTAGGATGGAATTTCATGAGACCGTGCATAGGATCCAACTCCAAAAATATTTTGCCAACAAACCATAAGAAAGCCCCAGAGCTTTTGGCTCGAATTTGAGGAAACCTTCATAATTATGCCTTCTGTAGGCCCGGAAGTGGCTGTTTTTTAAACTAAAGTTCTGCAAGATATCGCCAGTTTTGAAACACAGGACAATAGACCAAAGTATACAAACATGACTAAAGAAGACTGGAATGCAGTCAAGAGTTTACAGGACAACCACTCCTTAACCATAAAGTCGGCCGACAAGGGTGGGGCGGTGGTTGTTCTGAACTCAAAAGACTATGATGATGAGCTCAATAGACTTTTGGGAGTACGCACCAATTAGAGGCCCCTTAGTAATGTCCGGTACAAGAATTACTTAAGATTATAAAGGAGATGGTGGGCAGAGCGAAAGAAAATAAAAAGGATTACGGCAAAGGAGGCAGAGTTCTTGGTGAATGAGAATCCCAGGAATCCTGCCTTCTATATACTACCAAAAATTCATAAGCCTACAAGCCCTCCTCCCGGATGACTAATTGTGTTGGGGATACAGTCCGTGCTAGAGCCCCTCTCTCAATATGCTGATTTTTTTTTTTGTGAATCTGTCATCAACCAGCAATCTTTTGTTAAAGACACTACAGAAGTTCGGAATATTTTGGATGGCATGCAATTTGATCAGGAACATGAATTTTTTGTAACGATTGATATAGAATCACTCTATACATGCATCCCCAGGACGCTACGCTGGTGGCAGCAGCTCGTGCACTGGGGGAACAAGAGTGGTTCTATGGATGCCCCCCAATAATTTATGATGCAATGTGTTGAATTAGCCCTCACTAGGAATTATTTCAGTTACAAAGACAATTTGTACCTCCAAACAACAGGTACTTCTATGGGTGCTACGATGGCACCCAGTCTGGCATGTATTTGTGTCGGACAGTTTGAGGAGCACGTGAGTAAACTCACTTTTACTCTAGGACTCTTATCACCCAAGAGCATTGAGAGATAACCTTCCAGCAGGTCAATTTTTACGTTACAGAAGGAATTGTTCATCGACCAAAGACTACTGGGAGCAATCCCAGGGACTTACAAAGAAGGTACAGCAGAGAAATGATCCCTTGAGAGTTATAAAACAAGCCAAGAAAAAAGCATTGAGTACTCCCAGAAGTGTTCTTTTAGAGAAAATTGTAAATGAAAGAGACAAGTGTGTCCCAATAGTCATGACCTTTGATCCATTATCAACGAAGATCAGGCAGTCTATTCGTAAGCATTGGACGATATTGTCAAACAAGGACTATAAGATGCCACCTCCTAGGTTTGCCTTTAAGAGATCTAGCAACCTTAAGGACAAACTGGTCCATACCCGAGTTCCATCTCTTTTGAAACCAAATGTGACCACCATCCCTAAAGGACATTGACTTTGTGGTTCCTGCTCGGTGTGCCCCCTTACCAAAAAAACTACAAGCGTGGTTTTAAAATCAGGGAGGGAGTGGTTTCTTAACCACTTTGGTAATTGCAATACTACCAACGTAGTATATAGATTACTCTGTAAATGTGGCCTTCAATATAAAGTTTTTTTTTTTATATACAAGACAGTAGTCAGGACTGGGTAGGTAAGATGCAAATAGAAAACAATGTCCTGAAAGGTAAAAGTTAATAGACAATTCTAGATAGCATGCACATAGCATTACTCAAGTGGACAAGAAGGAGATTACTCATTTTTCAGTCAAAAGATAATTATTCATCTTTATGTGGTAACATTAGTTTTAAGGTCGGGCATATACAGTTAAGAACAGCACTGCATTAGAATGTATGACAACCACATAGAACTTGGTGCAGCAAACGTGAAAAAAAGTGCAGGTGGCGACGCAAGTGAAAAGAAGACAGCGTTGTTGGCGCACTGTGCATAAAGTGCAAACTATTTACAGTGAGTGGCTTAACGGCGCATGTGACATTGTGATATCACAGTGGGCACAGTTGATTTAATTTGAATCTGGAGCCATGTAGAAGAAGTGCACCTATTGGTCAGGCTGTTAGGTCGACGGCGTTTCAATCCAGAGCATTTTGGATCATCTTCAGGACTTGTTGTCTGATTGGGGGAGTGCTGGAATGGTCCTGGATTATTGAACCTTGTAACCCAAGAATGGAGGATAACTCGAGGCAGCTTAGGGAGGCATAGTCTAATTAAAGTATGGACTGCTGGGAAGAGCTGGCTGGAGACTTCTCATTGTGATCGCTTTTTCTTTCGTTTAGTTAGAGGCTTTTTTCAATTTAGGTAGTTAGAAGTTTATTTTCCTATGGTGAAGGTCCCTTTGGTTTTACATAGAGCTTTATTAATATTTATTTGAAAGGGTATTCTGTCAACTATTGATTAGCAATATTGAAACAAGCATTTGCAACGCAATAGGTCTTGCATTTGGGAGAGTGTGAGGTATCGGCGTTGTAAATGATGATGGGGCACATGCATCAAGCTATTTTGCGATCTCAAAAGTTGCGAATCGCAAAATTGGCCATTTGTGATAGCAAAATAGCCATAAGCAATGCATAAAGCAAAATTTCAGAAACTTCCGTAAATTCGCAAAACTTAGCGATTACCTAAATACCAATTCTGAATTTGCGAATCCGTAATAGGCAATCGCTAATTGGTAATCGCAAATCTATGCATGAAAAAAACCCGCAAAATACCACCAGATGAAACCAGGTGGTAACCATTTCGAAGTTAACAAATCAGGTGGTAACCATTCCCAAACTACTTACACAGGCCCAGAAGGCCTTAGAATGTCTCACAATGGCAGTGCTCTGCGTCACGGCGAGGAGGATGAGGCTACAAGCAGCAGCACAGAGAAGAAGGAAGATACAGGACCGCATCTTCAAAGTGCGTGTTACATTGCTGGGCAGGCAGAGGAAGAGATATATGACAAATATAGGTTGAATGCAGACATGATCTATGCTCTCTTAGCTGAATTAGATCCACAACTGCAGTGTCAGACTGGCAGGACACATGCCATCCCCACTCATGTACTATGTTCTCTGCACCTCCTGGCGTCAGGTAGCTTCCAGGGAGTAATAGGTGCAGCTGGAGGTGTCTCCAAAACTGCCCTATCGCGCTACTTCAACTCATTCCTTGGCACCATGTTGCAGAGGATACACCACCACATAAGGTTTCCCACAACACTACAGGAATTGCAGCAAACCAAATATGATTTCTATAGGGTATCCCATTTTCCCCACGTTATTGGTTGCATTGATGGGACACATGTATCCATTTGTTCACCCTCGGTGAATTAGTACATTTACAGTAACAGAAAATCATACCATTCATTGAACATACAAGTCATCTGCAATTCCAAAAAAATCATCACAGACATAGTGGCTAGTTACTCTTGCAGTACACGACTCCTACATCTTCAGACACAGTGGCATACACACACATCTCCTTGTGGGTGAATTTCGAGAAGGATACCTGCTGGGTAAACATATTTAATACTGTCTTGCAAACTCTTTGGCCATGCTGACATATAGCAATGAGTAATGTTTTTGTTTTACACCCCATAGGCCATATGCTGTGCACTCTTTCATACTGAACCCATACCTAAATCCAAGTACCCCAAGTGAGCAGCGATATAATGAGGCGCATGTTTCCACCCGCAACATGATTGAGAGAACATTTGGATTACTGAAATCTAGGTTCCGCTGCCTCCACAAAACTGGTGCTGCATTGCAGTACAGGCCAGATACCTACTGCAAAATTGTCGCCACTCGTGCCATGTTGCACAACTTTACTACTACTAGAGGCATACCCCTGGAACTCTCTGACAGCGAGCCTGAGGAAGACAATCAGCCAGGACAACCACCACAAGCAGCACGCGGGCCGAGCGCAGCAGAAGGGAGTAAGAGACTTCCAGAAATCACATTTTTTTAAGGCGGGTAATGATGAGACAACACACTACATGCTCAACTGTTTAATAAAACAAAATGTGATTGTGTTAATGCACACATACCAGGTGCAAACAAGCAAAGTGTTATACAAAATCAAACAACATGGCATTTCAATGGTATTTAAATTGGCAGTCCTGACAATGTTCATGCTACTGGTTACCTCACCAGATTTCACAGTATCCCACACTTCCCTTCTTGCAGCCACACACTCCCAGGAGCCTTTCTGTAGGCTCTGACACATCTCTTGTGGAGTCTTCGGAGCCAGTGGTGCTCGGAGTACTGCACCTCCTGCTTGTGGTTATTTGTGCCAGGAGACAACTGAGGCTGAAGGTCTCCTCACTCCCCCCCCACCCCAGAACGTTGTTGCCACCAACTGCAGAAGTATAGAGTTGCTCCTCCGCATTGGTGACCTGTATAAGGCCCCTGGCCACATCCCCACCGCAATGGGTCATCTCCACTTGCACTCCCACAGAACGACGGAACAGCTAAGCAGAGGTTGTGCTCAGCCGATTGATGGCCCTGGTGTATCCATCTAGGCGTACCATCAAATTATAACGCCTTTTACGTTGGAATGCATGGTCATCATGCATCACCCTGCACAAATCATGCACAGCTTTGGTGACATTTGAAAATTTTTCATTTGTGACCCTCTGTCTTTCCACAACAGCAGTGGTAAGTTCCTTCATGCAGTCCCTGATTTCGCCAATGTTTGTTGCCAATGTTCCAAGTTGGGCCTGTATTAAGCTCATGTTTTTGCGTTGCAGGCGCTGGACCTTCACTAATTCTGTTTTGATTCCTCCTTGCCTTGCTAATACCATAATGCGTTTAGGTGTGGCAAGCAAAATATGGACTGGAGTCAGATTTGCTACACTAAGCCTGATCTGCATAGAGGGAAGCGTTGTAAGATATAACAATGAATGATAATTTGCATTGATCTTACCTTGTGAAGTACCGGCCTTTTCAGAGGTGTCAATCGGTGTAACACCAACAACTGCTCCGGCTGCAGTGTTGACTCCACGATGTCCTCCAGGGGTGTGTAGGCACGTTCCGTTGATGGTCCCCCTTCTCTTTTTTTGAATCTGCAAGCCTTGCGGCCACCCTTTCCTTAGCACTGCTCCGTAGGTCATATCAGTGCTTGCGCAGGTCTGATATGGAGCACTGTGTGACCACCATAGCATGGATCTTGGATTGGATCCCAACCAACTCTGGGACTTGCAGTGACTGCTTGCCAAGCAGTTAGTCGTGGCTCTGGGCGACTACCTCAATGAGGACTTCAAGTTCTTTAACACTGAATTTCAGCTTCCTCTTGCGCCCTTCTGCTTTCTTGTCACCTGTTCCAGAAGCCATGCTAGTGTTCTTGCACAGGTTCTGCTCTTAAAAAAAGCTTCCTTCTGCTCAGCTCCAAAACTCTGCCTCCTCCTCTGCCTCTCTCAGTACACAGGTGTGAGCAATCCCAGCATCAATTCCTTGTTGTGATGTCATCAATCTGCATCGATATTTGCGAATTGCCATTTGCGATTCGGTAATAGCGGATTTGCTTTTTGCGGTTCGGTAATACGCAATCGCTATTAGCAATACCGAATTTTTCCGAATAACAAAAAAAAGGTTTTTTTTTATGAATAGACTTTTGTGATTACTAAATAGCGATTTCTTTAAATACGCTATTTAGAAATAGCAAATTGGATGCTTGATGCATGGGCCCTAATGTCTTTTACCTATGTGCTTTGGTTTGGGGTGTCGTGAATGCATGTGGTGTGGAGTGGAATTATATGGGTTGTATTGGAATTGTTAGTTGTAGACTTTTGTGATTGTTAGAGTTAGAGGCAGGATTAGGCTTGGTTGTAAGGTTTGGGTTAAAGGTGAAAACTAGGATTAGGTGTGGCATTGGAGCAGGTCTTTCATGAGGGTGAAAGTTAGGGTCAGGGTGAATGATTAGGTTGATTTAAGAGTGAAAGTTGGGGTTACTGTGAGGGATAGAAGCAACGTTCGGCATAAAGTCTGGGTTGAGGGTGAAAGCTACAGTTATGGAGAGAAATAGGAGCAGAGTTAAGGGAGAAAGCTAGGGTTAGATGAGGGATAGGAGCAGGGTTAGGCACACGCTCTGTGTTACTGACTGATTTAGTGCCAGGAGCAGAGTTTGAGTCAAGTTAAACTGCAGGACACATTTAAGATTAGGGTAAGGGTTAGTGTTGATTAAGGTTCAGTGAGAAAGCGAGGGAAATGAAAGAAAAATTAGAAAGAAAAGTACATTTTAAACAGGTTATCTGAACCAAATGTATAATTTCAACAGGGGCGGCCAGCATGGCTCGGGGGTGGGTGGGCGCACGCGCGGGGCGTGGGGACATGGTAGTGTGCATGACTGGTTTGGGCGGCCCAAGAGGGCCGACCAAACAGTCATTGCGCACTCAGGAGTGAGCAAACCCCTCCTCCCCTGCCTGCTGCTCTGTAAGCATAGCAGCCCCGCCCGCTAGCAAAAAAAACATAAAGTGGTAATAACTAAAAGTTGAGAAGTGTGGCTCACTGGTTAGAGCAGGCAGACCCTGAAGCAGAGGTCAGACCCGGGACAAGTCAAGTCAAGTCAAGTCAGAGAATTTATATAGCGCACTACATACCCAGAGGGTTTCAAGGCGCTTAGAAAGGGGAGGAGGATTACTTGTCAAATATCCACGTTTTAAGTTGCTTTCTGAATGCTAGGTGGTTCTGGGTAAGGCGAAGGTAAGCGGGGAGTGAGTTCCATGTTTTAGCAGCCAGGTATGAGAAGGATCTGCCTCCCATGGTAGTCTTGTTGATGCGAGGTACAGTGGCGAGGGCTTGGCTGGAAGAACGTAGTTGGCGGGAAGGGGTGTAGAAGGACAGTCGTGAGTTGAGGCATTCTGGTCCGATGTCGTAGAGTGATTTGTGTGCGTGGGTTAGCAGTCGGAAAGTGATCCTCTTATTGACGGGTAGCCAGTGGAGGTCTTTAAGGTGACCAGAGATGTGTTCGTTGCGTGGGATGTCTAATATGATTCCTGGCTGAGGCGTTTTGGATTCGTTGGAGTTTCTTCTGGAGTTTAGCGGTAGTGCCCGCGTAGAGGGTGTTTCCGTAGTCCAGTCGGCTCGTGACCAGAGCGTGGGTGACTGTTTTCCTTGTTTCGGTGGGGATCCAGCGAAATGTTTTTCTGAGCATGCGGAGAATGTTGAAGCAGGATGAAGAGACGGCGTTGACCTGTCTGTTCATTGAAAGTGAGGAATCCAGGATGACGCCTAGGTTCCGTGCGTGGTCTGTCGGGATGGGTGCTTTTCCGAGGGCTTCCGGCCACCAGGAGTCGTCCCATGCAGAGGGGGATGTACCTAAGATGAGGACTTCTGTTTTGTCTGAGTTCAGTTTCAGACGGCTTTGTTTCATCCATTCGGCAACTTCTTTCATTCCTTCGTGTAGGTTAGTTTTGGCGGTGCTGGGGTCATTGGTGAGAGAAAGGATTAGTTGAGTGTCATCCGCGTAAGAGATGATGTTGAGGTTGTGTTGGCGTGCGATGGTCGCGAGGGGGCTCATGTATACGTTGAAGAGGGTGGGGCTGAGTGAGGATCCTTGTGGTACGCCACAGATCACTTCGGTGGCCTCGGACTTGAATGGTGGGAGGCGGACTCTCTGGGTTCTTCCGGTGAGGAACGAGGTGATCCATTCAAGTGCTTTTCCTTGGATTCCGATGTTATTGAGGCGTTGTAAAAGGGTGCTGTGGCAAACTGTGTCGAATGCTGCAGAGAGGTCGAGGAGGATGAGGGCGACTGTGTCTCCATTGTCCAGTAGAGTTCGAATGTCGTCTGTTGCTGCGATGAGGGCGGTCTCAGTGCTGTGTTTTGCTCGGAAGCCAGATTGTGAGGAGTCGAGGGATTTGTTGGCTTCGAGGAAGGCGGCGAGCTGGTTGTTGACAGCTTTCTCGATGACCTTGGCCGGGAATGGAAGGAGCGAGATGGGGCGGTAATTTTTGAGTTCGGTGGGGTCCGCTGTGGGTTTTTTCAGAAGGGCGGTGAGTTCAGCGTGTTTCCAGTCTTCCGGGAAGGTGGCGGAGTTGAAGGAGCAGTTGATGACGTCTCGGAGGTGCGGTGCTATGACGGAGTCTGCTTTGTTGAAGATGTGGTGAGGACATGGGTCTGTGGGGGATCCTGAGTGGATGGAATTCATCAGGCGGATTGTGTCCTCAGTGGAGATTGGGTTCCAGTCGTAAAGGGTGTTCACGGGGGGAGAATGTTCAGCAAATGGTGGGGTGGGTTGGTTTCCGGGTTGGTTGTCAAAGCTGTTGTGGATGTCTGCAATCTTGTTGTGGAAGAATGAGGCCAGGGAGTCGCAGAGGGCTTGAGAGGGGGTGATGTCGTTGGAGTTGGCCGAGGGATTTGAAAATTCCTTGACGATGTTGAAAAGTTCCTTGCTGTTGTGGGCGTTGTTGTCAAGTCGATCCTTGAATGCTGTTTTCTTGGCCTTTCGGATTAGTTGGTGGTGAGTGCGGGTGGCGTTTTTGAAGGCGTCCTTGGTGCTAGTGGTTGGGTCTTTTTTCCAGGCCTTTTCAAGGGAGCGGCAGAGTTTCTTGGACTTCTTAAGATCATCGTTGAACCATGAGGCCTTCTTGCTGCCAGGTTTGCTTTGACGTTTTTTCAGTGGTGCTAAGGTGTCGGCGGTGTTGGATAACCATAGGGTGAGGTTGGCGGCGGCTTCGTTTGCGTTAGAAGAGAGGGCTGGGGTGTTTAGAAGGAGCGATGCGGAGATCTGGTCCGTGGTGATTTTGTTCCAGTTTCTTTGCAGGGTAGGTTGGAGGTGGATGGTGGGTTTTGGTTTGTTGTAGGTGAAGTGAACGCAGCTGTGGTCAGTCCAGAGGAGATCCGTAGTGTGGCTGAAGGAGACATGATTGCTGGAGGTGAAGATGGGGTCGAGTGTGTGACCTGCGATGTGGGTGGGGGAAGTGACTAGTTGTTTAAGTCCGAGGTTGGCGAGGTTGTCCAAGAGGGTGGTGGAGTTGCGGTCGTTGATCTTTTCAAGGTGAAAGTTGAGGTCTCCCAGAAGGATGTAGTCTTTGGAGGGGAGCGCGTGTGGGGTGATGAAGTCCGTGATGTCTTCACTGAATTTTGCGCGGGGTCCTGGTGGTCTGTAGAGGAGGGTGCCTCTGAGTGTGGTTTTGGGGTCGATGTGGATCTGGAAGTGAAGGTGTTCGGAGTTAGTGAGGTTGGCGTCAGAGCTGGTTGAGATGCGGATTGATTTCTTATGAACGATAGCGATTCCTCCTCCTGTGTGGTCGGTGCGGTCCTTGCGTGTGATCTTATAGTCTTCAGGGATGGCAATGGTGATGTCTGGGGCGGAGGAAGCGTTCATCCAAGTTTCTGTTAGGAAGGCGACGTCTGGGGAGATGGTGTCTAGTAGATTCCATCGGTCAATGGCGTGTCTGTGGACCGATCGAGTGTTGAGAAGGATGCACTGTAGGTGGTTAGGGTCGGGAATCTGTGTTGTGGTCGTAGCGGAGATGTTGTCGGTGCCGATGAATTTGCAGGAGTAGCAAGAGAAAGGTCCATGGGTGTGTCCAGGGGCGGCTTGGACGCAGTTGGGGGCGCGACTGGGTTTAAGGGCTAGGAGGGTGGCGGCATCGTAGGTAATGCGGGGGGGCTGGGAGGGACGGGGGCCAGGGGGTATGGCGCTGGGCGCGGTCCAGGCGCGGACGGGCGTAGACGGGCTTACCTTTGGCGCACCTTCGGCGCGGGTTGGGCGCGGTCGCTGCGCGTAAACGCTGCACGCGGGAACTCCTGTCATATATGGATGGTGGAGGGGGAGGGGCGAGGGCGGTTCAGCTGGGAGGCGGGTCGGGCTCACGAGGACGACAATAATAAACAAAATGGAGGCGGAGGGGGGAGCACAGCGGAGCGCTAGAGGCAAACGCGCTAACAAAGTGAAAACAGCGCAAATTAACAATTCAAAGTGTAAATGAAGCCAAGCGGCACACAGGCAGACAGCAGGCAATACGATTTAGCAGTTTAAAAGCAAGGCAGCAGAAACGATACCATATGTCTCCAGGGGACACTGGGAGCGACCACCCTGCTCGAGGGAGAGGAGCGAGTCACGCCGTCTACAGGTAGGGGAGCGCTGTTTACGGTCAGTGGGAGGGCGGTTCAGCTGGGAGGCGGGTCGGGCTCACGAGGACGACAATAATAAACAAAATGGAGGCGGAGGGGGGAGCACAGCGGAGCGCTAGAGGCAAACGCGCTAACAAAGTGAAAACAGCGCAAATTAACAATTCAAAGTGTAAATGAAGCCAAGCGGCACACAGGCAGACAGCAGGCAATACGATTTAGCAGTTTAAAAGCAAGGCAGCAGAAACGATACCATATGCGGCAGGGTCTTGAGCTCAAATGTCCACGGACTCGATAATTCTCGCTTCCGTGCCTGACCTAATCATGGGTTCACAATCTGCAACTCTGGGCATTAAGCTTGCTTAATCTCCACAACGGCACCCCGCGGCGGGATGCCTGGTTTTCACCTTGGGGATGACCTGTAGGGGCTATCTCACAGGGAAAAGCCAGGACGGGTTCCCAAGGCAAGCGCTTAGAGACCCCTGGGTGATAAGCGCTATATAAATCCAATATACAATACAATACAATTACCATTTTCTGTTTTTGCTTCTGACAATGCGAGAAAGCAGTGGGGCAACGCCACTGACAGATATTAATAATGTTGATGCATTGGCAAAATAATATCTTGCAATGGAGCGAGTTTATAGTATAATTCACAAAGGGGTTTGTGACTACAGTTCTGATACCAAGGGTAACAGTGCAACCAACAGCTGACAAAAATATAACAACTGCAGTGTTTCCATGGTTAAACCCACCACAAGCACTGCAGTGAGCAGCATGATACGGCAGGAGCTGCTTGCATTAAAGTACGTTTTTCCGCCCCAGAAGCTTAAGTGTTCTTTAAGTGAGCTGCTAATCTGGCAGCAGGAACTTGAACCAATATCTAGTTCATTTAAAAAAAAAAATTCAGTGATTAAAAGACGCGAATCCTTTAATGGGGCACAGTGTAATCTGCGGTAAGCGTGGGAAGTAAGTGAAGGGTAAAGGAAGGGCTGTTCTGGCCAACGAGCAGCATGTGAGACTTCTGGGGGCGCTGTGTGGGCGTTTACGCTTTTGCACTGGAAAAGGAAAATGTGTTTGAAGTGGTGGTAGGCGAGGAGCCTGCCTCCTGACTTGTGAGGGACTGTTATGGGTGGTAACAGTTATAAAAGGAGTGTATTGCAGAGGCTGTGTGTGTGGGGATGGGTAGGATGGGGTGGGAGGAGATGCGGGGTGGGGCAGTTATTCGGATGCTGCACGTGTGGTGCAGAGGCAGTGCCAAGTGAATGCTCAGGTGCTCCGTGGTATATAGTGACTGCAGAGGTGTTAGAAAGACGGATGTAGTGCTGCTTGGGTGTGCACATCGGCTGGAGCTAAGCTGAACGGGAATGCCCTTTTGCTTAATGGGGTGTTGAAAGCCTGCAGAAGGTGGCATCGTGCCAAACTGGAATTGTAGAGTGCTGGATCTGCACTGTGTGGTGGCGGGTGGTGCAAGCAGTATTTGTATAGGCCTACAGGAGAAAGTCTGGGACCAGGGCCGGACTGAGAACAGAAACCGGCCCTGGCAAACTGCTCAGCTGGCCCCCCCTGGGGTCAGGGGGAGTGCAGGTGAGTAGTTTGAGACGGCCGGTTTCGGCCGATTTTGTTACCGGGTGCCGACATTGCCGACCCCGGTAACAAAAACGGTCCCCCAGGGGCCCAAAACCGGCCCCCACCCTAGCGGCCTACCGGGGAAATGCCCGGCCCTGTCTGGGACTGATGCTGTCAAGGGATGCTCAGGTCTGCGCTAGGGGTGTCCTGGAGCTGCACGAGGGTACTCTGGGATTGTATGTGGTAGACAGGGCTGCAAGTCAAGGGGCGGGCAGGGCTGCATAGGGACTGAAGTGGTTGATTATGTGTCCTTGGCGGCTCAGGGTGCACCAGGGCTGCAGGGAAGACAGTGGATCTGGCAGGGCCTTGGAGTCGTTGAGAGTGCACAGGGGCTTTGTTGGGCACACAGGACCATAGTGTGAGGGTTAGGGATTGATAGGGACAGGAGTGATTGTGGGTGTATAGGGTTACATGGGCTGCTGGGAAAACAGCTGTGGCAATGGCGGCATGAGGGGTGGGGTTCCACAAGGGTGATCTGTGGGGTGTATCAGGGCTGCAGGGAAGACAATGGATGAGGCAGGTGCCTCACTTGATACTGGGGAAGCACAAGGGGGCTCGGTCAGGTAGAGAGCCCTGTAGGGTGAGGAGTAAGAGTTACATAGGGACAGGAGTGACTGTGGGAGTACGAAAGGGGTACGAGGGTTACAGAGATGAAAGGAACTGTAGCACTGGCTGCATGAGGGGGTGCGTTTGAATGGGGTCTTCGTGGGGTGTACGGGGTATGCCAGGCTGTGGGGGTGGCTGGGCTGCATAGGGATACACATGGGCATCGTGTCCCCATGCTATTTTCACCTGCTCGCTGGGGTGGGGGGATTGAAGGGTGGGGCTGGAGCGCAATGGCAACCAGGCGCAGGGAATGCTACTGCTGCCGTTGCACAGTGGTGTTCAGAAGCGGCATGTGTAGCTCTCGGAGACCACATAGGGCTCATGGGCTGTACCAGCATGCAGCTGCACAAGGGGCAGATATGAGCGCACAGAAGAATGTGTTACATTTTCAGAGGGTGTGCTCAGGGGTACTAAGCATGGGCGGAAAATCCGTTCCGCTCGCGTATTTTGTGGATTTTCGGTAAATTCGCAATCCGCGAACTCTCGCGAATTTACAGAAAATCCGCAAATTCGCACGCAGCGGATTTTTTTGCTTGGTGATACAATATTGCGGTGTGCGGCGTTCACTTGTTGTTTTTCTCGATATTTTGCGAGTGCTGCGCCATTTTGGATCTTGCGCCATTTTGGATCCCGCGGGAGTTTGGCGACGCATCGCGAGAGTTCGCAATTGCGAACATGTAGATGCGGCGGGCAGCAACAATCTCGCACTTGCGAAATTAAAAAATTTGCAATTCTGCACAAGAAATCCACTAGCAAGCAGCATAAACCTTCTGAAAATGATGATTTTTATCAGAATAACTCCTCAGGTTGACATTTGCCTGCACTTTTTTGGATTTGAGGCCTTTTTGACTTTCTTTGGATCACTTTTGGATTAGAAATCAACTTTCACAAGTAAGTTTGTTTGGGGCATTACAGTTGCTGTTCTGCAGAAAAACAAGTTTTGCAAAACTGAAAGCACTCAGCAGGTGCAAAAGTTCACTCATCATTAGTAACCATTCCCTGTAGTGCTTCCTGGGGGGCCCCTCCAGAGTTCAGTTGCCTATGTTTGTTTGGGGCATTACAGTTGCTGTTCTGCAGAAAAACGAGTTTTGCAAAACTGAAAGCACTCAGTCGGCAGGTACAAAAGTTCAAACTCATCATTAGTAACCATTCCCTGTAATGCTTCCTCCAGAGTTCAGTTGCCTACTTGCAACTATTCTATGAGCCTGCTCTGACCCTCACAGCAGGCTCATAGAATAGCTACAGGTAGGTCACAAAGGTCCTGGGAAAAAAAAATGCACTGCAACAGAAAGCAAATTACAGATAAGGAAGCAGGTGCCAGACAGGTAGTTTGAATTCAGTGACACATTAATCAACCCCAAATTAATTCATGTCAGTTGAAGCAGGGCAGGTGTGCTTGCTTTCTCCCCCCCCATAATCTACAGTGATGAATCAGAGGGTGGCAGTGATGTACCAGAGGGTGGCATGGGTGAATCAGAGGGTGGTAGTGGTGAAACAGAGGGTGCTGTGATTGAACCTGTGATGATGAACCAGACGTAGAAACAACAAAGTCGCGACCGTTGCGAGCCGACAAGTAAGTTCGCAATTGCGAACTGGTAAAAAACCCTCGCGAAGTGGCAGAAACCCTTGCAAACACAAAAAAAATAATCTGCAAATTTGTGAGAATTCACAGATTTTGCGGATTGCGAGTTCGCAAATACACAAATTCGCGAACGCCAGATTCGCAAAATTCGCCCATGCTTAAGGGGTACCCCATATGGCTTCAGCTGCACACACCGTACACAGAGCACCAGAGGTGCCACATACGGCTGCAGCTGCACACATCGTGAGCAGAGGCATCACTATGGGTGCACAGTGGCTGCACATGGAACCCGTTGCCTATGAACCCAGTGCTGGGAAGACCAAACACAGCCACAAATCACATGAGCTTCAGCAGGACCCCTTTGGTACAAATTCCAACACCTGCATAATCTCACATCTGGGGGTGGGGCGGGGAGTGGAGGGGAAGGGAGAGGGGCTGGGACTCCTACTCATTCTAGACAGCGGCGCTTGTATATAAAACATATATATATAAGAAAAAAATGTTTAAAGGTGCACGCCCATCATGGTTGAAGATGAAGCGTGGCGGCCGTTGCCCTGACTAATTAAAATGTATAATGTGGGCACATGTATAAATAAGAGCCTGGCTGGATGCTGGGGAAACATTGCGGAAGCAACTTCGGATGCTAGGAATGAGGAGGTGTGACATGGCTCTACCAGCAAAGCTGCCCAGTCCTGCACCAGGGTCTTAAAGCAGCACTGCCGTAACTATGCTGCAAGACTTAACAAGCAGCAATGGGAGTGGTGGTGGGGTGAGGGCAGCATGGGACACAAGCTAGGCTATTAGCGCATGGAAGGGCAGCAGAGGAAAAAGAGTTCTCCCAAAGAGCACATAAGCCTTTAATGCATAAGGAAACTGCACTTGGTCAGTGCTCCTCAGCCTTCAACGGAAGTGACGAATCGGCTGTGTCAAACAGTTAGGAGGCAGCAAGCAGCCAGCAAAAAAGAGCGACAGTGGACTCAACCTATCATAAGGAACAAAAGTCGCTTTGTTGATTACAACAGGTCTCGCAGACAACGCTAGTACGCTGCCAAGGCTTGACCTAAAAAGGAAGAGAAATTAATTATTTATATAAAGTTAATGATTTATGGTGGCTATATTTTTTGAGAGGTTGTTTAAGTCTATGGTCCTTTTCCTACCTATATCTACAACATCTATTGAATGGAGGACCAGACAAAGGGGCTTGCTGAAGCTTCCCGGAGAGGTCTTTGGAGTCACCAAGGTCTTGCTGCTCCTAGGAGGAGGAGGACTTCTTTCAGGACGGGAAGCAATAGTCTGCTAAGAAAGATGCCCAAGCAAGCGTCCATAATGTTGTCTAGTCAGCGGTGAGTGCTACGATGCACAATGTGGCGAGTAGTTAGATTCCTGCTTCTTTTGATTGTTTTATCTACCATCTTCGCCATAGCCAAGAGACGGTAAGAACAGATCATGTGATGATGGAGTCTTCCTTTGCATTAGTGGGGAGAGAAGAAAATGTTTACTTAAGAACAAATATATTTCTGATGGGTCTCAAGATGGATGATAGCTCGGTGGTCTTTGGTTAATGTGACCCCTGTGCCAGTATTTCAGATTTTGTAGCCATATGGATTAGATATCCTATATGGATTAGATATCCTATAGAAAAAGCAAACATGAACAAGCTTAGTTCAGAGCGCCCTAGACCCATCCTAACTAAAAAGCTGTTTTCAACCCCTAATTTTGACACCACATTGGTGACGTTATTATCTTAGAAAGCAAATGATCCAAAAAAGGGGTTTAACAAGTCATTGAGGGTTTGCCAAGATAAGTTTATAGATTTACTGTGTCCACTGGCTCAGATCATGGAGAAGTCTGAAGAAGTTGCCTCATCAATGCACCCTTGGATATTCTTGCTGTTAAAAGTTGGATTCAAAGGTAAATTTCCATCCTAGCGAATGCAAATTCCGTCACTTGGCAGAATACAGAAGGTCATTACTCATGCACATTTATCTCAAATCAGAAAAGATGGCAGCCAAGGAACTGGGAGCAGCTGTAGCTTGACATCTTTTCAGTGAAAATCACAATTTATGCGCAGACTTTCACATCATTAGAGAAGGCCTGTCAGAATTTAAGAAAGGTTTTTTGTCCCAGTCAGATTTTTAGCCCGAGCCGAGAGAGATACATCACACTCTATCAATTTTCAACACCAGCATGAATCAAACTTTTAGCTGACATTTCACGCTGCTAGAGGAGGCTATGGATCCTTGGTTTGTGACTGATGAGTGTTTACTGGGTGGGGTCAATGGTGTAGAAGAGTCCTAGAGCATAGTCATAGTCATTTTTCGCTGGGAAAGCTAGGTGGCAGACTTAGCCTTTTTCTTCTTCAATGGCAGCAAATTTACTTCAGACCCCTGGATATTACAGGCAGTACAGGTAACAAGATAGAGTTATGTTCCCAACTGGTTCAATTGGCTCCACCTCATCCAATGATTTCTTCCATAGCAGAGGGGGCTCTAGTTTCAGAAAAATAGTTACTGAGGAAGGGAGCGATAGAATGGGTCCAGAATTTAGCACAGGTGTTTCTAAACACTCGGATTCTAGTAAAGAAGGCAGATGAAGGGTTCCATCTGGCAATAAACTAGACTGGATGATAAAGATAGCTGTTCCAGTTCATCACAACCACAGGTGTTTTCTACAGTTCAGTTGGAGTCAAGAAAGAATCCAGTTCACAGCTCTCCCATTTCGACTCTGGTCAGCCCCTTGGTGTATTACAAAGCTTCTTAGGAAAGTGGTAGCTTTGTTCAGATTTTGGAAGATTCAAGTGACAGTGTAACTGACATATTGATTATGTCTCAGAGCAAGAGACGGTGGTGGCTTCAGATTGTTTGTATGGTTTCACTATTGCAGACTTTAGGGTTTATGCTCAATCAGAAGAAGTCTTTGTTGGTTCCAACTCGGATGATTCAATTTCTGGGGTTTGTATTAGAGACTCAATAAAGGAGTCATTTTCTCTCCCCAAACAGAAGGACAAGATAATAAGGAAGTGTATCAATCCATTTTGAGGAAAGACAGGTGTCTCTCTCCAGTTGTTAGCCAGGATTGCGGGTTTGTTATCAGTGTCTATTCAAGCCATTGTACCTGCCCCTCTTCATTACAAGGCTCTTAGGTATACAGGGCTCTTGGGTATCTCAAGGCACTACATGTGCGAGAGGGACTACCAAACTCATCTTTAATTTTTCTATCGCAACATGCAAAGGAGAAATTGGTCTTGTGGCTCTCCCAAATGGAGGCTTGAAATGAGACATCTATTCTTGGGCCGGTTCCGGATATTATAAAATAGTCAGATGCAAGCAAGTCAAGTTGGGGGCTAATTGTGGGCAGGTTGGAAGGGAGGAAAATGGTCTTAAGAAGAGACTTGGTGGCCTATAGATTACTTAGGGCTTTTTGCAGCTTCCTTTGCCGTAAAGCGTTTAGTTCCAGGCAGGGCAGACTGTTGTGTGCATTTATGAAAGGACAACATATTGTGGTACATTACATAAGCAAGCTGTAATGAGCCCACTGAAAAGGGCTGGGGTATCTGGCCAGAGATATTTAGCATTTTTATCTAGACAGGAATATAATAGTTTGTATGAAGTATCTTCTGGGATTGGTAAACTTGGTAGCGGATTAGGGGTCTTGATATATGCAGAACAGGAGCAACTGGTGATTGTTTCTGGGGGGCCATACTGATTGATCTATTTGCTTCTTGTCTAAATTCCAAAGTTCCTTAGTTTTTCAGTTGGATATGAGATCCAGAAGCAGTGAATGTTTTATTTCAGTCCTAGTCACATCTAAAAGGTTATGCATTTCCATCTTTTGAAATGATCCTCAGAACTTTAGTTCAGGTCAGGAGGGTTATGGCTACCTTGGTCCTAGTCATGCTATTCTGGACTGTGCAGGCTTAGTATCATCAACGTTTCGAACTCTCTGTAGACTTTCCCTGGCTTCTTCTAGTATCCCAATATCCTATCCGAACATTGGGAAACACAAAAGTTGGTTTCACAGGGCCATCTTCATCTAATGGCATGGAAGGTTTCCGGGGATCTTGGAATGTCTCGGGCTTTTGCAAGAAGCACTGTCTATTAACAATGATTCCTGGGCTTCAGTCACTAAAGCAAGTTAAAAAAATATGCATGATCATTCTGTGTTGGCTGGTATTTGGAGCAGAAAATGTATCCTGCCTCAGCACCTCCAATTCAGGTAGGTAATTTTCTATTGCATGTAGAATGACTGATACATATCAGTCAGACATTTCAGCAGGTGTGAGGTGTGAAGAGAGCTTGCTGGCAAACATTTTATGATGTACAGGGTGGTGAGATCTATGCATCTAATGGTTTCTCCTAAACCTAGATATTCTTTTTTATATGATTTTAAATTTGTTTGGGGTTTTCTCTTGCAGTGGGCAGATAACGTTGATTTACCTCTAAGGCAACTGCAGAGAAGCTTACATGCTTTTATGTCTAACCAGCTTACCCGTCGCAGCGATCTCAGAAGAAAGGATATTCAAGGAAACTCGTTATGATAACATTAAATTTACATTGTGTCATTATTATTGAAACGTATTAATTTTATTTTTGAAAACATTTCTATGTGTGGCTTAAGCAGTGCATCCTCGATTGGCTTCCAATCTTGATTCTGGTTGCTCTCCGGTTTCATTCGAGCCGGCTTGAGCAGTGCGTAATTGATCGTTTTCCAATCTTTATTCTCGTTGCTCTCCTGTTTCATTCGCGCAGGCTTGAGCAGTGCGTAATCGATCTGTTTCCAATCTTGATTCTCGTTGCTTGTTCGTTTGAGAAGAACGGGCTTGAGCAGTGCGTACTCGATCAGCTTCCAATCTTGATTCTCATTGCTCGTTCGTTTGAGAATTACGGGCTTGAGCAGTTTGCATTCAAACAGCTTCTAATCTTGCTTCCTGTTGCTCGTCTGTTTCTGAAGCTCGTAATTGCTTTTTCTTTCGTGCTTCTGATGTAGATTGACCAATCGATTTCCGTTTGTGGGTCATAACTGTCGACGGTGCTCGGAAATTCACTGTCTATGTCAGTATTCTAAAGATTAGGAGGGCCCAGGGGGGCAGATTTAAAAAAAGATAATTTGACAGAAACCTTCGCTGGAGTGTACTCAACAACTTCCCAAAGTTTCATGGAGATAGGATGAATGGTGTTGTAATGCATAAAGGACAAACAGACAGACATACTTTCGTTTTTATATATATATATATATATAGACTAGCTTACCCGTCGCGTGTTGCTGTGACCTCAGAAGAAAGGAAATTTAAGAAAACTTGTTATGATAACATTCAATTTACATTGTGTCATTTTTATTGAAACTTATTCATTTTAATATGGAAAACATTTTAAAGTGTTATTTTAATTCTGTTTATTTATTCAAGTGCTTGTGGATACACAGTATTTTGTGTTTTTCCGTCTGGTGCGTACACAAATAAATCAGAAGGTTTTCCGACGCGTGAGCTGGCCACATGAGAAGCACGGATTCCAAATCTAGTCCACACACTTACAGCGATTGTCCTTGTGCTTTGTTGATGGTTATTGCAAAAGCGAGTCGCACCGGAAACTGTAAACGTTCAGTATTGGAAAGATTATGAGGGCCCTGGGGGGCCGATATTTAACACATTTTTGCCAGAAACCTTCACAGGAGTGTACTTAACAACTTCCCAAGGTTTCATGCTGATCGGATGAATGGTGTAGTAATGCATAAAGGACAAAAAGACAGACATACATTTGTTTTTATATATATAGATTTCTTTTAGAGGAATATCAGATGATAAAACCTTGGATGTGTCTAACAAGTCTTTTTACTTGAAAAGTATAACCATTTATATCACTACAAGAACTAAAACTATGTTAACTTCTGATTTTATGCTTCCTTTCCATACTCTGAAATGTTGTAGTAAATATCAATAAAAAACCGCACCACCCTGTTGTTTCATCAACCATAGCCAGATGGTTAAATAGATCATGGGAGAGGCTGGGATAGATACAACTATCTTTGGGGCCAAATCCTAAAGGCGGCTATAGCATCTAAGTCTTATGCCTCCTTGAGATGCCTGCAAGAAAACTTGGAAGAAGCAGATCAGGAGTCAACTTTTGAAACTTATTTTTTAATCTCATTGCCCAAGTTTCATGCTGCATTGTGGATGGACTTTAAAAATGTCATAATTGAGCCCCTAGTCTAATAGCAGAATGTGAAATCTCCCCCACTATTGGGACGGGAGCTTTAGGTTTTTGATAATAATGACATAAATCTGAAAATGATTCCACTCTACCTCTCCCTTAATACACTTTGATAACGTTTTTTTTTTTATTATCCGCAGTGCAATAAAGACAGCTGAATGCATTACCACTTATAGAAGATTTGTAAGTGGATATTTTCTCAGGATTCAGGTGAACATATTCTATAGTTGCTGTGTGTTTTCGCTCATTGTTTTTGTTTGGTGTTATCAGGGACTATGATATGTTGCACTGAATAAAGGTGCAGACAAAGAAGAGGACAGTCTTTCTGCCAGGACGATTTATATAGGAGACGATGATGTCACTCACACTCTATGATGTAATGTGATACTGAACGCTGTATGTTAACCTGTTTAACTTTTTGGAACATACAAGCTTTCATGTTTTATTAATGATACACTTTTTTATATTGCTTTATTAACTTTGCTGCTAGAGTTCATAGTGAAAAAGGTTCATCACGATCTCCGCTGGTTTTTAATAATGTAATAGTCGTTTCACGATAGCTGGGGAGATTCCAAATTGGCATGCATTCCAGTTTTGTGCTAGCTTTTTTGCTAATAGTCAACTAAAGATGCCAAACTACAAATCATCGAAGAACTGAATAGTATGGATTCTTACAACGCAGAGGACGAATTGTGGAGTTGGTAATTAGCACAAATGAAGTGGCAGAAATTGTCCATGAGGAGTAAGGACAGGAGACAATTGTGGTTTGAAAATAAGTTAGGCATAAGAGACACAACACCTATAGTTAAGAGCTCTCGTCCACAGACTGTACACAAAGCAGAGCAGGACATCCGTTTCAGACAGGAGGGATCAAACAGTTGCACTGAACTTGCCGGTGCATGAAAACTATCAGCTCTCACCTGGATTACAAGAGCAGCACGGAGGTTGAGAGATGAGCAACCGGTTTCAGAGGAGAGTGGGGACATGACAGATCTTCTCGCACACTTTTAACTGAGCAAGTCTAACCCTAAACATTGAGAGTGAGGTGGCTGGGCCTGCAGGGCAACAAGGCTGTCTGCATTACAAGCATGTTGTAGACCGCAGAAATTATGAACTGAATATAATGGGATCCTTAGGGGTAAGACTAACACTGCTGCTGCTGCTGCAACAGGCCCCAGTTCAGAATTCCACTGGCCTGAGGTTCGGGTGGACAGCTCAGTGGAAGCGGTGTATCCTCCAGTGAATTAATGACCTCAACCACGACTCCAGATGTCAAGAGCAGTCGCTGTGCCTGAATGGGCAGTAATGATTTTGGCAAAGGGCCTATGAAGATAGCAGGCACTGGTGGAGATGTTAAGTATAGTTATTTATACTGTAGCTGTTTATTTTGTTGCTAGTTTGATTTTTTTTCGTTGTGGCCTATGATTCTACGTTTCTTTATTTGATCACTCTTTGTTATCGATTTTATTGGAACACTATCAAGCTTACAGTGTGTTCTGAGAATACAAAGCAGATTTTGTCCTGTAAGGTGTTTGCCCACCCTCATCCATTGTTCTCAACTCCTGGTGTCTGGGGTTATTTGTATCCAGTTTTCCCCTAGGGATTTTCCATCGCCACTCCCCTCCAGGGTGTGGGACCAGGACTTCAGTCTGTGAGAGTTTCATGGTACATATTGCTTGGAAATATGTCGAATCTATGATATGTTCGCCATGCTCTACAGACTTTACCAAACTTTTTTGGGCACTCCCTTCCCCCGAACACCACCCTTTCTGCTTCTATACATATGTTCATTCCTTCTTTCCACTTAGCAATTTTTGGAGTTAGAGTTGTCGCTACAATATGGCCACATCTTTCTTAGCCTCTATTAAACCCAGGATACAGAAAGCTAGGGGTCGTTGAGGAATATCTACCTCATTTTGGATCCCCAAGAATATCAACTGAGGCGTTCTTGGCAGTGTCAGACCCATAATATTCTCTTTCTTGTACTATCTCATCCCAGATTACCGCCATCTTGGGGAATTCCCATATGGTGTTTAGAAACTTTCCATCCTCTGAAGTACACCCCAGACAGCCAGGGCTAAAACGCCCTGCCCATTATCAGCTTCGATGTACGATTTTAAATTGCACCAGTCCTAATTGTGATGGTATAGCCACCTCTCTTGGTCGCATGAAGGCTGCCTACCAATCTATATTCTCCATTTCCCCGATGTCTGCGTCCCACTTGGCCCCGAAGCCCTGGAGCTTATCCGGGGCATTGTTTATCAGGGTTCGGTAGAGTTCTGACAATCCTTTCTGAGTTATTTTTCCCTGCAGTACCCAGTTTTTCAGTGGTGAGTGCTCCGGAACATCTGTCCAGGCAATCTGTTTTTTGTGGAGAGCGTGTATTGGCTGCAGATACTTGTATCATTGAGTGTGAGATTGTTGATATTCCTGCTGTAGGGTTTCAAAGGTTATTACCTTCCCCTGGGAGAGGAGGCCCCCTAGAGATTCACTTCCCACTAAATTCCATTTCTGAAACCCTGTTGATTTTGGGACTTCTTTTAAGGATGTCCTCCTCCACAACAGGGTGGCCAGTGCTCGCCTTCCCTGACATCCAGATTTTGAGAATCGTCCCATAATCTCAGGGTTGCTTTTGTTGGTGTAGGCAGGTATTTCTTTTCCTTCCTTCATAAAGGGAATGAATGTATGTGGTCGGCTCCACCAATGCCCGCTCCAGGCGTGATGTTGGAGGAGGCAAATCCCGATTCATTTATGATTTTCAATTGTGTCGCCCTGTAGTAAGGTCTAAAATCCTGCAGTACTATTCCCTCATTGTAGCATGATCTATATAGGGTTTGTAACGTTATTATATCATAGTATTATAGTGTCAAGTTTACTTAAGTGTACCTCTGGTATCTCGTACGGGGTGTTCTGCAGTCATGTTGGCGATATAACCATTTTATACATTGAGGCTTTTCCTATGATCGGAAATAGCAGGGTGACCCACCATAATGCATATGTTTTGAATTTCTCTAAGACTTTCCCCCGGTTTCTTGCCAGGAATCTATACCTGTTGGTGAAAATTTAAAAACCCAGGTATTTGAACCAGTCTCTCACTACTCGCAGCCATCTCAATGCTCCTCTGTCTTCCCTCCAGTTGGTGCAATGTTGACTTTTCTCAGTTAATGTGGTACCCAGAGAATCCCTTGAAGTTCCAAAAGTTCTAGAGGGCCGCAGGCCGTGCCAGTTCCGTGTGTGTGTGTGTGAGGTGATGCAGTATGTTATCTGCGTATAATGAGATTTTCTCCTGCTACCCAGTCAATTCTGGAATCCGGTCACATGTGCCCAACATCTTACCCAGCTCACCAAACGGCTCCAAGGACAGTACAAATAGTAGTATGTTAGGTAGACATGCCTGTCTCATTCCCCTTCCCATTTAAATAACTCCAATATCACTCCCATTCACTCTCATTGCCCCGTAGAGGGTCTTATATAGCAGGGCTACTCACTCACAAAACCTGGGCCCAAATCCAAAATGCTTCATAGTACTGTGCAGGTAGGATCAGTCTGCAGAATCAAAGCCTTTTTAACATTGAAGGATAGAAACACTCTGGTTTCTTAGAAAGCTTTTGTTATGTCTAACCATACCTAGAGCCATCTAAGATTGAGACAGGTGGCTCGCCCCGGCATGAATCCAGTTTGGTCTTTTTATACCAAGTTGGTGATTGCTCTACCTAGCCTGTTGGCCAGTATTTTAGCTAGCGCTTCACTCTCTGTGTTTGAGAGAGATAGGCATATATGAGGCACAGTCCTCTCTGGGTTTGTCTTGCTTGGAGATCACCACTATCGAGCTGCTTGTCTTTTTGGATGCTTGATACATAGCCAAGAGATATGGTTAGAGGTGCAGGGCAAGGCGCTTAAACACTTCCACTGGAAAGACATTGGCTACCAGTGCTTTACCCACAATCATCGTTCCCAGGCCATCCCCTAGTTCATCAATGAAGATGTCCTAGTGCCTCTCTGTCGTTTTAATCCAAAACTGCCTCATTCTTGATGTGCAGCATTAGCCTTTGATTCCGTTTCCAAAAGCAATATCAAACGGTATTGCTAGTAGGAAATTCATCTTGCCTCAATTTCAGTTTTTTTTGCCTAGAGCCAAGTTTCCTCTGAAGAGTTACTGTGAAAATGTTTTATAAAAAGAAACATGAGAAACCAAGGAATGCGGCCTCTTTTCTGTGACTACTTCAATCATCCTTGCGTCTTGTACTTTAAAATGATACAGGGTTGGGAAGGACTTCTCTGGTCATTGGTTGGATTTGTAGGACCTTGTTACTACTATATGAACTCTGTCAAATCTTAATTTTTAGGGTGATCATCACCTTGGATGCAGGGGAGAGGAATAGGTTAACCATAAAGCTCTAAAATACTTTTCTCTCAGCTCCCATCTTCCTGGACCTCTATCAAAATATTTTCACAGAGGAAGCAGACTTCAAGTTCCTCACATCGGATTATTGCATGCTGAGTCGGAGGCTTCAGTGTTTTTATGTGTTTTCCACTTTATGTAATCAGCCCCTCGTTAAAAGTTGGATGGAAAAGTGAAGAGACTTTACCACATATGGTAAATAGCATAATGCTGGCAGACTTGTTTACCACATCCCAACACAAAAATATGGGAGAAGAAATAGAATTATCATTTTACACACCAAGTCCTGTAATTTTTGCCTTTTTCCTGGCCTTTTCTGTGGATACATTTGGGCAGATTTAACCAGCCAGAATTTCTCATTGCAAAATAAGGAGGGTGTGATCATTACCATACAAACTCTGATCCCAGTGAAAACTCTTGTTTGCACTGGAAATCGAGATTTAGCCCTTAACTTGTATCGAGGGCCTCAGACTTCACACTTTCTCTCACTCAAAGTGTCTCCCTCTTTTCAAAGGCCTTCAGGGAAAATCTTCATAGATGGTCTTTAGTGTCCTTCAACATTGGAGGCATTTTAGTGGCACGCTTGCAACCTGATTGGTGATAAAAAGATTAACTGCAAATAGACTCCTACAGGGGCCCATTGGGCATTGCAGCTCTGGCCCAACGAGGAGCATGGCCCGATGATGAAGCATGCCACACTTGGGTGGGTGAGGGCTTGTACTCCACTTAGCTAATGCTTCCAGTTACCCAGTGGGATCTGGTTTCTTGATGTAAAATCTAGGACACTTAACGGAACTGTATACTTTATTTTTATAGCTTGGGAGAGCGTGTACTGGGACGGACTTTCTCTCAGACCTCCTAATTAAAGGGTACAGTGTCTAACTCCCCAAGCTTCCAGGCATACCTGGTTAATAACTCTTACAAGGATATCCTGGTTAACTACAAATTCCCAGGACCCCAGTTGGACACAACTACTTAACCTGTATTCCACTTTCATATTTTACTTCATACTTTGGATAAGGGACTTCATTTACTTGGTTAGCCTCATGAGTTGCAGGAGATGTTCCCAATTTGGAACTACTCTTTCAAGAGAACCCATATCATACAGTTAACTTTCAGCGGGTCTTGGCTTTTCAAACAATGGCATTAAGCCTCAGAGGAGTAGTGGTCCCCTACCTGTAATGGGAAATTGAAACTTTTTTTTTTTATTCAAATCATTTTATTGAAAAAAGAAAGAAAAATAAAGAAGAAAGAAAGCACAAAATACATCATACAATACATTGAATCATATAATGAGACATACCTATGTCCTACAAAATCATACCAAATAAAAACAGGATAATACATAATTCCATAAGTACATAATGCTATGTAGCACGGAATCCGAGCGGGACAACCGTATCAACAATTACTACATACAGTTGCATATACATCGGGCCTATCCAGGGCACTGCGTCTACAATATCTAAGGATGCTCCACAGCTCGAGTGTCACTTGGTAATGGTACTATTAAGAAGATGATTAACCCACGAACCCCTACAGAGTCTATGATATGTTAACATGAAGCATAAAATGTCTAGTGTACTTTACCACTCAATCAAGCGCTTGCTTTCACTTACAGTGTCTCACTGTGGGTCAAATGAAAAAGAGGAAGCATCAAGAGACTTCCATAGTTTTTTGTGAGAAGCGCGCCATGGGGAGGAATGTAGAGCAGGGTTATCCGCTCCTCTTAAAAATTATAGCATTCATGCCACATCTTGAAGGACACCTCGGAAGCATTCTTCCACTTACACAACACTACTTTACAGGCCAGGGTAAGCAGTAAATCAAGGAGTTGGCGGTCATTATTATTGACCAGCTTTGGGTCTAGCACTCCTAGTAGGACATAGGCAAATTCCCTCGCAGGTTTGACGTTAAAATATGTTCTATGCGGTCAAAAAATCTATCCCAATAACTTCCCAGGGATGGGCAGTTAAAAAGCATATGGGTCACGTCCCCTACCTCTGAATCACAGTTCCAACAATTAGGGTTGTCTCGTAGGTGGAGTCTAAAAAGCTTATCCGGTGTCAAATATGTTCTGTTGATCAGCATATACTTGGTTTGTGATAGTATCGGGGAGACTTTGTTTAAAAAGGCAGTAGTATGAATTGTATCCCACTCAAAAGTTATACCTGTTGAATTGGGTTCGGCATCCCATTGTGACTCATTCCATCTGTGGGTTTTCCCGGGCGAGAGCTTATATACTCTCAAGACAAAGTGTCCCGCTGCCCTGATTCGTATTATATGGGTCCTAAGCCATGGTTCGGAGGGTTTCAAAGAACAGGTAGACAGGAGTGCTTTTAATTTCAGGAAATCATAAAAGTCTCTCGGTGCGAGGAGGTGTGTGGCCTGAAGTGAGGAGAACGGTAGCGGGTTCAATTCATCATGAAGGTCACTCACCAGATTAATGCCTTTTTTAGATCAATATTCCCATTGGAGGGGTTCCCCGTTGATTTTAAGGGCAGGATTACGCCAAAAGGCTACTACGGTGGTATTTTTGAGTTTTAAACCAGTTTTCTGAGATTGATCGAGTTTCAAAAAGGGCACGCCTCGTGTTCAGTAAGATGTACTTTGAATGGGGAAGGTGTGTGAGGTCCATGGTGAGTAAGGCCGGGAGGGGGACATTGTCAATGAGGCATATTTCAATATCTAACCATAGCGGGGTGTATGCCGGTCTTCGACTAACCATTGGGCACCTTGCTTACATAGGAACGCAGTTTGGTAATGTCTAAAGTTGGGGAGGCCCAGGCCGCCTTTTTAATGAGCTAATTGTAGCTTCTACATTGATAACCTGGGCTTCTTCCCTTGCCATAAGAACGTACCAAAGAGCTTATCAACCTTTTGTAAGAAATCATCTGAAAAGGTCATCGGTAGCATACTTGCCATATAGTTCACCAGTGGAGTTACCATCATTTTCAGGGTTTCAGCCCTACCCCACCAAGATAGATATTTAGGAGACCAGCCGACAAGTAATTTGGAAATTTTCGTTAGGAGTATGTTTTCATTAATGTGTAATGTAGAGATCAAGGGCCCGATGTAGGTAGCCCTTTACCGATCGGAATCGGCCGAAAATACCGATTTTCGGCCGTTTCCGATCGGTAAAGGGCTATCGAGATGTAGGGGCACATTTTCGGTAATATTACCGAATCGTTATCATTACCGAATCGGTAAATTTACCGATTCGGTAATATTTACCGATTCGGTAATGATAACGATTCAGTAAAATTACCGAAAATGCGTTGTAGGTAGCCAATGTTCCATCAGCACATGGCTTACAGAATCGGTATTTTACCATGGAATACAAATCCATGGTAAAATACCGATTCCTGTGTACATGCACATCTGTGCATGGTACACATGTGCCATGTGACAGACAGACGTGCCCTTAGGGCATGTCTGTGTGCCACATTGCAAACATGCCCGTTTTGGGGGTGCTAGAGGGTGTCAAAGTGACACCCCCTGCACCCTTGCCAAATTCGGTATTTACCGATTCGGTAAATACCGATTCGGTATTTGACTTTAATCCTATGGGCTTCAAAGGCCCATAGGATTCAATAGCAAATACCGATTCGGTATTTGCCGAATCAGTAAATACCGAATTTGTAAGGAATCGGTAACGATTCCAGATGTTGGGACCTACATCCCATTTACCGATTTTGAAATACCGAATCGGTAAAATTCGGTATTTCAAATTCGGTAAATGGGATTTACCTACATCGGGCCCCAAGTCCTTATCAAAGTCCAGCCCCAAATATTTGAAGCAGCCCGGCTGCCAAGTTAGGCCAGAGTGCCCTAGTACTTCCTTGTTCCCTTGATTGTTGAGTAGTTTAACTTCCGTTTTATCCTTATTTAATTTATAACCGGACACCTTCGAAAATGCCTCAATAATGGTCATGAGGACCATTGTATTTAGGTCAGAATACAAAGGTCTATGGTATCCTTGAAATATCTGAGTATGAAATGTAAATATAGATGTATACTTGGGTTGTCCAAGATATTGGGTGCTATAGGATTGCATACAGACTTCTGTCTCTCATATGTCTTCCATCACGATATATACTTAACAGTTTGACTGTAGACAAAAAATGCTGTTCTGTTTAAAATTGTTATGAAACACTGTTCTGTTTGTTTAATGTCACCCATGTAAAAATATGCACATATGTCTTAAACTCTCACTCACAATGTTTTTCTTATTATTTCAGTGCAATATATGGCCACCTGAAGAAGGCTAACCAGCCGAAACGCGCGTTGTGGCCTATCTTGCCATATTGCATTATCACGTGTTTTGTTATGTCTCTTTCAATGGATTTTAATATTTATACACTATTAAGAATTTGATGAAAAATATATATCTGTATACAATGAATATATCCTAAAAAAAAATCAAAAAAATGAAAATATAAATCCTTAGGATAAAATAAATGTATACAAAAGAACATCTATTGTCTTGTGAGTGGTGAGTTCATCTGTTAGTAATTGTTGGTTATTACATTTTTGTGGTTATCACATTTGTGTTGTCACTTGACTATAGACCTTTACCAAATAGTTTAGTTTCCCTATGTATAGCAAGTGTATCATTTTTTATAGATAGGGGTCCCCTTCTTTCCACAATGACCTATAGGTATCTATACATCACATCTTGCTAAGATAGTTGGAGGAAAGCAAGACTTCCAGGCTGACACACTGACCAGAGACTCCTAGGTTCCTGTATGCAGACACTCCAGCTCGCAGTGGTCTAACATCCCTCGCAGGGGGTCCAGTTCGAGACCAGGATGGGGTCCCATAGTCTCACTACAGGTAATGGGGTTGACTGAATCCTAGAGGAATTCTTGGCTTAACACCTACACCCATGCTAGGTACATCTAGATAGGGAGGCATCATAGGACTACGCATCTTTATCAAGTTTTATATACTTGAATGAATTCAGGATTTTAGTAAGATGGTAAAACGATACCATCCTTTTACCTTTATAGTACTACTAGCAGCCCGCCCCGGCCTTGCCCGGGGAAGAAAGGGGATGGGTGCAGCATCGCAGCAGGAGAGGCGCAGCAGACAGTCAGGAAGTGCAGACAATCAGGGGTGGCTGGTGACATTTGACAGTGGTGCAGCGTAAACTATTTTGCATATTGCACCGCAGCGAGCGAGCCCGAACCACCTTGCATCCATCCATACATCATTCATGCATCCACCCATCCACCCACCCACCATCCTGCATCCATACATCATTCATTCATGCATGCACCCATCATACATGCATCCATGCATCCATACATCATTCATGCATCCACCCATCCATCCATCCACCCACCCATCCTGCATCCATACATCATTCATTCATGCATCCACCCACACATCATTCATGCATGCATCCACCCACCCATCCTGCATCCATACATCATTCATTCATGCATCAACCCATCCATCCATCATGCATCCACCCATCATGCATCCATCCATACATCATTCATGCATCCACCCATCCATCCATCCATCAATCCATCCACCCATCCACCCATCCTGCATCCATACATCATTCATTCATGCATCCATCCATCCACCAACCATCCTGCATCCATACATCATTCATTCATGCATCCACCCATCCATCCATCATGCATCCACCCATCCATCCCTCATGCATCCATCCATCCATCCTGCATCCATGCATCATTCATTCATGCATCCATCCACCCACCCATCCTGCATCCATACATCATTCATTCATGCATCCACCCATCCATCCATCATGCATCCGCCCATCATGCATGCATTCATCCATACATCATTCATGCATCCACCCATCCTTCCTGCATCCATACATCATGCATTCATGCATCCACCCATCCACCCACCCACCTATCCTGCATCCATACATCATTCATTCATTCATTCATGCATCCACCATCCATCATGCATCCACCCATCATGCATGCATCCATCCATACATCATTCATGCATCCACCCATCCATCCTGCATCCATACATCATTCATTCATGCATCCACCCATCCACCCACCCACCTATCCTGCATCCATACATCATTCATTCATGCATCCATCCACCCATCCATCCATCATGCATCCGCCCATCATGCATGCATTCATCCATACATCATTCATGCATCCACCCATCCATCCTGCATCCATACATCATTCATTCATGCATCCACCCATCCACCTATCCTGCATCCATACATCATTCATTCATGCATCCACCCATCCATCCATCCATCATGCATCCACCCATCATGCATGCATCCATCCATACATCATTCATGCATCCACCCATCCATCCTGCATCCATACATCATTCATTCATGCATCCACCCACCCACCTATCCTGCATCCCTACATCATTCATTCATGCATCCACCCATCCATCATGCATCCACCCATCATGCATGCATCCATGCATCCACCCATCCATCCTGCATCCATACATCCTTCATTCGTGCATCCACCCACCCATCCTGTATCCATACATCATTCATTCATGCATCGACCCATCCATCCATCATGCATGCACCCATCATGCATGCATCCATCCATACATCATTCATGCATCCACCCATCCATCCACCCACCCATCCTGCATCCATACATCATTCATTCATGCATCTACCCATCCATCCACCCACCCACCCATCCATCCTGCATCCATCATTCATGCATCCATCCACCCATTATGCATGCATCCACCATCCATCCATGCACCCATCCACCCAAAAATCATTAATGCACCCACCCTGCATCCATCATTCATGTATTTTTATGACCATATAACTTGCACACAGCTTAGCGCCACAGTCTCATAAACTTGGGCTTCTGGTCGCAGTGGTGTCTGCAACCCTCGCCAGGGGGTGTGTAAAAACGCATGTTGCAATGTCACTGTAATGCTGACAAACCTTAACATGTGCAGACAATTTATAATGCCACAATTCCCGTAAACTGGGGCCTCTGGTCGAAGTGATGCTGGTATCTTCACGCCCTGATTAAACGCCTCATTGATCACTGTAAAGCAGCGCTTTGGCAGAGACCTGATAAAACCTCAGCACCCAAATTGTTTGCGATGTAGAATTCCATTTTTTATAAATGTGATTTTATAACAGGAGAGATATTTACTGTGCGTGGTGTTAAAGTGGAAACAGCAACAAATATGAAATGGAATTCACACCCAAGGCCGTATTGAAGCGCAACCGCCCAGAGAAAAGCTGAAACCATGATGCCTTAAGGGAGAACCAGGAAACTCTGGAGGTTATGGCCGTTTTGGGATTTACTGCAATCCTTTGGCGCGTGAATGCCTTTTAGAATGCCCCAGAATCCTTGTGGGAGTTTAGGCCATTTCGGAAACTTTCAGAAACTTTGGGAAACTTTGAGGAGCTGAGATGCTTAAGGAAGTTTCCAGACTCCTCTGGCAAATGAGTGCCATTTTGGAATATCGTGAACTTGTTTTGGGAGTGGGCCCACTTCAAAAAGTCTCAGAATCCTTTGGGCAGTGGGGCCCACATGCTATGATCGATGCCAGCAGCTGTCTGAAAGTTTGACAGCACGAGATGGTACACAAGCTTTCACTAACTTTGGTTATCATACCTCCGTTTTTTTTTCGTTTTACTTCCACCATACATTATTTTTCTCTTTCTCTCACAGGATCTCATACTTGCTGCTGTTCTAAATTGATTTGTGTGTCAGTCTGGGCAGGTGTTGTACGGATTACCCAGACCCTTTGCTGTGGTTTGAAAAGAAATGTGTTGTGTTTTTATGTATTCATCAACTACTGGTAGCAAAGGGAAAAAGGGCATGTGTACTCTGTTAATGCCCTTTAAATTATTGCGATTTTCGTCTTACTCACATGTACACATATAGTGACATTTGCCCCATGTAAGGGGAAATAATAAAAAACCGTAATCAAACAAATATGAAATTACTTCACCCGATGAATATCACAAACCACTGATTCTCTCTCCCTCCCACCCTCCCTCCCCCGCCTGCCGCGTCCATGTTCCGTTATCAGGGGTTTTGATCAACTATCTCTGCCTCTTGTGAGTCTCCGTAGCTGGGGGGGGGGGGGGGGGGGGGGGCGGTCAATCCGGGCCTCAGTCCCTGTATTCTTGCACACTTTTTCCGATTCCGAGTAACCACAGGCCTGCTTCAGGGCCCCCTGCAATACTGGCACCCGTCACAAATGGTCTGCTCCTTTCTGTGCTCCAGGAAGACCCTTACCTCGAGTCCCCACTGTCGCCGCTGCTCTCTCCCGTGCTCCTCCCGCCGAACGCCGCATTAGCTGTACTCCTCGCGCTGCTGATGATGTCAGCACGTTCGTGCACACGGCCGGCGCTACTTCCAAGGGACTATTTTTTTTGTAAGTTATATTTTTTAAAGAACGTATATTTTTGGGGGTTATATAGCCTATGTCACTCTGCAGAACCTGCCCATTCCAATGATGTATTGGGTGTTTGGATTGGCGCTGTGGTTCCCGAGTTTACCCGCCTCAAAGGTGCCCAGTTCTTACTTTATAATAGTAGTATAGATTAATCATTTATATCTTATGCTGTCTAACGGTTGTTGCAGCACATCTATTCTACATCAGAATAACAACTGTTCAAGAAATGATTATTGAAAACGCCCAGCTTGTTTTATTTGGTGTATTTCTCTGAGACAGACTAAGTAAGCACCAGTGACTGAGAGAAAGGTATGATATTGTTTCCATGATCCTGAAGGTTCAGGCATGTCATGTTTGATGTTTGCCAAGAACGTTTCCCTCCTTGGTAAGAGGAGATTATTGTGGCACTGTGAGCTAGTTGGTACAAAAAGGGCCAACATACCCGCAGGGGGTTATCAGAGTCCGTCTGACACCAATCCTACAGTGTATGTTGTCTAAACGCGCAGTTCCTGTATATTCTTTTTAAGAACTACATGACATGGCGCCACCAGCGTTGGTTGGGTACCTATTTAACAGTAGAATCTGAGTAGTACGGTCATGCTATTCTCAGATATCCCTATTCACAAAGCACCAGCGACGTCTGGAGTGGGTAGGCGTAATTTCGCCACAGCGGAGTAGGCAAAAAATCCAATTTATTAGCTGTTGGTTAATCAAGATGGAAGGACACAAAGTTCCTAAAAAAGTGTGCAGAACGCCTTATCTTAGTTTACTTGAAAAGTTATTTTGTGTTCTAAACACGACTAACAAGGACATAGACCCATTAGAACAAACACTGCCCCTCGCAGAAGACGAGGAAGATGCAACCGCAATACAGACTGCGGCAAATATTAGAAATGCAGTCACCCTGAAACTGCTTGCGCATGGTCTAACATGTAGGGGTGGCTTAGTAGCTTTCGTGATTGAGGCACACGAATCGTACAGAACAGAGGTATTTTATTCATGGGTTACATTCCCAGCAGTAAATGCAAGAACATTTCACTACTACACAGAAGGAGATGCACCAGCGGAATACTGTCCGTTTGAGGACACTGAGATTCCACTCACATACCAGGAACACTCATACTGGTTTAAAGGCTCCTTAACCCATATAAGAAGAAGAGTAAGACACAGACTGCTCGGAAGAGAAGGAGCGAGAAGGCCAATATTAGCAGCCTACACGCACATCCTGACATTAAAACACTGCCAGGACCAGACTTACTCATCCTTCACAAAAAATTAATAAAATATGACACAATACGTCATGAGGACATTCTACAGTCCAGCCAGCAGTGGCAACAACAAATACAGCTCAAGTCCAAAATACAGCGACTAAAATGACACCACAAACGTTATACGCAATAATGGGTAAGATGCCCGCAAAATGTGAACAAATGCCATCCTGGATAGCTCAGAAAATAACACAGCTAGAAGTGGTATTCCCATATACTAGCCCTTATGAAAAACACAGAATTCTGACAATCTGCTAGCCCATGGGGATCACACCACAGATAGGGGATTGTACCTCATGGGGTACAGTTTTCGCTGCCATATATACCATAACTCATGGTACTCCGTCACTAGCAGTAATACCAGACGTATTAAGACAAATACAAAGTAAGTACGGACCAGAGCCTGCTCTGATCTTGGGAATGAAGTTACTAGGTAGCTATGCCCAGGTGTCAGCCATAATATTAGCAAATATTAAAGAGGAGGCAGCATCTGTGGCCATCCGCCCATGCCTAAGGGAGTTCAGTCCTTTACAACAGGAGCACCAACTACCCAAAATAATTGAAACTGCATATGCAGCATTAGGCAGGGACAGTTTGGGTGGAAAAGCGTTAAAACCACGCCTTATGGGTAGTCCTGAGAAGGAGACTTTGAAGCAGACACCTACTTCTTCTAAAAAGAAGTGGAACAATAACAAAAAAGAAGCAGACACCTACTTCTTCTAAAAAGAAGTGGCACAATAACAAAAAACAAAATGTTAAAGAAAACTGATCTCAGTCCAGAGGTAGATTTCCTCCACAGGAGCCCTCCGAAAGGAGGAATAACCTTAGGAACAGGGATAACATTAGGAATCTTGACAGGTATCAGGATACTGAAGCACGTTCCTCTCGTTCCTTTCAGGGTTCATCAAAACACTCTGAGAGGGAAGGACGGTCAGACAGACTAGAAAAGTGTACAAAGTCAAGAGACAAGCAGAACGCTCAAGAGTATACTTCTAAAAAAGAAGATACAACCAAACCAAAACCAAAGTTCAAAAAGAAGAAAGTTGCAGGTCTAAAAGGAAAGACTTGCCCAGAATTCTGAGGACTGATGGAATTTCCGGTGACAGTGGACTTGAATGATTATATCACAGTAGAAGTACCTTATACTAGGGTAAGTGTCCCACATACATTTTATGAAATAATACTCCAACTGGAGGGGGACAAATGTAGGACAGTTAGAGGTCTCTTTTGGGAGAACTTAACGTGTGGCTATGACATTTTGTTAGCTTAACAAGATTGGCCGCCAGCATTCGTCATGGATTACCCCTAGGGGAGAAACAGTAATTTTACCAGCCTTTTCTGACCACGTTCCACATTTTTTTTAATATACATATGCGCGGGAGTGGGAAGTAGCCCAGGCTCCAGCATTATACAAAAATGTTGGATGGGATGAAAATTCAACCCACCACATTATTCCAATAAAAAATACTCCAACTGCACAAAGGCAGTATCCTATAAAGCAAGAAGCTAAAAAACAAGTCAGGGAGATCTTAGATCAACTTGAATATCAAGGGGTGATTGAAACTTGCACCTCTCAAACGAATAACACTTTGTTTCCAGTATCAAAACCAGACAATTCATATTGTTTAGTTTTAGATTACAGACATTTAAACACTTGCACTAAGACTTCTGCAGTCCAAAATGCACAGTGCCGCATTAATCAATAACATTATGTGAAAAAATACAATAGATATCTCAAATGGATTCTGTTGCCAAAATATAGCGCCTGAGAGCAAACATTTGACAGCATTCTCAGTGCTAGGGTCGCAGCTGCAATTTTGTCAACACCCACAGGGGTATAAGAACAGCCAAGTGTTGTTTTCAGCCAGAGTAACTGAATGATTTCAAAATCTGGACGAGGCGGCATTGTCCTATGTGGATGATATTTATCTAACGGACGATGAACCTGGAGGAACACTTGCACAGAGTGAATACCATAATTTGGGGATTCGCCTCTGAGGGTTATAAATTCAATTTTAAAACAACAAAAATAGCTCACCTAAATGTCCTTTTTCTAGGATATGAGCTTTCAAGTGAAGGGAACAGCCTGGCAGCTAACTTTTTAGAAAAGTGTGCGCTGCTCCAACCTTCAAAATCATTAAAACGCTTACAATCAATATTGGGATTCTTAAATTTTGGCAGAACATATATTTTGCCGAAAAAAAGAGAAAAGATTTGTCGCAATTGACCTAATCAAACCACACTATGTGGCTGATACTGAGTAGTAGGCCATGTGGACTCCGAAGTAAAAGACACCCTGATAGGGGGCGTGGCCAAGCTGGTGACTACGATGGCCACCTGGCATTGAAGCTCTGCTGGGCACTCCAGCTCATGGACGTTTCCCCTTGATTTACACTGGAACAATGCCCCGAAACGTGCAGCACTGAATACATCCTTCCACTGTAGGTCTGAGAACGGGACAGCGGGGAGCCCTCGATCACGAGATACAGCTCCGGGAGGGGCTGGGAGGTGCGGCCTACACAGAGCGAATTTACGCCATCAGCATACTGGTGGGCCGGGGGACTCCAGGCGGTGGCGGATGGAGGTGAGCGAGCTCGGGTCCGAGATTGCTCCGAGCAGCTGCAGACTGCGGGACGGCGATGCAACTCCCCCCCAGCCCTGTAGCACTTGAGTCGGGAGCAGAAGCATCTGGCTGCTCCAGATCTTGCCTGCTCGCACATATCATAATCCGGGATGCAGACGACTACAGGGCCCGCCTGCTAGTATCAACAGAGCCCACCAGGGCACGTTTGGGTGCGAGACCTTGGGGGGAGGGGAGCAGGAATAGACTGGTGTGGGCCCGCAACCCGCTGTGCCTGGCAGCCTTGCGGGATAGGGCTGCATGCGCCCAGCTCCTCACACACAATTTCAATGGGGCGGCGGACTTTTCCTATCTTCTCTGGCCCAAGTGCTAACTGTGGAGCAGCTGCGGGGATCGGTGCCTGAACCCCCAGGGCGTACCTTCTGCCTATTCACTGGCCTCCTGCAGCGCATATCAGTGCTGAGCTGCCATAAGCATGCTGCATGGCGGGGCTCCCTCCTCCTGATGCATGAGGCCTGGACTGTGACAGCGCTCACTGGAAACTTACCAAGCTGGTGCACGGGCTGAGAGCCTTCTCTGCACACAAACCCTGGGCTCCTGCTCCACCAAGCTCATTTCAGCTCTGCAGAGAGGCAGCAATGGACAGGCTAGTGCAGGCCCGCAAGGATTTTCCCACTGGAACAATGTTATGGCTTCTGGTCCTAGCCACTAGTTCATATTAGCCATTGCAGCTCAACCGGATAGCCTCGAATCGCAGTTCCTTCCTTTGGAGCCTTCCACCCTTGCACTGGCTCCTTCGTTGTTTGGTGGTGATGTGGTGGCCGGGTGCGGAATTCTCGTAGAACTGTCGGGAGGACGGCTGTCACACTTCAGCATCTGCCCTACTAATCCGCGGCATAGGCCGCAAGAACCCCAAACAATAGACACTCCCCTTTGAAAAGCTGGTGGATAGGGCTCCATTGGACCGCACCAACATGGCGGAAAAGTACGAGGCACGGACCACTCAGCTGAGTCCTCCCCAGTGTCCACCTTTATGCTCCAGGAGATAAGGGCTGGCTTCAAAGTGCTAGACAGTAGATTTGATTTGCTTGACAAAACTATTGCCCGCTTTGTGGCCAAGATACAGGTGCACGACAGGAAGCTCGATGTGGCAGAGGCTCGTATCTCTGATATTGAGGATGGGACTGCTCAATCCATCAAAAGACTGGAGCACGTAAAGCCCATCCTCAAAGAAGTGGCTGTCAAAAATGAGGACCCCGAAGTACGCAGTCGACGCAACAACATCCGCATCCGGGGGTTCCGGAGACTGCCACCACTGGCAGCATGGACCTTTTTGTTGATCTGTTTGGCAAAGAATCATTCACCTCTGGCTTTGATGTGAGGCGTATAACAACCTAAACACCACGGCGCTCGGGTTGTCTGCTGGTATGGCACCCGAGTAGGAGTTGCATTTTTTCGCATTAACAGAAACCACGGCATGAAATTATGGACTGGCTGTGATTAATAAATGGTTTTTACTCCTTGGGCTGCCTCAATTAGATATTGCCAACGGCCTCTGGAATACATTTACTGTTTTGAGACTTCGCTATTAAGGGTTGAGAGCCAGATCAGTTTTCCATTTTTGATTTTGAAGCACATCATTAATTGGTGGCTAACCTCATTGCTGGGGTGCAGTCTTACTACAATATAGGTCCCCCCACTCCCTGTCCATCCTGAGGAAGACCAGTAGCTGACGTGTTGACTCTACCTCCACAGCGCAAGGGTCGAAACGTCGACGATCTCCCCCATTTTTGAAGCCAGCACCCCTATTCCCCCCTCTTGAAAAACTTTTTAAAAATCGTATGATTAAATACGTGGGGCAGGCTCATTATTAAGGGAATAGAACCTTAGTTTTTTGTTTAAAGTATTGGATTGTCCTTTTATTCATTTTCACTCTTTCACTTGAGCACGCACTTTTGCACTTTCTATTGCGCCTGGCAGTATCCCCTTTATTTCTCGTTTTTAAATATGTATATAAGATTGTGAAATAAATTGCAAATTTATATTGCTTATAAAATTCTGTATTGAAATTTATTTTGGGTATTACCAATAAGACTGAATACGCATTTGGCTTTTTATGTTTTTTCTCTTCTTTTGTAGTTTTTCAGGATTAAGTCCCATGAAATAACTCAGATTTAAAATGAGTATTACAATGAAATGTGTTAAATTAATTATGTCCAGGACCACTTTGTTTTACTATATTTGTGGTAGAGAGAGCACACAGATTGCTGGGGACCTGGCCAAATCCTGGTCTCCCACCCAGACCCATCATTGCACGTATTATGAACTTTCGTGACCGAGACTGGGCCCTGATACTTGCTAGGGAACATGGGGACATACATTGGCAGGGCTCCAAATTATCATTTTATACAGACTTCACTCCAATGGTACAGGATGCCCGTCGCAAGTACAGTGGGGTAAGGCCAATCTCAGGAACTTGGGTTTAAAACATGGTATGCTGTACCCCACTAGACTGAAAGTTGAGGTCCAGGAATTTTGTCAGGGTTATAAATAGAACAACAGTCAGGCCTAGGTGGGCAGAGGGGGGCCTTCTCCCCCGCATAGTGGTTCGGATGCTAGTGCAGATCTCTTCTCCAGCTCTGGCACTGGCTAACATTGCTACAAAGCTTGTGTTTCGCTGTTATAATACAGTAATAGGATAAAGTTATACATTCTGTTATGTTGTTTCAAATTACTGGTTGTTTGGCTTTGTGTTGCCTAAGTGTTGCCACGTGCCACCCCCCTATGGTGTATCCCTTGGATTTGTTTTTGCTCGCACTGGGGTACTGTTTTGGGGGATCGTCACCTAAGTGCAAAGTCAATTAGTACTTCATGTTCTGCCATTCGTTTGGGATTGGCCCCCACTCCGTTCGGGGTGAGGCTGAGTGGGCTCATCATGATTGCATAAGCGTTTATTGTTGTTTGCAGAAATGTTCACTATTGCAAATCCTTTCTTCTTGTCGCGATCTTTCTATGATGATTTGGATGCGTTCTTCTTATGGCTTGGCTGGGTAATATTGAGGGCTCCTCTGGCCTGTCCCTGGTGTCCTGTAACGTAAGAGGTCTCAACGATAATCACAAGAGAAGGCAGGTGATCCATTATCTATTGAGACATAATGTGGACATCGCCTACTTGCAGGAGACTCACCTGCCCAGAACAGACGCAGCACGTTTTGGTGCCAGCTGGGGCGTGCATAGATACTTCACCAATTTTAGCAACTATGCCAGGGGTACGGCCAATTTGATCCATAAAAGGGTCCCCTTTAGCTGTGGTTCCATTGTCAGGGATGGTGAGGGTAGATACCTAATTATCTCTGGGTCTTTGATGGGTTACAGCGCTGCCCTGGTGTGTGTATATGCTCCGAACACGGACTCCTCTAACTTTTTTCACACTTTACATCCACAGTTAGCAAAGTTGGAGCCGCAGATCCTATTAGAGGGCGGGGATTTCAACTTGCTGCTGAACCCCAGGTTAGATGGCACTTCCACATCTCTCGACATTAAACCACGTGCGCGCACACCCTTTTATAACTCTGGGAACAGTATGCACCTTACTGGATATTTGGCGCGAGCGCAACCCTAACCAGACTACACACATTACTCGGGCCAGCATAACACCTGGACGAGAATAGATTTTTAGCTGATTTCCCCAGATGTTTCTGGCTGGTTTAGCTCACTGGAGACACTTCCTCTGACATACTCAGATCATTTCCCGGTCCTGCTACACCTGAAAGTCCCCTGCCTCGAGGGATTTAAATGACAGTGGCGCTTCCCGAGCTGCTCCCTTAACAATGACCTGTACGGAAATACGCGAAGCTATTGAGGACCACTTTGCCATTAACACTGGCTCGGTAGACTCATGGGCAGTCCTATGAGAGGGTTTTAAAACAGTTATCAGAGGAGCTTGTATTGCCAAACTTGCCGGGGTACTCAAAGATCTCCGAAACACGTTATTGTGCATTGAACGGAAACTCATGGTATTAGATGGGGCTCAGATGCGGAGGCCACCGTACAACAAGGCCTACATAACCGAGGTGCGCTCAGTTGATAATCATACTATCACCTCCACATCGGAAATTCAAAATTCCTGGACTATTTCTCGGCGTTATACACCACTAAATTTGGGAGCGGCACAGGAAGACTACCTGGCCGAGATCGCACTAGTATACCTCGAAAAACACATGCAAGATTTTTTAGCAGAACCCATTTCAGTCGCAGACGTGCTTGGAGTCATCATCACCTTACGTGGCTCTTCCGCTCCTGGGTTAGATGGCTTCAAAGGAGACTTTTATAAGGAATACAAGGACATGCTAGCACCGCAGCTGATCGAAGTATATGCGGAGGCCCTAGAGAAACAACTGCTTCCCCCTACACTTCAAGAGGCTGTTATAATCCTAATCCCCAAGCGCGGTAAGGATCCCACGTTGTGTGGATCGTACAGACCTCTGTCTCTCCTAAATCTGGAATATAGAATCTTAGCCAACATAATCGCCAATCGCCTGTCCCAATTAATGGAGTTTATTAAATCCCCAGCCCAGTCTGTATTCGTCCCTCAATGGTCCACCTCGCTTAATCTTAGGACACTCTTTGCAGTATTACATAGGATTAATCCTTAAATCCCAGCAGCGGCAATCATTCTAGACGCGGAGAAGGCCTTCGACTCCTTGTTTATTTCAGTAATGCACCGAATGGGCATGCCCATGGGATTTATTGCTACCACCGCATTGTTATACAGCAAATCCACGGCGAGACTTCGCTTAAATGGCACACTATCCCGGTCCTTTCAGCTCTCCCGTGGCACCTGCCAGGGCTGCCCCCTGTCCCCTCTATTGTTTATTCTTGCCATGGATCTGCTTATAGGCCATTTTCAGTAGCGACACTTGCTGCGGGGACTACAATTCAATACCGGCCCACTCCTGGTCTCGCTTTACGCGGACAACACAATCTCCTACGTTAGGGAGCCCCAAATAATCAGAGAAATTCTCAGTTTCTGGCGTTCCTCAGGCCTCTGCATTAATTGGCCCAAATCAGTAATATTTCATTTAATCTCAAGCACAAAGCCATGGCAGTATGAATTCCCTCTGGAATGGTGCGCTGACTCTAGTATCTGGGGATCCATATTCACCTTAGAAGCTGCACAGATCATCCGCTTAAATTATGGGCAGGCTAATGGCACACTAGAAGCGCAGGTGGAAAAGTGGCTGCGATTGTCTTGATCGCTTGCGGGCCGAGTGGCGATCCTGAAAATGGTGGTACTTCCTAAATTCCTATACCTTTGTAACAATATCCCCATACCCCTCACTAACAGTTTCTTTCGGACATTACGCATACTCCTTACACGTCTGGTCTGGGGTGGGAAGCAGGCACGTGTACGGTGCTCACACTAGCATATGACAGAGGGGGGTTCCAGATCTACAATTGTACTAATGAGTCGCCCAATGCTGTTACACGCACACCTGGTTTCATTCAGACGCCAAGATACGTATCTTCGACCTGAAGCAGACTTTGTTCTTCCGGAGAGGCTCTCCACTGTCTTACCCAAAGGCATCCCTAGGGACCCCCATGACATCCAAACCGTCTCCACTACAAGTTGGGCGTGGGATAAATTGAAATGATTGACCGGCGCCACAACGTTATATTCAACTGCCTTACCCATCCCTAGCTTGCTGGTTCACGATCTCAGGTGAACGTTTGGTGCAGCACACTCTGACAACATTTGAAATCTCCACACTGGGCGATTTATATCCCGGGGTCACATCTTGTCACTCGCGGACGATGCCCGCTTCCAAGACAGTGGCCTTATGGATAGATTTGTCCTAGGCCGCATCCGGTCCACCTTACGCGCCACTCTGCCTAACTTCCCGATTGAACCTGAATTGTTCCCCTCACGGTATAATAGAGAGCACAAACAGCGCACATCTCATTTCCAAATTATATAAAACGTGCTAATATGAGGTCTGTAAACAACGACAAGGTCCGCAAGGATTGGGAGATAGACTTGGGCCGTCCGATAACCGATGATCAGTGGGCCAAATGTTGCGCAGTTACAAAAGAGGTCTCACTTAAAGGCAACACAAGCTCCTGCATTTACATTTTTTATGCCGCATTTATTTCACCCCAGCTAAAGCGCACAAAATAGATCCATCCAGGACACATAACTATCGGAAATGGGGGGCACCTCATGCTGATTTTGCACATCTTACCTGGACATGTCCTAAGCAACAGCCCTACTGGGAACACATACAAAAGACTCTAGGGGAAATTATATATCAGCCCCTTATTCCAACTCCGGAAGTGGCCCTACTGGGATACACGGTCAGCTTCCCCAAAAAGGTCAGATGGTTACCATCACTGGGTCTGTTATTGGCGAAGCGGGAGATAGCAGTACATTGGTGCCGCAAATCAGTACCTACAGTACGGGGCTAGTTGAGCAGCTTGGCCTACTGTAACATTAATAGGGAGAACTATGCTAGCGTATTGCCCAGTTCTTCCGTCCTAAAGACATATGGGGCCCATATCGCACATATGTGGAGAGTCTGAGGCAAGCTTCCAGCTCTCAGCTAGAGCATGGTATTGTCCTGGAGGGAGTGGGGTAGCAAACAACACTACATATAACCCCCCTAGAATCAGTGACCCATCGACGGACAAGACAAGCACTGAAAATATGGCATATAAGTCTGAAAAAGCTGTGAGACTGCACGACTGAGGGACAGTGGTGGCGGGGGTAGAGGGAACCATTCTAGACGACAATGATATGTTATTCCGGATGCATTCCTTTCAGCCATGATAGACTCATCAATTTTGCAATTCTTCCACACTGGGTTTGCTGATTGTGGCAATGGTATTGTAATTAACAGTGAACGGATTTGAATGTATGTATCCTTTGAACTAAAGCAAACTGAAAAATAAAGTTTTTAAAAAAAAGTAACAGACACCCTCCTCTCACAACTATACAAGACATTCAAACAGAGATACTCATCACGTTTGAAGGGTTACCTACACGGAATGAAGGACTGAGCAACAATGCAATGGCACTCGTTCCTCTTGATACTGTAGTTCAAAATATCTACGTCAACATGCACCAACAAGAGCAAGCTACAGTTTCCACAAAACATGTGGAACTGCCAAAAATTGATCGAACTGCATCTGGCTTTTTCATTGACTTTCACACCTTTTCATTAGATCCAAGCGAACTTGAAACAACGCCAGCCCAAAAAACTCATCTACAGCGATTTAAAGATTTTCTGAACGTTCTTCAAAGGACTTACCTGGTATCACCATCGGTGGAACTCTGGGTATCTACTGGAATACTTTTCTTTCGCTTTTGGATAGGCCTAGTAATTGTTTTTAGTTTGCTTATTAATGGAACTTATCTTCAAGAAAGCTATGCAGCACAAAAAGTGATGTGATCCTGAAACCGCTTCTACCATCACATCGTGAAAGAAGAGACCTATCGTCAGTAAACATTACAATAGTTCCTATACGTGATAGTATAATGTGGGACAAGGTTGATTAAGATATAGTTGGCCAGACTGAACCTTTAAAAATACCACCTTTATTTAAAATATCATTGAGTATGTATGTATACTTGTAAAGCGCACTGTTACCCCATCACTCGGTATATCCTGGCGCTGTATACCGCTGGGGAACCCGTTCTGGCTTTCCCTGTGAGAGGGCACCCCCAAGGTGAAGCCAGGCATCCCCGGCGCTGAGAGGGCCGTTGTGGAGATTAAGCAAGCTATTGCCCAGAGTTGCAGAGTGGGACCCATGGTTAGCGTAGGCACCTAGGCGAGAATTATCGAGTCCGCGGACATTGACCCAAGACCCTGCCGCGTCAGGAATTGAACACTGGTCCCGGGCCGACCTCTGCTTCAGGGTCTGACGCTTCTAACCAGTGAGCCACACTACTCCAGTGATATCATTACCTCCAGAACATTTTCTGATTATTGGGATTATGAAACTGTAAATAATATGATGTCTGATTTAGAGAAATCTGCTGCTTTTTCTAATAATGAAATGTTAGAAGAGACATCAGACTTTGAGAAAATGTATTTCTATCAACATTATGGTCATCACTTTCTGCATAAATCTGCTAAACCTAGGAATGTTTTCACATATCACCAATGGGAACATTGCCGAACACCGCCAAAAAGCAGTTCAAAGATATTTGCACAAAAATGGCCATATTTTTCAGGGTTTTACTATAAGGTTGCACCTACACCGGCACAGAAAAATATGTTGACAAACACCAAGCAGATCTATTCTGATTCTTTTATTGCCCAGTTGCCTGAACGAGGGTTCGACCTATGGAAAGACACTATAGACATAAAATCAGTCTGGGGTACTGGAGACTGGCAGGTCCAGGGAACAGAGGAACTATTTAGAGCATGTCTCCTTCCTTAACAAATAATGTTCTTGAATGAAACAGTGCAACAAACAACTTGTCTTGGGTTAGCCAGGAATAAAGATTTGAATACACATCGGGTGCCAGCACCATCACACACTGAGGATAACACAACATCACAAAAAGAGGTTACAGCAGATGACATTTTGCAAAGCAATAGATCAGACCCCTATTGGAAGGAATGGTTGGTTTGGCCCGTAGACACCAATAACGGTCATGAAAGATTCTTGGCTAAAACTAAAGGATTTAGTATTAATAGGCCAGATCCACGTTATGTGCAAAGACAACACCCAGGGGTAGTGACATCATACAGTGTTGGGAAACGGTGCCTCGATTGGCTACAAACTTCAGCACTCACACAGGTGAAACAACACTTATCCTTACTTACAGGGGACGTGGACCTACAGGATTTTTTATTAGGTCCTAGAAAACCACGTCACAAATGTTTCTATTATGCTATCTACAATGAGATTTGGAAGATTTCACAACAGGAAGCTGTGGAGAGATTACGAGAAATAGATCGTATTTATTTAGAGAAAGCTCTAGCAGTGGTCGATAATGGGTTAACAACATTAACATCCAGGATATATTCACTGGGCAACATTGTATCTTCCACTCACAATCGATGTACTAGAACAAGATAGGTCTATATTAGAATACAGGCAATCACAGTTACGTTCTATTATGTTACTAAACTGGACACTGCAGTCTTTGCGTGCAGGCTATGTGCCATGGCGTTTTATAAACAGCATTTCTCTGTTTTCCTCGTACAATCTGCAAAACACACAAGATGATGGACGGAATGTTGCACAATGGCAAAACATTCATCCCCAGTCACAGATCTGGGTTTAATCCATCGTTATTTTGCTCACCAAGCCACCCCAGTTCAGATATGACCATATGCAAATCAGTCTTGACCTTGTGCCTCATGGGAACAGTCCAGACCGAACTGCCAAGTCAAGTCTTCCCCGGACCGGAATCAAGCATCCTAGGTCCGGTTTCTGGCTATCAGCCGTCTTCAGCCAGGATAGCTTGACTCCAGTGGCGTAGTGAGCACGGAACCCACGTCTGGGTATACCCTTCCCACATAGGGTGAACAGCAAAACACACAAGATGATGGACGGAATGTTGCACAATGGCAAAACATTCACCTCCAGTCACAGATCTGGGTTTAATCCATAGTTATTGTTCTGCATTCTGTCTATCAATTGTTGTTTTTGTATTCTTCGTACAATCTGACAGAGAAACAAATAGAAATGGCACAGAGGGGAGCAAAGTATACAATGCTGTGCATTGAAAAACTGGACAGATTAGCATTCACAGTGGCAGAATCACCATCCACTGAATGGCTAATCCATGGCCACAATTCTTCTGGCCACAACAATTCACTTCCAATATTGCCTAGAACAAACGCAGGTTGGCAGATATGAAGAAATGGGTAAGGAATTCATCAAGGAATCTTGGAAACTTCCATACAGATTTTGAGTGGGGAAAAAGAAGTGTTTATAAGCAGTACTAACTGAGAGAATACCTTAAGTGGATCACTTATATGCCAGGATATCATGCTTCATGGGGCCTGTAATGGTTCAGTAGCAAATTTGTGCTGTCACTTAGAGGGTGCCCCAGCTGCTGTGATCACCCCAGTATTCAGAATACTTCCTAAAGGAAGTTCCTTGACGCTGAACGATCAAGGTTGCTGTGGGATGCTTCCGGGAATCGCATATCTGGTAACTGTAAGCTCCAGGGCTACTTGATGTATGCAAGTATGCAAGCTTCCCCCAACACAACACATACAGTCAGGGAGCAGTCGCTATGGCCTTCATTAAATATTTCACTAATACTGTTTGATACTTTGGGCAGAATGAAAGACATGCTTACACAGAAATCCATGCCCTTAACCTCCGCTCGAGAAACTTTTGATCTCCAAGTAACAAGGTCTTCAGTAGAGATACAAGCACTTATACGTACAAATTGGCCTTTCCATTTTGTACAAATGGTAAATCGTAACTTTAACATGTCTGATACTACAGGCATTGTCCCCCTATTTAAGAACATAGGCTCTGGACTGTTAAGCACCTTTGAGACAGTCCTCTGAGTTCTACCAAGCTTTATACACTCCATATTTGGAAGCATTTTTGGAGGACTGCCGCTGATCCTGTTTCTAATAGCAGGTATCCTGATTGCTATGTTTCTGTTACGCAATTGACGCCCCAGTCACCAAGGAGATGGAAACAGTACTCCTGGAGAGAAAATACCATGATCGCATGGTACAACCTTTAGGCACACCTCGCCTAAGGGAACTACCTGCTTCTTGGTTCTTCTTGTTCAGACCAGTCTGGATGGACTTCATCTTACCTGTCCTCTGAAGCCTGTTTTGCTATTATGTCTTACTGCTAGTCTGGATTCTCAAATGTGCTTAAATATGTATTATAACAATGCATTAGAAATAGGACATTTTATAAATCTATGTAAATAAATGTATATAAGAATATATTTTTCTATTATGTGTATATATACCTGTTTCAATTTTTGGTTTTTCTTATTCACTGTGTGAAGATATATATTGCTTTACATATGGTTATAAGATTTGACGACCCTACAATTCCTTAGGTAACTTTGCGTGCAAGAAGATATACATTACATTTTTTGTTATTGAATACCTCTAGCTGCAATTATGTTATGTAATATATAAGCACCCTTACTGTATTATTGATATTTATACTGTATATTTTATAGTGCAATAGACGGCTACCTGATGAAGGCGTGTATGCCAAAACGCGTGTTGTAGACATCTGCATAACTGCCTGAATCAACGTTTCGTCTATCATATGGATTTGTATACATTCTTGTTGGCTGTTGAAATTAATTCTTTGGAATGACCATTTTGAATCCCATATGCACAATTGAATTTTTGTAATATTAAATGAATCATGAACTATACAGAAAATAAGTAAATAAATCTATCATGCTAATTTTATCTATGTGTACAAATTGTTTCAATTAGGGGGTTCCTTGATTACATTTAAATATCCCACATACAGAGAGGTATTCTTATTAATAGGCCTTGTTGAAATTCTCTCTAGCTATAATTTTCCTATACCAGTACCGGCTGTGGACAGTACGGAAAATCATCTGATAGACAAAAGCTGCGAGGTGTTACAGGGACTGTCAAATGCGGAAGCAAGCAACACGAATGTTGCGTCTACCAGCCAGGACACATAAACATTTGACTCATTTGGCCAGTTGTGTGCTGGGAAGAAATTCGGGAATAACAGAAAATTAAAACTCTATATAAAAATTGACATTCCTTTCACACATGTATGGCTTTCAAAATGCTTGTAGTAGTTCGGACTATATCTACGGTTATATTAGAGCAGTAGAATATCTGTCAATTTCTAATACTTCCCCTTTTTAACAACTTTTTTGGAAAAAAGTTTCTAAACAGGTGTTTTAACACAATAACAAACTAATGTTTTGTATATTTGCGCACACATATCTAGAACACCTAGTAGTACGTTCAGAAATAAAACTATGTCGTCCATTCAGAAGAGGAGTGGGTGTTATATTCCATATGGGTACTATAATATAGGCCTCGATGAACTTGTTACCCTTCACCTACCAACTCTCCCTACATTACACTTGTCACGATTTACAAGGACTAACCTTTTGCCAAGACTTAACACTGCATTCAGAATGCTGGTTTTCCCTAGTTCGAAATCTCATACTTTATGCATGAGGGTTCTTGGAAGCACAGCAGGACTGCCATCTCCTGTTAAAAATCTATGTAAAAAGTTCATCCTTAGGCCAACACAGTAATACAGCAAGGTGGGACACCTGGGGAGACCTAGGGGAATATATACATCACATCTTGCTAAGATAGTTAGAGGAGACTAAGACTTCCCAGCCGACACACTGACCAGAGACGCTGAGGTTCCTGCATGCAGATAACTCCAGTTCGTAGTGGTCCAACATCCCTCGCGGGGGGTCCAGCTCAAGACCAGGACGGGATCCTATAGTCTCACTTCAGGTAATGGGGTTGACTGAATCCTAGAGGAATTCTTTGCTTAACACCTACACCAATGCTAGGTACACTTAGGTACATCTAGATAGGGAGGCATCATAAGAGTATGCATCTTTCATCATGTGTTTTATATACTTGAATGTATTCAGGATTTTAGTAAGATCGTGAAACTATACCATCCTTTTACCTTTATAGGACTGTTAATCATTTATATCTTATGCTGTCTAACGGTTGTTGCAGCACATCTATTCTACAACAGAATAACAGCTGTTCAATAAAGGATTATTGATAACACCCAGCTTGTTTTATTCAGTGTATCTTTCTGAGACAGACTAAGTAAGCACGAGTGACTGAGCAATAGGTAGTATATTATTTCCATGGCCCTGAGGGATCAGGGCTGTCATGTTTGATGGTTGCCAAGAACTATTCTCTCCATGGTAAGAGAAGAGTATAGTGGCACTGTGAGCTAGTTGGTACAAAAAGGGCCAAAATACCAGGTGGGGGTGATCAGATTTCATCTGACACCAATCCTACAGTATATGTTGGCTAAACACGCTAATCCTGTATATTATTTATAGGACCTACACGACAGATCCTCCTGAGTGCAAAACTTGACCATACATTCCTTTTATGTGCAGATGGGGCAAACATAGCTTGATTGCACATGACTTTATTCCTCTTGGGTAGCGCACATTACAAACTGAGGTGGTTGAAAGCATTGTTAGATCTTTGGTAGGTAAGGGAACTGAGGCACAGGTGGAAAGGTATTTGCCCAATGTCATAGAATTTCAGCAAATAAGTAAGCTGTGACTATTTCTCATCGATTATATGTTTACAACTCAGAGGCTAGGCATTATATATTTCGAAATAATCCTCACAAATAATTCATGCCAACACACAGCTTTCTCACTCATTGTAAGTGTGGATAATTTTTGAAATTCAAGAAATGGTGGCTGTATAAATGCCAGGTGGACCCACATTGCATGTTGCGCCATCAGCCAACTATGGCTTTATAGCCTATGGTACTTCACATTCTGGAGCTTATCGTTTTCCATTTAAAGTGTGGACTTGAACGTCCAAGAATGCACAGTGCTGTAGGTTGAAAAGCTAGGACTAGCTGAAAGTGTCACATGACTCGAGGTAACTCGGAAGGTATAAGACTATACTGGTGCAACTATTTTATGTTGAGAGTCAAGTTCTCTAAAAATAACATTAATGGCCCTAAGTCAAAAATTCTCCAAATAAATATGCATATTTCAGCACAAAATAATGACCTCATATTAGTAATTTACATAGCCAGGGCTCGAAAATTCCACTCAACCGCTCACATAGTCAAGCTAAATTTAACAAGGTCGAGCTGTTTTTAGGTCCTACTCGCCCTTTCTGGCGAGTAGGAAAACAAACCAACTTTTGTCCTCTATCTGTGAAAACGGAGCAAATGTGACAAGATAACAAGATTTAAAGGCATTTTTATTGCTCAAAAAGTTAATGAGCAATAAAGATGCCTTTAAATCTTGTTATCTTGTCACATTTGCTCCGCTTTCACAGACGGAGGTCAAGTAGGTTGCATTTCGGTCGAGGAAATTTTTTAAGGTACTAGTCCTGCAGGACTAGTACAATTTTTTTGATTTTTCGAGCCCTGATAGCGTTCTTTCCATTTTGTAATTTGTAATTTTCTTTATGATGTGCATATAATGTATTTTAACAGTGATAGTAACGCATGGGATTTTTCAAATGTGGTTTGTTTATACATGAGGGTTGTGGCAGTTTTTACATGCACGCCTGAGCAAAGTATGACTTTTTGTGTCTTTTTTCTCTCGTTGTTAACCTATTTTTAGGAGATTATGCATATTCATTGACAGAAATGTATGTTAATTTTCATCAGATAAGTGAAAATATGACAAAATCCCAAAAACGTAACTAAAATATAATTGGTATCATCAAATCTTATGTTGTGTTCATTTATTTTTTAATACAAAAAAAACAGTTTTACCTTGCACGGCTCAAAACGACAAGATCACACACATCACGACAGCTAGTCAACGGGCATGGCACTTCTGAGCAAAATGGGGTCACAAAGCACAATGCAAAGACATGACCTGAATTTTGTTTATTTAACCAAATGGGGAAAGAAAAACATGTAAAATGAACCAGTGTCCCCCCGGGATTGTTCGCGCAATGCGACCTCCCACGGGAGGTGATTGGTTAGTTTGGGTGTGGGAGGGGTTTGGTCGTGCTCGGGGTGGGAGCGGGAAAGCTAGGTCACTCGCAGCGAGTGAGGAGGCGGTGTCGGCGTTTTTTCGGCGAGGCGCGTCAGCTGGTGAATTCCTGTCAGATTTTGACAGAGATCGGCTGTAGCGGTTTTCTAAGTGCAGCGGAGGTGCGGAGGTTGGCTGCGTGAAGTTTCTGTCAGCGTTTTTTTACACAATTTTCACGCTCTACGGCGAACACAGTGTTTGGTGTGGAGCGGAGTGAAGAGGTCAGTGGATGCTATTGCCAAGGAGGCAATAAGAGCCTTGGTGGCGGTCGGGCGCACTGACTTACTACGCCCAGGAGCTGTCCCTGAGGAAGGTTTTCAGGTGAAGCGACCGCGGCGGTTAGCGGCTGAAGGGGTGAGTCGGGCAGTGGTGGCATGCATGGCAGGAGTGAGCCACTCCTCAGAGGCTGCGTTTGAGGCTTCTGTGTCTTCTTTTAGACCCCGTCGAGCGCGCTCTGCAGGCAGGAGCACTAGAGGGAAGAAGGCACTGCTGCGCTCTGCCTCAGCTCCGGTTTTGGTGAGAGAAGGTCCAACTTTCTATGAGCCACAGGTCAGGAAGAGAGCAGGGAAGCGCGGTGGAAGGGCCAGCATTGCCTTGATGAATAGGCAGCAGCAAATGGATCTGTTTGAGGAGCCTATGGTTAGTGATTTCTTCTCAGAGGACAGTGTTGCTGCACAGGCGTCAGGAGTTTCATTGTCCATGAAGCAGATTTCACTGGAAGAATGCCCAAAGTGGCATATGCTGTGGGCGCTGCTAGCACAAATGTGGACATTGCGCCTGAGGTTTGGGTGGGGGAGCCGGCTAATGCGTTGGTGGACTACTCCAGCGACAGTGAAGAGGAAGGTTGTCAGGAGGCCTCCGTGGGGACTGTAGGTGCTGGGAGTGGTGAGACAGTGTCGTCTACACACAGCTTCAGTCGCAGGAGAGTTCAGGATTGCAAGGGGTGTTGCTGCCTCAAGCTAGAGGGCCCCCGAAAGCAAACATGGGCATGGAACCCGGGCATGAGTAGGATACTGTTGCAGCAATATGATTTTCAGCATGATGAAAGGGGTCTGAGGGGCAGACGGGTTGGGGCCAGTTCTCGTTGGGGGGGGGGGGGGGGGGCGGAGTGCAGGGTGAGGATGTTGCTGTTCTCAAGGACAGTGATGTGGTGGTGGTGTATCCGGAGTCCAGGCCACCTCCGTATCACCCTCAGGTGCAGTTTGATTCTGATAGGGGGCCCCAACAAGGGCAGTGGGTGTGGGTCTAACACGCCGACTTGCCCAGGAAGGTTTTATCCGGAGCCAATGGTTCCCAGGTACATAGTAAGTTGCGGGCGGTTCCTCGCTGGAGCGGCGGGAACTTGTCAGCGGACTCTGGTCATGGGTCTGTTGGTCAGAGTTCAGTTAATTTGGTGGCGAAGCAAAGTGCGGCTTTGGGTACTGCGCAGCAGATCCGTGGCGAATCTGGTGCGGATTTTGGGTCATCGGCCGGGCACTCGCGACAGAGGCCTGTGTCCAATTGGGTAAGTTATGATGGCGGCATTGGCGATGGCGCCATGCCGAGCACAAGTGGTGATTTCACTATGATTCAGGATGATTACATTGGTGAACATGATGAAATGGATAAGGAAAATGTGGATAATTCCAGGGAATGGGTGTCGAGGGCGGCTCCTGGCTGGCATGAATTTGGAGTCGGGGGGGGGTTGTCTCACATATTCTAGTGTGTTTCAGAGAACTGGAGCGGTCTTCTCTGCTGATCGGGGAAGGCGTGGCGGTCATCATCAGCGTGATGGTCTGAAGGATTTTCAGCAAAGGGCTACACAGCTGCCGTCAGTAAGGAAGACTGGTGGGCTGTGTGGAAGCGGCCTTTGGCGGGCGGCTCAGGTGTGGAGCCAGGGAGTGGGCCTGAAGGGAGGGCTAAGGTACAAGGTGATTTGGGCAAAGTGATGCAGGAAACACCACAGTCCTCTATGGGGTCTGGGGGGGTCAGTTGAAACGGGTTGGGGGGACAAGTCCCGCTTCGTCCATAGGTAGCTCTGTGCTGAGTGAGGTCGCACCAAGCTACCTTATATGGGGGTGGCCATGCCTCTGGGCATGCACTTGTCGCAGAGGACGAGTCAAAGAATTTGGAGTCATGACTATGTGGACGTTTTCCGCCTATTACATAGGGACTTGCAGGCTAGAGAGGGATCGAAGGAGGAAGAGCTAGAGTTGTCTCCCCGCCCCAAAGTGCCGAAGACCATCGAAAATTGGACGGCCGCTTTTATAATTTATGCAAGTGTTTATTGTGATCGGTATCCAGAGCGGGTGGTGGCATTATTTAAGTACATTGATATCATCAGGAGGGCACATTTGCAGGCGGGAGGCTATGCCTGGTTGAACTACGACGAAGAGTTCAGGGCCAGAGTGAGTTTGTTCAATGACAAACCATGGGGAGTGGTGGACCAGGAGCTGTGGCTCCAATGGATGTCGGGGCATCAGGTATCGGCTACGATACATACAGCTAGTGGTCTTCCCATACAATATCGGCCGTTTCTCCAGCGTCCTGCTCCATTAGGGGCGGGTGGATTGGGACGGGGACAGTTGCCAGCCACGGGAGCGTGTTGGGGATGTAATAGGGGTACCTGTGTCAGTCAGTATTGCAAATTCAAGCATGAGTGTGCTCAGTGTGGGGGTCGACATGCAATATTCCAGTGTTTCCCAAATCATTACCAAGGGGATCACGGGAGAGGGCAGAGAGGCAGAGGGACCCTTCCACCGCTTATACCGAAAGGCACTTACCCCCGTTAAGCTTCAGGCCATGCGGGACTGGTTGGAGGAATACACGGATGGGCCAGCAGCGATGAAATTGCTCTGGGGTTTTCGTGTAGGTTTTCAGATTGGGTACCAAGGTCCTAGGGTGCAGTGTTGGGCTTATAATCCAAAATCTGCACAAGAATTACCTCATGTGGTTAGGGCAAAGCTGGTTAAGGAGTTGGAACTGGGTAGAATAGCGGGTCCCTTTAGTACCTGTCCACTGCCCAACCTGATGGTCTCGCCTTTGGGAGTCGTTCCAAAGAAAGCCCAGGGTGAGTTTCGTCTCATTCACCATCTGTCCTGGCCGGAGGGCCATTCGGTAAATGATTTCATCTCTGCGGAAGACACAGCGGTGTCATATGCTTCAGTAGACAACGCTTTGCGTCTGGTACGTTTGGCTGGAGTGGGGGCGCAACTTGCAAAGTGTGACATTCAGGCGGCTTTTAGGTTGTTGCCCATCCACCCGCTGGATTGTGAGCTGCTCGGAATGTATTTTGAAGAGAAGTTTTATGTTGACCGTGTATTGCCCATGGGCTGTTCCATCTCTTGTTCTCTTTTTGAGACGTTTAGCACGTTTCTGGAATGGTGTGTGAGACGCAAGTCTGGGCATGAAGCTGTTTGCCATTACCTGGATGATTTTTTGTTTATTGGTCAAGCTGGGAGTGAGCAATGCACCAAAATGTTAGCATGTTTTCTGGAAATGACAGGCGATTTTGGAGTGCCTTTGGCCCCGGACAAAACAGAGGGTCCTGCGTCACAGTTAGTCTTTTTAGGCATCGAGATCGATACTGAGGCGATGGTGGCTCGTCTGCCCTTGGCTAAGGTGCAGGAGATCAGGTCGTTTTTGAAAGAAGTTCTGGTGAAAAGAAGTTGCAGCTCAGACAGGTTCAGCGGCTTTTGGGGTACCTCAATTTTGCCTGTAGGGTGGTGAGAGCGGGAAGAACCTTTTGCAGACGTCTTGGTCTTGCTATGTCGGGAGCTTCCTTGCCGCATCACCATGTAAGATTGTCCAACAAGGTGAAGGAGGATTTGATCATTTGGCTGAGGTTCCTGGACGAATTTAATGGTGTGTCCATTAACTTTGTGAAAGACGACACTGTGCGGCAGGTCCAGATTTTCTCGAATGCTGCAGGGGCGCAAGGATTTGGGCTGTTTTGGGAAGGGCGCTAGTGCGCCGAGAGTTGGCCGAAGCATTGGTTAGAACAGGGCCGCAGTATCGCCTTCTTGGAATTCTTTCCGTTACTGGTGGCTTTGCAGGTGTGGGGAGAGGAATTCAGGGACCGTTGTGTTTTATTTCACATCGACAACATGGCAGTGGTAAGTTTGGTCAATGGGCAGAAGGCCAGAGATGTGAGAGTGCTACAATTGGTGCGAGCTTTTATGTTGCAAATCCTCAAGCTGAACATTGTTTTAAGAGCCAGGCATATTCCTGCGGTGAACAACTCAATCGCCGATGCTCTGTCTCTTTGCAATTGGCAGAAGTTCCGGTCTTTGGCGCCAAAAGCGGACAGAAGCAAGACGGCGATTCCATCGACCATCTGGGACCTGGGGGAGGGAGGATTGTGGCACTGGTGGAGCAGTCTATTGCTAAGTCCACGCGCAGGAGTTACCAGCAAGCGTGGTCTGAACTTTTAAATTATGCTTTGGCACACGATCAGGATGGAGCTGCAGTTGAAAATTAACAGTTTATGTTAAATTTTGTGTTACATTTGCTAGACAAAGGTTTGTCACATACAACAATTTCCGGCAAGCTAGCAGGTATTTCCTTTTATAGTCAATTATTGTTGGGTAAGGTGGTTCAGGTTGGGTTTTTGTTGAGGATGTTGAAGGGGTTTGGGCGCAACAAGGCCCCTGTTAAAGCTTTGAGGGAACCTATTACTTTTGAGTTGTTACGAAGGATCTTAAATGTTTTGCCTAGTTGCTGCTATAATGCATGGGAATTAGTTAGGTTCAAGTTGTGCATGGTTTGGATGTTCTTCGGGGCATTCCGGGTTTGGGAACTGTTGGGTTTACGAAATCAACTTGGGATTCAGACATCGGACATTCGGGTTGGGAATGGGGACGTTTTACGGATCAGGTTGAGACAGTCAAAGACAGACCAAAGGGGGGTTGGAACTTGGGTTCAGTTGAAAGCGAGTGGGGTTGCGGGTTGTTACCCTTTGGGGGAGTGGGAGTCCTTTTTAAAGTCAGGTTTTTTCCGTTCTGGGGTGATTTTTTTGCCACAATCAAGCGGGGCAGTTGTTTGGTTTTCAGTTTTTATCAGTACTGCGGAAAGGGCTTTCATTGGTGGGGGAAAATCCTCAATGTTTTGGGACACATTCTTTTAGGATAGGTGCTGCAACGGAGGCTGCCAGATTAGGTTGTGGGAGGGAGGAAATACAGCGCATTGGGAGGTGGAAGTCCAACTGTTGTTATAGATATGTTAGGCTATGAAATACAGTTATTTTCGTATGTTAGTTAATTGTGGTTTTTTTCATCATAGGTCGAGTGTTGGATTTCCCCCGGAAAAAACGGACATGGATTGTGGGCCATTCCTTGATTAAGTGGGCAGCAGTCTTTGCAGAACAGCAAATCTGTGGACGGGGTTTGGGTTTGTATGGGAAAGATCATGAGGTTTTGTGGAAAGGTGTGGGTGGAATGCGGTGGAAGGACCTTTTCCCGTTGCTGTCTAAGCTGTCTGCTGAGTGGGGAATCCCGGATCTTCTAATTATACACCTGGGAGAGAACGACTTGGTGGATTTGTCAGGCCTCACCTTGATAAAACAAATGAAGTTGGATCTGGCAGGAACAAGGGTGGCGTGGACTGGATTTGTATACAGGCACCAATGGAGAGGGGCTAGGCTACACTCAGCGGTGGAAAAAGCCCGGCGAAAATTGAACAGAGCAATGTCAGTTTTTTGCAAGTCAATGGGTATCACGGTCTTGGTGCATGAACATTTTTCAAGTGAGATGCTTCATTTGTTTCGGTGCGATGGGGTACACCTGTCGCAGATTAGGCAAGCTTATTATTTAATGGAACTGCGTGATGCGCTGGCAAAATTGTGGGGGTTGATTTGTGGTGTTCTCACAAAGAAGTTTAAAAACAAAAAAAAATGTTTGTGGTTTTATATTTGCAGGTTTGGGGTGGGGCAGGAAAACACTGGGTTTTCCTGGTTGGCATGTTTTGGGGGATAGGATAGTCTAGAGCGGACATATCCTTTCTCTCTGGGGGGTGGGGGGAGGGTAGGTGGATAAGGGAAAAGAAAAGTTGGAAGAAAAACTTTGGTTGGGATTAAAACAGTTTGGGAGTTTTGGCAAAAGGATGAAATCATTGGGGAATGGTGATGTAAAAACAGTTGGGGAAAAAGGTTTTGGAAAAAAGGTACAAAGGTTGGTGTTTTAATAAACGGAAGGTGCGGAGTCTGTCTTTGGCTGTTCAAGTAATAAAGTGACCTTTTATGCTATGAACAGAAATGTGTGGAGTGTCTTTGTTGCGCGATATAACTTTGCCCCCTGGTTTCTACGCCCATGTTGCGGTTTCAGGTTAATCCATTGTTTTAGTCTGGTTTTCACATTACATTCAGGTACTACATTGGCCACTCACACTTCACGTGTTCATGTGTGAAACAAGCTGGCAGCTTTGTGTAACAGTCATCGCAATTGCTAAACTGTACGAGCTAAGGTGGCTTTTCTGCCCGCAGGCATGCAAAAGTGTCACTGTAAAATAAGGTGTGTGTATGCCACGGTGGATTTCACATCTATTCACTAATCACTCGTGAAATATCCTGGTGGATAGCCCTGATACTTAAACAGGCCTGACTGACTTTTCAAAAAGCACAGGGTGGTAAGCTAAAACATGTAGGGGCGTCTCTAGAAGTGATTCTTTGGAGAAGAGCTGTGTGTTTAGAGAAACCTGAAAGCTTCTGTAGTGCTTTAATTGCTACTTTACAGTAAAATGAGTGCAAAATGAGTGCAAAATGAGTGCTGCAGGGATGGTATATAACCTGTCGTCGCAAGTTCCGGCCGGAGGGTGGCTCAGCCTTTTGTCGGTCCCAGGTCGATAACATAAGCACTGTCGAATTGAGTGACCGTAACTAATTTTTACGGCGCAGTGAAATCGCAAAACTGTGCAGCAAGTAAAAACAAATGGTCACTTTAAGGCTGTCCGCTTCCCCTTAAAGACGGCAGAGCATACTAAAGCTGTTAATCTTTAGGAGCCCCACAACACCCTCCCACCTTATTAATATCTTTTCGATTTTTAAGCAGTAGAGGCGTTCGAGTTTCTGGCGTTACTTTAACCCATTTGCCATTTCAATGAAACTCTATTGATAACTGATCTGGAAAGGATGTAAAACTGTGTCAGTCTTACAGTGGCAAGAGGCTGTCACCCTCAGGTTGCACGGAGTTTTCTGGAGCAAGATCGATCATTAATCCAATGAGCAAGTCACACCTCTGTAGGGACGACGGTGCTCCTAGCTCAATTCAGGAGTCACTAGGTCCCTCTCTCTATTGGGGAACCACTAACTATGGCATTTATTTCTAGCAATGTCGTTAAAAATCCCTTCTTTTCGATGCATTTTTTAGGGGTTCCAAAAGTGTCCCTCTCCCACCACGGACATGCATGAACCATGCGAACTTTCTTTTGCAAAAATATATATTTTTTAAATCAATAAATACAGAGCGCAACCACACGCTGTCAGCCCAGGGGATACTGGCAAGAAAACACCCACCTGTGGTGAATTGATTGAGGCGCCTTCCGATGTCAAGCCCTATGTCGTCAGAGAAAACGTCAGCATGTTCGTTTGATGGAGTAAAACGAGAGTGCAGTATGCAGTAGAGAAAGGGAAGAACAGGACAGCGGAAATATCAGAGACCGGGAGGTGTGGACGGCTCTAAGTCGGTGCGGCGCTCGCTCCCTTTTCCTGAGCTCGGTCTTCCTCTTTGGCTCGGATTGTCACTTTTCTGGTTCAGCCAGGGGGCGGGATCTGTGTGTGCCTGTGTCGTCGGCAGCCAATGGCTGACAGGTGGGCCTGGCTCGCAGGGCCATGCAGTTGCCACAGCGACAGCTTACACTGGGAGGCTCCAGGAGTCTCCTGGCCCTGCCTGGTGCCTGACGTTTAACTGTCACACAGCGATAGAAGAGACAGTCGACAGCACTACTTCGAAGACAGAGGCTGTGGTGGCGTTTCTCTTTGCAGAAGCTTATACAATGCTTACGTTGTCGCTGACAAGTCAAATTTCAGTTTCCGGTTTCAGTCCGGACCGGGTGACTTCGGAGGAAGCCCAGTCCAGTTGCGTTGACGAGTGGAGAGTGACTCACGTCAGGGCTGTGCCCTGGGTGCAGTCGCGTTAACCCTTCAGGGTCGCATAAGTCAAAGCTACCTGCCAGGGGTTGTATTACTAATTGGACGCAGTGTCAGTTTGCGTCGAGGCGCACGTTCAGATTGGTGCGCGGGACGTAAACAGGAGCTATGCGACCGGTTGCGTGGGGCACGCACCTAAATATTAAGACGCAACTCTAACTGCTGGACAGCCGCCTTTTTTTTACCGACGTATATCACCTCCTGGGACCATACCAAACCCCCACTCAGTGAGTGAAACTGGTGGAGCGGTCCTCCACACATGGGACGTTCTGTTTACTTACAGAGACGTTATATTCTTTTTTTTTTAAATTACTTTTTATTGTTGCATTGAAAGCATCACAAATGAAACAAGCATTTGCAATGCAATAGGTCTCGCATTAGGAAAGTGTGAGCTATTGGTATTGTAAATGACACATTTTTTTTAATATGTGTTGGCTTTGAAAATATATAAATTAATAGCATTGTTATTCACAACGCCAATAGCTTACACTTTCCTAATGCGAGTCCTATTGGCTATGGCAATGCTTGTCGGTAGCAAGCAAGGACAGTGCTGTTGTGGTGCTGAGTGATGATGTGTTTGGGCAGAGTGATGCGGTGGTGCCCCCGAGTGATGATGCGGTGGTGCCCCCGAGTGATGATGCGGTGGTGCCCCCGAGTGAGGATGCGGTGGTGCCCCCGAGTGATGATGCGGTGGTGCCCCCGAGTGATGATGCGGTGGTACCCCCGAGTGATGATGCGGTGGTGCCCCCGAGTGATGATGCGGTGGTGTTCCCGAGTGATGATCCGGTGGTGTTCCCGAGTGATGATGCGGTGGTGTTCCAGAGTGATGATGCGGTGGTGTTCCCGAGTGATGATGCGGTGGTGTTCCCGAGTGATGATGCAGGGGTGTTCCCGAGTGATGCAGTGGTGTTGCTGAGTGATGCGGTGGTGCCCCCGAGTGATGCGGTGGTGCCCCCGAGTGAAGGAGGAGTTGGAGGGCGAGCAAGGAGTAACAGAAAGAGCGTGGGTGCGAGAAAGAGACGTAGAGAGAGGGGTAGGAGGAGAAAAAAAAATAACCCACGAGTGGTGCGCACGTAGAAAGTGTAAAAAAAATTAGTTAAAAACACATGGCGACTGCCTATGTTTTTCAATATTCCAAATTGAAAGGGAAAGTAGGTTAGCGAGAGGGATGTTATGAGGAGAGTGAGGGAGAGCGCGAGAATGAGAGAGAACTACAGGGGAGGAATGGAGATAAATAGAGCAAGGAGTAACAGAAAGAGTGTGGGTGCGAGAGCGAGAAAGAGACGTGAGGAGAGGAGCTTTTAGTGAGGGGCAAAAGGCCCACTGGTGAGCTTTAGCTAATGCATGGCGAGTGTAGGGCTAAAAGAAGATAGCGGGCCGGGGAGTGCATTCCTTTCAAGTCTGATGGGGGAGGTGGCGGGGGAGCGGCAGCCTTTGAAGTCTGATGGGGGGCGGGGGAGCAAATGGTGAGGCAGTGCGCGCGCTGGGGAAAGCAGTCCAGATGCCAACTTCGCAATTGAATGCCTCACATGCACTGGCCATAATCCGCATTCCAAAGCCCTCTTGTTAGGCTTTCCTGGAGCCCCTACATAATTTCTTGCAGAAGCAATGCGCAAGTGCATTGGCTACAGTGAGACCCAACAACAAGCGATACAATACACATTACAACCAGTTTTCATATCCAGTACCCAAGAAATTGAGGTAACTAAATTTTTCTTTCCAACTTCTTTGTTGCTTTTCGCCAAAATACATCATAATGCGTCAAGATAATCTGTCATACTTTGGCAATACTGCCACTTACTGATTACCAATGCATGTCCCTCATGCCAGACTGCACTGAACCAATAGGGAGGATCAGAACGAAAGTGAAAGTTTGGCAGTCAGTTTCTGTTTGTGCGACGAATGGCCAAACCTCTCATTAAATCATTAAAGGAGTAGAGACTGATGACTGCAGCGAAATGGCAGGACATCCTACAGAATGCAATAGGTATCTAGAAAAGGCGCAAAGGAAACTGACCTGGAGAAAGGTAAAGTGGGACAGGGCAGTAAAGTGTCCCTTTTAAAAAGCGAAGCCTGGCATAGTTTCGGGGAGACATTGCAAGCTAAAGTAAAGCTGCAACAGCAGCTGACAGGAGAAGGAGCGACAGCAAGTGTTTTGCCCAAAAAACAAAATGTTAAAACACAAGCGCACAGCAACAGAAAAAACGAGCCAAAAATATGTTTAAAAATGACAATGCCTTTTATTTTTGTTTTAGTTTTTAAAACATAAATAAAAGGCATTGTCATTTAAAATGCCAATAGCTTACATTGCCACTGCAGCTGTGTTGTCAAAGCAGCCCCCTCCAGGGATGGCCGCCAGCACCAGAGCGACGATAAATCTGAAAATTGTCCTGCCCCAGTGCCCTCTGTCTGCTTCAATGTCCCACTCCGATCTCGTACCCGTGTGTAGTGTGGGGGTAGGCGGGGCTGCACTTGCCACTGTCCTATTGCAGCCTATTCCATATTCATGCAGGAGGGACACGCGCAGGGCTCAGCGAGGCTGACGGGGAGCTACCAACCCACCCACGGGGAAGATGGGCGGGGAGGGTGCAGAAGAGGTGGGTGGAGGAGCAGTCAGTAAGCTGGTAAGTTATGCCTCTGCACCGCTTGAGGTTAACAGCTGCGTAGAAGGTGGCTCGAGGGCACTTAGAAGTCATGGCAAACCATTTCATTACGGATTTTTTAAGTATTGCGACCCTATAAAATGAAATGCGTAGTTCCTCCTCTGTTATTTTTCCACTTATAGACATTGTCAAATGTTAGGCTGATTACTTTTCATACATTCCTTCCCATTTAGTAGCTGCTAAAATGCGTATCGCTTAGAAATAAATTGAGACAAACACGCGAAAAAAAAAGACGCGAGCACAGTGGAGGGCGAAGGGGCAACGCAGGGGGCCGGATTACAAATGCCACGGGAGAGGGGAGCAATAGGAGAGCAGCGGAAGAAACAGAGGGCAGGGAATGCGTGGGGGGAAATTAGCAACACGGTGGGTAGAGGGCCGCTAAAATGCATATCGCTCGCGAAATAAAATTAAAAGCGGCCGGGAAATGCTCTCGGCATTGCTTGGGCGGGGGCGCATTCCTTTGAAGTGTGAAGCAGGGGGCGGGGGAGCAGATCCCTTTGAAGTGAAGCTCTCGGCATTGCTGTGGCGGGTCTGATGCAATGATGCGAGGCAGGCGGCTCGGAGAGCAAATGGAAAGCACGTGCACGGGCACATGCACTTGGCGCAATCCGCCTGGTTTAGTTTTCGTGGATCCACCTCTATAAGTCTCGACATCTGCAATGCGCAAGCGCATTGGCAGAGGTCGAGACCTAAAAAGGGGCAATGAAGCCAGCAAATGCTGGCCAAGCACAAATCCGCAATTAAGAGTGACAATGAAGCCAACGAATGCTAAGCTATGGGCAGGCTGCAAGCCGTTAGTTGTACACAATATCTATTGACGTCCATTTTCCGCTACTTCAAATATATCCATATACAAGAAATTATTTTCTTGAGTGATTTACTGTAAATAAGTGGCTTAAAAAGGCCCAGTCCCTCAATGTTTAGACAGCAGTACAGCTGTTAAAAACCACTGCTGGCTCAAATCCACAGCAAAATGTCAAAGAGGCCTGTGTTGTTCACTATTAATTAGATTCCAAAGTAAACAAGAAACTAGCGCGGCAAAGTAGCCTTGAAACACACAGCCGATATATACATAAACTGGCCTGCTGCCAGAAACACCAATGATTTTTCATTGCTGAAAATTGCACTGATGGAATTTAACAAAAAAGCGACCTCAATACATTTCAGTAACCTAAACCGCCAACAGGCTGTGTTCAATCGAATATCTATGGAAAAATAAGGCAGTATTTATAATCAAAATCTAAACAAAAAAAAATGAGTTTAGTGCCAATAGCCCGATGTTTAAGAGTCTCCACAAGTAGTGGGCCAGATTTCCGTGCAAAGAACAGAATGCGTGAAATCCATAAAATGAACATCTCTAAAAACCATAATGAAGTGAATTATGCTGTAATCCAAAGGGCCTCTGTCCCTGAAGCCAGGCTAACATATTTCTAAAAACTAAATAAAATGGAAAACAAATAAAATACATTACCAAAAAAAAAAAAAAAAAGTACTACAGGCCATTTCGAGCTTCAGAAGTTTACAATTGATTGGTCACGATTCATAGTCCTAACACCAACAGCATTAATAAGATCACACGCAAGGACCGTACCAGCCACACAGGAGGAGGCATCGCTATCGTCCATAAGAAATCTATCCGCATCTCAACCAGCTCTGACGCCAACCTCGCCAACTCCGAACACCTTCACTTCCAGATCCACATCGACCCCAAGACCACACTCAGAGGCACCCTCCTCTACAGACCGCCAGGACCCCGCGCAAAATTCAGTGAGGACATCACGGACTTCATCACTCCACACGCGCTCCCCTCCAAAGACTACATCCTTCTGGGAGACCTCAACTTTCACCTTGAAAAGACCAACGACCGCAACACCACCACCCTGCTGGACAACCTCGCCAACCTCGGACTTAAACAACTGGTCACTTCCCCCACCCACATAGCAGGTCATACTCTCGACCCCATCTTCACCTCCAGCAACCATGTCTCCTTCAGCCACACTACGGACCTCCTCTGGACTGACCACAGCTGCGTTCACTTCACCTACAACAAGCCAAAACCCACCAACCACCTCCAACCAACTCTGCAAAGAAACTGGAACAAGATCACCACCGACCAGATCTCCGCATCGCTCCTTCTAAACACACCAGCCCACTCTTCCAACCCAAACCAAGCCGCCGCCAACCTCACCCTATGGCTATCCAACACCGCCGACACCCTAGCACCACTGAAAAAACGTCAAAGCAAACCTGGCAGCAAGAAGGCCTCATGGTTCAACGATGATCTTAAGAAGTCCAAGAAACTCTGCCGCTCCCTTGAAAAGGCCTGGAAAAAAGACCCATCCACTAGCACCAAGGACGCATTAAAAAACGCCACCCGCACTCACCACCAACTAATCCGAAAGGCCAAGAAAACAGCATTCAAGGATCGACTCGACAACAACGCCCACAACAGCAAGGAACTTTTCACCATCGTCAAAGAATTTTCCAACCCCTCGGCCAACTCCAACGACATCACCCCCTCTCAAGCCCTCTGCGACTCCCTAGCCTCATTCTTCCACAACAAGATTGCAGACATCCACAACAGCTTCGACAACCAACCCGGAAACCAACCAACCCAACCATTTGCTGAACATTCTCCCCCCGTGAACACCCTCAACGACTGGATCCCAATCTCCACTGAGGACACCATCCGCCTGATGAATTCCATCCACTCAGGATCCCTCACAGACCCTTGTCCTCATCACATCTTCAACAAAGCAGACTACGTCATAGCACCGCACCTCCGAGACGTCATCAACTGCTCCTTCAACTCCGCCACCTTCCCGGAAAATTGGAAACACGCTGAACTCACCGCCCTTCTGAAAAAACCCACAGCGGACCCCACCGAACTCAAAAATTACCGCCCCATTTCGCTCCTTCCATTCCCGGCCAAAGTCATCGAGAAAGCCGTCAACAACCAGCTCGCCGCTTTCCTCGAAGCCAACAAATCCCTCGACTCCTCACAATCTGGCTTCCGAGCAAAACACAGCACTGAGACCGCCCTCATCGCAGCTACAGACGACATTCGAACTCTATTGGACAATGGAGACACAGTCGCCCTCATCCTCCTCGACCTCTCGGCAGCATTCGACACAGTCTGCCACAGCACCCTGTTACAACGCCTTAATAACATCGGAATACAAGGAAAAGCACTTGAATGGATCACCTCATTCCTCTCCGGAAGAACCCAGAGAGTCCGCCTCCCACCATTCAAGTCCGAGGCCACTGAAGTCATCTGTGGCGTACCTCAAGGATCCTCACTCAGCCCCACCCTCTTCAACGTTTACATGAGCCCCCTCGCGGCCATCGCCCGCCAACACAACCTCAACATCATCTCTTACGCGGATGACACTCAACTTATCCTTTCTCTCACCAATGACCCCAGCACCGCCAAAACTAACCTACACGAAGGAATGAAAGAAGTTGCCGAATGGATGAAACAAAGCCGTCTGAAACTGAACTCAGACAAAACAGAAGTCCTCATCTTAGGTACATCCCCCTCTGCATGGGACGACTCCTGGTGGCCGGAAGCCCTTGGAAAAGCACCCATCCCGACAGACCACGCACGGAACCTAGGCGTCATCCTGGATTCTTCACTCTCAATGAACAGACAAGTCAGCGCCGTATCCTCATCCTGCTTCAACATTCTTCGCATGCTCAGAAAAACATTTCGCTGGATCCCCACCGAAACAAGGAAAACAGTCACCCATGCTCTAGTCACGAGCCGACTGGACTACGGAAACACCCTCTACGCAGGTACTACCGCTAAACTCCAGAAGAAACTCCAACGAATCCAAAACGCCTCAGCCAGGATCATATTAGACATCCCGCGCAACGAACACATCTCCGGTCACCTGAAAGACCTCCACTGGCTACCCGTCAATAAGAGAATCACTTTCCGACTGCTAACTCACGCACACAAATCACTCTACGACATCGGACCAGAATGCCTCAACTCACGACTGTCCTTCTACACCCCCTCCCGCCAACTACGTTCTTCCAACCAAGCCCTCGCCACTGTACCTCGCATCAACAGGACCACCATGGGAGGCAGATCCTTCTCATACCTGGCTGCTAAAACATGGAACTCACTCCCCGCCTACCTTCGCCTCACCCAGAACCACCTAGCATTCAGAAAACAACTTAAAACGTGGATATTTGACAAATAATCCTCCTCCCCTTTCTAAGCGCCTTGAGACCCTCTGGGTAGGTAGTGCGCTATACAAATTCTCTGACTTGACTTGACTTGACTCAGTTCAAAAGCAGGGTGGGTGGCAAAGCCTGTGTCAATATTTCCAGCATGGAAAACGCAAATGTCTTCCTGTGAGCAGCACAGCAGAAAGCAAACAGAAAGCAAAGCTCACTTAATATAAAAATGTTAAATGTAAAAAAAACAAGTAACATTAAACCTACAACAAGCCAGGCCTGTTGGCGTTGCCAATGGTTGTTAGTTGCATAAGCAACAACTATGCCTTCCTCGACTAGAATATTGAAAATATTTCTGTTCTGAAATGATGAGACTGAAAGAACTATGACGAGTCTCTTTGAAGTTACTTCAAAGGCAGCGAGGAGGTACTGCTAAAGAGCTAAGATTTTTTTTTCATCCTGCAGGTGAGGGCAAAAATGAAGAGCCCGATAGGGACCTGTCCAGCCCCTGCTTTTTGGAACTGCTGTGCTGAGCACCGACAGGACCCGGCCCACTTAAAGCCCTGCTTCAGCGCACTTTTTAGTGCTGTCTTATGGGGTCTGAGCTTGACACTTTGCTCTGCCACGTCCATACATCATGGTGGCTGCTGCTAGCCTTGTGGGGGATACCATGGCTAGTAGTCAGGAGGCAGATAAGGTTTCTGGGTAACGTATGCCTCTCGCCCCCGCTCGCCCTCCTGCCCTTTTTTCTCTCACACACTGTCAGGGCCACCTACGGTTCTCGGGGGAACGGCGTCCCCATAACTCATCCAGAACAAATCACGATAACCAGCGAGTTCGAATGTTGTGTCTTTATATCAGGCTAGAAGCGACGTCAGAACCATTCTGATAGCAGCCCACTTAAACAAGACGTCACTGAATCATCTTTTCATGCGACCGTGCCATTGGAGGGAGGGCATGAGAGGTTCCTAAAGCTATCCATCTGTCTTTAAGAATAGATGCATTTATTCGGCCACGTTGTAAAGCGACATTCTAACTAGCAACTAGCACAAAGAACTGGTGTCTGACTCGCCCACCCACAGACCTTGGGCGCCTCGTCCGGGTTAAGAGGCTCTATGTAAAATCACAAAGTAGTTGAAGAGTTGAGTGCCGAGTTTTATATCCCCCAGTGTGAACCCGACGCGAGGAATTAAGGCAACAGCTCCCATCCTTCGAAAGCCCCGTAGTGACAACCCTTGCCTACCCTGAGCTCAACAAGCCCGTGGCCCACACTCCACTTCCCTCACAGCATATAGATATCCATGTGCAGCTCATGCCTGTAAGCGTTCTGTGTGCTTTTATTATCTGCCTGTCTTTTTAGAACTATGTCGGAAAGCTTACAGTAGAACTGTACAGGAAATAACGTCGAGGTAGAATGAAGTCGTATATTGTAAGTAGTATACAAACAAGTGAACTCTTGTTTCTTTGGGGGGTGGAGAGGGTGTTTGTGCACTTGTTGCAGCACCAGTGTCAAGCATGACCCCCACAACTTCTAACGTGATCCACCGGAAATAATAACGCAGCCCGGCTTCAACAGGAAGCCAGGCAATCTGTGTTGGGACGGGGGCGGGGCCAGAGAAATACAGGAAGCAGACGGGAGTCTACCCCGCGCTCCAGTGCCCGCCGGAAGATTTGCGTGACTGCGTCTCAGCGCGGCACCCGCCTGTTGCCCAGAATGACCGGATGGCTGCCGAGGGACACGAACAAAGAACCTGGTGAGTGGGGCGGCGGGGGTCTTGGTGCGCTTGTGTGTATGCGACGGCGGGGGTGTGTTCTCTGTATGTATGGGTGCGTGCGTGCTTGTGTGTGTGTCTCTGTGTATGCGTGTGTGTATGCAGTGTGTTTGTGTGCGACGGCGGGGATGTGTTCTCTGTATGTATGGTTGCGTGCATGGGCGCTTGTGTGTCTCTGTGAATGCGCATGCGTGTGTGGTGCTTGCGAGGCAGGAGATGGGCACAGCGCCGTGAAGGGAGGGGGAGGGGGGGAGCGTGTGTGTATGCAGTGTGTGTATGCAGTGTGTGTGTGTGTGTGTGTGTGTGTGCGCGCGTGTGTGTATGCGACGGCGGGGGTGGGTTCTCTGTATGTATGGGTGCGTGCATGGGCGCTTGTGTGTCTCTGTGTATGCGCATGCGTGTGTGGTGCTGTGCGCGGCCCCGAGGAGGAATCTGAGACAGCAACGCTCGTGCTTGAGCTCCGTCTCAGATTCCTTCTAACACGCCAACAAAAGATGTCTCGCAGACAGCAGGCTTACGCCTGCTTTTTACGTCTGCGAGACCTAAAAAACGAGCACACGGACTGGCGTCAACATTCAGCCTGGTCCGTCAGTTACGCAACTTTTTCTTTTTGAGTGTCTCTGGATCCCACATGTGTCAACAAAACGCGTGGATCTTTAACAGACAACATAATAAGAACGTAAGAAAGGAAAAACAACCCCGAAACAGCAGCCCACATGCCCACCTCCTCCCCCCCTCTCCCGGCTCCATCCCACCCCCCTGATGTATTCCCACCCACTGCTCGTATCTGGTCTGAACATTAAGGTCTGAACATGGCCTCCCCGAGTTACCGCCGTTTAGCCCGTGGCGCTGGGGATCTCTTCGAAACTCCCACTCAAGTTCCTTGGGGCTTCACTCCAACCCATGGTATTGTCTCCACTTCGCCCACACTCTCCGAAACTTTTTGGGGCAGCCCCTGGCCTTATAAGTCACTCTTTCTGCCGCCATGTACAAGTCCAGCCCCCTCCTCCATTCCTCCAAATCTGGCGGTTCGGATGCCCCCCAGTGTCGTGCAATGTCTCTCTTCGCCACCACCAAAGCAAGTACTAGAAAGATGATCAAGGCGCGGCCATGTCAACTTTGGTTGTCATGCCCAACAAAGCCAATCTAGGGTTGCGCGGTAGGGTCATTCCCAGGACCTCATCTAATTCTGTGAATATTCCTTCCCAGTACGCTTGTATGATTTCGCAACCCCAGAGTGTGTGAAAGAAGTCGCCATCCTGCTGGTGGCACCTAAGGCACGCTGTATCAGTGATCTTCCCCATTTTAACACCTTGGCTGCTAGGTGTTTTCCCCTCCTGTGCTGACTTTTGATTATTTCCATACTTTCATGACGAGCTGAGCTCGTCATCAGCACAGCTCAACCGTGCATCATGACGAGCTGAGCTCGTCATCAGCATCGAAAGGGTTAAAAAGGCGTACCCTGTCAAAATAGGTTCTGTGGAGCACCTTCAGTTGTATGAGTCGAAGCCTAGACTTAATCGCTACCTTGCGTGGGTGCATAAGAACAATCTCCCAATCTAGGTCCTCCATGGCCCCCATGTCTGCCTCCCATTTGTTCCGCTAGTCTTGTAGGTCTCCCAACATGTTGTTGGTCAGTGTTCTATATGTGAGGGATACAGCCCCGCCCCTTATCTGTTCCTGTAGTAACCTACCCTCCAGTGGAGCGTACTCTGGGATGTCTGTCAGTGTGATGTTTTGTGCCCTCCAAGCATGTCTCAGTTGCGCATATTTGTAGTACTGTGTGTTGTGTAAACCAAAATCTTCCCTGAGCGCTTGAAATGTTTTCAGTTCTCCCCTTGCAATCACGTCTCCTACTGTTGAAATGCCTATATCATCCCATCGTCTGAAGCCTTTCAGTTTGTTGAGTTCACCCAGCCATTTACAGTGCCATAGCGGCATCTGTTGGGTGGGCCGCTTGTCCCATCCCATGCGTTTAGTCGCCTTATGCCACGCCGTCAGTGTGATCCTCGTGGCCGGTAGAAGTTGCTTTCCTACGGTACCTCCGTACAAGTAGTACAATATGTTGGTGGTAGACCATTTAGACCTTTCTAGTGCATAGGTAGGGTGATCCACTGTCGCATGCAACCATTCGTTAATCGGGGCGAGATGCTCCGCCCAATAGTATGCCTCTCGGTTGGAAAGAGAAATCCCTCCACTGTACTGGTGGCGCTGCAGTGTGGATAGGGCCACTCTCGGCTGTTTCCCCAGCCACAAGAATGTACGCAGATCCGCATGGATTTTATTCAAAGTTTTAACCGGCAACGGATAGTATTAGTTTTGAAGGGCATAGAGAAACTTCGGGAGCAGAACCATTTTATATAGTGCCGCGCGACCCAATAAGGTGAGCGGGCGCTGTCGCCACCTATCCATTTCTGCCGTCGCGCCTGTCATAACTCGGGCCACATTATTATTAAAGGAGAGCGTCCTGTCTAGTGTTACGTATACTCCCAAGTATTGGAAGCCCTCTGTGGTGTGAATGAGGAGGTCTGGCAGGCACTCCCTCCGCTCCAGACCTTGCGGGTCATACAGAACCGATTTGTGCCAGTTTGACCTGCCCTTGCACCAAAATCAGCCAGTTCCTTGAACAGTATCGGGATTGTTGCGTCCGGGTCGGTAACAAACAACAGGACGTCGACGGCATATAGTGAAATTTTCTCCTGTGTAGCTTCAGAGTCTCCCCATGTGAAGCCCCTAATCCCCTGATTCCGTCTAATCCTGATCGCTAATATTTCTATTGTAAGTGTAAAAAGTAGGGGGGACAGGGGGCATCCCTGGCGCGTTCCCCTGCCGATGAGGAATTCGCGAGACAACCTCCCATTGACCAGCACTCGCGCCCTCGGGGCTGAGTACAGGAGCTGAATCCACTTCAAAAACTTGGGGCCAAAGCCAAACCTCCGTAGTGTCTCTAGCAAGAAGGGCCAATGGACTGCATCGAAGGCCTTTTCTGCGTCCAACGAGAGGAACCAGTGGGGCTCGCTCCTCCCTCGGACCTCCTGCAGCCAATTATGCGTGCAGCGGAGATTCAATTTGGTTGCCCTATCCGGGAGGAAACCGGACTGGTCCGCATGTACCAGATCCGAAATTACCTGCCGCAAGCGTTTAGCGAGAACAGTGGCCAGAATCTTCGTCTCCATATTGAGGATGGTAATCGGGCGGTAGGAGGCACATTCGTCCCTAGGTTTGCCCTCCTTGTATATTGGGACAATTGTGGCCAGGGCGAGGTCCAGAGACGTTATATTCATCTACAAAACATACACGTCTCAAAACTAGCACAACTAGTTGCTACCATTCTTGCAACCTGCTCCTTTTTAAATCTCCCCTAGGCAGGAGGGCCTTTAGCCGTCCCTCAGCTCATTTTCAAGCACACACTTGTGCTTGTGGCGGCATCCACCTTATGGAAGTGCACAAACATGAGTGCAGTGCTTGAAAATAAGCAGACTGCTCTCTGTGGGGGCTCGCTCGCTACTGGTGGGGGTGAAAATCACAGCAGGGACAAACACAGGCCCTACAATATAATAAGGGGTAATATGTAAGAAGGGCACGCTCACACATGAATGCTCTGTCGGACCGGAAGTCTTGAGCGAATCCGGCCCATTTATGTATAGCCTTCTGGCCACGCCTGGCCAGAAGGTTATACAAAGTGTGCACGTGTTTCCGGGGCTCAGCCGAAACCCAGTGGAAACACTAGAGCGCTACATCCCTTTCCAAGTTAGTCTTTTTGACAGTGTCCAGTTGGACGACAACTCAGCAGACAAAGTCTGCAAGTCTTTGGTTGGGTCTTGGGTTTGGTCGGAGATCATATCGTTGCCTTCCTCTGGTAGGTAAGCGTTCTGTATCGGTTCTTCGGGGCGATTGTTCTGGTGACCCAGGTAGGTCAGTTGTCGAGTCAGGACAAACTTGTTCTGATCCGCTTTCAGCGGTCTCGCCAGCCGGCGGCTCATCCGCTCGCTCCTCACCACTAGGGTCAGATGGTATTCGCTTGAACCACGAGATATTTCGTGTTACTTCTTCCCGTTCCGTTGTGCAGTTATTGCCGGGCCTCTGGTTGCTGTGATTACCCAGGGCTCGGCCTCGTATGGGGTGGGATACTTTCCACCGGGTCTTCGGGTTCGGATCAGTACTGAGTCTCCGGGTGCTAGTTCCTGGTCATGAACTCTCCTCTTCCGACTCGCCTTGTCGTTGTTCCTCTGTCTTCGCTCTTGAGTGGCTTCGGGAGAGTAGGGTTCCGTCCTCCAGTCTTCTGCCATGGGAAGGAGATCCCTCCGTGGCCTGGCCAGCATAAGTGACCATGGTGATCTTTGGGTCGTGCTGTTGGGGGTGCTCCGATACTCTAAGAAAATGTTGGAGTTCCTCTTCGGGATCAGTTCCTTCTGCCGTGGCTATCCGCAGAGTTTTGTTGATGGTTCTCATGAACCTTTCGGCCTCTCCATTGGCCTGGGGCCATTGCGGTGTGATGCGATGATGCTTCACTCCCAGTCCTTGCAAGAATTCCTTGAATTCGCTCCCCTGGAATGGGGGTCCGTTGTCTGTCTTGAACACCTGTGGAATTCCAAACATGGCGAAGGTTTTGTTTAGCACTGGTTAGATGTTCACAAAGCTCGTGGATGCTGCCACCTCCACAATTGGATATTTGGTATAGCTATTGATGAGGACTACTGTAATTCTCCCATCAGGGAAACTGCCCAAATCTAAGCTGACCCACGACCAAGGGGCCGGTGAGAATCTTCTGTGAGGACAGGCGCAGGGGCTTCAGGTGCACTTGTTAGCTTACACGCCCTGCAGTTTTGTACAACAGTGTCCACATCCTTTTCGAGGTCAGGGAACCATACTTTCTCTCTCATTCTGGCCTTCATTCTTCGTGTGCCCTGATGCCCGGCATGTGCGAGTGCCGTCGCTTGTTCCTTTAGGATTAGGATTATTACCACTCAAGGTCCTCTCAGTATGAGCCCATTCTCAGCGATGCTGAGTTCGTTGTGTACTTTCCAGAATTTTTTCAGTCGTAGTCGTTCTGCTTCACTCCAGTCTTGAGTGTTGCGGAGGAATCCTTCCCAGGATCCCGCTTGTATTGCTTCGGTGACGCGTTGAATGATTGCATCATTGGCATACTGGCTTATGATTTTGTAGCTGACAGCGCTTGCGGGCAAGCCCACTGGGATATCATGTTTACAAACTCCTCTGTTTGAGTGTCTTGTTCATTTTCATTCATTTCTCCTGTTGTAGGATGGGGAGATAAAATGTCAGCGGGATTCTTCGATCCAGGCCTATACACGAGGTCCATCTGGTATTGCTGTATTTGAATTGCCCAGCGCTCAATCCGTGGTGGTGGGTGAGGAGCGGTGCCCTTGAATAGTTGTATTAATGGTTGGTGATCTGTTACCATCCGAAACGGATATCCCGTGATGTACAAATGGAAATGGTTACACGCCCATTTAACCGCTAGCGCTTCTCTTTCTATTTGGGAGTATCTTGCTTCAGTTGCCATGAGCACTTTGCTGGCAAACGCTAGGGGGGCCCATACTCCTGGCTCAGTCTCTTGAGTTAGTAGTGCTCCCAGACCGACCGGGATGGCATCTACCAAGATTTCAGTGTGCTTTGCGGTATCAAAGTAAGCCATGGTGGTTCCATCTAGCAGGGCTTCTTTCACTTTATAGAAGGCTTCTTCTTCTTCTCGGGCCCATTTCCAGGGACTCTCTTTCTTTGTTAAATTGTGCAGGGGCTCCGCGATGGTTGCTCGGTTTGGAATAAATCTTGCGCAGTACTGTGCCATGCCAAGGAAACATCTTACTTCAGAGGCTGTCGTTGGTGCAGGCGCATGTCGAATGGCCTGACACTTTCGGGGATCTACCTTGACTCCTTCGGCATCGAACACATATCCAAAGAATTCTATGGACTTCTGGAAGAACTTGCACTTGTCTTTGTGTAGAGTTACCCCGTATTCCGCTAGTCTTTTAAGGGTGGATCTCAGCCTGCGATGATGTTCTTCGCTTGTTTTAGAATGTATCAGTATGTCATCACTGACATTTAGCACTCCTTGCAAACCTGACAATATTTCTTTGATGGTGTTTTGGAATATTTCAGCAGCTGAAGATACTCCGAAGTTTAGTCTCTTATATCTTCTGAGGCCCAGATGTGTTGAAAATGTAGTAATATACCTACTCTCCTCTGCTAACCTCAACTGGTGATAGCCAGCGTTCAGGTCTAGTTTCTGTTAGACGGGGACCCGAAGGGTCGGCCGAGGACAGGGGGAGAGGCCTCCGGTGAGGGCCGTCTCCAGCGATCGTACAGACGAGTAACTTCCCCCCCACAGATGGACACCACACAAGGATGAGGTCAACACTCTTTATATACGATTCTATGAAGCAAGGTTATCAGCGGTACAGTGAGGTCGGGACACGAGGGTCCTCTCAATTCTAGTCTCTGAAGGGGGAAGGGGAAAGGGTAGCGGGACAGTCTTGGTACCGGTCCGGTACGGGGGTGGCAAGATGGGGAGCTCACAATCCTCGAGCTCGGAGTTCTGGAAGGTCAGGCCGCGGCAGCGCCAGCAGGCTAGGATGATAAGTCTCGTTTGAGAAGGGCCGCGGCAGCGCCAGCAGGCAAGAGCGATGGTTCACACAAGGATGGGCCGCGGCAGCGCTAGCAGGTCTTGACGAAGGTGTAGGTTGCAGAGGGCCGCGGCAGCGCCAGCAGGCAGGAACGATGGTTCACAAGGATGGGCCGCGGCGGCGCCAGCAGGTCCCGACGAAGGTGTAGGTTGCAGAGGGCCGCGGCAGCACCAGCAGGCAGGAACGATGGTTCACAAGGAGGGGCCGCGGCAGCGCCAGCAGGTCCCGACGAAGGTGTAGGTTGCAGAGGGCCGCGGCAGCGCCAGCAGGCAGGAACGATGATTCACAAGGCAGGGCTGCGGCAGCGCCAGCAGTCCGTCAAGGATGAGTTCTTCAAGGTGTCTCTCGACTCCAGGATACAACTGCCTTCCTGCTCTGGAGCTGCCCCAGTTATAGGTCTGGCCTCCTTTGATGTCCGGACCCTCGCGCTTGGAGGTCGGGAGGTCCGGGATGAGGGAGTCCAGACACCCAGCAGGGGGGTGGAGCCAGCGCCCGGAGAGACCGGGGGCGATCGGCACCTGGCGGGGGGAGAGCCATCGACACTCCTCTCTCCCATTGACCTGCCAAGTGGTCTCTTCACCTCCTGGGTGGATGGTGGTGCCTCGATGTCGGGGCCTGGCCAGGCCCAGGGTTGGGGTCGAGCTGAGGCCACGCGGCCTCGTGGTGCAGTGTCCAAGATGGCGGCTGGGCCGGGGCAATGCTGCTGATGGAGGCCCGTGCCAGCCGATGTCGGGGTGTTCGGGAGCAGGCGTCCCGTTGGGGACGGGTTGCGGGTTGCTTCGGTGGGTTGCCGGGGTGGTTCTTCTGGAGACACCGGGAGAGCCGGTGTTCGGCCCTTATTATGCGGGGAGGGAGCGGGCCCTTCACGAGGCCTGTCCAACATGCGTCCCCCCCAGCTGAAGGCAGGGAGAGTCACCCATCTTCTTGGGTACTCTCCTCGCCGAGGCGGAAAAAGCGTGACAGGCCGTCCGCGTTGGCGTGGTCCTGGCCAGGGCGATGCTCCACAGAGAAGTCCATTCCCTGCAAGGAGATGGACCATCGCAACAGCTTTGGGTTCTCCCCCCGCATCTGCATCAGCCATCGCAGGGGTCTGTGGTCTGTCTGTACCCTGAAATGGGTACCGAAGAGGTAGGTCCTGAGTTTCTTGAGGGCCCATACCACTGCGAAGGCCTCCCGCTCGATGGTGCTCCAGCGCTGTTCTCGGGCCAGCAGGCGTCGGCTGATGAAGGCCACTGGTTGATCGACCCCCTCGGCGTTGAGTTGAGAGAGTACTGCCCCAACGCCATGATCTGAGGCGTCCGTCTGGACGATGAATTCCCGGCTGTAGTCGGGGGCCTGGAGCACGGGGGCGGTGCACATGGCGGCCTTCAACTTCTCGAAGGCCGCTTGACAGTCCGGAGTCCAGTTGACGGTTTTGGGGTTTTTCTTGGATGTGAGTTCTGTGAGGGGCCCCACAATGCTGCCATAGTCCTTTACAAACCGCCAGTAGTATCCGGTGAGCCCTAGGAAGGCCCGGACCTCGGTTTGGGTGACAGGAGGTTGCCAGGACTGGATGGCAGCGATCTTGAGCTGAAGGGGGGCCACCAGACCGCTCCCCACTTGGTGTCCGAGGTAGGTCACGGACCCCTGGCCAATCTGGCATTTGCTGGCTTTGATGGTGAGGCCGGCCTGCTGGAGGGCGTGCAGGACTTCTCGGAGGTGGTGAAGATGGTCTGCCCAGTGACGACTGTACACAGCGATATCGTCCAGGTAGGCGGCGCTGAATTCTTCGAGGCCCGCCAGTACCTGGTTCACGAGTCATTGGAAAGTAGCTGGAGCGTTTTTCATGCCGAATGGCATCACTTTGAAGTGGTAGTGGCCATCCGGGGTATAGAAGGCGGATCGTTCTTGGGCCCTGGGGGTGAGGCCGATTTGCCAGTAGCCCGCTGTTAGATCGAAGATGCTCAGGTAGCGGGCAGCCCCCATGCGGTCAACCAGCTCATCCGCTCGGGGGATGGGGTGAGCGTCGGTTCGGGTAACAGCGTTCAGGCCCCGATAGTCTACACAGAACCGGAGCTCGGGGGCAAAGCCCGGGGCAGCAGCCTTGGGGACCAGTACGACTGGGCTGGCCCAGGGGCTGTCGGATGGCTCGATCACTCCTAGGGCCAGCATTTTGGAGACTTCATCCTGGATGCAGGTGCGCACCCGATCCGGCACTCGGTACGCCCTGTGTCAAATAGGTGGACTATCCCCAGTGTCCACGTCGTGAAGGCACCAGGGGGTGACCCCTGGGGTGAGGGAGAACAGGTTCGCAAATTGTAGCAGGAGAGCCCGACAGTCTTGGCGTTGTTCCGGGGACAAGGCCTCAGAGAGTCTGACCCCTTCCACTGAGCCATCTTTTTCACGGGTCCACAGTAGGTCAGGGAGGGGCTCGGAGTCTTCTTCCGTCCCACTATTTGTTGCCATCAGTAGGATGAGTTCTGAGCGTACGAAGTGGGGTTTGAGCCTGTTGGCGTGGAGGACTCGGAGTGGGTTCCGGGGGGACTCCATGTCTATTAGGTAGGTGACAGGGCCCTTGCGCTCTATCACCTTGAAGGGTCCTGTCCATTTGTCCTGCAGGGCACAGGGTTCGACTGGAGACATCACCCAGACTTGCTGGCCTGGTTCGAACTCGATGGAGGAGGCATGCTGATCGTACCATTTCTTCATGTCCTCCTGACTGGCCTCAAGGTTGGCTTTGGCGAGTTCCCTGAATCGCAGGGTCTGGTTGCGGAGGGTCAGGAGATACTTATATACGTCCGGAGGGGTCTTCTGGGGGGCCATCTCCCATCCTTCCTTGACCAGGCTGAGGGGGCCCCGGACGGGGTGTCCGTACAGGAGCTCGAAGGGACTGAAGCCGAGGGATTTCTGGGGAACTTCTCGATAGGCGAAGAGGAGGCACGGGAGCAGCACGTCCCATTGGCGACGTAGGGGTTCTTCCAGGCCCATGATCATTCCCTTGAGAGTGCGGTTAAATCACTCGACCAGTCCGTTTCCTTGCGGGTGATAAGGGGTCGTGAACCGGTAGGTGACCCCGCACTGTTGCCAGAGAGACCTCATGTACTTTGAGATAAAGTTCGTGCCCCTGTCGCTGACGACTTCCCGGGAGAAGCCCACTCGAGAGAATATCCCCATTAGGGCTCGGCCTACCACGGGTGCTGTCGCGGTCCGAAGAGGAATGGCCTCGGGATAGCGGGTGGCGTGGTCCACCAGGACTAGGATGAACCGGTGCCCCTGGGCCGTTCGGGGGTCTAGGGGTCCCTCAATGTCTATTCCCACCCGTTCGAACGGGGTGGTGACGACGGGAAAGGGTTGCAAGGGTGCTTTGATCTTTCGGCCGCTCTTCCCGCTGGCCTGGCAGGTGGGGCAGGCCTGGCAGTGGTTGGAGACATCATTTCGCATTTTGGGCCAGTAGAAGTGGGTTACCAGGCGGCTGTATGTTTTGTCTTGCCCCAAGTGCCCAGCAAGGGGGACATCGTGTGCCAAGTTCAAAAGGAAGTCTCTGAAGCGGAGGGGCACCACCAGCACCCGACTGGCCCCCAGCTCAGCAATTCTTTGCTCACTGTAGAGCAGGTCATTGTCCCAATAAATCCAGTGGGCCCCTGCGGTGTCTCCTGCGCTCTGGGCGTGGGCTTGCTGCCGGAGTCCCTCGAGGGAGGGACAGGTCTTCTGTTCTTGTCGGAATTGTTCCTGGGTGGGACCACCCTCTTGACGCCACTGGGCCAATTCGGGAAGGTCCTGGAGTTGAACGGGCCCTTCTTCGTTCTGCTCTGGGGGATTGGCGCTTAGGGCGTCTCCCTCCGGGACGATCGGGGGAGGAGGTTCTGGCCATTCGGGTTCTTCGGGACTGGAGATGGCGCGGGCGGCCATGGACCAGGTCGTTATGCAGGCCCATTCAGGGAGGCCCAACATCCCCAGGTGCTCTCTTCTTTCGACGGCTGCCCAGGGGGAACTTTCGAGGTCGTTCCCCAGGAGGCAGTCCACTGGGGCATCATCGCGGACAGTCACCTTCAGCATTCCGGACACTCCTCCCCACTCGAAAGGGACGCAGGCCATCCGACACAGGCTTTCTGAGTTGTCGGCTGACCGGACGGGGCAAAGGACGTTCGGCAAGATCTGCTCCGGGGTTACCAGGTGACAGCGGACTGCCGTCACACTGGCCCCGGTGTCGCGTAGGGCTTCAGCCTGGCGCCCATTTATGTTTACCCACTGGCTGTATTTTCTCATATTGGCGGGTAGGGGAGCCCGCGGAATCATGTCTCTTTCTCCTAGGCAGACCAGGGACATGGCGGCTGGTTCCCACTCGGGCTGGTCCGGTACGTACTCTTCATAATCCTCTGGAGTTTGCTCTTCTCCCAGGGTGGCGGCAGCGACCTGGCGGGGTATAGGATTCTGGTTCTTCGGGCAATTAGGGTCGTTGGCATAGTGGCCGGGCCGCTGGCACCGGTGGCAAGTAACGTTGGCTCGGAACCCCAGACGCATCGGGGGGTTTCCCCTGCCGGCCGGGGGCGGGGTGTTGCTGGCGGGAGCCGCCGGGACGGCGTCTATGCCCCGACCCTGGCCTCCTCCTCCTCGGGGGCGATGGGGACCTTGGTTGGTTCTGTTTGGCTCGCTGGGCCCGTTTCGGGCAACTCGGGTGCTTTCCCATCGGTCAGCTTCGGCGGCGTGTTGCTGAGGTTCAGTCAGTTTACTGTCGAGGAGGTGCTGCCTGAGCTCGACGAAGCAATTGTTGAAGAGGTGCTCCCACACAATGAGGTTAAAGAGATGTTCGTAGGTGGTTACCTTGCTGCCCTTGATCCACCCCTCGAATGCTCTGCTGAAAAAGTTCACGTACTCCACCCAAGTTGTACCCGGGATCCGTTTGCAGTCGCGGAACCGCTGGTGGTACATCTCGGGCGTGAGTCCGTATCGAGTGAGGAGGGCGGCCTTCATGTGGTCGTAGGACGTCATCTGATGGTCCGGGAGTTGCAGCAGGGTGTCGTGCCCTTCGTTGACGAACCTCCCCCATAACCCGGCTCCCCAGTCACTTCGAGAAATCCGGTGAGAGGTCATGGCTATCTCATAGGCTTTGAACCATTGCTGGATATCGTCGTTCCGGTAATATTCTCTGACGACATCCTTGGGGATGTGGACTTTAGGGTCTGTAGTGCCAGGAGTGTTCGGGCGCTCGGGCACCCCGAGATCTTTATTCTGTTTCCGAAGCTCTATTTCTGCTAGATTGCGCTCATGTTCGTAGGCTAGTTTTTTCTCTTCTAACTCCCTCTGTCTTTGCTTCTCTTCCCGCTCCTCTCGGAGCCGCAAGTGTTCCAACGTTATTTTTTGTTCCGCCAATTTCAGTTCTCCGTCCAACCGAAGTCGCGCCAGCTCCAATTCATGGAGCCTGCTTTTTTCTCGTTCTCGGATCTCCTCCGGGGAGAGACCCGATCTCCTTCCTTCTGTCGGAGTGGTGTTTGTTTCCGGCGGCTCGAGGTTTTGGTTTTGGGGTACGGCCGTACCCGTCTCCGCCCAAGATTCCAGGGCCTTTTTGAAGTCTTCTTTCGTGCTCAGTCCTGTGGTAGCAATGCCTAGTTCTATGCAAAATTGTTTTAGCTCTCTGTGGTTGTACTCTTCTAGTTTCTCCATCTGGAAGATTTCTGTGGTTCCGCTTTCTTTTGTTGACATTGTGGTTGAGTCGTGGGGTGAGTTACTCTCTGTACGATTACGCGTTGGTTCGGATCGCGCCGCTGGCCACCAATGTTAGACGGGGACCCGAAGGGTCGGCCGAGGACAGGGGGAGAGGCCTCCGGTGAGGGCCGTCTCCAGCGATCGTACAGACGAGTAACTTCCCCCCCACAGATGGACACCACACAAGGATGAGGTCAACACTCTTTATATACGATTCTTTGTAACAAGGTTATCAGCGGTACATTGAGGTCGGGACACGAGGGTCCTCTCAATTCTAGTCTCTGAAGGGGAAAGGGTAGCGGGACAGTCTTGGTACCGGTCCGGTACGGGGGTGGCAAGATGGGGAGCTCACAATCCTCGAGCTCGGAGTTCTGGAAGGTCGGGCCGCGGCAGCGCCAGCAGGCTAGGATGATAAGTCTCGTTTGAGAAGGGCAGCGGCAGCGCCAGCAGGCAAGAGCGATGGTTCACACAAGGATGGGCCGCGGCAGCGCCAGCAGGTCCCGACGAAGGTGTAGGTTGCAGAGGGCCGCGGCAGCGCCAGCAGGCAGGAACGATGGTTCACAAGGATGGGCCGTGGCAGCGCCAGCAGGTCCTGACGAAGGTAGGTTGCAGAGGGCCGCGGCAGCGCCAGCAGGCAGGAACGATGGTTCACAAGGAGGGGCCGCGGCAGCGCCAGCAGGTCCCGACGAAGGTGTAGGTTGCAGAGGGCCGCAACAGCGCCAGCAGGCAGGAACGTTGATTCACAAGGCAGGGCTGCGGCAGCGCCCGCAGTCCGTCATGGATGAGTTCTTCAAGGTGTCTCTCGACTCCAGGATACAACTGCCTTCCTGCTCTGGAGCTGCCCCAGTTATAGGTCTGGCCTCCTTTGATGTCCGGACCCTCGCGCTTGGAGGTCGGGAGGTCCGGGATGAGGGAGTCCAGACACCCAGCAGGGGGGTGGAGCCAGCGCCCGGGGAGACCGGGGGCGATCGGCACCTGGCGTGGGGAGAGTCATCGACACTCCTCTCTCCCATTGACCTGCCAAGTGGTCTCTTCAACTCCTGGGTGGATGGTGGTGCCTCGATGTCGGGGCCTGGCCAGGCCCAGGGTTGGGGTCGAGCTGAGGCCACGCGGCCTCGTGGTGCAGTGTCCAAGATGGCGGCTGGGCCGGGGCAATGCTGCTGATGGAGGCCCGGGCCAGCCGATGTCGGGGTGTTCGGGAGCAGGCGTCCCGTTGGGGACGGGTTGCGGGTTGCTTCGGTGGGTTGCCGGGGTGGTTCTTCTGGAGACACCGGGAGAGCCGGTGTTCGGGCCTTATTATGCGGGGAGGGAGCGGCCCCTTCACGAGGCCTGTCCAACAGTTTCGAAAACCATTGGGCTCCATTTAGGTCAGCTAGGATGTCATCCACGGTGGGCGTGATGTACCTGTCTCTTTTTATTGCTTTGTTAGTCATACGCATGTCAATGCAGATCCTTATTTTTCCTGGTTGTCGAGGTTTTTCTGCTATCACCATGGGAGACACCCATGGCGTTGGACCAGTCACCTTCTCAATGACTCCTTGTTTCTCTAATTGGGCCAGCTCTTGTTCCACTGCTGCCCTCAGATGGAATGGGATCCTACGGTGCCTTAGTGCGATTGGTTGGATGGCTTTGTCTATGTGAAGTTTCACAGGTGCCCTCTTGATTGTCCCTACAGCTTCAAACAGGGATGGGAACAGCTGAAGGATGTCTTCGGTTTGCAGGGTCTTCACAGCGTTTGCGAATGCAATGAGGTTGAGGTCCTCCGCCGTATGACTTCCAGCTAGGAGGTCAGCTTCCTTGTCAACGACGTGGAACGTCATCGTCACTTCTCAGCCCTCGGATTTGACTTGCACTAACATTTTGCCTCGCAGGGGAAGCGGTTTGTGGCTTCCATATGTGAGTATCCGGACTGTGGACGTGATCAGCCATGGTTTTGGATTGAGGGCCTTGTAATGTTGTATCCCCATCACGTTTATGGTGGCGCCTGTGTCTATCACTCCTGTCACCGATGATCCATCAATTTGAATCTGGCATTTGGGTTGTGGCCTCCGCCGTCTTTTCAGGTCGTTGGTGAAAGATACGAAGTAGCACTCATCGTCCTCTTCGGTAGAAGAGTCATCTTGGTGCTCGTAGTGGTGATGTTGGGACTTTGTTGAGCACGAGGATTGTGTGTCGTCCATGGTTAGGTGTCTGACTGCTCCGGATATTGTTTTCCTTCCTGACTGGTTTCTTCCGCGGAACCCACCTCTGCATAGACTTGCGAAATGGTTTTGTACTCCACACTTCGAGCATGTCTTCCCTCGGGCAGGACAGCTATCCGAGGTGTGTTCTTCTCGTACGCAGTATCCACACGTTGATCGTCGTCCTCGCCCACTTCGGCCAGAGCTGCGAATGGCATCTACTCTCTCGGTTTTCACTGTTGTTCCTGCGTCTGCGTTAGGATTGAGGGCTGCTTCCATTGCTGTGGACCTGATGTCAGATAGCTCATGCGACCGAGCTAAGAGTAGTATTTCTTATAGTGTGATGCGAGGCTGGCACAGTATTAGCGTTCTCAGTGGTTTGTTGCGGCACCCTTGGATTAGCTGCCCAGTGACTTCCTTTGTCTGATCGTCTTCCGGGCAGGTGCTGATTAGCTCTCTTAGACGTGCGTGGAACGCAACCATTGTTTCTCCCTCTCTCTGCCTTGACTGTCGGAATTTAAAAATTTCATAGTGCGGGTTGAGTTGTGGGTCGAAATGGGCATTCAGTGCTCGAACAGCGGCGTCGTAGTCGGTGGCTGCTTGGGAGATGTGCAAACAGCTTGTAGATCTCATCGCCACCAAAGTGCAGCAGTAGCGATCTTTTGACTTCGCTGTCCTTCTTTCTGGTGGCTACGAAATAGTTGTTTAGACGTCCAATCCAGACCGCCCACCTCGGAGCAGCTGTTGCTGGGTCAATAAGCTCACTGAACGGCGGTAGCGCCTGAATTTGGGAGTGTGCTGACTGTTGCTTCGGTGTTCCTGCCTGTTGCCCTGGGGGTGGCCCTGCAGGGGGTGGTCCTTGCTGCTGTCCTGCTGCGATGGCTGGTGGGTTTCCTGGTTCCTGTGCCCCAGCGGCGGCGGCGCCCGGTGAGTTCGACATGCTGTGTTTTTGGGCTCTTGTTGGTGTCAATGCTTGTTGAGACCTCCTCTGTTCATGTGCGTCCCTACGCTTGCTTCAGGTCATTTATTTGTGTGCCTGTTGGCCCCGATGGTCCTGTGACTGTTGCTCTGGAGGTTCTTGTCTTCTCCCCTTGTGGTTGCCAATGCTTATTTGGCTGCTGCGGTGCCTTTTCATGGTGTTCTCTACTTCCATTGTGGTTGCCAATGCTTGTTGTGCCTTTTATGATGTTCTTTCTGCCCCTGCGCGTGTGCGCTATCCCCTTCTCTTCTCTACCTCTTTCGCCTGCTCTCCTGGGCTGCAGCGTCTTTCCTGGGCCTTTGCACGTGGTTCGCGTGCTTGAAGCGGGCCCTGTAGCTAATGCGCATGTGCACATCTCGTTGCCGGCGGTCGGCTTCTCCAGACGCTTGGCCTGCTCTCGGCGCTCGCGTCTCTTAGGCGCTCTGGCTACCGGTCCCTCACACAGCTCCTGACATTTGCTGCTTACTGGTGCTGGGGCTTTCTCCGTCGGGCGCTTCACTGCGGCGTCGCCGATCACGGCTCCAGCATGCAGGTACGGCCTCTTCATTTTAGGGGGCTTGTCGCGATCCCACCCTCGTCGCCAGTGTGGGGGCTCGCTTGCTACTGGTGGGGGTGAAAATCACAGCGGGGACAAACACAGGCCCTACAATATAATAAGGGGTAATATGTAAGAAGGGCACGCTCACACATGAATGCTCTGTCGGACCGGAAGTCTCGAGCTACTCCGGCCCATTTTTTTATAGCCTTCTGGCCACACCTGGCCAGAAGGTGATACAAAGTGTGCATGTGTTTCCGGGGCTCAGCCGAGACCCTGTGGAAACACTAGAGCGCTAAACTCTCCCAAGCGCTGCATAGGTATGCCTTTAGCCATTGCTCTGCTCATTTTCAGGCACACACTTGTGGAGGCTTCCACCTTACGGGAGCGCACAAGCACGAGTGCAGTGCTTGAAAATAAGCTGACTGCTCTCCCAAGCGCTGCATAGGAATGCCTTTAGCCGTCGCTCTGCTAATTTTCAAGCACATGCTCCTGCTTGAGGCGGCATCCACCTTGCGGGAACGCCACAAGCACGAGTGCAGTGCTTGAAAATGAGCAGACTGCTCTCCCATGTGTGAGCGCTTCACTCGCGGGCTCACCTCTTGCTCCTTTACGAGGCTTTACTTTAGTTTTTTATGCCGGTTTCTTTTTAGCAGATTTATATAGCGCGAACTCGACCCAAAGGTATTGGAGCGCTTTATTCGTCTTGCTTGTTATTTTGATTATTTAAAATGTTGATGGGCAGGAATGGTAGCTTCCTCAGTCCCCCTGCTCCAAACTCTGTTGGTAATCTGTGTCTCCCCCTCCCATCACCGCAGGAACTGTAATTAAAACGGGGAGAACATATTTTTTTGTTCCTTGTGATCCTTACATTTGCTTCAGGCACAGTAAACAGCGTTACAGAGGCTCTCTGAATAATGTATTACAGCTAATGTGCTGTGTTTGCAGTACAGTCTGTACAGGAGATGAGAACAGTGTGCTTAAATATTTTTTCTAGCATAGCAGAGTGCCCTGCAAAATGTATAACGGTTTCCAATGGAGTGTTATCAGTGACCTAGAGTTACCATAGTAGAGTGCCTGTTTGCTTCTTACAATTTCTGCTGCTATTTGGTTAAATGTATTGCGCAATTGCAGAGTGGTGCAGGGACACTAAGTTAGGAAATAAATTATTGCAGGTACTCAGTACATCTCTGTCAAAAGCGCTGAGTGTTATAGAGCAGCTCTGCCCAGGTACTGCAACGGCAGACGAGGTTGAAGCGGCGATTGTCCAATATCATTGGCTTCTCTGACTGTCCCAAAGGTTGCTGTGTACCCGGCTGGCTGATGAACTGATTAGATAGCCCCACATCAAAAGTAGCACAGAGAAATCTATACCTGTGCACATTGCTTTAAGTGGAATGATAAAACAGGCGAGGGTGCTGTAATTAAGGGCGTGGCTCAAAACACTAAAGCTAAAAATCTGTGCTTAGTATCGTGTGCTGCCCAATTGGTATTTTGGTGCTTCTGTCCATTCATCCATATATATAACACAAGTATAATTAAACCTGTCTAGGTAGCCCACGGGCGTGCCACAGCGCACCCAACTGTCTTTCAGTGAGGTGGTACAACTTGCACCCAAAGAGAAGGACTAGGGAGGGCAGGCTTGAGAAAGAGGACAAGGAGACTGCGTCCATAAGCTAAGGATTGAATCTCCGTTTCCAGCTTCTCCCCTCTTCTCTTCCTCCCGACCCATATTTCTTCCTCCCTCCCTTCTTTCCATCTTCCCATTCCTCGTCTTTCCTCTCTGTTTTCTTCTCCTTCTCTTGCCACTCTCCTCACCTTCCAAGCACCAGGAAGAAACCTGTGTAAATCCGTGAGAAGTGCAAACTGATCCAACCCGGAAACCTCTGCAAATCAAACCTTGGATGTTGAAAGAGTTGATCTGAGTTCAAAGATTACGTTGTATTTGTTGATGGTTCATAAAACTATACAAATGTCATGAAACGCTACTTATAAAGATGTCCTTTGTAACATCAAACCTATTTGGTTCTATGCTGCACACTTAAAAAAAGCTTCTCTTGTTATGTTCCTTATGCTATGTGTTAAAAAAATAGCTGCTCCTAATATGTCCTATGGTGATATCCCTTGTCAGACAAGTTAAGACTTGTATGGATGAAGAAAGAAAAACCTCTACTGAACATAAAGCAGCTAATCCGATCGCTTCATCTATAGTGCAAAGACATACACAGGTGTCTATTGTAACAAGGTTGCTAAAACAGAAGGACTTTGAGAATAAGGGCCCACAGAACTTGCATTCCCTTATCAAACCTTCCACTTAGGAATTTCAGATCTTCTGGTGCCATGCTTGTTGTAAATTTGGCAGCGATTGGGTTAGCATTAGCAGAAGCCTTCCTGTATTTAGAGGTTATCTTATCCATTTTGTGGAATCCATTTTGTATTTCTGGCAGCCATCTTGTTTGCCATGTGCTACCACATGCGTGTCATGTGCTCTGTCCTACCTTGCTGTTGTCTGCTCTTGGAATCTGCCTAGAGACAGGTTATATTTAGTTTCTTCTGCGTACATGCTCAGTTGAGCTTACAGCTGTCCATGCAGCTGCTGTTAGTCTGTAACTGCCAGGATGTGTTCACCAGAATTAGCAATTGTTAGTTCCTCCCTCTTGTTGACTGTGCATCTTCTGTATGACCTTATATGTACCTAAAACCTTCTTCTTGTACTTGTACCGCCTTCTTTTGAGCCCCTGTGTGGGTATAAAAGGACCAAGCTTCTTCCATTCAGGGTGCTACTTCATACATTACCGAAGGGTGCTGTGTGAATGTAGTTCCACCTCATGAGGTTTAATAAATCTTGTATTTTCTATTCCAGTTTCTGTGCCAACTTCTATTCTATGGTCTGAGGACTCTGTGCAGTGAAGGGTGAACCCCTAGCACTGGTAGGCCTTGCTGAGGCCCACCACTACATGCTGGCCAGCATCCCGAGAGTTAAGAAAGCACGCATTGGCGGTAGCTCCATAGATATCTAGCGCTTACATTCTGGAACTCCCTCCCTCTCTGAGTACATCTTCCTGTCCTTGTAGCGCTAAAAAGACACACAAGTCACTATTCTCCTCTGCACTAAGATTTAATTCTGTTTCCTGAAGCAAGCATGTATTCCTTAATCAGACTGCATGACCCAGTGTGTAGTAATTGTATAGCTCTATATCTCTTCAGTCCATAACAGCACAACATCCATGGTAATATGTTTAAACACTTATAAGGCGAGACCTATTGGCTATGCCCATGCTTGTTAGTCTACCAACAACAAGATCTCATGACCAAGTCTCAGCATGGTTGACAGCAGGGCCGGTCCTAGGATTTGCGAGGCCCTGGGCTTAAAGGGAATGTGCGAGGACCCTCTAATTTAGACAGGTGGCCCCTTGCAAGGAGACGATTCACAGACACTGCGGGAGGCCCATTGTCCAGCATTTTTGCACCCCCACAGTTTTAACTTTCAGCCCACAAGCAATTCTCACACCTTCAGTCCGATAGGTGTGAGAATTGCTTGTGGGCTAAACGTTAAAACTGCCGGGGTGCAAAAATGCTGACAAAGGGCCTCCCGCAGTGTCTCTGAATTGTCTCCTTGCAATTGAGACAAGAGGAAGCCTCTCCCTCCCCTAGGCCTCCAGACACCATCCCTGAGAGGCCCGGGGAGGGGGTCCCCTCCCATGGACCCTAATTGCAAGGTGACACCTTTCTTTAAAATGGATTGCCAGGGAAGCAACAGGACACACCAACAGTGTGGGGCTGAGTGTGAGGCCCTGGGCAGCTGCCCACACAGCCCAAGCCTGGTGGACAGAGTCCTATTTCTCTCGCAAATCATCCTTTGCACCTGTGATGCCTCGTGGCACATGTTCCCAGATGGAGCAACACGCTGGAGGTGTGTTTTTAGTTCTCACCTAGCGTTGCAGTGCACATGCGCTGCTCGCTCTGCGAGGGGTATTGTGATCGAGGAGATTTCAGAAGGGGACTTGAAGCCCCGCCCATTATTTTCATTCCCTGGAGTCGTCGTTTATGTTAGATGGTGGCCTCCCATTGAAAATGAGGCTTCTTTGTTTCCGCCCTGTCTTCTTTTCGGACGCCCCATCTGGACTGGATCTTCTGCTTGACGGCTGTCGTGAGGGCATTTCTTATCTTTAGGGGGTGTGTAGAGATGGACCATGTTTCCGAAGTCTTGTATTCTTCCGTTTCCTTGGTGTGTACGTCGTCACGTCGTGCTCTGCTCTGTCCATTGCGTATTCCTAGTTGCCTTTCTGAGCCCCGGGTCAGATTCTGAGCGCAACACACTTGTAAGGGACGTTAGGTGCGAGACTGCGCACGAAGGTCGGGCAGAGAGTGCCTTCCATGCCCAAGTACCTACCTAGGTGGCTATCCACGCGCATTAACTGGTATTGTTATCGTGTACAGCTTGGACTATGGATCCTTCCTCCATCGCAGCCATCCCACTACCTGTGGGTCTGAGGGGCACACTTCTCCTGCTCTGCACCGGCGGACAGGTCGGGGTCAGTGTGCACTGTGTGTTATGTGGGTGCATCGCTTCTCACCCAGCCATTCCTCCGCATCGAGAACAACCCACTATTGAAGCAAATGACGCATGTGCGGGACTATCCCGTAAAGGTTGCATTTTAAATTGGCAGTTAATTAGGTTTCTGCTCGGTACTGGGAGAAAGATCTCAGGAAAGTAGCGCAGTCCTGTGATGTTATGGAAAGTATGATTGTTGCTTGTCCCGTAGCATGAATATATTCTGTGTAACTCGATGGCCGACGTGCCTTATACATGCAACATGCGGGTGCTATGCTCATGCGTTTTACTGGGTGAAACAAACAATGCCCATTGAACGCTACTGAGTGAAGTGTGTAATGTAACGATGTACAAATGCAAAAATAACAGTTGATGGACAGAATGCAGAACAATGTCATACATTCACCCCAGTACAGAGATCTGGGCCTAAATCCATCGTTTTGTTGCTCACCATGCCATTCCAGTTTGATCCCAGCCATAAGCAAGTCAGTCTTGACCCTGTGCCCCATGGGAACAGTCCAGGCTGAACTGCCAAGCCAGGTCCTCCCTGGACTGGAAACAAGCATCCTAGGAACGGTGTACCCATCCAGCCACTGAAGTGGGTGAATCAGTGGATATGGTCAACTGAGGTGCATTTGTGGGGGTAGAGCTCGATACATGTAATATAACTGGTGATATCCAAACTACCAGTGGTTTGCATGGCTGTGTTCGGTATAGTGCGTGAAAAGTCGCCAGTGTCGGATCAGGCAGTGTAGTGGGCGCAGTTAGGTGTGAAATATAAGTTACTAGTGGTCTGCACTAACTGTAGTCGGTACAGTGTGTGAAAGAATGCCAGCGTTGGCTCATGCATTGTAGGGGGCTTAGTTAGGTGTTCTGTATATACCCTGTGCCGAGTGCATATGGAATATCTGCCAGAGTCCAGCGTAATATTTCCACGGAGGTGCATGTGAAGTTGTGTGCCTCGGTAAGTGTTGGAAGTTTTGTGGGTGTAGCACATTGAGTTACAGTCAAGGTAAAACCGACAGAGTGTTGCTTAAGTAACAATGTGTAGTATGGGAGGGGGTCCCAGTAAGCATGAAACAAAATATATAATAACAAGGAAAGTATAAACAATCAAAGAAACCAATCATAGAGCAACATTGTTTTATTCACAATGTGCTAGTATCATATTGTATACGTCACAATAAACATCCATTGATCAGTGACTATTTTATAGTGCCCCGAAGGTAGGGAAAAGAAGGAGGGGGTTGGTGATACGTGTAGGAAATGAGTGAAGGAAGAAGGGTATTGCAGTGACAGTAAAATCGACGAATAAAGCAAGTTAAATGGAGTTACATGTCAATGTACTCATACAAAGACCAATAGGTTCATATACATTATTTCACAAAAGTCATACTCCAAATGTACAATTAATGAAGCCAATAGGGTGTGGAGTTGACAGCAAAAAACAAGATGTTGTCGACGTTTCGACCCTCGTGCGCAGATGTAGGTTTTAATCTTGCCGTGGGGTCTTCCTCAGGACTGGGGAGAGGGGGGCACGTGACCTAATTGATATACAAATATACAAGTATTATTCAAAGGGAAAGAAATTCCCATATGTTACTCGAGTTTAAACAGCACGCCAACTGTTAGGTGGAAGTGGCTAACGCTTTGCAAAGCAATGTGAAATATAAATAGTTAGAAAAATATGTCGCCAAGGACACGACTTATTCAGCCAATTAATGTATCATTAAACCTGAATCGCGATCATTATACAAAGCGGGAACGGTCTGAAGATAGGTCTCACCGCATTGGGGCAGCCCAACTACAAGCACCAAAGGGCTCTGCATGGGTTAGCAACAACTAATAAGTACAGTAGGTCGACATTATAAAAAATTCGGTGAATCACAAATGTACCTATTAGTTTGGGTCAAACTCGAGAGGGCTACACCACACCACAAGGGTGGTGTGCAGCTAGACCCGTTGAGTGGAGGGAATAGCAATTGGAATTTATACAGGTCTTATACTACTGCTAGTTCTGCATTACGAAAATGGCAACATAGTAAAAACTTACATCTGGATTACTCGGAAAAGCCTTACGACTTAATGGTCAGGGGTCCTATAGGCATCAAAGAGGTCAATGGCTCTGAATATAAAGATACAGAGAGAGACTTTGAAAACCGACCAAACCGGACGAGTATTACACAAGGCAGGGAACCAGTTAAAAACTTACCCGAGAGCCGTAACTTCTCGACTTTCGGCGTGGGGTAACGGGTACTTGCGCTGAGGCATCAAGTCCGTGGCAGGACTGGATCAAAAAGAAAAAGAGGTTGTAGGGCGTTACCGGGCCGTGAAGCGAACGCGGACTAAACGCATGCACTCGCAAGAGTGCTGATGCTTACCGGTGTGAGGATTAATCCGAAGCCGTTCACTGCTCGCGCAAGAAAAGGCGAAGCAGAGTTCCGCTTATAGGGATGTTGTCAAGGTTACAGGTCACATGACACGGAGACATAGTGGAAAGACTCACTGGCTTAGTGGGTAGTGAGAGGTCAAGCAATTGCTGGGAAAGCCATGGAATTTTACTAATAACGCACAGTGTATTGGTGTGCATTGTAAACATGGCAATTAATGACAAGTTAAAAATGACACAACAACTGGAAAAAAATTTGGCGTAAGAGTATGCTCTAGTGCAAGGAGATCTTAATAGCCGATCTAATCTAGGCAGTTAGGTATTGGTGATCGAGTTAATCGCGCACCTATGGGTCATTACATCGACAGTGGTCGACGGTGGTAATCCACCGACAAAAACTGTTCTTAATATCGAGCTATATGGTGGCTATAGCGCGAACATCCATTAGTGAATAGTAACATCTTCATCACCACAGAGTAGCTTGAAACTATATTAACAAGATACTGGAATACATGGCGTACCTCACACAGGTGGGTATAGGCCACTGTAGCTCCGTGTTAACAGTTGTAAAAGGGTAAGATTGCTGGTTATTATGCAGACATTCAATACTGAATAATGGCATTGTAATCACAACATAGTAGAAATAGAGCTTGGAAGACACTATGTAAATCGACAGTGCTCGGGATATATGGCGTACCACACACAGGCGGGTATAGGCCACTGTAGCTTTGTTGGGATTAATGTTAATAGGCGAAAAATATTGCAACATTGTGGGTGTGGCGTACCTCGCACAAGCGGGTAAAGGCCATTTACACTTTGTCGCTACACATCAATGCAACAATAGACTCCTGGTGTCTTAACTATATGTGAATAAAAGCCAAACCTATTGAGTCTCCTTACTAGGTGGATTCATGAGTTAGAGGGGTGCCAATACAGGCACGCATTTGATTATAAGTGTGACTCCAGAACATGGGCAATGTCATTAGAAGTATCATCAAGGTAGAGTGGCCAGTTGAGAGAATGAACTGTCATGTTCGTTAAGCCCAGATTCAATGGAATTAAAGGTGAAAATCCACTTTAGTTCCCGGGTGTTAAGAATATTAGAGATATTCCCACCCCGTGGGCCCAATGTCGCTTTCTCGATGACTAACCACTTAAGGCTTTCTGGTGCATGGCCTGCTGTTGAGAAGTGGTCAACAAGTGGCGCCCCCTGGGTTTTACATCTGATCCGGCTCATATGTTGGAGTATCCGTGATTTTGCTTTTTGTTGGGTCTGGCCAATATAGATCAATTGACACGGGCACAAGATGGCATAAATGACGTTATCAGAGTTGCAGTTGGTGTGTGATTTCATAACAATTTTGTGTCTTCCATGTGAGAATTCCTTGGTTTGGATAGTGCTAGCACAGGCTTTACAGCAACCACATCTAAAGTGGCCCAGAATCGGAGGAAGATTCCACAGAGTTAGGATGGTTGGATCCTCAGGTGTTTTCAAAAGAGAGCGTACCACAAGATCCTTGATGCTCCTGGCCTTTTTGAATGCATGAAGGGGCAAGTCAATTTGTTGAATATCATCAGAGATAAGTGCCCAATGGCGGTTTATTATCTTTTTTATCTTGTTGCTGGCAGTGTTGAATGTGGTGACACATACAATTTTTTGATCAGATTCATCATTGTCGGTCTTGGGGGTCAGAAGTTCTTCTCGAGGATAGAACCAGGCTCTTTTACGTGCACGCTTCACAAGTTGTTTTGGATAGCCTCTAGACAGGAGTCTCTGTTTGAGTTCCTCAGACTCGCTGAAATAATGATCTTTGTTGGAGCAATTGCGGCGAATACGCAAAAATTGCCCAAAAGGCAGGTTGTCTCGGAGGGCACGTGGATGGTGACTCTCGTAATGCAGAAGTGAATTTCGTTCAGCCGGTTTTCGATACAGAGTGGTAAATAAATGACCAGCCTCCTCATAGATGGTGAGGTCAAGGAAGTTGATCCGATGATTATCAGATTGAATGGTAAATTTTAAGAAAAGGGATTGTTCATTGAGCCAACAAAAGAACGCCGTTAGTTCTCGTAGGTCTCCGTGCCATATCAGAAGAATGTCATCGATGTAACGCATCCAGAGACTTAGATGGTCTCTGAATGGGTTAATTTGATTGAGTACGGTATCTTGCTCAAAGGCTGCCATATATAAAATTGCCACATCAGGAGCAAAGGGAGCCCCCATGGCTACTCCTGATGTTTGAATATAAAATTTATCCTTGAACATGAAGAAATTTTGGGTCATTGCTATACGCAGTAATGCAACAATAAATTCGGTGGGTACTTGCACCGGGGCAGGTCGCTTTTGTAAGCACCGTGTAACTACCATCAGAGCTTCCTGCTGTCGGATGCACGTATACAAAGATACAACGTCACACGTGGCTAGCAGTTGACAATCCGGATTGAAAGGTTGGCCTTCAACAACATTTATGGTGTGCATCGTGTCACGTAGATAGGCTGGAGTGGCTTCTGCGATGGGTTTCAAGAAAAAGTCAATGTATTGTCCTAACTCAAACAGAGACTCCTGTCTAGAGGCTATCCAAAACAACTTGTCAAGCGTGCACGTAAAAGAGCCTGGTTCTATCCTCGAGAAGAACTTCTGACCCCCAAGACCGACAATGATGAATCTGATCAAAAAATTGTATGTGTCACCACATTCAACACTGCCAGCAACAAGATAAAAAAGATAATAAACCGCCATTGGGCACTTATCTCTGATGATATTCAACAAATTGACTTGCCCCTTCATGCATTCAAAAAGGCCAGGAGCATCAAGGATCTTGTGGTACGCTCTCTTTTGAAAACACCTGAGGATCCAACCATCCTAACTCTGTGGAATCTTCCTCCGATTCTGGGCCACTTTAGATGTGGTTGCTGTAAAGCCTGTGCTAGCACTATCCAAACCAAGGAATTCTCACATGGAAGACACAAAATTGTTATGAAATCACACACCAACTGCAACTCTGATAACGTCATTTATGCCATCTTGTGCCCGTGTCAATTGATCTATATTGGCCAGACCCAACAAAAAGCAAAATCACGGATACTCCAACATATGAGCCGGATCAGATGTAAAACCCAGGGGGCGCCACTTGTTGACCACTTCTCAACAGCAGGCCATGCACCAGAAAGCCTTAAGTGGTTAGTCATCGAGAAAGCGACATTGGGCCCACGGGGTGGGAATATCTCCAATATTCTTAACACCCGGGAACTAAAGTGGATTTTCACCTTTAATTCCATTGAATCTGGGCTTAACGAACATGACAGTTCATTCTCTCAACTGGCCACTCTACCTTGATGATACTTCTAATGACATTGCCCATGTTCTGGAGTCACACTTATAATCAAATGCGTGCCTGTATTGGCACCCCTCTAACTCATGAATCCACCTAGTAAGGAGACTCAATAGGTTTGGCTTTTATTCACATATAGTTAAGACACCAGGAGTCTATTGTTGCATTGATGTGTAGCGACAAAGTGTAAATGGCCTTTACCCGCTTGTGCGAGGTACGCCACACCCACAATGTTGCAATATTTTTTGCCTATTAACATTAATCCCAACAAAGCTACAGTGGCCTATACCCGCCTGTGTGTGGTACGCCATATATCCCGAGCACTGTCGATTTACATAGTGTCTTCCAAGCTCTATTTCTACTATGTTGTGATTACAATGCCATTATTCAGTATTGAATGTCTGCATAATAACCAGCAATCTTACCCTTTTACAACTGTTAACACGGAGCTACAGTGGCCTATACCCACCTGTGTGAGGTACGCCATGTATTCCAGTATCTTGTTAATATAGTTTCAAGCTACTCTGTGGTGATGAAGATGTTACTATTCACTAATGGATGTTCGCGCTATAGCCACCATATAGCTCGATATTAAGAACAGTTTTTGTCGGTGGATTACCACCGTCGACCACTGTCGATGTAATGACCCATAGGTGCGCGATTAACTCGATCACCAATACCTAACTGCCTAGATTAGATCGGCTATTAAGATCTCCTTGCACTAGAGCATACTCTTACGCCAAATTTTTTTCCAGTTGTTGTGTCATTTTTAACTTGTCATTAATTGCCATGTTTACAATGCACACCAATACACTGTGCGTTATTAGTAAAATTCCATGGCTTTCCCAGCAATTGCTTGACCTCTCACTACCCACTAAGCCAGTGAGTCTTTCCACTATGTCTCCGTGTCATGTGACCTGTAACCTTGACAACATCCCTATAAGCGGAACTCTGCTTCGCCTTTTCTTGCGCGAGCAGTGAACGGCTTCGGATTAATCCTCACACCGGTAAGCATCAGCACTCTTGCGAGTGCATGCGTTTAGTCCGCGTTTGCTTCACGGCCCGGTAACGCCCTACAACCTCTTTTTCTTTTTGATCCAGTCCTGCCACGGACTTGATGCCTCAGCGCAAGTACCCGTTACCCCACGCCGAAAGTCGAGAAGTTACGGCTCTCGGGTAAGTTTTTAACTGGTTCCCTGCCTTGTGTAATACTCGTCCGGTTTGGTCGGTTTTCAAAGTCTCTCTCTGTATCTTTATATTCAGAGCCATTGACCTCTTTGATGCCTATAGGACCCCTGACCATTAAGTCGTAAGGCTTTTCCGAGTAATCCAGATGTAAGTTTTTACTATGTTGCCATTTTCGTAATGCAGAACTAGCAGTAGTATAAGACCTGTATAAATTCCAATTGCTATTCCCTCCACTCAACGGGTCTAGCTGCACACCACCCTTGTGGTGTGGTGTAGCCCTCTCGAGTTTGACCCAAACTAATAGGTACATTTGTGATTCACCGAATTTTTTATAATGTCGACCTACTGTACTTATTAGTTGTTGCTAACCCATGCAGAGCCCTTTGGTGCTTGTAGTTGGGCTGCCCCAATGCGGTGAGACCTATCTTCAGACCGTTCCCGCTTTGTATAATGATCGCGATTCAGGTTTAATGATACATTAATTGGCTGAATAAGTCGTGTCCTTGGCGACATATTTTTCTAACTATTTATATTTCACATTGCTTTGCAAAGCGTTAGCCACTTCCACCTAACAGTTGGCGTGCTGTTTAAACTCGAGTAACATATGGGAATTTCTTTCCCTTTGAATAATACTTGTATATTTGTATATCAATTAGGTCACGTGCCCCCCTCTCCCCAGTCCTGAGGAAGACCCCACGGCAAGATTAAAACCTACATCTGCGCACGAGGGTCGAAACGTCGACAACATCTTGTTTTTTGCTGTCAACTCCACACCCTATTGGCTTCATTAATTGTACATTTGGAGTATGACTTTTGTGAAATAATGTATATGAACCTATTGGTCTTTGTATGGGTACATTGACATGTAACTCCATTTAACTTGCTTTATTCGTCGATTTTACTGTCACTGCAATACCCTTCTTCCTTCACTCATTTCCTACACGTATCACCAACCCCCTCCTTCTTTTCCCTACCTTCGGGGCACTATAAAATAGTCACTGATCAATGGATGTTTATTGTGACGTATACAATATGATACTAGCACATTGTGAATAAAACAATGTTGCTCTATGATTGGTTTCTTTGATTGTTTATACTTTCCTTGTTATTATATATTTTGTTTCATGCTTACTGGGACCCCCTCCCATACTACAATTGACAACCCAGGTCCCCGTAACTCTCTCTGGGTATAACCCCCCTATCTATAGCCTAAGTAACAATGTGGGTAAAAGGAAAGGCAAAAGCTGGTATTTCATGTAGCATATTAGATGAACATGTATGGTAATAACTGCCTGTGCACGTAACGTTGTGGGTTTAAGGGAAGGTAAATGGTGGCTGGGCAAGTTTGCAATGAATGGTACATGGTGGTAATTCGGGGTGTTTTCTGCCAGTGCACGTAACGTTGTGGGTTTAAGGGAAAGTAAATGGTGGCTAGGCAAGTTTGCAATGAATGGACATGGTGGCAATTCGGGGTGTTTGCTCTTTCACCTGATATATCTAAAGCTCCCTTTCTGTTTGTATAGATGGTGAGGTTCATTGCATTTTTTGACCAATTTGGATTGTAAATATCAATGCCTTGTATTTATGTTTTAAAACCCAAAACATAAATAGAAGTCTTTGTCATTTACAATGCTAATAGCTCAAAATTGTGTGAATGTGAGACCTATTGCATTGCATGTACGTTTATTAAAATTATTTTATACAGCATATGCTACACATGTAAATGTAATAAAAATGCCAGCCCCTCCCCCACAGGGAATATGTTACATCCACTTAGAGTCAGTACAGGATGAGTGGGTATATGTAATATCCACTCAGAGTCCTTAATATAGGATGCTTGGTTATATGTAATATCCAGAATCCTTATTACAGTATGGGTGATTAGATGTAATATCCACTCAGATTACTTATTACAGGATGGGCGGGGTTATGTAATATCCACTCAGAGTCGTCCTTGTTACAGTAGGGTAGCTTTTTAAATGCATTATATTTATGTTAAAAACATTAATAAAAGCCAGTACCATTTACAATACCAATAGCTCACACTAGTAAAAATGCAATGCAATAGATTTCGCAGTAATATTTTTTAGCTATTTCCATTTTACATTGGAATGCATTTTATTTATGTTTTACAAAGGAAAAATAAAACAAAATAACAATGTCATTTACAATGCCAATAGTTTAAAATAGTGTCATTGCGAGACCTATTGCATTGTAAATGCTTGTTCTCTATTCCTCAGTGGGACCTCGGCTGAAGAGGGCATCCCACAGGTCCAGTTCACTCCAGTCAGGCGCGCAACACCCATTGGGGTCAAAGGGCTTCATCCCCCCGTCGTGTGTGGCATCCCGAACTGAGACAGCTTCCCAGGCACACACACAGCCACACCCGAGTACTTCACAGGTCTTTAAAAGACTATTTGCTTGTTGATGAGGCTTTGTTGTTTTTTCACTCCTTCTTAGAGCCCCTGCATCTCCACTCAGCCTATTGCTGGAAGAATTAGCCAGCCCCGGAAATGTTTTCTTAGGCCCCTCCGCCGAAATTTGCCTCTAGTTGCGCCTCTGACTTCACTTATGGTCAGCATTCAGCATCCGACTCCCTCTGCACTCCTTGGTTGAGCTCTCGAGTCATCGGCTCAGACCCAATTATTCTCTTAAAGGAGACATAATCCAGGTGACTAGTTCATAACCGTTTTGGGCAGTCAGCATTTTGCACTACAGACCAATTATTTGTAATGGTTGAAACTGAAAAGGCAATCTAAACTTATTTCTGGGATGATGGTCTTTTACCAAAACTACATACCCTACTTATAAACCCAGTGGTGGGGCGCTCTGGGTTTCACTGACTTGGGCATTTCTTTGTCAGTGACATTAGAGCACCAGGTCATCATGTATGGGATCTGGCCTCCGGTTGGGATGGTGTGGATGATGCGTCTTTGACTACTTGACATAGGCATACTTTGCTGTGCACGTTTACTAGTTGTGGCATGAGAGGTTTACTGGTACGTTTGGAGGAGAGATTATACGGCCCACTCAAGGATCAGGGAGTCAGCCTAAATGTTACAGATCGCTGTATTTAAAGTTATCATGAAGCTCTCTACTTCGTCATTAGCTTAGGGTCACTGGGATGTGATTTTCTCTTGGATAACGTTCCATGACTGCCATTTCTTGTGCAGGAAAGGGGGGTTCGTTGTCCATTTGGACTTCTGATAGCAGCTCATGAGTGGCCATTATCTTCGCTAACTTTGGCAACATCTCGCTCACCATCGTGGATGCTTGCAAATTCCGGGTTTTCTGAAGTCATTTGTGACACCTAAAATGTGCCAGTCAACCTAACATCTGTCCAATTAAGTGATGGCACACACCCATGGTTACATTGGGCCTTGTTCTGTGATGACGATCAATGGCGGGACTGGGTTCCCTGCCACCTGACAGATTGCAGGTTCGCAATGCCAGTTATACTCGCTCATCTAGCTGGGGAAACCATGCTTTGGTGCATAACCGGCTCTTGGCTTTGATGATGCCCCGATGCCCCACGCGGGCAAGCTGGATCATCTTCTTTATTAGGCAGCTGTGAGACAATGGCCTCTGAATGACCTTTCTAGGATAGCTGCTAGTTCTTGGTGCACATTGTACAATGACTCAAGTTTTCTGTGCTTCTGGTGTTCGTTGCGACCAATGCGATTTTGTTGTTTCTCTCTGTCCTGTTTCTATTGCTTTCATTGCCAACTTTAGGCAGTCATTTTGGGTGATATCTTATTGTATGGTAGTTGGCGAGATAGGCGATGGCCTGGAATGGTACACCATATAGTGATTCCTCTTCCTCATCCATGGTGGTGGCTATGAAATGAATAGATAGATAATCTGCAGCGTTATGCAAGTTAAGCTTGTACTCCACTTTGAAGATGTACTCCTGCAAATGGAAAAGCAGGGCAGTGGCTTGGACAAGGGTCCTTTAAACGGTATCAAGCGTTTGTGGCTTGTGTGCACCACGAACGGGTCTCCATATATTAACAATTGGAAGTGGCAACACCCCCAGTGGATTGCTATAGGCTCCTGCTTTATTTATGAATATTGCTGCTTGACGGGGGTAAATTCTCAACTGGCATATGTGACTGAGGTTTACTCCCCAGTCTTGGTGCAGCAAGAGCACTGGACCTAACTGTGTGGTGCTAGTGTCCACTATTAGTTTAATGGCCCAGGTCGGATTGAAGTAGACCAGGGTGGATTCTCATTGGTGCACTGGAAGGTTTCTTCCAGTTTCTTGCCCTACACCACAAATTGGATGATATGGCAAATTCTTGATGAATCTCTTGCAATAATTCACCATTCCAAGTATGTTCCTCACCTTGAGGATGGATAAAAGGGGTTGTGCCATTTAGGCGTCTCATACCTTTGCAGGTTTTGGCATCACATGTTGCGCAGAGAACTGGTATTCACTGACGCTGATTCATGTTTGATTAAATTCACACTTGTCCCTGTGCAAAAGTGAGGCCACATTCTTGCAGCTTTTGGAGCACTTCATAACCTCATATGATGTTCTTCGGTGGACGAGGCGTAGACCTGAATATTGCCATTTAACGTTGATGACACAGCCAATTCTGACAGTACTTCCTGGATCACATATTGGAACATCTCTGCAGCGCTGGATATCCTAAAATTGAGTGTTTTGTAACATCTAAAGCCCATATGTGTCAAAGAAAGTTGTCATGTGGTGAGATTTGGGGTCCAGCAGGATTTTAGGGAGCAGAGATACATTTTAGAGAAATATCCAGCCCCAATCAGCTTGCTTACTATCTCATCGACAGTCGGGGTGATATGTCTTCCTCTTTTAATTGCTTGTTAGAATTCCATCATTCTGCCTCTGAGGGATGCTGTACATGGACCAACTGAAGCCTGGAAATCACTACTAAAACTCATGCAAAGTCCCTGGACGACTTCTGTCTGCTTCCTTTTTCAATCTTCCGGTATATGAGGTGTCAGGGAGGGGTAGTACCACTGACGGCGGAGCAGTCATTCTCCTTGGAGTAGCTCACCCACTTTGGTCCCCACCTGACACTCCGCTCTCACCTGTGTCTTCAAGCAGCTGTTAGCATGCGACAGTGGCCACATCCCAGAAACCGCCTTGACTGGCTGGCTAAACCAGGTGAGGTTAGCCAACTGGTCTGAGACACTTGGTGAGTTAGGGCCTGTCTTCCCATACATGCGAAGAGCAGATCCGGCTGACAGAGCGAAGGAAACGTCACCGGTTCAACAGTCGCGAAGGCGGTGACAGCAGGGGTTGTGGCACACTCAGAGCATGACAAGACATGTAAGACTTCCTTATCATGCGCTGCACCCTGCCCTATCTCCAGCTGTCTTGGCTACTGTTCTGCCACTGGATACAGATGGGAGCAGGGAAGAGAGTGGAGCTGATGTCCCGCAACTCTTCACTCTTTAATCCAACTCTAGCACAAGTCTCAACATCATTTCAAGTCCTGTGTCAATGGGCAAGTGACTAATCAGCAGGTGTGGATACACTGGGGGCTGTAGTCGTGGACCTGCACACAGATGGCTCAGGCTTAATGCTCATTCCTCACTGTCCAAAGCAGCAGTGGAACTCAACCTGTTTCTGTGTGACAGAGCAGCCCTATTCAGGATTGTCCTGCTCACCTCCATAAAATAATAAAGTTTTTGCAGGTATGCCTCAGGGCGCCTTTTAACCATTAACTGCCTGGATTCCTTGAAATATCTATAAGTGTGCCCTGAAAGAGATCAGGTTGAAGCCCACTGTGGAAGTATTAGACTCCATTGTAAAAATTCTATGATGAAGCATGCCTTCAGAATTTCCCTAAGAGTGATGGTTTTATAGTAAAAATCACTCATGTACTGGTAACAACCCAGAAGGACTGAACTCATAGGGGCCCCATATTTTGATTTATATCTGATCAATTATGCCATCCTCAAGAGGAGGGACGGATGGGATATCAGGGTGACAAAGATTATGGGCTTCACTGACTTTTGGATGGATCACAGGCTCAAAGTATCCGAAATGAAGCTCTATATCATGCTAAAGAGACAACCACTAGCTGTAAGACCCTCAAAAGGATCAACGTGTTGAAGCTGAAGAACATCCTTATCATTGAAAATCTAGAGAATGAGCTTGTTGATTTTCATCTTCAGGATGACATCGAGAGAGACTGGAGTGATTCCACAACACTGTCCACATAGCTGCATTAAAGGTATTGGGGCCCTTCACACTCGGGCTTCAAAACTGATTTGCCGAAAGTGATGTGGAAATCTGCGTGTAAGAAAGTGCCATCTTTTTAAATGGTTGCCCCCACTTTTTGCCAAACTGATGATGTACTTTGACTGAGTGTGCCCAGGGTTTCTGCCAAGCAGGTACCCAGGGCCTATGTTCTTTCCCTAAAACTCCATTAAGACAAACCCCAATTGGCTGCCTTTGGCCACAGGTCAGCCCTAGTAAATGGTACCACAGGTTCCAAGGGCACTGTTGCCAGGGAAGGCCTCTAAGGGCTGCAGCACTTATTTTGCCACCCATAGAGGCCCTGTACATTTACACACACATTGCCATTGCAGGCTGCGTGTTTTGGTGCAGAACAAAGTGAAGAGTCGACATGGCACACATCCCTGTGTAAAAAATGAAATTAAATGGTTATAATTAGGCTGTTCGGAATTCGGTTTTAACCGACTCTACACGATAATACCATACCGACTGAAAATCAGCTGACCTGGTTTAAAACCGAGTGTCACTGATTTTTTACATATTTGTTGCACCGCTTGGCCACTTGAGGGAGCCAAAGGAGTACAAACCAGGTTGGTACCGCAGACGGTTTTCTCTTTTAAGAGGCATTCTTGCTACTGCTTAAGTAAAAGAGTCGCACAAACTTCAGAAACCTGAAAGCATGCTATCATAGTACCAAGTGTATACTTACAGGGATAACTAAACCGAAAGACATTTTCTATTATGTCACGCCGTTTACAACCAGTGTGCAAGGGGCGGCCGCTTTCTCTTCGCAGTGCATTTGATCTGTTCTTGCTGTCGATTCCTGTGAGTGCTTTGTGTGTAAAGTCCCAGCGACGGCTTTTCATGCGTGCTGGTATAAATGTAATATTTGGGTGCAGGGACAGACTGCAGCATTCCTGCCTGTGGGCCTAAGGGGGGAAGGTTCAACGCTGGATAGAAAGCGCAGTCATTTGTCTCTTCATTAGTCAAACAGACCCACATTTCAAACCTTTGCAGCTGCTCGGCTCCTAACCCGACCTCTAAAGTTTACTTCTGCAAAGATCTTGTTTTGATCTGACTTGGTAACCCGATATGAAGCTGTATAAACTCGCCCTGCTCTTCAAAAGTGCGTTTTGGAAATGTTTTCGGGGTCAGCATAGCAGCCATCCGAGGAGCCCCCTTCCTCTTTTTCACTGCTCAATCAGGAGTGTGCCAGTGATTTTGGCTCACTGCAGAGTGCCTCTGAGTTGCCAGGACTGCATAGGCGCTTGATTTCAGGCATTGCTACCTGCCTGCCAGGGCTGCCCCCTTTAGATTCTCGTGTGAGGCTACTATCGGGACGCCGGCCCCGCGGCATTGTCTCGGGTGGTCTCAGATAGCACCCCACATGACTTTGCGGGCTTGGCAAGGATGCGGCAGAATGGGGGGGCCAGGGTCTCAATATCAGGCACAGTTCATGAGAAGTTCATGGAGGTGCGGGGGCTGGAAATGCTGCAACCATCGCTCCCACACGCTGCCTCAGCCAAGCACAGCCCATCTTTCAATACATGGGTGTGCAGGCAGGCACATGCACGGAGAGCGCGGGCCCTGCACTGCTGAGAGCCATGGGGCTGCAGGACGACAGATAAACGGTACACGAAGAAAGGGGAAGAGAGGTAGATAGGTTGGTAGATAGAGAAGAGACCGGCAGGCAAGATAGATAGATAGACTGGTAAATGTGGGGATACAGAAACACACGTGCATAGGTCTGGTAGGCAGAGGCACACATAGGATGGGTGGATGTTCTGGGCCGGGCGCGCAACACCCATTGGGCTCACTGGGCTTCAACCCCCCCCTGTCGTGCCTGTCAGCCCGGGCTGACACAGCTTCGCGGGCTGGCGAGCATTTAATTGCAGCCGCGCCAGAGGACTTAACAGGTCGTTAAAAGACCATTTAGTTGTAAATTAGGCTTTTGTTGTGTGGTCATCCCTTCTCACAGCTACTTTGCCCGTGGTTGGAAGAATTAGCGCCCCCTCCGCCCCAGCCCCCCCCCACCCCGAAATTTGGCTCTAGTTGCCCGCCTGCTCTGGGCACATTCTCATACAGAAACAGGAGGAGATAGGGTGAAGTCATAAATAGGGCTAGGGAGAAAGAGGGGAGATCGAGAAATATGGGGAGCAAGCATGGGGCGTGAGGGGTAGATGGAGCGATAGTACAGAGAGAGCTGGATATACAGATAGATAACCAGAGACCTAGACGGGTAATCAGATAGATAGATGACTACAAGAAAGAAGAAATACAGAAGGCAATATAGATAAAAAATTATGAAACAAAATAGAAGTAGAAGGCAAGCAGTGGGTGGGCAGATAGGAAGTAAAAAACAAGAGACAGATTTCAAGAGAGAAAAGTTAAGTATGTATTCTTTATTTGTGAGTCTTATAACTGTAACAAGTTTCCTAAGCCAGAGTCAAGACAGGCCAAATCTTGCGAGGATGGCAGCTAATTACAGAAAGCGAGAGTCTCACATGACTGACAGACCGACAGACAGGGGCACAGTCTGATGGCACTCCTTCTGCCAGGGGCAGGTATGGAGTCAGACACTAGAGTATTCACTTAAGGCATTATCTTTACCGCCGACAGTTCGCAGGTCGTGGCTGACTGTTGTCATGGTGCCTTACCCAGCTGTGAACTGAGCGGGACACTTGGGGGTATTTCTTATTGGTAAATGGAAGCTGGGACATTTATTGGGGGCACCCATGCTGCCCCAGAGAGCGCAGGCAGGCCACAGCCTGCCTCTGCTCCCTTCCTCGCCCCTCCCAGCCCCGCGTGGGTAAAAGTTTGCGTGGGACTGCGAAGCAGGCCTGCGGAACGGCTACCTCGATTGCAGTGGGTTTTATTCCTATAAGGGTTTCCGTCAGGCATCTGCTGCTGCATCTCTTAACAGGTTGTCTTCTCGCTTTGCCGGAGTTGGGATTAAATGTACTGAAAAGGTCTGCCCTGTGGTTCCTGCGGGAAACTTACTCCACAACAGCTTCAATTGCATCTGGGAAGAGTGCACCCCGACTTCTGGCAAAGCCCCAGCAGTATGCTCTGCGGGTTCATCGGGTTACAGGACCCGAGGAGTCAGTGCCAGATCGATCACATTTTCCAGGGTCTGCTCTGCCTCTCATCATTCTGTGGTCGATGGGCTGATTCAGCTTCCCGGGCACACACAGAGCCCCACCAGTCTGCTTTCTGTCTTACTGTGGTCGCACCCGCAGGTCTTTAAAAAGACCATTTACTTATCAAGGCTTTGTTGTTCTTTGGCCTTTTTAGAGCCCCTGCAGCTACACTCTTACATGGAAAACAGCTAGAGCTCGAGCACTCTGCCCCCAAAAAACAAAGGTAATTCATTTATTTTTTCTAATTCACGTGAGCGTGTTTTCTTGTTGGGAATACAGTGGCACAGATCTGTTCTAATGAATGAAATCTTTGTTTAAAGCGCTATGTGCCCTGCAGTGTAAATCGTGTTGTATTTAACGTGCAACAAGCATCTCAAGTCTGGCAAGTTATATACGTTGTTTGTGGAAGGAAATGTGTAACGATAAAAACAGCCATAGGCAGCCTTTAGTTTCCACCTGTATACATTTTAGTTCACAACAGTTCTATAAATTTGTCTGACTAGGGTGTTTTTTGTGAACTATTCTTAGATTTTTTTAAATTGGAAGTTTCTTTTCCAACCGTTTGTTTGTGCATATTTGCCATTGATTACATGGTTGGTTTGCCTCGAAGGTATTTAGGTGTTGTTTGAACACTCTAATCATTGCTGCCACAAGAACTTATGACCCACACGAACTTGAATGATCTTTGTAATGTTTTTCAAAATAGGCTTTCTTATTGTTGTTTCTCCTTGTTACTTATTTTGAATGTTCCCATTTTCATTGTTTCTCAGTACACCCTATGTAAAGCGCTCTGATACCCTGGCGTGGGTCTGGTTTGCGCTATATAAAACTCTAAAAATAAAATATTCAATTGCATTCCATGTGCAATATGCATTGGTTAGCCCGCTCATTTGATTCCCTGAACGGCAAGCCTTCTGTGTTTTCCCTTGACAGTTGTTTCCTGTTTGCGTAGGCCATCCCGTCTGTATTTTTCCCCCAGTCACGTGACCGCATCGCTTCTATTGTTTTGCAGAACTTTAAATATTCCGATTTTCCCTAGCTGTACATTTTGATTGCAGCGATATCCGGCCTAAAAATGTGTCTCATGATATGATCAAGGAATGCATGGTCACTGTCTTGTGTTGCACGAAGTTCTGTAAAATAACGTCTTACCATATGTGACGGTTAATGGTGTTGGCATACGTTTTTTGCATTCTAAAATTGATTTGAATGTAAACGTGGAAATGCACAGGCTTTTTTGTACAGATATGCATGCATGTAGTAAATACAATATGAGTGTCTGTGCGGATAGAATATTCCCATCTGGTTAGGTCACTAGGTAGGTAGAGCATATGTCCAGCACATCAGTAGACATATGTTCGTGACAGATGTGTCTTGCCAAACCATTGGGGATAGTGACATAACAAGCACATATTCTACGTCATGCCGGGTAACCCTCCCCCACCTTTGAGAACCACAAACTTTTATTTCATGGTGTATCTTTAGGATTTATTTTGGTATGTGATCAGGGCATTGGAGGCACCCCTTGGAGAATTTCTTAATTCCCCTATGCATCAGTTTTGCTGTCTCTCCTGTTGTAGCATGTGCCCTTTTTGCTGTGACTAGTGTTATTTGCATTCGCTTCCTTGAAATTGTGTAGTTTAGGACAGATGTCAATAGATGACAAAATAAAGCATTACAGAATGGCATGTTATCTGCATGCAAGCCCCAAACACAGGCCTCGTCTACTTAGTTGACTAAACAATGCGTTTTATTGTCATTTGAATGTTACCCATTTGAGCACGCCTCAATGTGTGCCCTGCACATCATCATCCCTTCCCCATTAATGTTGGAAGTTGCTTGTGTAGTCAAATATTTTGGTGGCGGCTGCAGCTCCATCCACGTGATCTTGCAGTTAAACCAAGACGATAATTTGAAATGTTGGTGGGAAACTCAATTTTACTGTTTATTCAGTGGGATTATTGTAATATGAGCTTTGGGTTACATATCATAGGGAGGTGCCCCAGTATTGGCATGGAAAGCTACGTCAGTGGCCAGAGTTGGCAAATTATGTACTGGCTGTTTTGGCGTTGCCAGTCTCAAGTGCCAATGAAGAGAGAGCACGAATGACCAAAGACTCACTGAAGAAATATTGTATGGTGTACTACAATAAGTTTGACTTGTAAGATTGTATTTGGACCTCATATACACTGTAAGTACACTGTCTATATATCATGCATCAATCAAGCAAGCAAGCAATAATAAAAGCAAAGCGTTCCATAAACACCGGTAAAATACTGTCAGTTGTTTTTTATGGCGCGAAAATGAGTAACCACTGAAAAGCACTGTTTTTTTGAGGTATTGAAATCACTGGAAAGCACTGACAAAACACCACCAGAATTTACCAAAAATAGAAACTGAAAACAGGAAAGCCTAGTTATAATGGATTATGAAACGAAAATGGATACTGTGTGGACATTTCTTCAATGATGCTGTGCGTCTGTGACTAGGGCAGAACTGTGCTCTTTATTCCATGGATTCTTATTTGTGTTCTACCAGGGCCAGCACTATCTCAGGCTGCACATGCTTGCAAAACATTGGACTAAATATGATAATGATTAAGTATGACTAACAAAAGGGGGTGCATTCTATCATCTACTTGAACACATCCCTGTGTGCCATGCCTACAACCCACTGCCCTGGCTTAGGTCAGCCACCCCTCTAGCTGGGTGCACTATACCAGAGGTGAATGTACTGGTGCATGAGCTCTGTACCCCTACAGTGTCTTAGTAAATTCTTATTTACAACAAGGGGTGGTGAGGGACAGAGTCTCTGAATTAAGCAGAAAGCTCTCACCCAGTCAAGAGATCCGGGCTAGATCCAACACCGTTTTTTATCTCACTGCACCATCCCAGTTTCAGAACCTGGCTGTATGCAAATTAGTCTGTTCCTGTCCCAGTGCATGATGGGAACAGGGCAAACCAAACTACAAAAGCCAATTCTTATACTGGGAAGGAAACAAGCTCCCGGGGACCGGTTTCTGGCATTACAGCCGTCTTCGGCCCGGTTTGCTTGAATCCCGATGGTGCAATGAGCAAGGGAATCATGTCTGAGTATACCCTTCCACGCTTAGGGTGGACAAAAATATTTACAACAAGGGGTGGTGAGGGACAGAGTCTCTGAATTAAGCAGAAAGCTCTCACCCAGTCAAGAGATCCGGGCTAGATCCAACACCGTTTTTTAGCTCACTGCACCATCCCATTTTCAGAACCTGGCTGTATGCAAATTAGTCTGTTCCTGTCCCAGTGCATGATGGGAACAGGGCAAACCAAACTACAAAAGCCAATTCTTACACTGGGAAGGAAACAAGCTCCCGGGGACCGGTTTCTGGCGTTACAGCCATCTTCGGCCCGGTTTGCTTGAATCCTGATGGTGCAATGAGCAAGGGACTCATGTCTGAGTATACCCTTCCACGCTTAGGGTGGATAAAAATATTTACAACAAGGGGTGGTGAGGGACAGAGTCTCTGAATTAAGCACTGCACCATCCCAGTTTCAGAACCTGGCTATATGCAAATTAGTCTGTTCCTGTCCCCCTTTTCTGAATCATTTTTGTCCACCATAAGCGTGGAAGGGTATACTCAGATGTGAGTCCCTAGCTCATTGCACCATCAGGATTCAAGCAAGCCGGGCCGAAGACGGCTGAAATGCCAGAAACCGGTCCCCGGTAGCTTGTTTCCTTCCCAGTATAAGAATTGGCTTGGTAGTTTGGTCTGTCCTGTTCCCATGATGCACTGGGCCAGGGTCAGACTAATTTGCATATAGCCAAGTTCTGAGCTGGGATGGTGCAGTGAGCTAAAAAACGGTGATGGATCAAGCCCTGATCCTTGGACTGGGTAAGAGTGGTCTGCTTAATTCAGACACTCTGTTCATCACCACCCCCTTTTCTGAATCATTTTTGTCCACCATAAGCGTGGAAGGGTATACTCAGATGTGAGTCCCTAGCTCATTGCACCATCAGGATTCAAGCAAGCCGGGCCGAAGACGGCTGAAATGCCAGAAACCGGTCCCCGGTAGCTTGTTTCCTTCCCAGTATAAGAATTGGCTTGGTAGTTTTGTCTGTCCTGTTCCCATGATGCACTGGGCCAGGGTCAGACTAATTTGCATATAGCCAAGTTCTGAGCTGGGATGGTGCAGTGAGCTAAAAAACGGTGATGGATCAAGCCCTGATCCTTGGACTGGGTAAGAGTGGTCTGCTTAATTCAGACACTCTGTTCATCACCACCCCCTTTTCTGAATCATTTTTGTCCACCATAAGCGTGGAAGGGTATACACAGATGTGAGTCCCTAGCTCATTGCACCATCAGGATTCAAGCAAGCCGGGCCGAAGACGGCTGAAATGCCAGAAACCGGTCCCCGGTAGCTTGTTTCCTTCCCAGTATAAGAATTGGCTTGGTAGTTTGGTCTGTCCTGTTCCCATGATGCACTGGGCCAGGGTCAGACTAATTTGCATATAGCCAAGTTCTGAGCTGGGATGGTGCAGTGAGCTAAAAAACGGTGATGGATCAAGCCCTGATCCTTGGACTGGGTAAGAGTGGTCTGCTTAATTCAGACACTCTGTTCATCACCACCCCCTTTTCTGAATCATTAGTAAATTCTTAGACATTATAAGTGCAGTAATCCCATTAAGAGTATATGGTGCTGGGAGTTTATCATTACGAACTCCACAGTACCATAATGGCCTTACTGAAAACTGGGAGGTTTGGTATCAAACTTCTCAGCACATTAAACCCACACTGATGCCAGTGTGAGATTTAATGAAAAAAGTACTCAGGGGGCATCTTAGAGATGCACCCTGATAAACGACCGAGCTCTTATGTCCTGGCCAGCAGACATGTTTCTGGACCCTTGAGTCGAGAGCCTGCTGCTCTTGGGAGTCTGAATCAATGCACATCCTGGAATGAGATGCCAAGCCTCCTCCCCCAGGATGGGCAGGTTCCACGAAGGGAAAGCTTCAAAGGCTTGCCGCCTTTGTGAGCTACCCCAGCCCTTTGCTGCTTCCAGCAACTGGCTTCCACCAGTTCTGACCCCCACTTTGAGTGGGAGAATCGGGGGGAAAACCAAGTGAGGAAGGGAGGTGTGTCCACCTTTGCCAACCCCATCCTTCAGGTCGGGAGGCAAGGTGATGCACAACTCTCAGTCCCCGCCATCTTGCAGATGGGGGGACCCAGCCAACCAAAGAGAGGCCTATGCCCCCCTCCCACTGGAGGGTGGCATAATAGTGAGTGTACCCACTCCTAGGAAGGGAACCATTGGTCCCAACTTGTACTTACCTGTAACACCCCTAAATCTAGTATTTAGGGGCAACTCTGAACCTTGCCTCCTAAGGCAAGATCCGACCAGCAGAAAAGAAGAAGAAGGACCGAAGAAGCCGTGCTGAAACTAAGAAGAGGAGGACTCCCACTGACTTGGCTCCAGCCCTACCGGTATGTCCCTACCTCAAACATGCTCCAGGGAAATCCCGGTAAGTCCTGCAGCCAGCAGTCTCTAGAACCCGAGGGACCTGCACTGCCTTCCAAACCCAAGACTTTGTCTCCTGTGAGCACCGGATTTGCTCATCAACAGACTCTGGCTCCAGTCAAAACCGTGAGTCTGCAACACTCTGCATCCGATGCCTACAGCTCGAGTTCGAGTGGGCCAACACCACGAGGAGTTCTCCCCGGCGATCCTGACCAGAGATGTAGTGAACTCTGACCTTCCTTGACTCTCCAAATGATGCCTGCAGTCTCTTTTTGGAGGACCCCCACGACTACGACCTGAGCTGGTAAGAAAACCCGGTGCCTAAAAACATACATGCACCCAACATCCCACGCCTTAGGTGGCCCTACCAACGGTGTCCCAGCATCCCCAGGCATCCCAACTTACCTCTTCAACCGGTGGTCAACTCTGTTAAAACCTAGACTGCAGTGTCAACATTATCGGCGCCATCTTGCCCCCTTTTTCGAGCCCATTCGTGCGCGTAAGCGGCAGCCATTTTAAATACCATGGCCTCTCTGCCCATCGCCGACAGCCAGCGCGTCTTTCTCTCTCACTCCTGACCTCGCAGGCATCCCCCGCGTGCTGACAGCCCCCGCTCTCACATGCCTTGGGCCATAAACCCCTCTTCAGCACAACTCTGCCTCGGAACCCCATCCTGTTCCCAGCGCGACACCTCCCTTCATTCCTTTCATGATCCCGGGTCCTTTAATAAAACCCCCTTTCCTCTGTGCCCGTTTGTCCTACTCGTTCCCAGGCCGCCACCTGGCCCTGCGGATACTGTTTATTGCCCCCTATACAGTAGGAAGCTTCTCCCATCAAAGGATCCACAAGTTGATCAAAGCCCCCACCCCATGAGATCCGATCAACCACATACATTCCGTGAATCGGCGGAATGTCCAGCTGCGCGACAATCATCACCTGTTGTGACCGGGGTGGGGACTTCAACTGTAAATGTGTGTGGGAACGGGCCTGAAGCGGGGATTCCGAGGATGTCCTTTCATACTTCAAAGCATTACAAGAATGTGCGACATGCAATAAAGATCATAAACCTGTGTATAAGAGGCCAGGCCTCAGAGATGCGGTTAGAGCACCTCGAGAAGATACCCTGTTGTCTGATTTGATGTGTTCTGCTCCGTCGGAATAAAACTTCTGTTTCCTGCCTTCCAGTCTCCAGCGCCTGCCTCTTTGTTTGGTAACTTGAGTGGGTATAGAGGCGGATAACGCCGGGCAACTCTAAAAAAGGTCACCCACCCTACCTTTTTCCACAATTGGCGTCCCAAACGTGTGGCCCATCAGCGATTCGTGGATCCAGTGGGAGAGGTCCTGACGACAGAGTGAACGACTGCAACGATCAGGAGAGCTCCTGTCCGATAGACCCTCGTCTGACAGCCGATCATCCGAACTTCACTGGTTCCGAACAGACCTCTCTCGAGTGATCTACGGTCCTGACTGGGAACCATCAGGAGTGCCGCGAAGATCACGAAGAATAGAGGACGATCGGGCGCTGGATTCGGAAGACAAGAAACTGTCCATGCGGTCTGGGTAAGGTCGTGTAAACGCGAAAAATTGCGAAATGATTGTTTGATTTGGATAATACTAGTATTACTCTTTTGTTGATTTGTTTGGAGATTCACTGTCTGCAAACGGAGAAACAACAGGCTCTCTCTTTGCAAGCAGTGAAGGATAGGTAACGCAGACTTTTGTCCCCGTTGTAATCCGTCGTGCCTATCTTCCTCCCCCACTGATTGATTGTTTGGCCCGAACTGTTGTTCGCGGATTGTTTTCTGGAGATTCTCTGTCTGCAAACAGGGAAGAACAGGTTCTCTCTTTGCAGGTAGTGAAAGGGTAGGTAACGCAGACTTTTGTCCCCGTTGTAACCCGTCGTGCCTACTTATTCTCCCCATTGATTGTTTGATTGACCGAACATTGACTGTTCGATATTGGTTCTTTTGAGGTATTCACCGCCTGCAAACAACGAAGAATAGAAATATTCTGTCTAGTCTTTGCACGCAGTGATAAGATAGGTAGTGCAGACTTTTGTCCCCGTTGTAATCCATCATGCCTATCTTCTCCCCACTGATTGGTAGCCTGTTTAGCCCGGACCGCTTATTAGAGATGAACCATCCGGCTCCACTGAAAGGCACCCCTAATAAGGACATGTTCATGAAGCATGGATTGATCGCTATAGCTTATAGCAAGCTGGGGCATAAATACACGAGAAAGGATCGAGAAAGTCAGTGGCCACTGATAGGATCCTTCGATGAGGATAAAATAAGCGCGCTAGAAACAGCCCTTGGGAAGCACAAGACAACGCCCACTATGCTTGATAGTCTCGGCATGTGGCGCAAAGAAACCGAACAGCGTAAAAAGAGAAATAGGAGTAGGTTGGGAAAAGAGCTGCGAAAGGCAGCCCACCTAGCTGCTAAGAAATTAGAAGAAGAGATTAAGGAAAGAGAGGAAGCCAAACAAAAGCTAGAGGTAGAAACATCAAGCCAGTGTCCGGTTAGAACGCCCTCTACGCTCTATCCTGAATTACCCTTGAAACAGCGAACAAACGATGATCTTTTGTTAGGTCCCCCGATCATCTACATGCCCCCTCCATATGCCCCTTCCCAACCCTTAGCACAGCACCCGCTACCCCCAAGCACAGACGAGAGTAGTACCAGAGCTTAGGCCCCCATGGCCTCCGTGCCGGCCGAACGCCTTGTATTAGATACAGCACAAGCGACAGCGTTAGATGACCCTGAGACCCGAAAGGTTGATTCCGCAAGAACAAACAGATTAGGCAAGGATGAGCGAGCAGGGATTGACAAGATAGTGAGGACATTGATAGAAAGAAAGGAAAGTGAAGGGCACATCACGGATATGTTCAACTCATATGCAGGGAGCCACAGACGACATTTTGCTGTACGACTGTGTTATCATGTCTTGAATGCGTACGAGGACCGATATCGAGACAAAGGTCCCGAGAGCCTAACGACTCTGTACAGGAAGGTCGATATCGGGGATGAGGGCGAGTGTGATGTGACGGACCTCCTTACGCGTACGCTTGAGGTTTTCCGCCACCTCACTGAACAGGAATCGGAAGCTAAACCCACGACACCCGTAGCAACCGAACCACAAACTGAGCGAGCTAGCGCCATGATGCCAATAAGAGAGGCTGCCCCCTACTGGGTTCCTCCACGAGGTCAAGGAACTCACGATGACGTCAACCACCAAGATGCAAGAGGGAGGGTAGTGTACAACTGGGTCTACCAGCCATGGGATCGGCAAGATATTCTGACGTTCCGGAAATCTCTGCCTGATTTACGTAAAAACCCCACTGCCTTCTATACTGAATTAGGTACAGCCCTAGGTTCAACCATTATGACCCTGGCTGACATCGACTTGTTTTTCGGGTTATGTCTGCCAGCTGATGTGTGGAAGCAAATCCGGAAAGTCGACCACCTTGAGCTGTTTGGACATACCTGGTACCAACTCGATGACATAGATAGACAACGAGAACCTGGACAGAAGCCTTTGAAACCCATTTTAGACCTCCCAGATAAAATTGTACAGAAATTGAAAACCCTGATTCCAGAAAAGAAAGTGGACTGGTCGATAGTAACGGCTTGTCGTCAGAAACCCCAGGAAGATGTATCGGACTACTTCTCCCGGTTTGAAACGGTGTTCTCCGATTACAGCGACCAGGACATGACCACTGCAACCGGACACCATCTGTTTGTCCAGAATTATGTTAAGGGTTTGTCACCAGAGGTCTCCCAGAAACTGCAGGCCAGCGAGAATAGTTGGGCGGCCTCCAAATCTGCGGCTATCCTTCATATGGCCCAATATTACGAACACCAGAAAAATGAAAACGATAGAGCAACAGAGAAAAAGAAGAAAGACTTAAAAGAGAGGGTGATGATTGCACAACTGCAAGGGGTGACTATAGGACGAGAGCAATACAAAGGAAACTACCAGACAAATGTCCCTAGGAACGCACCTCCTAAAGACCGCACCCCGACACCCCGCATTGGACGTACAGACATTAGCGAGGACCAGTGTGCCTTCTGTAAAGGATTCGGCCATTGGAAATCCCAGTGCCCGGTCCTGTTGGAGATGATCAGAAATAGGGACCCCAAGGACGTAGCGGGTGGACTGAGAAATAGAGGACAGCAACGAGGGCCCGCAAATGACACGACTAACGATAAATCAAACAGACCAAATACATTTGACCGACCCAGACAGAATCAGTACCAACAGTCTGACTGCGACGATGCCCACGACTTCGCATAGGACTGCCAAGGGCAAGGGAGGGATCCAGTCGAGCTCTATGTTGACCAGCAAGGTCCTTATGTCACTGCTAAGGTCCTGGGTATAAAGTCTCCATTTCTGGTAGACACTGGCGCAACACGTAGTGCGTTATCTAAACAACTGATTCCAAGGGCACCCTTGTCTGGCTCACTTGTGACATCGATAGGTTTCGATGGAACGCCCTCCACTAACCCTTTGTCCACTCCGATCCCCTTCGACTTAGAGAACAATACCACTGACACGACGTTTTTGCTTTCCGCCAATACTCCTGACGCCATTATGGGACTTGACTTACTGAAGCACTTCCAAGAGACTATTAGATGTTCCCAAGACGGAGTTCGAGTTTTCCTGTATGACAACCCCATTCTGCTCAGACATTGCCCTTCCCGACGCATGTTTTCTATCAATGACGCTGACATGTCTCTGCTTGACACTCTGCCTCCGTATCTGTGGGCCAAGACAGACTCGGACCCAGTGCACATCACTGTTCGACCGGACGCAATACTCCCAAAACTTACACAATATCAGATATCGCCCGAGGGCGAGAAGGCATTGGTAAAGATTATTCAGTCACTGATAGACGCAGGAGTGGTAGAGGAAGTGGTTAGCAACGTTTGCAACAGCCCTATCTTGCCCATCATCAAGAAACAAGGAGAGGGGGATGAGAAAGCATACCGCTTCATCATCGACCTTCAAGAGATCAACAAAGTGGTTGTACCCCAGTACCCCGTGGTCTCAGACATCACCACTATCCTGACTTTGATTCCTTCTACTGCCACCACCTTCACTGTCATTGACCTCAAAAACGCATTTTTCTCTATCCCCATCCACCCAGACAGCCGATATCTCTTCGGCTTCACCCTAAAAGCCCGCTCATATAGATTCTGTCGAGCACCCCAGGGCTACACAGAAAGCCCCAGCATCTACAGTCAGGCCCTCAAGAGACAACTGGATGAAGTCCAGTTACCCGATGGAGTGGTGTTGATACAATACGTCGATGACATCCTTTTGGCGGCTGACACCACTCCACTAGCAGTCACAGCCACCATTCAACTCCTGCACTTCCTTGCGGAAAATGGCCACAAGGTCTCCAAAAAGAAGTTGCAATTCTGCCAACCCCAGGTCACTTACTTAGGCCACCTTCTGTCCAAAGACGGAAGGAAACTTACCCCCGACCGGATCCAAACCATTCTTGAAACCCCTGTCCCAAAGACTCAGAAACAGGTCCGCTCCCTACTAGGCCTCACCTCCTTCTGTCGGCAGTGGTTGCCAAACTTCAGCCTCATTGTGAAACCGCTGCTATCTCTGCTAGCTAAAGATGTCCCCTTTCCCCTCCCTTGGACCCCTGAATGCCAATCCTCCTTCATAGAGCTACGAGATGCCCTTTGTTCAGCCCCTGTCCTAGGTACCCCGATTACACAAAGCCCTTCTCCCTCTACACTCATGAAAGGGAGGGGTATGCTTTATCTGTCTTGACCCAGTCCATTGGCCCAAAGCAACGACCATGCGCTTACTTCTCTGCCACTCTTGACCCCGTAGCCAGAGCCTTACCTGCCTGCCTTCGAGCTGTAGCTGCCGCTGCTATCTCTATCCGACAGAGTGAGGGGATGGTGCTCTCGAATTCCCTCACGGTATTAGTACCCCATGCAGTTGACACCCTCCTGAACCAAACCAAGACGCAACACCTGACGAGCGCACGACTGACTGGGTACGAACTGACTCTGCTCGCACCCCACATCACCCTGAAAAGATGCACCACACTGAACCCGGCAACTTTGTTACCCCTACCAGAGAACGATCCCAATGTGCCCCCTGTACACGACTGTGTGACCCTCACGGACGAACAGACGAACAGACTAGAAGTAGGGTTCCCTCAGAGACACGGCTTTTCCTGACCCTGACGGAGATCTGTGGGTGGACGGCTCTTGCATCAAACTCCCCGATGGCACCACTTCAGCTGCCTATGCAGTCACCACGGCCCGAACTGTAATCGAGACAGCCCGCATCACGCAACGATCTGCACAGGCAGCGGAACTGATTGCCCTGACACGAGCATGCATCCTAGCAGCCGGAACCACAGCGAACATTTACACCGACAGCCAGTATGCCTTCGGGGTGGTTCACCATTTTGGGCTCCTTTGGAAGGAAAGGGGATTCTTGACCTCGCACGGCACCCCTATCTTACATGGAGATTTAGTCTCCGCCCTGATCGAAGCTGTCCTTCTCCCCAAAGGACTTGCGGTTATCAAATGCCAGGCACACAAGAAAGTGACAGACATTATTGGACAGGGAAATGCACTAGCCGATGTCACTGCTCGAACCACCGCTGAAAATAGGACGACGACACGCATGTACGTGACCAGGTCACAAGCAGAGAAATGGACTGACGCTAGGGACACTATTAGGGGCATTCAAATGGCTAGCACACAACACGAATTGACTGAATGGGCACGGGTGGGATTGAAAGACGATGAAGGCTGCTGGCGGACAAAGGACACGAACAAATGGTTGCTACCTGACTCATACCTGATTCCCATACTGACTATGGCAGACTCCCCTGCTCACATAGGATCAGCCCCCATGATTGAACTTGTCTCCAGAGTTTGGCACAACGACAAAATCACAGACTCCGCCAAACGTCTGGTCCAACAATGCTTGATATGCCTGCAACATAACCCCGGGAAAGGAACTGAGGTACCCCGGGGAGGGTTCGGGGTTCCCAATCACCCGTTTGAAGTCCTGCAGATGGACTACATCCAACTAGACAGATGCCAAGGCCTGAAATACGTACTTGTCGTGGTGTGCGCATTTAGCAAATGGGTGGAAGCATACCCAACCCGTGATAACACTGCTATGGCCACAGCAAAAGTACTGTTAAAAGAATTCTTCCCTCGCTACGGCCTTTGTCGAATTTTATGGAGCGACAATGGCCCCCACTTCGTAGCCGAAGTCATCCAGCTCATCTTAAAGGGGCTGGGTATCAAGCAGAAGTTCCACGCAGTCTTCCACCCCCAGTCTGCTGGACTAAAATGGCCAGACGCTCTCCCACTGGCATTGCTATCGATGCGTTCCACCCCCACCAAACACCACTTGACACCTTACGAGGTCGTTTTTGGCCGACCCATGAGCGTCTGATCTGCACCAAAACCGACTTCCATTCATGACGTCCCGGACGTCCTAATGTCTGATTACTTGCATAAATTGACTGAAACTCTATCTGTCATTCACCAACAGGTGCTGCATGCCATCCCTGACCCTTCCAGGGGCCCCGGACACAACCTGCAACCCGGGGATTACATCCTGATCAAGAATTTCCAGCGCGCCAAGAGTCTGGAACCCTGGTGGACGGGCCCCTGGCAAGTCCTACTAGCCACCCGAACAGCTCTTCGAGTGGAAGGAAAGCGGACCTGGGTGCATGCGCACCATTGTAAGAGGATTCCCCCGACTCTGATGACAACTGAAGACGTGACCACCCAGGAAGAGCTCCTGAACAAAGACCGACCATCGCTGAATTGCTACCCAGACACAGAAACACTTGAACTTGCAAAGATTCCTGACCCTACCGTGCCATCCAAAGAAGGGTATAACCTGCGTCGAAAGGAGAGAGTTTCGGCTCAGCAGACCATTGACTAAGTCATAATTCTCAGATCGGTGGCCTAACACAACAAGGGCTGTCAGGAGAGAATGCCAGACGAGGTCTTTGGTTCTGCCCGCTACCGAGCTCCCTTGAAGGTGATGGAAGCGCCCGATAAGAAGGTGATGGAAGCGCCCGATAAGAAGGTGATGGAAGCGCCCGATAAGAAGGTGATGGAAGCAACCGGACATCCGAAAATTCGCTACAGAAGCCCAAAGACAGACAGAATCCACAGTTCAAAGACAATTGCACTTTTCATCACAATCCTTTTCTGCTTTCTCCTCATGACCACGCTCTGGATTGTGGAAGAAAATGCACCTGCTCACGAAACATTCCTAACCACTGCGCAGCCTACTACCATGAAGGAACATTATTTGATCTCGCTCTCTCCTCAACTCAGAGAAAGGCGAAAGGAGTTTTGGAACAACTCCTTTGTGCAGCTGCTGCACCAACACAATCTTGCCACCAATGCCACCAACTGCTGGATCTGCGGGTTGCTACCCCACGCCACTGGACATTCGATACCTTTCATCCCTTCACCCTTCTCAATTCACGGCTCCTGCCTTGCTTGGCTGATCCTCTTGCAAGAGAGCTATAAGGACAATGCCACCTCCAGCAAAACCATGACGCATTTCTTTCATGAGGTCTGGCGAAACAAAACAAAGACACATTTCTGCCCGCAGACCTCCAATGACTCTATCCACATGGACATCCCTGCTAAAGAACGAATTGAAATGCAGGTGTTCAACAATCCAACCAGACCCACCTTCTCCTACCTACGGAAACGAACAGCTGCCACTCTGACTGTGGCTCTATCTGTCATCAACGTCACAGGCCATATGTGCATAGAGGGGCTTGGGACACAGCTGGTAGGCCGCAGTGCTTGCCGTTTCACCAGAACTTTGGACTCTACCGATCCACCTTCCTTTGTATCCTCTCCAAACATGTACTTCGTTTGCGGCACAAAGGCTTACACCTGGCTCCCCAAAGGCTGGGGGGGCACTTGTTTTATCTCCTTCATCCTGCCTCCGACCTATGTGGCTCCAGCGAATCACCATAGACAAAAACGAGCCAAGGACATTGAACAAGCTGACTCAACAGGAGCACAGTTCCTCAATGCTATGAAGGGACTTGTTCCACTCTGGGGCCCGATGGCAAACAGCCGTGCCATCCGACATCTGACTCAGGCAGTCGAGACAACAATGAACATCACAGCTGGTATCCTTGCAAACAACACAGCCGAGCTTCAAGTGGTCCGCCTGGTGGCTCTCCAGAACCGCCTTGTTCTAGATGTGGTTCTAGCGGATCGTGGTGGAGCATGCCGCATTATTGGGTCCAGCTGCTGTACCTATATACCAGACAATTCACCCTCAGTGTACAAGGCCATCGAACACCTCCACAGACTCTCCTCAGAAGTTCACCAGGAGCAGGAAGAATGGTCGCTTGGTGGATGGTTCTGGAGTACTATTAAGAACTGGGGCTGGAGACTGTTTACCATTATCCTGATTCCTGTAGTTGTAATATGTGGGTTATGCTTAGGAATTCAATGCATGCCGCCTCTGTGTTCGTTATGTGCGAATTGTATTTGCCCTAAGACTGTGGACTTTGGAAAGGAACGCATGGGAGCATTATATGATGCCGAGGTTAGGAATTTAATGCAGATTGACATTGAGTAGACAAGCTGGCTAGATATGTTGAAAAGGGAGGACTGTTAAAACCTAGACTGCAGTGTCAACATTATCGGCGCCATCTTTCCCCCTTTTTCGAGCCCATTCGTGCGCGTAAGCGGCAGCCATTTTAAATACCATGGCCTCTCTGCCCATCGCCGACAGCCAGCGCGTCTTTCTCTCTCACTCCTGACCTCGCAGGCATCCCCCGCGCGCTGACAGCCCCCGCTCTCACATACCTTGGGCCATAAACCCCTCTTCAGCACAACTCTGCCTCGGAACCCCATCCTGTTCCCAGCGCGACACCTCCCTTCATTCCTTTCATGATCCCGGGTCCTTTAATAAAAACCCCTTTCCTCTGTGCCCGTTTGTCCTACTCGTTCCCAGGCCGCCACCTGGCCCTGCGGATACTGTTTATTGCCCCCTATACAGTAGGAAGCTTCTCCCATCAAAGGATCCACGAGTTGATCAAAGCCCCCACCCCATGAGATCCGATCAACCACATACATTCCGTGAATCGGCGGAATGTCCAGCTGCGCGACAGTCATCACCTGTTGTGACCGGGGTGGGGACTTCAACTGTAAATGTGTGTGGGAACGGGCCTGAAGCTGGGATTCCGAGGATGTCCTTTCATACTTCAAAGCATTACAAGAATGTGCGACATGCAATAAAGATCATAAACCTGTGTATAAGAGGCCAGGCCTCAGAGATGCGGTTAGAGCACCTCGAGAAGATACCCTGTTGTCTGATTTGATGTGTTCTGCTCCGTCGGAATAAAACTTCTGTTTCCTGCCTTCCAGTCTCCAGCACCTGCCTCTTTGTTTGGTAACTTGAGTGGGTATAGAGGCAGATAACGCCGGGCAACTCTGAAAAAGGTCACCGGCCCTACCTTTTTCCACAACTCCAGGAGATCTTCGTCCCCTGGCCGCAAAGGGTAGATTAAATGATGCGCTGTATTTAAGGTTATCAAAACACGTCGTAACTGGGACGATCCTCCGAATATGAGGTTAATGGTCCACTTTTACGCGATTGTTTGTATACACCAACGCAGGCCAGGAGTAGCGTCAACTCGAACCTTCTCGTTGCAGTGATATTGTGACAATATCACCGCAATAACCTTAACTACAGCGCATCATTTAATCTACCCTTTGCGGCTAGGAGGTTTAAACATCACTAATTTTTTATTTAAGATTTATACAAGTTTTGTTTTTTTCCTCGTGCTACAATCTACATCGTGAATATAGGCAGCGACTCTCTCACACTATCGGAAGATTCAATCCTGAAGAAAATTCCTTCTCAGAAAAGGCATCCCCCCTTTGTTTGAATCTCAACCAATTCGTAGTACATCTAGATCACTCGGAATTCTTAACCATCTTTGGTTCACGGATTACATCTTCAACCTTCATCCTTGATAAATTGCTAGAGCAATCATTCGTGGCAACTCGAGAAGAAGGCGCTGGTCGCTGAAACGCGCGTCGAGAAACATTTCATGCCACTTTTTCTCTCTTTATGATTTTTTTTATAAAAACTGTAATTTTTAATTATATTGTGATATTATGTATTGTTGATTTGACTATTTCTATATGTGATTAACTACATTTGAGAATCAGTTTTTAACTAATGTTTTTTATCTTTTCATGTTAATAAATCTAAAGTCACTGACTTTATGTCTTTTTAGTTATGTTCTCTCCCTTGTCACTTTACTCTTTAGCATTAAGTACTGAATTGCCTAGGTTGTTACATTTCATGTGTTGTTTATCCCTGACCTAGGAATTACTATATCCATTTATTCAGGGGGTCCTTGTTACCTACAAATAATACTTGTACCCACACTGTTCAGCTTGATATTCCCTGCCACTCTGAACTTCCAGCACTGCAGTGAAGGAGTAGGCCTGAAGTACAGAACAGATGGGAAACTCTTTTATTTGAGGCTACTGCAAGCCATCACCAAAGTGAAGAAACTGTGTTTATGGATTGTCTCTTTGCCAATGATTATGCACTGAATGCTAGTACAGAGCCAGAAAGACAAGCCAGTGAGGACAGGTTTTCATCTGAATGCAACAACTTCAGTCTCGCCATCAACATCAAGAAGTCTGAGGTTATGCACCAGCCAACTACCCACCCTCTGGACACAGAACCATCCATCACCGTAAATGGACAGAGACCTCATGTACCTCTTGTTGCCAGTTTTCCTGTCCAGTTCTTGCCTTGCTTCAGTCAATGCCTGTTTCCTGTTCATGTACAGGTTGCTGCACAGTTATTTCCGCCCTGTATTGTTTTTTTTAACTCTCTTGTCGGCCTATTTTTCTACAGGCATATGCAGCCCCTGGGCTGCTCCCTTTCTATTTGTTTCTAGTTTGTTGCTGCAATTATTATTTCCCATTACTTGTTCCTTGTGCTTCTGCCCTATCACTTGTATTTGCTCCTAAGTCTCCTAGATGTTGTCTCTTGTTTATGTTCCCATTCTCGGTGATTCTCTCACAGTGTCTAGTTCCCTTGAAGTTCCAGTCTCTTGCTTGTTATAGTTCCTAGAAATACTTGTGCTTGACTTGCCTTTTTTCTCCAGTTTTTCCCTGAATGCCCTGCTTTTGACTATTTTCTGCAGCTTTTAGGTTCCTGTTTAGTTCTTGCAATGCATTCTCCTCTTGGGCTCTTGTGTCTAGTAAGTGTGCTATTTTGCTCTCCCTTTGTATAAGTGTATTTGTACAGAGGCTTCCTCCTGGTTTCCAGAAGGCAGTCCCTGCCACATAATTTGTCTTGTGTTACAAGCAGTCTTGTGCCTTAACTGTGACATTTCTATTTTCCACGACAGTGTTTCCTGCCAGACCCAAAATGGCTTGTCTTGTGTGTGTAATTACAATCCTTGTTTGTGACCTACGGTCCAGATATAGAATCATTTCTGCTGCATCATTTCTATGAGGTTTGCAGGGTGACTATCTGTAAGAGTAATCTGCACTGAGATATTGACATTTCCCTTTGATGTGGGAAGTTCTGAGTCTTACCTATGTACAGTCCTAGTGGTAACCTAGTGTATTTGTCCATTTGGCAATGACAGGCATGTAACTACCGCATCACAGAATATGAACTATTGCTGAACTGAGAGCGGATTTTGAGGCATATTGCTGTTTCTACATGGTTTTAATGGTATTTCTGTTTGGTGTTTGGATGAGGATTTTCATTGGACAGTACAGATTTACTCAGACGCTGCAGGCTCTGAAGGTTGTGGCATACTTTGGGAAGGTCGATGGTGTACAGAGAAGTGGCCACCGCAATGGAAAATGTAATTTAGGAGTTTTGCTTTCTTTAAATTCTTTCCTTAAATTGTGGCCATTGCAGTTCGGGGCAGTGAGATGAAAAGCAAAAGAGGGATGTTTCATGTAGCTAATAAGACTGGTGCAGATTTGGTAAATAGGCAAAAAGTGAAAGAAGTGTGCACTGAAATTACTTCAGAGGTCTATGTTAGGAAGTCTGATGCATAACATCACTTTTAGAGCCCACCATATGCCAGGTGCAAACAATAACATTGCAGAAGCTTCGTCTCATTCGCAGTGGCAGAGATTCCATGGTTTGGCTTGCGAAGCAGCTTCACAGAAGACACAGGTATCCCAGGAGTCCTGGGAGCTATCAAGCTCAGGCTCATGGGGCTTGATAGAACATCCCTTGCAGTTTGCAACAGAAATGCGTACAGGTGTGCTTGGTCTGAATTTCTAGGAGGTGGTGTGATTTACAGAAATAATGACGCAACAGGTCTTACAGATAGGTGTGAAGATGTAGTGAAGTTCATTATGAAGAACACAGATAAGAATGTGTCAGCAACTACTATTTCAGGTAAACTAGCAGGTATTCATTTTTATGGCAAGTTCTTTTGGGGGTATGAGCACTCCGCAGGTGGAAGGGGTAGATGGATATTGGCTGGCTTGGCAAGGAAAATGAAGAGGTGGCAGCACACAAGAGAGCCATTCACTATGAGAAAACTGATATTGTCAGTTAAAGATTTGGGTACATGTTGTTATTCTGAGTTCGAGATGAATTTATTTAGACTATGTATGTCCTTGTTTTTTGGAGCTTTCAGAATTTCTGAACTTTTGGATCAAACAAAGAGGGCGGTCTAAGAGTTCAACACGTAGTATGGTTTGGTCAGTCACTGAGAATTGTCTTAACGCATTCAAAAACAGACCAGGTTGGGAAAGGGGCTCCCAAAGATTGGACAGGGCGGGAAGGTCAATAGGTCCAGTTCAAGCTTGTCAGGACTTCAGGTGGGTAGGGTGGCTCAAGAAACTTTTGTTTTCAGGCAAAACAAAGGGTAGCAGCAGTTCATGTATTGGCAGTAATGAGAAAGATTCTGAAGAATTTGAGGGAAGATCTGATCCACTTTGGGACCCATTCATTCCATCCAGACTGGAGCAGCATTGGAAGCAGCTAAGCTGGATTTCTCAGTGCAAGAGTTTAGGAAACTGGACAGGTGGTCATCGGACTGTTGTCTAAGGTACATCAGAAAGCTGGATACAGTTTGAAATAATCGGGCTAATTTTCTTTTTTGTTTCATGTTGTGTTGCGGGACAAATGGTGGTGGCTTTGTCCATTTAGATAGTCGGTCAGTCCTTCATTAAGTGGGATACCCAGCATGCAGAGGAGAGTACTTGTATAAGGAATTTGGAGTTTCTTTTTGATGATACCCATATTGATTTGTGGGGTTGGTGGGGTATGAAATTGGGGCAGATGCTTCCTAGTTTGTCAAATTTGGTATCAGTTCAACATTGTCCTGATGTTATGCTTATTCATTTGGGAGAAAATGATTTAGTGCAGCAATCGGGTCTGGGTATACTGAAGGAGATGAAAAAAGATCTTGATTTGTTAAAAAGGTATTGGGTAGGCACTCAGGTCATTTGGACATCTTTCATTCCGTAGTTTTTGTAAAGCCATAGGACTGGGTTGTATTCATCACACAGATTCAAGAAAGACGACTTTGAATTATTTATGCAGGATGGGATGCATCTTTCCTTTATGGGGAGTGAGCTCTATTTGCTAGAGGTGAAGGCTACTTTAACTAGATCCAAGTTATGTTTAAAGTTTACAAATAGTTTTTGCGGCTGTTATGGTGACAGTCTTGTTTATTAGTGCAGCCCATACCACATATAAAACAGAGAACAAGAGAGGACAGGAAAAACGCCCTGTCAGGGTTTTTCACCTTTTGGCACAAAGGGAGGAGCTCAAGACAGGCCAAAAGAGTTGGGGAGCCCTGCAGGCTAGGCATGAAAGAGGAAATACAAGGGAGCGATAGTTGGGTTGAGTTTGAAGGACAGAAAATGTAAAGAATGGGAATGGTGAGAAAATTATGTTTGGATGATGGATGGGGCAATGTTTACTTTTGGGGGCGAGGTTTAAGGGTGGGGTGGTCAAGAAACTTTTTTGTATTAGTGAGGTCTTGAGTAATATTTCTAATATATTTTACATAGTTGCTTGCCTGTCCTAATAAGCGGCCTTTTGCTCTCTAAACTGGTCTGGTTATTTCGCTCCGTCCTGCCTGATGTGATGTTGTGTAGGCTCAGGATGTCAGACTCATTGCCACGTGAGGTCCATCGTTGTTGCCAGTGTTGAATGCCAGAGCAGTACACAGCTACATAAGACACATACAAAATTAGATTGGATAAATAACTGCTAGACGCTTCTAGCCCCTGTCTTTTCATTAGCAACATATTTCACTTCCCAGGACCATACCAACACCCCCTTCCAAGATGTGAAACTGGTGGGTGCTCCTTCACACATGAAAAAGCTCTTTGTATTGACATCCTATCACTGTACATGCGATGCCCCCAGGTGAGAAGAGATGAGCAGCTGCAGCCACAGCTTACCAAACCACCGTCCCAAGAGGTGAAACTGGTGGGTGGTCATCCACACATGGGATTCTCTGTTAACTGACAGAGATATCACCCCCTACCCCCCAATTACTGTTAATGCTGTGTCCCCAGGTCAGAAGACACGAGAGGCTGCAACCGCTTGCATTTCCAGATGGGGCATAAATTCCTCTGCAGGCAGATGCAGTGAGCCAATGCACCTAGGGCTGATTTTAGGGCGGTTCGGCCACACTGGGTACTGACCTGAGGGTGCGGCGGGGGGGGGGGGGGGGGGGGATGGGGCACTGAATTTCAGGGGGGCTAGTGGAGAAGTGTGGCTCACCGGTTAGAGGAGGCAGACCCAGAAGCAGAGGTCGGCCCGGGACCAGGGTTCAATTCCCGACGCGGCAGGGTTTGGAGCCCAAATGTCCACGGACCTGATAATTCTCGCTTCGGTGCCTACTTGAATCAGGGGTTCACGCTCTGCAACTCAGGGCAATAGCTTGCTCAATCTCCACTACGGCCCCCGCGGCGGGATGCCTGGCTTTCACCTTGGGGGTGCCCAGCTGGGCTATCCCTCAGGGAAAAACCAGGACGGGTTCCCAAAGCAAGCGCCGAGATACCCTTTGTGATGATACGTGCGCTATATAAGAAACTACATTACCATTGTGTTTAGCAATAACATATGATTTAAAAGCACTTGCTGTGGATTTCCTTGTGCACCCAGCTTTCAGGCAGCAATAGACATGTCAAGATAATCCTTGTGAATAATGTTTCTGGGAGTTTAGTCTACTGGCAGTTTTGACTCTCCATAAAGTAGCGCAGAGGGTTAATATGCCTGCTGCAAAGAACAGATTGTATTTTCTGTGTATACCTGAGTGGATTAGTAAAGCCAGCCTTTAAGAGTGCTTTACAACAAATGAAATATATGGGAGAGAGAGGCTATGGAGTGATGAGGGGCACTTTTGCTGGGTGGTAGTGAGGGAATCCGAGGAGGAGGTCAAGGGGGAGCGCCCAAAAAAATGGTGGCACCAGGCGCCACCGGTCACTCATATCCTCCGATTCTGGTTGAGTACACGCATCGCTCGTTTTCCCTATTGCGGCGCCATTACATGGAGCACCCGGCTTGCTGCCCCCCATTCCTGACACGTTGCCAATTCAGGCTTGGATACTCTACTGCCTCGTACGTCAGTGTTCCCGGACTGGAACTAATTTACCCTCAATTGCCTACGACTTGATGTCGGCGGAAGCCCCACAATTTTCATACATCTCCGGCTGCTCGCCCTCCCCCTGCTTCCTACTATTCTGGGATTTCGAGGCCGAATCCGACCTACCCCACCCGCAACCTCCCAGGCACTTGTTTTATGGCTTAGTCCTGATGAGATCCTTATACCTCAATTGGGATGGAAACGTCTTCGACACATACATCTTTTAAATCTCTTTCTATAATTTGTATCTAATTGTGGAGTATGAGATGTAACTCTGATTGTGACTTTTTGTTTACCTACATTTTCACAAAATGAAAAGTCCCTTTTTAAGTCACTTGCCTGTGGTAAGAAAATTGTCTGATTTCCCTTCACCCTGTCACGTCTTGCTCACTCACTGTTGTATATTATCTCTGCGTTGTACTTAATTGTCAATTAAATTCCTTATTTTTCATTGATACATTCGTTATTCCAATTTTGATTACTAAATTGTGGTACTGTATTTATTTAACTTGTATGGGACCACTGTTTTCTTTAGCACCAGTGCAAAGCCAGTCCTGACTGCACCTCCTCCATGGGGATGGCTGGCAAGTCCATGGGAGACCCTTTACCCCCTCCAGAGGACCACCTTGGGGGGCAGACTGAGAATATTCCACTTACACTTTCTGACAGTCTCTTTGCCTCTGTGCCCACTTCCGTAATAGGACGCAAATGGAGCGACAAAGTGTTTTCCATATTTGAAGGGATGCCACCTTACTACAGCACTGGCACCAATGAATGCAGGAGTCACAGTTCTATATTAGCCGGCAGCTACTTCTGCTCCTCTGGAGATGTGATTTCCAGTGGTAAACTTGTTGACTGTGAAACTGGGAGGCCATGGAAAAGTGCTGTCCTTGAGCTACAATGGAGGCAGCAGTCCCAGTTCGATAATAACGGAGATGACTGCTCTTTCAATGGCAGCAAGCTGTGAACGGACATATCCATGAGTTCATACTAGGGAGGCCAACTTTCTATTATCACTTTGCAGGACACTTTCTGAGTGTGACTATACACTGCATGCTAAGAGATATCAGAAGCTGTTTGTTAGCAAAGATATTTGAGTCATTCCAAATCCTTCACTGAATCAGGCATTGTAAAATATATAATTGGGTTGGAGATTAATCTGTTTGAATTTGATTACTGTTCATACTGTATTTTAGTTCTAAACCCTTTACCACCTCCTTTAGTAAGCCCTGATTCTTCGCTATTTCAACTTTGGATAGATAAGTTTAGGAAATGAACAGCTCTGGTATCCAAATTGAATAAAATAATCTTAAACTTTGAAACACCAATGACAAATATCAGTAATTCCACACATACTTCCCAGTCGTCACCTAATAACGACTCCCCCTGGTCTAGTGGGTATGTTTTTGGAACTATAATAATTTGAATCTAATCACAGCTTTACCACTTCACAGAAATGGGTGGAAAATCTGTATATTAAAGCTGAGCAGGGCCCACAACACAGTGCCATTTCCCTGTACATTTCCCCTTGACCCTTGTCTTTTCCATAGGAATCATTGCCATTCCAGTTGTGGTCTAGGGGAATAGTTGGGAACATGAATCCAGGAGACACGATTTTTAATCTGGGCCTCCAATTTAGAAACATTGTGTGCTCTTGGACACTTCTTTTAACATACTCCTCTGATTATTTTTGGCAAGATTCACAGTATTTAGAATCAAAGTAAAAGCTACTAGTAAGCGTATTGTTGGAAACATTGACTGAATGTTACCAGGAGGATGAGAGTAGTGCCCAGTCACATGATATATAGTCACCAAAATCCAATATGGCAATAACAGTATATAGGCTTTGCAGCAAGTAGCAGTATGTTGTATGATTGAGTCTATTATTTTAACACACTGTTTAATACTGGGCAAGTTATACTCTCTGTATGCCTTTGTCCACTGATCTGAGAATATGTTATCACTATAAAACAGGCTTTTTGGAAGAAATAAACCCCAAAATCATGCCTCCCCAGCACGAGTTTTCCTTCGCATATTCAGGATTGTTCATAACCAATAGGCTGGATTTACATCTCAGTAGATGAACGTACACTTAAAGCTGCATTGTGTTGGATTCCCTTTGCTATGCTCACTCCTAGCCATCATTCTTTGGTGGGCGATGAAGGCTTGCAAGCACAATGACCTATTTGATGTCTGTCAAGTCGTATTACGTTATAGGAGGGTGTTTATTATTGAAAAGAGAGAGGGTGACACATGCTACATAAAGGCAAGTTTACATGTTTTCAAATTCCTTGGCACTGATGAATCAGCCAGAACACACAGACACACCATAATATTGTTTGAAACCCAACTCCCTGGTTGGGTGTGGCAGTTCTTGTATGATTGTCACTGTGCTGTATGGAGTCTGAGGCTGGAACATCAACAACCCCTTGTGCGGTTTAGTATTACTGTAGAACTTGAACCATCTGTGTTACCGTACGCTGGGAATAAACTTTGTATCGTACCTGCTTATAACCCTGGGCGTAGCAGGCATAGTGCCCCCACGCAACTTTGCTCAGCTCCGCACCCTCTCAAAGTAATTAAAAGTAATTAAATAAAAAGGCCCTTGCCTGCTGCGGCTGCCTCCTACCCACCATGACTGCTCTCCTGCCTCCTCCTTGCCGTCCTTCGTCACTGATAAACCCTCTGTTGGTACATCGTGCGCATGCGCATTTGCAAGACGTACAAGGTAGGGGTTATTCATTGAAGAAGGATGGCGAGGAGGAAGCAGGAGAGCAGTCATGGTGGGGAGGAGGCAGCCACACCCGGTAAGTGCCTTTTTAAAGACTTTTAATTACTTTGGGAGGGTGGAGGGGCCAGCTAACTATGCTCTGCTATGGAATCGTAGTTTTGCCTGACCTCCGCGGTCGCAACGGAACGCGGAATAGGCAAAACTACGCTGATGGAGCGTAGTTACCCGCCCAGGCTTAATATGCATACCATAATCCTTTTTTTACAAATATAAACACATTTTATTTAGGTTTTATACATGGTACAACATCGACCTGACGACTATACGTCAATAGCATTTCAATGTAAATGTCACCTTGTACCAGTGGAGAAGAATACCAACAAGCATTGAAAATGCGATAGGGCTCGCATTAGGAAAGTTTGCGCTATTGGTCTTATAAATTTTTTATTTTTTATTTATGTGTTATTTTTTGAAATGGCTAAATTAATAGCTTTGTCATTTACAATGCCAATAGTTATAACTTTCGCAAATGTGACACCTATAGCACTTGTAATGCAACATGTTTTGTATTTATGTGACTTAGATGTATTGATATTACAAATAACAATGGCTTTTAATTTTTTTAAATAATTAATACTTAAATAATTTATTTAATTTGTAATGGCAATAGCTTAAACTTTTGTAAATAACTTTTGTGAAGATTAAGTTCAGTGTTTTTTATTGTGACGAAAATCCAAGAACAGAAGTGAAATATTAACATCTTTTTGTGATTTGTAATAAAGCGTGAAAGCTTGAAAACAGCTTGAAACATTGAAAGAACATATTTGAACCAGTGATGCTGTGGTTGCGCAGAGTGATGCTGTGGTTGCGCTGAGTGATGCTGTGGTTGCGTTGAGTGATGCTGTGGTTGCGCTGAGTGATGCTGTGGTGGTGCTGAGTGATGCTGTGGTTGCGCTGAGTGATGCTGTGGTTGCGCTGAGTGGTGTGTGCATCAGTGGAGCTTAGTGGGTGCATTGGTGGAGCTGTGTGGTGGGTGCATTGGTGGAGCTTAGTTGGAGCATCGGTGGAGCTGTGTGGTGGGTGCCTCAGCGGAGCTGTGTGGTGGGTGCATCGGCGGAGCTGTGTGGTGGGTGCATCAGTGGAGCTGTGTGGCGGGTGCCTCGGTGGAGCTGTGTGGTGGGTGCCTCGGTGGGGCTGTGTGGTGGGTGCCTCGGTGGAGCTGTGTGGTGGGTGCATCGGTGGAGCTGTGTGGTGGGTGCATCGGTGGAGCTGTGTCGTGGATGCATCGGTGGAGCTGGGTGGTGGGTGCATCGGTGGAGCTGTGTGGTGGCTGCATCGGTGGAGCTGTGTGGTGGGTGCATCGGTGGAGCTGTGTGGTGGGTGCATCGGTGGAGCTGTGTGGTGGGTGCATCTGTGGAGCTGTGTGGTGGGTGCCTCGGTGGAGCTGTGTGGTGGGTGCATCGGTGGAGCTGTGTGGTGGGTGCCTTGGTGGAGCTGTATGGTGGGTGCATCAGTGGAGCTGTGTGGTGGGTGGATCGGTGGAGTTGTGTCGGTGGAGCTGTGTGGTGGGTGCATAGGTGGAGCTGGGTGGTGGGTGCATCGGTGGAGCTGTGTGGTGGCTCCATCGGTGGAGCTGTGTGGTGGGTGCATCTGTGGAGCTGTGTGGTGGGTGCATCTGTGGAGCTGTGTGGTGGGTGCCTCGGTGGAGCTGTGTGGTGGGTGCATCGGTGGAGCTGTGTGGTGGGTGCCTTGGTGGAGCTGTGTGGTGGGTGCCTCGGTGGAGCTGTGTGGTGGGTGCCTCGGTGGAGCTGTGTGGTGGGTGCATCGGTGGAGCTGTGTGGTGGGTGCATCGGTGGAGCTGTGTAGTGGGTGCATCGGTAGAGCTGGGTGGTGGGTGCATCGGTGGAGCTGTGTCAGTGGAGCTGTGTGGTGGGTGCATCGGTGGAGCTGTGTGGTGGGTACAATGGTGGAGCTGTTTGGTGGGTGCATCGGTGGAGCTGTGTCGGTGAAGCTGTGTGGTGGCTGCATCAGTGGAGCTGTGTGGTGGGTGCATCGGTGGAGCTGTGTGGTGGGTGCATCGGTGGAGCTGTGTGGTGGGTGCATCGGTGGAGCTGTGTGGTGGGTGCCTCAGCGGAGCTGTGTGGTGGGTGCATCGGCGGAGCTGTGTGGTGGGTGCATCAGTGGAGCTGTGTGGCGGGTGCCTCGGTGGAGCTGTGTGGTGGGTGCCTCGGTGGGGCTGTGTGGTGGGTGCCTCGGTGGAGCTGTGTGGTGGGTGCATCGGTGGAGCTGTGTGGTGGGTGCATCGGTGGAGCTGTGTCGTGGATGCATCGGTGGAGCTGGGTGGTGGGTGCATCGGTGGAGCTGGGTGGTGGGTGCATCGGTGGAGCTGTGTGGTGGCTGCATCGGTGGAGCTGTGTGGTGGGTGCATCGGTGGAGCTGTGTGGTGGGTGCATCGGTGGAGCTGTGTGGTGGGTGCCTCGGTGGAGCTGTGTGGTGGGTGCATCGGTGGAGCAGTGTGGTGGGTGCCTTGGTGGAGCTGTATGGTGGGTGCATCAGTGGAGCTGTGTGGTGGGTGCATCGGTGGAGTTGTGTCGGTGGAGCTGTGTGGTGGGTGCATAGGTGGAGCTGGGTGGTGGGTGCATCGGTGGAGCTGTGTGGTGGCTCCATCGGTGGAGCTGTGTGGTGGGTGCATCTGTGGAGCTGTGTGGTGGGTGCATCTGTGGAGCTGTGTGGTGGGTGCCTCGGTGGAGCTGTGTGGTGGGTGCATCGGTGGAGCTGTGTGGTGGGTGCCTTGGTGGAGCTGTGTGGTGGGTGCCTCGGTGGAGCTGTGTGGTGGGTGCCTCGGTGGAGCTGTGTGGTGGGTGCATCGGTGGAGCTGTGCGGTGGGTGCATCGGTGGAGCTGTGTATTGGGTGCATCGGTGGAGCTGGGTGGTGGGTGCATCGGTGGAGCTGTGTCAGTGGAGCTGTGTGGTGGGTGCATCGGTGGAGCTGTGTGGTGGGTACAATGGTGGAGCTGTGTGGTGGGTGCATCGGTGGAGCTGTGTCGGTGAAGCTGTGTGGTGGCTGCATCAGTGGAGCTGTGTGGTGGGTGCATCGGTGGAGCTGTGTGGTGGGTGCATCGGTGGAGCTGTGTGGTGGGTGCCTCGGTGGAGCTGTGTGGTGGAGCTGTGTGGTGGCTGTCTCATTGGAGCTGTGTGGTGGTTGCTTCAAAAGGTGCCAGATGTTCATACTTCGCATCTGATAATCAAGATTTGCTTAATGTGGTTGGCTTTACGTATGCAAACTCGAGTTACCAAAATGATACAGTAAATCATAATTTTCATAATTGCTCATGTTAATGAAAGTGGCCAAATGGTGCAGTCCTAAAAAGGACATTGGAGAGGATTTGGAAGTAGTGCGTGCCTCAGCTCCTGTGACGCACAAAGAATTGTAGCAATGCTTTGCCACCCTTTATGAGGCCATACCTCGTTGACGTAACGTCTTTGAAAACGTGAAGCAACAATTTGCAAAGTGAAAGCCGTGCACTTCTTCCACAGTTCCTGGAGCTGCTGCTTCATCTGTTGAGAAGTCCAGCGGTTCTGAAACTCAGCAGTAAGCTCCAACGAACACGGATTCCAGGGCCAGAAGTCCCCTAAGGCGATGCAAGGCCAATTTTTTAGGAAAAAGACAGAAAATTTAGATTTTTCACAGCCTGCTGTGCAGAAAATCTGGATTTTATTAAGGACACGGAGGCTAAGATTATGCAAATCTCCTTTATTGCGTAGCTCACAGCAGCAACAATGAAAGATCTAGAACTTGAATAAACATTCCAATATAGAGGATATAGTCCATGAACACACAGTAGACTTCCTTCTTTGTAAGCGAACAAGATAACTTCAGGAATAACTTAGAAGACTCTGAATCCAATGTAAAACCATAGAGAATTCATCCGAGACTTCTTTTGAAGAAATTAATCTGAAAAAGAAGAAGAGCAAAAAGGTAATAAACATTCCCAGGGTGGGAACAAAAGAGGTGGGATAATCTTAGCCTCCGTGTCCTTAATAAAATCCAGATTTTCTGCCCAGCAGGCTGTGAAAAATCTAAATTTTATGGCATGACACGGAGGCCAATATTATGCAAGTTCAAAGTGTGTTCAAAACATTATCAATAACATTTGAAACAGGTTTAAAATAACATCTTTTGAAGATACATTCATTCGACCAATCTGCAGCCCTAAGGATATCCTGAAGGCCGCCACCCAAAATAAAAGCTTTTGAAGCTGAAGCACCTCTAAGGAAGTGAGCTCCGAAAATTGAAATATCAATTCCAGCTTCCTTCATGACATCTTTAACCCATCTAGCTAAGGTGGGAGAGGAAACAGCTCTATGAGGGAACCTGTGGGAAATAATTAATTGATCTACAGAACCCCTTAGACCTAAGGTCCTTCTCTCGTATTCCAAAAGGCATCGTACCACACACAAGATCTCATTTTGAAGGAAAAAGGGATAGAAAACAGAGGTTGACATAGTTTTAGTCCGTCTTTTAATGAAAAAGCAAACACCCTCGGGTTGAAAAGCTCTATTGGAGACATCTAAGGCCTTAACATCTGAGGTACGTGTTAAGGAGACAAGGCACAGTAAAACGGTTAATTTAAAAGACAATTTCTTTAAAGAGAGAGAGGAGTTCTCGCCCCAAGAGGAAAGTAGTCTGAGGTCATCTCTCACGTCCCAGAGAGCGGAGTATTTTGGTAGAGGAGGATTCAAAACGGGCATACTCCTCATACGTTTTTTGGTCAGAAGATTCTGGCCTACCGAAGAACCATCTAGCAAGCAGTGACCTGCAGCAATAGCTGATCTATAAACGTTAACGGTCCGATAAGCCAGACCCGAAGCGAAGATTTCAGTTAAGAAATTAAGTACTTGAACTATATCAGCTGAAACGGGATCGTAACCCCGTCAAAGGCACTAGCAAACCCATTTACGCCAAGCCAATTTACATGCTTTTCTGGTACCAGGGGCCCATGATTCTGACATGAGCCTGAAAGCGCCTTCCGAAAGTCCAGGGATCTGCCACTGTCTCCTGAAATCTTCCAGGCCATCAGACACAGGATGCCCTGAAGGAGAAGTGGATGGCACTCTCCGTGAGGTCCTATCAGTAGCTCTTCGAAAGCGGGGATGAGGATTGGAAAATCCACACTCATTTCCAGCAGGATGGGGAACCACGCTTGGGAACTCCAGAGAGGAGTTATTACTACTATGGATTCTTTGTTCCTCCGGACTTGAACGAGGAGGCGAGGAAGCATGGCAAAAGGTGGGAATACATAGGGTCTCAGACCAAGCCAGTTCTGAAAAAAGGCGTCTATTCCCAAGGCCAGAGGGTCCGGCCTCCAGCTGAAAAATTTGGGCAACTGAGTATTGAGACGGTCCGCAAAAAGGTCTATTCCGAAGGGACCCCAGCGAGATTGGATCGCAAGAAAAATGTTCCTGTCTAGTCTCCAGTTGCTCGAATCTACATAGTTCCTGGAGAACCAGTCTGCTACCCCATTGTTCAACCCCGGAATATGTTCGGCAACGACCGAAATGCCCTTGCTGAGGCAGAAGGGCCAAAAGTTCTTGGCTAGGTCCGAGAGGCCCTTGGAATGAGGGCCGCCCATTTTGTTCACGTATCTCACAGCGGATACGTTTTCCATGCGAAGCATGACCGAGCATTTCATCAGGTCCTTGGTAAAACTCTGGATAGCAAAGGATCCCGCCAGAAGTTCCAGGCAGTTGATATGTAGATCCTTCTTCTGTGGGGTCCAGAGACCCCCGGTCGAGGAATCGCCGCAGGTCACGCCCCAACCCTCCAGGCTCGCATCTGAGTGAATGACTAGGTCTGGTTCTTCTCCGAAGATTGCTCTGCCGTTCCAGGCTTCTGCATTCTTCAACCACCATATGATCTCTTTCTTGGAGTCTGTGTCCAGGGAGACCATTTGAGAATAAGATGGATTTAATCTGAGGGCTTTGGCTTTGAGCCTCTGAAGCGCCCGATAATGTAGGGGACCTGGATAAATTGCCAGGATAGTTGAGGACAGTAGACCCAGTATCCTTGCTAGGCTCTTTAGAGGAAAGGAGCGGATCTTTAGCACTTTCCTCAACTCTTTCCTGAGTTTCCTGACTTTGTCGCCAGGAAGTTTCAGCTCTGCTTGGAGAGTATTTACTGAAAAGCCCAAGAACTGAGTGACTTGGGCTGGAGACATAGAGGATTTCTTCATGTTTATCACAAACCCCAAATGTTCCAGAAGATTTTTGGCAAGGGTAGTGTGTTGAGAAGCGACCTTTTTGGATTCGGCCATTATCAAGATGTCGTCGAGATAAAGAATTAGTCTGACCCCTTTGTTCCTTAGCCAAGCTGCTATGGGACGAAGAACCTTGGTGAAACACCAAGGGGCCGAAGAAAGACCGAAGGGAAGGCTGCAAAACTGCCAAAGTTTGCCCTCCCAGAAGAATTGAAGACATTTTTGGTGAGGGGGCCAGATCGGGATAGTCAAATATGCGTCTTTGAGATCCAGGCGAGTAAGCCAGTCGCCCTTTCTCAAAACATCTCTGAGAAGATGGATTCCCTCCATTTTGAAATGTCGGAAGACCACCTACTGGTTTAAGTCTTTGAGATTTATAACAGGTCTCATTTTTTTGTCTTTCTTCTCTACCAGGAAGACGTTGCTGATAAAGCCAATCTCTTCTCCCTCCCGGATTGCACCCTTGGAAAAAAGGTCTTTTACTTCTTGGGATACTAAGGCAGAGTCTTTTGGGAAAGTCCACAAACTCTATTTTGTATCCCCTGACGGTGTCTAGCACCACTCACTAAGGTCCAATTCCCAGAGAAAAGGGCTAGTCTCCCGCCCACCTTTATAGGAGTATCTGAAGGGTCTTTGGAAGATCTTACCGGTAGAGAAGGGTCTCGTCTTCCTTTCACCTCTGAATCCTCTTCCTCTGGATCGTTGTCTCTGGGGAAAGAAGGATGACTGGAAGCCGTGACCGGACTGAAAGGACCTTCCTCCTCGTCCTCCAAAGGGTCTTGTTGAGCCATTTCCACGGCCGGGGAATCGACCCGCCATCCTCCCGGCCCGGGAAAAAACTCCTCTGCTGTTGAAAACCCTCTTTATATCCTTCTGAGATTTTTGGATGGAGTTAAAAACTCCCACATATTTGGCCATATCTCTAATGAATTCTTCTCCGAAGAGGAGACCTTGGGAGGAAGCACCGCCTTCTTTGTTAGATAGCTCAGCTAGTTTGGGGTCAATCTTGAGAAGCACGCTCTTACGCCTTTCGTTGTTTGCGTTGCCCAGGAGGCATATAGTCCTTTGCGCCCACTGTCGCAGTTTCTTGGGGTCGATGGGAGAATCAGAAACATAAGCTCCTTCGGCCATTTCAAACATCTTGGTCAACGGGCCTGTAATATCCAGCAGTCTGTCTTGGCAGGACTTGAGTCCTTTGTCAAGCCCCCTCCTCGGGTCTTTCCCCATCTTGGCAATAAATGCCACTACCTTACTGTCTAGTTCAGGGGTCAGGGCTATTTTGTCGGGGAGGGAGGGGCGGGGGCATTCAGACCTGAGGCGGGCCCTGACCTCCTTTGGCCTTTCTTTGCGGAGCCAAAAGGACAGATATTCGCCAATATGTTGGGACGGGGTCCACTCTGGGGAGAGCGGATGTTTAATGAGGAGCGGGTCAAACATTTCTTCCCAAAAGGGGTCAGGTATTCCCATCTTTGACCCCGAGGCCCCTGATGCCTCACCAGATAAGTTTCTAATTTCGCCTTCTTCTTCATCGGAGTTAAACTCTGAGGAGCAAGACAGGTCAATTTCGTCTTCGAATCCATCGTCGCTATCAATGGGGATAGGAAGGCTAGGGCCTCTGAATTGCCCATCCAGCGTGCCCGAGGCACCAGCATTTTCACCGCCAGAGTGTGAATCCGAAAAAGTGGGCTTAGAGCTTCTGGGTTTTTTAACATTTCCAGACGGATTTGGAGTGGTCTGTCTTTTTCTCTGGCTCGTTGAAGCCTCGGTAGGGTCCCCTCGGGTCCTCATAGGTGGCCAGCCTGATTTTGTCAGGGTTTCCAATTTTTTGTTAATGGTGTCATTAAGTGATCCCATTCCCTTATCTATCATTTTGTTGATAAGGCCTTCCAGTTTATCCTCCATAGAGGAGGGATAAGGGTCAGAAGACATAGTGGTAAGGTGAGATTAGAAAAAGGTACTCAGCAATGGGGAAAAAACTGACAATGCAGGAATGTTGACAGTAAAATGGATGCTATGTAGTCATAACAACAGAGCTAGGGTCTTTCCTCTAAATCAAGGAAGTTCTTTATCCACTTGTGGCAAACCTCGTGTAGTCCTTTTTCTATTTTGCTGCTATATGCAATGTTAGTGGTTAATCCCCATGTAGTCCCCTTTTCTTTTTTTTTTTTTTTTTAAAGCGACGTGACAGGTCTGACAGACGGGAGAGGTATAGGAGAGGTATACCGGCGTGATACGAGCAGTGCGAGGAAACGCGGTAAGTCGGTGTGGGAGGGGGAGAGCGAAGGAACGCTCTAGATTGGGACGGGAAAGGCTTTTTTTAAACAGAGCCTAATTCCTCGCAGTCATGGTAGTTCCCGTCCCCATGGCAACGCAGCGTAGGAGAGAGGCCGCAGTGCTGCCATGGAGACGCGTGTCTTGGTGAAGCGTGGGCCGGCGTTCAAAAGACGCCGGTCCTAAGCAATCCGGCAAAGTCTACGCTCGGCTTGAAATGGCCGAGGGGGGTATGCGAGAAATATTAAATGTGGGCCTTTAGAGTGAGAAGCTAATCTGGAGGCAAAAGCGATCCCTAGCCGCTCGGCGAGGGAAATACGAAAAGAGACCAAGAGGGGTGTGGCTAACCCAGTACGAAAGCGGGTAAAGGACAAAACGGCTTTAACAGCGGGTAAAGGGCACGGATAAAAGGTCACAAATATGCGTAATTAAAGATATTAAAAGACAATAAGTCTTCGACAGAAAGAAAGAAAAAGAGATAATAAGGATAATAAATGATGACACTGCTGCCAAGGGACGGGGAGGGAGAGGGTGAACACGCACTCGACAAATAACCTCCCTAAGTCCAAGGTAAAGCACACATAAGAGCACAGAGAAGTACGGTGCCGAGAGTCAAAACAGGGTACTTATCTTGTGAGCAGCAGCAACAAAGAAGGAAGTCTACTGTGTGTTCATGGACTATATCCTCTATATTGGAATGTTTATTCAAGTTCTAGATCTTTCATTGTTGCTGCTGTGAGCTACGCAATAAAGGAGATTTGCATAATATTGGCCTCCGTGTCATGCCATAAAATCATATTTTTCATCACTGGACGGAGCGCTCACGCGGCAAAGTACGACTTTGTGGAGTGCTGAAAGTCCTTGCTCTGTTCCTGTTTAATTCTCTTAGAATAATTCATTGTTGGATTGGAACCCCTGTACTACGGTGCTCATAATGCCAGCCCTTGAAGAATTACAAGCAGGGATTGGTGGAATTACTTTCACTGAAGGAAACAGTCCTTGCTTTCGTAACAATGTGGACAAAGGTACATAACCAACAAGCATCAGAGAGCAAATAAAAGGAGACACGGAACTGAAAGTACGGCTGGCCGGCCGTGAATAATTAGCGCACACTGAGAAGCTGTGGAAGGGAGGCTGGGCTGCCTTTGATGTGGTAATGCGAGGCAGGCAGTCAGGCAGCTGGTGGCATTGTGCACGCGCTTTTTAGGGCTTGCGGTTGCGCAGTGACCTAAAAAGCGCACATGCACTGCCTGTAATCGCCAGTTGTTTAAACTCTGTAAATCGCCAGTTGTTTAAACTCTGTATAAGCCACTTTAGAGCTTCGCCAGCTATGCACATGCGCACCAGCAGGCGAGCCCTAAAAAGTATTAACACATTGAAATTGCTTCAAATTAGAAAACACTTGGTAAAGAAAAGCAGTTCTGTGATCTACTTTTCTGTCCTCCAACAGAATCTGGATCTGTTGGAATACAGCTTAGAGCTGAAGCATGCCTGTATGTTATGTCATGCATGGTCTTTTGGAGGTTGGATTCACCACCCTCCAAACCAGGGACATACCACACACCACCTACTCGCCTTTGCTTTTTCGTGTTTATTTATCAAAGTTGAAAAACGTCAGCTTTTGCAGATTGTCTCCCTTTTGTGGCAATGTGATTTATTAAGCCTCAGTTCCTATTTCCCCCACTTTTGTCTGAAAAGTTTAGAAGGGGGCCCAGTATGAAAACATTTGGTTCAGAGGGACTTGGAAGAAGAAAGTTTGAAGATCTCTGATATATTGTGACTTACTAAGTGCCTAAACCCATCAAATACGTGAAAGGTATTTTCGATTGCAAGCCAGACTTAATGACATTGCCGATGTTTATTTTCTAGATCTAAACATAGGTCTGCGGGCCTATAACAAGCCTCCTGAATGCAAGTCATTATTCTACGAATAGCATACCCTCCCTCACTTTATATTGTTATTATTTAAACTATCTGGTAGTTTTCCTCTGACTCCACTTATTTGAGACCTCTGAGTATCATAGCTGGACATCAGCTGGTCGCCTTATCCTTCCCATGCTTTCCATCTCTATAAGGATCCGATGGCGCCTGCCTCCTGTCTGTCAGCATACCACCATTCCAAATCTACTTCACTCTTGAGCTTTAATGATATGCAGAAAATGCATTGCAAGGAAATTGCTTCCAGTTCAGACGCTCCATTTAATTAGGCACACATTTGAAGGAAAATTGGTATTGCACAATAAGTGATACAAACAGTTCATGCTAGAAAATATATTTGACTATTTCAACAAAAAACTTTCACTTTCTACATTCAGTGATTAACAAATCTATAATATATGTAAAGAACAAGCTTTGCCAAAGCCAATACGTTTGGCTTTAATGCACTAACCAATATAAACACAGAAATGCTGTTTGCCTGCAATGTAACCACAAATGTTTATCGAATTAAAGCCTATCCTATTGCCTTTGCTAACGCTGGGGAAAAATTACTGCTTTTATGTAGAATGTATATGGGTGACCAAGCGCATAGTTGAGTTCATTTTTCAAATTTAGAATAATCCCTTGTGTATTCCACTGGAAACACAACCTGGAAGGAGGACTGATACCCTTATGCTATCAGAAGGCGATGTAATACTCCTAGGGGTAGAGCCAAGCCAAAGCCTACTATATGCATACTTTAAAAATTGCTACAAATATGTAATCCAGGTACCTGCGCAGTCAAGCCAGAACTCTGACGGACCCAAAAAAGGAAGTTTACTTTACCTAGCTAGGCCATTATTACAAAAAAAGAAAAGCCATGCAAAACTGAAGTACTCCTGAACATGTATTATTTTTTTCTTTAAAGTTTTTTAAGTTGATCACATAATGACTGGTGACAGTGACACCGTCAAGATCACAATGGTAACTGGAACAATCTCCTTATAATGTGGTGAAAACAAAGTAGTCAATTAATTCATGAAGCACTGTTAAAGCCAATACGTCTCGTCTTTACTATCAGTTGAAGATCTAGTTGTGTTGTCATTTTCTTTGTTTTCTTTTTCTCCTGCTGGCAGTCGAGTATCCATAATCATGCATGGTGGCCATTTTGGAATGGTTTGACTTGGTCATAGCTTGAGAGGAAATTCAACAAGCAATGGCAAAACCACAATTATAAGTGTTGCTGATGGGCGACCTTGATTGGCGCTGGGAGCTGCATCCCGCATTGGTGAGAGGGATGATGAGGGGTTTTGGGGATGTGAGGCATAGAGACAAGAGAGGAGAACAGAATAGGGAAGTTATCAAAGTCGACTACTCAAAAGATTCCATGTAACCTTGACTGAAATGCCAGCACTTTAATAACAGGAAAAAAAATGCAATCACTGAAGAGGGCGGACTAATAGCCTATTCTCTGAACTATATGAATAGATGCATGTGTTGTACTGTATTGTTGGCATGGGTTCTTCTACAAACAGCTACAGTTGTCTACAGGTGAAACATTTAGAACTATAAGACTCGAATAAAAGGTGCATACTGGATAGGTCTGCAACTCTTCAACTGTGTCTAGTTCCTTTAACATAGCAACCAAATTGGATCCATGGCCAATGCCATTATGCCATTATGCCATGCTCTTAGCCAAACCTTACAAGCAAGGCCTGCAGTAAAATCATCACATATGTGGCTGAGTTAGTGCTAGGACCGCATTTATTCCACTGACCTAGGCAGATACCTTCTGGTTCTAGTATCAAAGCTGGCAGTCAAATCACAAGCTGGTATCAAAGGCACTGTGACATGCCAACTACCACGACACTGCGACATGCCAGCGGCCAAAGCACCACAACAAACCGTCTGTCAGAATATATTGGCAGAGTCAACATACTGGACATGCGATCAGCTCAAAATAGCCAACTACAGGAGGCAAATAGCCATGTAGACCTCAAACACTGCTCTACCAGATCCACAGTGACATAGCACAACTACTGGGCCTGCTGTCTAGGCACAACCCTGTGCCCTCTGCCAAACATCCTCGCACTATGGTCAAACCACCAAACTGGATCTAAAGCTAAGCCTCTATTACCAAACCAGAGACCAGGCCAGCCTCACAGGAGCTGCTACCATGCAACAAGGTCACGCCCTTTCTCCACCACCACAATTACATTTACCTTAAATGTGGGTTCCACATTATTACCAAATTACCCACTTCGATGGCTTTCCTGTTCTATCACTCAAATCCGCATTTAACACTAACACTCTAGCTCAACTAGATAGTAAAGGTATACAACAAATCATATTACTTACTGTTAAAAAGTTTGTAGCCTTTGCACTGCTGGCCAGGAAACAACATACTGCATAAAACAAACGAAATCCTGAACTCTATTGCAGATGTGCTCAATCGTAAAAGCCCTTTACTAAAAGCTCAGTGCTGTCCGACATGAATGTGGTTTTACTTCTAAATAATAGAACGGAAACCCTAGGGTAATAACGCTCAAAGCAAGGTCATGAGAAACTGAACGATAATGGTCCTGAGCCAAGGAAACAAAGGCCTGACCGACCGCATGAAAGGAGAGAACGAGGTTTATAGTCTGTGCAACACACTGAAAAAGGACAAATATACTTTGAATAGGTGTAGTGTACCCAGACGAGATTTTACAGATGCAACGTTGAAATGGTACAGAACATTTACTTGTAAAAAAGCTTGCTTCTTTGATGAAAAAGCAACAAAAAAAAGACACGTATTTCCATAGATTTCGTTGTGAGCCAAACACTTCGACCTGGTGAGCTTATCTTTAATCAGACGGAAAAGCAATGGTAATGACAGAAAAATCCTTTAGTAGAACTGAGAGCAATGCTTGAGTATAAAAAAATAGCTGTAAGGTACATAACCAACAAGCATCAGAGAGCAAATAAAAGGAGACACGGAACTGAAAGAACGGCCGGCCAGCCGTGAATAATTAGCGCACGCTGAGAAGCTGTGGGAGGGAGGCTGGGCTGCCTTTGATGTGGTAATGCGAGGCAGGCAGGCAGGTGGCTGGTGGCATTGTGCACGCGCTTTTTAGGGCTTGCGCTTGCGCAATGACCTAAAAAGCGCACATGCACTGCATGTAATCGCCAGTTGTTTATACTCTGTATAAGCCATTTTAGAGCTTCGCCAGCTATGCGCATGCGCATCAGCAGGCGAGCCCTAAAAAGGAGAGAAGAAAACAAAAAGTTAACCAATACTAACCTGAGCACAGATTCGGCACCCCAGCATCTTCCCACACTACTCAATCATTGACACAGGATATCAAACTGAGTATTTATGTAATAATTAAGGAGGCAACAATATTAGATTGCATTTCCTGTGTTTTTAGGGATTCCAGGGATTCTGCCACTGGTAAGTCTACACCTCTATAGTCCGACCATCGTTAACATATTTTCCCATGCTTTTGCAGGCAGCCCCATGCCGGAAACACAGCCAGCTCCATTATCATACACCAGTCTATGGCCTTTACCAGGCACAGATGCGGGTAATATATAACATGTATTGGATGTTGAGATATTTTAGGTTGTGCTTGGCAGCCACGAAGGACTGGCGTTGTTGTTGTACGAGGCGTGTGTAATCTGGGAAGGCCCTGCATGTAGTATATCGTGGAGTGTGCCGTTGATTCACTTACGGGAGTCCGCAGTGAAATACACTGGCGGGGGCACGGGCACACAGACTCGGGAACTGGGTCTCTCAGCATCCCGTCTGGACACAAAGCCTCTGTGGACCCACCTAGCCGCCTGTTTATGCAGCGTAGTGCAGAAAGAGGGTGTCAGGAACCAGACTCCACTCAGTAATTCTTTGTGCCGTAGGCCCGCACGCAATGCCAGCCAAGTGGCAATTACAGGCCCCAATACCCGCATTTGCCACTGTCATGATTCCTCTACGCTACCCTACTCCAGAGAAAGTCAAAATGACCCACGTATAAAAACCCACCCCTTCCCAGTGCAGCCAGCACCACCTTTGAAGTAAAGGTAATGGTGTTGTTACGTTTATGATGACATCTTTTATTCAGTGTTTATAGCAGGAAATCGTGTTGTGAACTCTTTTAGGCCAAATAATGTTAATGTAAGAAAGGTTTGCTTGTGGTCACTTGTTTCTTACGGCATTGGAGCGCTTTGCAAATGAGCTCATTGGTTGGCTTCAAGCGCTGCCTCGATGCCGGCAGAGAATGGAAAGGGGGGGCCGTTCGCCCCCCCCGCACGTGTGTCGGGGCGCCGGCCCCCTCACTCCCCCCGCACCTTCGGTGGTGGGGGGAGTGCCCATCCGCCGCGTCGTGATGACGCGGTGGGTGCGCCCCCACCACCGATTGGTGCTGGCTTCCGCTTTGACCCGGAAGCAGATCAAATTGCTTCCGGGTCGGGGAAGTGAAGCCAGAGGGGTTAAAAGGCCGGAGGAGCGCGGGAGGCGCCCTCTTGTTCCCGCGCTCCCACCAGGATTGCCCCTTCGCCCATCGGGGCTCAAGCAAATTTATTCGGATTTCCCCCACGCTCGGTGAGGAGCAGAATAATTGTTTTATTATATTTTTCAGGCGGAGGACGGTAGCGACGGGGGCACTTGCACCACCTGGGACGTGGAGGCATCGACATCGGGGACTTTTACGGTTTCCTCCGTGCCTCGGCGAGGTGCAGATTAATTACTGTTATTGTATTTTGCAGGCGGAAGCAGCGCTCCTTTCCAGTGAACGGTAGCGCGAAGGGGAGGCATCGCCAGCATACGGGGCTGAGAACGGTAGCACCAGGGACCGAGGTGGGCTCCCGATTGGTTGCACGCGCGCTGTGGGGAGGTTATTCAGCGCGCGCGGGGAACAGCGTTTTTCCACTGCTCCTGCTGATGGTGTTTCCAAGCACCTGATTAGACTGCCGGCCGGTTGCCCTCAGCCCTTCTCTTGCCTCCCTGTTGTTTAAGGTGGGTCCTTTTAATGAGCGGTAACGATGTCGGCCAAGAAGCTCTGGGGGCTCGATAGGAAGGTGCCTGAAGGTGCACAGAGTGACAGCCGTTTATGGGGAGCGAAGCAGGGTTAGGCCTGGTTAGTGTTTGGATGGGGACCGCATAGGGGGGAGATTGACAACACTGCTACATAGGCAAAGAAGGTTGGTTTTTAAAAGCCTTTTGAATTGCATATTGAATAATACCAGGCTTGGTCAAATTCCTATAGTTTAATACTGGTGTGAATGCTTTTGATGAGTATAATTCTGCTCATCAACATTGCAGGTGCAGGACAGTGCTGCCTCTCAGGCTTATAAGTGCAAATCCCAGTGGGTCCATTTAATGTTCAAGGGGAACCGCTTAGAGGTACAGGGTTTCTTGATGATATTGTACTTAATGCTGGCGTTGTGGCACGGTTGATCAGGAAAGGGGTGCGAGGATACAACTGCAAGGTGGCAATTTCCATTTAAGTGCGACAGTACTGTATGCTAACTTTCTTTTCATCGTAGGCCATCACTGAAGGGCACTGGGGGCTGAACCAACGGAGAGTGGCGCAACGGGCAACAACATCAGAGGACACATGCAGGCCTGCATTTCACTGCTTCTGTTGGGCCGCCAGGCTAGAGTGCGTCAGAGTGCACTCGCCCAACACCCGAGCTAGCTGGTGTGTCGCAGTCACAGTTGCGTGGTGCTTATGGCCAGTCTGTGTACCTCCAACTAAGTAAAGGTAAAAGCCAGGCAGGCCCTGGTGGGGGACAGGAACACATCGTGCTAATAGGTTGGGCACAAGTGTAGGTGGTTTGCCTGTTCCGAGGCAGAAGGAGAATGGCTAGTGGGCGAGGCGCTAATCGTTCCCCCATGGAGCATATGCTGCAGGGCATGATGCGCAAGATGACTGCAATGGACAGGAGATGGGGAAAGTAGATCAGATAGGTAGGAGCGTGGCTGAGCTCAGCCAGAGGCTTGATGATCAGGATGGTCCAGCTGGGAGACCCAAACGGGTAATAGTGCCCCTGCAGCCCAGGGGGAATTTGGATGCGTTGCCCAAGCTGGTCAGAGCCAAGAGGGGTAGCAGTCGGGTACTCAAGTCACAGGGAGAGGGGGGCTTCCGGGGTTGGTCCCTGAGGGAGGGCTTACGCCACCGGTGGCTTCCATGCCTACTCCCATAATCCCGACTGGGGTGCTGGTAACACCGGCACCGGCCTTGCCGGCACCAGAACCAAGCATAGTGCCCCAGGTAGTTCCAACGGTAGTCCCGATGGTACCCGTGGAGTGGTGTGGCTCACTGTGGAGTGGTGTGGCTCACTGGTTAGAGGCGGCAGACCCGTAAGCAGAGAACAACCCGGGACCAGGGTTCAATTCCCAACGCGGCAGGGTATTAGACCAGGGTCAAAACGGACTCAATAATTCTCGCCTCAGTGCCTACTCTAACCAGGGAACACACTCGGCAACTCTGGGCATTAAGCTTGCCTCATCTCTACAACGGCCCCCCACAGACGCCGGGGATGCCTGGAATCTGAAAATGGAATATACCACAGCCTGAAATACCAAGACGATCGAAGGGGTTACATGACGGTGTGTTCTAGTTTGTTCGCAACGGGATTTCTGGGTCGTGAAATGGTCGAGTCACAAAGCTTCAGCCGTTAACGTTCAAGTGGTTGTAAGGGGTGGCAGCGTCAGCACAAGCAGGCGCGAGTCGTGTGTGCGGGTTCAAGGAATCCGAAGGTTTCTTCTGAACGCTGCAGCCGGGCGGCGTCGAGGAGGACACTAGTCTCTCGCGCAGGCCATTTTCAGATTCCTCAAATGAATCCCCCCTTTGCCGCCTGCGTGTATTGACTTTCACAGAGCGGCCTGGTCCCTTAGAGAAGCCTCCCTATTCTGGACCACCACAGGCTTTCCCTCTAGCCATTTTTTGATGTTGCCCGAGGCCCTGATGAGAATCTCCGAAGAATCAAAGGGGATTCGAAACGCGTAGGCCTATTATTCAACTGGTCTGCCCATGTGTATAAGAGTCACGTCCTTCTGCAGACTCTTTACCATCCTTTGTACTTTACCTATTCATTTCTATTTGCAATGAATGTTTAAAATTGTATAAATCCTTGGTTTTGTACTATTTTTCCAAATAATGATTCTGAACCTTTTTGATTAACTAAGGCAGACCCAGTTTTACACCCCTTTTCTTTAGAACAGTATTATGTGGTATGCTTGAGTCAAATTTGAATGTGTTGCGAATGTGACATGATTGCAGTTTCGAATGGTGTATTGCCTCAATTGAATGTACTCTTAAGTGTCCGTTTTCACCTTGATTTCTTCCTAATGTTTTCTCCCTGAATGTAAAAATGAATTTTATAATATACTGTTGATTTTCTACAAATAAAATTGCTACTAGACAGCAGCTCCCCTTCTGGAATTCTATTTTCTGTTTGTGGAGGATTAATCCGAACCCTAAGTGAATATTATCTGCACTGGCATCCTCTTTTGTTATTTGCTATATAGGCTCAGCCTTGCTGATTAGAGCCAGCCCTACTTTGTTCTCACTCACCTCCAGCAATTACAGCAGACTGTGGGCCAGCTGAATTTCGCTCTAAGAGTAATATCTATGGCACGCCCCTTCTCACGCTCAATCTCGCAGGCCATGACGGGCCTGCAGGAGAAACACCATTGCACTACATTGACGGCTGAGGTTCGCCAGGACATGCGCATATGGATTGCATTCCTGGAGGATTTCAACGGCAGAGTAGTGTGGTGCGGTCCCGCCACTTCGTCTACGTCTACTGAGTTATACCTATGGACTGACGCTGCGGGCAGTGTGGGGTTTGGCGCCATCCTTGGAAACAAGTTGGTGGCCCAACGGTGGCCGGTTTGGTGGGAGGAGAGCGGCTTGACAGCTAACATCGGCTACTTGGAGCTATTTCCAATCTGGGTGGCATTAACAGTTTGGCCTGATCTGTTGTGTAATTATTCCGGGATATTCTGGTCAGATAACATGACTGTAGTTGAATGTATCAACCAGCAGGTGGCACTGTGTAAGTTTATACTCCGACTATTGATAGATATTGTGCTGGTTTGCATGAAACTTACTGTACAGTTTAGGGCCAAACACGTCCCAGGGGTGTTGAATAACACAGCTGACGCACTTTCTCGCTTTAAGATGCAGGTATTCAGGGAACATCTACCATCCGCAGAGGCAACGCCTACACACTTCCCAACAACACTCTGGCAGATTGGTGCCCCCAGCTACAGAACCTCGTGGCAGCTAGCCTAGCGCCCAGGACCAGAACAGCTTATGAAGGGGCGTTTTTGTGTTAGTGCTCCTTTTTGGGACCAGACTGGGCAGAGAAATGGGATCAGGAGGGGAATTTCACTCATAGATGCATTGCATAAAGAGGGGTGCTCAGCAGCGACAGCTAGCAGACACATGGCGGCCGTATCTTTCTTTGTGCAGCTTAAAGGGGCAAAAGATCCCACGAACAGTTTCCTCGTGCGGAAGGCACTGAGGGGGTGGCGGCGCCTGCAAGCAACTGCCACAGATTCCAGACAACCGATAGGTCTAGAACGGCAGGCATCATTATTGAAGGCCTTGTCAGACACCTGTAGTTCACCAGGGGAAGTACTCTTATTCAGAGCCGCCTTTTCATTAGCCTTTTATGGGGCATTACGGGTCAGTGAGCTGGTGGCTAGCAGCAAACAGGACAGGCTAGGGGGTCTTCGGTTGGAACACACAAAGATACTGGGCGATACGCTATTGGTTACTATACGTAAATCTAAAACTGATCAGGAGGCCCGGGGGATAGTCTGGTACTACATCGTGCACAGACTAATCCCTGCTGCCCAGTTCTCCATGTAGAGGCCTTTATCAAACAACGTGCTGGCTCAGCGGAGGGAGCATTGTTAATGTATGCAGACGGTACCCCGTTGACCAGGTTTCAGTTCCAAAGAGTGCTGGCAATGACTATTGGCAAGGCTGGTCTAAATGCAAAAGATTTTGGGACACAATCATTCAGCTCAGGGGCAGCCAGTGAAGCGACGGCTAGATGATTGCATATGAACAGTGTAAAAATGATTGGGAGATGGTCTTCAAATTGTTACAAACGGTATGTGCGGCTGCACATGTTGTGAGGTACCAAGTAAGTTACGCTGACACCTGTCTTGTTGTTTGCTTGTATTTCAGTTTCTCGAACCTGTCACGCAGGGCGGGAACTATTACTGGATCACCGACACCAAGCATCTTCATCACGGCGGACCCAGGAACATAGGAAGGAGACACAAGTGGTATGGGTGGTTGGTCACTCATATGTAAAACGCATTAAATCTGTTTTTTTTCAGGCAATTATAGACAGAGGGCGGAACTGGGAGATTTCAAGGTTTCCTTTCATGGGAGGGGTGGTCTTTCCCTCAGTCAGTTTAGTTTTTTTTTTACGGAATTGCTCGAGAAACACACCCCGGCCCTCAGTGGTTATTTTACATCTGGGTGGCAACGATTTGGTAAGTCTGGGCAGGAGGGTCCTGTTGGAAGAGATAATCTCAGTAGTGAACTGGTTAGCCAAGATGCGCCGGGGCTGCACCATAGTGTGGTCTCAGATGATCCCTAGGCTGAGTTGGAGGGGGGGGACTCTGTCAGGGCGTTGAATCACTCGGTAAAGAGGACCAACAACAAGATAGAGAAATTATTCCGGTCACCTCAATTACAGAATATACCACATGGATGCATCTGGGGGGAACATCTCTTCTTACAAGATGAGGTCCACCTGACTTGGGCAGCCAACAAGCTGTTTATGGAGAATATTTTGGCATGGCTGGGAGGGTTCTAAGTAGGCATGATCTTTCAGGAGGGGAGGATTGGTGGGGGCCTGATAGTCGGTCAACCATGCTGGCCTGTGGCGGTGAGGTCATAATCGGTGAGCAGTCAAGTTAAGGTCCTTAGGGGGCGTCTCCATTCTTGAATGGGGTCGCCCAGGGGGAGGGGCAAATGGTCTCTCTCAGAACTCCAGGGGCGGTACATCCGCTTGGTTGGATGGGTGCGGGAGAGGGGGGAGTCACGCTTTCTTTGGGCTGGTTAGCCACCCCGCACGTACACTATGACGTCATTAAACGGCGCAGAGTGCAAGGGCCCTCCCTTTTGGGTAATGGAGTTCACGGAGCGTACGGGGGTAACCGGGAGGTGGGGGGGGGAAGTACCCTCTCAGTAAACGGGCCCTCTGGGAATGCACACTCAGACGTGAGGGCGTAGCTGGTTAATAAGGATCTGACACCGGTCAGCGGCCTTGCCGTAGGCCCAAAAGCTAGGATATGCAGAATATTTTTTAAGTATGATGTTAGATTCGGTTAGGAACACGCTGTATTAGACATTTGTTAAGGTTAGTCGTTTGATACCTGTCTACATTGATTGTAATCTAATGTCAACATTTCTCTGCATAAATGCTTGTGTGTAAATATTGTTTATTTCAATTTTTAATTTGTTTTCATGTTTTAATAAATACGGCAGTGGGGTCATGAGACCCCCGCCTTCCAAAGAAACTCCTCTCATGTCCAATTGCTTTAATAGTAATTAAATTCGTGTTTGCGCCCAAGTGGGGGGGAAGGGGATGGTCGGTAGTCCCTGACCATTGCAGCACTTGCAGTGCAAATGCCGAACTTAGAAAGAATCGATACAAAAGAGGATGATGGACTGAGCGTTTGAGCAAATCAAACACTCACCCCCAGTCAACTGATCTGGGTTTAATCCATCACCATTCTTTAGCTCACTCAGCCACCCCAGTTCAGACATGGCCATATGCAAATAAGTCTGACCCTGTGCCTCATGGGAACAGTCCAGCCCGAACTGCCAAGCCATGTCTTCCCTGGACCGGAAACAAACATCCTGGGACCGGTTTCGGATTCATAATCCTCATCAGCCAGGCTATCTTGAATCCAGTGGCCAAGTGAGCAAGGGACTCACATCTGAGCATACCCTGCCAACTTAGGGCGAACAAAGCGATACAAAAGGGGATGATGGACGGAGTGTTTGAGCAAATCAAACACACACCCCCAGTCAACTGATCTGGGTTTAATCCATCACCATTCTTTAGCTCACTCAGCCACCCCAGTTCAGACATGGCCATATGCAAATAAGTCTGACCCTGTGCCTCATGGGAACAGTCCAGCCCGAACTGCCAAGCCATGTCTTCCTTGGACCGGAAACAAACATCCTGGGACCGGTTTCGGATTCATAATCCTCATCAGCCAGGCTATCTTGAATCCAGTGGCCAAGTGAGCAAGGGACTCACATCTGAGCATACCCTGCCAACTTAGGGCGAACAAAGCGATACAAAAGGGGATGATGGACGGAGTGTTTGAGCAAATCAAACACACACCCCCAGTCAACTGATCTGGGTTTAATCCATCACCATTCTTTAGCTCACTCAGCCACCCCAGTTCAGACATGGCCCTATGCAAATCAGTCTGACGCTGTGCCTCATGGGAACAGTCCAGCCCGAACTGCCAAGACATGTCTTCCCTGGACCAGAAACAAGCATCCTGGGACCGGTTTCGGATTCATAATCCTCATCAGCCAGGCTATCTTGAATCCAGTGGCCAAGTGAGCAAGGGACTCACGTCTGAGCATACCCTGCCAACTTAGGGCGAACAAAGCGATACAAAAGGGGATGATGGACGCAGCGTTTGAGCAAATCAAACGCTCACCGCATGTCAACTGATCTGGGTTTAATCCATCACCATTCTTTAGCTCACTCAGCCACCCCCGTTCAGACATGGCCATATGCAAATCAGTCTGACCCTGTGCCTCATGGGAACAGTCCAGCCCGAACATCCAAGCCAAGTTTTCCCTGGACCGGAAACAAGCATCCTGGGACCGGTTTCGGATTCATAATTCGTATCAACCAGGCTATCTTGGATCCAGTGGCCAAGTGAGCAAGGGACTCACATCTGAGCATACCCTGCAAACTTTGGGCGAACAAAGCGATACAAAAGGGGATGATGGACGGAGCGTTTGAGCAAATCAAACACACACCCCCAGTCAACTGATCTGGGTTTAATCCATCACCATTCTTTAGCTCACTCAGCCACCCCAGTTCAGACATGGCATATGCAAATCAGTCTGACCCTGTGCCTCATGGGAACAGTCCAGCCCGAACTGCCAAGCCATGTCTTCCCTGGACCGGAAACAAGCATCCTGGGACCGGTTTCGGATTCATAATCCTCATCAGCTAGGCTATCTTGAATCCAGTGGCCAAGTGAGCAAGGGACTCACATCTGAGCATACCCTGCAAACTTAGGGCGAACAAAGCGATACAAAAGGGGATGATGGACGCAGCGTTTGAGCAAATCAAACACACACCCCCAGTCAACTGATCTGGGTTTAATCCATCACCATTCTTTAGCTCACTCAGCCACCCCAGTTCAGACATAGCCATATGCAAATCAGTCTGACCCTGTGCCTCATGGGAACAGTCCAGGCCGAACTGCCAAGCCATGTCTTCCGAGCTCTCTATGTCACTGGAATCAAGCTATCCTGGCTGATGAGGGCTGAAAGTCCGAAACCGGTCCTAGGATGCTTGTTTCCAGTCCAGGGAGGACCTGGCTTGGCAGTTCCGGCTGGACTGTTCCCATGGGGCATAGGGTCAAGACTGATTTGCATATGGCAGGGTTCAAACTGGAATGGCATGGTGAGCAAAAAAATGATGGATTTAGGCCAAGATCTCTCTACTGGGGTGAATGTATGACATTGTTCTGCATTCTGTCCGTCAACTGTTGTTTTTGCATTTGTCACCCCGAGTGGGACGGGTATGCTCAGACGTGAGTCCCGTGCTCTCCACGCCTCTGGAGTCAAGCTATCCTGGCTGAAGAAGGCTGATAGCCAGAAACCAGTCCTAGGATGCTTGATTACGGTCCAGGGAAGACATGTCTTGGCAGTTCGTGCTGGACTGTTGCCATGAGGCACAGGGTCAAGGCTGATTTGCATATGTCCATGTCTGAACTGGGGTGGTGTGGTGAGCAAAAAAAACGATGGATTTAGGCCCAGATCTCTGTACTGGGGTGAATGTATGACATTGTTCTGCATTCTGTCCATCAACTGGTGTTTGAACTTAGATAGAAGGCCACTCCTCATGTCACTTTGGATGTGATTCCTACATGGCAGTCATTTTGGGTGTGGCGCTTCTATATAAGACCACACCCAGCTTCCAGAATTTGCTTGGCCTTCCTTCCTTTCCCATGGAAGGTTCTGTCTTTGTGCTACTCACCTGGAAATTGGTGCAGCATGCTTCCTGATATACGTTTTCACGAAAGATGATCCTCCCGACTTCGGGGGAGACTTCTTCCTGAAATTACCTGACAGACAAAGAAAAAGAAAGCTAGTTTACTTCTTTAATTCTAAAGGCGCACGTCGCAAGTTAGTGTAATGTAATTGACTCGAGGAATAGAAAAATGACAATTTTTGGACACACTTTTTTCCTTGTTAAGGAGAAGTTTGATTTGCCTATAAATGCACCGTGGACTGCTAAAAGGACAGCAACAAAAGACTTTTAAGAATTGCGCAAAGAGGAATGTTATTTTTTTTTGTGTTGTATTTTGTTTTACTTTCTATTTAGTGATGAAAAAGTGATGTCACAAGTATGGGAAACCTACTAAATTGAGTATTATAGAAAGCATGACAAAAGTACAGATAAAAACTTTGCTGTTTTGATCATTGAGCTAGTGCTTCAAGTAAATGATGTACTTTTCGCTTTAAAGAAAGTAGAGTGTGACGTCTCAACTTGAGGAACTGGCACACAATCTCCCTCAAACTCATCACACAAAAATCACTTCTACCATTACAAGAAGTACTAGGACGCATTGCACGCATACTTGAGTTCGCAGGTAGGAAAACTTATGGAGACTTAATAATAAAGGTTACAAGTTGTGAGTTAGCATTAATTGACAAAACAACCTACAGATATTAAGTTAGTTTATTTGTTGCCTCGCAGGTCAACAACAAGAGCCTACCAGCCCATCAACGTCCAGTATCCGGCCTTCTTCCCCAATGCCTATTGTTTAGCTTGAGGTGAATTCATAACCCCCTAGTTAATAAGTAGGTCTTGAGGGAAGTTGGTCCATTACGTCTCTGCGAAACCAACAGTACACCCAAACACAGGTAAGAGTGTAGTGTTACTTTGACAGCCACTCACCGCATTGGTCAGTAGATAGCTGGGGAGTGCCCCCACTCCCCAGGGAACACAGCCATGTAGACTCCGGGCCTCTTCCTCACTTTGGGACTTCCTCGCTAGTTGCAGCATTTCCTCGGCGGGCCCGGGAGGGCTCATCATTGCCCCAGATCAGGGACAGCATTTGGGCGTTAATCACTTGGTGTAAAGTCTGCTTCTCCGGGCCGCGGTGATCGTGGTTTGGGTCCGTCCGTGCCCCACCATCCGATTCGGGATTGACTAGTGCCCTCACATTTAATAGCGGCGCCTCCCACTACAGGGATCTCCTTGGCTGCCACTCTTCCTGGGCACAACCCCGCCTCCAGCCACCTCTAACAGTCAGGCCCGAGTGCCCCCTCACTCGCATGCCGCAACAACACCATCTGCTCCCTCAATGCCTCTCCACAGGTGCCCAGGGGTGGCTGGTGACATTTGAAAGTGGTGTGGCGTAAAATGCTGATCATACTGTAGCATAGCGAGCGAGCGCAGAGAGCGAGCCCGAACCCCCTAAGGAGGGTTCGGGGGGATTTCCCCCTGAGAAAATTTTGAAAAAAGCGTGGACAAATGGTGCATTTTCAAGCAAATTTGAGAAAGCAGAAAGGTTAATAAAGCAATTGTGAAAGTGCAGTTATTACATTAATAGATGTCATAACATAGGTAGCTGCTTATTCAGTATAACCACAGAGCTTCATACATTCCGTCCTATTGAGCTGAATTCAGAAATCCGTATTACCCAATTTGGCGTACTAATTTTATCATATTTGGAAAGATGAAATGCTAAGCTGCGCCAACCGTATTTTAACCCGTGACCTTCAGACTATACTTAGATCCCTGCAGCATTATAGTAACACACTGAGATACTTTACTTTTATATAGAATATTTGGGAGTATTAATGCAGCTTTCCCAGATGATCAATGCATATACTGCAATGGAAATAAATAAAAAAGGTCACAGAAATCGTTATACAGGCAGTTGTAACACAAGTGAATGCTCAAAAATCGAAAGAAATTCTGAACAAGAAAGAGAAGGGATCTGTCTGTTTATAGCAAAATCTTTGCACACCGCAAGGTTTCTCCCTTCTAACAGCTGCCCTGCTAGCGGCCGCAGTGCGCCTTGAAAGATACTTCAGTGCGCTGTGCAGCACAGTGAGTGAAGTGAATGTATTTATCATAGTTTGAACATAATGACTCAGAGGCCAGGATTTCTCAGTCTCACAATGAGCTGGAATACACAGGAGGCTGACAGAGCACCCAAGGCCCAAGCTGAATGCACTCAACAACTGGCCCCGGGGATCTCGAACCCCGCCACTGTGCCCCTCAAACTAGGATTCAAGGCGCTACACATCCTCATTCCAAGTCAACAATTCCCCCCTTGGCTCCAGTACATAAGCAGCCTGTGCTGGGGACACTCAGCGCTTTGACGCATTGTATTCCCAATCTGAACCAAAATCATGTTAGGTCAAATTGAAAAGAAGGCTACCTATGCAGCCTACAGTTGAGTCAGACACCTTGCTGTTCACTTATGCATTTTTATATAGCGTGCTGCACGGACTTTACCCGATGGTGTCAGAGTGCTTCACAACAATAGGAACAGTAATGATACTACACATGAGGAGAAAATTACAAGTGAACAAACAACGTACAACAGCAAACGTTAAGTTACATGAGGCGAAAAGTGATAAATGTGAGCAAACAAAATACAAGAGGTAGCAAACGGTACAATTATAGGAGGAAAAAAGTGACATCTGTGCAGGTTCGTTACAAAGGTATAATACAAAGTACTTGAACTTCACACTACAGTACAGTAGTACTTCTAAAAAATGCTGGGCCTGTGTCCAGTTCTGTCAGGCAGGGAACGAACGGAGACGGAGAGTTAGTGTCTGTCTGCAGGCAGCCACGTGGTGAGTCGAACTGCGCAGCACAGGAGCCCTAACGACACCACGACACTGGGCCTGTCCCAACCAGCAGCAGGGGGCAATGACACGGTACAAACAAACACTCGCCTTTTTCAGCCAGGCCGGGACAACCCCTGACCGCGCACAAAGCAGCTTCTGCCTGGTGGTGTCTATTCCCCCCCCCAGCTGCCTTTCCATCCAGCCCCCCGGCCCCTCTCCGGGATCCTCCTGTCCCTTAGCCATCACAGTAACAAACGTTGGTAAACTAAAGCCTCGGAGTCGGCCTCCATTCGATTCATGCCCGCCCTGCCCCTGCCCAAATTGAAAAGATAAGAAGGCTACCTATGCTGCCTACCAGCCACAGAGTTGAGTCAGAGACACCTGTTCTCTTCACTTCACAACCTTGCTGAAATTAGTTCTAAATGCCCTTCAGATCCGCACTTGCAGGCAGGCTGTTACCAGCTGGATGGGTGCGGGCTCGAACATTTTGATATGCCGCGGGGTAAAATTCATGATGAAAGTAGAGACTCTTCTTTCAAAGGTCGAACTAGCTTAAGACTGGGGACAGGAAAACAATGTCTTACTTTTTTAGAACTAAAAATATTTTAAGAAAATGAATTTTATCTTTTTTACTAGTTATAATTTGTACATGTACACTTTATGGTTGTGATAAACCAAATAAAGTTAATTTTGACTTGACTTTATTTGACTGTTCTCTTCACTTGAACTTCTAGCTGCTCTGTACTGTACAGTACTTCCAAAAAACGCTGTCCGACCAATTCTACCAGGGAACGAACGGAGAGACAGACAGAGTGATGTCTGCAGCCACGTGGTGAGTCGGACAGTCGGACTGCGCAGCACACGACACGAGCCCTAGTAACAACGACACACCACTGGCTACACACACTCAGCAGCCATCCAACCAGCAGCGCGCGCATCCCCAAATGGCCAATCACTGCATGGCTTCACATTAAGTCACACAGTGATTGGCCATTAAGTGCGGCTGAGGCAGTGAGTGTGCTACCACTTACGCGCAGAATCCAATGATGGGTTGCCTGCACTTCTGCTCGGTGGAACAGCCAATCCTGGCGCTGCATGCAGAGCCAGGACTGGCTAGGGGGGCACAGTCACTACTCGCCCTTTGAGACCCCGGGGGCTGTGGCAGGCAGTGGCACGGCTGCTGTAAGAAACAGCACCCCCCTTGGAGCAACTCTAAAGGGAAAGGCTGAACCTTGCATGCTCGGGCTAGTTACAGCCCACATTTTCACCTGCGCAGACTGCTGCAGCTGAGTGTGGACTTGACTGTCACTCAAGCTGCAGCAGCCCAGCCCAGCCCCACCCCTTGATCACTCCTGAATGCTCCGGGTGTGTCCCGATTCCCGCAGATACAGTAGCGCTGCTGCGCTATTTCTTAGTGTGCACTGCAGTGCTTGACGACGGTGCGTCCCAGGCTTAGTGGGCTACGCCACCACGCCCCAATGGATGCACCGCACCTGCAGGTGCCAGAGCGGTACTCTTCCCAGGCCTCCTTTGTCCCCGGGTGATGAATATGTTTTGGGGTCCCTCAGCGCTGGCTGAAATGCTGGGAAGGCTCCGGCGTCTTCTCAGGCCGGGCCGCTTCTGAGCATTCTGAAGGGCTCCCAGCCACCACTCCCCCAAGCAATGTTGAATGCCTTACCCCAGGGGAGCGGTCCCGCACTAAGCCGTCTTAGTCCAATGAACTGGAAGGCACCCGGTCGTAGGTTGCAACGGTGGCGCCAGATCCTCACTAGCTGCGCGGGCCAGCCGACTCATCCACCTGCCCCGGAAATGCGTTTTTTCTATGTGTCCCCCCACCCACCAGGGCCTCCACTGTCCCCACGGGGATGGGCACCTCGTTGAGCGCCGAACGCGGGGCCCAACCCCCAGGCTTCTCGTCAGGGAGACACTAGCGTCCCTCCAGGTAGGCCTGCAGCTCTGTAGATGATGTATATTGTCCCATATGTGTTCTTCTTGCGTGCGGAGGTGTCCAGGTCCTCTGATGCTAGTAATTAGGGAGGATATTAGCAGATGTTTGGCACAGTGGGCCACAGCACTCTCGAAAGCGGCCACCATGTTGGCTCATCCGGCCAAGCCCCCCATAGTCCTTTTTTGCTAATTTAACAAACCCATAATAGTGCGGGAAACCCCATGTACACACAGTAGCGATAATCCAAGCAGGAGTTGCAAAAAGCTCACACCATGCCCGTCTTGTTCTTCAGTGATATAAATGGCAGGATTTTCATACGTTTATGGAGTTGGAAAAATTATCCTTTCTCTGCATTACCTGTCTGCCCCCACCCCCAATAAATAGTCAAAGATAAAATCACTGCGACAGTGCAAACCTTTCCTACCAGATTATTATGTAAGGAAGGTAAGGAACAAACTAGGCCATTAAATCTTGAATTGCTGCTCACACAGCAGGAATGAGGACGGAGACAGGCATCGCACTGCGATTCTCCTGTGGGGATTTTAACACAGCTTGTACAGTGGCGGCCGGCATGGCTTGCGGGTGGCGGGCGGGTGCTGGGAAAGGGGGAAGGGGTTTGAGGGCGCTGGGGTTGTGAAATGTAAAATAAATAAATATAATACTTACCTTGCTGCTGGGTCCTGCATCTCTGCTCTTACTCCCCTCGTCGAACTTGAGGAAAAGGAGGCACAGCCAGGCTCTGTTGTGCAGCGTTGTGATTGGTAAGGACCCTGGCTCCCCTGACCAATCACAGTGCTGCAATGCAGCATGTGATTGGCCTGAGTGTCCTAGTTTGATGCTAAGCCAAGGGCTGGAGGGGTGGGCATGTTCTCCACGCAGGCTGTAATGCAGCCTGCATGGAGAAGCGGGAAAGTGCGCATGATCGTTTAAGGTGGCCCAAGAGGGCTGGCCAAACAGTCATGTGCACTTAGGAGTGGGCAAACCACTCCTCCCCTGCCCTGCCCTGCTCCTAGAGCAGAGCAGCCCACCCACTGGTACTGACTGAAACATAAAATGATAATAACTCAAAGTTATTATCATTTTATATTTCCTTTACTTTGCACTGCTTTAAAACAGTGTGGTGATGCTCCTCCGCCATAGTGGAGGAGCCGCCACTGTGCATGTATGTTTGTTATTTCTGTAGTGCGAATCTAGCCAAAAGGCAGTGGAGTCCAGAACATGATCAGAGGCAATCTTAAAGTCAACAACTAATAGGAGAGATAGCAGATTGTTTATATTTAATTCATTTTGATGTTGGGTTCTTTAAAAAGAGGAGTCTTCAACTCAACAACTGTTCTGGCCCCAAACTGCAGTACAGACGTTTTGGGATAATGGGGAATAACAAGGTGTTGCACTAGTTTACACTATAAGTTGTTCCTTCGCATGTCCCTTTCCCCTAGCCCAAACAGGAGGCATGCAGTTGTTGTGGGGCTTTGCTTAAAGCACTGGCAGTTGCACAACATTTTCAAATGTTGCCACTTAGACAGCACAATCCCATGTGCTGAACAGTAGCATAGCAGTTGGCAGGATGTGTCTTTGAAAGGGCATAAATAGTTGTGTGGGGGTCAAATTAGCATGCAATGACTTCGCATATTGTAATATCACACCTATATAATATTTATCATGTAAAAATGAACAAGCCGATTTTACAGTCAAGGTGGGATAATGTGACATGGTGCATGAGATTGATAATGTATTTAATTTTATAAAGCACAAACAGCCATGCTAAATACAGTTTCCCAGGTCTGACACAAACTACCATCAAAAGGAAAAAACTCATATAGTTCGGCTTTTGGCATTGCGTGAAGCTCCCATTTGTGCCTTAAGATTCGATAAACTGTATTTTTGTTGTCAAACTGGACACTGCCATGTGTAACCCAGAAATCGTCGTAAGTTTGCAGTGTAAATATTCCAGGCGCTGTGGAAAGTGAATTAAAATATTTACCAAAAATCTGTCTTTTGTAAAGACGGACGATGATGAGCTGCAAGGCATGCTGTGAGGCTCTTGTGAAAAGGGCATCTCGATTCTCAGAATCTGTTATGTTTGATGACTGCCACCACACCCATCTGAGAAGACATTAACAGGCTGCGCTACGTTGAGTGGTCTGCGTTAGTAAGTGTGTGTGCTGTGCTGGCTGAGTGAGTGTGTGCTGTTGTGCTTTGTTATCCGTGCCAGGGTGTGTCTGCTTTGGTGTGTGTTCGCAAGAGTCTGTCTGTTGGCTGAAAGTTAAGCAGTTTTCCTTCTTGGTGGGGGTTGTTGTCTGGTTTGCGACTGCTTGCGATCTAGAAGTAGTTGGGCTTGCTAACTTCACTCACCCCCTACGTAAAACCCAGCCCCTCATTTTATGCCTCACCACTTTGAAATGTCACCAGCCGGCACTGCACTGAATGCCACCCCGGCCAACGCATGTCTCCATGGGACCTCGTCTGACTCGCGCTGCTTCTTGGTGTGCATGTGTTTTTTTACTTTTACACAATCACCGAGGTGTCTGGGTATCTGAGCAGCATTATCACCACCATTGAAAGGCGGTATAGTTTAAAGAGCTCGTAGACGGGGCTGCTGGTCAGCTGCTTTGACATCGGCACAGGAGCTCAAGAGGTCGATGCAACAGAAGCACTTTGGGTATAGACAGAGTTGCCCCCTGAACAGGAGTACTGATGTATTCACGGGGTTCTGTTGGCGCTGGCCTTGCTTCATAGGACAAGAAATCTCAGCTCTTCCTAAACATAGTGATCTTAGACAGACAATTAACAGCTCAAGCTCTCTCAGTTTGTCCATCCTTCCCCAAAAAGATCTGTGGAACCGGGTTTCACTCTACCGGAGCTGTGTATCAGTCAGTTCAAGAGTACACCAGATTTATTGTTGTCTCTTTGGCTCTAATACATAACTATATCAACTTGCAAAAAGGAATCTGAAATTCTGCCATCTATTTGAACACCTTATGACATGCATTCTTTTAGGTGCTGATGCATGCCGCAAGAGAAGGTGGGCTTGGGGAGGGGGGGCGGGGGGGGGGGGGGGGGGTTAGCTGCCCATCAAGAGGGCATTTTGTTTTGGGCTCGTTTTTCTTACAGCCCCATTATAGCCCAAATGTAGCCCAAGGTATATCTGCCTTGGGCTACTGCTCCCAGCCACCATTTTAGGTTTGGTGACCTGGTGGCTGGGAGCTTTAGTTAGGAAAAAAAATTTCAAAGGCTAGTTAAGCGTGCTTTATTCTTTTTCAGTGTCTAATTGAAGCGTTTTTGATTATGGCGACAGAAGATGCAAAGGTGCTCGAGGCCAGGCGCGGCGCGTCCATTGGGGCGTAAGGGGACCTACTGCGTCGTCACTAAAAGCCCGATACAAATATTTAAAAAAATCGCGCAATCTGCCGGCCGGGAAACCGGGAGCCACCCGACTTTCCCGGAGTGCGCAGGGGGGGGGGGGGGGGGGGGGGATGGGCCTGCTGCAGCTGCGCAAGTGTATTTTTGGGCACAAGCATGCCCGCGCATGCGCAGATCGTTTTCCTGTGAATTCCCCATTGGAGAGAGGACCAGGGGGCGGGCCGCAGCCCCCGGGGTTACAGAGGGCGACTGGGCGAGGAGTCATGGTGCCCCCTCAGCCAATCCTGGCGCTTGGCTTGTCAATACATAGCTGACTTTGGTGCTGGGAAACCAGGTTCGAGCCTCTTATCGAGCCATAAAAATGTATACATTACTTACTTTTGTGTTAAATAAATAGATATTTTAAAAAACAAATACAAATGATGTTCCGGCTAAGGTGTGAAATTGGTGTCGAATAAATGCATGTTTTAAAAACAATTAATATTAATCATGTATCATTGGCGCTGGAGTACAAGGTTCGAGACTGGTATTGAACACTGACAAGCTGTGTGCAAGTTATATGGTCATAACAATACATGAATGATGGATGGATGCAGGATGGATGATGGGTGGGTGGATGGGTGGATGCATGAATGGATGCAGGATGAGTGATGGGTGCAGGATGGATGCAGGATGGATGGATGGGTGGATGGATGGATGGGTGCATGAATGAATGATGGATGCAGGATGGATGGATGGGTGGATGCATGGGTGGATGCATGAATGAATGATGGATGCAGGATGGATGGGTGGATTGATGGGTGGATGCATGATGGATGCAGGATGGATGGGTGGATGCATGAATGAATGATGGATGCAGGATGGATGCAGAATTGGTGGATGATGGATGGATGGGTGGATGCATGAATGAATGATGGATGCAGGATGGGTGGAATGATGGATGGATGGGTGCATGAATGAATGATGGATGCAGGATGGATGCATGAATGAATGATGGATGCAGGATGGATGGGTGGATGGATGGGTGGATGCATGAATGAATGATGGATGCAGGATGGATGGGTGGATGCATGAATGAATGATGGATGCAGGATGGGTGCAGAATTGGTGGGTGGATGGATGGATGGATGGGTAGATGCATGAATGAATGATGGATGCAGGATGGATGCAGGATGGATGGGTGGATGAATGAATGATGGATGCAGGATGGATGGATGGGTGGATGCATGAATGAATGATGGATGCAGGATGGATGGATGGGTGGATGCATGAATGAATGATGGATGCAGGATGGATGGGTGGATGCATGAATGAATGATGGATGCAGGATGGATGCAGAATTGGTGGGTGGATGGATGGATGGGTGGATGCATGAATGAATGATGGATGCAGGGTGGATGGGTGGGTGGATGCATAAATGAATGATGGATGCAGGATGGATAAATGGATGAATGGATGCAGGATGGGTGGATGGATGGATGCATGAATGCATGATGGGTGCAGGATGGATGGGTGGATGTATGAATGCATGATGGATTCAGGATGGATGCAGGATGGATGGGTGGATGGATGGGTGCATGAATGAATGATGGATGCAGGATGGATGGATGGGTGGATGGATGCAGGATGGATGGATGGATGGGTGGATGCCTGAATGAATGATGGATGCAGGATGGATGGGTGGATGGATGGGTGGATGCATGAATGAATGATGGATGCAGGATGGGTGCAGAATTGGTGGGTGGATGGATGGATGGATGGGTGGATGCATGAATGAATGATGGATGCAGGATGGATGGGTGGATGGATCGCTGGGTGGATGCATGAATGAATGATGTATGGATGGAGGATGGGTGGGTGGATGGATGGGCGGATGCATGAATGATGTATGGATGGATGCAAGGTGGTTCGGGCTCGCTCGCTGCGGTGCAATATGCAAATTAGTTTACGCCTCACCACTTTCAAATGTCACCAGCCGCCCCTGCATTAGGCTGCTGAGCAAAGCGGAACGTTTGGACTTGATCATGGGGGATATAGCTGGGCCGTCGCGCCCGGCGTGACAGGCCTCTGCGGGCATGGCAGCAGTGGTAGCTGCGTGCACTTCGCCATAACGTCCCAGGATGACCCCGGCGATCAAGCGGGGCCGCCCGCGATCAAGAAGGGGGGCCTGGGTGGTTATTGCGGAGTCTGATGGTGCAGGCAGGATTGCTGAGGTGAGCGTGGGAGGGTAGGCGGGCGGGAGGGGTGCGGCAGGGAGCTTGCTCGGGTGCGCGTTGGGGGCCCATTCTTCTGCATTGTCCGTGGGACAGCGGGCTTTGTCTGCCCCCGCGCAGAGGGGAAGGGGCGGGCGCGGTATTAAGAGGGGCTCGGCCTCGTTGTCAGCCTCCCGTGAGATCATTTTGGCGCCGGTGAGGGTGCGAGAGAGGATTTTTATACAGAGAGCCAGCGCCTCTCCGGAGGACACACGGGTGGGGTAGGCAGAACAGGAGGAATGTATTCCCCCCTCGCCTGTGATGACAGAGCGTTTTGGTTTCCACCGTTTTAGTGAGGGGGAACAGCGGCTGCGTAGGGCTTCTCCCCTCGGCAGGGCAGCACAGGCAAAGGTTGTTGGCGAAGTGGGAGGGGGCCGTGCAAGGGAGGGCTCCTATGGTAGCATTTTCTACAGCTGTGGAGCGTGGCAAGGACAGGGGAGCTGGGTTGGCTTTAGAGGATGTGGAAGGGAGGGATATTTTTAGCCCTCTCCTTTTTTCCCCTCCCCATTTTTTTTCAGGTGAGGTTTTTTCCTGGGGGGGGCAGCTCTGTTATGGATGGGGAATGGGCACAGGTTGGAGGGTGGGGGGGACTCATCTCTCTGGAGGTTAGTCAGAGACACGTCATGGTGGTTGGGGAGAGCAGTCGGGAGGTTTTTGGGCATTCAGGCAGGGTTTTGGATCCAGCTAGTGGGGGTGACGCTTGGGAGGGTTTAGATGTTTTCCCGACCTGGTCATTGGGGGTGCGGGGTTTGGAATCAAGGGGTCGTAGGGAGTTTTTTAGCCCCCCCAGAGCACCTTTGGCATGGGAGGTGTGGGATGGTCAGGGGGTCTGGGAAAGGTGAAGGTTGTCTCATATGGGGGATCAAGGGGGAAGGGAGAGGTAGCCATGCTTTGGGTCCGGCGTCCGCTGGGGTGCAGGCAATGTTAGACTGGAGTGGGGATAAGGAGGGTGGGGTTTCTCCCCCCCCATCCCACAGGTGAGTAGGGCGAGTTCATCGTGCCCAGGTCAAGGCAGGGGGGAGTATTTTTTGGACAGATAGGAAGGTAGGTCAGATAGTGTTTTTGGAGGTCCCAGCACCCCAGTCCAAACATTTTCATTTCAGAGTAGGGAGCGTCGCTGGATAGCGGACTCGGTAGGGCGAAGTGCGGCCCAACAGCGCCGAGGAGAAGGGAGGGTGGAACCTTGTGTGGCACATTCCGTACCGGCGGGGGAACCCGGCGCGGCCAGCACACGAAGGTCTGGCGCGACCTCGCTGGCCCCAACATCACGCAGGACACGATGGTCAGCAGGGCCACTGGACAGGAACGCTCAGGAAAATCAGCACAGGGGGAGTATTGGCGAGTACAGTCGGATCCCCCACCAGGAGCTATTTCAGGGGCCATTAGGGCTGTTGTAAGCAATGCAGGGTTGGTTAAGGCCCGCAGTGTTGGTTTTGTGACAGATCTTCTACAGATAGAGGGCGATTGTTCTGGATTATGATGAAGACAGCCCAGAGGAAGGGGAGTGGAAGGACAATGAGGAGGGGGGGTGCCTACTCATGTGTCAGCTAGTATTTTACAGGCATCAGAGGTGGTGCAGCCCAGGAGGGCAGTGTCGTTGGGACCCAGAAGAGAGCGGGCCCCTCGGACAGTGGACCCAGTTGAGCAAGTGGCATGGAGATCGGCGCCTGGTCGGGCAGCCTTGTTGGACCCAGGTGAGAATGCTGTCCCACGGGCCAAACCAAAAATGGCATCGATGGGGACAGGGTTTGAAGATTTACGAGAGGAGCTGGGTGGTAAGCTCCACAGGGATAAATATGTTACAGATCTAGGTGTGGGGACGGGTGATGTGGTTGCACCAGGCGTAAATGTGGAGAGTGGCATAAATACTGAACCGGAACTTCAAGGTAAAGAGCCTTTACAGAGTAAAGAGTTGAAGTTTAAAAAGCTGCCTTACATGGGTGTGACAAAGCCCCTGGGCGCGGACTTGATGTTAACTACTAAGGAGCGCATATGGAAGGGGGAATATGTGGAGTTGTTGAAGTTGCTTCACAGAGAAGTGTGGTCCAAAGAAGGGTCCAAAGAGGAAGAGTATGAGTAGGTTAAGCGCCCTAAGGTGCCGTTAACACTTGCGAATTAGGACGGCGGCATTTTTAATTTATGCCAGCGTCTACAGTAAAAAATTTCCCGAGCGCTGTGTGGCCATTTTGAAATACATGGATGTCATACGGAAGGCTCAGATCACAGTTAGTGGTTATGCGTGGGCGCAGTATGACGAAGAGTTTCGGGCCCGTATGGCTTGGGATTCAGAGGCAAAGTGGGGGGAGTTAGACACTGATCTCTAGCAACACACAATAGGTGCACCGGCGGGAGGCAAGTCCATATTTACAGCAAGTGGCTTGCCTTTTGTTTACCGGCCCTTTCAGGGGAAGCCCACCCGAGGAGGGATGGGGAGCGCAACATCTGCACAATATGGATCAGGGGCGTACTGGGAGTTCAATAAGGGCTTGGGCACAAGGGCATATTGTAGGTTCAGACACGAGTGCTCCCAGTGTGGGAAAAAACATCCCTTGGTTAGGTGTTGGTGAGTCAGGCAGCAGGGAGGCCAGCAGGGGCAACAGGCAGGCACTAGTACATCTGTGCCCCCCAGCAAGTCCAAGGTAGTAGGGGGGTAATTGATGGAGCAAAGATTCGCACGAAAAGCAACTTGCTTGAATTCATGAACCTCAAATAACAATAACTATGTAATCAACATGTTTGTCTTACTAATTTACTTTTTTCCCCCTAGATATTGGGTATCCGAGTGAAGCTTGCTTATGTGTTTTCTAATTCTAATACGCTTGCAAATAAAATGGCTGCTACTACGCGGGAATTTCTACTGCGCATGCGTCTGTCATACCCACGTGACATGTCATACTCGCAGTTCTGGAGGGAAGTCTGCGCATCTGCACACTCGTGTTAATATGGCTGCTTTGTTTTCTCACATGCAAGAGGCTTGCACTGCTGCTTTTGCCAAGCTGTTCGTTTTGCCTAATCCTAATGCTTTCGTTTATTGTAAAGTAATGGGCATAGTGTAGAAATTCATGGTATACAGTGTATTCATTTATTCTGTGTTCTAAAACTGTTTCTTTTCCATTTCATGTTACATTTTGAAAACTGGCCTGTCTCGTAACGCTGTACTCTATCTTTGTTAAAACTGCGACTGCGCGAGAACCGCAAGTCTGCGGAGCAGTGACCTTTGGACTATTGCCAAGGAGCCGACTGACTAGAAAATGCTCCTGAGAAAGTCACCGCAAGAATTCTAAATTGCATACATTGTAATCGACAATAGAACATCCATTGTTGGGTGTAAGGAATCGGCATGAGAACCTGAACTTGATGGGCGTGGACATAAATTTGAATAGAGAGACGGAGAAAGTTTAAAGTTTAGGTAGTGTGATGACCTGTCCTCCTCCTTTATCCAATCGAAATTGGGGGATCCTTACACTTGCAACATTGGGGGGTGGTACACTGACCTGGAAAACAGTATAACTAGCGTAGGTTTAGCTAGAGAATTTGTCCGACTTGTCTGAATAGCTGACCTGTCACTGACCCAACGCACTCAATAGGTGACTAAGAGCAGAGGGCTGCGGAGCACTCTGTCGGGAGGTTCGAGAACCCAATCGGGGTTCTGAGAAGTTGAAGTGCTTGCGAAGCATTTTGCTGGTGAAAGCTGTAACCCAATCGGGGTTTTAGCTGATTCCTTGCAGAGAGGGAGTAGCGCAGGCGTTGCAACCGAAACTGTGGGTGCTGGTCTTAACCTTTGGTGGTCCGGTCCTGATCCATATCCTAGGGTTATCCTGTCCTGATTTTCCTGATCTGCACCTGCTCACCTACTGGCACTGAAGTCTTTGGGGTTCCTCTGTCCTTTTTCAACTGACCCGTGGCCAGGGTTGGTCTTCACATCATTCTAGTTAAATATAAATCGGTGTGGGTAATTGTCAATATAATTTGCGTCCTTTTCTTTACCTTCCCTAAAATTTGAAAAGCTTTGATTGCATATGTTCTTTTTTTCTTACTCTTAGTAAATGAATAATTCATGTTTTGCTGTTTATTAGCGTGTTCCATTTTTCTTACCCACCTTTAGCTAAATGCTATAACGCTTTTCCATAGTATATGTTCCTTTTTCCTTACCCTCCCTTTAAGGAGTTAAGCTTGGTTATCTGAATTTATAGTGTGTTTCAATTCTTACCTTCCCTATAGTTATGTGCTAAATTTTAGTCTTGATATTGCATATTGTGGTCTCTGTCTTAAACCACTAATAATTGCAAACTGTTGGTTCAGTATGTTCCCTTTCTTTACCCGCCTTTAGTCAAATTGTGAAAGTCTGTTTCTCAAAATAGCATGTTTCTTGTTCTTACCTTCCCTTTATTTCAAACTTGCTAAATGGTTGGCATAATCTATCTCTTGCATAGCTATACACGGTTTCTGATCTTGGTTATTGATAGTTTAATCGCTTTTATTCTGTGGCTCATGACTTTTGATGATGAGTAGATAAAGAGTTTGAACCTACCCTGAGTCTGTGGTTATTATATAAATGCAAATGTTATGGTATCTTTGAGTGCCTTCCTTTACAATAACTCCCTGATTCATCGTGGTCTTAGGTACTAGTGACCAGGATTGGTAAGTCAATGGTATAGGAATTAGTGGAATAAAATAAAACTGGTAGTAGAGTGTGGGTTACCTGATTAAGATATTGTGCAATTGAATTATGGGCCCAGGTGAGTATTAGTAAATTGTAGTCGGGTGACCTGCGCGAGTATACTTCTTTGGTAGCAGTAGTATGGTTAGGGATTACTTAAAGATAGGTAGTTAGTTAATTGGTTTTGGTTCATATTTCATCGGTCAAATGTGGTATGATTAAAATGTTTTTTTTAATTTAATGCTGCTATATTGAATTTTATGTATTAACCAAAATTGTTCGTACCTGTTATATGTTTGACTGGAATCCCCGGGGGCAAAATAGTGGGTGCTAAATAGAAGCCACATCGCGGAGAGGTCACTTACCTGGAGGAAGTTAGTCCATGGTTGGGCAGAACTGGAAGCACTATTTAGGGTTTTTCTGTATGAATGTGTAAATAAGTGATAGCAAAGAGTTCGCTGGCAAAACATTTGTTGTGATATCACCTAGTAAGGGTCACTCGGAAGGAGTAGCAGGTTCGTCTAAGCTCGATTGATAGCAAAGGGGTTCGCTGGTGAAACTTTGGTCTTAGTATATATCCCGGAGTGGATAAAGTCTGAAGGAGTAGCAGATTCTCTAATGCTTGTGTGAAGGGTAGGCGGAAGGGTTCTACTCGTAGTGTAAGGAACCTAAACAGAAGGGATTTACTTGCAGATAATTATTTATTTCCTTTCTAGTCACTCGGGTACAGTGGCAAATGTTTTACGTTGTTGAAATAATAAAATCTGCACTTTAAAATTAAAAGAATTGAGATTCGTATTACCTTGTGAAAGAGGGAGTCAGTTGCGGAGTTGCTCTGACGTCACTCACTGGTATTGGTCAAGACCGCGGGCGTGTAGCTGAGATAGCATTGTGAAGGAGGGGTGAGCACAGGAGCGTGGGAACTCGTCTCATGCAAAGGCCGCGCACTCATTGGTTGAAATTATTTGAAACCGTAGTGATGATTGGTTGAAGAAAAATAAAAGATGCGCTAGTATTGGAGACATTTAGTAAACAGAAATCAGCATTTTTCGCACGATTTGAATTTTTGCAAAGTATATGTGGTATCCAAGTCATCCAGAAAATCAACCTGATCCAAGATACTTAGGGTTTGCTAACGATCAGATGTTAAGAGGCAGACCTAACAAAATGTACGGAAGTAAGAGAAAATTGTCACTCATAGACAAAGTTAAGAATTACTTTAAAAAAGACAAGCCCATTAAAACTAGAGAAGGAGTTATTATTCCACCACCGAATACACCTGCATCGTTTATGATGTTTGACAGCGGATACCATTCCTGTGTATGGTTAGAAAACTGGGTGGAATACACAAAAGAGGACGGAATTTTGGCATTTCCCTTAGAAGGTACTTTTAATGGAAGAATTTTGTTTAATTTAAGGGACCCGAATGAATGATTTACATCCCAGACCTAGATTAACGCAATATGAGGCCCTAGAAGAATGGGAGATTAAGGCTTTTGAGCGAGACAGACCTTGAATTGACAAATGACTGAGTAAATTTTACCCAAAGGTTCAGCGAGACTCCAAAGATAAACAAATGAAACAATGGATACAGAATATGTTAGTAGAAGGGCTTTACCCAGTACTAACTGTAGAGGAGCCTGTGGGGGGTAGGAGGACTGAAAAAAAAAACATTTAGGGCCATATGTAGGTGGCCAAATACCGATCGGTAACACCGAAAATGGGTCATTTTCGGTGTTACCAACAAATATTAAGCCATGTAGATGTACGTAATACCGATTTGAATCGATAATAACGAATCGGTATTAAACATAAGTTACCGACTAGAAATTACCGAAACAATGAATACCGATTCGGTATAAACGATTCGGTAAAAAGCCCAAAAATGCTATGTAGCTAACCTCTGTAAAACCGATTTTGGCCAAAATCGGTAATAACGAATCGGTATTTAGCACGTTTCAGGAGCATGTGGTAATCAGGAGCAGTCTATATAAACAGACCCAAAATGCATCAGTGTGAACACAATGGCAGGCCTCTATGTCATTGCAAGGCGGCTACGCCTGAGAGCAGCAGGAATGAGTTCAGTTCAAAGCTTTATTTCGATACGCACATGATATCATAAAAGCACATACACAAGATAAAAACAAAGAATCATAATTCATAGGTCGCTACGATTTACCGAGTTAATAACAGTAGAAAAACATCCATGATACAATAAATGGATTAAGAGACGTATTAAACAGTGAAAGCTTTGTAAAGGTAAAAGTTAAAAATGTTTAGTTAAAAAGTGATACATCGCAATAATTTTGCTCTTATTACCCAGGCCCAGCTCAGGAATTTAGCAACCCCACAGACTAGGCGTGTGCTGGTGTCAGTTTTAAGGATTCTCAAGGCTACTGAATGACTCCTGGTGCCAAGCAATAGACATGTGGGTTTTAGCCATCTCTGCCTAGGCTTTACATATGCCGGGCACACAAAAAAGACATGGGCAATGGTTTCGTTAACACCTTTACAGGTAGGACACTCAGATGGGGTTTGATACGGGGGCTTCCATTTACGGGTGTAATCATGCAAAGGTAAGTTTCCCAACCTGAACTGGATGAACAGGGATCTATCTCTTGGTTTTGCAATAAAATCCAGGTAGGGCTCCCAACGAGGCTCAATTTTATGCTGTTTAAACTCCTCAGTCAGCCTACCCTGGTTAGGGTCTCTTAGATCTTGCTCATCCACCCAGTTCCAGTAGACTCGCTTAAGTTCAGACTTGGGTACAGAAGCTCCACGCTCCCATCCAGTTGGGAAGCCAACGTCACTCAGAAGCTTCTTGATATTATGAAGCCAACTAACTTTATGTGAGCCACTGAGGTTCATGACCTCTAGCAAACCATCAAGATATTTGGAGAGCTCAGGTGTCCGCCTGGCCCAATATAAAAGAGGCCGGAGCCTAGCTATATCCCGGATAGGGCGGCGGCCCAAATCACTCAATAGTGGTTTGATAGGGGTACCCATCGGGAGGGATGCTAACTCTCTAAAAAACTTGTTTTCAGAGGTAGTAAGTGTACTAATACACTCGAAGCCCCACAGCTCGGCACCATAAAGGGCGCTGCCCACAGCCTTTGCAGCATATATATCTAGGGCCGGGGCGATAGGCTTAGAGATGGACATGCGGTGTTCCCGCCCCAGGACACCGGTCACCCTTTTGTGGTTCAGAAGCATTTTATCAATGTGGGCCTGCCACTTCAGATTGTGAGTGATTCTGATTCCCAAATAATCGAATTCTTTTATGCGCTCCAAAGGTTCTCCATCTAGGTATAGGGTGGACCTGGAGGACTTACTTGGGTTAAAATAGAGCAGCTTAGTTTTGGTGGTGTTAATGACTAGGCCTCTAAGTTTACAGAACAAGCTAAAGCGATTCAGCAGTTTTTGCAGGCCCACAGGAGTTTTCGAAACCAGCAAGGTGTCGTCTGCGAAGAGTAAGGTGGGCACTTTATCACCCGCTAGGACCGGGGCATCTGCATCAATTTCAAGTAAGAAAGAGACAACACCATTTACAAACAGAGAAAAGAGTGTTGGGGCCAACACACACCCCTGTCTAACCCCTCGCCTAACAGGGATCCTATCGGTTTTTTGCCCTTGAGAGCCCCATCTAATGCGGGCATAGGTGCTTTCATGCATGCGTATCAAGAGATTTAATATTGGAAGCGGGATCCCCATCTCCTCCAGTATAGTCCACAATCGGTCTCGTGGAACCAGGTCAAAGGCGGTCTTCAAGTCAATAAATGCCAAGTAAAGACCGCCTTTGCCGATAGTAACCACCTTCCAGTGAAGTAGGAGCAATCTAAAGGCTTGATCGATTGTACTAGTGCATGCCCTGAAACCAGCCTGGTAGGGGGAAATGATTTTATTTTCCTCTGCCCACAAGAGCAGCAGGAATGATGATCTGGAGACGTGAGGAGCGGGTGTACAGATTACGCATCACTTTGTTCCAATTGACAGACCCAGAAATACATGAGAGATACAGATTGCACCCAGACACCATCCTGTAGCTAATACGGGACCTAAGACCCTATCTGGAGCATCAGACGCCAAGGGCCCATGCTATCCCCACCCATGTGCAGGTACTCTGCTGCCTGCACCTCCTTGCATCAGGAAGTTTTCAGGGTGTGATAGCAGCAGTCATCGGAGTGTCACAGAGCTGTCTATCCCGTTTTTTCAACACCTTCCTGGACGCCATGATGGACAGAATGGAACATTACATTTCCTTCCCCAGTACACAGGCGGAGCTGCAGAGAACCAAGCTGGAGTTCTATCAAATTGCCCATTTCCCCCACGTGATTGGCTGCATCGATGGGACCCATATTCCCATCTGCCCACCTGCAGCAAGTGAATACATTTACAGAAACCGCAAATCCACCCACTCAATCAATGTTCAGATGATCTGCAATACCAAACACATAATAACAGACATCGTGGCAAAATACCCCGGAAGTAGCCACGATGCTTACATCTTCAGGAACAGTGGCATACATACACGTCTGCTTGCTGGTGAATTTGCCGACGGATACATACTAGGTAAGTAAATGTCACACACCCTGATGTACACCCTGGCACAAGCTGTTGGGCCCACCAATCAATGCCACTTACTTCTTTTCATAGGTGACAGCGCATATGCCCTCCGGCCGTATCTACTCACACCATATCTGAACCCAACCACCCGAAGGGAGAGTAGATACAATGTTGCACATAGGAGCACACGCAACGTGGTGGAGCGCACTTTTGGTTTGCTCAAAAGCAGATTCCGTTGCCTCCACAAAACAGGAGGTGCGCGTCTGTACAGCCCCATCAAATGTTGCAAGATAATTGCTACGTGTGCAATGCTACACAATCTGGCCACTAAAAAAGGAACAGCAGTGGAACTAACCGAGTCAGAGGACGAGGACGAAGACAACCCTCAACCAGAGCCCAGCGCAGCTGGTGCTGCTATTGAACATGATGGGAGACAGAGACGGGCAGAGATTACATCTAACTATTTCTGAGTGAGTAACGACACTGAGCCATTTCATGTTACATGTAGAGGTGTTTATTTGGCACACCTCCAGCATTGTGAGCATTGTCCAATTGGACATGGGTTACATCACCCATCACATGCATTTGGACAGCCATTGTCCTTCACTTCTTGCGTCCCCGTGCTGCACGTGCACGTTCCCCATTGACACTGTCTTGTGAGTTTGACCGTTCCTGTGCTGGGACGTTTCGCCCACTACGCCTCCTGCACTCGGTGGGTGATGGTGTAATGCTACCACGGCTGGTAGCCTCCTCACTGTCCCCCCCCCTTCCATATTGGAGGCCTTGGCATTCTGCATGAGCTCCAGCACTGAGGTCATAGACACCATCCCCCTGGCCACATCCCTGCTGCAATGCGCCATCTCCTCCTGCATGGCGATGGACCGGCGACACATCAGTGATGTCGTAGCGGACAGCCGGTTCACCGACTTGGTATAGTCCTGGAGTCTCAGTCTCTCCCGGCGCATGCCAACACGGTCCTGCTCCAGCTGGCTGCAGAGGTTGTCCACCGAGGTAGCTACCCTCTCCATCCCTGCAGACAAATGCTCCCCCATCTTGTGCATATGTCTGTTGATGTTTGCCACCTCCCTGTGTAATTTCTTCATCTCCCTCCATTGCAGGCGCTGGACCTTCAGCATGTTGCCTTCCAGTCCAGCAAACACACTCTCACCCTGCTCAGATGCCACTGGACTGTCTGGCCTTGCCCTGCGGCGTCTTGATGTGAAGAGGGCGCCCTCGGATGCAGGACCAGCCCGCACCCTGTTTGATCTTTCTGCGATAGGACTTTGTTCGCGCTGTCTGCCCTCCTCTGACGACTCCTCCATCTGCTGGAGGGTGATCACGGCATGCCTCCTGCGTGACAGTGGTGGTGATGGTGGTGGTGGTGTTGGTGAACGTTGCAGTGGTGACTGAGTGAGAGGGGATTGCGGCCCTCCCTGGCGCTGTGGTGATGTCTGTGGTGGAGGATTGGCTGGCTGCGATGGCGCAGAGCTTGTGTTCCCTGCAGGCATGCTGTCTTCCTCCTGTTCACTCCCCTCTGGCCTGGCTGACCTGCCTCTGCTGCCCTCAGCTGCACTGCGAGATGACTCGCCTGAAATGACACAAATGTAAATATACTCAATGCTCTGTCTGCATTGCCATTGCATTAAATTACATGCAAACAGTGCACAGTGGTTGTCCTGACCTATCCATTTGATTTGCCATGCTATTGTGTTAGCTGCCTTGACAGTCCTGATCATGAGTTCACACTGACTACATCACCCAGAATGCATTGCAGGTAACCAGTAAGACATGATGTGGAGTGGGAGCACTTTTACCACTATGGGGGTTGGGGTTGGGGAGGGGGTAGGGCAACATGCTGGGCATGCTTCTTACCTTGTTTTCTAGCTGCTCTGGCCGAGCTGTCTGCATCTCCCACGCCACTCACACTCTCCCGCTGGATGGTGGACTCCACCATCTGTTCCAGTGGTGTTGGTACTGGGGCTCGATTTTTTTCCCTCCTCCAGTTTTCCCTGCCAGCCTATGTCTCTCTGCCATCCTCTGTTTTGCAGTTTTTCTGAGGTCGTACCACCTCTTTCTGATGTCCTCTATGGTGCGCAGGGTCACACCTATGGCATTGATCTTGTCCCGAATGGCACTCCATATTTGCCTCTTCTGTGCCTCTGGCACTTGGTGGGACTGGGCTCCAAACAGCTTGTGGTACTCTTGGGTGACATCCTGGATCAGGATCTCAAGCTCCTTGTCGCTGAACTTGAGTTTCCTTTTTCTTTCACCTCCCTCCTTCTCCCTGTCCTGGCTTGCCATTTCAATGCTTGTTCAGTGCTTCTTCTTCCTTTCTTATGGCTGTGTTGCTGCTGGCTCCTCTGCTCTCCTGCCTGCCAGCCTGCCTCACAGTGAGCTCCAGGCCCTGTGCACCTGGCTGGGTGTGGCAACTTCCTGTTTGGGAAGTAATTGGGTGTGTCAGGATTGGCTGATTCACCAAAACGCTATTTTTTAAATTACCGAATCGGTAATAGCCTTTCGGTATGTATTTTTATTAACGATTTGTTCAAAATCGGTATTCAATACCGATTTGCAATGAATCGGTAAAGTTTAACAAATTTTTACCTACATCACGTTTACCTCATTCTTAATACCGATTCGGTATAATTCGGTATTAAGGATTCGGTATTCGCTATTTACCTACATATGGCCCTTAATGACTAGTGGGGATTCAGACGATGATTACATGGAGGATTTGTTAATGAAAAATCCACCACCTTACAATGAGGAACCAAAAACAGTAAATCCGAATAACCCATTTTTTTAAACCACCTTATAATGAGAAATCAAGTAGGGCAAATCCGACTGCCCCATTTTTAAAGCCACCTTTAATTCCGCAAGTGATATATGGGACCTCCATTGAAAGGGTATTACAAGAAAGAGAAAGAGAAGCTTTAAATAAACAGAGAAGTGAATTAATTCAGAAAATTTCTCAATTAAACACAAGTCCTGAAGCTTTGACAATTCCAGTGACTATTGGCCCAGTTGTTCCTTTGTATGGAGATAAGCAGGCTAGTCCAAAAGCTCCAGTTATAACTACATCCGTAGTACAGCCAAGAAAAGAACCACTGATAATAGATGATCAGGCAAGTGAATGTGAGTCAGTAATATCCTTAATGGATTTACCAATAAGAGAACCAGAAGGTGGTTCAATAAGGAGAACTACTCCACTAATTTCAAGAGAAGTGCAGATAGAGACATCTTCGGGAACAAGAAGTGCCACAGTAGTAACTCCTGAAGAAATAGACAGATGGACACGAGAAATAGAGAAACAAAGACCCAGCCCAAGCCATTAGATATATATAAATTGATGATTGAAATAGAAGAAATAATGGCTGGGAATGTGGGATTGGAGAGATTAAATACCCTTACTGAAGATGAATTACTGTTTATTTGCAAAAGTATCACAAGAAATACAAAGGTGTTTCATGAGAAATTAATGGACACTGCAGCTAGCATGGGAATCGGCATTGGTAAATCTAAAGTATTACAGAAACCTTACAGAGTAGAATTTTCTGACAAGGATTTAGAAAACATGAATGTGTCCGGAAGAAAGGTGCAAATAAGAGAGCTTATGACATTGATGCAAAAATGGGGAGAATTAGAGAAATGGAAAGCAAGATGGGCAAAGAAAAAGGAAGAGATTCGATCAGGACAAATGACTTCAAAATATGTTTTAAAAGAAGCATAAAAAGTGGACAATTTATGTCCCATGCGAGAGGTACCAGGTGGAGGCTATGTGCATGTCCCATGGTCCCGACAGGAAATGTTGTCATTTACGAATTATTTCCCAAAGCTTCGAGAAAAACCTGTATAGTGGTACAGACAAGTCGAGAGATTTGTAAAGGTGTCAAAGTGTCTTTTGAAAGACTTAGATGGCTTATTCGACATTGTAGTCCCCGTAGATTTGTAGAACGAATGCAAAATTGCTGTTGATTGGCCTAGCGATGAGTACCCAAGAGACCCAAAGACAGGGGCACCTTCGGAAGATGTAATGAAAAAGTAAAATCAGGTAATACTTTACCTTAAAGGAAAGGTGCCTGCAAAGGAAACAGACTGGATGAAAATAGATAGAACCACTCAGAATAAAGACGAGTCAGTGCATTCATATTATGAACGTTTATTACAGACATTTAAGCAGTACAGCGGATTAGATAACATTGATATGAAAAACATGACGCATTTCATTTATCGTTTTGTGTTAGGATTAAGACCAGAAATTTCACAATGGATTAAAGACAATAAAATTTGTCGGCAGGCGAAACCCATAGATGAGGTCCTAAATTATGTGAAGTATTGTGAAGATGAGCTAGAAAATAAGCGGAAAGAATTAAAAGAAAAAGTCATGTGGGCACAAGTAAAATTAGCTGAGCAACAAGAACAACAGTTAAACCAGATGACTAGCAATCAGAATAAGGGTAATGGAAGTGGAGGAAGGCCCAGGGGAAAATTCAATGGGGAAGATGCGAAAAATAAATTCCCCTGTCACGGGTGTGGCAGGTTGGGGCATTGGAAGGACGAGTGTAAGGCTGTGCAGAATGGTAATGTGCCAAATAATGATTTAAATCCACAGACGCAGAATGAGGTGCCACGGAGGACCCAGCAGCAGGTAATACAGAACCAGATACCCCCAGCACCTATGCCAAAATATAGGAGCAAAGCACAACAGAGTGTAGATACTTCAAATTGAGAAGGAAGGGAAAAAAGAGATGCAGCAACATCACAATTTCCTTTGAATTACACATTCTTTTATGAAGAACTTTACTGACGGTGCCTGAGGGGGGAGGACGAGGGGTGCGTGCTTGGCGCCTCCTTGCCGGTAGACCAGTCAGGGCCATACATTGAAGGAAAGGTTGAAGGAAATGATGTCACCTTCCTGTTGGACACTGGTGCTACCCGTTCTACTGTAAGAACAGCAGACATTCCAAACCTATCCCTCTCGGGAGAAGCGATCCAAGTAGTGGGCGTTTCTAATAAACAAATTAGCACCCCAGTTACAGAACCAATGGAAGTAAGAATAGGGAACTTTAAAGAAATGCATAGATTTGTTGTCTCTGACTCAAGCCCTGTAAATCTATAGGACGAGATTTGTTGTGCAAAATGAATTGCACCATCTTTTACACTCCAAATGGTGTAGAAATTCAGACTCCAGATGAAGACGGAATTTACAAACTAATTGTTAGCAAGACCAGAGACAGAAATTACACGAATTACCATAAAGGATTTACCAGAAGAACTGCAACAGACGGTAAAGCCAGAGGTATGGGACATTACTGGAAAAGATGTAGGACTAATGGCAAATGTTGACCCAATAAAAGTGACCATAAAAGAAGAAGCAGTTTACCCAAATACTCGAGAGTACAAAATGAGTGCAGAAATAAAAGCAGGTGTTGCAATAGAAATAAAGCGTTTGATGGAAGCAGGCATTTTGCAAGAAGTAATGAGCAGTCCATGTAACTCTCCCATAATTGGTATAAAGAAACCGAGTGGTAAGTACAGGGTTGTACAGGACCTTCGAAAGGTTAATAAGATTGTTGTTCCTTGCTGTCCAGTTGTGCCAAATCCTGCAGTGATCCTGTATCAGATACCGTGGGAAGCTGGATGGTTTACCGTCATTGACCTATGTCACGGCTTTTTCTCGATTCCATTGCATCCAGATAGCAAATTTCTTTTCTCATTTGAATTTGACAGTCATGTCTATGTTTGGAATCGTGTCCTTCAGGGTTACACAGAAACCCCCTCGATTTTTAATCAAATTCTGAAAAGGTGCCTTGAGTCATTAGTACTACCTGGACAATCAGTCTTGGTTCAGTATATAGACGACCTTTTGGTGGCATCTAAAACACGAAAAGACTGTGTTGTCGATACCATTGCTTTACTGAATCATCTGGGTGAAGGAGGACATAAAGTGTCCCCAGAGAAATTGCAATTTTGTGCTACCTCAATGAAATATCTAGGGCACCAGATAGAAAAGGGTGTTAGAAAAGTTACCTCGGAAAGAATCAGGATAATTAGAAATATGAATTTGCCACAAACACAAAAAGAGATCAGAATGTTCCTTGGAGTTGTAGGATATTGCAGGAAATGGATTGTGGGATTTGCAGTCCTTGCAAAGCCCCTGATACAAATGACAAAGAAAAGAGCCAAAGATCCAGTAGAGTGGGATGACGAAAACATGACTGCTTTTGTAAAATTACGAGACTGCCTGTGTACAGCTCCAGCTTTGGTAATGCCTGACTATTCAAAAGATTTTGCACTATTTTGTGACACACGAGATAATTGTGCACTTTCAGTCTTGACTCAGATCCATGGACTAGTGCGATGTCCTGTGACATATTTTTCTTCCACATTAGACCCAGTGGCAGCTGCATTGCCCGGGTGTCTGAAAGCAGTAGCTGCAACTTGCATGAACCTTGAGCAGAGTGAATCCATCGTTATGGGACATCCTGTAACTGTGTATGTTCCACATGCAGTTGTAATCTTGCTAACCAGGACTAAGACTCAGTATCTCACACCTAGTCGGCTGACTAAGTACGAGAGAATTCTTGTAGGTGCAGGAAATGTAACCATTGCTAGATGTAATATTTTAAACCCAGCAACCCTACTGCCTAATTCCCATAGTGCAGAACTGAAGGAAGATGTTGAACATGTCTGCATTGACCTGACTGAAGACAGTACAAAACCACGACCAGACATAAGAGAAGAGCCTCTAATTGATTCAGATTTTGAGCTATTTGTAGATGGCTCATGCATGAGACATGAGGAAGGAGGTTTAAGCGCTGCCTACGCAGTGTGTACCTTGGGAGGTCCAGTAGAAGCATCCTATTTGCCTGTAGTCAAGTCTGCACAAGTAGCCGAATTGGTTGCCCTGGCAAAGGCCTGTAAATTTGGGAAAAATTGGAAAGTAGCCATATACACTGACAGCCAGTATGGTTATGGGGTTGTGCATGACTATGGCCAATTATGGATGCAAAGGGAGTTTCTGACTTATTCAGGTACTCCCATCAGAAATGGCACTGTGCCAGAGGTGTCTAATTTGTCAACAAATGAACCCAGGGAAGAAAACAGTGGTATTACCATGAAAGATTGGAAAGGCAGAAAGTCCTTTTATTCGATTGCAGATTGATTTCATTCACTTGCCCCCTTGTATAGGACTAAAATATGTACTTGTCATTGTCTGCCTGTTTTCAAAATGGGTGGAAGCTTACCCTACACGCAGAAACGACAGCATCACTGTAGCTAAGCTGTTACTCCGAGAGCCTATACCTCGTTTTGGTTTTCCAGTAACAATTGAATCAGATAGAGGAAAACATTTTAATAGTGAAATAATGGGCCTAATTTGTGAAGCTTTCCAGATTAAGCAAAAACTGCACTATGCATATCGCCCAGAGGCTTCTGGAGTTGTAGAACAATTGAATGGCACTATCAAGTCAAGATTGGGAAAGATGTATGAGTCAACTCGATTAGAGTGGCCAGATGCTCTGCCACTTGTTCTGATGGGACTTAAAAGTATTCCAGACCAGAAAACAGGCTTAAGTCCCCATGAAATACTGATGAGAAGAGCAACGCGGCAAGCAATGGTGCCAGGACACAAACTGCTAAACATATCTGATCATTTAGTACTGGAATACAAGTGCGTTCTATCTCTTGCCAGGTTGGGGAAGACGCTGTCGCCAGACCAGCAACACCAACACATGACCTGAACCCAGGTTATTGGGTAGTACTTAAGAAACATACTCGGACAACTTGCCTCATACCAAGGTGGGGGAAACCACGTCAAGTGATTCTGGTCACCACCACAGCTGTAAAGTGTGCAGGAGTTCCACACTGGATCCATGCCAGTCACACGAAAAAGGTGACGGAACCTGAGGAAACTGAGGCTGAAGTTTGCGCAGCTGAAGGGTCCCAAGATATCGATCCTGAAGTAGCTGAAGAACAACCGAGCACCAATCAAGATGATTGGAATCCAGTAATCGACATACCTGCAGAAAATTTGCAAACAAGAAGTCAAACCTATCTAGACAGACAGAGCGATAGAGAGGATGAGACAGGTGTAGAAAAAGATACTCAGATCTTAGAAATCCAAGTCAAAAGTGATTCTGAGGAGGACCAGATAGGGAAAGATCAAGTATTCGACAATCCACATAGAACTCCTGAATTTGAAAAAGGGACAGATGGAAATTAGGGCGAAAGCTCAAGCAGAAGAAAATCAAGGGTTCGAAGAGCTTGAGCAGGACCAGGTAGGATTAGACAAATGTGTTCAGGATGAAGAAAGTGAAACAAATAAAAGTAAAATCCAACAGATTCCTGAACAAGGCCACCTTAGTAACCAGGCAGAAGAGACTGAAATAAGACCTCGACCTAGTCAGATAGAGGAGGGAAAGAAGACAACACTGAAACTGATGTGCCACAACAGAATGAAAATAAAAGAGCATTAGAAGAAAACTGGAGAACAGTGCCAGTTAAAAGACTCAGAAAAGGAGACAAATGACCTAGATATGTCAAAAGACTGAGGTTGTAAATGTAATGTAAATGTAAATGTAAAGTATTTGTAGAGCGCACTGCTACCAAGCGGTTTCGTGGCGCTATTACTCATACCGCTGTGGAACCCTTCCTGGCTTTCCCTGTGAAGTGTCCACTCCTGGGCACCCCCAGGGTGAAGCCAGGCATCCTAGCGCTGTTTGGGCCGTTGTGGAGATTAGGCAAGCTATTGCCCAGAGTTGCAGCGTGGGACCCATGATTGGAATAGGCACTGAGGCGAGAATATCAGGTCCGAGGAATTTTTGAGCCCGAGACCCACCGAGGTGGGAATCGAACCCTGGTCCCGGGCCAGAGCTCTGCATCAAGGTCTGCCACTCTAACCATTGATGGTTATTACAAATATGGTGGTCCTAGACGTGAACTTCCACACACAATATTTGATATTATTTCAAAGAAAACTTTCTCAATTCTTATTCCACATGCGAATTCAATCCTGCAATGAAGAATTTTGGAAACAAAAAAGGAAAAAACACAAAAGCCCAAAAACAGATGTCCAGTATACACACAAAAGAAATATTCAATCGTTTTAAAAGTAGAGGAGAAAAGACTCTACTGTTTATTCTCAATAAAATTCCTCCTCATGGTACAATATACAAATATGCAATTATTATGAATCAAAGGGGTTACCAGAAAAGTAAGGTGCATAGAGTGAGAAGTTCAGTGCTCGTGTGAAAGAGAGAAAGGACCGAGAGGTCAGGGGATGGTGGATTACACAATTGTCTTTGAGTCCAAGGTTAAGATAATCCTTGGTATGGTTCAACAGGAGCCTGCCCTCAATAGATTTTTGCAAAGAAATGTCAATCTTTTTGTCTTTGCGGCGATCAATTCGCTCGGAGCTTGGTATCTTCAGAGGGGGTGAGTGGGCAGGGGCATAGGAGATGCAGGCTCAATGCAGGGGAGATTGTCGACGTTTCGACCCAAGGATACGAAGGGCAGTTTATATCCTCATGGACGGGTCTTCATCAGGACGGGAGAGTGAAGGGAAGGAGCTAAGTTACATTGGAATCATGTAACCCCAGTAGTGTGGGTGGACACCTGTAACACAAATGTAAGGGCTAAGTATTGCAAACCAACAACCTGAAGGTTTAGAACTGAAAAACAGTACTCCAAAGGCACTCACCCTTTAATGGTGTGCCATTATGCGAAAAGATCAATTCGGTTTATGAAAGCCGTCCAAACGTGCTCTCGAGTACTGGAGAAAAAATGAAAACACATTGCCATAAATGCTGTGTTTCCTCAAGTACAATTGGACATGTAAAACAATTAGACTGGACTGGGACAATACTACATACAGTGACGTTACATAAAAAGCGCATGAAAGCGCTGGTAGCACTCACCCTCGCTGTGTATGGCGATGGATAGGAAACGATTAGTCAGTCGAACAGTATACACGCTGTGTCTGTAGACAAGAGTATATTGTTAGCCAAATGGAACAAAGGTCCAACTAGAGAGAGCATGAGTAGGAAAGCTCAAGGATGCTCATTGCCATAACATACCCCCTCAGTAGAACTGTGTGGCCTATCAATGGGGCTCTGTCTGTTGGCGACTGCTGAGTGATGCTCAGTCGGCGCCAAATTAAGTAGTGGACGTGACGGAAACGTGCACGCCACTAAGACTCACATTAGAGTCGGGGCTGTTGCCTAGCAACATGCGTGGGTTGGAGAGAAGACAGACTCCAGGCGTACTAGAGATTTGGAAAACATAGTAAACAAAGGAAACAAATGTATGTAAAACAAAATCATTTACAGGTCATATGTTATACAGCACATAATTACGAGATGCAAGAAGAGTTATATACATCTGGATGTCATATTTACATACAATTTCCTGTGACTGCCCGCAATACAAGTAAAACCAGCAAGTTTACATTTAACCATTGTATAGGGTAGCCATTTGCCTTGTTGTTTCTTCATACTCATTCAGACCCCGGTTGACTGTGTCAAATATATGCATCCATTTGCATTCCCGGAGGCTAAGGGTACTTGCAAAATTCCCACCCCTTACATTCACTTGGACTTTCTCCAGAACCCACCAACGGATGCTTTCTGGCGGGTGGCCGAAGGTCAGAAAATGTTCCACCAAGGGGGCGCCCTGTACCTTGCAGCGTATTCTGCTTACATGTTGCAGAATGCGAGCTTTAACCTTCTGTATGGTCTGGCCAACATAAAGGAACCCACAAGGACATCTGATCGCATAAATAACACCGGCCGAGTTGCAATTGGTTTGTTGGCGCAAGGTGTGGGTGTAGTTGTTATGCGTACACTGTTTGATTTCCAGAGTCATGGGGCAGGCTTTACACGAGCCACATTTAAAGTGGCCGATCACTGGTGGAGTATTCCAAAGTGTTGTTTGTGTGTTGCTGGGTTTGCTGTGAAGCAGGGATCAGACTACATGGTCCCTCACGCACCAGTAGCAACTCATATCCTGACTACTCTAATACTTTTTTAGAGGAGGAACAATGGGGAGGCTACCAAGGCAGAGGCCGTCCCTGGGGGAGACCCAGGGGCCGCGGACAATCGAACTGGAATCAAGGGAGGGGTGGAACAGGAAAGAAACAGGTCCACTTCAGACCGGAACAACATGGGGAAATCAGAACCCGGTATGTCTTCCCCAAGATATACTATGTGGGTAAAATCCCTGGAAACAACGAAGAAACTAATGGGTTAGTACGTAGCAAAAGAGGAGATGTTGGAGAAATAATAGGTGATATATTTAGTGCATTGATACCTACAGTGGGAGTGGCTCTGAATACACACCGAATCTGCAAATTGTCAACAGTAGTGGATCGGTTATCAACTGACACTGCTGGAGGGTTCTTGATGGTCAATACCGAATTGGTTGAGATCAGATCTACGGTTTTAAAAAATCGACTTGCCCTTGACACGTTATTGGCAAAAGAGGGCGGAGTCTGTAGGATGTTGAAAGCGCAACATTGTTGCACTTACATTTCACACAAAAGTGTTGAAATTAAGAGGTATGTGAGAAATATTACTAATTTGGAAAAATAGCTTAAACAACTGGAGGTTGATAGTGCATTGAAGAGACTTACTGATGGTCTCTCCTCTGTAGATAGTTGGTGTTCTAATTTAGGTAAATGTCTTGTGAGTAAATACTGATGCCAATGGCGGGAATAGGTTTATTCGTTTTAGGAATAATAATTTGTTGCAAATGTCGAAAACATAAAAAGAAATATTCCGTGAATAAGCGAGGAGTAAAAAGAAATATTGAAGAGCTTGAATTAGAAGAGTTAATTAGCAAGATATAAAAGAAAATGAAAAATTCTCATCCTGTAAATGTAAATTAATACTTGTATAGCGCACTACTCACCTGCAAGGGTCTCAAGGCGCTTGTACGAATACCGCTGTGGAACCCATCCTGGCTTTCCCTGTGAGGCGTCCACTCCTGGGCACCCCCAAGGTGGAGGCCAGGCATCCTTAGCGTTGTGGGGGCCATTGTGGAGATTAAGCAAGCTATTGCCCAGCGTTGCAGAGTGGGACTCCATGATTGGAATAGGCACTGAGGCGAGAATTATCAGGTCCGTGGAATTTTGAGCCCCAGACCCGCCGAGGCGGGGAATTGAACCCTGGTCCCGGGCTAGACCTCTGCATCAGGGTCTGCCGCTCTAATCATTGAGCCACACTTCTCCACAATGATAATGCTATCCTAATAATAATGAGAAAAAGCAAATTAGAAAGTTTGAAAAGATTGAAATGGGTGAAATGTGAGAAGTTGGCATCTGTTTCATTAATTGGTGATGATATAAAATATCATCAAAGAGGGGATTGATGGAGCAAGGATTTGCACGAAAAGCAACTTGCTTGAGTTCATGAACCTCGAATAACAATAACTATGTAATCAACATGTTTGTCTTACTAATTTACTTTTTTTCCCCTCGATATTGGGTATCCGAGTGAAGCTTGCTTATGTGTTGTCTAATTCTAATACGCTTGCAAATAAAATGGCTCTTGCTACGTGGGAATTTCTACTGCGCATGCGTCTGTCATACCCACGTGACATGATGTACTCGCAGTTTTGGAGGGAAGTCTGTTGCATCTGCGCACTAGTGTTAATATGGCTGCTTTGTGTTCTCACATGCGAGAGGCTTGCACTGCTGCTTTTGCCAAGCTGTTTGTTTTGCCTAATCCTAATGCTATAGTTTATTGTAAAGTAATGGGCATAGTTCAGAAATTCATGGTATACAGTTTATTCATTTATTCTGTGTTCTAAAATTGTTTCTTTTCCATTTCATGTTACACTTTGAAAACTGGCCTGTCTTGTAACGCTGTACTCCGTCTTTGTTGAAACTGCGACTGCGCGAGAACCGCGAGTCTCCGCAGCAGTGACCTTTGGACTATTGCCAAGGAGCTGACTGACTAGAAGATGCTCCTGAGAAAGTCACCGCATGAACTCTAAATTGCATACATTGTAATCGACAATAGAACATCCGTTGTTGGGTGTAAGGAATCGGCATAAGAGCCTGAACTTGATGGGCGTGGACATAAATTTGAATAAGGAGACGGGGAAAGTCTAAAATTTAGGTGGTGTGATGACCTGTCCTCCTCCTTTGTCCAATCGAAATTGGGGGATCCTTACACCTGCAACATTGGGGAGGTGGTACACTGACCTGGAAAACAGTATAACTAGCGTAGGTTTAGCTAGAGAATTTGTCCGACTTGTCAACTCAATAGGTGACTAAGAGCCGAGGGCTGCGGAGCACTCTGTCGGGAGTTTCGAAAACCCAATCGAAGCACTTTGCTGGTGAAAGCTGTAATTCCTTGCAGAGAGGGAGTAGCGCAGGCGTTGCAACCGAAACTGTGGGTGCTGGTCTTAACCTTTGGTGGTCCGGTCCTGATCCATATCCTAGGGTTATCCTGTCCTGATTTTCCTGATCTGCACCTGCTCACCTACTGGCACTGAAGTCTTTGGAGTTCCTCTGTCCTTTTTCAACTGACCCGTGGCCAAGGTTGGTCTTCACACCATTCTAGGTAAATATAAATCGGTGTGGGTAATTGTCAATATAATTTGCGTCCTTTTCTTTACCTTCCCTGAAATTTGCAAAGCTTTGATTGCATATGTTCTTTTTTCTTACCTTTCCCTTAGTAAATGAATAATTCCTGTTTTGCTGTTTATTAACGTGTTCCATTTTTCTTACCCACCTTTAGCTAAATGCTATAACGTTTTTCCATAGTATATGTTCCTTTTTCCTTACCCTCCCTTTAATGAGTTAAGCTTGGTTATCTGAATGTATAGTGAGTTCCAATTCTTACCTTCCCTATAGTTATGTGCTAAATTTGAGTCTTGATATTACATATTGTGTTCTCTTACTCAAACCACTAATAATTGCAAACTGTTGGTTTAGTATGTTCCCTTTATTTACCCGCCTTTAGTCATATTGTGAAAGTCTGTTTCTCGAAATAGCATGTTCCTTGTTCTTACCTTCCCTTTATTTCAAACTTGCTAAATGGTTGGCATAATCTAACTCTTGCATAGCTATACACTGTTTCTGATCTTGGTTATTGATAGTTTAATCGCTTTTAATCTGTGGCTCATGACTTTTGATGATGAGTAGATAAAGAGTTTGAACCTACCCGAGTCTGTGGTTATTATATAAATGCAAATGTTATGGTCTCTTTGAGTGCCTTTCTTTACAATAACTCCCTGAATCATCGTGGTCTCAGGTACTAGTGACCAGGATTGGTAAGTCAATGGTATAGGAATTAGTGGAATAAAATAACACTGGTAGTCGAGTGTGGGTTACCTGATTAAGAATATGTGCAATTGAATTATGGGCCCAGGTGAGTTTTGGTAAATTCTAGTCGGGTGACCTGCGCGCTCTATCAAGGGGTCTCAGGGATCTGGGCCAAAGGGCTCCTACGCCAATTAAACTGGAAGTTTTGGCGGAGGGGTTGCAGGGGTATGGGAATTTGGAAGCCAGACAGCTACTGTTGGAAGGTTTTGTTGAGGGTTTTCATTTGGGTTACAGTGGTTAACGGGAGAGACGGTGGGCACGGAATTTGAAATCAGCACAAGAGCATAGTTCAATCGTGCAGGACAAATTTGATAAGGAGGTCAGAGAAGGAAGAAAGGCAGGTCCTTTTGATGATTGGCCAGTGGAAGATTTGATTGTTTTACCAATCAGGGTGGTCCCCAAAAAAGAAGTGGGCCAGTACATACTGATGCAACAACTATCGTGGCCTGAGGGGTCTTCGGTCAATGATTTTATTGATGAGTAGGCAGCCTCAGTGTCCTATTCCTCAGTTGACGTTGCTATGTCACTAGTGGTGACCGCGGGCGCAACTGCAGAAATGGCAAAATGCGATATAAAATCCGCATTTCATTTACTTCCTGTCCACCCGGATGATTGGAGCCCTTTTGGGCATCCAATTTGAAAGTAAATGGTGTGTGGATAAGGCATTACCGATGGGTTGTTTAATGTCTTGTGCCTTGTTCGAATGTTTTAGCAATTTTTTACAGTGGTATTTTAAACAACGATCTGGCCATGAGCTGGTAACACACTATTTGGATGACTTCTTATTTGTCGGTTCCCCGGGCTCCGTGGAGTGCCAGGTAGCACTGGACACATTCCATGAGCTCATGGGAGCGTTCGGAGTGGCTTTGGCACCTGAGAAAACGATGGGCCCATATATGATTATGTCTTTTTTGGGAATTGAACTTGACTCAGTGGAGATGCAGGCACGGTTACCCGTGGATAAGAAAACAAAGATGCTGGAATTGTTGGAGGAGATGTTGGCAAGGCCCAAAGTGTCGGTGAGAGACATACAGGTTCTGTTGGGCCATCTCAATTTTGCCTGCAGGCTGGTCAGAGCAAGGAGAACCTTTTGTAGGAGATTGGGGCGGGCGTTAGCTGGACATTACTTACCTCACTATCATGTCCGTTTGTCTGCTGGGGTCAAGGAAGATTTACGGATGTGGAAGGTGTTCCTGCACTCATTTCATGGCATTCTATTGGCCAGGGATGATGATTTTCAGTGGGATGTGCAGATTTTCTCTGATGCGGCAGGCAGGGACGGTTTTGGTATATACTGGCAGAATAAGTGATGCGCAGAGAAATGGCCTGAACAGTGGAAAGATGGTGGGAGGAGCATTGCCTTTTTGCAACTGTTTCCGGTGCTAGTGGCTTTGACACTGAGGGGTGAGGAACTGGCACATAAGAAAGTTTTATTTCAAATTGATAACATGGCTGTAGTGGAAATCATTAACAGGTAGTCGGCAAGAGACAAGCAGATTTTGAAATTGTTGAGGGTGTTTGTACTTGGGTGCCTTCGTCATGATATTGCGTTGAGGGTGCTCACATCCCCGGTGTAGACAATGACATTGCGGATGCTTTGTCTCGTTCGCAGTGGGAGAAATGTTGTGGGCTGGCCAAGGAGGCGGACAGGACACCGACCCTAATACCGGATCATCTGTGGTATGTAGGTGACGTAGGGTTATACAACTGGTGGTAGGTTCCTTGTCAATTTCTACACGTGCAGCATATGCCCTAGCATGGAGAGAATTCTTAGCGTCAGGCGCATGTCGCCGGGAGGAGGGATGGCGGCGATCAGAAGATGTGGTACAGTTTATGTTGGACCTCATGGAGAAAGGCCTTTCAAAGGTCACCATTGCAGGGAAGTTGGCGGGTGTCTACTTTATGGGGAAATTGTTGTGGGGCTACTCACCTTCCGCAGGGGAGGTAGGGAAGCGGATGTTAAAAGGTTGGGCTAGGGAGCGGGGTAGGGAGTTTTCAGTTCGTAGGCCTTTGTCATGGCAGACCTTAGCGCGTTTGTTGGGAGCTTTATTGGTTGTTTGTAGGGACACTTTTGAGTCATGACTATTTTCTACCCTTATGGTTTGGATGTTCTTTGGGGCTTTTAGGATTTCCGAACTTCTAGGTTCCAGGTCAAGGAAGTCTCTTTTGCAGAGCAGGGGGTTCATATTTGGTTGGCCAGCTCAAAGTCGGATCAGAGGAGTACAGGGAAAGGTATCTGCCTGGAGGCAGCATCCCCGGTGTTGACATGCCCCTTACTTTGGGATCAGCGTTGGAAGAATTTTCCGGAGGGGGAGGTAGCGATAGGGTCTTCTGTCACGCTGATGGGAGCCGGGTAACAGATTATCAGCTGCGTATGGTGCTACGTAAGGCCTTGAATAACATTGGCTTGGATGGGGCACAGTTTGGGACCCATTCTTTTAGAATTGGGGCGGCAACAGAAGCCTGCAATCAGGACTGGTCTAGGGGGGACATCATGAGGTTGGAGCGCTGGTCATCAAACTGTTTTCAGCACTATGTGAGAGGTACTGCGGAAGAAGCCCTGGCATCATCTTCGTTGCCTTGATCTCATTTTGTTTTTCTTGTTACAGGTTCTGTAGCGGGACCTTGCTCATCGGAATTGATCATCTGGATAATGGGGCATTCTTTCGTTAAATGGGCCCATGTTCAAGCTTGCCGTTCTTATTTTGGAAAATCTTTGGGTTTTAATAAACTTATTTTTAAAATTGTTTGGAAAGAGAAGGGTGGGATGTTGTGGAAAGAATTGGTACCTGCTTTAAATAGGTGGTTGGTTGGGGGCCAGTGCCCGGACGTTTTGTTAATAAACTTGGGAGAAAATGATCTTTGTGTGGTCAAAGGTGTGGTGCTGTTAAGAGCTATAAAGAGAGACTTGGCTCTTTTGAGGGAGCAATGGTCGGGTTGCCACATTTTGTGGACAGAGCTGGTGCCGCCGAGAATCTGGAGGGGTGCTCTAAATCCCAGGGCAATTGACAGGACACGCAGGAAGTTTAATTTGGAAATTTCAATGTTTTGCAGGAGCCTAGGTTTTGGGAGAGTGAATCATAACGATATTCGTTATGAGTCAGTGGAATTTTTTAAAGGCGATGGGGTCCACCTATCCAGCATGGGAATGGACCTTTATTTGCTGGAGGTTCGAGAGATTTTATCTAGATGTTTGAATGTCCTAGAGCGCTCGAGGGAGGCTTAGCTGAGTTAATTTTGTTGGGGGGCAGAAAAGGGGGTAGTTTTCTCCCCCACCCCCGGCTTTCTGGGTGGCGGGAATTAGTTGAGGTTTGTCAGGTTTGGCTGAGTTTTTGGTTGGATATTTTAAAGTTGGGGCATCGACAGGGACTGTCTGGACAGGTTGTTTGTTGGGGTAGTTACAGAGGTTGGGTGAGCGTAAAGTGGTCAAGGAGCAGGCATGGGAATTTTTGTGTAACAAATGGTTTGTATTTTTGTAGGTTTATATTTTTATGCATTGAATTATAGTGTTGGTATTTTGTAATGTTGTAATGTACGGGTGGGGGCGGGTTCGAAAATTGTTAGGGGCGGGGGAGGGGTGAGGGGGTCTAGGTAAAGTGTTTTATTTAGTGAGGTTTAGTTTTGTAAGGCATTGGCCGAGGAGGTTTTATTGTTATTGTACACCTGTTTCAATAAAGCAGCCTTTTTCACACAAAATCTGTTTGTAGTCTGCTCCGCCCCACCCCTCCCTCCCTACCTTATTTTTCACAATGGCCCACCCTTACTTACATGCATTATGTACTGATTCCCCCATGGTCCGTTTTATTCCGCAATTCTCTAAAAAAACGAAACCAAAACACAAAAGCAACACACTGCGCAGTATACTGAATAACAAAAAAAATGTATTATCTACAATGCTTCATTTGTTGCTCTGTACAATTTGCACACTCCAATTAGTGTTCAACATATTTAATGCAGCAACATATGGGGCAGTTTTTATGACTACATATCAAAATTGCCTCATTAACAACCATGCTTCTTATTATATTCTGTATGAAAATTTGCTTTAACGTGCCCCATTTTCCACTACTTTTTCCCAAAATGTTCCCAGGAATGAGGAAAGAACCTCTGAACCCTCCTTGTATCAATTCGGCTTGCTCAGTTCACATCATCCCTATCTAAAACCCAACCTCAACTTTTATACGCCACCCCTTTAAAATATCGCCAGCCACCAATGACCGGCAGCTTTTTTAGTGGTGCTCTTCATCAGTTATTTTGGAGGTGACTGGCAGAGTCCACAATGGTTATCTGTGGGTGGTGTGCTTATGGCAGCTGGGGTTGCATTTTTCTCGTTTACCTCACTTTATCTCCCCTCATATCAGATACAAAAGATGAACTCCTCCCATTGTAATAAAGGTTTGTGTTTCAATGTGAATAACTCAACCAAAGATCCCTTGGAGTCGTCAGTGTGCTTCAAGGAATCAGGTGGAAACAACTACTCCCTGTACTTAGTTTTATTAATTTGTGCACATACTTATCTTTGTATAAATCTTTATTTCGGCACGTTGCCATAAAAGAATTAATAAAAACATGATACACCGGAGGCCCAAGTCGCTGGATGAGGAGAGGAGAGTGAGTTTGCACCCCCAGATAACGTGCGTTGACTCCTGGGGCGGGGTGCGGGCTTGGAGGGAGACGCTCTCGGCCTCTCTCTCATTCCACCAGCGCGAGCCTCTGCTTCGGCTCGTATCATGGCCCGTATGTCAAGGGAGTGGCAGTACCGGGGCCAGAATGTAGAGCTGCACCTTTTGTTACACCATACCCGTGTTGGGGGCAACTGTTGACAGAGGTGACTGCGAGTCAGAAGGAGTGGCGGAGAGACCGCTTAAGGCACCGTGATTGGTGCCGTAGTGTATTACGCATTATTTTATTTCTGCATTACGGAGTACCTGATTGTTGCATTACACATTGCATCATTTCTGCATAACGAAGTACCTGATTAGTGTATTACGCTTTGCATTATTCCTGCATAACAAACTACCTGATTATTGTATGACGCATGCCATTATTTCTGCATAACGAACTACCTGATTGTCGTATGACGCATTGCATTGTTTCTGCATAATGAACTACCTGATTAGCGTATTATGCATTGCAATATTCCTGCATAACAAACTACCTGATTAGCGTATTACACATTGCATTATTTTTAGCTTGCAATGTGCCTAATTGTTGCCTTACGCATTGCATTATTTTTACATTGCAAAGTGCTGATTGTTGTGTTACGCATTGCATTAGTTTTACTTTGAAAAGTGCTTGATTCTAGCATTACGAACTACATACTGTTGTGTTCTTATCTAGGACCCTAATTCGATATTTCCGATTTATGCCCTTGTGAGGTTATAATCAATAATGTCCTGACAAAGGCATAAGAATCAGATTCATATTCAGTAATAGCCCATGCAATCCAAAGCACAGCATGGCTACTCCCATCGACTCCTAGAAAGCACAACGCGTTCTTTAAACAAACCAAGCCTCCAGCAGCCCGGGAAAAAAAACCCTGCTTTTGTTTTGATTTGAACAAGAACTCCTGAAGTCCTGCAAGAACTGTTAGTTCTTGGTGACGTCTTATGTCCAACCTTACGTCAAACCCGGCACCTTTCAGGTATAAAATACCAACAGTTGCCTTAAGCAAAGACAAGGTGGTTCGGAGCAGAGCGGCCATCTACTTGCCCGAGAGCCCAGCTGATGCGAGTGCCCGCGGAAGCCGCCCCTCCTGTTTGACGCACTGAGAGAGATGCTGTCTTTTTCCCCAGCCGAGAAAATCCAGCTCTGGTGTTTCCAGCCTACCCTTGCGGGTTGCTGGGATATCGAGTCCTGAGGAAAGAGATACCAGACCTCCCACATTCTATTACCAAGGTACGGAGCTGACTAAACCCTTAGGAGAATTCTTGATGCAGATTCTTGGCAAAATTACTTAAACCAACTTTACTTAACACTGCTACTTCCTTGTCCCTTCCCACATATTAAGCTTAGGTCAGGTACACCGGGGTAGGCTTAGTTAGAAGCACCAGTTGAGCCTTTTAGCCAATGTATATATGTATGTATATATTCTATCCATTTTAAAGTATCATATGGCTAAGAAACCGTATCAATGCTATTACAGAATTATTTCATAATACTACTTTTACTGTACGCACTTTACTTTACTTTAAGTATTGCAATTGTGGCAATTCATTTCTCTTGCATGAGAAGGAAGACTGCTCAATAAATAACACCGTTTTATTGAAAACGCCCGTCTCTCCATTTCTCTGCACTCTGGTGAAACTAAGTATGCACTGTTGACTGAGTGAAATAATTGTCTATTGTTTTCACACGACTCTAGAGATGTACTCTTATTCTGAGGGAGCAAAGTTGTCATGTTTATGGGGTTGTCGGAAACTGAATCCCTTCTTGTCTGAGCCAGGGAAAGTGATCCATCCCTCGTCATTCGAGAAAGTTTCCAGTGACCTCTGAGCTAGCTGGCGCAACCTAAATTAAGTTTAACATAGTCAGTAGAGACCTAGATGACCTCAGTCCTATGTCTACACTGCTGTTTATGTTATTCCAATGCGCAGAGCCTATTGGGAAAATAGGAACTACACTACATGGCGCCCAACATTTGGTAAGGCGATAATCTAACCCAAGACAATAGAGTAACTCAGTCGTGCTTTTTCACACAGAACCCTTTCCCTGAAAAACTCCAATAGACGTCTGGAGTGGGTGAAAGGTTAATATCCGCCGGAACTTAGTAGGATGAGAATCTTATGTATTAGTTTCTGGTTTTGATCAACGTTGAAGGATACAGTGTTCCAAAATATTGTGCACCTAATCTTTGTTTCCTTGAACTAGATCTGCAACAGAAAACTTTCAGTCAGTAAAATGACAGAAAGTGATGAGGAAAGGGAGCGAGTAAGACTAGCAGCTCGACTCTTAGAGGAAGACACAAGTCTTCATGAAACCAAACCGGATGCAATACTCATTCCGGTCAATCTAAGAAGAACTATAACTCTAAAACTTATAGAAAATGGCCTGACACCGCGAGGTGGTACAGTCATATTCGTGATAGAGGCACACGAATATCGGCAGACAGAGGTATTCTATTCATGGATACAATTTCCAGCAGCACACGCTACGACAAAGGATTTCCACTATTACAAAATAGAGGAACCTCCGTATGAATACACTCCTTTCGAGGAGATTGAAATTCCACTAAAATACCAAGAGCACCTGCTCATGTTTAAAGGCGCCCTAACACATAATGATCACATCACCAGGCTCGGTCCACTAGGTAGACCAGGAGCAACGTGGCCGGTTCAAGCCAGCTACACACCACATCCAAACATTGATAAAATGTCAGTTCCTGAACTTTTAGCTCAGCTAAAATTCTTAATTAAAATACATAGACAATTAGTCCAATATGTCATGCGGACCTCAATAGTCCAAACGACATTAAACATTCCACAGCAGACCCCTCACCAGGGGACCACAAACAAAATTGCACCACAGAACATACAATCATGTCTTGGTAAAGTACCCATAAAAGGGGAACAAATTCCATTTTGGTTAGCACAGAAAATTACTCAAATAGAGGCAGTATTTCCTGAAACTACGCCTACTGATAAACACAGAATTCTGACTATCTGCCTCCCGATGGGGATGGCACCACATGTGGAGGACTGTGACACTTGGGTCACAGTCTTTGCTTCCATCTACACAAAAACACACGGTGTCCCGTCTATGACGGTCATACCGGATGTATTAAGACAGATTTAAAATGAATACGGTCCAGAACCAGCTTTAACTCTGGGTATGAAATTACTAAAGGACTTCAAGCTGGTCTCGGCTATATTATATCCAACATAAAAGGTGAAGCAGCATCTGTGGCGATCCGCCAGAAACTGAAGGAAACAGATATAGCAGCCCAACCATTGGAACTTGCCAGAATCATAGAAAAATCCTATGAAGAGCTAGGAAGAGATAGATGGGTGGGAAACCGATAAAACCCCAACTAACTGAAAATCCTGAAAAAACATTTATTAAAAATAATTTAAAAACTCCAAAAAAGAACTGGGATGGTAATAAACAATCCACTCCCAGGGAAAAACGTTTCCAGTCCAGAGGAAGGTCTCCTCAGCGTAGAGAGAGAGCTCCAGGCCGAGAAGACAAGTCTCCTCAAAGGTAACCCTCTGAAAAAAGATACAACCTTAGAGATAGGGATAAAATAAGAAAACCAGAAAAGATATCAAGATGTTGATACACGTCCCTCTAGATCATTCTCACTGAATCCTTCTCGATCTTCCTCACAGAAATCAGAAAGAAGAGGACGATCAGAACACAGAGAAGAGCACGCCAAGTCCAAAGACAAGAAACCTGCTCATCAAAGTAAAAAATTACAATTTCCCAGAAAGAAGGTAGCAAGTATTAAGATTAAACATGCCGAGAATTCTGAGGACACAGCTGAAAAATGGAGAGTGGGCACAGACAATGCTAGACAGCGGAGCAGAAGTGACCATAGCTCACAAGAACCTAATGAATCTTCTGGAGACAGTGGACACGAATGAGTACATTCAAGTGGAAACTGCAGACACCCGAGTTAGTGAGCCCCATAAGCTATATGAAATAACATTACGTATAGAGGGAGATAAAACCAGGAAAATAAAAAGTCTCTTTTGGGAAAAACTTTCAAAAGGCTATGACATTCTGTTAGCTGAGAAAGACTGGCCACCAGAGTTTGTCAGGGAGTGCCCTCATGGCGAACAAATGATTGTGCCTGCCTTCTCGAATCATATCCCGATTCATAAAAACTACACATATGCAAGAAAATGGGCAGTAGCCCAAGCTCCTGCTTTGTACAAAAATCATGTAGGATGGGATAAGGACTCACCTCACCACAAGATCCAGTTAAAAAAACAACCCACTGCACAAAGGCAATACCCAGTTAAACAAGAAGCTAAAAAACAAGTCAGGGAGATCTTAGATCAACTTGAGTACCAAGGGGTGATCGAAACATGCACCTCTCAAATGAACAATCCTTTGTTTCCTGTCTCCAAACCAGATGATTCGTATTGTCTAGTTTTGCACTACAGACACCTTAACTCCTGTTGTAAAACATTTGCAGTGCAAAACTCACATAGTGCAGCACTAATGAACAACATTGTGCGCAAAAAGTATAAAACGACACTAGACATCTCTAATGGATTCTTCTGTCAAAACATTGCACCAGAAAGCAGGCATTTGACCGCTTTCTCAATATTTGGATTGCAAAAACAATTTTGCCGACTCCCACAGGGATTCAAGAATAGCCCAGGATTATTCTCAGCAAGGGTAACAGAGTTACTACAAATATATGATGATGAAGCATTATCATATGTTGATGACATCTATCTCACAGATGATGACCTGGAGACTCACTTAAAAAGGGTGAACACCATAATACTTGGACGCGCCTCAGAGGGTTACAAATTCAACTTTAAAAAGTCATGAATTGCCCATCTAACTGTCCTATTTTTAGGTTATGAATTATCAAGTGAAGGCAAAAGCCTAGCAAACAATTTCTTAGAGAAATGTGCTGTACTCAAAGCACCAAAAACGCTGAAGAATTTACAATCACTACTAGGTTTCCTGAATTTCGGAAGAACATATACTCTAAATCATGCTGAAAGAGTTAAACCTCTCTTTGAATGAAGAAAACTAGATTTCAAACAAAACAATTGGACTCAGAAACACACAGAAATTTTGAGATCACTACAAACAGACATGTTAACTAAAACAAAATTGCAAACACGTGAGAACACACGCAATCTTGTAATCCGAGTCATCCAAGGAAGAAGCGGATTCACATACCTGACCTCTAATGAGGGAGAAACGGTACCTATAGCTTACAAATCAAATTTGTACACCGAAGCTGAAATAAAATTCAGATCCACAGAGAAAATTCTAACTGCGGTTAGAACTGCTGTAGCTAAAGAAATAGCCCTAGCCCAAGGCAAGAGAATAACTGTTTTTTCAGCAGAATCCGCCCTTGAGGCGTTAACAAGTCCACGTAACTTGGTTAAAGGAGTATTAGATCCAGAATGGATAGAATGGGAAACTTCTTTGGCTACAGAAGATGTTAAATACTATTTTGACCCAAAACTGAAAAAACTAGATGATCTAGTATATGAAAGGGAATATCCTCTGCCAGCTGAAATACTGCCTCTAGAAAAATATACCTGCGTAATCTATATGGACAGATTCGCACAACATTTTGATGTAGAAAACAAATCCTATGATGCATCATGCGCAATTGTTAAATGTCGCTGGTGCTCTGGTAGATTCAAACCAATGATTACCAAAACGGAATCACTCAGGAAGTGTTCAGCTCAGCGAGCTGAAATAAGAACCTTAAAGATGGTGCTTGAAAATGCTGATCGCGAATTCCCCACACTAATAGTGTGCGATTCGTATTTCTGCATCAAATCCCATAACAGTGACATGCAGACATGGATCAAAAACAGTTACAAAGATGACACAGGTGCCACAATAAAGCATAAAAAGCTTTGGGAACAGGTAGTTCTTTTACAGAAAGAACTACGAAAGACTCACGTGATACACGCATTGAGTCATCGACGTGATGACGTTCACGTTGCAGGGAATTCATTTGCTAACACAGCCATAGCGGAATCGGCTCGCCCGGCTTCCGTAGCCACTGAAAAGCGTTCAGAAAAACACATAGATGGGGAAACCATGCCAGTGGTAAAAGCCTCATTGAAAGGCGATTATTCAGCATTACCTCTCAACTATCCACTCAGTAATACATACATAATTGACGCAAACTCCATTCTGTTTGCTCGAATCCCTGGAGTGGGGGATGGGGTAATTCCAAACACGAACAGGAGATTCTTCTTACTACAAGAAGCACATATGGGGTTGGGTCTGAGGCACCAAGAAATCCTGAAATCTTTGATGGACCTACAATCAGAATATTGGTGGCCTGGAATGAGCGTAGATATCTACTATTTTGCAAAAAATTGCAAGAACTGCAACAGAGATCGCAGTTGTGAACCGGTCCAGCCTGTAGCCCAGATACCATTACTAGAAAGATTCAGGCTATCTTTAACGCAGAAATCCAATAGGAGAAATGCGTCCCCATAATAATTAAGACAGAATTCACTTAAAATGTAGACCACCACACTAGGCTGACGCCAGAACTGTTATAAAAGATTTGCGAGTCTTTATCGGCACATACGCAATTGGCATGCTACATTCTGATCAAGGTCCCGCGTTTAGCTCTCGAGTTTACAAAGAGGCCATGAACAGTATGGGCATCGCATTGCGGTATTCTAGTCCCTTCCATCCTGAGGGAAATGAGGTTGTGGAAAGAAAAAACCGGGACATAAAGCAATCTATAACGGCGAGGGTATTAGGTTCAGGTGATGGGTGGGTCAAACATTTAACAAGTGTCCAACGTAGTCTTAATAATCTGCCAAGAAACTCTCGAAAAGGTCTCATTCCATACGAACTATTGTTCGGAACTAGAATGCATATTCAGGACTTAGATAGTCATACTTCAGTGGTAGAAGAAAAAAGCTTTGATATCAAAGATCATTTGGCTGTTTTACAGGATCTAAATGAAAAAAGAAAAAACCTGAGTAACATAAAGCTGAAACAACAGTCGACATCCACTAAAGTAAAACCACCTGTCCCAGCAAGACCTGTCTGGATTTCAAAAACTGGGGATGTGGTCAGAGAAAAGATCGCGGTAAAGAAGGAATTTGGGCCTTCTTACAGAAAAGCAATACCTGTCTTAGCTATCAACGGAACAAGATCAGTAGTACTACCGCCCCTTGCTGGTAAAAAGGAGAACCGAGTTGTATCCATCGACCTGGTAAAACCACAATCATGTGGCCAATAATAAGTAGTAGGCCCAGTGGACTCCCAAGAAATAGCAGAATACCAAAGTTTGCTACAATCCAAGAGGCTCATACTGAGAGACTAATCAAAATCGAAAAATCTGCAATGAATAAACAAGGACTATGCAATAATGCCATGGAACTTGTGCCTCTTGAAACCCAAATAATAACAGTTCGTCAAGAAACACCAATCTACAATGATGAAGCTTCAGACTAATCTAATGAAACAAAGAAAAATGCAAAAGCAAATGAAAATCCGGAAGCAATTCCAACAATTGACAGAACTGCATCAGGCTACTTCATCAACTTCGACAATTTCTCTGAAGACATAAGCGAACATGAAGAAACGCCTCCAACACAGAGTTTTAAAAACAAAGTAATTGAACTTTTCCACCAACTGAAAAAGACTTACCTAATTTCACCATGGATTGAATTTTGGATTGTGTTAGTTGTACTTGTCCTCCTGCTTTGGCTCATCATGGTTATATGTTTGGGAAGATTCATTGAAGGAAAATATAGTACAATGGACACAGCTTGTCAAAACATCAACTTGGTCTTAAAGCCACACACATCTTCTCACATCGAGAAAAGAGAACTGTCATCAGTGAACATCACAGCCATTCCAATACCCGGTGGGGTAGCATGGGACAGAACTGATTATGACATTTTGGGCCCGGTCGAGCTTCTAAAGTATCCCCACCAGCTCAAGATTTCATTAAGTGACTTTGTAACACCTAGTACCTTCTCTGATGACTGGGACTTTGAAAACATTAATAATATGATGTCAGATTTAGTAATGTCAGCAAAATTTACAGACAAGATTACTTGCAGGGTTCGTCCAATTATGAGGAGCTTTACTGTTTTAACCATTATGGTGATCACTATTTGCATAAAAGTGCTCAACCTAGAAATGTTTTTTCTTTTAACCAGTGAGAACACTGTCCGACACCACCAAAAGGCAGTTCAAAAAAGTTTTCTGATAAATTCCAATACTTCTCAGGACTTAATAACAGTGACCCAAGAATGTTTTATTTTAAATTATCAAATAGAACAGGAATGAAAACAATGTTGACAAATACTAAATTGATTTATTCAGAAAATTTTTATAACAAAATGTCTATATTAGGTTTCGATATTTGGGAAAAAACCATTGAAACAAAAACATTCTGGGGTTCCAAAGATTGGCAAGTACAAGGCCTAAAAGCACTTTTTAGGGCCTGCATGTTCCCAGAACAAATTATTTTCTTGAATGACACAATTCAACAAACTACTTGTCTTGGCCTTGCTAAGATAAAAGACATGAACACACCGTCTATTCCAAAACCCATGCCTGATAGTGATAGTACTACTGATGTGGAGATAGACGTTTCAAATATTTCATACCAAAACAGAACACATACTGATTGGAAAAAATGGTTGATCTGGCCAACAGACACGAATAACTGTCAAGATAGATTCCTGAATAAAACACAGGGGTTCAAAATGACCAGACCCTAGATATTCCCAGAGACAACATCCAGGGATAGTTACAACATACAGTGTAGGGAAACTATGCCTTGAGTGGCTACAGAAATCCACACTGGCTGAAATTAAGCAACACTTGACTTTACTTAAAGATGGTGCTGACTTGCGTGATTTCTTAATGGGACCACGCAAACAGCGTCAAAAATGTTTCATAGCGGCCGGTATATATGCTGCATACAACGAAGCATGGAAAGTAATGCAAATTGAAACTGCTGAGAAAATACAAGAAATTGATCATATTCATTTGGAAAAATCACTTTCTGTTGTGGACAATGGGTTAACGATTGTCTTCCAGAATATATTCACTTGACAGTATTGTATCATCTGCCTTTGACATAATAGATCAGGACTTACTAATGCTACAGCATGGTCAGTCTCAATTACGTTCTATTGTACAGCTGGGATGGACGTTGCAAAATCTGCGTTCAGGCTACGTACCATGGCGTTTAATCAACACAACATCATTATTCGGTAACTTTAACCTTACTGATAAACAAATCAGTTTGGCACAAAAAGGAGCAGATTATACAATCCTGAGCATTGAAAAACTCGAGAGATTACCATTGACAATGTCAGAAAGACCTGTCATTGAATGGATAATACATGGAACAATTACAGTTCCAATAACAACTTTCCAGTTTAATTACTGTCAAGAGTATATACCAGCAGGCTAGTATGAAAGGTTGGGTAAGGAATACATCAAATCAACCTGGGATTTACCTTATACATACAGATGTTACAGTGAAGGAAACAGAGAGGTATTTCTTAGTGGTAAAAATGTTTAAAAATCACTAAGCGGTACACTTCTGTGTCAAGGAATTAATTTACATGGAGCCTGCGAAGGGTCTTCAAATAACCTTTCATGCCACCTGCATGGCACGCCTGCAAAACAGATAGAGACATTTTTTAGACCACTTTCGAATGGTAGTTACATTTTAATAAGTGACCACAGCTGTTGTGGCATGCTACCAGGAGAAGCCTATCTGACAACTGTAACTTCCAGGGCCATTTGCTGTATGCAAGTATTGTATCCACAAGGCAATCCAGATATGGGGCCTGCGTTATGGCCTCAGTTGAATATCTCTTCTATTCGAATTGATACTTTAAGCAGAATGAAGTCTATTCTTTTACAAACAACTGTGCCTCTAACGTCATCAAAAGAAACGTATGAACTGCAAGTTGCAAGGACAACTGCAGAGATACATACCCCTTTATCAACAAATTGCCCCTTACATTTCGTAGAAGTGTTAAGCCAAATCTTAAACATGTCTGATACCAGTGGCATCGCACATGTATTTAAGACAATTTTTTCGGGACTGTTAACACCATTTGAAACAGTTCTGGGCATCTTTCTGAATTTTGTCCATTTTGTCTTTGGCGGCCTACCCTTAATCTTGGGAAGCGTAGCAGGAATTTTATTTTTGCTTCTTCTGCACCGATATGGCAAGCCAATCCACAGGTAAGACTCTAGCAACGATGGAAGAAATGATCCTAGCAATACGATACCGAGACCGTATCACTAAGGTCCTCGGATTGGTCAGGCTAAGAGATCTAAGTACAACTTAGTTTCTTTCATTCAGACCGATCTGGAAAGATTGCATCATACCTGTGCTTCGATGTCTGCTATGCAGAGAAGAATGCGTATTGGACATCTGTCTTACACTACAATCAGCAGTACCAATGGATATCAATACTTTGCTAGGTCCGGTAACGACTCATGCATCGTGTTGTCCCCAGCGGCTACCGATTCTGATGACAGCATTCGTTGAGACTTCACCACTACGAGTATGTGGCGGTGAGGTAAGAGAGGAAAGCAGCACCGAACAGGTACAGCCTTCTGTGAGCATTGCTGATCCAACCATCGATGATAGCACTCACACAGAAAATTGCACAGTTGCAATATTTTCGAACCTGGTCGAACTTTCACCTGATATGGTAAACATATTTTTTGCAAGTATGTCTGAAACAATGTTCTCTCCAACCAACGAGAATAACTCTTAAGAAAAACAATGAGCACACAGCGTTTCCTGCACTCTAAATTCGGCCTTCAGTTTTTGATAAACAAAGCTACAGAAAACATTTGGAACTTTTCCCCTGAAAGCGAAATTATTTTTGCCCATATTTTCAAAATATTTACCTTTTTGGCACATGGTACTCTGCTTAAAGTAGAACTATTCTTAAAGAACAGAGCTTCTATTTTAGGATACTAGAGACAATATTTGACCTCAGCCTCTAGCACATATAACAGAAATTTATATAAATATGTGATGAAATGGTCTCGACCTTCTTTTCTGTATTTAGAGCCATTTCATGTGTAATTGTTGCAATTCATTCAGCTGGTATATATATGCATTTCTCTGAATGATAACACTGCTTGAAAAGCGTACATTACAAATACTCATTTCCGTGTATTTACCGTATACCATTTCAAATGCGATATGTATTTTGGGGTGGGTCAGAAAAAAACACATGCACCGTTGAATGTTTAATATTGCTTAGTTTTAGTAATGATGGACATCAATTCGTGGAGTGGGTGTTGTGTTCTTATCTAGGACCCTAATTCGATATTCCCGATTTATGCCCTTGTGAGGTTATAATCAATAATGTCCTGACAAAGGCATAAGAATCAGATTCTATTGTCAGGATCTCCAAGGCGCGGTGGAACGCTGAACACAACCTCCGCAAAGAAGACAGATCACGTCACGGAAGGCTCAGGAACCACAAGATCCGGCATGCTAAGGGCACGCATCACGCACCCGGAAATGCGTACTTAAAGCGCATTGGCCGAAGGGACACTGTCGAATATTTTGATTGCTGATCGTCTGTCCGTTGTGTCCCGCTTGTCCTTGGTTCACGGGAGCAAGGAGCTGTGAGCAGTTCGGCGTTTGTAGTAAGTACCGCAGTTTGGAACTCTGGTATCGTTACCTGGAAACGAGCGGCGGCTCGTTTCATTCTTCAGCATTGGAGTCTTGGTAGAGCGTTGGTTTCTACGCTCCCGAGACGGACAGGAACAGAGACGCCCACCAAAGGAGGTGGTTGCTGCGTCTCTGTTTTGGGAAGTTTTTGATATTGTTAATGACCCCTCGGTGGAGCACCAGGCTAGGTGTTCCCGAGGCAAGTTGCAGACTAAAGAGGACACCTCAGCGTGATTCCCCATCAGTCGTTTTCGAACGGCATTTTCGGCCGTTTCTCTGCACAGTGTCCTCTGTTGGCCGGACACCGGGACCGGTGTCCATGCAGAGGACGGTTGGATCATGGCCCTAATGAACTAGGAGCTAACGGCTGATGGGTAACGTATGAGAGACCTTGCAGTGCGAGACTTGAATCGCTCTTACTATTGTTTTCCCTATTCTATGTGTACTTGTGCTTATTAAACAAGAACATAGCAGTACAATTGTTGCCGTGGGTTGTTCTTACCAATATCCTCGATCCCGAGAAGTAGGGGATTACATCTATTCAGTAATAGCCCATGCAATCCAAAGCACAGCATGGCTACTCCCATTGACTCCTAGAAAGCACAACGCGTTCTTTAAACAAACCAAGTCTCCAGCAGCCCGGGAAAACCCCCCCTGCTTTTGTTTTGATTTGAACAAGAACTCCTGAAGTCCTGCAAGAACTGTTAGTTCTTGGTGACGTCTTATGTCCAACCTTACATCAAACCCGGCACCTTTCAGGTATAAAATACCAACAGTTGCCTTAAGCAAACACACAGTGGTTTGGAGCAGAGCGGCCATGTACTTGCCCGAGAGCCCAGCTGATGCGAGTGCCCGCGGAAGCCACCCCTCCTGATTGACGCACTGAGAGAGACGCTGTCTTTTTCTCCAGCCGAGAAAATCCAGCTCCGGTGTTTCCAGCCTACCCTTGCGGGTTGCTGGGATATCGAGTCCTGAGGAAAGAGATACCAGACCTCTCACATTCTATTACCAAGGTACGGAGCTGACTAAACCCTTAGGAGAATTCTTGATGCAGATTCTTGGCAAAATTACTTAAACCAACTTTACTTAACACTGCTACTTCCTTGTCCCTTCCCACATATTAAGCTTAGGTCAGGTACACCGGGGTAGGCTTAGTTAGAAGCACCAGTTGAGCCTTTTAGCCAATGTATGTATGTATGTATGTATATATTCTATCCATTTTAAAGTATCATATGGCTAAGAAACCGTATCAATGCTTTTACAGTATTATTTCATAATACTACTTTTACTGTACACACTTTACTTTACTTTAAGTATTGCAATTGTGGCAATTCATTTCTCTTGCATGAGAAGGAAGACTGCTCAATAAATAACACCTTTTTATTGAAAACGCCTGTCTCTCCATTTCTCTGCACTCTGGTGAAACTAAGTATGCACTTTTGACTGACTGTGAAATAATTGTCTATTGTTTTCACACGACTCTAGAGATATACTCTTACTCTGAGGGAGCAAAGTTGTCATGTTTATGCGGTTGTCGGAAACTGAATCCCTTCTTGTCTGAGCCAGGGAAGGTGATCCATCCCTCTTCATTCGGGAAAGTTTCCAGTGACCTCTGAGCTAGCTGGCGCAAACCTAAATTAAGTTTAACATAGTCAGTAGAGACCTAGATGACTTTAGTCCTACATCTACACTGCTGTTTATGTTATTCCAATGCGCAGAGCCTATTGGGAAAATAGGAACTACACTACAATACCATGGTATTAGGATTACAGTAGAATGTTTAGAAGTGCTCATTAATATCGCCAGAACTTACAAGGGCTGGCAGGCCTAACAACCGGCCAGGAGAAATAGTACACATACTCATATGTTGGATTTATATTGTGTGGTCTTATCGTATATCTTTTTATATAAAGTTTATACTTGTTTTTATCAAACTCGTGTGGAGTCTATTTGTGCTGTCATCATTGGGTTGCTGTGAGCATGGTTGCAAATACTTTAGTCATTTGCCTTGAAGATAAGCCTGGCTGCTCGTGCCAAGCTACCAAGGGGGTGAGCGGGGGCTATCTGAGAAGGTGACCTTCCTTTCCCTGATGTGGAAATGCGCATCCCTATTTGGCCTAAGGTACCTACCTCAGCCAACCAGAGATCCTGGGACTAATAATTTCTAATCAAATGTGGTATATCAAGAGACATGTATGTAGGAGAACTTTGTAGCATGCTTTGACTTAATCTGTTTCAAATCGATTTGACTTTTCACTTTCAAATTATTCGTTTATTACCGGAATGTAAAAGCAGGCACATTTTATCATTGATATCCTGATAGCTGTGGTGTTGTTATCTACTACTACCAGATAAAATGTGTTCCCTGATGTCATAGGATTCACACTTAAGTGGAACCTTGAGTGCCAGGTTAATTGACAAGTCTGCCTGTTTACACCGAAGGAATCTAGTGCCCTGCATAGGCAAAGGCTTGAGATTCTGTTTCATATTTTACACTTTTGTCTCTCCTCCGAATACGAGTGTAATTTGAGCTGCAAACAAGAAGATTGCTTTGTTTTAAAAATATTTTGTATAGATTGCTACATCATATCCTAAAATATGAGTCATCTGAGTTACTGCTATATATTAATTCTCTGTTAAGCGGTAAGGATATGTAGAACATATGTAATAAATGTAATTTTCTATGTTTAAGTATAGTTTTGTATTTCTATTATATGAACACATCATACTCTGGTAAAATTCTGACTCAACACTATCAGGAGGCGGATTATTTTCTATTAACGCAGATATTACTTGTATCATATTTACTGTACCTAGTATTTGTGTATCTATGCCTGCTGTACCATGCACATTTTGTAAAAGGAAACCTTTAAGATGTTCACAAACAAAACAATTGGCAGTAAACAGAGGCCCTGCTGCTCCTACACTGTCTACTAAATGGACAAAATAATGAACATTCATTGTCAAAACTCTGTTTCCATATAATGATTTAACAATTGTACAAACAAAAGTAAACTCTGTTCTGCTATTTTTAAATCCTCATGGGTAATGTAGTCATTTAATAGCTTATGAATTGCTTTTACAAGTACACAAACGAGTAATTAGCGTGATCTATCCAAAACATGTTTTAACACAAGCATTTCATAAAAGATCGTTTCGGAACTCAAAGGCCTTCCAGTAAGGTAGTTCATCAACAGACCTTGGAACTCAACTAACATCCATTGTGGGTATTTATCTGTTTCAAATAGACATTGCCTACCTTGACTTTTTCATAGAAAGAATATGAATGATGCTTATAATCTTTAGTAAACCTGATGGTCGGCAACAATTTCATAATGCCATTACAGACACCATACATGTAATCAATCACAATCCTTTGGTTACACAAAAATGTTTCAAAAACATGCACCACATGGGACCTTTTAGAATGTAATCAGAAAGTCCACTCTTGATATTAGCTATTGCACAGTTTACATCAGATATAATAGTATTGAGCAGTTTCAGCCGCCACATACAAAAAGTGGTGGGCGAGTGGAGGGGTTTGAGGAGGGGAGCATGGGAGGGAGAGCAGAAAGGGGAGGGGTTAATAATAATTCAAATTAAAAAGACTAACCTGAAGCTGCTGACTGCCTCCCGCATCACACCTCGGTGGTCTTCTTCCTACTTCCTTGTCCCAGCAGGCACTGGGACAGAATCAGACTCCCTGTGCAATCCCTGCGCTCTTCTCATGCTATAAGAGCAGTACGGGGATTGGCCTAGCGGGCTGCTTCGACACTCCATTCAGGACAGGGTGTCTGTTCTGTATCTCCAGCCGGGCTGTTCAATACAAAACAAAAATGTTGGAGTAACCTAAGTGTGCATGTGTTGTTTGTCGGTCATTGACGGCCAGCCGAAAACACATGTGCACTTACAGTGCAGGAAACCGTCCTGCTCCTCCCCCTCGCATTGCCACAGCCCCACCTCTTCCTACAGCACTGGCTCAGAGCCAGCAGCTAAAAATTAAAACAATATTACAATATTGTTTTATTTTTCAGCTGCTGGTTCAAAGCCAGTTGGGCGACGCTCCTCCATCATTGCAGAGGAGCCGTCTCTGGTATTGAGTGTCCTTGGTGGGCCTTTTGGGTTTTCAGAATTATAACCAGTATAAGGAAATATACTAGGAAAGTATAAGGAAATACTCTACAGTGCTCTTTTCCTGAAACAGTTGAAACAGTGACGTCATCCTCTTGTAGAAGTACCAGCACCCAAACTTGCCATTAAACTGGGTGCTGTTTGAAACAAGGCAGCGAGCTGGTAAATCACATGTGATTGTCAGAAGTGTAGTGTATCAAGTACAACTATAATTGTTGTGATGTTAATATGACATTCCACTTTCCAGCTGTGAGACTTTTTGGTAGAAATCCAAATACCATATAGTAATATATTTTTATGTAGCATTCTTTGGGATAAATACAGCTCACTTACCATGAAGTACACTGGCCACATTGATATTTTATAACTTTTAAATACAGGAACACTATCCGTGTTCATTGCAAATGAAAGGTTGTTAGGGTTTTTCAGGAATCCACTCTTGAATAAATCTAAATATATTTTCCCATCATATACTTCTTATCTTGTTTGTTTCTCATTATCCATATATTGGTCAAATCAATGTTTTCTCACATTTTCTTTAAAATGTTTTAGCCTAGACATAGTCTGTAACTGAACAATTAGGCTATGCTGAATGAAATGAGAAACTGAGTCAAATCTTTCAAACAATTTTGGTTAGGACAGGTTGGAGTATTTTTATCAACACTCAACAACACCAAGGAACATTTCGACATAGTATAGGAATTCTTCAACCCGGCTGCCAGCGAAAACATCACAGTCTCACAGGAGCTGTGTGACAACCTTACCCACTTCTTCAATGACAAGATTGCAACCATATCCAGAAACATCAAACCCCAACCCACATCTATGGACTTCCACGATAGATATGCCACCACCGTAACTGACATGAACGCACACTGACCACCTAGAACATCCTCTCCACCCAGGATACCACCTCCACCATGAAATCTATCCACTTAGGAGCTCCCTCAGACACAATTCCCGCTCCAGATCTTCAACCTCAGAAACCAAAGAATCAGTCTGGAACTCACCAACCTAGTTAACACCTATATCACCACCGCTACATTTCCCGACACCTGGAAACACGCGAAGGTTAGACCACTACTCAAAAACCCTCCACCAACCACAGCGAACTCAAAAACCTCCGGACAATCTCCTTGCTCCTATTCACAGTGAAGTTACTGGGGAAGATCATCAACAATCAACTCATGACGCACCTGGAGCAGAACCTGGAGCAGAACCAGCTACTCGACTCCTCCCAATCCAGCTTCCGCAGCATTCACAGCACCGAAAATACCCTGATCGCAGACACTGATGACATCCAAACCCTCCTCAGAAACAGCATCTTTGAACCTCCTCACCTTTTGGCAGCCTTCAACACTGCATCCCGCTGAAAGATTCCACCACATCATCATCCATTGGGACGCGCTCAAATGGATCACCTCCTTCTTCATCAGAAGAACCCAAAGGATCCACCTCCCACCTTTCACCTCTGAACTCAGGGAGATCACCTGCGGTGTCCCTTAGGGCTCATTCTTCAGCCCCACACTCTTCAACGCATATATGACCCCACTGGCCAACTTCGTCAGATCCCACTGTCTCAACATAATTTCCTATGCAGATGAAACCCAACTCATCCTCTCACTCACCAACGATCCCACCACCACCAGAACCAACTTCCACAGATGCATGGCAAACGTTGCTCAAAACAAAAATCTGAGTCATTAACTAAATCAGCTTTGAGCTGAAAATATATTTCACCTTTTAAACTGAAACAAAGCTTATTCCAAACAGTGTCAATAGGATCTTCATCTGTGTTGACTACTGGTGGGCAGCGACGGCTCGTGGAGGGAGTTACGGTGGGGCAGGAGGGCGGGGAGGGGGAGGGGCAGGGCGGAGGTTGCTAAAAACCGGCATATGGATCATTGCAGGTAAGTAAACAATTTAATTAATAAAACGAATTTCGTAGTGCGCCTTGCATCGCAAAATGCAATGCAGTGCGAGCTACGAAATTTGTTTTATTAATTAAATTGTTTACTTACCTGCAATTATCCATATGCTGGTTTTTAGCAACCTCCGCCCTGCCCCTCCCCCTCCCCGCCCTCCTGCCCCACCGTAACTCCCTCCACGAGCCGTCGCTGCTGGTGGGATATCATTTGGTAATGCTGTACTGTTGTTTGAATGTAATGTGCACTGCTATGCAGAAGGTGAGGTATGAAGAATGATAACAAAAGAAATAACACTATTGTACATTTAGTAAGTAAAATACATTTTATTAAATTGTACATGTACTGTGTGTCCGTAACCAATAACAATTCAATGACATAAACTGAATGAAGGTTGATGAGGACCTTTATTTTTACTGGTGACACACTTTCAAACCATATACTTTCATGAATCAAATTGTTAGTGCAAGCATTATAAAAAGAAATGTATAGTTTTATACTGTACCTTTAGGGATAATGTCATCTGCTCTGCTTGAAGTCTGCAAGGATCCTTCATTTACTTTCTCCAGTGCTGTACACTGTATAATGTTGTCATCTGCTTCTTCAATGAAATGTTCTTTCTGCAATCATCCAGATAAGTGACCAATTATTACAACTCTGCACTTGAAACTGTGTAGCCCAGGACTTTTTGCGACTTCTAAAAGTCCCACTTGTAGAGCAATTCTTGTACCCACAGCGTGAATTATTTTGTATCTTGTATTCATTCACCACATTTGTAGGGCTATTAGGATGGGACATGAGAATGAACAAATTGTATTTTGTACAATAACCTCCATATGGTTAAGTGCAGTGGTATTGATTTGGCTTTGTGCAAATCAGAGAAGCTGGTTAGGAGGCTTACTAGGTTAATATATTCTAAAAACTGGACAATTTAACCCTGTGATCATGTTAAGGCTGGTAGGGGTCCCCTGAGAAAGATTCAGGAGACAAATACTTCAGGACAGGAATCAGGACAGAATAGTTGACCTCTCTAAAATACTGATGGTGATGCCGTACCCCTCTCTGACATTTTCTTCCTCCTCGATATTCTTCCCCAATCTTCAGAACTAACCCAATTAAATTTGGATAGAAAGTTCTGCTTCAGATTCTGCAATCAGTTCTTCATCAGCAACTCCCGCATCCCCAGCATCAGCTTCTGTCTCAGCAGCAAGGCTTCACTAACTTCTAACTTACTAACTAAAGCTATCTTAATGATACCTTTCGTTCTGAATGTTCCACCCACTAAAGTTTCAATATCGAGAAAATACGAGATTTGATTGGTCAGGTAAGGGGGGGTCTTCATCACACCATACTTACATGTCACAAAAATCAGTTTAACCATTGTTTGCAAACCCATCCCCTTATATGTTTTTCATAAATTTTATTTCCATGTGCTAAATGTAACGATGTTGATACAAATGTGACTTTATTATGTGTGTGTTTCTTCATGGTTGAACTCTGCATCATCCTGTTCCCATGATGTTGCACTTGATCTTGGCTCTCATTCAAACGCACAGTCATGGTCTTCATGGCTTCCCTCAGTGGGCATGAGCAGACTTTGCGTCACTCAGCTCAGTTCAGTTATGTGACAAAAGCCCAAATACGCACTAATGATAAAAGTTAAAAAACAAACATTAATTTTTTCAAATAAAGTGTTTGCCCTGTATACCACCCACCTCTACTCTATCCCATTTTATTTATTAAACGTATCCCCACATTAGAATTAGAAAAATAGCTTGCTTTTATTTCAAATAAGCAGGTGCCATGCACACGAGTTCAAGTCGCCATTTTAATAGCTTCTGCTCATGTGCAAGAATGTCCCTCCAAGCGTTAGTTCATCATCCTAAGTAGATGTAGTTGACTCATGCGCAAACGAGATTTCCCGTTTAAAGCGATATTAGTCCTTTTTCAATGTTATCTGCATATACAAGCTTCACTAACTCAAATATTTATGTGATTGTGTAATAATTTCCCCAAAACTTTATTAATAACTTGTTAGTGAGTTAAATGAGCGGATTGCTTTCGAGCAAGTCTCTTTTCTCCAAGACCTTGCTCCATCATGAGAGAGTGTCTTCTGATGTTACTGGCCTTAGTGAGTAGATCAGTTCTGAAGAGTGAAGTGTCCTCTTAGCAGAGTTGGTGTAATGTGGCATCATTTTGGCTGCTTCTAATAATCTTGAAAAATTATTAGCATATACATACATAATTTGAAGTACAGGTTCAAATACACTGTTAAATACGGAAGATGAATTGTGGGCTTTTCTTTACTTGAAGGAGAGCATGATAGTGAGTGTGGTTTAAGCAGAAGAGAGAAAGTGACTAAGCACAGTAGGTTAGTGGAAAGAAGACAGGGAAGGAGGGTGTGGGGACTGGGAGTAGAGGGCCCATGGGTTGAAATTAGCGACCAAATATTGACTGAGCTCTTGAAAGGAGATGGAGTATAGGGAGAGGAGAGGGCTAGACAGGAGTGTGTGAACATGAATTGGGTTTCCAGGTGGGGCTATGTTAGCAGGACAGTTAAAGGTCCTGTATTTTAATCTAATGAATCATTTTATTTACCTGGCAAACAGAACTTTGTTGCCTGCCCTTGCCCGCCCACTTCATCTTCAAAACTTGATACATCATATGCTAGGCGGTATCAAAGGGCATTCCTCCATACCTGGCTCAATAAATCTTCAACTCAGAATGTCAATGTAACCTATGAAGTATTGACATCACTAGATTGGAAATTGAGAGATGCATATCGGAAATCACCAGAAATGTGTTTTCTCAATCTATCCAACCAAGATCTGGAAAAACATCCTGCCACATATCAGACTGTCTATCTCTCTTACTGCTTAAAGAAGAAACTGAAATCTCATATCTTAAAAAACATCTAGACCTCCACTGTTAAGGAACCCCTAGGTTACAACTGTCTTAAACCCTGAACATGAAAAAACCTCTCCCTGCGCCCCTTCCGCTATGTACATGATCTTCAATCACCCTGAACCCTCAAACATGTGACTTTGTTACTTCCTAGCTCCTGCTACACAAAATATAATAAATACCCACTAAAATATGTTAGTAATATTTTTAGACCACTTCAGTTAAATCTTGTCTAAGCTGGTTGTTGTAGTGGTTAATTCCCCTCTTCTTTCCAGGAGCAGTCTCCCTCTGCTCAGGCTGTACATCCTATACATCTTTACTTCTATCTTATTTACCATCCTACCTTCATCTTCTACAACTGAACTGAAACTAATAAAGGAACTACTTGGAACTTACCACTCGGCCTACACCTTGGATTATTTATCTACAACACTGGTGCTAAACGTATAATTGACTAGGGGCTATGGCAGAACTGTTTTTGGTAAGCATCTGCGATGCGACCTAACTAATTCTTTGGCTCTTCCAGATGTGTTAATCTAGCAGAGCGCAAAGAGGCTGTTTGTATACATTCCTATGAATCCTGTTTCATTAATATTCATAAAGCAGGATCCCTTTTTAAAGGCTTGGAAACAGCTGTGAATTCGGAGATGACGGATTGCAAAGGACAGCAGCCTTTGTTCCTCAAAAGCATAGAGATTACAGCACAATGCAGTTGGCCCACTGCACAAGTGACAATTAGGGGTGGGGGGAGTAAAGCAGCGATCTTAACCGCATTGCTCCGGCGGCTTTTCCCGCTGTGTGCGGCAATTTTCAAAAAGCTGCGTTACATGACGAGCTCAGCTCGTCATCAGCACACGACCGCCGTAGCTGAAGACGAGCTGAGCTCGTCATCAGCAGCGAAGAGGTTAAGAACATCTGTATGTTCCTTCCAATTGCAACAGCTGCCACATTAACGGAGGACGTTGGCCCTCAGAGAGATATTCCACTATACGAATAGTCACCAAATGCTTTGGCTGCCAGGGAGATGTGCCATTGTTCAAATATTTACCAATGTCGTTGTCAAGCAGTAACCGATTAATGCTGTGCAACAGCAGAGTTAATCAGAAATCATTGACATAATTCCTGGCGAGTTGAAATGTTGAAAATTTGAGTCACAAAGACATTTGCAATTCGTGCTGTCACTTTGGTACACTGCATTTTTGTTTCTCTGCCACATACATAACTACCTCTTTTCTCGTTTGTTGACTTTATAAGTCACAAAAAATAGACCAAATTAAATGTCACTTTGGTACATTGCATTTTTGTTTCTCTATCCCGTAAATAACTGCTGCTTATCTAATTATGGATGGCCTACAGCAGACTTAGTGAGGAAGAAAAACGTTTAACAGATTGGGCTATACATAAAAAATGTCCTAACAGCATGAAACTATTTTAAAGCTTAGACAGAAGATGGTATTGGTGAGCTGAAAGTGGCCAGGAGCAGTACTACAGAGAGGAAGGGACCAGCAGAAATGTTGGAGATGGACAGAAAATGGATGAAAGGCAGAGGGTGGTGAGAAGAGAGGTTCATACGTTACTGAAGCTTACAAATGACATCTACTATCAGGGAGAGAAGAAAAAAAGAAAGATTGAGAAAGAAAGCAGGAGACACAAACTGTTAGAGAGCGAATGAAAGGTGAGGCAGAAAGAGCTTAAGAAAGGGAAGCAAAAGAGAGAGGGAAAGTAGTGTGCATTCGAGGGGTGAAAGCATCTGGTTTTGGTGAAAAAAACATAAAAGGACAGACACTGGAATTGAAAAAACAATGCACAGTCAGATCAGTTTTTTAGCCAGCTAAACTATGCCGGTGCTGGTGCAGCACTGGAACTTGAACCAAGGTCCTCAATTAAGAAAGCAGCTCTTGCCACTTTTCAATTTTTCTCTCCTTCCCTTCTTTTGCCTTTGCGAATTTATTTCTGCATTTTATAGACTACTGTCTCCCCCATTTTTGCATTGCATGATTCTGGACTGTCATATGATTCATTTGGGGGCCACTGTTCTCTGGCTAAATTGGGGTAGGCTACCGACTCCTATGATGTTATATACCAATGGCTTATCATTATTTGGTCATCTTTATGACATGCATTAACTTCAACTTCTGTTGCGACAACATGTATCTCTTGTTTAGTTCCCGCCCGATGTATCTTTGAAAAATGCCTTTTGGACCAATTATGGATTTCTTGAACATATGATTATTTAAATATATAATCAAATGGGGGCTAAGAAGAAGTAAAACATTGCGGTACAGGAAATATATAATCAAAACTAGCAGCAATGACAATATGGTTTTAACATACGTTCTTGGTGGAGTTTGTTTTTGTATATTTATGTGGTACTATATATGTAAATACTATGTGTACATTGTGTATTTGGTGTATATATGTATATGGTGTTTTTATATATATGTATGTACTATATGTTAATTTATATGTCATTTTGTATATGTTTTAATTTTCCAGCCCTGAAGAAGTTCTGGCTTCAGAACGAAACGCGTTGGCTGTGACTGTTAAAATAAAGAGAAGAATACACACCCTGAAAGAAGGAATTGCATTAAGTAGATGAACTTTTTATATTTGTGCATATTCAAGAAAATATATACTGAGGTGGTGCAACTTTAATGCAAGTGTTATGATAATAGTTTACCCTGGTTCAGGGTGGTGCTCTTGGACAGTGAGCATTGTTAAAGATTTGCACACAAAAAATTACTGTACTGATTTATTGGTAAATATTCTTCTGCGTTTTGGGTGACTGGTGAGGAGTTGGTGCACTGTCTGGTTCTGTGCATTCAAAGCTCTTGCCACTAGGCCACTTGGTCTCTGTATACATTGCATTAGATCTTTGCCAATCCTGTAGTTTTCATATAATGCACGCGTCGCTCACATACACAATTAGAAATTGCCTAAATGTTTTATTTCTTATTCCCCCCTCTTTGCTTCCCTCTCACCTTTTTGCAGGTACCTGAATAAATCACCGGTGGACTCACAAAAGCCCTTTGCATATCCGGTAGTGCTGGAAGTGAAGTAATTGTACTGCAGCACCAACAGAATACCATGAGGGTGCATTGGCAAAGGGACACAATGGCTCAGACTCGCTCTCTTCTCATTATTTCCCAGACTTTGTGCAAATATGCAAGCAAAAAGTGCATTGATTTAGGCATATCAGGTAAGGGCATGCACGACCAGTTTGGAGTAATTTGGAAAAGGGATTCATGTGTGTGTTTAAAACTCACTGGATGTATGTCACCAGCTAGAATGTAGTGATTTCACATTTTCTGAAGCACACGCCAATTATTTAAACAAATAATAATACAATAATATGAAAAGAAAGATGAATTTCCGTGTTCCTGGGCTTGTCCAGTCTTTTTATTTTGTTCACTTTTTCAAAGTCTTCCACTCCCTTACACCAACGCATTTCGTCATATATGGGTGTGACCCCACGATTTCCTCAGGGCTGGAAGTAACATACATGATGACATTGTAGTATTTCTAATTCAAATCCATCAATACTTAATATTTTCCCCAAAACCACCTTAGTGCACAAGGGGACTAGTCAAAACATAAACCATTGTGACAGTATAATCATGCCAACAGTATATGTCCTCTGTAAGAATATATCCACTAAATATGCTGATACATTTATCATTTTCACATATATTCAAAACATCCAGTTACAAATTGTCCTTAGGTTAAACATTTTACATGATATCCAGAACGAACTCAGCCATGTACCTTAGTAACCCTAAGTGAAACTATAGAGAATTCAATGTGCAGTTACGATTAAGTAACCTCTTGTGAAAAACCCAAGGCATATTTATTCAGAAAGTAGACATGATAAAAGGACGGTACCTTAATGATATCTTACACAAGTCTTTTCTGTAAAGTTCAAAATAAACAAAAAACTCTATTAAAGCTTGAAGTCACGGAGGCATGAAACCACAACTAATCTCAACGTCACTGTTACAACATTAACTAAATCTGTTTCCATCGGCAAATCGGGCACCATCAATTATATAGAAAAGTTATGCACGAGGCAGGCATATATCGAGTAAATCGACACTGTCCAGAAACCTTTCCAAAATTAGTACCTTGACCAAACAGTTAGATTGTAACATAAAGGCAGAGTTAATCTGGTCTGGATTTTTATGGAACCTAACACAGAATAGGAGTAATATAGGAGAACTGGTAATTAATACAACCGTAGGTAACATCTGTGCCCTTAACTTACTATTGCATTTTAATTCTCAGGAGTGTAGTTTGTTGATAGTAAAAAAACTACCAAAATGGAGTTTTGCAGTTCAAAAACTCGCAGGGGTGTAGTCTGGTAAATGTATAGAAACTACGAAATGGAGGTACCTTTGGAGGTACCTTTGGGACGGTGAATGTTTAAATAAACGTGAAATTATAACCAACTGGTTTTTTGTCCCGCAGTCCATTATATCTACCAAATTACATTCAGGGGTATAGTGAAAGGTGGAGAATAGTCGAATAGCAGTTAAGGCTGACTATATCGCGGTTTTCCGCTTACCCAAATATTTTAAATGCATGTTAAGTCCGTGAAACAGCACGTACGCAATTGAACAACTCCAGCAAATTATCCAATTAAGGGTAATTGTATGAGTTATATAAACCCTGAGCCGGCGTCCTCTCTCATTCCACTTACGGGAGAGAGGACGTGTCGGCTGCTCCGTGAGGAATAAGACGAGGTAAGCGGTACGAGCAAATATTAGTAATGTGAAATGACCCGAGCGCCTGTAAACAGAGCGTGGTTCCGTGGAAACGCTGTTAGTCTTTATTGTTTTCTCATTGCTCGGCAAGGATAGAAGAGCGGGTGGAACTATCATCAGCGCTTAGTGTTTAAAGGGGCCTGCGCTATTTAGAGGGGGAGATCTCTAGTTCAGACTTACAACGTGCTCGATCCATATAACATTTGAGATCGGTCTGAACTATTATCGGCGCCAAGTAATTAATCGGGCTTGTGCAACTCTGGGGGGAAGACCGCCGGCCCAGATTTCCAACGTGGTAGATTAACCCTACCCGAATATAATGACAGCTCGCTATTAACATGGGTTGTTGATTATGAATTTGTACCATTTGCCAACATTACATGGGCAACAGTAGTATTCCTAATTAATTAACATCACAGGAATACCACAGATGAATGATGAGTACTTAAGGCCATATCTAGCCTTTTTCAGAATCAAAAAGTAAAGATCAGCACTACTGACAATAGAGCAACTTAATGTTAAATTAAGATCAAGCATTCTCCTTATACCTAGGTTAACTTGGGGGAAAGACATTCTCGAAACAACCATATGCGGGAACAAAGTGAAGAAATCCCCAGGACGAATAGAAAACCCGCCCTTGAATCCAATAGAGTGACCTCATATATGATTTTAAAGGTATGTTTGGATTCTGTTTTAGTGCACGGAATATATGGATTTTGATATTTAAAGACAGAGAGACATTTGAATAATATGTTCTCCCATAGGCCCAACCCAAGTCAATAGTCACGTGAGATCTGGCGCAGATTGAAAGTCGCAAGATAACGCCTTAGACACAAGGAAGATTATTCTCCCGGTTTTAAGTAAGTGTGAACGAAAATAGCCTCCCCATTGGCCTTAGATAAGGAAATGGTAGGGGATGTTATCACTAATGTGTGTATCCTCTTTACTTAGAATAACAGAGGTTGACAGATACCAATTTCACCCACGTAGAGGAACAAGAATTGATTAATCCTCATAAGTGTGGAAACCTTAAGTGAGAAGATTGATGGAAAAGCAATCTAAGTAAGATTGACCTCTGAATATAATTATAAATATAAGAAAGTGACACGGTAGAAAGCGTGCCCAACACTGGATAGAATGTAATTTGCTCTCAATCAAATATAAGTTACTAATTGTATGCATTTGTTTTTAGAAAGAAGATCATTTATTTTTAATCTGTAAGTCTGTCCTGAAGAAGGTGTAAAAACAACGTAAAGAACCGAAACGCGTCGACAAGGGACTCTCTTCAATCAATGTATTTTGATGTTAGAATGTTATAATTTTAATGTATGAATTTTAAATTGCATGACAACTTTATATTCAGAGTAAAAACTAGATTAGGAATTATCATATGTATTAGAGAAGGATTGTTTTTGAGTATATGCCTGTAAAAAATGTTTTGTTATAAATGAGATCAAAATGATTAACTCTATGAGAATAAAATTTTGAGAGACATAAGTAACTCCAGTGTTGTGCAGAAATAATTACCCAAGTCACGTTTGAACACTAGCAAATTGAGATTAGTGTGTAGGCCTGTCGGTCACAAAGAGAAAGTCAATAACTCAGAAAGGAATTTCTTTTGATACTGTTTGATACCCAGTCCTTTCTGGCTCTCTGGGAAACTCTCTTTTTTTGAAGGTTGTTACAGCTCTTGTAGCTGGAGAGTTAGTACGTGTGTAAGACCTTGGAAACTTTGCAGATCTTTGGCTTTTCCGAAGACCAATTTAAGAAACTAACAGGGGGTAGCTCCAAAACTATTAACTCAATGACTTTATCTAGAAATGATGATGATAGATGGAACAAATTGTGGAACTTAAAGAAAAATATGATCCGCACCGAACTGCATTCGGACTTCATCATCCAATATTGTAAAAAGGGAATTGTACCTGTGGGGCTTCAAATTAAGAATGAGCCTGGTTTATTTGTAAAGAATGAAAAGTTTAAGGAAAACTGGACACTCATCGCAAATCGCTGTAGTCGTGATTGGATGTTGTTGATAATTGAGACAGCCCAGGATAGAATAATAATTGAGAGAGAAGAGATCGAGAGCTTAGAAAAGGAACTTAATGATAGTACTGCCCTCGATGATGCTAAGAAAAAATTGGACGAGATCCAAGAAGACATTAGTGGTTATCAGGAATACATGATTAATAAGAAATCAAATAAATTAAGAAAAGATATAGCTAATTATAGGGTTGAATCTGTTTATCCCTATATTTAGAAAGATTATTACGATCAGCCAGAAACAAATGAAGATGGTGGTAAACAGTTTCATTATAACAAAAACAGATATTTTAAAAAGAATGTAACTTTTTCAGATACCTCATACAACAGCTCAGATTCAGAAGGAGAGAGAAATAATGACAACAGAAATAGGAAAGATCAAAGAGATCGGGAAGCTGGCAGCAGTAGAGAATACTCAACAGCTTTTTTAGGTCAACAACAGAGGCGCCAACCCAGGGGATTCAGGACACGGGGGAGGGGACGTCCTGGCAATACACAAACGGGGAATACAATGCGGAGACCATACATGCGAACTCGCAGCCACAAAGACTGGGAATAGAGAATGTCAACCACAATAAAGCCCCCATTATAAATCTCTCAGATAAAATATTGACACCTTGTGAAGTTAGTGTTTTAGAAAAGGGATTAGGTTTTGCCCCAGCACACAAGGGTGTAGATATGCAATAGAAAGAGATGTCAGAGACCTGTTTAGGAAGATTAGATTAAAAAAAATTCTTTGAAGGAAAAGAGGAAAGAGAAACTAACAATAAATCCGGCTTTAAACCCCCATCTACCTGGACTCCAAATATAGGGATGGTAGGTTAGGAAGTGGATACCTTTGAAAAAGTGATCATAAGTGGTCTAGAAAAGTTATCAGATACCAAAGTATGGACACCTAATAATCTATCTAAGATGGAAAGGGAAGCACTCAAAAACCTGTCTACCTGTGAAGATATAACCATAAAACCGGGGGACAAAGAGGGAAGTATCGTGATAATGAAAACAGATGATTATGACCAACGTATGTTAAAACTATTGGAGAACAGGACACACTACAAGCCATCCAGTGTTAAGGATTGGGATAATCTTAAAAAGAAGGTAACAGATATGGTCAGTTATGCCAAGGAAGTTGGTATTATTAGTGATGAGGAATACCGGTTCTTGATAAATGACCACCCTAAAGTACCAGCCCTATACGGGCTTCCTAAGGTACACAAGAGCATGGAGGACCCACCCATGCGTCCTATTGTATCAGGAATCGAATCATTAACTGAACCATTAAGTAAATATGTTGACCACTTCATTCAACCTTTAGTAGCTCTCTTACTGTTGTACATAAAAGATACGACACACATGATTTCTAAAATTGAGGGTATCGAGTTCAATAAAAACACACAATGGCTGGTGTGTTTAGACATTGAATCTCTTTATACAAATATTCCGCAGCAAGATACAGTGAGAATGATGGAGGAAATTTTAAAAAATGATGAGGAAGACTTGTCACCAGCCAATACTTTCATTATTGATTGTATAGAGATCATTTTGAAAAATAACATTTTTCTATTTAGGAAGGATTACTACTGCCAAACTAAAGGTACCAGTATGGGAGCCACATGTGCTCCCAGCCTGGCATGCCTATACGTTGGCAAATTTGAAAAACAACATATCTATAATGAGATGAGTCCCTTTTTTGAAAACGTGAAACACTGGTCTAGGTTTATAGATGACATTTTCTTTATTTGGGTGGGAACGGAAGAAGACCTAGTCAGTTTTTTTGGAATGGCTAAACTGTGGAGATCCCAACTTAAAATTCACTTCAAGCAAAAGCCAACTTTCGGTGGACTTTTTAGATATCAAGATCATAGAAAAGGAAGGTATCCTGAATGTAGAGTTATATGTTAAGCCCTCAGATAGGAACACTCTCCTCCACCATACCAGTTATCATCCAAATTGCCAAAAAGATGGCATACCATTCAGCCAATTTTTGAGGATTAGACGCAATTGTAGTGATAGGCAAAATTTTGAAAAACATGCTGAAACACTAAAGGTAAAGTTGACTCAGAGAGGGTATCCTAAGCGCCTAATAAAAGAAGCGTACAAACGTGCGAAATACTATAACCTTGACAGCCTATTTGAAACTATGGAAAAGTCTAAAGAAGAAAAAAATTAAATAGTAATGGTATCTGATTTTAACAGTTTTAGTAATAAAGTAAAAAATCTCATCAATAAAAATGGGTCTATATTAAATAAAAAAGGTTCAGCACCTATGGCTAAGCCAATCTATGCATTCAGGAGGAATAGAACAATCAGGAATCATTTGGTGCAAACATTTAGAGAACCAAAATCCTCTGGCTTCAGACATGTAATAAACAATACATCCATCAGAAGCAATTTACCATGTGGGACTTGCTCACATTGTAACAATATTGTGAAATCTGACAGGTTGGAAGTAAATGGAATCTCCCATTGGATGAACCACCATGTGAATTGTCGTACTTCCAATGTGGTGTATCTGTTGATCTGCCCCTGCAACAAGTGCTATGTTGGGGAAACCGGACGAGAAATGCGCCAGAGACTCACGAAATACCGGTCCGCACTTAAAAACCTGAAAAAGAATGCACCATTGGTAGATCATTGGATTGCTGCAAAACATGGAATTTGATGCTCTCAAGTGGTTCATTCTTGAGAAAATTAAAATATCAGCAAGAGGAGGTGACATGAATAAAAAACGCAAACTAAGGGAACAGTTTTTTATGTCTACGTTTAAGACATATTACTCAGGACTAAAGTGTCGAGAAGAATGGGAAAGATTAATTAGGTAACATTGCATTTCACCATTTATATAGAGACTAAGAAAATCACTCATATAGCGGTCAGACAATCTGAATTTTTTTTTATCCAACATTCAGAATATCACCCAAGCGAGCTCAATTTATCTCTGACCAAGTAGTGTTCATCATGACTAAATAGAAATGAGGCTAATAACAGTGGGGGACCCCAGGATTGGGTATAAAAGTGCCAATGAGGATAATATCAGTGGGGGATCTCAGGAATTGGTATAGAAGTGCCGATTAAGCCATATACACTAGGTGGTGATATAGAAAACGTTAAGTGATGCATGCCTCTCAGGTATACCGGTACCAAAACTGTGTACATTGTTGAATATACTGTAAATTCATATATGTAGAAAGTAATAGACAGTAATGCTGAATATGTATACTTAAATGAAGTTCTATCAGTTATGGAGAATATAAAGTTAAGCATGAATTCAAATATTGATGACATTTTACTGCACCTCTGTGTCTAGTGGTAAATAAGTCTATATTTCAGTTATATGAAACAATTTTTAGAACTTATGATGTATCTCATTTGTACGAATGTATACATGAACAAAATCTTTTTTCTGTTTCCATCGGCAAATCGGGCACTATCAATTATATGGAAAAGTTATGCACGAGGCAGGCATATATCGAGTAAATCGACACTGTCCAGAAACCTTTCCAAAATGAGTACATTGACCAAACAGTTAGATTGTAACATAATGGTAGAGTTAATCTGGTCTTGATTTTTATGGAACCGAACACAGAATAGGAGTAATATAGGAGAACTGGTAATGAATACAACCGTAGGCAACATCTGTGCCCTTAACTTACTATTGCACTTTAATTCTCAGGAGTGTAGTTCGTTGATAGTAAAAAAACTACCAAAATGGAGTTTTGAAGTTCAAAAACTCGCAGGGGTGTAGTCTGGTAAATGTATGGAAGCTACGAAAATGGAGGTACCTTTGGGACGGTGAATGTTTAAATAAACGTGAAATTATAACCAACTGTTTTTTTGTCCCGCAGTCCATTATATCTACCAAATTACATTCGGGAGTATAGTGCAAGGTGGAGAATAGTCGAATAGCAGTTAAGGCTGACTATATCGCGGTTTTCCGCTTACCCAAATATTTTAAATGCATGTTAAGTCCGTGAAACGGCACGTAAGCAATTGAACAACTGCAGCGAATTATCTAATTAAGGGTAATTGTATATGAGTTATGTAAACCCTGAGCCGGCGTCCTCTCTCATTACACCTACGGGAGAGAGGACGTGTCGGCTGCTCCGTGAGGAATAAGACGAGGTAAGAGGTACGAGCAAATATTAGTAATGTGAAATGACCCGAGCGCCTGTAAACAGAGCGCGGTTCCGCGGAAACGCTGTTAGTCTTTAATGTTTCCTCATTGCTGGGCAAGGATAGAAGAGCGGGTGGAACTATCATCAGCGCTTAGTGTTTAAAGGGGCCTACGCTATTTAGAGGGGAAGACCTCTAGTTCAGAATTACAACGTGCTCGATTCATATAACATTTGAGATCGGTCTGAACTATTATCAGCGCCAAGTAATTAAACGGGCTTGTGCAACTCTGGGGGGAAGACCGCCAGCCCAGATTTCCAACGTGGTAGATTAACCCTACCCGAATATAACGACAGCTCACTATTAACATGGGGTTGTTGATTATGAATTTGTACCATTTGCCAACATTACATGGGCAACAGTAGTATTCCTAATTAATTAACACCACAGGAATACCACAGATGAATGATGAGTACTTAAGGCCATATCTAGCCTATTTCAGAATAAAAAAGTAAAGATCAGCACTACTGACAATAGAGCACCTTAATATTAAATTAAGATCAAGCATTCTCCTTATACCTAGGTTAACTTGGGAGAAATACATTCTCGAAACAACCATATGCAGGGACAAAGTGAAGAAATCCCCAGGACGAATAGAAAACCCTCCCTTGAATCCAATAGAGTGACCTCATATATGATTTTAAAGGTATGTTAGGATTCTGTTTTAGTGCACGGAATATATGGATTTTGATATTTAAAGACAGAGAGACATTTGAATAATATGTTCTCCCATAGGCCCAACCCAAGTCAATACTCACATGAGATCTGGCGCAGATTGAAAGTCGCAAGATAACGCCTTAGACACAAGGAAGATTATTCTCCCGGTTTTAAGTAAGTGTGAGCCTCCCCATTGGCCTTAGATAAGGAAATAGTAGGGGATGGTATCACTAATGTGTGTATCCTCTTTACTTAGAATAACAGAGGTTGACAGATACCAATTTCACCCATGTAGAGGAACAAGAATTGATTAATCCTCATAAGTGTGGAAACCTTAAGTGAGAAGATTGATGGCAAAGCAATCTAAGTAAGATTGACCTCTAAATATAATTATAAACATAAGAAAGTGACACAGTAGAAAGCGTGCCCAACACTTGATAGAATGTCATTTGCTCTCAATCAAATATAAGTTACTAATTGTATGCATTTGTTTTTAGAAAGAAGATCATTTGCTTTTAATTTATAAGTCTGTCCTGAAGAAAGTGTAAAAACAACTTAAAGCACCGAAACGCGTCGACAAGGGACTCTCTTCAATCAATGTATTTTGATGTTAGAATGTTATAATTTTAATGTATGAATTTTAAATTGCATGAGAACTTTTTATTCAGAGTAAAAACTAGATTAGGAATTATCATATGCATTAGAGAAGGATTGTTTTTGAGTATATGCCTGGAAAAAATGTTTTGTTATAAATGAGATCAAAATGATTTTAACTCTATGAGAATAAAATTTTGAGAGCCATAAGTAACTCAAGTGTTGTGCAGAAATAATTACCCAAGTCACGTTTGAACACTAGCAAAGTGAGATTAGTGTGTCGGCCTGTTGGTCACAAAGAGAAAGTCAATAACTCAGAAAGGAATTTCTTTTGATACTGTTTGATACCCAGTCCTTTCTGGCTCTCTGGGAAACTCTCTTTTTTTGACGCTTATTTTTGTTCTTTACTAGTTCAGTTTTTGAGGAGAAAATCTGTTTTTCTCCTCAAGGACTTGTTTATAGTTGGTCTTCAATGCCTGTTCATAAATAATTTTATCATTAGGGTTGAAGTGTTTCCTCCAGGCCCTTTCTACGTGTTTGCAGATACTCTTATTTTCTTTAAGGGCAGTTGTAAACCAAGGAGCAGAGGACCGTACAGTTTTCACAGGATGCAAAATAAGGGTTGCAAGTTCCCCTGCCCGGAGCAAAAGCCAATTGTCCAAGGCCTCTGCATCCACCTCTAGATCTCCACCAAAAGATATCGGATGCCTATTGATAGCAGTACTCAATGCATCATGTGTAATTAAATGAAAAGGTCTAAAATTTAGACTTCCCAGTGGCCTTGGGAAGGTTAGATTCCTTTCTAATTGTAAAATCCAAACGGAAGTGATCAGCCCACACGAGGGTTAGTGGTTGGGACATTCCTATTTCAACAGTGGAAAAAATCTGATTTAAAGTGTGACCCTTTTCATGAGTGGGATGGTGTACATAAGGTGCCAATTCTAACACCTCCAAGGACTTTTGTAGTCTGGTAGATTCTGAATCATACAGTTTATCCATGTGCAAGTTAAAGTCGCCCAATACCTAACAGTATTTATGTTTCATGACAAAGGGTGGAACAGCATCGCCAATAGAGGCTAAAAACCTCTTGGAATGCTTGCCAAAGATTGGTGTGGGGATAACTCCAAATGGAAGCAGAGACATTCTGCACCCTCTACTACAACCAAAGTGACTGTTGTACAGTGGTGAGTCAGACTTCTCCTTAATTCATGTGAGAGAACCATCTATGAATCAGTTTCCATTAGTTTCCTTGGAGAAATCTGCATTACGGCCTCTTTTCCTTAGTGATCCAGGGAGGCCCTGTGTCTACTCAACAGGTGTGCACAGCCACCCTATGCTGTGAGCATTATAGTGCCATCAGCATTCGTTGCTGTAATCCCTTTGCTTACTGCCTGTTTATTTGTGAGGGACATGCAGCAGCGGTGCAACGGAAATGTCCCCCCCCTGCCAAGCATGTATTGAGGAACCCCTGTGTCAATAGGGAGCCACTGAAAGACCCCTTTCTCAACCACTCTACCAATGCGCCTTCTGGCACACTACTGAGTAGGAGATGAAGTTCCCTTGGCTGCTGAGATACATTGAGGCCCAAGAACCCCTAATGTTGCCACCAGTACGTCTCTCACAGTGAGATTGCTGAGACCTCGTCGGCGGCTCCGCTTCCTTTCTCCACCACTCTGCAAACACGCCTCCTGGCGCACTACTGGTTGTGGGATGAAGTCCCCTTGGCTGCTGAGGGTCATTGGGGGCCTTGAACCCCTATGAATGGGTAATAGCAAACTGCACATGTAAAACACTGTGCTCACAGCTTTTATTTAGATTTGCTGAACTCTCCCAATAATTTGACTTGAATCACTCTTTCTTTTAAGTACCACATCATTTCAAACGCTTTAGTGTTTCAAAACACACATCTGTGTTAGACAGCCACATTTGCCAGATATTGACCCTCCCATATGCTCTTGTTTTTGGGAAAATAAATAATGTGATGAAACAGCAAGCTTGTAGATCAGATGTCTTCAAACTGAGGGGCACTGCTCCTAGGGTCTATGGCTATATTCCAGAGGGGCACGAATACCTTGTAAGTGTAGATGGCCTCTCTTTTACACAAGGGAAAAGAGAGCGTATTGTGGGCCTCAGACCTAGGAGTGATCACCCTGTAAAGTGGGCAGAGGTAAACACCTGCTTTGTAGGGCTGTAGGTGTAATTTCCCCCCCTGAATGGGCAGAGTATTTCAGCATTGGGCAATTGGCCAGGCATGGCGGGAAAAGAGTGAAGGTGGCAAAGAAGACATCCTGATACGTTGGGCTAGAACTATCATTAGTGCAGCAGGTACAGTTTCATTAGAGACCAGGAGAATGGTGGGCTAAACACCTCAGTTACATGGGGTAGTGTTTTGTGTTTGTCATTGAGTCATATTTGCTCTTTTATAACGCTCACATTTAGTGCATATTTTGAGCTACTAAAAAGTAGTCTGTTCTTAGCCCTGCCCACTCCTGCTGCCCCAAGTCTTCTACAAAGTTTTGCAGGGGGCCAAAATTCAAAACTTTTTACACCATAGAACCGCCATCCCGGCAGGCTATCAGATAACCAGGAAGGATCGGCAGGTGGGCATAGGGGGTGGTATCGCTATCATTTTCAAAAAATATTTTTCCTGTACAACAGTCCCTTCGGTGGTAGTAGAGGGTGCAGAATGTGTCTGCATCCATTTGGGGGTCTTCCATTTGGGGGTATGCCCTTACCAATCATTGGCCCTGCAGGAAGCTTTTTTGCCTCTATTGGCGAAGCTGTTTCATCCTTTGTCATGAAACATAAATACTGTTTGGTATTGGGCGACTTTAACTTGCACATGGATAAACTGTATGATTCCGAATCTACCAAAGTCCTTGGAGGTGTTAGAATTGGCCCCTTATGTACACCTTTCCACTCATGAAAAGGGCCACAGTTTAGATCAGATTCTTTCCACTGTTAAAATAGGAATGTCCCAACCACTAACCCTCATGTGGGCTGATCACTTCTAACCATCTAACAATCTAACCTTCCCAAGGCCCCTGGGAAGTCTCAATTTTAGACCAATTCATTTAATTACACCTGATGCATTGAGTACTGCTATCAATAAGCATCCGATATCTTTTAGTGGAGATCTAGAGATGGATGCGGAGGGCCTAGACAATTGGCTTCAGTCCAGCCAGGGGAACTTGCAACCCTTAATTTGCGTCCTGTGAAAACTGTACAGTCCTCTGCTCCTTGGTTTACAACTGCCCTTAAAGAAAGTAAGAGGCTCTGCAAACACTTAGAAAGGACCTGGAGGAAACACTTCAACCTTAATGACAAAATTATTTATAAACAGGCGCTGAAGACCCACTATAAACAAGTCCTTGAGGGGAAAAAACAGTTTTTCTCCTCAAAAATTGAACTAGTACAGAACAGAAATAAGGACATTTTCAGAATAGTCAGTGAATTCTCCTCTCCTAAAGTGGTTGCCAAGTCATTCAACCCTACTGAGGCATGGATGGACCGTTTGGCCACCTATTTCCATGACAAGATTACAAATATTCAGGAGACCTTCCAGATAATGTCCCCTGTGCTGAACGACAGTGGTGAGTCAGACTTCTTCTAATTCATGTAAGAGAACCATCTTTGAATCAGTTTCCATTAGTTCCCTTGGAGAAATCATTAGAAATCATGAAAGGCCTTAAATCCATCTCTCCCTCTGACCCATGCCCAGCCAGCATTATAGTATCAATAGCGGAGATTATGAATCCTGTAGTTAACCGGATCCTTAACCTGTCTTTGCAGACAGGCTTGTTCCCTGATAGGTGGAAAAGAGCAAAAATTCTTCCTCTATTAAAAAAAAACAACTTTGGACCCAGAATTGGCCCCTAATTACAGGCCAATATCTTTGCTTCCTTTTTTTTCTAAGGTCTTGGAAAAAGTCGTGAACCAGATCACTACCGCTTTTGTTGAACCTAATTCAATTCTCCACCAGAGTCAGTCTGGATTCAGGGCGAACTTCAGCACTGAAACGGTGCTCTTGTAAGTGTCGGAAGCCATAAATGAAGTTTTGGATAAAGGCGGTAAGGCCGCATTGATATTATTGGACTTATCTGCAGCCTTTGATACCGTCCCCCATGACCCACTCCTGGCAAGACTTCAGGAATGCGGTTTTGGGGTTACGGTACTCAACTGGTTTGCCTCCTTTCTAAAAGACCGCAATGGAATAGTTTGGACCCCGCCTTTTGCGGCTCTCATCCCCCCTTTGGTGGTGGGATTTCCATAGGGCTCAATCTTGAGCCCACCCTTTTTATTATATATATGGCACCACTAGCATCTTTGGTCGGGGCTCATGGAGCAAAAATTGTGTCGTATGCGGGCAACACATAGCTTTTCTTCACCTACGATAAAGACTCGGATTTTAAAGGAGATAGGATTAACTCCTGTCTGACTGAAGTGTTCTTCTGGCTACAGGCTAATCAGATTAAATGTAATCCTGAAAAGTCGGAGATCATTTCCTTCGGCCACCCCCCAGCAGTGTATGGCGTAATTGGTAGGCTGTAGGCTGGACTAAGTGAACATACTGTACCTAGGGTTGCCAGAGTATCTATTGTCAAGGCTGCAAGTGGCCCAGAATGCAGCAGCCAGAGCAATACTCATGCTGGGCCCAAGAGCACGGACGTCCACATATTTTGCAATCCCTGCATTGGCTCCCGATCCGCAAGAGGATCCATTTTAAGGCCATGGTCCTGGCTTTTAAGGCTCTCCATGGCATAGGTGTCGGGCACATCATGAAGAGAGTCCAGTTCTACTGCACTCGCCGTACATTAAGGTCCTCAACACTTCAGTTTGCACGTGCCCCTAAATACCACCGAGTGCGGAAAGGGGGGCGCTCCTTCCAGGCTCAGGCGGCGCAACTGTGGAACAATCTACCGCTGGAATTAAGACTGACGCAAGATCTCCTAGCGTTTAGGAAATCATTGAAAACCTGGCGATTCCATCAATAATACCTTGCCATTGTTGTCGCACTGCATAGCAAACAGTGTATTCTCATGCCTCAGCGCCGGGACACTCTATTGAGTAGCTGTGTGCTTATAAATACCCATTTAACATAACATAACATAACATCAGGGGGCTCTCTGCTTAAAAGCTAAAAGACATTTGTTGTAGATGGGCCTTTTCTGTACTTTTCTTGAAACTCTGTCAGATTTCCTGAATCCACAATTTGCTGCTTCACTCTTCAGTTCCAAACTGAACATTTTCTTTCTCCACCTTCTGCCCCCCTCTTCTTCAATGCCTTGCTCTTCCCTGTGCCTCTTTGACCAAATGCCCTTAATTTCAAAATGATGAACCCTTGTAACCATTAACATAATCATATCTCACCGGGCACACTATATGAAATATTGAGACTGGAACACTTTAAAGGTAGCCCGGCCTATTAAAAACCTAAAATAGTGTCAGTAACATGATACTGATGTGTTTTTAAAAAGTCTGCCTGCGGAGCCAACTGCTGGCCATCACAACTATGAGAAGGAAGCTGGCTATAAAGATTTGCAATGCTAGAAGAGGACTAAAGAAATCTCAGAATCTAGAAACAAACAACAAATTTGCTGCTTTTCGTAAAGCATTTTTGTTCTCTTTTGTAGTATTCTTGCCTTTTTTTCTTCTCTTTCACAGTGTCCTGGACTCGCTTTTTGTTCACTTGTTTGGTATCCTGGCCCACCCAGGCCCATGTTTGCTTTAGATCAATAAAATTGGATATTGACATATCCCTCATGATCCTTTTTCCTTTAACCACTGTTTTGTTCAGTCTTTTGCAACTGGTCACCATGTAAAACAGCTTCAGATGATGCTCTGTACCTCAAAGTAAGGCAAGTCCCAGTGAGTCAGTATGGCAGTAGAGGCAGAAGTTGTTAAGCTTTTCTAAAGTATTACATTGTTGCAGACAACTACTATACTTTTGTATGTATATGGTATTTCTACTGCACAAACCTTTGCCAAAAAGCACATTTCTCAGATATTTTTTATACAAGTGCCCCCCTCTCACGGTAAAGTTTAGAAAGTAATCTTTCCAAAGCAGAAGAATTTTGATCTGATTATTAGGATCAGATTTATGAACATTTTGTATTTTGTTTCCTTAGGTTTTATAATACAGACCTGACGCAAAATCCTTTTTGGGATTTACAAACTAAAACCAAAGCAAATTGGTATTTGGTACAAAACTCATACCAAGTGGGAAAAGTTTTCAAGTTTTTCCAGGCATAGTATTTTCATCTAAGCTGAACTCTTGCAGACACCTTTGCAGTATAGTGCAAATGTGTGTTCATTACCCTCAGCTGCCTAATGGTGCAGTGGTGCAATCGAGAGAGGTAGACATGGCACTCTCCTGCTCTCTCCCTGTTACGCAAAGCAGCAAATGTGGGTGCTGCTCTGCATTTAGGGACACTTTAGTAAATCTGGGACATACTTTAGAACTCATGACATTGCAAATAATTAATGGTATTGTGTAAAGAAGGCATATTACATTTGAGTGGCCTGTTTTCGACAGGAAGGTACATTGAGGAGAGGGTCCTCTAAATATTTCTCTACCAGCAAATCCATATTCCTAAACTGTTAGTGGGACCCTGCAAGGGAGTACTGGCAGTCGGCTAATGTGCTTGTAACTTGGAATTGTTAAGGTGTAATCCATGCTCATTCTTGATTTGCCATTAAATCATCCAAGAGTAATCCACATTCATCCTGAAATTGTTATGTGATCACTCCAGAGTAATTAACAGCCATCCTGAAGCGGTAATACGATCATTTAAGAATAATCAACAGTTATCCTGAAATTATCATTGGATCATTCCAGAGTAATTAACAGCCATCTTGAAGCGGTTATAGGATCATTCAGAAATAATCGACAGTCAAACTGAAATTGTTATAGAATCATCCTAGAATGATCCACAGTCATCGTTCGATTGTCTAGAGCCCATCCTGGAGTAATTATCATTCATTCTGAAGCTGTCAGTTAGTAATCGAGGAGCAGCAAAAGGTTATCACTCCCTGTCAGTGGAAGTCATCTGAACACCATCCTAGAGTAGTTTATGTGATGACTCTAGAGTCATCTCATTTACATATTTCACTCTATATACATACTTCAGGGTGGTTATGGATGACTTCTCTAGATAATAACAGGAATACCTAAGCTGAAGTCATCAGATGATTCCAGAATTACTTCCTTTTGATCAGTGGTTGAATAACCTGCTCTTCAAAGATTTTACATGAAAGGGGCAATCCAGTCAATGATGTCACAATAGGTCTCAAAGTCGAAGTAGACATAATCAAACAAAGGAAAATTCTGGAATGCCTGTTGGTGAAAATTGAAGATGCTGTACTCAGGAAAGAGAACTCTTTCTCTTCTCTTCACAGGATAGTCCCTTTAAGGTCGTCACATTACTTAGAAAATCATTTTTATGCTAACCAGGATAAAGCGGGAATTCTATTGTAATATTGTAAAAAATGTTTGCTACTTGTTGTCACAGCAGCCATAGCTCTTCTATGAGCATGCCGATGCAGCCATGACCAGGAAATGTACCGTCTCACAGAACAAGGTCTAATCTTTTTAGACTGAGTCTGTGCGATGAAAGTCACACCCATTCTGAAAGACTGTGGATCTTGCGGCTTGAGCGTTCAGATAAGGCAGAAATAAAACTTGCGTCGAAAGGCCAGCATGATGCCTGATATTGCAATACTTACCTGTGTTACTTACATTTCTGTGAAGACAGGTTTCTCTTCTGTCGCCTCACTGTTCAGCTTGTTTTGGGGGCCTGGATTCTTGCTTATCCCCTGCCTCTTAGAGAGTCCTGGGGTTGGTTCATTCTGTAATCGACATCATTACTCTGCAGTGGAACCTCATGGAACCTTCAAACACAAAAAGTAACAGCATTCACCAGCAAATGTCTGTGTCTACTAGTTTAGTAAGATCCATTGTATAAATAAATGTAAATGTGATATGAAGAAGGACTTTCTGGAAGGGTTATCTGCTCAGGAACAAGGACCGCCGACCGTATTATGAGTTGAAAATGTGCAACTCGTAATATTCCCAAGACGGAGTCTTGAAAACAGGCACCACCATGGGAACGGCCAAAAAGTCCCAGCATGGCATAGACAGTGACATCCGTGCCGTGCTGGAACTGAGGGGAATACAGACGGGGCAAATGCATGTCCCCCAGAATGTATCCCCTTGGCGTGGGGGACATGGAGGCCCTATTGGGCCCCCTTTCTTCTTGCACACCATTTATTTCATGGCAGGGCTCTAACATGAATAGGCTGGCGGTCAAATAACTCAAAATATACTGAGTGGTACTGTGCTAGTGCCTGCTCAGCATGATGCGTTGTGCCGCTTCTGCACCACCGCTAGTGAGCAACTGTTACCTGGTGCAGCAGGCGATCCACCACGGATACAACTTTGTAAGTCCGAATTGGCAAAAGGGTGGACCACCACTCCTGGTCCAATGTGAGACTCTTGGTCGCAAGACCACCAGACTCGTAATGAGACTCTCAGAACTCAAGGCCCATTCACCAGAAACTCTTTGAAGTGGAGGCTCGATTAAAAACCCTGGAACGGGAAGCTAGTGTGGACCCTGGAAAGAAAGGGGACCTACAGTTGGGATACATTGACCACGCAGAGGTTCTTGAAACACTATGGACGATAGATTATAGAGAATATTTACGTTGTCAACACACGGAAGCGGACACGTCCGGCGCGTTATTGGCCAGACTGTTGCGTGACCAGCCAGATCCACCGACTATCACTCAAATACGTGACCCGAAGGGTGCCTTGGTAAGTACGCAAACGGAAATAAGTCATGCCTTTTGTGCCCACTTACGTGGCCTCTATGCATCCAGGGTCCTCAAAGACTCTGTGCAAATGACTGACTTTCTGAACGAGCTTGTATTTCCAGTACTGTCGGAGGACACACAAAAGTCACTTGAGGGCCCGATTACGCAGCATGAGATACGGGCAGCTATAAAGAGCCTCAATCATAATAAAACACCCGGCATGGACGGGTTACCTGTAGAATTTTACTTGACCTATGCAGATATCCTGGTACCAGTCCTTGAGAAGGTATACAAACTGGCATTTGAGGAGGGGCAATTACCTGAATCTGCCATGCAAACATTGGTTACCTCTATACCTAAACCTGATAGGGGGACCCTAGACATGACCAATTACAGACCTCTCTCTTTGCTCTCGATGGAGTACAAGATCCTTAGTAAGGCCCTGGCCTTGCGTATTCAGCCCTATTTCAATACGCTGATTCATCCAGATCAGTGCGGATTTCTGCCTGGGCGTAGCCCCTCATTGAATACACGTAGACTGCATGCCCTGATGTCAGAGTCCCCTCCGGACCTTCCGAGGGCCGGCTGTATAGCGCTTGACTTGAAACAGGCATTCAACTCTTTGTCCTGGTCTTTCATGTTTGCATTGCTGCAACGCTTTGGCTTTCCAGACGCCCTCATACGTTGGATACGTTTACTGTATACCAACCCTACGGCTCGGGCACGCACGGGCAGGTATGTTTCTGATCGTTATACAGTGCATAGAGGCACTCGACAGGGGTGCCCCTTATCTCCGATTTTATTTGTTCTAGCAATGGTGCCTCTTGCATTGGCGCTCAGAGGAGCCTTCGACCAGTCGGGCATTCCGGTAGGAGGGGTATACCATCTGATATCCATCTATGCAGATGACATATTGTTATATTTCAGTGATTTGGAAGCTAACCACACGGCAATCGGCAATGTTTTCCAGCAATTCGAGGTGCTATCGGGTCTGGCGATTGATCCTGACAAATCAGTTGGATTCTTCTTTCAAGAAGGATAACGACCCCTTCAGATCCCTTTTGGAACATATTTGATTCCGGTGGCCCCTGTGTCCTTTAAATATTTGGGTATACAAATCTATAGAAAGACTGATGATCAAATTGATGGGAAGATTAAGAGAGCGATTACGCGACTCCGTGGTAGCGTGGGATTCTGTATTTCACTGCCACTGTCTATAATGGGTAGAGTTGCTCTTTCAAAAATGATTATGCTCCCCCGCCTATTATATTATTCTGTAAACATACCTATGATTCTCCCTCAACACATTTTCAATTCCATCAACACTCTCCTGATTACCCTGATCTGGGGCACTGGGGGGCAACGTATTAGTCTACGGAAACTTCAACTGGGAACCAGGCTGGGAGGGCTTGGAGTGCCGGATTTTAGAGGCTATTATTATGCCAGCCAACTACAGTGGCTGTCGTATTGGACAGCGGGTAAGAATCGCACAAGATTGCTTTTATGAAGGCGCGCCTAGACCGCGGAGAACTCCACTCTTTATTGCTGCCAAAAACTCGGATCCCCCCGAATTGCTCTTCCCTCTTACACACGGCATTAACATGCTGGAAGAAAGTGTTATCCTATACGTCCAGGGTACCCCCTTACGCGGCGAACATCCCACTGCTAGGTATTCCGACACCACAAGGCAGATTTACACTCAATGTGCTGCGGGTTTGGGCGAACAACGGGGTGGAAGATGTAGGGGCCATTTTTGGGGATGACACACTACTGGATCATGACACTTTTCTACAGATCACGGGGGCTCCACCACGATTATATCTATTGTTTGCCGCGGTCTCACACTATATTAAAAGCACATTGGTACCTCAAAGAACAAGACCCACGCAACACAAATTGGTTTACTTGTTGTATTATATGGGCAAAGGGGGTCATTTGGTACGTTGGCTTTACACCGGGATCAGGGAACACGCTGCACTGCCGCTTACGACCCTTAAGGCAACCTGGGCACAAGATCATGGCTCAGAGCTGTCCGATAAAAAATGGCAGTTGTTATTAGAATACCCGAGGATAGTCTCTCGTAACGCCAAATTTAGGTTTATCCAGACAATGGTGCTCCACAGAGCATATCTAACGCCCTCACGAATACACCGTATGTTCCCTGACTCCCTGCACTGCTGCCCACGCTGCCACAGTGACGTAGCCGACTTCATTCACATGTTGTGATCCTGTCCTCGATTGTCAGGTTACTGGGTTGAGGTGTGTCTGACGCTCCATACGATCACTCAAATGTCTGTCCCGACGGACACCCTGTATTGTCTAGTGGGAATGCGTAAGAGATCTAAAGCACTGATGGTCAAACTGAAATTCCTGGACCTAGCCCTGGTTTTGGCGATTAGATGCATTATGATTAGATGGAAATCCCCCCCCCCTGGAGTTCCACGTGGCAATCGGACCTAGTACAGTAGGGTCGGGCGGAGGGGGCGGCCTTAAGGAGAGAGGAAGAGAGAGGACATAGGAAACAACCCATAGCGATGGAGTGGGATGAGATGGTATTAAAACTGGAGGGAATAGAGTCACTTATTCCTCACATAGATGGGTCGCAATAGGCTGCTTAGAGTGGAAGATGCTGGTCGAGGGATTGACCCCCCTCCACAAGAAGGTGTACGTTCAATGGAATCCTATAGTTGTAGCCGATTGATTGTTGACGATGCGTCCTAAATGCCTTGTCAGACCTGATAGGATGCGACCAGGAGGGGGTGGGTTAAGGGAGGGGGGGACTGTTGGGGGGAAGTTTAATGTTTTAATACTAATACTGTTTTGGTCTGAGGGGATTCAATTTTTCAATTCAAAAAACTTTTATTCGATTAACATTCTGTTAAATCATAAAAAGTACGTTTACAAGTTCGAATAATATGAAAACACATAAATATAATACAGTTAAAAAAGGAACAAATTAATAATTTGAAACATAGCTAAAAGACATCAATTTCAAGATAATCAGAGTACAACGATTAACAATACATCAAGGTGAGGATAGCCCTATGTTGCAGCGCAATCTCAAACATGATTTTAGAAAAAGAGCTACGCATTTAGCTACATGCGGTGTGTCTAACATCTGAAGTGCCAGATAGGCTGGCCGACATGTTCTCAACCCCATTTTTTGAAGGAGTGGGATGATCCAGCATTTGCGGGTTTGTTCATAGTAGCGACAGAACAAGGTAAGGTGGATGGTCGATTGCAGTGATACACCATCACAAGGGCACTTTGCCAGATCATGGGACCAATTTAGCACCTTGGGAAAGGTTACAAGGCGAAAAAAAGAGTTAAAACGAAACCTCGTTAAGACAAATTTCTCATGATTACTTAAAAAGAATGTTAAATAGGGCTGAATACCTGGGGAGGTTTGAACCATCAAAATTTGCACATTTGTTGGCTTGGAAACTTTACTTAGAAGGCGGAGATCTCTCAGATGGTTTAAGCAGAGAGCTTTCTTTTTTTAAAAAAAAATATATATTTTATTATTTCCATACTTTGCACATTGCACATTGTACACTTATACATTTCATATTAATCACCTGTAAAGAAAAAAAACCCAGCAAAAATAACTCATTCTATTATATATATACAGTACATCTTTTAACTCTTCATTACTCTGAAAATCTTAATCTTACTGCGAACCAATATTCTCTTTCCATCTAGTTATAGGTTCCCAAATTCTCAATCCTCTCATTTTACCTCTTAGCCCTTTCCGGGCATAAATAGATTTTTCCAAATTATAAGCCGCTAATAAATTAGCCAACCAATTTTGCATGATAGGTGGATTTTTATCGAGCCATGCTCTAGCTATAGTCAGTCTATAGACTGCGGCAGCCACAAAAATAAATCCTCTCTGTGCAGTTCCCCAATCATGATCTATCCCCAACAATAATAATGCGGGGGTAAGGGTTATTTGTAAATCCAGTGATCTATTTAAAAAACGTTCTATATTTCCAATCAAGGAATACAATTGTGGACAGGTGACAAAGACATGAACTATATCTGCCTCGAGGAAGTTGCACCTCGGGCAAGTAATACCAGTAGTGCCTCCCCATTTAGCTATTCTCGCTGGGGTAAAATATAAGAAGTACAAAAGTTTTATAATGCTGGGATTGTAGGGGTGCCGAACACAATACCGTACGAGCAAGATCAAGTGACTCTTGAAATATTTCATTTGGAATGCTCAATTTAGCTACCCATTTGTTACAACATTTTTCCATATCATCTACTTTCCCTTTCACCAAGCATGCATACAAACTCCTAATTGTACAGTCTGCAGAAACTTGTATTTTCTCCATAATTTAGTTATTTTGATAACCTGCAGGTCCTCCTTGTTTATTACACAAAAAACTCCTAATCTGGAGGTATTTAAAAAAGGTCCTCCTGTCAATATTGTATTTCATCATAAGGTCTGTAAACTGTAAACTGTACCATCTCTTCCGTACCTCTCAGATCCCCAATCTGTACAATTCCTCGTTCAGCCCAGCTAGCCATTGTACTATCCGCAAAAATTGCCGCAGGAAATGACCTATTCTTATATAGCCTAGTATATCTATTAAATCTACCAAGGCCTGTCTTTTTTAAAAAAGCATTCCAAATTTTAACCGCAGCATTAAGTGTTTTAAATCTGGACCTTTTGTAAGACCCATACTCCGTACATTTTAAGAAGCAACTTTCTGCTTCCTCACCTAGAACAGCCGCATAAATTTCTGTAGACATACTTGTAACTTTTTGCGCATTACCACCCCCCCCCCCCAATTAACCCCTGCATATATTGCAGGGCAGCCGCAAAATAATACATCCTAAAATCAGGCACTCCCCAACCCCCTTTCTCTCTCGGTAGAGCCATAAATCTATAGGCCCTTCTGGTCTTACCCTGTGCCCATATAAATCTATTCAAAATGATCTCTAATGAGTTGAACCATTTATTTTCGAAAAAAAGGGGGATAGCTCTGAATAGATAGAGGAACTTGGGGAGAATTAACATTTTGATAACATTGGTAGTACCTACCAAGGACAAATGCAGATTATTAAGCCTTTCCAAATCATTTTTAACCTTTGATAGTAGGGGGGCAATATTATTTCCCACCACATTATCCAAATCTGATGAGATAGCCACCCCTAGATAAACTGCTGAGGTAACCACACGCGGGTCATTACAACTAGAATATGCATTCTCTACAATCTGCGTCTTTGCTTTGTTAAGACTATATCCGGAAATTTGCCCAAACAACTCAGCTTCGCATTCGACTTCACTAATTGACAAATGAGGATCGGGAGTAAGTATTGCCACGTCATCAGCATAGGCCAGTGATTTGACCACACATCCATTCACCCTGACTGGAGGGATCAGAGGGTTACCTTCAAGTCTATGGAGCAGTGGTTCTAAATAAAGTGCAAACAACAGTGGGGATGAGGGGCACCCCTGTCTCGTCCCCCTGCCAATTTTAACATCTGCCGAATACCCTCTGTTAACTCTAATTTTGGCTATAGGGTCCTTATACAACGCCTGTATAGCCCTGATAAAACCTTTACACAACTGAGTCCGCAGATATTAATAGAGGCAATCTTACATGTCATCGTAATACCACAATTTCCTTATATGAAGACCTGTTGTTTTTGTGTACCATATACTCCTAGAGTTATACAATGAGCAACTGTGCTGAATCAAATAGTGAATACCAACCGTTTGTGCATAGAAGCTCAACGGGAAGCTGTTGCGTTGTGCCTGCAGGGGGGGGTTCTGGGTTATTATCATCCATTTCCTGATATGACTGTGATGTCGCTGAATAGTCCCATAGTAGTTTCTTCTGAGTCCCCTCAAATCCCCCTGTAAGCTGCCTAGATAGCTTCAAGGACTTCTTTTTCAGGGTGGTATCTTTATCTGTACTAGAGTCAGAGTCTGAGCCTGAACACTCCTCTGCGCTCCCAACACTCGTCTGATCTAGTTCTGAATCCTCGTTCAATGAATAGAAGCAGTCACCCTCAGCAGAACCGCCTTCAGCTTTTCCTATTCCCTCACAGGCTCCATCTTTGCTTACAAGACTAAGGGTGCTTCCCCATGTTTTGGAGGACTCCCCAATTGCTAGTTCCATCTCTTTTTCCACTAGCATCAGAGCGCCCAGCATATCTGTGTTACCGAATTCAAATAGAGCCTGCCCCTGACTCTCACCAGATTTAGAACTTTCTCCAGCCCCAGGGTCAATAGCGTTACCTCCTGGGTGCAGCGTCTGCTCTCCTTGCTCTCCTTGCTCTGGTTGCTGTGGGCGCACTGACACATCCAGCATGTCAGTATCCGCTTTTTTTCTGGTCTCCAGTTTACTGCCTGATTTGCGGTTGTGGCGTTGCCTAGCAACCTCTCCTTCAGCGTCGTCAGTGTCCTCGAGGACGCTCTCCTGAACACCCGGTTTTCCGCTGCTTTCACCGGGTCCGATGGAGCCGCTGATACCACTGCTGCTGCCGCTACTCCGTCTACCTCTAACCCTTTGTGGATCCTCCATACGCTGAGAGGGTAGTCTCGGTGAAAAGGCCTCAGTAACGGTAGGTTGTCGCAACATTGTATCTTTGCCTTTCTGTTTCTCTTGGTTTCTGCCCGCTTTGCTGGGGATTGTTGATCGTAAAATTGCTGTGCTCATTTGTTCGTCGGGGGCTGAATTAGTTTTCTGCTCTATTTTCTTTTTCCCCCGGTAATAACTCCTGTTTTTGGGATGGCGCCGGGATTACGTGTGGGTTTACTCATACCCTCCGTGTTCACAGCCAGTCCGCTCGACATCTTCTTTTCTTTCTCTCTTTCTTGCTTCTCTTGCTTTTCTTGTTTGGACGTTCTCGTTGGCATTTTAATCGCTTGCGCTTGTGCTTGTGCCTGCTGCACCAGTGGTTTCTTTTTGAGCCCGAGCCCAAACGCACTCATCAGGCTTTTGGCGCCTCTTTTAATCCAGGCAATAACTCGGTAGCAGTTTTGAATGTGTTTCACTGCCAGACCTGAATTAAACGCTCTGGATAACTCGGGATCGCCGTATACTGTCCATTCGTATGCCATTCAGAAATTGAGGAAATCCATGGGTTTCAGCATCTAAATATCAAAGTTGCGACTGCTCACAGCAATCCAGCGTCGGCCATCTTGCCTTCTTAAGCAGAGAGCTTTCAACGCCTTTCTACTGATGTCTAACAGAGATGATGGTTCGGTGAAGTAAAAAGCACAGTTCAAATCTTTTAAAAAGTTGGATACATAAAGAAGCCATGGGATTTTATTCCATTTCTCCAAAGATAGACAGTCTTGTAATAGGGAACGGGTTAGATGGCATTGGGGTTTGGTCCAAATACGGTGCCATAAAAGAATCGGCTGGCATCTGATATTATCAATAATGTAGTCGATACCCAGCTCGATATGGGAACCGTATATTGGAGCACTATTGGGAAGTGCCAGAATATATTTTAGGAACCCGTTTTGGACCAGTTGTAAACCATCCACATGAGCGTAGCCCCAGACACCAGCGCCGTAGATGGCTACACTGTAGCATTTTGCATGATAAATCTTAAGGAGCTCTCTTGGGCCCGGTTTGCCCAATTTTCTTGAGAAGGAAACAAGAGCTGAAGTTGCTCTTTGAAAGAGCATCTTTTTACTTGCAACTCCTGCTTTCCAGTCTAGATGATCATCCATTAGAATGCCTAGATAAGGGTATTGTCTAGCACGCTCCAATCTAACCTGTTCAATAAAGATGGATTTGGGTTTCTTCACCTTGGGACCAAAGTGCATAACGTAGGTCTTGCTCTTGTTAACTTTTAGCCCCAGGGATAACATAAACTGGCAATATTTATCTAGTTGTTTTTGCAACTGCATTAGTGTCCTAGCTAAGATGACAGAGTCATCCGCATATAGTAAAGCGGGGATTGGACGATGTTTGATAGATGGTAAGTCCTGGCTTCCCTCTAGCATGGCCTTGAACAAAAAGGGAGCCAGGACACACCCTTGCCTTACTCCTCTATTTATTGTAAATAGGGGTGTTAGTTCACCGCTTAACCCATATCTTACGCATGCTGTAGCATCAGAATAGAGCTCGTGGAGGAATTTAATAAGAGGGGAGTCCACCCCAACCTCACTAAGAATGGTCCCTAGCTTGGAATGGATCACGCAATCGAAAGCGGAGCTAAGGTCGACATACACTATATATAGGTTGCCGCACTTAGCTTCGACATATTTACCTATTAAGAGTGTTAAGTTTAAAGCCTGTTCGACTGTGCCCAGACCCTCCTGGAACCCGTACTGAAGGTCAGTTATGATGTTATTCTAAGACGCTCAATCCTGGAGGCGTTCCAGGATCAGGCGCCCGGCAACTTTCCCCAGGGAGTCCAGGAGAGAAATGAGTCTATAACAGGCAGGGTTATTACGATTCCCCTATTTGAAGATGGGTAGTAGGATGGATGAGGACCAGTAATCTATAAGGCCAATTTTCGATACTGCCGCCATCACCTGGGTGACAACTGGAGACCACAGTTCTATGTTATTTACAAAAATATCTACAGGGACCCCGTCAGGGCCAGGCGCCTTACCAGATTTGGAAGATGTTAATGCTTGGGTGACCTCGCTAAGGCTAAAAGATAGTTCAATGGGATAAACCTGTGACCTAGCGGGGTCATCTGCTGGGATGGCCGTTTTTGTAGTATCAACTGGGGACCCCCCAAAAATTTTAGAGATATGGGTCATCCACACGTCAGCGGGCACAGCCACGTCAAGGTGTTTTGGCGCATTAGTATTAGTTAGGAAAGGTGACTTTACGACATGCCAAAACTGAGAGCTGTCTTTAGTTAGGCAGCTTTCGTGGAGTTGGGACCATAGGGTTTTCTTTAGCTCCTTTTTACAGTTTTGTTGAGCCACTTTATAGATCTTTCTTAGGTGAGCTATCTCTATTGGGTTTCTATCAGTATTATGTAATGCCTTTTTTAATGCGGATAGGGCTTTACGACAAGCTGTATCAAACCACCTTTGGGACCCCTGAATACCTGGTTTATGATTGTGAAGTAACTTGCTAATAAAATCTCAGATAAACTATTTAAAATCAGCTGAGGGGGGGAATCCTCTGCTAGACAGTTGGTTATCCAAGGAAGGGTTTTTGATATAACATTATCACTGGTAGCTACCGGACCTATTTTGGACCATTTCACAGAGAATCCGTTTAATTTATCCATGGTCAGTGATTGCTGGGTTAGTTGGCTGACTTTTTCGGGGTGACGAGCACCAGTTTCTATGGATAAAGTAATACTATTGGGGAAATGATCACTAGTGATATCTGTACCAGTGCTGAACCGTTGGAGTTTACCATTTAGCGCTGAAGAACATAGAATAAAATCAATGGTGCTAAACATGCCCCTACCGTGGAAAGTGGGTCTAAATTCAACTGGTAAATCTAATAGGTTATTAGCATAGTCTAGTTCCATTTTGAAACGACAATCGTTCAAAGCGTTACCCAAAAATGAGTGTGTAAAGTGGGTTAATGGACAGTCGTGCTCGTCTAACAGACCACAAATACCTTTTGTATGGTTGTCACACAGTGAAACATTAAAATCTCCCCCCCATATCACATAGCAAGCATGTGTTGGGTGCTTGTTACATTGTTCGTTAACAGTAAACAGGATTTCTTTTGCCGACTTAACACATTCGAATGGGGACAGCTTGTTATAGAAATTAATAAAAAGATACATCGTACAATTACTAAATGCAACCTTAACTATTTGAAAGTTTGCAGTGGTATATAAGACATACAAATTCATTACAAATAGATTGACTGAGATATACACCTCCCTTAGATCTGCCTTGTGTGGTGATACTGGCTGGGGGGTGGAGCGTTTTGTAGCCCTGGATATGAATCGGGTCTATGGCCCACATTTCCTGTAGATAAAACTATTTGGTGGGGGCTTACTGTGTCCAACCAAGATTTAAGTTTTAACTTTGAGCGGAGACCTGCGACGTTCCAAAATAGAACCGAGAGTTCGTAGATAGAGGGAGTGAACTTTCCGGTTTTCGACCTTTGATCTAGAATTAGAGTACCTGGACTAAATGAAGGATGTGCTGATGGATCAACAGGAGATATATTCAAGAGAACTTCTTTATTAGGAGCAGGATCTTGATAATGTATTGATGGGGAAATTGGTTCTTCTGAAGTTAGTGCTTGTGGAGTGGGTAAAATACTAATTGAAAAAGGGGAAGACAATGAGTCAACAGGGTGGTCTGATAAATTAGGCACTGGAGAAAGTGGAACAATGCCATCCAGGTGGCTATCGGATGGTGGTCAATCCACCATCTCCAGACAGTCATATCTGTTGGTCAGGGGGACACCTCTCCATCCAAGGGTTGGGGCTACATCTCTCCCCCCAGTATTTGACCACTCGACCCAGTCACGTCTCCTGTTCCAGTTACCAACTTGTGTCCAGTTCCATTCCGGACCGGTGTTGTAGTGCTGGACTGGAGGATAGAAGAAGGAGAGTCTTTTGGTACCAATTCCATTGGAAGTATATTGTTGTGTACCCCAGGAGCAAATATGCTCTACAGTATGCGGGTCTTCAAAGTTGACGATGACACAGTCACCCGGTAGAGATTTCAACTCTTTTCCTACCCAGGGGACTCTGCGGACTGTTGTAACTCTGTTGTCAAAATAAGGAGGAAGAGGCCTATTGACAGAAAGCCAGTGGAGTACCTTGTTTCTAAGGGACCAGCCTGGTTCCGCCACGTTAGGGTTCAACTCGGAGACCCCTGTCATGATGACAACATATGGGGCAGCTTCTGGGGGAAGATGGATGGAGTGACCCCCGTTCCTTCTGTTCTTATAAGTGGTATTTTGTGGTGCTGGATTGTTATTTTGCTTAGGGGGCGGAATGATAGGATGTACAGGTAGAGGGGCAGGCGTAGTCGTTTGAGTAGGGGTATTAGTATTAGTCACCCTTGGGAGAGAAGGTTTTCGATGGGAGGCCCCTACTGTAGTGTTTGGCTTTATTTGCTTTGTTGCTGTGGCCCCATCGGTTGCATTTTTGGTTTGGGGTTTTTGAACCCTAGGTTGTCCCGAAGTATGGCTGGGGGCGGTCCCTTTGTTATTTTTCATCGTTAAAGATAGGCCTTCTAACTGTTTTTCTATTTTTGAGAGGGTAAGTTCGAGCGGTTGGAGGTAAGATTTAATTAGGGCCCCCAACCGGTCTAATAGTTGGTTGTTTAGACCATATGGATCACTGTTACTACCCATATTACTGGTAGCGCTAAGATTGACTGAAGTGGTGGAAAGGTTTATCGTATCTGAGGGAATAGGATTCCCTTCGTCCAGTGAAGGGGCAACTTGTTTGGGAGATTGATGGGTAGGAAGGGATTGCGTTACATTTTGAGATTGTTTTTTAGAGATTTTTGGTTGCTGATGACTCTTATTGTGCTGGGCGTTCTTTTTAGTCTTCTTATTCTTGGGTATTGCTCCCTCCCTGATACCCCGAATTGTGGTGGCGGTAGGGTCGTCCCTACTCGGGCTAGTGAGAAGAGCTGGTAACTGCTCCAGGGATGTAGATAGGTGAGATAATTGAAGGGCTGATAGCTCAAGTGAGACAGACAAGTCCACGGTACCTGGGACTAAATGAGGGTCAACCAGCAAAGTATCAGATTCCAAGGGGCGTAAAGGAGTTTTGGCTGCCGCTAGTAGGCCCAACGAGGAGCGCTTTGCGGCTGTCAAATCCTGTGAAACCCTCCGTTCCAGCAGAAGTACGCCTTGATTAATGGCGTCATTTGCTTTTGCAATAAATTGGTCAATTGGGCCGGTAGTTTGAGCTGTATGGAGCGCCTTATTACTCCTGGTCCCTCTAGGAGACATAGTTCGTATTAGAAGGACCCAAGAAAGAGGATAAAATACACAGTAATTGGAGCTAGAACAAACAGTAGTTAGCAAAATATAAAATACCAATAGGCAAATGTCAATAGGGAGGCCCGGTCCAGCCTTACCCGGTCTTGAACGGGCTTAAACGGGCCCGCCCTTGGCCCGGGCTTAGCTTCGCGCTTGGCCCCGCACGCGTCCCGCGCGTCTGCCGTATTCTGTATATGACGGGAAGGGGGCGGGAAGAGGACCAGCTGCGGCGAGTCTACAGCGCAGCGCCCGCTGGTCCTCGCAGTCCCGTGGGGTAAACAGCCTCAGCAGATGGGTCCTTTAGTGTTCAAAGAATCCTTGGAGTCTGAAGCCTTGAGCGGCGCCCGCGAAGCGGGGGCCGCGAGGAGTGGGTTCGCAGGCAAACAACACTGGTCCTGGTAGCAGAAGATTCGTCCCTCGGAGCAACGCGGTGCACAGAGCTCCCAGCGCTCTGTTCTTTAATCCAGGCGGGAAGGGGGCGGGAAGAGGACCTGCTGCGGCGAGGCCACAGCGCAGCGCCCGCTGGTCCTCGCAGTCCCGCGGGGTAAACAGCCTCAGCAGTTGGGTCCTTTAGTGTTCAAAGAATCCTTGGGGTCTGAAGCCTCGAGCGGCGCCCGCGAAGCGGGGGCCGCGAGGAGTGGGTTCTCAGGCAAACAACACTGGTCCTGGTAGCAGAAGATTCGTCCCTCAGAGCAACATATATGAGGGGATTCATATATGTAACATCAAGGAATGTCACTGCTATTGATATAACTGTGGATATTTCTTTTGATTTCCTTGGCCTCATAGCTGTATTTCACTGAGAGACTTTATGTAAATGATGCAAAACAGAAGTTTACTGATGTGTGTTTAGAGAAAAGATAAAATGGCTGCGATATGTTCATGAATCGAGATGTATGTAATTTCAGTGTGCAGTCACTAATAAAGAGTAAAAAAAAAAAAAAGAACTCAGGTCCCGATTACGACTTTGGTTCAGCGGCGCCTGCTCTCGTGAGCCGCATTGTACGTTGCTCATAATTAACTGCCAACTTGATGGACCGATCATGGCCCCCCCACCTAGAAGGCCCACCAGCCCGTTAAGCTCCAGTGGTGGTGCGAACCTTACAGCAGTACATATATTCAGTTATTTATGAACAACGCACGATGCGGCTCACGAGGAGCCCACTAATGGCAGAATTGAATTGTGAAATTTACAAGTGGCAGTTAAGTTTTATTACGAACTATGGTTTATTCAAATGACTACTGATGACAGAATGCACATCTTTACGTCATTTGAGGGCCCACCTGTGGGTAATAAAAGGAATTGGTGATGCTATCAGTGGTCTTTCGCCATTTTTACTCTGCTGCTGCTTATGCCTGTGACCAAGGACGATATTACAGTCTGAAACGTGTAAGGCAATATGAAGTTTTACCTGTGAATCTGCAGACTGCGCTGCTGCCCTATGTTTCTGATGGAGAGTGCGTCGTATAGCTTGGGCATTTGTGGAACTGAATATATATATACATATATGTACTAGCTTACCCGTCGCGCATTGCTGCGATCTCAGAAGAAAGGAAATTTAAGGAAACTTGTTATGATAACATTCAATTTACATTGTGTAATTTTTATTGAAACTTATTCATTTCAATATGGAAAACATTTTAAAGTGTTGTTTTAATTCTGTTTATTTATTCGAGTGCTTGTGGATACACGGTATTTTTTGTTTTTCCGTCTGGTGCGTACACGAATAAATCAGAAGGTTTTCCGACGCGTGAGCTGTCCACATACAGTTGTCCATGTGAGAAGCACGGATTCTCCAAATCTAGTCCACACACTTGCAGCAATTGTCCTTATGCTTTGTTGATGGTCATTGCAAAAGCGAGTCGCACCGGAAACTGTAAACGTTCAGTATTGGAAAGATTATGAGGGCCCTGGGGGGCCGATATTTAAAAAAAAAATGTTTTGCCAGAAACCTTCGCGGGAGTGTACTCAACAACTTTTAACAATTTTTGAAAACATTTTTTTAAATTTATTTATCTTTTGCCAGAAACCTTCGCGGGAGTGTACTCAACAACTTCCCAAAGTTTCATGCCGATCGGATGAATGGTGTAGTAATGCATAAAGGACAAACAGACAGACATACAATCGTTTTTAGGTCTTGGACTATCGTCGCACTGCTTAAGCAGTGGGCGGAGTCCGAGATTTTTTGTTTGAAGTATGAGGGTTGAACCCGCCCCTCTTCTCCATTGGCTGGCTTCCTAAATGGAGGCCAGCCATTGGAGGAGAGGGGCGTCACTCAGTTAAAGCCCTGTGTTTTTGCGATTTGGGGCGTGTTTTTTGCAGTTTTTAAGCCGTGACGTCATCCGTCACTCAACTGCTAAATACACGCCCCCAAATCGCAAAAACGGCGGCGCTTTTGTTCTGCCATTTCCCCGCGACCGCCGCCGCAATAAGTCGCTGAGTCCTCCGCCCCAGAGCAGGACCCGTGTGGCTTTCTGTTTACATACATGCCTTAGTTTTGTCAATTAATTTATGTTCACTTTTCTTCCATTACGATTCTGCTTGTTAATTTCCCGATAATGAATTTAACCAGCGAGGTACAAAGAACGCATCCCCCGGCATTGGTCATTACCTCAAAATAGGGATTTGCTTGTTTGAACATAGTTTTACGGGGCAAGTCACGATTATAAATCTACAGCAGTGATTGTTCCAGCGGAGCCGAGTGAGGTGGGAACCTTGCTGCACGCTTGTTCTGATTGCTCAGCTTGTTTCTTTGAACTGTGAACACTTCCTGTAACGAACTTCCGGCGCCAGCGATCAACACCGGAGAGGCCCTACCTGGGAGAGCGGCCCTCCTAGGCGCTGAAGGTGAGCGGGTGCGAACGGCGGGGCACAAGTGTCAATAACACGACCTGAATCCGATTCTCTGTGCCCTGTGGGAAGACCCGTACGTTCAGGAGGCTCGGGAGCACAGGAGCCCCGGGAATCTCACCGCTGGCAGCGATGTGGCTCTGTGCCGGGGGGCAGCGGCGGCTGCGGGGAGTACCGTGGCCCGGCCTGCACCTCTGGGTGTTGGCGGTGCTGCTTCTGTGCGGGGCACACGGGCGCGCCTGTCCGGCTTCGTGCCGCTGCTTCGGGGACCTGGTGGACTGTAGTTGGAGGGGGTTAGCCCAAGTACCTGACGGACTGCCTGGGTGGACCGTGCAGCTGTGAGTATCTTGTGGGCTCGAGGGTGGCTGTCATTGCGAAGCTGCACTGTCTTTCAATATTTCTAGAATGACCCGGGACTGCTGTACCCAGTGGTCGGGGTAGCTGGGAGTACAACAGCAACAGTAAGCACCTGATGGGGTAGCTGGCAGCTGTGAGTATGTTGGGGCGATTGACGTGAGGTGTGTGGCTTATGGGGCGAGGGTGGCTGTCGTCAAGGTCGGGGGATGTTAGTTTTGAGTATCGAAGGTATGTGGACTGGACAGGTACCTCTTATCGATGACAGTTGCATGAAAGAGGCAGCTTACGACCTTGTGAGTATCCGAGGTGAGACTTAGGCTGTTGGAAGTATGTGACAACCAGATGAGAGTGTCTTCTCGAGAGGGCAGGTCTGAGGGGAAGTTGAGGGAGCTGCGAGGCGGCATAGTTTGGGAAAGTCCAGGGGTTCGGACGTGCCTTAGGGAAGGCCTTGTTGGAGTCTTGAGAATGCCTGTGAGTTTATGTGTGGAACATGGGCTGAAAAGTGAGGGGGTACCACCCACCTGTATCTTATGTATGGGTGGCATAACCAGAGTGTCAGACGTGTGTTGCATACTTCAACTGCCCTCCCGGGTCAGTTGACACACAAATCCGTGTGTTAACGTCATAACCCCCTTGTCATTTGTGTGTGTAGAAGTGACATGGTACTGCGGCTCATACCATTCTCAAAGTAGCCATTCACGGGGTGGTGGAGGGGCGCATTAGAGTTTGGAGCTGAAAGTGGCTGAGCATACAGTTTTTTTTATTTTAGTTTGTTTATGACCTTATTTGATACTATTGTGATTTTTTGCACCTTTTATTGCTTGCAGCTACATCTTATTCGGTGGCTTGGTTGGAAGGAACTCTGCAGCTTGCTATTATGGGGTATATGTGTGGGGCTCTGAGTGTGTGTGGGGGGGCTCTGTGTGTGTGGGGCTGTGTGTGTGTGGGGCTGTGTGTGTGTGGGGCAGTGTGTGGGGCTTTGTGTTTGTGTGTGTGGGGGGCTCTGTGTGTGTGTGTGTGTGTGGCTCTGTGTGTGTGTGGCTCTGTGTGTGTGTGGCTCTGTGTGTGTGTTGCTCTGTGTGTGTGTGGCTCTGTGTGTGTGTGGCTCTGTGTGTGTGTATGGCTCTGAGTCCGCTAATACTCTCTACTACTCTCTAATGCTCACCTATTGCCATTGTAAATGACAATACCATTTATTTATGTTTTAAAAGAAACTAAAATGAAAAAAATGCCATTTGCAATGCCAATAGCTCTAACTTTAATAAAGCCGAGAGCATTGCATTGTAAATGCTTGTTATATATAGCCGAAACGTTATGGCGGCAGCACTGAAATAACAATTCGGCATCTAAATACCGGGTCCGTGTCTGTTCCTGTTCGCTGTTTGGAAACAAGGCTTCAGTGTGAGGGAGACGGAGCTGTATATATATATATATATATATATATATATATATATATATATATATATATATATATATATATATATATATATATATATATATATATATATATATATATATATATATATATATATATATACACACACACTCCTGGTCAGAATTCATCCATGAAAAACTAGAGTCGGAGCCCAATTGTAGTACGGTGCTGTCAGTTTATTCAGCAGAGAAAAAACACCCAACGCGTTTCGAGATCAGCCGATCTCTTGCTCACGGGTGGAGCTCACCAGTACCAGCATTCATTTAAAGTGACATACTTTTTTTAGAAGTGCACCACATGATCATCGACATAAAGAAAATAAACAAGTTAATGCTATGTCTGCCGGGTGAAAACAATGTTTCATGTAAACATTTGTATCGAGTTCCAATACAGAAAATAAAATTGGAAACAAACGGAACCCACCATTCGTTAAGTAGTCAGATTTAGACTCTCATTAAGTTTTTAAGCAATGTTCCGTTTTGTAGGGAAGCAATTATTACACTTGCTGTCTGTTGTTAAAACACGCCAGTTATATCCCGGCATCAAGTTGCAATACTGTGTTAAAATCACACAAGTACACGTGATTATCGGTCCATTAGCTGTGCAGCCCAAGTGGACGAATGTCGTATAATTCAGTTAACCATTTGAGGTGGCCTCCAATATAGCCCATGTGGGCGATATTAATTCATATTCCTGTAAAAGAAAGAAAAGACATAGCTATATGTGACAATATTTACATTATAGATCAGTGTATGATTAAAACCAATTAAAATTGAATTCAGTTACCTAAGAAGCAGCAGCATATCTTACATCAAATGAACTACATATCAGGTTTGGAGGTGAATGGCTAGCTCTTCCCCCAAATTGTGTCCTGTAGGTTGCAAAGTATTGTACATTATAATGTATTTAGATTCAAGTTTCCTTAACTCTAGCCACCTGTTGCCTCCCCTCTCATTGCTTTCAACACTGTCCAGAACACAACATTTCATCAGATTCGGATTCTTATTGTGTATGTCAGCAAAATGCCTGGCTACAGGATATTGCTGGTTCTCATTCCTGATTGCTCTCTGATGTTCTAAAATTCTGAGTTTCGCCTATTTTGTTGTACACCGTATATATATTTAATGGAGTTAGTTTTCTGACTTTCTTTTATCAGTGTATTGCTCAATGTGTCCTTAAGTGATTTCGCCTTTCTAAATGTCAGCGAGGGAATATCATGAATTGCCTCTTTCACATCTTTATCGAGCTTTAGTGTATCCCAATACTTAGATAAACATTTGCGTAGTTTCCAGGATTGACTACTATAGGTAGTAATAAATATAGTAGTCAATCCTGGAAACTACGCAAATGTTTATCTAAGTATTGGGATACACTAAAGCTGATAAAAGAAAGTCAGAAAACTAACTCCATTCAAGATTTTAACCCATCTCGCAGGTGCAAAGCCTGTAAATACAGCAACAATTGTAAATCAATCCAATTGTCCAAGGAAAGATGTGCCCACAAAATTACCAAACATCTCAGCTGTACAACTGAGTATGTTATTTATGCCCTTGAATGCCCCTGTAACAAATTTTATATAGGGTGTACAACAAAACAGGCGAAACTCAGAATTTTAGAACATCAGAGAGCAATCAGGAATGAGAACCAGCAATATCCTGTAGCCAGGCATTTTGCTGACATACACAATAAGAATCCGAATCTGATGAAATTTTGTGTTCTGGACAGTGTTGAAAGCAATGAGAGGGGAGGCAACAGGTGGCTAGAGTTAAGGAAACTTGAATCTAAATACATTATAATGTACAATACTTTGCAACCTACAGGACACAATTTGGGGAAGAGCTAGCCATTCACCTCCAAACCTGATATGTAGTTCATTTGATGCTGCTTCTTAGGTAACTGAATTCAATTTTAATTGGTTTTAATCATACACTGATCTATAATGTAAATATTGTCACATATAGCTATGTCTTTTCTTTCTTTTACAGGAATATGAATTAATTCATCGCCCACATGGGCTATATTGGAGGCCACCTCAAATGGTTAACTGAATTATACGACATTCGCCCACTTGGGCTGCACAGCTAATGGACCGATAATCACGTGTACTTGTGTGATTTTAACACAGTATTGCAACTTGATGCCGGGATATAACTGGCGTGATTTAACAACAGACAGCAAGTGTAATAATTGCTTCCCTACAAAACGGAACATTGCTTAAAAACTTAATGAGAGTCTAAATCTGACTACTTAACGAATGGTGGCTTCCGTTTGTTTCCAATTTTATTTTCTGTATTGAAACTCGATACAAATGTTTACATGAAACATTGTTTTCACCCGGTAGACATAGCATTAACTTGTTTATTTTCTTTATGTCGATGATCACGTGTTGCACTTCTAAAAAAGTATGTCACTTTAAATGAATGCTGGTACTGGTGAGCTCCACCCGTGAGCAAGAGATCGGCTGATCTCAAAACGCGTTGGGTGTTTTTTCTCTGCTGAATAAATTGACAGCACCGTACTACAATTGGGCTCCGACTCTGGTTTTTCATGGATGAATTCTGACCAGGAGTGTGTTTATAAATTAGGGGTTGGCGTACCCCGTCGTGAGCCCGCCGTTTGAGTGACTTAAGCATGCCATTCTTCTGTGTATATATATATATATATATATATATATATATATATATATATATAAATATATATATATATATATCACCTACTGGCGATAGTCAGTAGGTATATATAGTTAGGACCTAGCTACCATAGGAAATCCACAACATTCTATTGGGAATAACTTTGGCGCCGGTTGAGGAATTTGCGTGTAATTTTCCAAAATTTAGGCCAGCTCCGCTCCGCTCCTTCCCTGGAAGGTTCGGGGGGATTCGTCATGCGGGGGCCGAGAAAAAAGGGGGGTCCCAAAACGTGTTTTCCCCATGTTAATTTCCTTAGGATAAATTGACAAGGGTACAGCCCGAACCGCTGAACGGAATAACACCAAACTTTGCAAAATTGTAGGGACTGGTATGCAGATGTGCCTTTGCTATATTTGGTGAAAATTGCTACAGTGGTTTGTTCGAAAATTAACTTCAAAAACACATATATATCTATAGGCGTGCTCCGAGCGCTCACCAGTAAGCGTACCGGGGAGCGCACCCGATGCGCCACGGGAGTGCGCGAGTGAAAAACTGATTGGCTCTCGGATGTCTGTCAACATTCTAAACAGTCCGGAGAGTCCGCCATCTTGTGTCTCGGTAGAATCGAGACACAAGAGGTGAAAATAAAAAGGGGGAAATGATTATAAGGGGGCAGGGTAGACACCCCCTGACCCCCTAGGTTTTCTGAGGGGGGCCTAGAAGGACTCTATGGTGCAAAAATGTATATTTTTTTGTTGTTAAAATTTTCGCGGGTTAAGCGCTGGGTGCGTTCCCATGTACGCTTACAGGCACGCGTACCCTGAGCGTACCACGGGGAAAACCAGAAAAGAAAATATTTTTGGGCATGGGGGGTCCTTGTGGGACCCCCTGAGCAGGCCAAGGGGGTCAGGGGGCTTCCACCCTGCCCCCTTTGCGTGTTTTACACCTTTGTTTCACTGCTTTCTTGTGCCTTGGTTCTCCCGAGGCACAAGATGGCTGCCAACACTTCCTGGTTTGGAGTGTTGACAGACAGTGGCAGCCAATCTATATATATATCCACTCATTCTTCAATGCAAATTGCCATATATATAATGCATATTTAAATACCGAAGCAAACCACATTCACTGGATGATGTCATCAGTGATGTCATAAGTGATGTCATTTGAGATGTCATCAGTGTTGTCACTGACCATGTCATGAATGAACTAATATGTGACATCATCAGCAGTGGATTGCGGGTGCGCGAAATATAGTTAGTACAACGAACTATATAGGAGCAATTTCAATGGTTTTTTAAATGCTAATTCCTAACTATATAAGGCCTGAAACCTATGGTTTTTACAGTGAATTTCAAAGGTTTTTTATATGCTAATTCCTAACTATATAAGGCCTGAAACCTATGGTTTTTTCAGTGAATATGCAAGGTTTTTTCATGCTAATTCCTAACTATATAAGGCCTGAAACCTATGTTTTTTTCACTGAATATATATATATATATATATATATATATATATATATATATATATATATATATATATATATATATATATATATGACTGGAACTTCGGCATTCAGCGGAGGCCAAATAACGAAAACGGACCCAAGAGAGATCATTTCAAGCGTCTTTTTATTTCAAACTGTGCACCCTCACGATCGCCATGACGCGTTTCGGGCCCTGGAGCCCTTGATCACATGACATGGTCAAATTACACCCTGTGATTTGTAGTGCTGGTCCGGTCACATGGTCCCAAGCCTATAGAAATAGAGAAAATACTTCAGCCTGGACCAGACTAAGTAACCAACAATTTTTACATTCATTCTGTTATTTACAAACCCCATTTGTCACAATTATTAAGCGACAAACAATCCTTACAGATGTGCAAATTTACGCAATAAATATGTTAAAACAATATTTACAAATGTGCAAGAATGCCAATATTACTATGTACAAACAATCGCAGTGGATATAATATGTACAAACATTTCCTGTGCAATATTTAGCAAATAAGTAAAGTGCTTTGTGCGCAATTTACAAAGGAAGGGGTTTGAATAATATTGCCCAAGTGGGCATTGGTTAAAAAGTTCATCTGGACCACTGCGTCTACAATGCTTAGGTATTCATGTTGACTCCAACACTATTGACAAAAAATGTGTGATTACCCAAGTGTGTTTCATATACTAAATATTCTTAAAATCCAGCAGAGATCAATAAATAATTAAAATAGCCTATACAGATGACTTCTACGCCTCATTTTCCACAATATAATTTCAAGACTCTGTGTGCAATCAAGTATACAGATCTTCTGTCGCGTTCAGGCCACTCGGAGCCTTAGTATCTAATTCAAGAATGTACCGGGTTTCTAGTATGCGTAAATGTGCCTCCCTATTGCCCCCTCTGCGTAGCGGCTCCACCATGTCAATAGCATAGTATTTCAGGCAGTTAACATCACCCTTATGGAAGAGATTTACATGCCTCGCTACAGGGTAAGCATCATCTTCATTCACAACTGCCCTCATATGCTGCAATATGCGTTTGTGGACTTGTAGTTTAGTACTACCAACGTAGCAAAGTCCACAAACACATTCCAAGACATAGATGACAAAGTCTGATTTACAGGTTATTTTCTTGGTGATGGGGAGTTCTCTTTCATTAAATGGGGAATAGTAGGTGGTCTTGCTTTTTCCTATGGTGCACGCTTTGCATACTGCGCATTTCAAGAAGCCCTTGCTTTTCCCTAGCCAGTTGCCTCGTGTTGGTACCTCCGGGCTACTGCTGACTAGCATGTCGCTCATGGATCTGGCACGGCTATATGTAATAGCCGGGCATGTGGACATAGTTTTCCCAATCACAGGATCCCCTGTGATTATATGCCAGTTTTTCTTCACCATCCTTTGAAGCTGCCTATGCTGGCAACTATAACCAAGAATAAATCTTGGTTGGTCCACTGCCGCATTAGTCACTATCGTGTCTACCCCCATTGGTGTTTTTGGAGATAATGCTATTTTATTTGCCCTTTCCATTGCTTTAGACACTATATTTTCAGAATAGCCCCTCTGTAGGAACCGCGTCTTGCTTTTTTTCTGTGCTTCAAAACAGTCTTCATCGGTGCTACATATTCTTCTAATCCTCAGCATCTCCCCATATGGGATGCTGCGGATCAGATGGTTGGGGTGCTGACTAGAGGCATGGAGGATGGTGTTACCTGCAGTCTCCTTCCGATGTAATTTTGTCTGCAGTCCCCCTTTGTCTACAAAAACCTCTACGTCAAGGAAATTTACCTTCCTGTCACTGATGGTGCCTGTGAAATGCAGATTCAGTTCATTCCGATTGATTTCACCAATGAACTGTTCTGCTTCGCTTGCATTCCCCTTCCAAATAATGAATAGGTCATCGATAAACCTGTACCACACTAGCACTTTGCTGCTCATGACCTCACTAAAGGCATTGCCTAGGACTTGCTCCTCCCACAGCCCCATGTGCAAACATGAGTAACTGGGGGAGAAGCAGGCCCCCATTGCCACTCCTCGCAACTGCTAGAACATTTGGTTTTGAAACATGAAGTAATTGTTGTAAAGACACATTTCCAACATTTCCACAAGCATGTTATTATGTTCCAGCATACATATGGGCCTTCTGCTCAGATAATGTCTTACTGCTCTCACTCCATCCACGTGATTGATACTTGTGTACAGAGCAGTGACATCAAGTGTGATCAGCAAATACTCCGTACTCCACACTACTGTTTTTAATTTTTGCAGGAAGTCCATAGTGTCCCTGATGTATGAGGGCAAGGATTTCATATGATCTTGAAGGAAGTGATCGATGTATCTGGACACTTTTTCAAATGTCCCCCCACAAGCTGAAATTATGGGCCTCCCCGGTGGCTTTGCACTGTCTTTGTGTATCTTGGGAATCAAGTAAAACACTGGAGTTATGGGGTAGTTGGTTTTCAAGAATTTTAATTCATCCCCACTCAGGAGTCCTTGTCCCCTCCATGTGTATAGTCTTGTGTTCAGTTTCTCCCAAGCTTGCTTAAATGCTGATCGGTCACATCTACTGTAGCAGAGTCTATCATTTAGTTGTTTTAGCGCTTCCTCTACATATGCAGACAAGAACAATGTTACCTCCCTTATCGGATTGCCTAATCACGGTTTTTTCATCCGTCTGCAATTTTTTCATCAGGCTGCCAAAGGGGTTGTTGTGCTGTAACATATTATTCTTTTTTGTCAAAGTTTTTTTGTTCAGTTTCTTCATTTCTGAAATTATCAAATCACTAAATACATCTATGTTGTCATGTGCCATAATCGGGTTAAATGTTGATTTTGGTTTAAAGGAAGTATTACCAGGGAAATTAGTTACTACTTCATCTGCTGTCTCTTGGATGTTGTCCAAGTCTCCCTCTCTCAGCAGGTCCTGTAGATCACATTGTAACTCAAATTCCCTCACTGATAAACCATTGTCTGCCCCCATGACCATCTCTCGAGGTTTGCGTGCCTTCTGTTTATTGATCAGAAACAGTTTCCTAAGTTTCAGTTTCCTCACAAATTTATAAAAATCCATTCTGGTTTTTGCATAGTCAAACCTGCATGGTGGGCAGAATGATAACCCTAATGACAAAATCTTTTGTTCTTTCTGGCTTAGGCGTGTATTAGTTAGATTTATAATCGTCATATTGTCACTTACTTGCGGATTCATCGCCGATTCCATCTCCTGTATGGTTTCTTTTTTGTTGTTATTGATGCTGCCCCTTGATCTGGCTGCGGTGTGCTTTCTTCGTTGGTTGCGTTTGGCGTTGTTCCTTTGTTTACCGGTCTGGCGGCATGGGACCTCAATGACTTCTTGCGGTCGTTCTGGAGGCACTCCACCTCCTGTCCCAACGACCGCTTCGTAAAACCCGCCTCCACCGCATTCAAATCCTGATCAAATTCAGAGTCACTACTCGGAATCGTGCTTAGATCCGTAGATGACATTGACGGTGTTTTCTGACCTTTCCTCGCATGAGCCTGTTTAGGAGTTTTGTTTGCCGTGGGAGGATCGAATTTCTTGGAGAAGGTGTAAATGCGGCCATTCAAATAGTCCAATTTGTCTCTTTGGAACTTGAAGGCTTTCCTCTTCATGATTATATCCTCCTCTTTTGAGAGTCTCGCTGTCATCGTCTCTCTTAGCTTCTTCTCCAACTCCTCTTCGTTTAGTGCCTTAATTTGATTATTCAGTTCTTTGACTTGGATCTGTAGTACATACATACATACATACATACATACATACATACATATATATATATATATATATATATATATATATATATATATATATATATATATATATATATATATATCACTAGATGGTTCAACTCTCCTCTCGTTTCAGGCGCTGCTAGCAAGTGCGTGGCTTCACACGGTAGAACCAAACCGCTGTATATCAGAACTGTGTTTGCCCCGAGTGCCACCCGGTTCAAAACCAAAAGAAGCCGCAACTCCAGTCAATCCGTTTTTAAGAAGCAAGTAGATGTATTGTCCGATCCTCTACAGCATATTTCACAGCGAAAAACCAACGCGTTTCGTGAGCTCCCCACTCACTTGATCACGGTTGTTACAAACACTGTTTGCTGAAAGTAATTTAAAAAGGGAGTCCCTCCCACCTCGGTCACATGATTACAACCATATGTTTTTCTCTCACAATGGCCTTCTGGGACTTGTAGTTCCTGAATTGCATAATGTAATTTCACATTGATACAAAAGAAATAAAATTTGTACACCCTCTCCCTGCTAATAAACAGTTTTCAAAATGATATAATTTTCAAAGGGTGTTGTCTCCAAGGGTTTCTTTGTGTGCCAGAAAAAACAATAATGATTATTTCACTTTTGTAATTATCAAGCATTTGGAATAAAGGTCGGGTTACTTTCTTAAGTCTTGTTACTACAGACATATTGAATGCCCTCTAGTGGGCTGACTCAGTCATGTGGTACCACATTTCTATTATCATTGTGTATCATAGATTACCGTACCCTATTGGTATGCCTCATTTTAGTTTTGCTCAAGCTATTTCTACCCTAAAAAAAGGGAGGTTATTGTTTCCAGCATTTTAAATTAAATATTTTTGAAAAACTTATAAACCTGAAATTCTCAATAATAAGCAGGGTTCATTTATCAGAGTCTTATTTCATCAGACCTATTCAAAGCCCTCTAGTGGGCTGACATTACTGAGGGTAAAATGTAATAATTAGAAAAAAGTCCTTATGAGTTAATATACTTTGATATTGGCCCAGATCTTGGCTTGTTTATCTGCTGTGCCGTGGTTTTATGGAGGGAAAAGAAGTTATTATGGAGTACATCAAGAGAAGCTTTCTATATGTTGTTAGATATGTACATAAAGTTCTTCAGACTGATTCAGTCCGTAAGGGGTCATTGTTCGAAAGATCAAGATGTGGCGTGATTCCTTTTGGCGCAACAATTTTTCCCGATGTCCTCCCCTTTCTGATGGGGCCAATGTTTCCAATCCCAGAAATTTTAGAAGTCGCCAATTTCCATCATGATCTGTCTCCATGTATATATATGTCCAAAGAAACTCCCTCAAATGAAGAAGTGGAAACCACGAAGGGAACAGGGTAGGAAGCATTTATTAACCATGAAACAACTCTGATGGCGGCGAATGCATTTCGGCGTGTGCCTTCATCAGCGCCCAACACCAGAATGGCAAATCAGCAAAAGTTTTTCCCTGCTTCCATTTTAACAGTGAACACGGGTCTGCTCCTCCCCCTTGCTAATGCATCTCACCAGGTGCAGTCCGCTCGTGATCCTCCGGACTACAACTCCCATGCGGCCCAGTAACACCGGCAGCTCAGGAAGGTGAGTGTTTGTTTTGGAGAGTCAATGTGATGCGTGTCATGCGGAACCCGTAGGGCAGGGTACGATGTAACACCACAATGTCCCAGGCTCACTCAGGCTCCCATCGGGTCCCCTCATACCGCCACAGCCTCCAGAACCAGGAGTCCTTGATGCAGGGGCTAAACTGCAGATGCAGAGTGCCCAAGAGAGAGGTACAATACCTCCACTGCTCTAGTCCTCCAGTGCGGGGAGCGGGTGCCAGACTACTCCATTCCTGAAGAAACTAAAGTGCTGCGAAGCAGACCAGTGTAAGTCCGGACCCAGGATGTGGCGGCGGCTTCCAAGGTGCGTCACTGGCAGGCGCACAAAAATGTGTCCAAAGAAACTCCCTCAAATGAAGAAATGGAAGCCACGAGGGGAACAGGGTAGGAAGCCTTTATTAACCATGAAACAACTCTGATGGCGGCGAATGCATTTCGGCGTGTGCCTTCATCAGCGCCCAACACCAGAATGGCAAATCAGCAAAAGTTTTTCCCTGCTTCCATTTTAACAGTGAACACGGGTCTGCTCCTCCCCCTTGCTAATGCATCTCACCAGGTGCAGTCCGCTCGTGATCCTCCGGACTACAACTCCCATGCTGCCCAGTAACACCGGCAGCTCAGGACGGTGAGTGTTTGTTTTGGAGAGTCAATGTGATGCGTGTCATGCGGAACCCGTAGGGCAGGGTACGATGTAACACCACAATGTCCCAGGCTCACTCAGGCTCCCATCGGGTCCCCTCATACCGCCACAGCCTCCAGAACCAGGAGTCCTTTATGCAGGGGCTAAACTGCAGATGCAGAGTGCCCAAGAGAGAGGTACAATACCTTCACTGCTCTAGTCCTCCAGTGCGGGGGGCGGGTGCCAGACTACTCCATTCTTGAAGAAACCAAAGTGCCGCGAAGCAGACCAGTGTAAGTCCGGACCCAGGACGTGGCGGGGGCTTCCAAGGTGCGTCACTGGCAGGCGCACGAAAATGTGTCCAAAGAAACTCCCTCAAATGAAGAAGCGGAAGCCACGAGGGGAATAGGGTAGGAAGCCTTTATTAACCATGAAACAACTCTGATGGCGGCAAATGCATTTCGGAGTGTGCCTTCATCAGCGCCCAACACCAGAATGGCAAATCAGCAAAAGTTTTTCCCTGCTTCCATTTTAACAGTGAACACGTGTCTGCTCCTCCCCCTTGCTAATGCATCTCACCAGGTGCAGTCCTCTCGTGATCCTCCGGACTACAACTCCCATGCGGCCCAGTAACACCGGCAGCTCAGGAAGGTGAGTGTTTGTTTTGGAGAGTCAATGTGATGCGTGTCATGCGGAACCTGTAGGGCAGGGTACGATGTAACACCACAATGTCCCAGGCTCACTCAGGCTCCCATCGGGTCCCCTCATACCGCCACAGCCTCCAGAACCAGGAGTCCTTGATGCAGGGGCTAAACTGCAGATGCAGAGTGCCCAAGAGAGAGGTACCATACCTCCACTGCTCTAGTCCTCCAGTGCGGGGGCGGGTGCCAGACTACTCCATTCCTGAAGAAACCAAAGTGCTGCGAAGCAGACCAGTGTAAGTCCGGACCCAGGATGTGGCGGCGGCTTCCAAGGTGCGTCACTGGCAGGCGCACGAAAATGTGTCCAAAGAAACTCCCTCAAATGAAGAAGCGGAAGTCACGAGGGGAACAGGGTAGGAAGCCTTTATTAACCATGAAACAACTCTGATGGCGGCGAATGCATTTCGGCGTGTGCCTTCATCAGCGCCCAACACCAGAATGGCAAATCAGCAAAAGTTTTTCCCTGCTTCCATTTTAACAGTGAACACGGGTCTGCTCCTCCCCCTTGCTAATGCATCTCACCAGGTGCAGTCCGCTCGTGATCCTCCGGACTACAACTCCCATGCTGCCCAGTAACACCGGCAGCTCAGGACGGTGAGTGTTTTATTTGGAGAGTCAATGTGATGCGTGTCATGCGGAACCCGTAGGGCAGGGTACGATGTAACACCACAATGTCCCAGGCTCACTCAGGCTCCCATCGGGTCCCCTCATACCGCCACAGCCTCCAGAACCAGGAGTCCTTGATGCAGGGGCTAAACTGCAGATGCAGAGTGCCCAAGAGAGAGGTACAATACCTCCACTGCTCTAGTCCTCCAGTGCGGGGAGCGGGTGCCAGACTACTCCATTCCTGAAGAAACCAAAGTGCCGCGAAGCAGACCAGTGTAAGTCCGGACCCAGGACGTGGCGGGAGCTTCCAAGGTGCGTCACTGGCAGGCGCACGAAAATGTGTCCAAAGAAACTCCCTCAAATGAAGAAGCGGAAGCCACGAGGGGAACAGGGTAGGAAGCCTTTATTAACCATGAAACAACTCTGATGGCGGCAAATGCATTTCGGCGTGTGCCTTCATCAGCGCCCAACACCAGAATGGCAAATCAGCAAAAGTTTTTCCCTGCTTCCATTTTAACAGTGAACACGTGTCTGCTCCTCCCCCTTGCTAATGCATCTCACCAGGTGCAGTCCGCTCGTGATCCTCCAGACTACAACTCCCATGCGGCCCAGTAACACCGGCAGCTCAGGAAGGTGAGTGTTTGTTTTGGAGAGTCAATGTGATGCGTGTCATGCTGAACCCGTAGGGCAGGGTACGATGTAACACCACAATGTCCCAGGCTCACTCAGGCTCCCATCGGGTCCCCTCATACCGCCACAGCCTCCAGAACCAGGAGTCCTTGATGCAGGGGCTAAACTGCAGATGCAGAGTGCCCAAGAGAGAGGTACCATACCTCCACTGCTCTAGTCCTCCAGTGCGGGGGCGGGTGCCAGACTACTCCATTCCTGAAGAAACCAAAGTGCTGCGAAGCAGACCAGTGTAAGTCCGGACCCAGGATGTGGCGGCGGCTTCCAAGGTGCGTCACTGGCAGGCGCAAAAAAATGTGTCCAAAGAAACTCCCTCAAATGAAGAAGCGGAAGCCACAAGGGGAACAGGGTAGGAAGCCTTTATTAACCATGAAACAACTCTGATGGCGGCGAATGCATTTCGGCGTGTGCCTTCATCAGGACCCAACACCAGAATGACAAACCAGCCAACGTTTTTCCCTGCTTCCATTTTAACAGTGAACACGGGTCTGCTCCTCCCCCTTGCTAATGCATCTCACCAGGTGCAGTCCGCTCGTGATCCTCCGGACTACAACTCCCATGCTGCCCAGTAACACCGGCAGCTCAGGACGGTGAGTGTTTTATTTGGAGAGTCAATGTGATGCGTGTCATGCGGAACCCGTAGGACAGGGTACGATGTAACACCACAATGTCCCAGGCTCACTCAGGCTCCCATCGGGTCCCCTCATACCGCCACAGCCTCCAGAACCAGGAGTCCTTGATGCAGGGGCTAAACTGCAGATGCAGAGTGCCCAAGAGAGAGGTACAATACCTCCACTGCTCTAGTCCTCCAGTGCGGGGAGCGGGTGCCAGACTACTCCATTCCTGAAGAAACCAAAGTGCCGCGAAGCAGACCAGTGTAAGTCCGGACCCAGGACGTGGCGGGGGCTTCCAAGGTGCGTCACTGGCAGGCGCACAAAAATGTGTCCAAAGAAACTCCCTCAAATGAAGAAGCGGAAGCCACGAGGGGAACAGGGTAGGAAGCCTTTATTAACCATGAAACAACTCTGATGGCGGCAACTGCATTTCGGCGTGTGCCTTCATCAGGACCCAACACCAGAATGACAAACCAGCCAACGTTTTTCCCTGCTTCCATTTTAACAGTGAACACGGGTCTGCTCCTCCCCCTTGCTAATGCATCTCACCAGGTGCAGTCCCCTCGTGATCCTCCGGACTACAACTCCCATGCTGCCCAGTAACACCGGCAGCTCAGGACGGTGAGTGTTTTATTTGGAGAGTCAATGTGATGCGTGTCATGCGGAACCCGTAGGGCAGGGTACGATGTAACAGCACAATGTCCCAGGCTCACTCAGGCTCCCATCGGGTCCCCTCATACCGCCACAGCCTCCAGAACCAGGAGTCCTTGATGCAGGGGCTAAACTGCAGATGCAGAGTGCCCAAGAGAGAGGTACAATACCTCCACTGCTCTAGTCCTCCAGTGCCAGGGGCGGGTGCCAGACTACTCCATTCCTGAAGAAACCAAAGTGCTGCGAAGCAGACCAGTGTAAGTCCAGACCCAGGACGTGGCGGGGGCTTCCAAGGTGCGTCACTGGCAGGCGCACGAAAACGTATACTTACTTATATACAACAATTGACACATACACTGCCTTTTATTTTTCTAGTTTGTTGGACATGTACCATTGAGAAATATATTTGCTCATCACCACACCCATAAAGAGATTCACTCACCCAAACAACTGTTCGAACATGTTGTTTTAACTTCATATATCTACTGAATCAACTATTCACACATCTTTGGACAGTCACACCTCCCCCACCGAACCACACACACTTTCACTCTCCCATACAAATACTCAGTTAACTAATCAATAACTAATATAGACTTTCACATAGCTAGTAACCAACTGTAGAACCAGTTTACACAACTGACAAAGTGATACAGATATTCACACAGTTTAGTCACTATCCACTATATTTAGTGAAATATAATAAATTGGTCAAGAAAACAGTCAATTACACTGCTACTAAATCCTCCATCCAAATATTTATTTATATATATCCACTCATTCTTCAATGCAAATTGCTATATATATAATGCATATTTAAATTGCTATATATATAATGCATATTTAAATACCGAAGCAAACCACATTCACTGGATGATGTCATCAGTGATGTCATAAGTGATGTCATTTGAGATGTCATCAGTGATGTCACTGACCATGTCATGAATGAACTAATATGTGACATCATCAGCAGTGGATTGCGGGTGCGCGAAATATAGTTAGTACAACTAACTATATAGGAGCAATTTCAATGGTTTTTTAAATGCTAATTCCTAACTATATAAGGCCTGAAACCTATGGTTTTTACAGAGAATTTCAAAGGTTTTTTATATGCTATTTCCTAACTATATAAGGCTGAAACCTATGGTTTTTTCAGTGAATTTGCAAGGTTTTTTCATGCTAATTCCTAACTATATAAGGCCTGAAACCTATGTTTTTTCAGTGAATATATATATATATATATGTATATATACACATATATATATATATATGTATATATATATATATATATATATATATATATATATAATATATATATATATATATATATATATATATATATATATATATATATATATATATATATATATATACACACCACTAGGAAAAGAAAAAGTAACAATAACACTACTTACCTGCTAAGTGAATTTCCTCCCATTGGATAACATTGGTGATTGTATGTGAAAAAGTTTCTGTCAACTTTTAAAATATAATACTATTCCTTAAAAATCACTACTGTAACCAAAACGGTTTTAATCAACTGTTTACAGGAGATGTCCCAGGACTGAATCTAGGATCCAGTCCTGTGGTTAGAAAAGTAATCCATAAAGTAACTAATTGCATTTAACTAGAAATTCACATTGAGCTCAATATTGCATAGTGTTTAAAATTGTGTTGGCCATTGCAACAACTGTAACTACTGTAACTACTGTACTTAAAAGTCTATTGCCTATTTGCAAAGTATTTAAACTAAAGTAATTCATTCTGAGAAAGTATATTTTGTAATTTAATGTATTATGTAATTATAATGTAATTTAAAAAATAAAATACCCTTACAAGTGTTTCTTTCCCTTATTAGACACTTACTCGTGTCGCCTCTCATCTTAAATACGGAGGACAATTGAAGATAAAAGTAGCGTCTATACAGACATTGGAATATAAGGTGAGGTGCGCGTAACAAAATGGGTATTAGATTTAAATACTTGCTGGGACTACTTATGACACTGACATTAATGCACTTTAGGAACGGATTGAAATACCATTGAGAATTGGATTTTAAGGGACATCTTGGGACAGGAATACGTTGGTTGAAAATCAGACATACTCTTCCAATACAGACACTGGAATAGAAGGTGAGGTGCACAAACATAAAACACGTATTGGGATTAAATAATTATTACTGACATTAATATTAACTCACTCTAGGAACGGTTTGAAATGGACTATAAGTGATAACTTGGGATAGGAACACGCTGTTGGAAAAAGAGATATATTAATCCCGCAACTATATGGTGAGTGCATATATCAAATAAAGGATAGCCTAGCATGAAATAATAACTTGTCTCAATGACTACATATAAGATAATTATTAATTTGAGACTCTGCAGAGTAGACAAGTGATTAATTCTTTACATTAAGTTGGTTTGGATGATTCTAGGGTATACTATGGCCATGAGCTAGGTGAATTAATTGAAATATGACCTGCTAATCATTGATGTCTTTGGGAACCACATTCTTAAACCCAGTACTTTATATACATGACTTGTATGATAACTGATGGTTTGGAATATTGTTGTTTTAAATGAATATTGAATTTATGTCTTTGGTGAAGATACTCCTTCTTATAAACCTAGTGTGTTAACGTATCAATTATACTCCTGACCGGAACTTAGGTTATAGAAATTTTTGTTTTGTACAAAGTACGGTAATATGCAAACGATGTATGAATCTTTGTGTATTATTTCTTTATGTGAAAGAATGAGACTGATTGTAAACCTTTGGGTTGCAGCCCTGAGGAAGTCAAATTGTCCTACACGGACTTGACGAAACGCGCGTTGGCTGCATACAATCGTGTGATGAAAATCTGGGAAGTTGATGTGGAATTTGGAATTTGATTTTGATGAAGATTGGAAAATAAAAGGACGAAAAAATATATAAAGACTCTTCTTTGATAACATTGAGTGCTCGGAGGACAACAATAACTACTGTAACTACTGTACTTAAAAGTCTATTGCCTATTTGCAAAGTATTTAAACTAAAGTAATTCATTCTGAGAAAGTATATTTTGTAATTTAATGTATTATGTAATTATAATGTAATTTAAAAAATAAAATATCTAAAAATAAATAGTTTAAAAAAATGTAGTAAATCTGTATCAAAAAAATAAATGTAACAATTAATTAATTTAAAAATTGTCATTTACAAAACATTTGAAATTCACTGAAAAAAACATAGTTTTAGTTAGTTGGACATTTCACTCCTACAAAACCATAGAAATTCCCCAGTTATAGTTAGCTCAGCTAACTATAACTCGTGCCCCGGCAATGCACTGCTGATGACGTCACATATTACATCACTCATGACATGGTCAGTGACATCAGTGATAGCATCACTGAAGACATCTCAAATGACATCACTGATGACATCACTGATGACATCATCCATGTGATAATTTCATGCATCTTCTCACACCCTAATATAACTTTAGATACACCCACTCTAAATTACAGACTACCATTCTCAAAACCATAAACACTCCAACAACTACATACCCACTCACTGATTCTTAGGTCTACACACACATTCACTCACTCACCCGTACAGTCACTCATACTTATGGCCACTCAGTACAGGACTATCACATGCAGTCATACAAATATATAGACACTCACACACAGCCACTTATCCCAAGAGGTACTTACACATCTAGGCAGTCATGCAAATAATTAATCACTCTCCCATTTACTCACCTATACAGTTATACACACACCAGCTCAATTACTCATTCAAATACTAGCACATTCTTACGCTCTTATACAATCACTGATACAAGCACACACTTAGCCATACAGCCACTCTCACAATCACACACTCTCACTTGTTATGTTATGTTATCCGGATTTATATAGCACACAGCTGCCCCAGCAAAGGGCCGTCCCGGCGCTGCCAGCATCAGAAAAAGGACCTAACACCAGGACAGAGGAACACCGAAGGATAAGAAAGTGGCCAAGGAAACTAGATTACAGGAGAGAAAAAGGTTTTGATGTCTTATAGCCATTTATATACTCCATCACACATATATACTGCCTTTCACAAATGTAGTTACTCACACATGTACCACTGAGATATACATTTACTCACCAAAACACCTACACATACACTCACCCACCCATACAGTCCATCACAGATGCACTCATGAAACCATGCACCCAGTGAATCACCAACTCACACATCTCTGCACAGAGTCACACACACCCCACCCACACAAACACTTACGCACCCATACAGATAGTCAGACAACCAATCAATAACCCATATAGACACTCATGTAGCTATTTGCAAATCCATGCAGCCACTTACACACCAACAGACGGATACAGACATTCACACAGTTTAGTCACTAACCCATGCATTTAGTAAGATACGTTTGACCACTCACTTATAGAGTCAGTCAAGTACCTACTAAATCATCCATTCAGACACTTATACACCCACTCATTTTTCAATACGCCTTTCCCTAGATATATAAAACATATGTAAACTTTACAGAAACACACAGTCACTGGATGATGTCATCACTGATGTCATCATTGATGTCATTTGAGATGTCATCAGTGATGTCATCAGTGAAGTCACTGACCATGTCATGAGTGATGTAATATGTGAGCCACGGACCACTTGGGGGACCTGGGACCCAACTGTCCACCCCACCCGCCATTGCTAACGGCGGCCAGGCCACGTGCACGGGCCCACAGGAACTATTAGGGGTGGCGGACGCCACAGGAGGACATTACCTACTGCACACCACACGCGCTACAGCTGAACGTCACAGAATCTCGGCGCCCTCTAGGCCGCGACACAGCGAGACGCCCACCATAACGAGGAGTCGACGAGGAGCTTAAATCACGCTTCGCCACAGAAGCGACAAGGAGCCGCACGTTGCCTGGGCAGGAATCAGACCCGCGCAGTCCAACCTCACGGGAGACTCCAAGGTGGACATACCCTGCACTCCCTGACCTAGGAACATTGCCGGAACTCCAGCCAGCGACTCTGACAAGTACCGCGACCACAAACCGACACCTCGCTGGGGTCCCCCGCGGGCCAGCGCTCGCCCATGTCCGGGGGTGCCGGAAAACGCACAGGAACGGGGACCACGTCCCAAAAGGGCAAGATGGATAAGACGCAGAAGCAAACGGACGCGGATCCGGTGGCAACTAAACTGGACTCGGTGCTGGCAGCCATGGAACGATTGGAAAGCTCCATCCAGTCTACCCGGACGTCCCTGGAGGCGAAAATAGACGGAGTCGCCATTGACCTAACGCACCTGAGGGAAGATCACAAGAAACTGGCTGAACGCACCAAAACCCTGGAAACCACGGTGACGGGCATAGAACCTCGGGTCGCCCAGTCAGACAAGCAGATTAAAGATCTCCTCAACAGGGTGGAGTTCCTGGAGGACAGGGCGGAAGATGCAGAAGGGCGGGCGAGACGCAACAACGTCCGCATAGTGGGTTTGCCCGAAAAATGGGAAGGCAAGGATCCGACCACCCACGTAGAAGAATGGTTACGCTACCGGAAGGCACCCTCTCACCGCACTTCGTGGTGGAACGGGCGCACAGAGTCCCGTCAAGGCCACTACACACCGGCTCCAACCCGCGCCCATTCCTACTCCGTATCCTGAATTACAGGGACCGGGATGCTGTCCTGCGAGAGACTCGGAAGCTGGGCACCATACAGGTCGAGAACGCGAATATAATGTTCTTCCCGGACTACACGATCCAGGTGCAACGCCAACGACAATCATTCCTAATGGTGAAGCGGAGACTACGACAGCTGGGACTCACGTACTCCCTCCTCTTCCCAGCAAAACTCAGGGTGGTAGCGAACGAGAAAACGCACTTCTTTGACTCCTCGGAAGATGTGGAAGCCTGGCTCGACAATGGGACGGATAAAAACACTGGAAGGTCGGGACGCCCGGACAGGCCAAGGAAACGCAGGAGGTCTAACAGGAGACGTGGAGCACGGTCACCCTCTCCAGCGGCCAGCAGCACCCAACACAGCGCGAGCCCACCAGAGGAGGAGGTGCGCAGGGAACAACAGGAAGCTCTGCGAATGGTCTCGGAGCTCAGCGGCTCCCCTTCACAACGCTCCCCGCCCGCCCACAGCCCCAGAGCATCGCCAAGCGACGATGAAGCGATCTATGGACTCCCGGACTCGCAGCTCTCGAATGGGCTGCCTGACATCACCCCACAGACATCGGACCTGTTTGGCTAATGGAGGAGTGCCATGCCACGGAGCCACCAGTGATAGAGGTAAAGACACAGCGAGGCCTGGTGGTGGCGGACACGGAACACGCAGTAAGTTGAGACAATGTCATATTTGCAGTAGCTTGTTACGGAGCAGCTGCCCGGTGGCATCCTTGCCACGAGGGCCGCTACATAGCGGGGTCCCTATTGGTGGGCGATAGTTAACGTCTCCAGGCTCAGACGGGGCAGACACCCTATGACTTTCTGGACATGTTACTACCCAGGCAGTGGGCCGGCCTGATGGCCGATCGGGCCTACACTACACACCCCCCTGGGAGGGCACTCACGCTCAACGAACTCTCACTGGGCACTTGGACTGCGCGATGGACAGCAACCCCCCAGTATGGACTGTTCGTACTTGTTGCGAAAAGTTTGGACGGCTGCCCGTTTGGCAACCGACCCGATGGTATTCCCCCCAGTTAATGTTTACCCCCCCTTTCCCTACTGTGCAACGCTGCATACATGACCTATGGGGGTGCTCACTGGGTTCTCCTGGGTGCTGCTCGAGAAAAGCTGGAGATGCTCTGACGCTGGGTGGTGGAGGGCCCCTTGGGGAGACGCTTGGTGTGGGGGGGAGAGTGGGTGTGACTGACTTATTATATGCTGATGGCTGAAGTGGTAATGTGTACCTGGAATGTACGCGGAATACACACACCTGCACGCAGATACATGATTTACTCCTACTTAAAGAGACACAAGGTACAGATAGCGCTCCTCCAGGAGACACACCTAACGGCCCCTGAGGTACACACCCTACGCAGGCGATGGCGCGGACAGGTTTACGCCACAGGGTTCTCCTCTTACGCTAGGGGGGCACTGATATGGATCAGACCGGGGCTCCCGTTTGAGGTAGAGGACTCCCACATAGACAAGGAGGGGAGGTTTGTGGCAGTGAAGGGGCGCTTAGACGGGCGACCGCTAGTGGTGGCGTCGCTCTATGCCCCTAACACGGACCAACAGGGCTTCCTTGAGACGGTCTCCGCGACACTGGCACATTGGCATGGGGTCCCCTGGGTGCTGGGAGGGGATTATAATAGTGTACTGGACACCACACTGGACCGCTCATTCCCACCACTACCCAATGCGCCGGTAGTGGGCGCCATGAAAGCTCTTATAGCCTGGGCCTCACACTGGAACTTACATGATGTGTGGCGCCATAGGAACCCCACGGCCAGGGTATACTCGTACTACTCGGGAGCCCACACTCTACACACCCGATTGGACAGATTCATGCTCACGGATGATCTACTCCCGCTAGCGACGGACGCGCATTACATGGGTAGGACACACTCGGACCACAACCCACATATGCTAACCATCACTAGAGAGAGTGCCCGCCCCCCTGTCCCCACTTGGAAGCTGCAACCAGACCTCCTGCTAGACGCGCCCTTCCGGGATTCTCTGTTTGCACATATAGTACATTACTTTGAGGATAACGCAGGCTCAGCCACTTCTCTGCAAATGGAATGGGAGGTATAAGGTGGTCATTAGGGGGCAGTGTTTAGGTACACAGGGGAATCTCAAACTTCAGGTGGAGAGGGACCTACAGAGGGTGGAGGAGGAACTGAGTCGACATGAACGGGACTCGACGGGAGGAAATATCGCTGGCCTTCGACATGCGCAGGCGACCCACGAACGACTATTGGAGAGGCTCCGATGCCTGAATTTCGCGGCTCATGCGGCACGCACACATGATAGGGGGGATAAGCCCGGAAAGTTGCTGTCGTGGCTCATCGCCAGTGAAGACCGAACGAAACCAGTCACAAAGGTGCTAGACGCGACTGGGGCGTCCCTACACACACAGTCAGGGATTCATAGAGCATTCACCACACATTACGGAGCACTGTATCGCTCTTGCATGCCCTCACCCGCCCCAGACACGGAGGAGTATCTCCGTCGGTTGACGTTGCCGACACTCACCGACGCCCAACGAGCTATCCTCGCGGCACCCATCGCCCCTGAGGAACTCCGGGAGACCATAGCGGCGCTCTCAAACGGCAAGTCCCCTGGCCCCGACGGACTCCCAGCGGAGTTTTATAAAGCCTACCAGGATCTCCTGATTCCTGAACTCGTTAAATTGTATGAGACGGCTCTAGAGGATTCCTCCCTGCCCCCTTCACTGAGCGAGGCTACACTGATCTCCCTCTTGAAACCGGGCAAGGAGGGGACGCTTATGGGCTCATACAGGCCTCTCGCCCTCCTAAACACAGACTATAAAATACTAGCCTCCACTCTAGCGAGGAGACTGGCCCAATATACGCCCCTACTGGTCCACCCTGACCAGAACGGGTTCGTGCCCACACGCAGCACATCGCTCAATATCCGCCGATTATTCAGGGTGCAGGAGTACGCGAGAGACCCCTGGCCACGGTCGGGTTGCATAGTATTGGACCTGGAAAAGGCGTTTGATTCAGTGGAGTGGCCGTACCTTAGAACGGTTATGCAAAAATTTGGTCTGGGGGACGACTATCTAGAAATGGTGGGACTACTATACCAGACGCCCACCGTCCGGGTCCGGATAGGGAGCCTGATCTCGGATGCTATACAGGTGCGGCGGGGCACGCGACAAGGCTGCCCGTTATCGCCCCTACTCTTCTCACTGGCAATGGAACCGCTGGCAGAGATACTGAGGATGCAGGGCGCCCAGTGGGGCATCCCATTGACTGACGGGGAGCACGCGGTTTCCTTGTATGCCGATGATTTACTCCTCTACGTCCGGGACCTGACACGGATACCCCCGGAACTCACCGGTGCCCTCAGCGAATTCGCGACGCACTCGGGTCTAAGGGTCAACTGGGGTAAGTCTGGGGTCTTCCCCTTTCACCCAGACATGCAAGAATGCGTAGTACGGCTCGGGGACACGACGCTGACGTGGTATGCCGGCACCTTTAGGTACCTGGGCATACACATTTACAGGAACGCGGCGGATATACTGGATGGCAACCTGGTTCGAGCCATAAACTCCTTGCGGGCACAAATCCGATTCTGGGGCACGCTCCCGCTTAATGTCCCGGCCAGGATCACCCTGTCCAAAATGATAGTCTTGCCCAGACTTCTGTACTACTATTCGAACCTGCCGGTATATGTCCCAGCCCGGGTCTTCAAAGACCTGGAGGCCTTAATGCGAACCCTCATATGGAACACGGGGAGACCGAGGGTAGCCCTGAACAAATTATATGCCCCGACGACCTCGGGGGGACTAGCGGTCCCGAACCACGAGCATTACTACCTCGCCGCACAGCTTCAATGGGTGGTGGCATGGCTCGCGGGCAGAAACTTGAGCGATACGGCCTCAACAACCCCAGCACTGACCCATGCGGAGGCTCTCGCACTGTTCCACCCCCTCAGAGGCGTGACACGCGAGTCGCAACTACATGTAGCGGTGGCACTGAGATGTTACAAGCGTGCACTGACATTAACCAGGGACACTACACCCTACGCCCCAGCATTACCGCTGGAGGGGCTACCCAGACCGGGAGGAGTGGTAACGGCAGCGCGCCTGCAGGACTGGGCACAGGTGGGACTTGAAACGATGGCGGACCTCTATGACGACGGGGCCCTGATGCAGTTCGAGGGACTAGTGGAGAACCCCGGACTGCCAGCGGGTCAATTCCTGACGCATGCATCAATGATACGGGTCCTAACGGAACATTGGGGAGACATGTCGGCGGAACCTGAGACACACCTCTTAATACAGTACCTGCACGTAATGGGGACGGGCACGCACGTCGTACACTGGCTAACGCAGGCGCTGAGGTCCCACACTACATGCTCACTGCGGTCGCTCAGGGACAGGTGGACCACTGACAGGGGGGAGGACTGGTCGGATAAGGAATGGGAAAGGATTTTAGAGGGACCACAACACATTCCCCGCAATTCGAGATTTAGAATCATACAGTTCTACATAACACACAGGGCATATCTGTCCCCGGACAAGATTAATCGTTACTTTGGCCTGGACACGTCCAAATGCCCACGTTGCGCGCTACTGAACGCGGATCTCCTACACATGCTGTGGGCATGTCCCAAGCTACAGACGTATTGGCACGATGTCACCACGCTGTTGGCGAAAGGGACGGGGCTCAGCGCTCGACACGACTGGGACACCTGTGTATTGGGCCTTCTCACCAGGACGAAGCACAACAAACCGCACATGAGATTCTGGGATTTAGGGCTGATAACCGCCAAAAGACTCATAACCCGCCACTGGAAAGCAGCAACACCACCGCTGACAAAACATTGGAGTGCCTCCCTCACCTACTGGGCGACTGCAGAGGGCACGGTACTAAGCAGGGAGGAGACGGCGGGGCGGAGGGCCATACCGATAGCCCAGATGTGGGAGGGTTTCCTTCGAGCTTTCACCAGGGCCTGCCATGATAAAGGGGTGATGTAGAGAGAGAATAGTGGGAAAGGGGAGTAATGAAGGCCGCGCGCAGATGAATGAGAAACGCCGCCCCCGTGATCCACCGCCCTCCCCCTTCCGCCCCCCCCCGCGCCTGACCCCTCCCACCCCCCTGGTTTCCCCCCCCCCCTCCCCCGCCTCCCCGCCCGCTCCGCCCCTTGCGCCCCCCCCCACCCCCCCTTGCCTGTCAGTGGGAACAACACACACTGGCGACTCCGCTAATGCACTCCCACCCCGGGATTCAGAGTTATCACACACCACTTGTAATACCCTCCCGCGAGCACCACGGACAGCACCCTATGAGGCTACTCCGCCCGAAACCAACGAGACAAGGCCCACACTGCAGCACCCCCCCCCCAAGCTTAGGTTCGTTGCACCCACACCTTCTTTCCTGTTCTCCCCTAGATCGGAATAGCGACACCCACGGCAGAGGTCGCCCCCCAGTTGACCGCACCAGACCTGCCTTTCCTACTTACACCCTCACTACTAGCATACAGAGACTACACACAGGAGTGCAGCACATAGGCAAGCCACTGCCGAGACCCTCCACCCCACGGTGCCAACATCCTGACCAATATAGTCGTCCACAGTACTCGTACATGCCGCCCGGAGTCGGGCCTGGATGACTATTCACACTGAAGGGAGTCACCACACTACACTACCGACCAAAAGGCTGCGAACACCGGGGGGACGGCTGTCCACCAAGCTACCCAACTGGGCGGGCAAGATTGGTTGTCCTGGTGGGAACGGCACTGCGAGATACATCGGGACAAGGCAATGGAATGAATGGTCTGATGCACGCAGTGCCCACCCATGAGGCGATAAGTGATGATTTCTATATATATGTGCAATTATTGGACCGTCAACCATCGACTGTAATTGCCTTGATACTGTACGAACCACTCCGATTGTTGATTCCCCTTTGAATTATGCACCTAACGAACTGTACTTGTATACCAAGAGTTTCAATAAAACAGATTTAAAAAAAAAAAAAAAAATGAGTGATGTAATATGTGACGTCAAGGAGCAGGGCATTGCCGGGGCGCGAGTTATAGTTAGCTGAACTAACTATAACAGGGGAATTTCTAGGGTTTTGTACGAGTGAAATACCCAACTAACTATAATGCCCCATAAACCTATATTTTTTCAGAGAACATTATATATATATATATATATATATATATATATATATATATATATATATATACACACATATATATATATATATTTTCACTGAAAAAATATAGGTTTTAGGGGTGTTATAGTTAGTTGGACATTTCACTTGTACAAAATCATTGAAATTCCTCCGTTATAGTTAGTTGTACTAACTATAACTCACGCGCCCGCAATCCACTGCTGATGATGTCACATATTGCATCATTCATGACATGGTCAGTGACATCACTGTTGACATCACTGATGATAATTCAAATGACATCACTGATGACATCAACGATTACATCCTCCAGTGAATATGGTTTGGTTCGATATTTAAATAAGTATTATATATATATAGCAATCTGCATTGAAGAATGAGTGGATGTATAAGTGTCTGGATGGAGGATTAGTAGCACTGTGATTGACTGTCTAATAATAATAATTTAAAGTGACTCACTAAAGATATGGGATAGTGATTAAACTATGTGAATCTCTGTTTCACTGTATCTCTTGTTGTGTAAACTACTACATAAGTTGGTTACTAGCTATGTGAAAGTCTATATTAGTTATTAATTAGTTAAGCGAGTATTTGTATGGAGAATGTGTGTGTGGTTGGGTGGGATGTGTGTGACTGTCCAAAGATGTGTAAATAGTTGATTTAGTAGGTATATGAGGTTAAGACTGCATGTGGAAACACTTGTTTGGGTGAGTGAATCTCTTTATGGGTGTGGTGATGAGTAAACATATTTCTCAATGATACACGTCCAACAAAGTAGAAATATAAAAGGCAGTGTATATGACAGTTGTTGTTTGTAAATAAGTATACATAAAACTCAGTGATTGTATGAGTGACTGTATCGAAAACTGTATACTTGTAATAGTGATTTTATAACACACTAAGTATGAGTTACTATCTATATGAATAAATAAAGTGATGTTTGTATAAGTGTGTAGCTTAGTAAATGTAAGTATGATCAATTGTTTGCATAAGTGAGTAGGATGACTGCATAAGTGAATAGGATGTGTGATGGTGTGTAATGTCAATGTAGGTGTATAAGTATATTTGATAATGTTCTATTGATCTTTGTTAGCATGTATGTGTGAATCTATAGGTAAGTGTGTAGATGTATGTGTAGATGAAGGAATCACTGAGTGGGCTTTTAGAAATTTGTATTGGTGTGTCAATGGTTTCAAATATTGTACTCCATATTTTATAATGAGTGTTGAAAGGTTATACTATGGTATAATGAGATGTATCAGATTGTCACATGGATGATGTCATGAGTGATGTAATATGTGACATCATCAGCAGTGGATTGCGGGTGCACGAGTTATAGTTAGTACAACTAACTATAATGGAGGAATTTCTATTGTTTTGTACGAGTGAAATGTCCAACTAACTATAACGCCCCTAAAACTTATGTTTTTTTCAGTGAATTTCTAAGGTTTTTTAAAATGCTAATTTCTAACTATATCGTGCTTGAAACCTATGGTTTTGTCAGTGAATTTCAAAGGTTTTTTAAATGCTAATTTTTAACTATAACGTGCCTGAAACCTATGTTTTTTTCAGTGAATTTCAAAGGTTTTTCAAATGCTAGTTTTTAACTATGCCTACAGAGGTAGGACATGTGAAGAAAGAAGAAAAAATGCACAGAAAGAAGCAAAAGAAATGCAGAAAGAAGCAACAGAAGTCCACAAAGACGAAGAAAAGTGCAGGAAGAAGCAAGACATGTGCAGAAAGAACCAACAGAGGAGCAGAAAGAGGCCTTGTGGCAAAATCATCCTGTGCCCACAACTTTTTCAGATGGGTACTAGTGGTAACTGACTCTGACTAACCAGGCCTAGAGCCAGTGCAATGCTAAAAGACACTTAAAATACAGTGAAAACACCTACATACACTAGGGAACACTATGAGTTGGGGTACCCCTGTGATTAGCATGAACTCCTCTGTATGGCCTTAGTACATAATAGGACAAGGGGATTAAAACTACCCCTAAAACGCACTACAGGGCGCGTTTTCACAGTGGTGAAGGGAGGGGAAGGCCTGAGGTGACATGTGTGCAAACACTCCCTGTGGCCGTTTTAGGTTGGGAGATTAGGTCCCCTTGAATCCTGACGGTCCCTGGGGTCCAACTAGCCAACCAGGTACCTCCAGTAAGTGCCACAGAACTGCATTGCAGAGAGGTGTAAAAAGGGGAGTGGTCTGGACCACCTCTCTGTAATGCAGGCCTCTGGCACTTACTGGAGGCACTTATTGGAGAGCTAGTAGGCCCCCAGGGGCCCTCATGATTGAATGGGAATTAATTCCCCAACTTGAAACGCGCCACAGGGCGTGTTTGCACACATCACCTCAGCCCCCGTACCCTCCCTTCACCACTGTACAAACGCGTCCCGTGGCACGTTTTAACTTGAGTCAGTATTTCTGACGTATCTGTAAGCGCAAAAGTAACGCATTGCTGGAGTGTGTCACAAAAGTGACGCAACTCCAGCAATGCGTCCTTTCACATGGGGGAAGCCCCATGTGAAAGGGCCTGCGTCAGTCTTACGCCTGCTGTGAGGCAGGCGCAAGATTTTGACGCATCAGCGTCCTAAAAGTGACGCAGTGAAATCTCATAGATTTCACTGCGTCACTATTACGAGGCTTTTTGCGGGGGAATGCCCCCTCTGCATACATTATACCTGACGCAGGTATAATGTGGCGCAGGGGTTTAAAAAGTGACGCATCTACCTAGATGCGTCACTTTTTAAATATGGCGCGACGAGGTGCATTTTTTACACCGCTGGTGCGTCACAAAAAGTGACGCACCGGCGGCGCAAAACTGACACAAGGCCTTCATAAATAAGGCCCCAGGTACCTCAAGTTAGCGCCACAGGGCTTCATTGTGATGTGGAGAAGCGTGGCTATGTGGAGAAGCGTGGCTCAGGGGTTAGAGGCGGCAGACCCGGAAGCTGAGATCGGCCCTGGACCAGGGTTCAATTCCCCGCCTCGGCGGGTCTTGGGATAAAAATTCCACTGACTTTATAATTCTCGCTCCGGTGCCTTCTCGACTCACGGGTTCACACTCTGCGACTCTGGGCAATAGCTTGCTTAATCTCCACAACGGCCCCTCGCGGCGGGATGCCTGGCTTTCACCTTGTGGATACCCTGCCGGGGCTATCTCACAGGGGAATACCAGGACGGGTTCCCTAAGCAAGCGCCGGGAAACCCACTGCGGGTAGCTGTGCGCTATATAAGCTCAAATACATTTACATTTACATTTACATTGCAGAAAGGCTCCTTTTTACACCTCTCTGTAACGCAGCCCTGTGGCACTACCTGAAGGTACCTGGTGGGCTAGTTGGCCCCCAGAGACCCCCAGTATTCAAGGGCAATCAATTTCCCAACTTAAAACGTGCCACAGGGGGCGGGGCCTAGACGATGCCAGTGTTTTTTTTTTAATGTAAGAAGGGGAGCTGTGTGACCCCCCTTTCTTTCCTATTTTATTGGCCCTGGGGACCCCATCTCCCAGGGCCTGACCCCTATCTTCTATTTTATTTTACATGGAAGGGGGCTGCATGGCCCCCTCCTCAGGCCCTTAATGGCCCCAGAGACCCAATCCCCAGGGGCCGGCATTTGCGTGTTTTTAATTTTTTTTATTATTTTAATTAAGGGTGAGAGGGGCCGTGGGCCCCCCTCCCGGGCCTCTTCTGGCCCCGGGGACCCCATCCCCCGGGGCCTGGCCACTTCATTGGGGACCTTGGGGGGTGCCCCAATTCCCCCACGGTCCCAGCCGGCTCCCTGCCTCCTGTGGGAGCCCGCATTGCTTTTCCACACAGGGAGCTGCTCACATGCAGCTCCCCGTGTGGAAAAGCAATGTGGTTTGAATTTTGGAAGAGAGAGCAGGTTTACTGCTCTCTCTCCCAAAATCCAAACCGGCTCCCGCCCTGCCATAGCAAACTGCAGTGTCCCAAGGGTGGGCACCCCGGGACACTGCAGGAGCCAGCCCTGGGGGGTGGCGTTCCCCAGGGCCATGAAGGGCTCCAGGAGTGGGGCCGCGCAGCCCCCCTCCCAATGTTTGCAAAGTCCCAGGGGGTGGTCGTCCCCGGGGCCCGTCACCGACCCCTAAATTTAAATATTAATGCCCCAGGGAGGTGGCGGTCCCCGGGCGTGTGGGGGGGCTCGAGCATCCCAACACAGGTATATTTTTTGTAAATAAAAAGAAGCCCCGGGGGTGCCGGTCCCCGGGGCTGAGGGGGGGCATGTGCCCCCTGCAAATATTTTATCAAAGCCCCAGGGGTGGCAGTTCCGAGGGCTGCGGGGGTCCCCCGTGCCCCGCAATTCAATTTGAGCATGCCCCCGGACTTGACCCGCCTGGAGGCTAAATAATAACAAAGCGCAGGAGCTCGCTTAAGATCAGGGGGAGGGGGAGCCTTTCACTAACCTGCTGACGCTGCCACAGACCGGACCTTTCTTTCCTGGCTGCAGGGGCACTGGAGACAAGCCGCCACCGCCGAGAGTCATCCTTTGCACAGACTGCACGCGTCGCCGCTCCGGGACTTCAATTCCCGGCAGCCTACGCGGCGGCGCGCTTCACAGTGACGCGAGGGCGCCAGGAGGCGCACAAAAGCGGCGCTGACACCCGCCTCGCGGGACGCGAGCGGGACGCACGGACGAAGCCCGGACAAAGGGCGGGCCGTCTGAGGCCGTCCGAGGTTGGCCACGGTTGGGTTGGGCCAGGGACTTTGCTCTATTTACTCCATCCATAGCGTTCAAGGCTGTCCAGGCTCACTAAGCTCCAGGTAATTAGTAACCCTACTATTTGTAGTACTTGTTTTAGTCCCAAGTGGATTTCTGTTGCCAAATGCCTGCAAAAAAGCAACCCACACCTTCTAACACAATGGAGAACTATCTCGTACAGGTTGTGACAAAAATCAACACTGATAGAAGGGCCTCACTGGGTCTGGATTCACCACTACAATCACCATTAGTAGATATAGAGAACGAGGACTCATTTGCCTTGTTAAACAATAGCCTCCTCGGTGGGGCACATGCCTCCCTCCAGGATTCAAATTGTATTCAGCCTAGCGGCATTGTTGCTAATAGAGAAGAAAATAGTGACATAGATGTACCAACTGTGCTTTCCGTAAATAGCGAGTCTGCTATTTCTACCGCTCCCCCCATCCCCGCACCTAGGGTTTCAGGGGGTAAAAGGAAAGCCATACAAAAGAGAGGAGGCTTAAGGTCATCTAAAAACAAAGTTGCGTCGCCACCAAGGAAATCTACCGACGATGAGGAGGAGGACTTGACTGGGGAAACTTATGTGACTCTTTCCGACGATTTATTGCAAAAACTTTGTTGTCTGATGGATACAAAAATTAAAGGGATGGTAAAACCCCTAATCAGTAAAATCGACAAATTAACTGCTGAGGTTAGCAAACTGGAAGGTCTATTGGGTAAAACCTTGGGAGAGGTGAGAAAACTACCAGAAGCCATTTCAACATGTGTCCAGCCTCTGTTGTCAGAAATTAAATCTACCCACTCTGATGGTCCGTCTTCTGTTGTTACACAAAATCCCCCGTTGCCCTTATTGGCAAACTTATCTGACAGGCCTCCCGGAGATGTTTCATCTGCTTTACCTTATGGGGAATTAAATACCACGAATGGAGCATCAGAGCTCGTCGTTGAAGCCTCACCATTAGTTCTCGTTCTTGCTAATGTACCCAAATTAGCCCCCGGTGACGTTGAGTCGACTGCGTCATTACTCAACAAATCATTGTCATGGCTAACTAATAACATGGCCATAACACCCTGGGGTAAGGAGCAACTTGCGGAAGAACTGGTGAATGCACGAAGGGTCGAGTGGATTGGGAACAGGGCAAAAAAATTCAAGGGGGATTGCGTTGTACTTAACTTTACTGACCCCGAGGTCCTGCCTAACATTTTACCAAACCTCCACCCGCCCCAGAAAAGATTTACCCCTATTGTTCCTCTGACTTTAGACTTCTTTTATCCTAGAAAAGGCAGAGGTCCTAATTGCAGCACTCTTAGAACAAAATGGAACGTTGTAACTAAGAGGGGCAGCAAGAACTCTGATCTTGCTGAGTGGGGTCTAGGAGTGGAAAATAGATTTGCTGCACTCTCCAACCTAGACGCTTGTGATTGACTATCATGCACCCCTACCACCGTGCTGCAAGTTCCTATGGCTGCTAACTATACAGTGGTTTCGAGTTGTCCTCAATCTGTACAGGATGTGATAGACACGACTGTATCTAGAGCTGGTGTAGTTATTGCAAATCCTAATGAAACTGGCAATGTTGATCTGTTGTCATCAGGGTTGGATTATTGCACTTGTTCTATAACAGCAAACACAACTGGGAATTTATTGTCTTGGAATATTGCGGGCCTATGTTCTAAAATGGATTGTGGTGAATGGTCTGGTTTTGTCAGCCAATATGATGTCTGCATTTTCCAAGAAACTTGGGCTGTAGATCCTGTATTTGCACTTGGTTATCTGAATTTCTACATCCCAGCTACGAAGGGTCCTAAAGGGCGACCGATGGGGGGACTTACGATATGGGTGCGCCAGGCTCTCATGGTTGATGTGAGAAACATTGAGCTTCATCTAAAAGACATTCAGCTCATTCGATTAAAGGGTAGCTCATCTACTTCCATGGATATCTACAATGTATATGCCAGGGGGGGAAATGCAAGAAAATCTGAGGTCCTTTTGTCTCTGTACAATCTATTAGAAACTCATTCATCAGAGAATAACATATTAATAGCCGGCGACCTAAATCGCACTTTTGAGCCTTTAGACACTGGCGATGTACAATTGGGTATGGAAGAAGACACCCTATGGGATATCCCCGCTCTCAATGCAGTCCCAATAACTCGTTGGACTGAGGACATTCTTGGCCTAAACGCTATGTGTTTTGAACATGGGTTAAGAGCCTTGAATGGCCGAACAAAGTCTGACAGAACACCAGCCATGACCTTTAACAATGGAAGAAACAAGAGCCGTATTGACTACGTAATATGTAGTATGTCTCTATGGCCAAAGGTCATTGATATGGCTGTGTTGGAAAGGTTAGAGAGCGATCACGACCCTTTATGTGTCCTTCATAACTGGTGGAAGTCCGATGCCGTTTTAAATACCTGTGCTGAACCCCTCCCGCCTTCGATTATACCCACTAATGATATGCGCAGGCTGAGGTGGACCAGTGTTAAATCTGACCTGCTGGCTTTGGGAAAAATAAATATGGCAACTGATAGGGCCATTGTGGCCCTTGAGGGTGTGGTCGGGTTACCTTCTACCCAGAACATAGTTACTCAGGTCCACAATGACCTTTTCAAAGAAATACAACGCCATTTTTTAAAATCGACTAATAACAAAAAGCCAGGGAAACTTAGGCCAGCCAAATGGTATAACCAAGACTGTAAGGGGGCCAGGGCCCGTTTATGGGCCGCGATTAAAGATAAAAACAAGGAGGCCATTAGGATGGCTAGGGTACAATATAAATCTTCAATAATTAAGGCTAAAAAAGTTTGGGATGAAGCTCATTGGAATATGTTACAGAGTGCCAGCGACCAAAATAACTCTAGGTTATTTTGGCATATAGTTAAATGGGGCCATGACAGGATTGAAGATGCCTCCACAAATAATGTCCCCCAGGATGCTTGGGTAAAATTTTTTAGTGAACAATACGCATCGAGCAACCTGGCTACGGATAGCGTTTGTGTACCCCATGAAACGATGGAAGCTGACACCTTTACGCAGCATGAAATAATGATGGCACTTAAATCTGTCCATCAAGGTCGTGCTCCTGGCATCGACGGTGTACCTGCAGACGTTTTTTTAAACGATACTGCAAGGTGGTCTAAATACATCCATCTGCTAATCAACCACATCGCCAGAGGTGCAGATATCCCTGTGACATGGAGGGGTGCCGTCATCATCCCAATATATAAGAAAGGGGATCGTGCTCTGCCTAGTAATTACCGTCCGATCAGTCTGATCGATACTGTCCAAAAGATAGTCGGTCGAGTAATTGTAAATAGGCTGCTTGATTGGGCTGAGGATAACAACATCTTATCCCCCTTCCAGGCTGGCTTTCGCAGGGCAACCAGCACTGTCGACCAAGTCTTCCGCCTCCAGCTGATTCAGTGGAGGACCGTGGTGCTAGGCGGAGGCAGCCTGTACGCAGCATTTGTTGATCTGCGGGCTGCCTTCGACCTGGTACCAAGGTCAAAACTGTGGGAAGTTCTTGTGACACTTGGGGTCCCCGGGGAATTGTTGTCCCTAATCATGCGGCTGCATGAGGGCAATTATGCCAAAATTCGCTGGGGTGGGTATGGTAATGACACCGTCGAATTTCCAGTTGAGCGTGGGGTTAGGCAGGGTTGTTCAATGGCGCCTACCCTGTTCACTCTTTTTATTAACGGTGTGGTTTCCTCCATGCAGTCCCAGGCAGTTGATGCTCCTTCCCTTGCAGGTGAAAAAGTTCCAATTTTAATGTTCGCCGATGATACTTTAATTTTATCAAAAACACCAGCAGGGTTGCAAAAAGCACTGGCAATATTTGATGATTTCTGTGTAGCTCATGGACTGGAGGTAAATGGGTCCAGGACAAAACTCATGGCCTTCAACCCTCACAGAAATTTTAAATCTAATATTTCGTTGAGTGGTCGTACCCTGGAGGTTGTTAAATCCTTCACCTACCTAGGGATACATATTTCCAACGATAACAGGTGGCAGTCTCACCTTAATATTTCTATATTAAGACACAAGCAAATAGCTGGCACAATCATTAAAGAGCAAAGGAAATCGTTTACTAAGCCCATCAAACCACCTCTGATAATCTACGAGGCAAAAGTAATAGGGTCTGCCCTGTATGGTGCGGAACTATGGGGGTATGAAAACCTTCAGGAGCTCCAAACCTCAGAAAATAAATTTTACAGGAATCTGATAGGCGTCCCACAGAGCAGCCCGCAATTGCCTCTAAGATATGAATTAGGCAGGAGAGCAATTTCTGACAAGGCCAAACTACGCCCGATTTTATATTGGCGTAGGCTTTGGACCACGCCAGAGCTCTCTCACTATGCGAATGGGTTTAAAGATGTTGTCACTAGAGATTGCTACAACAAAATTAAATGGTTTAAATCATTGAAGATTGCCTTGTTCGATATAGGACTTAATGCTCTTTGGGTTGACCCAGCCGGGGCCCTATTCCCTTCTAAGTCTACTATAAAAAGTATCTACTGGGAACATGTTGTTAATAAAAGTATGCTTAGTTTAAACAGTGGGTCCATGACCACTAGCTACTTAGAGACCAAGCTGTACCCAAATTATGAAATGTATTGGGATTACATATTAAAGCCCATGGACAGGAAACTGCTTTTTCAATTGAGGGTTGGTTCCTTGCCTTTATCCAACTTAACATCTAAATGGAAAGCAGGGGGCGCGACAACCTGTCCTGCCTGTGGGGTAGGCAATGAGACCCTTGGTCACTTTCTGTTCTCATGTTCAAGGTACTCTATTCCTAGGAGAGTTTGGTTGGCCCCAATGTGTAGGAACCTAGGAACAAGAAATAGCATGGTAGCACTGCGGATTTTAAGAACTACATCTGCTAATTGGATTATTATTGCCATTGCGAAGTACCTGGGGTGGGCTTGGGTTTTAAGACAGAGAACGATTAGAGGGCAATAACTCAATCTGTTGTTTACAAGATTATTAGTACACGTCTATTCTCTGTAACAAGTTATGATATACTCAGAGACTGCTAGGCTTTAGTCTATTCTCTGGAAAAAATGATTATTTGGTCAGAGACTGCTAGACTTGTATTCATCTTTTACCCTTTATAATATATTCAATTTTAATGTATCATCGGTTAGAAATTTTATGATATATTGTCTTTTTTAAAAATTGCTTATTTATGATCACTATTTTTGGCACTTTTTCATATTTATCCTGCTTATGATAATTCTTTCATGTATTGTGTTTTTCTAAATATCAAGTGTGTGCTCAAGTCTAATATGACGTTGTAAATTTAATTGTTTTTTATTATATGTATGTTTGTCTGCTTTTATGAGTAATACTCGAAATAAAGCACTTTGAAATTGAAATTGAAATTGAAATTGCTAGTGCATCTTCAATTAACAGCCTGGTGAAAATGCTGTGGCTAAATCTAAGGTCACGTTGGAGAATACAGTCTTACTGCATCTCCTAATAATGGCCTGCCGATCGCGATATGCCTAAACCTTAAAATCACAGATGGTAATATTGGAAGTAAAAAACTGTAACATAGGTGGAGTATATACTTTCAATCTACAATAGAAAGACATGCCCACCGCCCGATCTGTGCAAAAAAGTGCTGTGCAACAAACTGTGTAAAGTGCAATAAAACTTTAAACAAATTAGCAGCAGAAGAAAAGAATAACACACGCTGCTAAAGCCTAAGCAATCTCATAGTGCAAATTAGATCTCCATCTAATTATAAGAGACAGTTTAATCAGAACGGAGGGACACCAGAATTGAAACAAGACTCAAAGGTCATCAGTACACATATCTAGGAGTTATGAACATATTAATAGGTTCCTACAAAAAATTATGAAGATCCTCATTCATGTTCAACCCGTTAGGTACTCGAGTATCAAGAGCTAGAATCAACTGGGATTCTTTCTGTCGGAGTAATTTGTCACGATCCCCTCCCTGTCCGGGTTAGGAACAGATCCCAAGACAGAATATTCAAGATCTTTACGTTTGTTATCATGGACTGACTTAAAATGTCTTGCCACTGGATAATTTTGATCGGAATTCACAGTACCCCTGACATGCTGAAGTACACGTTTGTGCAGAGGGAGCTTGGTGCTACCTATATATTCCAAATTGCATGTGCAACGAAGTTTATATATTGCATATTCAGAACGGCATGTCAGGTGCTCCTTTATGGCAATCATCTTGTCACTAAAAGCTGTAGTGTAGTGAGTTTAATTTTTGGCAAACGTGCAGGCACGGCAAGAACTACATTTAAAAAAGCCTGGTTTCATGAGCCAAGTACTTTTTGCTTTCCCCTCAGGCATAGATTTCACCAGGGCATCCCTCATAGAGAGAGCACGCCTGAATGTGATAGCTGGCAGGTTAGGTAGAATTGGCCTCAGAATGTTATCAGTTAAAATTATTGGCCATTCAGAATAAATAATTCTACAAATTGACTGCTCTTGTACATTAAAAGTAGTAGTAAGCCTAATGGACTGATCATTGTTGTCAGCAATCATGATGTCAGATGTTTGATCATTCTTGGGCTGAAGAAGAATTTCCCTTTCTTTGGCATTGGCTTTGTTCAAGGCCGTCTTCAATTGTTTTCTAGTAGAGCCTCTGTTTACAAAACATTGAAATGTCTCTTCTGACATTTTCTAGACACCAATTCAGAACTGCAAATACGACATATGCGAATGAACTCTCCATACGGTATGCTATTGAGTAGATGTCTGGGGTGTGTACTGTGGGCATGCAGGATGGAATTCCCAGCCGTGGACTTACAGTGTAACAAAGTCTGTAAAACTAACTCATCTACATATAGCAATACATCTAGGAACTCAACCTTAGATTTATCAATAGTGACAGTGAATCTGAGATTCAAATCATTGATTTAATTTCTTCAACAAACTGCATGGCTTCATCCCTAGTCCCTTTCCATATTAGACAAACGCCGTCAATATATCTCCAATAATATGCTATGAAATTCCACCAGCATGAGAACATGCCTCTCCCACCAGCCAACATGTAAACATGAGTAGCTGGGGGAGAAGCATGAACCAATTATGACAAAACGCAGCTGCTGGTAAATCTCATTGTTAAATTGAAAAAAATTAGTGATCAAAGACAGTTCAATGATTTGTAAGAACATATCATTATGTTCTCTCATAGAGATGTCACAGTCATCTAAAAAATGTTTGGTGGCCCTTATGCCATGGCAGTGATTAATGCTGGTATAAAGGGACTCTATGTCCATCACAACAAGATAAAAATCAGAACTCCAGATAACATAATTGATTTTGTTGAGAAAGTCTGTAGTGTCTTTAAGAAAAGAGAGCAAACTATTCACAAATGGCTGCAGAAAGTAATCGACGTAACTAGACAGATTTTCATTTATGCTACTTGGGGAAGAAATGATAGGTCGTCCTGGCACAGGTTGAGCTAGCTTATGGACTTTAGGTAACAAGTAGAGGGCCGGTGTAATAAGATATTCATTAGTTAAAAAATTCATTTCCTCTTTAGAGATAAGTCCAATCCCCTGCCACTGATGGATTTTTTTGCGGGTAGATTCTTCAGCTTTTCTAATTTCTGATTTGGATGACTTCTTGTTTGATCTTTGAGATGACGATCTGCCTCAATAAGATAATCTTTCTTAGACCCACAAAACAATGTTCCCGCCTTTGTCGGATTTGTTAATAATCACATCCGATTTACCTTGAAGTTTACGAATAAGTAAATTGTACTGTTTATTCCGGTAATCTATTTTGCGGGATTGAGACATGACAGTTCTATTCAGAGTTTTGAGTTCTGTGATAACTCTGTCGCTGAAAACATAAATTGCATCTTTTGGCATTGGAGGTAAAAATTTAGATTTTGGACGAAAAGGACTTGATACTGGTTTATATACATTGATCACTTAGCTGCCAGTAGGGCGCTTCCTCAACATCCTTTTCATAGGCTAGATCATAAAGTGCTTGTAGGTTGGAATAATCTTTGCCCTGTATTCCTTCATCATCCTTGGAACCATCCGATGTGGGTACAGTTGTTTTACCCTGAAATGTGTTAAGTTGAAAATATTTGATGAGTTTAATTTTCCTTATAAACTTGAATAAATCAATCCGAGTTTGATAATAGCAAAAAAAGTTTTTGGGACAAAATGATAATCCAAAAGAAATAAGTTGTTCTTCTGCTTTTGATAATGTCATTTCAGTCAAGTTAATCACAGTATTCTCAGTACTACTGATTACTTGTAACAGATGATTTAAAATGGGTAAAGTTTGTGACTTACACTGATGTTGAGAAAGGCGATGTGCCGAAATGCGTCTGTCAGTGCTGGCAACTCGCTAATAAATTATTGCTTGGTTGAGGACCCGGGAGTGCATTCATGATTGGCTGCGCGACAGCGATATGCCGTAGTGTTTGGATATAAATATATGTATATTTTTTTAAGAGAGGTTACAACAGCAAAAAACTCAACCAGGGGATAGCCAAAGCCAATAATATTCCAAGAGGAAACTTGCTGGTTAAGAACAACAGCACGCCAAATGTAATAAAACAAAGCACTAAGGAAAGGGAGCATGAAGGCCCCAACATCAGGTTAATAACGACATTTAGCTGGCAAGAAAACAAAGTTAGGGCAATTATCAATAAGAACTGGCCAATATTTCTGATATTGTTATGGCCCAGAAAATCCCAAAAAAGTCTACCCTAACATTTTGGCATGCCTTATCAATGAGGACAACATTGGTTAGAAACAGTCCAGAGATAAGCACAACTACCACTTGGCTAGCCCCCAGAAAAAAGTTTCTTTAGGTGTAGTTCCTGTAGGGCATGTAAATTTGGGGTAAACACCACCCATTACACTACTCCTTTCAGCTCGGAACAAATACCACTAATGGAAAACTTCAACTGCAGCACAGACTATGCAGTGTATGTGCTTGAGTGTATCTGCGGGTTACGCTATGTGGGGAGAACGAAGCATCAGGTGTATATAAGAATACTTCTAACACATAAGGGCCATCGTTAACTCAGACCCCGCATACCCTGTAGCCAGACATTTTAAAGCAGTACATAACAATGAGCTTAAATGTCTCACCTACTTTGTCATTGGAGCTAGACCACCGCTCAGAAGCCGTGGTAATAGAGAAAAACTACTTAGAAGATTGGAGTCTAGGATGATCTTAGAATTAGACCCGAAGTTCTCATCAGGTTTGAATAACAGCGAAGATTTGCACAATTATTTATAATAAGTTATATATATTTTTGTATAATTTTTTATCTTTTTAGATGTATAATCTTTATATACATATATATGTGCAACTAGTATATCTTAGCTGGTATGGATTAGAGTAAGGGTGCAACACTAATCTTATACATGTTGTATGTACAAATGTTTTATGCCGTTTATGGTTGGGTCCTGACATACCACATCTACTAGTCCACCGCAGAATTTAGAAACCAAAAAATTAGGGTTCAGTTTGTACGCTCCAGTAGAAAAGAAAAAAAGAGAAAATAAAAAAGTAGAGGGTTCCTTGAAAGCCATGGTTAAGCTGAACCTCATTGTTTTTACCTGTTTGTAGATATATAATTCATATGATTAGCACTTTATGAGAGTAGGCACTTAGCACTTTGGGTAGCACGATGCACTTTAACGATTGTTTGCATATGTATGCACAGCACTTTACACTAGGGGCCATATGTATCAACACATTTCCCCATAGACAAAGAATGGGCAAAACCCTTTGATACATCTGGCCCTTAATCCATTATATGAGCCTATGCCTGCCCAAATATAAATGCATTCAAGCAGAAATTAGATTTGTGCAATAGGCTCAAGGAGAGTATGAATATGAAATAATGGAATGTTAAAAATGTACCTCGTACTTTTATGTGAACAACATAGGTTAAGTTGGATAAAGTACATACATTAGGCAGGTATATATGTACCAATACGGTATCATCATGATGTAAGACAATTATTTATGCATTATGCTCTTGTATGATATGGATATGTACTTTGCAATATATCTTTTGAATTATCATTGTCAAGGTAAGACATTGTATGTGTTAATGGATTTTTATACCGTAAGTCTGTCATTTATGCCTATGGAAATACAATATGTCTAGTGACACTAAGGGGTTAAAAACACTGATTCGCAGAGCGGTTACCATGTGAACAAGGTCACGTGTGGTGACCGAACCACGAATGACTAGTTGGTGTGAGTAATAAAGTAGACAATACGCACATATTCTGTCGGAGTCCATGCCCATCTGTCCAAGGAGAGTGGATGAATGTTGGGAAGTATTGTGGCATATATATACATATATATATATATATATATATATATATATATACATATATATATATATATATATATATATATATATATATATATATATATATATATATATATATATATATATATATATATATATATACTTGAAGATGAAGGATCACAAGAAAACAACAGCCAGCCAGGGCAAAGATCTGGATATCTGGATCCCAAAGCATGCGATGAGTCACAAAGAAATAAAATATCCAAGGAAGAAGTGACTCAAACAGATAGATTAACCAAAGAACTGAAATATATTTCCACAACATCGTTTCAGCTTCCGCCTTACTCTGGTAGTACAAGATAGTTTGCTCAGTGGCTGCACAGATGACACAGCTGAATTTTCAAAAGCATCATGAGTGAAGATTCCATTTGGAATGTGGAATCAATGCTGTCCTGAGAGCTCTTGAGATATGCAGTAACCAGGTTGTATTGTCAGTAATGTTCAAAATTGACCAGCCTGTAGCCAATCATTTTAACCTTGTGGATCATTTACTATCAGATTTGAAGATTTTCCCTGTGGAACATGTCTCAAAGGAAGAACTACTGGACTCCAGAGAAAACTTCTGGATGTCCCGTTTAAAATCACTGCATCCAGATAGACTGAACATATATATATATATATACATACACTTCACAGTCCTGTTCCGCTGCCTCAAACAAGGACCAGGATCCAATCTGCCACAACGGAATCACCAGGTACAGACCACTCCACAGCATAAGGTTGAAATTCAAATGGTTTATTCACACGAACTCGCCAGCATGACGCGTTTCGGTCACTACACGGTGACCTTGATCACATGACGAACGAAACCAATAATAATGCTTATAAAGGGTTACCAGTCAACACAGAGGGCGGGAAAATCATAGAAACTAAGAAAACACTAGATGCACAGCATCCGTAAATGAAAACAGACCCATATTAACAATGAATACAACCGATTATGTACAGTCCAGAAATTGATCCCCATATCCATATGTACAATCTATGTACAGTATATCAATTTACAGTGCGATTTTAAACTTATGCCTATACAATATATACATGTAAATCATTCATTATTGCTGTTTTCTAATATTTACAAACACTGAAGGTTCGACATCCGAACTCTGTGAATGTCAGATGGTAGTGCACTATTGTGTTAATTCTTTGCTAGACCCGCTCACTTAACAGTGCCAATTGAAGAAAAAGACCCCAAAAGTGACCACCTTGTGCAATTAATAAAAGACAAAATCAAAGTGCAATCTGAACCAGCCTGAGATTCAGATACCTGATGAAAATTTGAATCATATGTGACTAGATAATTCATACAAAAAAGCAGGTCAAAGAATATGACAAGGAATGCTCATGCCCCACCATGTTTTACCCTATTAGGAGGTTTACATGTACGGGGGTTAAAATAATGGAACACCCAGGTCCTATATACTTAATGTGACTCCAGTGCTAAGCAAATTGGTACCCCACATTTATATGATTAAACATATTATTTGTTGAATTACATTACACGGGAAAAATTAGGACATAGTGCCATAATAATATCATCCCCAAGGATACCATAATATTATAATCTGGAAATTGCTAATTTAGACGGTACAATCAAGTTTCAGATTGGAATCAAATATTGACATCCAATATTCATTAAATGATGTGCAAAGAAAAAAATGTGTGCTCTTATGAAGGGGGACACGGCTTTCAGACAGTGATAACGATCATGGATAGTAACGTTACACTAGGTAGATATAGTGGACAAAGAAATCACATCAGCTTCGAAATACTCAGTATAAATACCTGATACTCTCAGGATCATGATCTAGCTGGTGATTAGAATAGGGGGGACTAAATGCTGTTGGAACTCCGGCCGGCAAGGCCAAATATATTGCCCAGATGTTATAAAAAACAATGAAGGTCCTCTCCCGTATTCAGTCCGTTCGGAATCCTCGTATCTAACAGTAAGATATACTTACTTTCCAACTGTCTGAGGGATTTCTCCCTATTGCCCCTCTAATGCTTTTAGGGACTCCATCAATAATGAAATAGCTAAGATGATTTACATTTTTCTGATGGACTAGGCCAAAATGCCGGGCCACAGGGTATTTATCATCTGAATTGACAATGGCCCTGAGATGCTGGAGTATTCGATTAAAGGCCTGTAGCTTGGTGCTACCAACGTACTTGAGCCCACAAGTACATTGGAGCACATAAACTACAAACTCGGACCGGCAAGTGTAGTGCCCCCTGATGGCAGTAGGAGATAAATCAAATGCAGTTTTGTACTCCTGGGTGGAAACCCCGAATTTACAGGCTCTGCAAGATATGCACCTATAGAAACCTGACCTTTCAAACAATCCCTCCTTCTTAGGGATGACCTCTGGGCTAGATCTTACCAAGGCATCCCGCATCGAGGGTGCCCTTCTGAAAGTTATTAATGGCTCCTCAGGTAATAAGGGTGCTACAGTGATGTCAGTTTTTAGTAAAGGCCAGTGTTTTCTAAGAATGCCTCTCAATTTTCTCTCCTCACTATTATACGTAGTGATCATGCCCATCCTCTCAGGGATCTCAGGTGCTGCTTCTTGTCTCGTCCTGACAGCTGTGGTCGAATTTAGGTACTCTGCTCGGTTGAGCTCATTAGCTTTATTCAAAGCTTCCCTGAGGGCAGTAGTCTGATAGCCTCTAGCCACAAATCTTTTAAATGCTTCTGTTTGGCATTTTATCAAGTCATCCTCTGAGCTACAAATCCTGCGAATACGCAGGAATTCCCCATACGGGATACTTTTCACGAGGTGACCTGGATGGGCACTACCAGCGTGCAAAATGGAATTGCCAGCTGTGGGCTTTCTATGGAGTCTGGTCTGGAGTTTCCCATTTTGGACATAGATCTCAACGTCCAAAAATTGGATTCTATCCTTGCTGATTTGTGATGTAAATTTGAGGTTGAGCTGGTTCTCGTTAATCACTCTAACAAATTCAGTGGCTGATTCCACAGACCCCCTCCACACCATGCAAATATCGTCTATGAAGCGCCAAAAGTGTGATATTTTGTTTGGAAATTTGGACGCCAATGAATCCATGAGGACATGTTCCTCCCACCACCCTACATGAAGACATGCATATGTGGGGGAAAAACATGCCCCCATGGCCACTCCTCTTAGCTGCTGGTATACCTCTTTGTTGTAAAGGAAGTAATTATTATTTAAACAGAGCTCCAACATTTTTAAAAGCATGTTACTGTGTTGGCTAAAGGCAATGTCACGCTTACTCAGAAAATATTTGACAGCATTCAGTCCATCATGATGTGCTATGCTAGTATAGAGAGAATCTATATCTAGCGCTATCAGTATTGATTCATTGTCCCACAACACATCATTGATTTTTGACAAAAAATGTCCAGTGTCCTTGATGTACGAAGGTAATGCTTCCACAAATTCATGAAGGAAATGGTCTAAGTAACGTGAAACAGACTCTAACAAGCTGCCCTGGGCCGAGATGATAGGACGGCCGGGCACTGGAGTTGTTTGCTTGTGAATCTTAGGTATTAAATAAAAGAAAGGGGTTATAGGAAACTCATTTTTCAGGATTCACTACATCCAGATAGACTGAACATATATATATATATATATACATACACATATATATATATACATAAATACATATTTATATATATATATATATATATATATATATATATATATATATATATATACACACATATATATATATACATAAATATATATATATATATATATATATATATATATATATATATATATATATATATATATATATATATATATATGTGTGTGTGTGTGTGTGTGTGTGTGTATATATATACTTGGAAGGTCATTGCATATGTAACCATGACTCATTTACCTAAGTTACATTATATTGCTGTGGTTATTTTTAAGTTAGTTACACACAAATGTAAATCGAATAGACCTGAATTTGCAAGCTCTCTCCTCTGCAGGTGCGGTTTCAAGGCTACGTTAGCTAGAGAAAGGAATATTGTGTATTAGTGATATGGAGGCTTGAGAGAGAAAACCCTGGCAGAAATGTAGAGAGCTAACGAGCTGAAGAAGATTCCTATTTATCGTGTATAAGGAACGGTGGGATGCTCAAGGTCATTGTGAGTTTCCAGGTTTCGTGGTTTGAGAAAATCTGGAAATGTTGCCATTGCACAATGTGAAGTGTGGTTTTTGGAGGGGTGGTGCTAGATATATCCTATGATGAGGGTTTTGTGTGTTTTATGCTTCTCTCTGTTTTCCCTATTCTTATTTCTTTTATTTATTTATTTAAAAGGTTTTATATAGCGCTGCTGGACCCGAGAGTATCAGAGCGCTTTACATAGTGAAAAAAACGTAGTGAACATAAACAGGTACATATTAAGTACAATATACAGTTTTCGAGTGTACAGGAAAATTAAAAGAAAATAAAGAGGAAAGTGAAAGAAAGAAAAAAGAGTTAGGTAAGTAAAGGGGTCAAGAGAGCGGAATAGAGGAGATATGGGGAGAGATGAGCATAGTGATGGGGGGAGAGGGGTAGGGTAAGAGCGATCAGTGATAGCAGGGTGCTGAGCAGGATTTAGGATAGATGCAAATTAGGATCCCCAGTTTTTATTGAGGAGAAGTAATTTGAGTCTCTTTTTGAAGAGAGGGTAGGAGGGGTTGCAGCGACGGTCTTTGGGAAGAGAGTTCCAGATCGTAGGGGCATTGCCCGAGAATGCACGAGATTGGGTCTTTTTACATTTGAGTTTAGGAGGGATAAGTACTCCCTGCTTTATGTAGTTTGCTTGAAAGGTAAGAGGGGGTGTCTTGGTGAAGAGCTTTGAGTGTAATGTAGGCTATCTTGTATGAGGATCGACCTTCAATTGAGAGCCAGTTAAGATTTTTGAGGACAAATTTTCTACAGTCAGCGATCAGTCTAGCGGCTGAGTGGAGGACAGATTTAATTGGTGCCAGGTGGGCTTTGGAGGTGCCGGCCAGAGTGGCGTTACCATAGTCAATCCTAGATAGGATAAGAGATTGAACAACGATTTTGAAATCATCAGCAGGAATGAACGGTTTAATTTTTTGAGGTGGTGCAGGGTAAAGAGAGCACTTTTCGCTGTATTCTTAATTTGGGGGATGAGAGTAAGGTTCTGATCAATACTGATACCAAGAGATTTGACAGAATTGGAGGTGGAGAGGGAGCAATTAAGAGTGAGGTTCCGTGACAATTATAGTGGTGTTTTCGACTCGTTCGAATATGGACGAGTTTGGTATCTATGAACCGCAAATAATGAGTTTAGTGGGTGTACGCGTTTTCACTGCGCTGGCCTGAACCGGTCGTCTTATTCGTGGGTTTCTTCATCTGAACCCACGGGTTCCATTTTAGATACGGCATCCATTTTGTCTCTTGCCCTCAAGTAGCCAGCGAACGGACACTGTCCGCTTCGTGACCCTGGGATTCCCAAGCTCTTGCGGAAGACACGTGTTCCTTTGAGGGTGTCTTTATGACGAGGGGGATGACACTGCAAAGGCAGATGGCCCCGCTTGAGGCTCATCTTGCCGTGCCGGTCTATTGTTTCAGCCGTGCATGCATTAGGCACGACTCCTTTGATCCTGCAATCGAGTTCCCGATATCGCCCCCTACACTCTTTTCAATCTGTTGTCTATCTTTGTCTTCCTTGCACCTGTTCTGTCTCTTCCTTAAACTCGTTTACAGCCGGAATGGAATGTACTTAATGATGGGATAACGTACTTTTACAGTTGGGAACCGGCGATGCTACTGTAATTATGTTCCGGGATCCTGAATACATGAAAGCAACCCTTTTGAAGTTTAGTGTGGGAACTGAGTTGTAACCTTTTGTTTGCCATGTTGTGCTATGACTAAAATATGTATAAAAGGAGCGATCCACTGTTGCAATTTGAAGCAGTCTCCTAGAACCTACACATGCTGTACTTCTTGCGACTTCTGTGTTCCCTGCAGTAAATAAACCTCGATCTTTGACGCCGAAGGAAGTGTCCCGTGTCTCTGTGATTTGTACGCCGGAACAGGTAACCCACGAAGGTTTCAGGTGTTGTCCCCTGGCACCGCTGGGCCTTAGAATAGCCCAGTCCTTCAAGAGCATTGAGGTCTTTAATCCAGAGTTGAATGGGGAGGGAATAGTGTTTAGGGGTGAAAAGGATGATTTCGTTTTTTTTAGGATTAAGTTTGAGATGATTAAGATGGAACCAGGCTTGGACTTTCAACAGAGTGTCATTGAGGTGAAGGATGTCATTGTGGGATTTAATCTTGTAGTATAGTTGTGTATCGTCGGCATAGAGGTGGTAACTGATTTTGGCTTGTTTAAGAATGAGAGTGAGGCGTTCCATGAAGAGGTTGAAAAGGGTTGGAGAGAGGATAGATCCTTGGGGGACCCCGAGAGTGATAGGTTGGGGTTTGGATAGACAGTGACTGAGCTTGATTTGCTGAGATCTATTCTGGAGGAAGGAGGTGAACCATTTGAGTACAATGCCTTCAAAACCAAAGCGATCTTTAAGGGTGTTCAGCAAGGTGGGATGTTGTACCATATCAAAGGCAGCCGAGAGATCAACGAGGATAAGTAGTGAGGATTCGCCTTTGTCAAGAGAGCGATGAATGTCATCAGTAATATTGAGCATCGCTGTTTCTGTGCTGCATCCTTTTCTAAACCCAGATTGGTAAATGTCGAGTAGATGGAAAGAGGAGATATGATTATCTAACTGGGACTGAACACATTTTTCAAGGGCTTTAGAGAGGAAGGGAAGGTTGGAGATAGGGCACAGATTGTTCAGATCATTAGGGTCAGCAGTGGGGTTTTTAAGAATGGGGGATATTTGGCCAAGCTGAAGGGAGGCAGGAACTCAACCGGAAGAGAGTGAGGAGTTGATGATATCGGACCAAATAGGGGCAATGATATGTTTGAGTTCTTGAACTAAATGGGCGGGGAGGGGTTCATTGGAATGTGAAGACCGTTTGAGTTTGGAGATGATGTTGATGATATTGGTTGCAGAAATTGGATTAAATATGTTCCATGAAGCCTTGTTTTTAGGAAGGGAATTCTTCGATGAAGAAGCATACTGGGTGCTAGTGAGGAGGGGTTGTTCCCTTTTGAGGATTTCTACTGAAATCCTCATTATACTGACACCTTCCTGCATTTTTTAATTTCTAGCTGACCTTTTCCTTAGAACCCTTTTTTAGATAGATTCAAGATTTAAGGTTAAATTACTCTAGAAACTATTCATGTTTAGGAAGGAGGAACAAAGTTTCACAGAAGAACACTAAGTTGCATTCTTCTTTATCTGGATTATTCTGAATGCAGTCTTTCTTTTGTCAAGGCTGAGTCTGTCTTGGTGCATTAATATACTTGTTGTAATGCTTCATGTTCATAATACGTTCTCATTCTTCTTATTTACTGGATTGATTATTAAGGTGTAATAAACCCACTCAACTTTAGTTACCAATTCCTGGTCCTTTTTCTGTGGTCATTTGGGCTACACAAATTTTCAATTGTTTTATTGAATGCTAACACCCTTGCCTCTCACTCAACTATAAAAGTCTATTGGATGGAAATGGCAAAAGCGTTCCAACGCGCCATCAGTATCGATGACAGAATATCGGGGCACAAAATATCTTAATCTAAGGGCCTATATGGAAGCGCAGACCTTCTATTCCTAACGCTACATCTAAGCATATTAATGATATATGTATTGCGAAGGTACGTATATGTGGAATGAGGTATGGAACATTTAAACTTAATTAGCTGTCATTTATTTTCAATATTTTGTAGTCGATATTGCATCAAATCAATATTCTGAGGTTAATATTATGGGTGTATACTGGATTAGGCGTTTTGGTCACTGGCAGTGCGTGCACCTGAGCAAGTCTGCCTGGTAGGGAACCGGGGTACATTATTGCATATGGAGTTATCTTTTTTGATTTATTTTGAAAAGCTTTATTAATGTATAACAAATGGAAACATACCAGCGATACATATAAGAAATCTATAGGCAAGATAAATAAATGAACTGGTAATTGTAATTGAAGAAGAAAAGCATTTTGGGATTTTACTAAGGGGAAAGGAAAGAAGGGGGAGAAAGGGAGAAGAGATGAAAAGGGGGAGGAGAAGGACAAGGGACATTCACATTATAGAATAAAAACAAAGTGCGAAAGAAGGCATACTGGATAACATATCATACATAGGTCAAAAAGAAAACGATCAGCAAATAAAGCAAATTAGTAATCAATGGAAGGGCGAGATCTAAAATGAGAATAAACAGAGATGATATCCTTCAGGGGGGTTTAACATTTTCAGATGTTGAGCACAAGACTTTTTTCAGTACAATGCGGTCCAAATAGGAGGTGAGAGGCTACCTGAACAGATCTCTATTGAACACTTGTTTACATGAGGAGGCAGAAGCCACGTCTAGTCTATGGAATTGACACAGAGTGTTCCACCAATGTTGTATGGATAATTGTGTGAGTGTCTTCCAGTTGAAAGAGATATGCTGAAAAGCCAGAGCAAGCATGAGATCAAAAAGACCATGAGTATGTGGCTCGAGTTCTACAGATTCAGAAAGACTGCCAGCAAAGAGAAGTGGGATAGAATAGGGAATAAAGATAGGGAACATACGAGAAATGTGTATCAATACTGTCCCCCAAAAGTCAGAAACCAAAGGGCAAAGAAAAAGAAGATGAAGGAGGTCAGCATTTGAAGAACCACAAGTCCAGCAGTTAGAGTTAGCAGAAGAGGAGAAGCGAGACAGAGAGACAGGAGAGAGATAATGTCTGTGGTAAAGAAAAAACATAGATTGCGTGAGAGTGGCAGAGCGAGATATTTTAAGAGATCTAGTCCAGAGTTTATCCCACAAAACTGTAGGCCATTCGCATCCTAGATCCAATTCCCATGAAAGTTTAATTTTAGTTTTATCCCGATTTGGATTGGGGGTTTGAAAAAATTTGTATAAAAGGGAAGCTTTAGGCAAAGTGTGGAGTAACCGAAGGAGAGAGTTAGGAGTATCAGGTGAAGATGAGGAAGGGAGAGAATAGTAAACACCAGTGATGATTGCCAGAAGAGTAGTAAACTGACTAAGAACAGAGCGAGGGCAGTGAAACAAGGATTGAAAGTGAGGAAAGGAACAACGGGAGAGACCATGCACTGGTACTGGTACCTTTTAACCTCTCATTTGGAGGTGGGGTGAAGGGTAATCAGTCAGGAAAGAGCACACAGGCCAGAAATGAGGGATGGAAAGTAATCGTTGGCCACCCGGACCTGATCTCGATGGCCAGCAACTGCAGGCCTCCAATGACAGGAAACCCGGAAACTGATAATAACAGTTTCAGGGAATGGATGTCTGCCCTCAAAGATAAAGGCGGTCCTGCTAAGGTTAGGAATAGGCCTAGCCATAAGAGAGTATCTGCCCCATGGTTCAATCAGTCACTAAAAAAAAAACAAAGAGAAGTACGAAGGGCTGAACGTAGGTGGAGGAAAGAGGATCAAGAGGAGGCACGCTGTAACTACAAAGCAGCTAGAAGTGCATATCATGCACCAATTAAAACGGCTAAAATCAGCTTCTACACAACAGCTATTGAAGTGGCAAACAATAAACCGAAATCTATCTTTAAGATAGTGAAGGGCTTTACCAACCCTAAAATATTAGTACAGGAAATTCCACCCTCTGAAAACCTCTGTAACACAATTGCGGACTATTTTGATCAAAAAGTACAGGGCCTCACTAAGGATTTTGTGACTCCGGACAAAGAATTGAAGGGCGAAGGAGGTAGCAGGGTTAGCATGCCCTCGAACCTCATGGTGACTTTCCGGCCAATCAACTTGGAGGAAACCCGCCAGGCAATATTTGCGACCAAATCAGGGTCACCATTTGATCCATGCCCCCCGATGCTTCTACATGGGCTTATAAACACTGTCACTCCTGCAATTAATAATATCATAAATACATCACTGGCCACAGCAATCATTCCCTTAGAATGGAAATTGACGGCGGACAAACCTCTGCAGAAAAAACAACTACCCGACCCTACTACACTGTCCAATCTTCAACCAATTTCACTGCTCCCTGTACTATGTAAAGTAACTGAGCCCTTCATGAATAAACAAGTCACTAAGTTCCTGGAAGACAATTATGCTTGGCACTCAAACCAATCAGGTTTTAGAGCTCAACACTCTACAGAGTCAGCTCTATTGTTCACTACCGATACCGCTGGACCAGGGTAAGAAGGCTGTCTTGATATTATTAGATCTGTCGGCAGCGTTCGACACGGTCTTACATAACATCTTGATTGACCGGCTAGCAACATCTGGCATAACTGGAAAGGTACTAGATTGGATCAAGAACTTCCTAAGTGACAGGCAGCAAGTGGTCACTTTGGGCGAAGTCTGTTCAAAGGAAAAAATACTCACGACCGGAGTACCGCAGGGATCCAGTTTAAGCCTGACACTTTTTAATGTGTACACCACCCCTCTGATCAGGCTGATATCGTCCTTTAGAATAGATGTGGTTGCTTACGCGGACGATACATAACTCATCCTAGTCCTTGATAAAGATTCAAAGGACTGGGAAGAAAATCTTAAACGGTGCCTGACGGCGACTTTTGATTGGATGGGGAAGAACCATTTAAAATTTAATACGGGCAAAACCGAAATTATGTTAATGGGCCCGCAAAATGACTTGGTCCCCAAGCTATGGTGGCCGGAGAATGCAGAGGTACAGCCGCACACAACCAATACGGCATGTAATCTAGGTATCAAGTTTGGTGCCGCTCTGTCGTTCAAACAACAGGCATTAGCAGTAGCAGGCACATGATTTAATGTAATCAAGGGACTAAGAAATTTTTTTGACCTACTTTCTCTGTCAGCCAGGAAAATGGTAGCAGTCGCTCTCGTAACCTCGAGACTTGACTATTGCAACAGCCGATATGCGGGAACCAATAAGGTAGTCACGTACAGGTTGCAGATGGTGCAACACGCAGCGTCCAGGCTGGTGCTGAAATGGCGAAAGAAATCCTCTGCATCTGCCGCATTAAACACCTTGCACTGGCTACCAGTAATTAAACGGGTCCTTTTTAAGATCCTGCTAATTACCTTTAGAGCCTTTCACTCTCGGGGACCAAAGTACATACCCCCTTCGATGCGTGTGACAAGGTCAACTCGTCATGGGCGTTACCTGCGCTGTGCGTGTGACGAGTTGACCTTGCCACGTAACGCGGGAATTTTGAAATCGCAGCGCTCAGCGGGAAAGCCGCTAGCGGGCATGCGGTTAAAAAGGAGGTTCTCACTGTACCACCCTTTGCGTACCTTGAGGTCCTCCAATGCTAATCTGTTGTCTGTCCCTGCCTTTAGACTCAGATCGAGAGGTGGCAATTCCTTGCCTGTACTAGGGTCAAAGGCATGGAATAAACTCCCCCTCATCTGCGTGCCATGGAACGAGAATCAGAGTTCTGAAAGGCACTGAAAACCTGGACTTTTAATCTCCCTGATACCTGTGCTAGAGCACTAGTGTGAACGTCTATGACTGGACCTTTGAAAGCAGTCTGACCAATGTCTTAGATCTTCCTGGTCAGTATATGTGCCTAGATGCTCCTTGGAGTGACAGGTGCGCGGTATAAGTACTAGCTTACATTACATTACATTACCATCAAAAAGATGATGAACACATACAATGCCTCTTAATCGCCATGATTTCCAGAACATGGGTCTATTGTTTAGGAGGATGCACGACTTATGCCACAGAGAGGATTGTAAAAAAGAGTCACGAGAAAGAAGAACAGGACAAACCAAAGGTTTCAATAAAGAACAAGTATGTCTAAACAAGGGAAGAGAGGTTTGAGAGAGGTCTTTGCAGAGAAGCGAATAATTTCATCAAGGGAATGGGGAAATATTAAAGTTTGCTCAAGAAGAAGCCAAAGAGGCGTTAAGAAAGACGGGTCTGATATGAACCATTTCCAGGCTTGGCGAAGGGAGAAGGACTTATGATAGAGACGAAAGTTCGGGAAATTCACACCACCATTAGACTTTGGTTTACGAAGAGAGGACAAAGCAATTCTGGATTTTTTATTGTTCCAAAGAAAACTGGACAGGCATGAGTCGATACCTTTGAAATATAGAACAGGAATATGGACAGGAAGCATGGAAAGGATATAGATTAAAATCGGAGCAATCATCATCTTAATGGAGTCCAAGCGACCCTACCAGGAAAGAGAAAGAGGATTCCAAGAGGAAGTAAGTTTCTCAATATGGATTAAGGCTGCAGACATGTTTAATTTAATGGAAGAGGGGATGGAATTGGAAAACCAAATGCCTAGGTATTTGATTTTTGTACTATTCCACGTGAATCCAGTGGAAGAAAAAGAGTGTGGAAAACAACATTTTGCAAGAGGAAGAATTTCAGTCTTGTCCGAGTTAATTTTATAACCAGAAACCTGTGAAAATTATTCGAATTCAGACATTAAGGGGTGAATGGAGGTTTCCGGGGATGAAATACATAAAAGAATGTCATCCGCATATTCGGGGAGTTTCAGCTGATGGTCACCATAAGGAAAACCACAAATGGATTTATTGTTGCGAATAGAAGTTAAAAAAAAGGGCTCAAGGGCTAGAACAAAAAGAAGAGGGGATAAGGGACAGCCTTGCCGAACACCAAGATGAAGAGGAAAATAGGAATAGACATGTCCATTAACCAAAACCGAAGCTTTTAGGGCCGAGTATAGTAAAGAAATAAGCGAGATGAATTTGGGCCCGAAGCCGTGCCAGTGTAATGAAGCAAACAAGAAGGACCAATTAACCGTATCAAAATCTTTTTCTGCATCAACATAAATAGCAGCTAGAGAAGAGGAAAGAGAGGAGGATGTATTCAGAACATTAAGAAAAAGGCGATAATTATCGGAAGTTAACCTCCCTTTAACAGAACCACATTGTTCCTTTCCAATAAGATGTGGCATGAGGGGATCTCAGCGTAACGCAAGCAACTTGGCAAATAATTTGTAGTCTACATTGAGAAGGGAAATTGGGCGGTAATTTTTACAGAATTGGGAATCACAACCATCTTTAGGAATAAGGCAGATACTAGCTTCCTGAAATGTACTGTCTGTTTTACCAGATGAAAAAAATGAATGAAAGAGTGTCAAGAGTTTGGAGAGCAGAAGGTCAGAAAAATGTAAATAAAATTCAACGGAGAATCCATCAGGGCCTAGTGATTTTACTTTAGTGAGAGTACTTAAAGCAGTAGAGAGCTCTGTAAGTGAAAGATCTTGTTCAAGGCCAAGTAGATTGAGATGAGAAGTGGAAGGATAGGGAAGTTTGTCAAGATAGTCCTGAATAAGAGTTGGGGAAGGAGGAGATTCTGGTGTATACAGATTCTGGTAAAAGAATTTAAATTCATCAAGAATGTCCTGATCTTTATGTAGAAGGGAGTTATCTGAGGAATAAATGGAGTCTATAAAGGTTTGTTCCTTACGGGATTTGAGGTAATTCGCCAAGAGTTTCCCTACCTTATTGCGACCACCATAGTAACGAGCGCTGCTGCGAAGAAGAATTGACGATGCATTATCGGTGGTGGATTTGTTAAATTCAATCTTAGCTCATATCAACTCAGGTGAAATAGAAGTCCTGGAGGAGGTATAGAAGTCATGTTCCAAACTTTTAATAAGTGCTAAGTTAGAATTCTGTTTTTGAAGGAAGCGTTTCTTTTTTTTTAAAACAAAATCGATGATGAACCCCCTTGCAGTAGCCTTAAAGGAATCCTATATATTATGGGAAGGAGAGTTAGAATCGGAATTCAGCTCAAAGAATTCTTTAGTAAAAGAACGAAAGGAGGAGGAAAAAAGAGGACCAGTAAGTAGAGAATTATTAAAACGCCAGCGATAGGAATTTGGGCGGGGCGGAAGCAAATCAATATCTGTAACAATTGGAGCATGATCAGAGATAACAATGGGTTCAGTAGTGGAAGAAAGAAAGTTTTGACACAAGGATTGGGAAAGAAAGATGTAGTCTAGACGAGATAGAGAAGCATGAGGAGGAGAAAAGAAAGAATAGTCGAGAGTGTCAGGGTGAGAAAGCCTCCACAAATCCATGAGATGTGTCTGAGTGATGGTATCCAGAAATTGTTTGTGAGTTTTGTGGGGAGAAAAGCGGACTGTAGATTTGCAATCAAGAAACGGATCAACAATCTGGTTGCAATCACCACGTAAAAAAAGAAATCATCTCGAAATTGAATACATTTTTGTGTGATCAAAGGCCAAAAAGCGCCATCAGGATGTGTAGGACCATAAACATTGCAAACAGTTAGAGGAACAGAGTTGATTAGCAATTTTGCTAAAACCCACCTGCCATCTGCGTAATTTTCTTGTGATAAGATTTTACAATTCAATTTTTTCATGACATAGAATAATGACACTGTTCTTTTTATAAGCAGATGGAGAGAATACAACCGTACCCACCCAGTGTCTTTTTACTTTAAGTTATTCATTTTCCGTCAGATGTGTTTCCTGCAAGAAAACTATATCTGGATTATACGATGCTACGTGGGAAAGGATTCTCTGTCTTTTAATGGGGTTAATAAAACCCTTTACATTCCAGGAAATAACTCTGAATGTGAAGACATTAAAACTGTAAGAGAATCATACAGCATCAAGTATGCAACAGTACCTTTAAAAAGAGAAAGAAACAATCTAATGAATGACAAGAAAAGGAAGGGAGAAAAGAAAAGGAACTGTAGATGCAGATAGAGAAGGACGGAGACCAAACCGATGAGCACTCTGGATACTGAAGGACGTAGATTAGGGCATATCCAAAGGTTTTGGCAAAAAGGAGGAAAAAAGGAGACAGGGTCATCACCCTCTAAAGCTTCGGGTAATCCATAGATATGTAGGTTGTTCCTCCAATTTTTATTTTCTAAACCCTCAGTATGTTGCTGGAGATTGTGAACTTCTTTTTCTAAAGAGGACGGTCTCCTTGAACTACCGAGAGTTGTTGTTCCATAGAGAATACTTTACCTTCCATTGTAGACCACTTCTCCTCTAGGGGCTGCATTTAACTGTTTGTTTCCTCTACAAACAGACGCAATGCTTGGATTTCCTCCAACAGCAGCTCCATGGAAATATGAGATGATGACTTATCAGGAGAGGGAGGATCATGCTTTAGACGTTTAGAAGAGGATGGTGGAAAGGTTTTATTGGTGGTAGGATGTGAAGAAGAATTGCGATTGGAAGACACTCCAGCCATCTTTCCTATAGCAAGAGAAGAGTACAGCTCCAAAGGAGAAGGTGGAATTGATGACGAAGATTATTCCTTGGGATTAAAAGCAAATTTTGGTTTGCGCAATCGCCCCATATATAAAATTCCACACGCAGTGTAAGAACCGTTGCACAAGCTATGCAGTAGCCATGATATCAAACTTGTTCAGAAAAATAATATATAACGCCCACCTGGGATAAATATAAGCGTTGGAAAAAAGAACATGAGCAATCAAAAAACAGCTTGTAGCCCTTGAGGAGGATCAAGCATCTGGACAAAGGCTATTCGAAAAGAAGAGACACCTTTGAAAGTTGCAATGACATACTGTAGATTAAATACTGCACGTAATGATATGTGAAAACCAGATAAATCATGAAGAGCTGAGGCAATTCTTAAGGAGCAATGTCCAGCATACAAGAAGAATTTATGAAAATAGCTGGTGTACAGAAGGAGACAAAATGGCGGGTATTATGAGGCAAATTGATCAACAGGACGTCCAATGCGCTGTATTATAGGACGTAAACACCACTCCAATGACCAAGGACTTGCTGCACATATATCAGGACAAGTAACTTATGCCTCAAAATCAAAAGCAGTACAGACATAGAGGCTCAGTGCAGGACAAGAAGAGTTCATAAAAATAGCTGGTGTTCTGAAGGAGAAAAAAATGGCAGCCATGTGTGAGGCAGATAAATCAACAGGACGTCTGAGTTAAAGGGTATAAACACTTCTCCATTCACCAGGGGCATGCTGCATGAAATACAGGACAAGCATCTTATGCCTCAAAAACAAAGGTGTGCAAACGGAGAGGCTCAGTGTATGAAGAGATGTGATCGCTGGTGCGGAGCTAAAATGGCGGGCGCTACTGTGAGGAACACTTCAGCAGCAGAAAAATAAATCAGTGCATCGCGCTTTACGATACAAAAACGGCTCATCAAAGTCCTCTCTCATTCCGGTAGCATCAGGGCACATTTGCGGCAATTTCCGATAAGGAAAACACACCTCCGGATCACATAAAGGTCCCGACGTGACGGAGCAATCCCGTCAGGCGGCCATCTTGATCAGCAGAGTGACCACACCCCATAGAGTTATCTTTTGACTGTCAACTGTCGAAAGCGACCCAAATGTGTCACTGCTAAGTGTGCATCCTGCGCAACATCTTCCCTCCTTTATGTTTGCCCTGTGCCTTTGTGCAAGCTGGATGGAACTTTCTCAATTTGTTTATTCGCGCAAAAAGAACAACCCACACCTTTAAATTTTCTTAGCATAAAAGGTCACTTTATTTAAGACAGGTAAACAGTATAGCCATGCAACATTGTACATTAAAACATTCTTTATGTAAAAACCTTTAAATAGCAAACATTTCAAACTTTCCCACAAACCTTGCATCAGCAATTTCCCCAATGAACAGAACAATGCCCTGGTTTATTTCCTCCTTCCAATTTCTCGTTTCCCCCCCCACACCCATAGGGAAGGATGAGCCCGCTCCTGACCATCCCATCCCCAAAAAGGCGCCCTAAAAGAATAATAACACACCATGGCACTGTCACCTGTCCTATAGTGACAAAACAAATTAAATATACAACAACTGGAAACATCATTACCAGAAGGGAAGGGAGGGTGGGTCACGAAAAAACAAGCTGCGTACTACTCCCTTCAGCGCCGCTCTCCTCAGCCTGCGCGCACCTCAGTAATTGCCCCCGCCCACGATCCAAAACCCGACCCACAATCCCCTGCGCGTGGATTGTTCCATTCGCGCGAACAATCCCAGGGGGACACCGGTTGACACCGGGATCCCCCAGGGCTCCATCGCGCAAAAAGAACAACCCACACCTTTAAATTTTCTTAGCATAAAAGGTCACTTTATTTAAGACAGGTAAACAGTATAGCCATGCAGCATTGTACATTAAAACATTCTTTATGTAAAAACCTTTAAATAGCAAACATTTCAAACTTCCCCACAAACCTTGCATCAGCAATTTCCCCAATGAACAGAACAATGCCCTAGTTTATTTCCTCCTTCCAATTTCTCGTTTCCCCCCCACCCATAGCCCGCTCCTGACCATCCCATCCCCAAAAAGGCCACCCAGGAAAACCAACCCCCCTCCCCTGCACAGAGCAGAAAGAACCTTAGAATTAAATCTCACGTTTAGCCGAGCACCAAAGATTGTCACCCCAGAAAGCAGACAAAAACTCCCTCACCTCCAACAAGTAATAGGCTTGACCCAAGTCAGAAAGATGAACCCCATCCTGACGAAACAGATCCATGTCCTTACCTGTGATGTTTGCATGGCACAAAACCTTGATACCCATGTTATTGCAGTAGCACTTCATTGCCCTGTTTAGTTTTCTCCGAGACTTTTCAAGTGCAGCTTGATTTCGTGCTCCCACCCAATGGTGCCGATAAACAAACTCCGACCACACCACCGTAGTGACTACCCAATTTTCTGAGATCACAGCTAAATCAAGTTGCATTTGTTTCAATAATGATAAACCAGATAGTTGTACAAGATCATTTTCACCTAAATGAATAATAAGGAGATTTGGAATGCCTCTGACTGAAGATAACTTTGGTAACAAAGGAAACAATTGGGACCATTTCATCCCACCTTGACCATTCCATAAAAGTTCATGCCTTTTGCTAGGAAGACCGAGTTCTCTGCCATAGATCTGCTTTTCGGCAAAAAACGCTGCCCATTTGATAAAAGAATGTCCCACCAGCCACGTGGTGTTTTTCCCCTGGACAAAGAATGGTAAACACGACCTAAACAGAAAAAGGAATGTTAGAAAAAAGGCATTTAAAACAGCATATAAACTTACAACCGCACATATCGAGCACAGCACCCCGACTTCCACCTACCAATCCTCTTGATACCTTCCCAACCGAAACCCAAATTGTAAGCCTCGGTCGCTGCCCCAATACGAAAAGAATGCGTCCCAAAAAGTAAGGGGTCCTTCCCAGCTAATGACAATGTTTTCCTCAACACCGACAAAAACTGGAAACTAGTAATGTTATCACCCGCCCGGTGAATAAAATAGGCCCATCTCGAAAATCAGGCGAGTGAAGCAAAGAGAACCACTCCGCAATTGGGCAACACCCTTCCAAACCACTGGCGTGTAAAGAAATCAAAATCCCTTTACCCATTTGATCCGTCTTGGAACGACATAGCCATATTTGTAAAACACCCTCCTGAATCTGGATGTCACCGGAATGTATCCCCAGCTGCCCCATGAGCCCCAACAACTCCGAAACCCGAAAAGCACCAAACAACAACCAAATCATGCAAAGACGGAAACGAGAAACTTCCCAAGAATCATAGCAACAAACGGGCAAATGCCCCAATAACACACATAACAGGTCAAAAGTAATTGGTTCCCGCACACGCGCCTTGTAACAAAACTCCTTCTTAAAACCTTGGAACATACGCCTCAGGAGAACATCTGTAACCAAATCCTGCCCCAAAAACAACTGGCCATAAAAGGAAACCCCAGCCAACTTCCCTGCAATAGTAGTATGAGACAGACCTTTATTAATCAAATGTAAAACAAACTGCAACATAAAAGATCTGCTCCCTAGAACCAGCCCCGAACTTTTATGAGATTCAGCAAAAGATACATATTCAAACCAGGCTTGACGATAACTGCGTCTGGTGGAAGGCGCAACAGAGTTCTCAACAAGGTGGTTATTTGGAGTGCCCCAGGACTCAGATGTCTTGCGATATTGCAGTCTTTCATATATCCGCTCCTGGCGCCAACTCCCGGAATTTCTGCCAATCAAAACGAGACAAAGCATCCGCAATTGAGTTATTGATCCCTGGGATGTGTCGGGCCCTGAAAACAATATTGTACTTCAAAATCTGAAGCATAAATTGCCGTAACAGCTGAAGCACCCGCAGATCTTTTGCCCTTTGCTTATTTATAAGGTGGACCACAGCCAAATTGTCAATGTGAAACAACACACATCTGTCACGCATTTCCTTCCCCAAACCAACAAAGCCACCACCAGAGGAAACAGTTCCAAAAAAGCAATACTGCGACCTTGCTGTAACCAACTGCTCGGCCAAGGCTCCGCACACCAACGTCCTTCCCAAAAAATGCCAAAACCATTCTTACCAGAAGCATCGGAGAAAATCTGTATTCGCCAAATTGTGTCATCTTCCAGAAAAAAGATTGAAACTCCATTTAAAATCCTCCAAAAATCTCACCTACACCTGCAGATCTTCTTTGACAGCTTTAGAAAGCCAACTCGATGATGCGGAAGGGTGGCCCCAGACATTGCCATGCCATGCCTCCTACAGAAAGTCCTCCCTGCACGCACCACCCGACAAGCAAAATTGAGATAGCCCAGCAAACGCTGAATTTGCCGAAGCTCAATCTTTGTCTTATCCAGAATTTCCAGCAAAAAAGAACGGATCTCAAAAAGCTTGTCACGCGGCAAGCGGGCCATCATGGCCGTGGTATCAATCTCAATCCCCAAAAATGTGAGTTGAGTGCAAGGCCCTTCCGTTTTTTCAGGAGCCAGTGGGACACCAAAAACCTCTGCCTAACGTTGAAAGAACTGCATTGCCTTGCCACACTGACCTGACTGTGCCTTGCCAATGAAGAAAAAATCATCCAAATAGTGACAAACTGCCTGATGACCACTAATTTGCACAAAACACCATTGCAAAAAAGTACTGAAAATCTCAAAAAGGGCACAAGAAATCGAGCAACCCATGGGAAGTACCCTATCAACATAGAAGGCACCATCAAAATACATTCCCAAAAGCTCAAAATCTGTGGGGTGTATCGGAATCAAACGGAAAGCAGACTGCACATCGCACTTAGCCAATTCAGCCCCAACTCCAGCCAGTCTCACCATACGGAGTGCATCATCAACAGACGCATACGAAACAATGGAATCATCAGAAGAAATATAGTCATTGACAGATTGACCTTCGGGCCATGATAAATGATGAATTAATCTGTACTCTCCAACCGATTTCTTGGGCACCACCCCCAAAGGTGACACGATCAAATTGTTCAATGGACAATGTGTAAACGGTCCTGCTATCCTACCAGCTTGTAACTCACTCAACAGCTTCTTCCGAACAATATGAGGGAGCTCCTTGGCCGATTTCAGATTGTCCGACCATCGCAAAGAACGCAGCCCTTGATAGCCAATTCTGAAACCTTCCAAAAAACCCCAAAATAGTTTTGATGCTGCCTCAAAATCCGGGTAAAGCTCCAACCATGGCAACAAACCCTGCAACCTAATGGGTGTAGGAGCCCTTTGGCATAATTGCTGGAAAGCCTCCCCACCCCCTCTTTGGGAATTCCCTGTCCCACCAACAGGTCGTTGGGCAAAGCATTGAGTAACAGCGTGTTTTCCACCACATTGGGGGCACTCATGTTTAAACCTACAGAGCTGTCTAATGCAAAATCCTTTGTTAAAGTTCCAGCAGGCACCCAAGGGAGGCAGTTGTCCCCTACCAACCAAACCCGCCCCTGCGTGGGCGGGACGCTGTAGAAAGGGCCGATAGGTAATAGGCAAACCACTTGCAGTGTGAAGGGTAGCATTAGGCTGTGCAACTGACATCCACTGTAGCCAAAGTTCCTGATCCACCTCCCCCCATGGCTTATCGTGAAACAAACCCACCCGCGCCCTAAACTCCTCATCGTAATTCAGCCATGCATATCCTCCAAACTGCAAATAAGCTTTGCGTATGGTATCCATATATTTAAATAAGGACACCGCCCTGTCTTGATATTTTTCACAGTATACACTAGCATAAATTAAAAATGCAGCAGTCCAGTTCTCTATAGAGCGAGGAACCCGTGGCCTACGAGCAATCTCCCACTCCTCCTCCTTGGAACCCTCTTTTGCTTGAATGTCCCTATGCAACAGTTTAAACACATCCACAAATTCGTGTCGCCAAATACGCTGTCTAGTCATGTCGGAAAGGTGTATACCAAGCGGCATGGCCAAACCCATATAATGCAACTTCTTCTGTCCAGCACTAGAGCACAAAAACATTAGATGAGACAGCTGTGCCACTCCGAGAAGGCGGTATGATGGAATCCCTCCCACCCAAAATTGCACGTGGAACATCCAAAACAGACTCCCTCCTGGCATTGCCTGACTTGACAGTACCCGCCCGACTCCTTCCCTCCCCTCCCCCCCCACCTGATGACCCACCGCTGGCTCAGACCAAGCCGCCCACCAACAAGGCTCACCTGAAGTTAATTGGGCCGCCCGCTTGGAGAAATCTGGAAGGTCATCTTGACGCTGAAAACTCGGATTCCGCTCAAGAACCGCAGAGGAGTCCGCTCTTGACTTCGCAAAAGACTAGAACAATTATTGGAAACCCCGCCCTTTGTTGGGCGTCCCCGAACCTGCAACAGAGAAACATCATCACCGTCCATGACATTTCCCACCACCAGATCATCAGCAGCATAGTCTAAGGCTTCATTTTGATACTCCTTTGCCACATTCAACTGCAAAATGTCTTTGCTGGTACCCGGTCTCACTCCATCCCCAACTCCCCCATTATATGTTTCCCAATTGGACACAGGTAACAGTTCGGTCAACCTGGCCGTTGCTCCAAAATCCGCACCTGATTCGCCTGGACAAGATAACTCTGCAGAAGCAAGCACCTGTACTGAGCGCAAACATCCCGAGGTGCCAGGTGTCGCCGTGGCTCGCGAACGCTGAATCAACCTCCGCCCGCTCGTGACAGAAGCCGTGGACTTTACAGAAGAAGCCACCGGAACTTGACCACGAATACCCGCCCTAGGCTGCATAGGGGCAGAGTGCTCCACCCATACCCACTGACCTCTCTGCGGCCCCAAAGGCGATTCAAATGAGACCTGTGGATGAGAAAAAGATGTGCCAGAGATAGGAAATACAGGCGCTACATCTGCTGACACATGCAACTGTTCCTCGGAGTCCGGGACCAAAGCAACCCCAGAAGTATTCCTTGAAGGCTGGGGCCTGGGCGAAAAATGGACCCTGTCAGAGTCATTTAAGTCACACAAAACATATTGCCGCCTCTGCATGCTCCTTGCCAGTCTGCCAGCTCTCTGGGTACCTCTCTGGGAGCAAGAAACAGCTGTAGGAAACTCCAACACCTGGCCATCTTCACATTCCTCCTCATAAAAGTCCCCAAAAGCAGGCTGGTTACTGCCTGCAAAGTCTAACAACTCCAACTCATCCTCGCTATTGACGGCATAGTCCACAAGGGGGGCAGACAAAACTGCTGCAGGAACCGGAGGGGCCAAATCCACAGGGGGGCGAACACCCTTAGACAAAGCTTGCGGCCGCAGGGCACCAGCGCCCAAACACGGCTGACTGTGTAGACTGGGCCCACCAACCATGTGAGGTGCAAAAGAGATGCCAAGCGCCCCACCGCCAGACAATGTATCAGGGGCCCCCACAATGTCATGTGCAGCCCCCTTTCCCTTTGACTGCCTCAAAGGCCTGCTCACCTGTGAAAGTGGAGCCCCCCCCCAGACGCCTTCTAGCAGCTGCAGATAAAGCTGGACAGCTCTTGGACACCAGCCTGCCAGCTGGGCTTCTCCTTGCTGCCCTTCCCCTGCGCCCACTGGACTTGCCTGTATGGGGTGGGACCGAGTAGCTGGCCTGTCGTCCCCGGAAAGCTCTACATGCTGCCACCGCGTCCAGGACACCGTCCGACGCCATCCTCTTCGGCCTCTGCGCTCCTGAAAGAACTGCCACAGGAACCTCAGGCCCTTGAGAATTCGGCCGTTCCTCCTGCGCACCTTCCGCCGACATTGCACCGAAAACGGCAAAATTAACGATAATATGCAGCAAATGTTACCCTTGCTGCGACACAAAGCCTGCAGAATTTGTGCCAACACACGAAAAAACAAGCTGCGTACTACTCCCTTCAGCGCCGCTCTCCTCAGCCTGCGCGCGCCTCAGTAATTGCCCCCGCCCGCGATCCAAAACCCGACCCACAATCCCCTGCGCGTGGATTGTTCCATTCGCGCGAACAATCCCAGGGGGACACCGGCTGACACCGGGATCCCCCCGGGCCCCATTGCGTTTAGCATCCTGCCGCTTCAAATAATATAAAATGCCACGGAAAGGCCACTATCACTAGCGTTACTAGCGTTACTAGATTCGACCACATTTCTGATTACTCACCCAAACTTCATTAGCTGAGGGTCCACAGGAGGATTTACTTTAAACCAGCTTGTATAATGTGTAGAATTGTTTAAAACTCAGGCCATCAATTTCTTCCCCCCAAGGGTCGGATTTCTCAGGTTCAATTCCCAAAAAGAAGTTACAATACGCGCACTGGTGTTCTGCGAATCAAATCGGATTTTGTGAACCGCCCTATGTACTAAGAGGTTGGTTCGCAAAATAGAACGGTTTACTTTTGTCACCTCCCGCTCTCCATACTGAAGGGTACAAATATATTAATTTTTAGTTTGATTTTCAGAGGCAGCATACCACAAAGGTAATTCTATGTCAGGACAGGAGGCTCCGATTATGCTTTCTCATTTCTTTAATGAAATGCTCAGCAGCCAATCAAAAAACAAAACTACAAATCCCATGAACACTTGGGAATGACCATAGAGGATACACTATATAAGGTCCAAACACTAGTCCTTCTTCCTCTTTCTTTGCTGCTCCGCAGACAGTTAAGTCTCTTTATCTTTCTTGCATTGCTTTTATTGATATTGCTCTGCTTATTGTTGTGTACACTTGCCGTATATTCCGCTGTTTGTGATTTGTGCGCGGCGCTTGTGTACTCTTACTCGGCTTCAGTGCCGGTATTTGCGCGTCCGTTGGCGGCGTGTCTTCCTGGGAGCGTGTGTTCACCTCCCTGCGCCTGGCCGCTTTTGTGCCCGGTTGCTTTGGTGGAGTGGGAGCAGGGGTCGTCGGCTTCTTGGGAGAGCGCGAGCGCTCTCGAGCCGGTGTTTTCAGCGGCAGCAGCGTCGCGCATGCGCGTTGCTTTATTTCCGGTTTCCAGGCTGTTTGCCTCACGCCGGTCGAGTGAAGGAACGCTTCTCACCAGCGCTCACGCCCACAGCCCTGAACTTTCGACCTCGTCTACGCCGTAGCACAGGAAAGTGTTTTGGCTGACTATTGTTGTGCATAGGCTCTGCCTAGAGTGGTTTTTGTTGGCAGGCTTGTCTCCCTCCACGTTTTAATTATTTGCCTGGAGTTTGGTCCTTCCAACCTCTAATTAGCCTGCTTTGGGGTTATCACTCCCCCTTATTTGTATCTTGGATACTCAATATTGTTCAGTCATCTAGTGGGCATTGAATTTTGCATTTTGGTGCAATGGCTGATTATTATGACGCAGATGATGACTGCTACTACGATGAAGAGGAGGATGACTCTCTGGAGTACAACCTGGTTGAAGAACTAGATAAGGGTGTTCAACTCTCAGTGAACAAGGCGCTGGTTAGGGCTATTAAACCCCTGAAACGTCATTTAAATGAGTATGCTGTTCAGCAGGGCTGGTTGCCGCCTTCTTAGAAATCCGCAAAATCACCTCATAACCCTCATAAATCGGATTTTCAAAGACTAGCGAAGGTTTTGACTTCGGAAAAGCCCAAAACTTCTGCGTCACATTCCATGGAGGAGTCGGACCATGCTCAGGCCTCTTCAGGTCACGACTCTTCTCCTCCTAAGAAGCGTCTCCGCAAGGAGCGTTTTGTTGACGCTCCTGAGCGTCCCCCACTTTTGAATTTCGAACCGGAGGACATTATCCATCCGAATTCAACGTCATGGTTGCCCGCTCCGGCAGTGGCCGCTTATCTTGAGGCGCATGTTCGCCAGCCCTTTGAGGCACCGGTCCGGGCTAGACTGCGCTCCGAGTGCCCGAGACCGGACCTTGCGGACCACATAGCAGAAACCCCGGAGGTGGACCCGATGATGGTGACCTACCTTAAAAAGTACTCTAAAGACCCTAAGAAAGGCCTCGACCGCTCCTGGAGGTCTTGCCAAGATAAATTGATGGACATGTTGGGGCCCCTCTCCAAAATCCTAGATCTGGGCTTCAAGGCGAAGGAGGCTTCGGCGACTGTCAATCCGGATGAACTCATTAAATGGGCGCAGAGGGCTGTCTGCATGTTCGGAAATGTTAACTGCGCCATTTCTGCTGAAAGGCGTAGGTCCATTCTCCTTAAATTAGATCCAAAATTGGCAGAATTGGCAACTTCTGAAGCCGGCCCGGAGGCGCAGGGCCTTCTGTTTGGACAACCCTTCTTGAAGGAGCTGACTAAATTTGTATCCGCCTTCAGCGGAATTGATAAAGCGCAGGCGTCCTTGCGCCGGGCCATGCGTCCGGTTTTCTCCAAGGAAGGACGACAACGGGGACGATCGTTCGGCCGTGGGTCGCAGCAACAGTCCCAGAGGGGTTCCTCGCAGCAGCGTGGTGGTCAGTACGACTCTGGTTACTCCACCCGCGCCAATTTCTATCCTTCCCATAAAGGAAAAGGTCAATACGGCAAGGGAAGATCTGGTGGTCACCAAGGCCAATATCAAGATTCCGGAGCTACAGGTGAGCCCCATTCAAGCATGCAATGTGATGTTGGGGGGCAGAGTGCAATTTTTTCTGAACAATTGGCGCATGATCTCCAACGATGCTTGGGTGCTAGAAACCGTGTAGGGATTCAAGATAGAGTTCTATCACCCAATACATCAAACCCGTCTTCCGACCCCTATGCTTTTTTCCAGTCACTCTCAAGCTTGTCTGTCGGAGGAAATAGAGGTGCTCCTCAACAAGGGAGCGATTGTTCCTACCGAACGCCATCCACAGGGCTTTGTCAGCTCGGTCTTTCTGGTCGAGAAAAAAGGAGGCGGGTCTCGCCTGGTTCTCAACCTGAAAGACTTCAACAGCGGGGTGGTCTACAGGCACTTCAAGATGGAGGGCATCCATCTTCTGCGGGATCTCCTTCGGGAGGGAGATTGGATGGTCCGTCTGGACCTGAAAGATGCTTATTTGTCAATCCCGATTTACGGGCCCCATCGCAGATTCCTCCAGTTTCAATGGCTGGGGCAGTGGTATGAGTATCAGGTTCTCCCGTTCGGCCTTTTGTCGGCACCATGGTGCATCACGAAATTGCTGAGACCAGTTGTAGAACATCTTCGTTCCAGGGGGGTCAGGCTGATCATATATCTGGACGACATTCTTTTTATGGCGGATTGCCCTCTCAGGCTTCTGCAACATCTGGAGTGGTCCATCACTCTCTTGCAGTCTCTGGGTTTTCTAGTCAATGTTCCAAAATCGGTTTTGATTCCCACTCAGTCTATCGATTTTCTGGGATTTCAGATAGATTCGGTGACTTGCCAGCTTCTTTTGCCCAATCAGAAACTCCGTTACATCAGGAGGGAATTGACGTCTGTTATTGCCAAACAGACTGTGTCGTTGAGGTCGTTGGCACGTGTGGTAGGTCTTCTAGCGTCCTCCATTCAGGCAATCTTTCCGGGTCCTCTACATTACCGGGCGATGCAGCGCCTAAAGATTCAGCATCTCCGGAAAGGCCTCCGCTATTCGGATCAAATTCCGCTTTCGGAGGAAGTACGGAGGGAGATGCAATGGTGGCTAGACCACATGGAGGCCTGGAACGGTCGAGCCCTGTTCGGTTCGTCTCCAGAACTGGTGATCGAATCGGATGCCAGTCAATGGGGTTGGGGAGCCCGTTGCGGGTCTGTTTCGACAGGGGGTCGTTGGTCTCCCCAGGAGTTGTCTCTCCATATCAATTGTCTGGAACTCCTGGCGGGTTCCTTTGCGATACGGTGTTTTTCCCCCCTACAGACGAGTTGTTGCATTCTTCTCCGGATGGACAACGTGTCTGCAGTCCGCTATGTCAACAAGCTGGGCGGGACACAGTCCAAGATGTTAGCGGAGATTGCCAAGGATTTTTGGCATTTTTGCCTACACCGGAAGATCACGGTTATTGCAGAGTATCTTCCGGGCCGCAACAACCAGGTGGCGGATTGGCACTCCCGACATCTTCGGGATTTCAGCGACTGGAGACTTCACCCTCGAGTCTTCTGCGCCATTCTTCGATGTTGGGGCCAGTGTCACCTGGATCTTTTTGCCTCTCGCCTCAATGCGCAGCTTCCTCAGTTTTACAGCTGGAGACCGGACCCCTTAGCTCTGGCCACGGATGCTTTTCTCCAACAGTGGCCATCGACTCTGTGTTATGCATTTCCCCCGTTCATGATGCTTCCCAGAGTGCTTGCTTACACGAAACGATTTCGAGCGGAGCTGATTCTGATTGCTCCCTTGTGGAAGGCTCAAGCGTGGTTCCCGGTTCTCTTAGAGATGTGCTGTGCGCCTCCCCTCCTTCTTCCCCTGAAGCGGAATCTGTTGCAGGATCCTCTCGGAGATCCGCATCCCCTCATTCTCTCCGGCACTCTCCAATTGCTAGCATGGCGAATCTCGGGGATCGTTGGTCGGTCCCAGGCATTTCTAGCGCGGCTGCCAACTTCATTAGTAACGCCTGGTCTCCCAATACCCAAAAGCGGTATCGGGAGCCTGGAAACGCTGGTGTGATTGGTGTATTCAACGGGAGGTTGATCCCGTTTCAGCGGATATCAGTCTAGTCATTAATTTTTTGACTTCCTTGGCCACTTCCGGTCTGGCTTATCGGACCGTTAATAGTTTTCGTTCGGCTATTTCTGCGGGCCATGTCCACATTGATGGTAAGCCTGTTGGTGAACACCATTTGCTTTCCAAATTGCTTAAAGGAATTCGTCTTGCGAAACCCCCCACACCGAAGTATGTATCTTTGTGGGATGTTTCGGTTGTTCTGAGATTTTTGGAGGCTTGGCCTTCTAATCTTTTGTTATCCCGCAAACAGTTGTCTGCAAAACTGACCATGTTACTGTGTCTGGTTTCTTGCAAACGTGTTTCGGATATTCGCGCTTTAGATCTTGCGGGTCGCAGTTTCACCCCTGAAGGTGTTACTTTCACTCTCTCTCGGAGGACTAAGTCCAACACTTCCTCCATAACATATCCTTCTTTTCCTGATCATCCCAATCTTTGTCCAGTGTTTGAAGGATTATGAGGTGAGTACCGCTTCTTTACGCGCGGACATGCAAGGTCAGTTGTTGATCGCCTTACAGAAGCCTTTCCGTCCTGTTGCACCAGCTACTCTGGCTCGCTGGGTGCGCTGGCTCATGTCCGAGGCGGGCATTGATGTTTCTGTGTTTGGGGCACATTCTGCTAGAGGGGCAATGGCATCAAAAGCTTATTCCATGGGTGTTACTCTATTTGACATTATGAAAGCTGCAGACTGGTCTTCAGACTCTGATTTCAAACAATTTTATTATAAACCAATTGTTAGTGTTGCCTCTGTTGTGGTGGAGGAGCTTTGAACAAGCATAATCGGAGCCTCCTGTCCTGACATAGAATTCAAAATTTGCAAACATTCGTGACAAGAATTTTCAATTCTATTAAGGACTAGGAGGCGAGGATTATCCCACCCTGATTGTAATTATGTTGCATTTTCATGTACTGTATAACATTTGCATACTGTTGCATTTCTATTTTCCTTGTCTATTCCCCCCCTGTCTTTCTTTGATATTTCTCCATTATTGGGATATTACGGCTCTGTATCTTTTACAGGTTCAGACCAGAAATGATGTGGTTGTTCTGCCTCGAGAGCCTCCCCTGTCTTCTTGTTCCCGGATCCAGGATACCTCCATCTTCTGCTACAGGATCCTTTGGATTTCGGCGGCTTGCTTGGAACTTTTGTAGTTACTCTACCTGGGATTGTTTTTTGATGTGGAACTATATACCCAAAGAAAGAGGAAGAAGGACTAGTGTTTGGACCTTATATAGTGTATCCTCTATGGTCATTCCCAAGTGTTCATGGGATTTGTAGTTTTGTTTTTTTGATTGGCTGCTGAGCATTTCATTAAAGAAATGAGAAAGCATAATCCTCGCCTCCTAGTCCTTAATAGAATTGAAAATTCTTGTCACAAATGTTTGCAAATTTTGAATTGTCCACTGACATCTTAATTAAAAGGAGTAATTGTTACCCATATCAGAATGGAGAACTTTTTATCGACCTCCTATAGATGAATAGTTGCGCTGGCCCAGAGTGGGCCATATTAGTTCTCATTAGCTGGAGCTATGCTATATTAAATTTTATTCAAACAGAAACAGAACTGTCCGACGGTCCCTCAGAGTGATGTGATGAAAGCAAAGCGAAGAGTAGCGTGGAAAAAACTAGCACGTGGTATCACCCCTTTCTGCAGCTCTGCAGCTGTCATGCTGTACTTCACTGTTCTACTTAAGATTTGTATTCCTCCTACCTGTTTTATTTAGAAGGCGATCGCTGATGGAAGCCATTTTCTTGCTAATAAAGAGCTTGGCACGCCTTTCAATTTTATTTGATTAGGATGAAGATATAGATTAGGCCCTCATCAAGAGGTGGGTGTTAAATTCCAGACCCTGTTCAAACAGATCTTTTTCTCCTACTGATTTTGGCAGGTGAAAAGGCTATGTATCGTTGCTATAGTGACATCTTGTGGACAGTAAAAGTATGGCATTATTCTCTCTTATTTTCCCGGGAAAATAAGTCCTGATATCTCAATACGAGTCCCTGTTACTGTCAGCTGATCTAAATTCCGAATTCCTCGGGAAAGCTGAGCATCATGGTGTGACCTTAGACCTCGTTGACCATGCGACAAGTCACATTGCCTGGAATTGTTGTTACAGGTAGTTAGTTATATGGCACGGAGAAGCCAGTGGACATTTACATCTTTAAAATGTAGCATGTTTAACATACATTGAATTATAACGGGACCAAATACGCTCCACAATAACAAGCAAAACCTAAACGCATATTTTCTTTAAACACCATTAATGAATTGGGTAAATCAGATGTTCCAAACGTGTTTCCTTGCAACCCCTCTACACTGACTTGAACCCCTACAATTAAGTCATCCAACCTGCTAGGTGCGGAAAAGGTAACTGAATCATCATTTGCTTTCAATACCCTATGCTTTCTAATAAGATATTTGTATGCTTTTAGGGAAGTTATGGACACCCATTTCTGCAAAGTAACTCCGTGTCATATGAGACAGTCTGTTTTTTTTCACAAAGCTTGCTTCATTCTGGGACGTGTAGTTTTCCTTTAATCCTTCCTTATAAGAACTGGCTCAAAAGATCTTTTCATGTAAAATGCTGTTTGCCTTAAAGTCTGGGTGGCTAAAGTTGTTACACATGATATGGACCCACTTGGCAGCTAGAAGTATTGCCTGTGAAAAAAAAGACATAAAACAAAATGGTGCATGCTACATTTCAAGGTTTCATTTCTAGCAGATCTGCGGAAGGAGGTGATTGTCTGTTGAACTATTGGGAGCAGCTCAACCCGTCTCGTCTTTTGCTTTCTCACCCTAAGTGCTCCGGGCATTCCCAGATGTTGGTCCTGGGCTCACTGTGCCACTGGACTCAAGCTAGCCTGGCGGATGAGGGGTGATACCTCGAAACCGGTCCCAGGATGCTTGTTTCCGGTCCAGGGAGGACCTGGCTTGGCAGTTCGGGCTGGATTGTACCCATGAGGCGCAGCATCAAGACTCATCTGCATATGGCTGAGTCTAAACTGGGGTGGAATGGTGAGCAAAAGAATGATGGATTTAACCCAGATCTCTCGACTGCAGGTGAATGTATGATTTGTTTTGTATTCCGTCCATCATTTGTGTGTCTTTTGGAACCCATCTCGCCAGCATCCTGTGATTGTGCGCAGAGGAGGGCAAGACATCCTTTCTTTGGTCAGTGACGGTATCAAAATGCTTCCGGGGGCTAAAACTCTTGAACCCCCATAAACTTGGTGCCCCTGCTGCCGGTGCAAGCACAAATTATGCACCAAGCAAGTCACCTTTGGGTGTAGTTCATCGACTGCATGGTGATGTTACTGGTGCAGGCACTTACATCAACCCTACCCACTTCAACTAATCACCTTACTCTTTCATTACACCGGCCCACACAACTTTGACCTAGTACAACTGTGACTTACTGAATCTTTGGTAGGTACCATTTATTAAAAAACAGTGCCAAAATTCAATTCCTAAAATTCTAAAACTACCCAAAAAGTTATTTTTTGTGACTAATGGCATTATTTGAAAGCCAGAGACTGTCAACAATAAGGAGCAGCCATGGAGTGGAACCAGGTAGTTAAAACCTAAAAAAAGCTTTGTCTATAAATACACATATATTTGCAGCGGTAAAATTGAGTAAGGGTATGGGACTGTTGGCCCTTTTTGCAGGGTCACCCCTGAACTTTTCGCCTTCCTCCTAGTTTTTTTTCTGACATAGTGTTGGTGTTTTTAGGACTCTGGTCACTTTATCACTGCGTCCTGTATAAAGTGCATGTGCTCTCTATGGTAAAACATGGTGTGATTGGTCTACATCTGTTTGGCTAATTTAATTTACCTTATCAGTCCCCAGTAATGTGTTATCTCACATACCCGGGGTCAGTAAATTAAATGCTACTCGTGGGCTTGCAGCGTTGATTGTGCCACCCATCAAAGTAGCCTTTCACACCTGTCTCATGCCTCTGCAGGGTTTGCGCGCACAGTTTACTGCCGCTGTGACGTGGTGACGTGGCACATAAAGTGGGTGCCACGTCTGAGACTCCCCTTTTACTGCATATCAGTCACTCCTAAGGTAGGCCCTAGCTAGCCCTATGGGCAGGCTGCATTGTAGGTAAAAGGTAGGACATGTGCCTTAACTGTATTGCATGTCCTGGTAGTGACAAACAGCCATTTTGGTTTCTCACTGCTGTGAGGCTGCCCTCTCATAGGAATGCATTGGGGATTCCCTGATAAGTGTTTCAGTGGTAATTCCTGATATGAGAGGAGCAGCGTGGTCAAGTTTGGTATGTTTGTAATAGTGGTAATAAATGCTGCGTAACGGTGTGCGCAGAGTTATCACTATTTTAGAAATGTTACTTTTAGAAGTTGGCATTTCTGTGTGCTATGTATCTTTGTGCCTGTCTGATGTGTATTGCATGTCTGGCTCTGGAGTGACAAGGGCTGGGGAGGTGCAGTGGCTCCAGAGGGGCTGGATGAGTCAGCGCTAGGCTGAATAGACTGATGTGCATTTGTAGTAGAGGGAGGAGTAGCACCTGGGCCTGAATAGGACTGTGCCTGCACTACACAATGCTGGCTCTGTCCCCCTGTGGTGTGTCTGGGGCCAGATCCTACACTGATAATGAGGGTGTTTGTGCCCTGTAAACAACTGTTTTAGTGCCCCCCAGAACTGGTTTGGACTGGGCGTAGGCCTGTGCCAGGTGTGTAGAACAAAGAACACATATAGTATAAATATTGGGGATGTGACCCCATGTTTCTTGTGCTTACTTGGGACTTGTGGGCAAAGCGGACTGCTGGGCGCCAGGAGGAACCACCACATAGGACTTCCCTCTGCTGAAGCACCCTGTGAGCTGGCCTGCCTGGGCCCAGCTCTGCCCCTCCTGACCTGGGGGCTCAGCGCGTGTTGGACACTTGGTCCACTTCCCTCAGGGTTTGGGAGATCCTGCCCTGCAGCATCCAACAGACGTGGCAATAAGAGAGCTCTCAGGATTCTTTTGGGGTGCCTCCCCCTGGCTGTTGGGAGCGATGCATTTTTGTACCCCTAAAAAGAGGGGGCCCTGCCTCAAAGGGAGGCTGTGGTGCTCGCGCGCAGCAGATAGATCTAAAGTGAGCCCTGCGAGTAACGCTACTGCTGCAATTAGAAACTAAAATCTTACCAGTTATTTTATTTAATGTTGTGAATGAATGGGATGTCTTGTGTACTTTGGGAGAATTGAATTAATAACACTCTGGAAGCACAATCCACATGTTTTTAACTGATCTCATTTTGAGATTTTAATTTTTTGTAAAAGTTGTGTTCTGTTCTCCTGTGGCTCCCCCGGTCTACCGCAGTCAAGAACGGACTGTTTGTTGTGGAGGGAGGTCACAGGACAAATCTTCCTTTCTTCCCGAACCCACTTCCGTGTTGTGCCACACACCGCCCCACTTTGGGAAAAGGGACGCTCTCGTTGTTGCGTTCCCCTCCCAAGGCGGGCGCCTCAAAAGCAGCCTATGGCGCTTGCGCGCAGCGGACGCGTGTGGCGGGCGTGCCAAAGGCCCGCCAAAGGCAAGCCTGTCTGCCCCCGTCCGTGCCAGGCCGAGACCATATGCCCAAAACCCTGCTTCCCTGAACATAGATATCTTAAGGTATTCCTCTTCTTGGCTTCACAATCTTCGCATGCCTTCTAGGCCTGACGGTACCTTCTTAAACACGGGTGGGACTATGTTTCCCTGCTCTGCGTGCAATTTCTTTATTAACACTGCCACTCATGCATCTGACAGTGTTGTTCCAGCTCATATTGCACCGAGTCAGCCCTTTGAGTATAAGCTGAAATTGAAGCAATCTCCCACCCATAACTTTTTATTATACAATATTAATTGCCGCTCCCTCCAAAAACACCAGGCTGATGTATTTGACTTACTTGTTTCTCACTGAGACATGGTTGAATCCTAGCTCTGGCCTGGATGTTGCTCGAGCTTTGCCATCCAACTATGCCATAGTACGGAACGATCGAGAAGATAGAACTGGTGGTGGAATTGCTATAAGTTTAAAAAATATTTTTAGCTGTAAGTTCGATGAGTTGCTCATTCCCGGTTGTGAGGCAGCAGCGTTTAAATTATGCCTGACACCTTCTTTCTCCTTCTCTGGGATACTTCTATACCACCCGCCTGGGCCACCTGGTCCGTGGGCCATACATCTCCCAGATTTTATTATTCCTTTTCTTTTTAGCTCAACCAATTTCACAATGTTAGGAGATTTTAATCTCCATCTGGAAGACCCTGACTGCAAGGTTAGCAGCACCTTTATCTCTGACCTGGCCGCTATGAATATTCTTCTTCATAATTCGAGCCCTACCAATAAAGCAGGTCATCTGCTTGACCCTATTTTTTCTAACATACCCTGCCTTCTCTGCCCCGCTGCCACTCCATTGTGTTGGTCCGACCACTTTTTAGTGAGCTTGTCGCTTGCGGTCCCTCGCCCTGCACATAAATGGAGCGACAGCGCAAATAAACCTATTAGAAACTGGAAAGATCTAGACATGGTTAAATGTAATCATTTGCTTTCTGTTAATGCTCCTGTCTTTAAAAATATCCTCGCCCTCGATCTGGCGGCCTTTCAATGCTGGATTCAATCAGCACTGGATACTTGCCTTCCGGTTTCATCTAGGAAACAAAACAACCACCGTCCTCCCGCCCGCTGGTTCTCCGAAGAACGAAAACGGGAAAAAACTAAATGTAAAAACATGAAAAGACGATGGCGCAAGAACTATGCACCTGATGCCAAAGCTCTCTTTTTGTTAGCAAAAAGGGCGTATCATTCCCATTGCAGATCCGCACGTGTCAATTTTGTCTCCTCTACCATTACAGGGGCTAACAACTGCCCTAAAACCCTTTTCAAGATGGTCATAGAGCTTGCAGGTTCACACACTGTGCAAGCTCCCCCTAGTCTAAATACAATGCATTGCGAGGACCTTGCTCAGGTTTTTCCTAATAAAGTGGAAACTATATATTTTGCACTGGCAGGTAATACCCCTCCACCTAATCCTCTGTCCGCCTTGATCTCGGATCAATCTTGCCCACTGTCTGACTGTCCTACCACCCCTGCTTCTGACCAGGGAAATTTATTCAACACCTGGTCACTTCTTGACATTAACATGCTCAAATCACTTCTTAATAAAACCCACTCTGGATCTCCGCTCGATACCCTTCCCATTTCTGTACTTCAACAGCTTGAACAGCCAGCCCTTCAACGTATTCTGGATCTTCTTAACGCATCTCTTTTAGAGTCTTCCGTCCCTGCTGACTGGAAGCACACTATGGTGGTTCCTTAATTGAAAAAAGCCAATACAGACCCGGCTCTTCCCTCCAACTATCAACCAATCTCTTTGCTCTCCACCCTTTCTAAAGTCTTAGAGAGGCATATCAATATCCAGTTATCTCAGTACGTCGAAACTAACGAGCTTCTCCATCCCTCCCAATCCGGTTTAAGGACCGGCTATTCGACCAAGACAACACTTTTGGGAGTTACAGAACGGCTCCGTAGGAACATGGACGCGGGCGAGACGGTGGCCTTGGTGCTGTTGGACCTGAGTGCGGCCTTTGATATGGTTTCCCATGCCGTATTAATACAATCCCTCCAATCCATAGGAGTCACGGGCGCCGCTCTAAACTGGCTGACTTCATTTCTCATGAACCGTACATTTCAGGTTTTTCCATCTACTGCCAATTCCAAGGTCCACTCATCACCCTATGGGGTCCCACAGGGCTCCATCCTTAGTCCCTTGGTATTTAATATTTATGTTAGACCCCTAGCTACTATTGTTGAGGAATCTGGGTTGTCGATTTTTTCCTGTGCTGATAACACCCAGATTGTCTTTTCTCTTTCAGCAGGGAAGACTACAGAGCCCTCAGCCCTTAGGATAGGGCTTACCAGGGTGGCATCCTGGATGAATGCAAACTTTCTAAAATTGAAAGGGAAAAAAAAGAACTGTTGGTCCTGGGCAAGGAGAAAAGACTCAGGGGCCTTCTACATTGGCTGACAGAAATGGGTCCTCTTCCTCATCCCTCTTCGCATGTCCGCAACCTTGGCTTTATCATAGACTAATCTCTATCTATGCGTCAACGGGTCACCAAGGTTGTGGCCACCTGCTTTACCATCTTGAGATGGCTGAGGAAGATTGTTTGGATGTTGCCTGTCCCCACCCAGAAAACCGTAGTCCAGGCCCTTGTCACTTCAATGCTGGACTACGGTAATATTCTTTATTTGGGAGCTAATAAAGATGCCCTGCGCAAGTTGCAGCGTGTGCAAAACACGGCCGCAAGATTACTGTGTCAGGCCTCCAGATTTTCCTCGGCCTCTAGCCTGTTCAATAAGCTACATTGGCTCCCAATCGAAAAACGGACCAGGTTCAAGGCTTTAACCTATATGTTCCGTATTAAGCACAACAGAGCCCCCCGTTATCTCAAACACCTAGCCCTTCCCTATGCTCCGTCCCGCACTCTTCGGTCGGCCACGCAAGCTAAATTCCAGGTCCAGAAGATAAGTCTTTCCCGTATGTGCGGGCGGTCTTTTTCATATTTGGGCCCTGTGTTATGGAACGCTCTCCCTCTCTCTCTGCGCATGCACTCTGACCTTCTCTTGTTTCGAAAGTTGCTAAAAACGTGGCTATTTGGCCAGTAGTTTTTTTTTACTCTGCTGCTCCTTTGATAGCGCCGGGAAACCCTTGTTGGGTAGCTGTTGCGCTCATACAAATTTAAGAAATAAATAAATAAATAAAATAGGAGTGCATGGTGGGGCGATGTGCTGTCATCCCCCCCTGAGCCCGGGACGGGGCTCCTTCTGCGGTCAATAGAGAAAAAACTTCTGCGAACTGGAAGTTAGGCAAGGAGTGCCTGACTGTGGGTGGGCCGACTGGAGGAAGCTGACCCAGAGAGGAAGCCAGATGAAGGCTAAGCCTGGAGAAGGGTGTGGCTCTCGCAAGGAGGAGAGCCGCCATGGATCCAAACTTCGTGCGGGAGCCTACCCCGCGTTATTATTATTATTATTATTGGACATTTATAAAGCGCCTGGTTACGCCTCAGGCGTGTCCCCGCGCTATGATAAGTGGAATAGCCGTCCCTCCCGTCCTTCAAGAAGTCTACCTTCTATATAAATGGGTTTTAAGTTTCTTTCTGAACATGGGCTCAGACGGTTCCAATCGCAATTCTAAAGGTAGAGCATTCGAACACCTGGGAGCGAGGTATCTGAAGGATCTCCCTCCCATGCGAGCTTTCCTAACTCTTGGAACCTTTAGCAACCCAGTTCGGGAGGATCGAAGATTGCGCGTGGGCTCATACCAGGTCACCAAACTCTGAAGCGGAGCAGGAGCTTTGCCGCTCAAAATACGATGACATGTGGAAAGAGCTTTAAACTCCACCCTTTTCCCCACAGGAAGCCAGTGGAGAGCCTGAAGCGCTGCTTTAGAGGGAGATCTCTTGGGGAGCCTGAGGACCAAACGCGCCGCGGCGTTTTGCAACACTTGTAGGTGGCCCACGACCCTGCCCGTGGCCCCCAGATACAACAGATTCCCATAGTCTAATCCCGAAGTGACCAGGGCGTGCACCAACGTCCTTCGAGCCGAAATAGGGAGGAGATCTAACACTTTCCTTAAGGTTCTCAGAACGCAGAAAGAACACCCCTGCCTCCTGACTGATCTGGGGGCCAAAGGCAAGATCCGCATCCAGCCACACTCCGAGGTTCCTTGCCTCCTGGCATGGAACTGGGACTTCTCCCAGGCAAGGGGGCCACCATGCCGACGACCAAGCAGACGGCCCTCCCCCCACCACGAGCACCTCAGTCTTGCTACCGTTCAACTTCAAGCAGTTTGCGGACATCCAGGTTGCCAGATCTTGCATGCAATCCCTGAAGATGTCTGCTGCAAGACCGGGTGCACGCGAAAGGGAGATGACCAACTGCGTGTCGTCGGCATAGGACACCAGGCGCAGACCGTATCCGCCCACAATAGTTGCCAAAGGTGAGACATAGAGATTGAATAGGGTTGGGCTCAGGGACGAGCCCTGAGGCACGCCCTGGCCCAGCCCAATCTCCTTCGAGTAACAGTCACCCAAGCGAACCTGAAAGCACCTATCTGACAGGAAGGATCTAATCCAGCCAAGCGCGTTGCTGTGTCTGCTGGTCAGCCAAGAAGTTCAGGATCAACTGAGACTTTGCTCCGTGATCCCTAAGGCCAGTATGCAAGGAGGAAGCAGCCTAACTGGAGGCGGGCTCCCAAAGCCACGAAGAGAGCCATGCATGCCGGCATTCGAAGAGGGAGCCTCGCTGGCTCACTGGGTCTCAAGAGAAGAGGCCTGGAGCCTCGCGGGCTCCCTTGGTGAGCGCATCCATTCCATTGCTCACATCGGCCCACAGAGAAGCCCCAGTGAGTGGGGCCTGGAGGGAAGCACTGTTGGTGCCGGGTTTACACAGCTGCACCACCAGATCGCAGGCAGCTGCAATGTGGGGCCATTCTTGAGAGGAGACAATGGTGAGTTACACCCTGCCCGCCCCAATTACCTTGCAGATCTTTTTAGGGGCATTGCTCTACTGCATCCACACCGAGGGGGCCAGTAGAGGCCCTGTGTGGTAGGAAATGCGAGTAGGGAGAGCCCTGACATTTTGGGACATAGGGCATTGCGGGGAAGCCCAAGATGGGCCCCCAAGGATAAGGCCAGTGGGTCAAGGGGATCACCTTGTGTTCCGGTGGGGCGTAAGGCCCTAAGGAGATGTGTGAACCTGGCCAGTATTACTGTGGTGCACTGATGTTTTAAGCTGTATGCCTAATATGATGATGCATAATGTGATTTATGCCTAATTTGATGATGCATAATGTGGTTTATGCCTCATGTGATGATGCATAATGTGGTTTATGCCTTGTGTGATGATGGATAATGTGGTTTGGGCCTATTGTGATGATGCATAATGTGTTTATGCTAATTGTGCCTTTACCAGTCGTTACTGGTCGTTTTATTACTTACCTGTTGTAATGGTCCTGACAGTGGCCCGATTGGCCCTGGCCTGTATATAATCCCCTGTAAAGTAATACCTAGTGCTAGATGGCACAGTGTATATGTGTGATTGCATTCTAATGTGTTTTATGAGTAATTCAAAAGCTATTTTTTATATAACCTTTTGTGGAGTTTTTTTGTGGTGTGCTTAGTGTGTCGCTGCTGTGTGTGTGTGTGTTGAGCAAACGCTTTACACATGGCCTCTGGGATAAGCCTGACTGCTTGTGCCAAGCTGCCAAGAGGGCGAGATGTGGTTATCCCAATGTGTAACTCCCTTGCCCTGACTAGAGTGGTGGTTTCTGCCTGGCTTAGGCGCTTGCCCTAGCCAACCAGTAATTCCATTTCTAACAGGGACTGTAAGAAAGTATAGGGGGGGTTGGGGCACAGACTGGACTCTGCTGATTTCAGTATTATTATTAGTATTATGAAGCACGAAGCACTTATAGAGCACATAGATACCCATGGGCATACCAGTGCTGATAGTGCAGCACAGAAGCATCAGAGGGGTTTATTTAGGTTCCACTATTGAAGGAAAATATTCTGATATAGCCAGGTTTTGAGCATTTTCTGGAAGGGAACTAGCTGAACGTAAAGAAACCGGGAGGTGGCCGAAGGTTGCCATAAGTGGCAGTGAAGTCGTTCATCTTTAGTCAGCCCTAGCCCCTCCAATATTTGATGCCCTCTAAAGTGCATGCAAGGGCAATGCACTGGTTTGGTTGGCCAGTAAGTTGTATAAACAACTGCCTATCATCCGCATAACATGGGATCAGTGGGTTGAAGGAAGTGCTGAGGTGACAAAGTGACCTGAAATGCTGATTAACGAAGGTGGGCAGCAAGGAAAGCAGGGGTACCCACAATAGGTGAAAGGTGAACGTGGATGAGAGCAAAGCGTGCTTTACGTGATGGAAATTAGAGGAAGGAAGGAAGGAAGTCAGTCAACTATAGCTTCAGACCATTTCATTTGAAATGGGCCTGGGGAATGTGTTGGGACCTCTCAGGGTTGAACTTGCCAGCACATAGCCCCGAATAGACAGCCATGGTCAGTGTCCTTCAATAATCTTGGTTTGGCAGTTGCGTCCTGGGCGCAGCGTGATACTTGTAGAGGAGCTGGGGCGAGCACTACATATAGGCGCGATTCGACAGCTGCGCCATAAAGACGTGACAATCACACTATATATCTGGAACTGTGAGAGACCACGAGCGGTCGCACCGCTCCAGGACCTCGGGGTGCCTGTTATGCGACAATGTAGTATAGAGGCCGGGTGGCACTCTACAGTACTTCCTCTGCCCTCAGGAAAGGGCGTGCGCAAGAATCGTGGGCGGGGCGGAAGACGCGTGTTTGAAGCAAGACAGTTGCTTTGTGACAGCTGACCTGAAACTGTCCCTGGAGCATGATTGCATGGGAACTTTGGAAGAATATTTGAAAGTGAGATTTCCTGCAATTCACTTGTCAGCAAAAATACTGTCACTACGTTGAGATTAAAAGCAAGAGATATTAAGTGAAAGATTGAGTTGAACGGTTTATTTGGATTACTTGTAACGTATTGGGACAAAATACTGAAGACGTCTAGTCTCACAAAGGAGTGCGGTTTGGGCACACTGTTACAGCTCTAACAGTGTTTACAGTTTGTATGAATATTAGATTGTCCTAATTGGGTAGGCATTCTTTAAAATGCACTATTTTGCATTACGTAGGAGGAAATAACTTTAAAAACAAACTTATAACTTACTCTATTGTAAGAGCTAAGGTATGTTCTACCTTTTCAAAAACATACAAGGATTCCCAGAGAGACCAATGGTTGGGTGTAGTATTAGTTTGTTTATTTAACTGAATTAATTCTTTCAAGATTGTATTAGAGTAAGCAAAAAAGCAAAAGTCTACGTCGATAAAGGCGTTTAGGGATTGGATACTTGTTTGGCGTTCATTTGAAACATCTATACTTTGCCCTACCATGTTGCAAGCCAGTATAGAGTTTCAAATGATTAAGTGGTTTTTGTTTATTGAGGAATTTGGTATTTTTTCACCCCAAATTGACCTCAAAGGCCTCACTTTACCAGGATTCCCTCATTTAAAAAGTAAACATTTGCATGCACTTTTATATTTAAAATTGCATCTTAGTAATACTATGCTCAGTATGACTATAGTGTTATCCGTGATATCATTACTGAATGTTATTTTTTTTTTTTTTTTTTTTTTTTTTTTTTGCGTAAGACCTTTATTCACACATTGCAAGTTACACAGCATGAGCCTACAACCCGGAGGCCGGCTCGCCACTACACGACGTTTGTTCAATACACCACATGTTAGTCCTGATAACTCAGTGCAAATACTGCCTGCGTATCTTCCACGCATGTCCTACGTAGGTCTCTTGTCAACAGTCTATATGAGTCTTACATTTTATAGTTTTATGAACAGAAAAATACAACATTCCCCAACTTAAGACCTTACATTGCCCTCATATACACCCTACACAGTGAGTGAATCGTGTCCCGGTATGTCCTAGAGTAGCCCACAGTCGTCTCCAACTCTCATACCAAACATCACCCATTCCAGCATAACCAGTGTACCAGCTAGTCTTCCTCAGTTTCCTGCAAAGCATTTAGATAGTCTGATAGGAACCCCCATATGTCCTTGGGTTTTGATTTAGCTGGTAAGTCCTCCTCATACGTTAGGAGTTTATCCCGACAGACGGACATGTCATGCAGCCATACTTTCGTGGTTGGTACCCTGCGGCTATGCCAACATTGCGCCACCTGTCTTTTGGCTAACAGTAAGGCGATAGCACAAAATTTGCGTTTCAGCGCCCTGAAGTGGGGTATAATACCTAGCAGACAAATCTGCGGCGTGCACTGCACCTCATCCTCTAACATAATCGTGAGTGCAGCAGTGACCTCCGTCCAATAATCAGCCACTTTCGCACACTTCCATGCCAGGTGTACAAAGTCTGCCCCTTCCCTGTTACAACGCTTACATCTGTCTTCCTCTTGCAGCCCAAATCTACGCATTTTCACAGGAGTGTAGTAAGCTTGGTGTAAGAACTTGAAGTGAATAATCCGTAGATTCCCATTTGGTGTCAGTATCTGCGTTAGCGCGCATGAACTGTTCCATTCTATGTCTGTTAGCGGATCTTCTAATAGCTCATCCCATCTTTCCTTAGCCTTAAGTGTGTGTCCCGCTATTTCGGATTGCGCAGCAGTGTACAGTCTGGACACCAAGTGAGAGAGGTCCCTTGTAGTGATCAGCATTTGTAAAGGTGCTAGGGTTTCCGGCTCTGCTGGGAATGACGGGTAGTGTTCCCGTAATGCCCTCGTCAATCTGTAGTATGTGAATCTAAACATGGGAGTCTGGTTCCGAATATAAGTCAAGTTGCCAATGTCTAAAAATTTGCCTTCTTGAAACACGTCTCCCATTTTGTCGATCCCAGCTCTATTTAGCAGTGTCATCCCCACTTTTTCGTTAGTGACTGATAAATCCTGATGGTGCTGTAGTGGCATGTCCGGTGCATATAATGGGGTTTTGTGAGTCAATTGCCCAAGTTTGTGCCATGCTTTGATTGTGGTGTCTACAGTGTTGATATCTTTCGTGTGGAGCGGCGGTCTTTTGTGTGACAATATCGCAGATAGGGGGACAGGATGGGCATCTCCCTCCTCAATGGCCACGTGAGTAATATAGGGGACCTCATGGTACCAATACGCTGCGTACTGTGTCTGAGCACAGAGGTAATACAGTAGAAAATCAGGTACCCCGAATCCGCCCTGTGCAATCGGGAGTGTTAGTGTCTGTAGGTCAATACGAGCTTGTTTACCTGCCCATATCAATGTTAGAACCAAGGACTTTATGCGACGGAAGACCTCTTGTGGAGGCGTAATAGGTATGTTATTAAAGAGATATAATAACTTGGGCAAAATGTTCATTTTGACGATCGCTATTCGATCAGCTATAGACAATGGTAAGTGGATCCAGCGACGGACCTTTTCTTCCAGTCTGGAGAGTGCTACACCATAGTTCGCACGCATGACTTCGTCAGGATCCCTGTGGAACATGACCCCCAGGTAGCGGATCGGGTCTTGTTGCCATTCTAGTGGGTAATCCACTGCAAAGGAGTCGGTGGCATCAGTGAGAGGAATGAGTGAGGACTTGGACCAATTAATCGTTAATCCCGAGTGGCCCCCAAATCGGATGTACTCCCTAAGTAGCGGGTTCAGATGCAACTCCGGGTCCCGTACATATAGCAGCATATCATCCGCGTAGAGCGAGATATGCAGTGGCCTGGACACAAATTGCAATGCCGATTCCTTGTAATTTTGTCGCACTATGCACGCTAGTGGTTCTAACGCCAAAGCGAAGAGCAGAGGTGACAGGGGGCATCCCTGCCTCGTTCCTCGTCCAATGTCGAATGGAGCTGAAACATAGCCATTGATTCGGACTCTCGCTCTCGGTTTAGTATACAATAAGGAGATCCACTGGACAAATCGTTTAGGGAAACCCATCCTATTGAGGACAAGTAGCATATAGCGCCATTCAATGGAATCAAACGCTTTCGCAGCGTCGAGCATTACAGCCACCGCTTTAACCGAGGGCTTCAGGTAGTGTGCCAGTGCAAACAGGGATCTGGTATTATGTGAGGTGGATCTAGAGGGAACAAATCCCGCCTGGTCCGGAAGCACTAGTCGAGTCATCAGAGGGGACAACCTAACAGCTAGTAGTTTTGCGAGTATTTTCGAGTCTACGTTTATGAGGGATAGGGGTCTGTAGGAGTCACAGTTTTCCGGATCTTTGGATGGTTTGAGGAGTGCTATTATCATTGCCTCTCGCAGCGTGGAGGGGAGTAACTCTTTCTCAAAGGAAGTACCATACATATCCACCAAGTATGGGGCAATGATATCCACAAATTTTTTATAAAATTCGGATGTGTACCCGTCGGGACCTGGCGCCTTTCCATTCGGGAGCGAGGCGATCACCTCAGTGACTTCTTCAACTGTGATTGGCCGAGCTAGATATTCCCTGTGGGCATCCGATAGCCAGCCAATCGCCACATCATGTAAATAGTCGTATGTTTCCTCTGTTGTAGCGGTGGGTTGAGATTGGTACAGTGTACTATAGGAGTCTGCAAAACATTTCACTATATCTGTTGAATGTGTTTGGAGTATACCCTCCCCTGATTTGACGCGGAGTATCGCCGATTGTCCCCTTCCCTCACAAATTTTACGCGCCAGCACTCTCCCTGGTCTACCCCCTTCGCCAAAGGCCCTGGCCACATGTTTGCGGTCCAGGTACTTGATTTCTGAAGCTAGAAAGTCAGCATGTTCAGTGTGTAAGTCGCGCAGCTTGGGTAGTAGCAATACGTCCTGTGTATTTTCGTACTGCAGTTCTAAATCCCTCATTTGACTTTCGCAGCGGCGAATTTGGCACCTGATGTCCTTGAGCACTCCTATGGTAGTGCTGATGCAGACGCCTCTCAACGTGGCCTTAAAGGCTTCCCAGAGGAGACATGGGTCATCAGTAGTTTGAGCATTATTAGCAAAGTAGTCTTTGATCGCCGTAGTCACTGCGTTAACATATATTGGGTCTGTGAGGGCCTGGGAGTTAAATCGCCATTGAAAGGGGGGGGGTGTGTAATGTGGAATACCCAGTTGCAATAGCACCGGGTTGTGGTCCGATAATGTACGCGGTAGTACCTGTATCTTACTTGCCCACAGAGCCAAGTCCTTAGAACCCAACCAATAGTCCAGTCTGGACCAACTATTGTGAGATGCGGTGATGTGCGTAGCGCCTGGGTCGTCCTTGTGGTGCAATCTCCAGATATCCGCTAGTGCTAAGTCCTCCAACATGTGACCCAACATTTGCCTCGACTGTTTGTGCTGTTCTACTGAATGTAAGGAGCGGTCCAGTCCGTCCTGTAACGTCACATTCCAGTCTCCCCCACATAATATGTGCGTGCAAGCATGTTTCTGCAAGTGTCCCCATATTTCACGGTAGAATTCCGGTGCGTCAATATTCGGGCCATATACATTAAGGAGTGTTATGTGTTGGCCTCGCAGTGTACCCGTCACCAGCACATATCTGCCAGTAGGGTCTTGCAGCACTTGTTTTTTCTCAAAGTTAATCCCTTTCTTGATCAATATAATCACCCCCCTGGAGTAAGATGAGTATGAGGCTCTGTAGGATGAACCTGCCCACCTCGATCCCAATGTAGCGTGAGTGTTCGGCGCTAGATGTGATTCTTGCAGGAATGCTATATCAATGTTCCATCTAGTGAGGCTGGCAAATACCTGTCTGATTTTCTGAGGGCGTGAGAACCCCCGTATATTCCAAGTGAGAACGTTCAATCCGTGACTGCTTACACTTCTAGAACCTGGTGTTCCCAAATGATACAATACCACTCATACCTGCACTCCCCAATAACACCCCCGGAGTCCGATCCCGCTCATCAAAATGATCGTAAGCTGCATTCACAAAACTTCTCAGTGTGTATCCCAATAATGTGTACATGTGTAGTATTCTCGGTCTTCTCAAACAGTCAAACTCCCCCCCACCCCACATCCCGCCCACTCCAGCATCCCCAACCTGCCGAAGCCTTATCCCTTCAGAGCACATTCCCCTCAACCATTTAAACAACAACTTGGTGCTCATATCAGAACTTGTGTCGGGTATTACCCTCATGGAGGTCCGCCAGTGGCACATCCCTACACCCGGTGTACGGGTGCGGGCGATCCTAGTAAGAATCGAATATAATCGCGATGTATGTGTCCATTAAACCATAGACCCATTGACCCACCAACATCCCACACCTAGATGCAGGCAGTGGAGCAGCCATTAAGGATATGTAGCCGTTCCTCGCAGCGAACAAATGCTCATGAAAGGGACCAGACTCAGTAAAGCCAAAGTATAGCACGCCCCCCACATCGCTATCGTCTGGCCACATATAGTTCGGCAAGCAGTATCGTGCAGAGGCTAATCACCTTAATTGGTCCATGCCCTGCAGCTTGAAATGCATCCCAGCGATCAAAGGTTCGTCACCCCATTCGCTGTCTAATTCAGTCTAATGTGTCTGCGAGCATATTTCATACAACAGGCCCTGACCCGGCTTCATAGTGGCGGCATTATTGTCAGGTTTAATCGGTCGCATTACTATTTATCCAGCGGGGAAGCGCGGCAACAGCGCTCAGCCGATGGCAACCATCACAGTTCAATATAGGATTGCGTTATCTTCACCACCCCTCTGCTGATCCCCACCCCGCCGCCGGACAATGTCAAATTTAATGCCACCATCTCACCTTCAGTAGGCTCATGTCATATAGCCCCGCTCAGTCCAGCTGAAGGTGACATCGCACCCGGCCATTGCAAACATTCGTGCAGTCCTTCTTACCACTATTCGACGATGGACATTGCCAGTTGCATCAGTCTGAGTCTCTGTTCTGATCGTTCCGGGATTCGGACCTTGCCTCGCGCTGTATCTTCTTGACAAATTCCAGAGCTGCTTTCGGTGTCGCCAGAATGACCGTATGTTCCTTCCACACCACTCGAAGTCGCGCCGGATATAACATAGAATATACAACGTTCAGCTCACGTAGTTTGGCCTTCACTGCGGTGTACTCTTTTCGTGCTTGTTGAACGGCGACCGTGTGATCAGGATAAAACTCCAGGGAGTTGCCTTGATGCGTGATGTTGCCCTTCTCCCTCGCCAGCCGGAGGATTGTGTCCCTGTCACGGTAGTTAAGGATCCGTGCCACAATCGGCCTGGGTGTAGCGCCGGGTGGTGGTTTGGGGCCCAATGACCTATGGGCTCGTTCCACAATGAAGATCTGCGACAGGGCCTCCGCTCCAAAAATATCCCTACAGAGACCTTCTACGTATTGTTCCATGCGTCCCGTGTTGGTCGATTCCGGCAGGCCTGTGATTCGCACGTTGTTGCGCCTCGAGCGCGCTTCCAAATCCTCCTCCTTCGCTTTTATGACCTCCAGGATGCGTTCCATTCCCGCGCATTTAGTGGTGGATGTTCGCGCTTCATCTTCAACAGCCGATATCCTCGTTTCGGCCTCATCCAACCGTTCGCCATGTTTTTCTTGTCGGGCAGCCATGCCATCCATCCTGCACGTCAGATTGTCCAGCTTGCCATTTATGTCCTGCAGATTTGATTGAATCGCTATTAAAATCTTCTCTATGTTGGTAGTTGGCGGCGATTCAGAAGACCCTCCGGCCTCCGCCATGTCGTCTGTAGGTTTAGTCGCTTTCCTGTTGTCGAAGGAAAGTTTCGGCTGCTGCTTATCTGGTTTTCCCATTGCGGTTGCCGGTGAATGCACTTTCCCCACCGTGGGTCTAGACGCCCTCGTCACTCTGGCCGTCGTCGCCGTGATTCCTCGTTAGTGGTGGCCTGCAGCTGCACGTGGTTTCAAATCCGCTTCTAATATGGCCACCTGTAGTTGACTCACACCAGCGTGTAAAGGGGTACGGATGGGGGTGCGGATTGGTCACTCCAGCTTCGTTCCGAAGTGTGGTGTATGGGCTCGCTCCTGGCTTTGGGGGGGGGGGCGGTTCTGCAATCAGTCCTGCAGGTGAAATATCCCTTCGTGCGTTATCTCGCTCCCGTTGTCCACCTGTCCCATGGGCGCGTTTTCTCCCGCTAGCTAGTTCAAGTGGCAGCAGGACGCGTGTGTTGTGCCTTCACCAGCCTATATTCCCTGGAATATCATGCCCCGTCGTGTTCAATAACTGTTCACCGGCTGTGAGCACAGTACGCCGAGTGTTTGTCCGCCGGCGCTATTCTGCCGATCCCGCCTTTCCAGCAACGATCGCCGCCATCTTGTCAGGCATCCGGCCGGAGCACTGACGAGCTCCGCCGGTAATTTTCGGGGATAAATGCAGCGCAAATTTGCCTCGCTAGATCTGGCAGTGTGCGCTCACCTCCGGGAACGTTCGGTGGGGTGTCTGTGCAGTCCGCTGCTGTTTAACGCTTTTGCCCATAGCGTTTCCGTCCGCAACCGCCGGCCATATTGTCAGGCAGTCCGGTGTTCCCTGCGAAGATCTCGGTATTTTTCTGCATTGCGGGGGCAGAATCCGCAGCTGCAAAGGTCCGATGCTGCTCCGTACCTTCCCACACCAGTACACAATCGCGCAGCGTGGGTTGGTGGGCCCCGGTGGCAATGGATCACATTATTCGGGACCGCCCGGCGGAGCTGCAGTTCAGGCAGCCATTCCGCTGTGCGCCCCCTAGCGCCTCCCTTACTGAATGTTATTTGAGATGTGATCTGTGATACCATTAGTGATGTCATCTAACATGTTATGAGTGATGTGATATGTGAGGTCTTAAGCAGTGTATGGTAGGAGCTCAAGTTATAGGTAGCTTGAGGCGAATTTTAAGGTTTTGGTTTAAAACATTACGTCATGACTGACATTGTCACCTAACTGTAAGGTACCTTTCACCTTGCTTTTTCAGGGATTTTTAAGGATTTGTTTCTAACATGAAGATGATAGTGTCATATCTAACTATGCCATCACTGTAACATTTGTTCCTTGATAAATTAAAAAGTTTTTTTAAACATAAAGTTAGGCATTATTGGCATACTTATGCATATATATTATCACCCTTATGTTTAGTTTTTTTCTGGGAATTTTCAGTAGTGTTTTGCGAATTTTCAATTTAATGGCTGATATATATATATATATATATATATATATATATATATATATATATATATATTTTCAGGGCTGCAAAACAGGAAAAATCAGAGGCAATTATAGGAGGGTCCATGAGATCTTGAGGATATAAACAATTGGGAATACATCCCCCAAACGCTAAAGAATTATAAGTCATATAAGTTTTAGCATATACCCTGACCTCACAACTGCCTGATTTATTTACATTGTTATTATCTCAACTGGTATGTAAATAATATGATGAAATGTTTGTTGTATTATATGTTTTTAATGAGCACTGAGCACTTTATATTTAATTGCGTTATGTTTTATAAACCATGTGTTATAAAGAAAATATACTTTATAGGATGGCCGCCACATTGGCAATTTTAAAAGACTTCATCTATGTCAATGATGTGGGAAGTGGCCAATTGGTTTAAAACTGCGCATTTTTTCACTAACAAACTGACACTGACGAAGCTAGAGTAGCGAAACGCGTCTGTCGACGGTGAAGGGGGGATTTGCAAATAAATTTTCTTAACCGGATTCCAGTGTGCTCGCCTTTTTTCCACTTGGATAAGCGGAAAGTGTTGTGAAGTTTAAGCGCCTCACCAGCGCTGGCGAACCAGCACCCGGGAGTTTGAGGAGCGACGGCGGTGAAAGGACCTGTGCTTTAAACTGTTTTGGCCGTTAGCCCCAATGCGTGCTGAGCAAAAAGGAAATAGTGGAGACTGACTTACGCACTCCGAGACAAGCATCGCAAATACCGAGGAACTCACCGTACGTCTGTGAGCAGGCAGGAGGGAGATGTCGGCTGACGGATACCGAACGCAAGCACCAGGCGCGGTGAGTGAATCGGTTTGCACATATTGTGCTAGAGACACATTTCTTGCTCAAGCCTTTATCCCGAAGGAACCGTAACAGTATGCAAACCCCCCGAAAGTAGTGTAAAGCCACAACCCCGTGGGAGGAAACAAAAATAATCCCTTTTTTTACATACCTGTTGGGAAACCAGTGATGGTGGGTGTTGAAGACATAACTGGGGAGAGAGAATCCGCAGCTAATGTTATGTTTAGATCCTCCAATGAACGCCCGGCAAAAGTAAATGCTGTTGATACAACGTCGATAACACGTCGATAACACACAGCAATTTGAAAACTTTGTTTCTAAGATTAGAAAAACTAAAAGAGAGAGAAGTGCGAAAATGGTGGGAAGCCACTACATTACAGCGATATTTAGACTGTGACAGAATACCAAGAGGCCTCCGCATATTCACGGTCCCAGCATATGAAAACCCGGACCCTGCACTACTCAAAGACTGGGCAGAATATACCGCTGAATCATTTAAGGGTATGGTACGGCTGCTAATCAAATATGCCTGGAGTGATCATGACAAATGCTTAAAAGAAATTGCGGAAGTGGAAGAACTGATCGGAAAAGAAAAAGACACAAAAGCTAGTGAAGAACTAAGAAGTACCTTGATTAAGAGAATTAAAGATTATGAACTGGGCATTCAGAAACGCAAACAAACAAAATTTTAGAGGGATGAACAGGATTATCTAATATACCGCTGAAACATCTAAGGGTATGGTACGTCTGCTAATCAAATATGCCTGGAGTGATCATGACAAATGCTTAAAAGAAATTGCGGAAGTGGAAGAACTGATCGGAAAAGAAAAAGACACAAAAGCTAGTGAAGAACTAAGAAGTACCTTGATAAAGAGAATTAAAGATTATGAACTGGGCATTCAGAAACGCAAACAAACAAAATTTTAGAGGGATGAACAGGATTATCTATCCGGCAGAATATTGACATTTGCTAGGAAGTTCGATGCCACCAGGAAAAGACTCACACAGGGAGCGGTGACCATTACCAATGAAGACACAGAAGAATCCGAGGTGTCTGATGGGGAACAAAATCCGGCTCCTGCAAGAAAGGAAGCTGCGGGCGCGGAGCCTTTTTTGGACGAATACCAAGTAATAAAGGAAACACGCCTAAAGCCACAACAAAGGAACCATCCTCCCTCACAACAAAATCAAAGAGGAGGACGAGGCCGGGCAAGAGGGGCAAGAGGCGGAACACAAGCAGTTGCCTCACCCAGGATAACTCGCAGTGCCTCAAACCGCATGAGGAAGTAATACAGACAGAAGAAAAGAATGTCATCAATCTGTCAAAAAGAGAACTAACAGTTGATGAGACCAAAGTCTTAAAGAAAGGACTGAGCTTCTGTCCTACTAGCGAATTTAACTTGGTGGATACAAGAATTGATTTTTTTAGGTACATTCGTAAATTAAAATGTAAACATTTTTTCCTCCTCCATCCAAAAGATAATGAAACAGAGGAGGTTTTGGAACCTGATTCTCTTGCAAATCTGTTGTTAACTCCAACACAAGAAATGGAAAATAATGGAGCAACTAATATGCTAGAGGATAATGTACCTACACGACAAACACGAGAGCCTAGAAATATGAAGAACAAATCCAAGAAACTACCGGTTGCACCTCATGATGCAATAGATGTCTTTAATGAAGCCGTGCTTGCGGACTTGGAGAAATTATCGAGTGAGAAAATGAACATGAACTCATCTAACATTTCTAGGAAAGAGTGGGAAGCCATAAGATCCCTCAAAGAGGACAAAACCATTGAAATAAAGCCTTCCGACAAGGGGGGCAACATCGTGATTTTCAATAAAGAACATTATGAACAGGAGGCATTAAAACAACTAAAGGACAAAGAGTGCACGTCCCTATCAAAGATCTGAATATGCCAAAAGCATAATGAAATATCACGGAATGCTAACAGAATGGAAAAAGGAGGGCATGCTTAATGATGAGGAGTTCCGATATTTGTACTGTGAATCACCCGTCCTACCCACATTTTATCACCTCCCCAAAATCCACAAGCACACCAAGAGACCACCCGGACGCCCAATTGTGTCCTCAATTGGGAGCCTGCTGGAGAACACGTCTCGTTTTTTAGACTCCTATCTTGCCCCCATTGTTAAAGATCTCCCATCTTACGTGAGAGATACACAAGACTTTCTCTGTATAATGGACAACATTGCCTGGGAAGAGAACATGCTTTTGATTAAGTATGGGTGAATATTGCGAATCTGGCGTTTGCGAATTTAGCGAATTTGCGAACTCGCAATCCGCGAATTCCCGCAAATTTGCGGATTTTTTTTGTGTTCGCAAGTGTTTCTGCCAGTTCGCGAGGATTTGGTAGTAGTTCGCAATTGCGAACTTACTTGTCGGCTCGCAACGGTCGCGACTATGTTGTTTCTACGTCTGGTTCATCATCACAGCCTCCCAGCACCCTCTGTTTCACCACTGCCACCCTCTCTTTGACCCATGCCACCCTCTGTTACATCAATGCCACCCTCTGGTTCACCATCACTGTAGAAGATGGGCGGGGAAAGCAAGCACACCTGCCCTGCTTCAACTGACATGAATTAATTTGGGGGTAGTTTATAAACAACACCTGCCCTGCCCCAACTGACAATAATGAATTAGGGGCTAATTAATGTGTCACTGAATTTGAAGTTCCAGCCTGGCACCTGCTTGTCTGCTCCCTTAGCTGTAAATCAGGACCTTTGTGGCATACAGTTAAGGTCATAGCAGGGTCACACAATTGTTGCAAGCAGGCAACCGAATTCTGGAGGGCCCCCTCAGGAAGCACAACAGGGAATTGTTACAAATCATGAGATTGACCTTTTGCACCTGCTCATTTGTTTTGCTTTTGCAAAAATAGTTTTTCGGTAATTTCGCGCTATTTGCGAGGCTCGGCGTTGTGCGAAACCGACCGCGGAAGCCGCCAATTAATGCAAATGAGCTTTATATTTATTTGCAGCGTGTTATTTTGCGAGTTTTTTTGCAGTATTCGCGAGCCGCTTGCAGCGCAACACGCAAATTTACCCCAAGGTCGAGTACGGGCGCGGCCATTTTGTTTGCGTGACGTATTTCCGTTTCCGCCCGCTATGTATAATCTCGCGAGGTAAGCGCATTGCGAGTACAAGTTCGCACGAGATCGCGAGGAAAATTGCGTGCGAACTTACTTTCGCGCTCGTGAACGGGCGGCCATCTTGTTTTTCATTCATTTCCTGTGTCTGGGCATGGTGTTTATCCTCTTGCTATCTTTGCCATCCTTTGCTTGTTTTCAGTTTTTTTTCGAACGATTTTGCTTCTTATCTATCCCTCTCTTTTCCTAGCTGTATATTTTTGTCTTTTCTGCTATTTTTGTTTACTTTTAAACTACTTTTTAAACTCTTTTCTTTTCTTCTTCCCTATCCTATTCCTTCTCAATTTTCTACTTCCTACCTTACCTGCCCAGACCATGGTGAAGCCAGGCGCCGTGAAGCTGCCCAGGCATTTGAGGGACGCAGCGGCGGCGGGGAGGAGGAGTCCTGGACCCCGTGCCAGGACAGCATGCGGGCGATTGAGGGGGGAGCAGGTGACACGACGGGAGATCTTCAGCCCGGAGGAAGTGGGCGCGCTGGTCTACTTCGTCCAGCGCCGCCTGCCCAGGACCATCGCGGGAGGCGGCATGATCGCGGCCGGCTACAACATCCGGGAGCGCCGGAAGCGGTGGCAGAAGGTGTGCTGGGCCATGTCCCAACTCTCCGGGGTCCAGCGCACCTACAGCCAGGTCACCCACCGCTGGACGGACGTCCTGGACAGGGAGCGCGACCTCCTGGACCAGCTCGGCTTGGAGATCCACGGGCTTGGTGAGTAGTAGTAGCTATTTCATCACTCACTACTATGTTTTCTCCTGCTCTGTGTTGTTGTATTGCAAATATTTGTTTTTTACATGGAGCAAGCCAATAATGCTGCTGACGATTACATTGTAGTTAAATTATATTTCAAAATCTTCTGTGCATTTCAGGTGCACTGCTCTCCTTCTCAGTGGCATTGCTACTATGCTTATTTGTTTTCTATTTTGTGGTCTCATTGGCCTGAGTAACAATTATGTATGAGTGTACTTTACAGAACTGCGTAATGCTAGACACTAGGGGGCAGATTACATTTACAAGCCCCTTGCGCCACGTTTACGTTGCCTTGCGTGACGCAACAGCGGCGTAAACGTGGCGCATCCCTGCGAGTCATTTACAGCGTGACGCATCTAGGGAGATGCGTCACGTTATAAAGCCATGGGCCTGCGCCACAATGGGTGCATTCCTAGTACGCAGGGTGGGCGGTCCTGCGGCTGTGCGCCTCGCAAAAGTGCCTGCGTGAAATCTACAAGATTTAACGCAGGCACTTCTGCGACGCTGCTACGTCAATTCAATTCCTTATGCCTGCTTGAAGCAGGCGTAAGGACTGACATAGCATGTTAAGTATTGGGTGTCCCTGAGCATTACTGGAGTTGCATTGCGGTGGCGACGTAACTCCAGGGATGCGCCGCTCTTACGTGACGAGATGCGTCACGCAAGTGCCTACCCTTGCGCCAGGTCGCGCCGCATTGTAAATGAGGCGCATCTGCCGTGTCGCAAGGGTAGTTTTGCGTGACGCATTTGATCTGGCGCATCTCTGGAGATGCGCCAGAACGCGTAAGTAAGTATGCCCCTAAGGGGCAGAATTGCAATTACCGTCGCATCCCTGCAAAGTAGCAGGGATGCGCCAGTAATTGTGTGGCCCGCTACCACCACCAAACATGGTGCGCCGTATTTGCAATGCGGCGCACCATGGGCCCAAAACGTCACCGAAGCTTTACTGCTGGAGTTGCGTCGCAACGATGGCGCCACTCCAGCAATGCTCTGGGGTACCCTATCTCCCCAATGCTGGGTCAAGCCGTACGTCTGCTTCAAGCAGGTGCAGGGTTTGTGTGACGCATCATTGTCCTAAAGGTGACTGATTGAAATTTTGTAGATTTCCCTCAGCCACTTTTAGGATGTGTTACAGCGCAGGAATGCCCTCCCTTGCACCGGAACGCCCCCTGATGGCGCAGGGCTTTATAACGGGATGCATCTCCCAAATGCGTCACGTTGTTATAATATTATACGCCGCACCATGGCGCCTCTTTTGTTTAGCTGCTGCGTCACAAAAGTCACGCAAGAACGGAGCAAAAGAGCCGCAAGTGGCTTAAATCTGCCCCTTCCTTTGTACCCCTGACAATAAGAAAAATAGTGGCGGTGGATTGATAGTTTGACTATTTAAATGACTGGTTATGTAGCAGGCAACTGTTAGTGTTGTCACTGATCTGACTGAAATCACAATGGAGTTTGTCTGTCACTTTGCGTCTTGCCTGCGGACTGCTGCCTGCCAGTCCTAGGTGAACCTTTCAGTACTTTGTTTAGTGAGTTACGTGACTTTCGAAGTCGCAGGTCCACAAATCAATGAAAACTAACCCTAATCAATATAATTTCGCGGAAATATTTTGTTATTGTTGTTTTGAAATGTTTGATTTGGTTGACATTGACAAGCAACAATCATCCATGTTTTCTGTTCTTTCTTTCATGTTGTACGTCAGCTCCCCCCAGGGGCGAGGGGACACAGGAGCAGCAGGCGGCGGATGCTGTTGAACAGGGCCAGGATCGGGCAGGCGAGGGCTCCTTTGCTGGCCCCAGTAAGTTTTCATTTTAGACTAGTACCTATTTTTCCTAGCGTTCCTCATTTGATTTTTTCAAAATCGTCTTTGATCTTCTTGTAGACTGTATCTAAATTCTTATCCTGCCTCTACTATGACTCCCTGTGGTATTACTAGATTATTCTTATTAGTCTGTCTGTGTAGCTAACTAAGATTGCACGGTTGGCGAAACTCCCATTCTAGTCAGCAATAGCTCTATCAACTTAGTGCAGTGCAGTCCTCTGGGATTGTCCATAATGTCTTTTGAAGTGTTCTATCTGCTTTGAAAATTCCCAACTATAAAATGTGAATGACCACCAAGAAAGAATAAGATACTACCTTTTGGTTTGGATAGGAGGACAATCCATACCACTACTGTTGAGGGAACAATTCTTCTGCAGAAACAGAACTATGGACAATAAATAGTGCATTGCTTATCAATTATAATAGGCGCTGTTAGAGTTTCCACATACCTCTGTGATAACAGACTTTGAATCCTCAATGTCCTTACTGACGGACTACATAGTGTGGCACAGTCATTTACCTCCCGAATTCATCGATCATTGATCCCCAATCATGATTATCCAACGTAGCTCAAGAGTACGGACTCGGAGTCAGAGTCAAGAAGTGTCAGAGGCACGGACTCATGCTTGCAAAAATTGCAAAACCTTTCGCTCAGTCACTCTAGTCTGGACCAAAAAACACAGAGTCTATTTAAGTTTAAAAGCTTTATTAAAAGTAAACACATTTATTAAAATGAAGTCATAATAAAAAAACTAAACGCTTAACTGAGAATGGAAAAGTGGTTAGTGCTGACGATTAATTGGAGACATTTCTTGTGGTCGGGCCGAGCTCTCACCTGGTTTCAACTTGATCTTGTTGTTAGAAGTCCATCTTCTGTCTGTGTGGAGAAAAATGGTGCTTGTTAAAAAGCCAGCCTTCATCAGTTGTGCCAAAAAGTGCAGCAAGACAACACCCTTCCCTGGAAAAAGGAACGTTTTTTTTTTACTTTCGAGTAGACAGTCACAAATTACATTGTTTTCACATGTCTTCATTCCTAGACCAAATACTAGTGAGTGGTTTATTCTAACATTCTTAAATGTACTTTGTAGGTGGAACATCTGGTGGCGGGGCCAGCGTGGAGGTGGTGGTGCTCGACACGGAGGCGGAGGGCAATTCTTCAGGGGAGGAGGCGGCGGCTCCAGTGCCGGCTGTGAGAGTTGAGACGGTGGTGGTGGCGGGCAGAGGTAAGCTCTTATATATTCCTTACTTATTGAGATTGAAGACGTGGCTGGGAAGGAAAGAATATGAGATGCATGGCTGGGTGAATGATGAACCAATGATTGGTGGAAGGACAACAGCCTGGGTGGGTGACACAGAAACTGTATGTGTCCATAATATACCTGGATCATGCTACTATCTGACTCTTAGATAGCATATGTGTATCTAGAGCAGGGTACTCATAGTACGGCCCGCGGGCCGGTGGCAGCCCGGCAAGCCTTCCTTGGCGGTGCGCAGACCTTGCAGACAATCACTGCTCCCCCGGCCCCCACAGAGCAGAGGCTTTGTTGTATTTCACCTGTTAGCGCCCCTGCATCTCCACTCTGACAATCACTGCTCCCCCGGCCCCCACAGAGCAGAGTGGAGATGCAGGGCCACAAAGAGGTGAAATAGAACAAAGCCTCTGCTCTGTGGGGCTGGGCAAGCAGTGATTGTCAGGGTGGAGATGCAGGGGCGCTACAACAAACAAAGCCTCAATAATATGTTAATGGTCTTTTAAAGACCTGTTAAGTACTTTGGTGTGGCTGTCTCTGTATGCGCGTTGAGGAAGCTGTTTCAGCCCGGGCTCAAGGCTGACACAGACAGACACACACACACAGTGAGATGACAGAGGGGGAGGGAGAGGGAGGGCAGGAGGGAGAGAGAGATGGAGAGGGAGGGCAGGAGGGAGAGCAGGAGGGAGAGAGATGTATGTAAATGCTGGGTCTGGTGGCTCAGTGGATGAAGGCATCTGCTGCAGGGACCTGTGTGCAACCTCATGGTCACAAGTTTTCGTTTTGCTTTAGCCCCGCCCCCTCTGACTCCGCCCCCACCAGTGCGGCCCTCGGCCACAAACTACACTGTAAATTTAGCCCCTGAGAGAAAGTTTGTGAGTACCCATGATCTAGAGAGAGTAGACGGTCAGTGGATGAACTAAGTGTAACTTTGAAGAGCATGTAACACTGCACCCGCACGTCCGTTCCAGTGTAGGAAAGGCAAGGAAAAGAAGTTGTAATTTTGTCCAAATACTACCATCAATAGTAGCAGTAGTTTGTATTGCAAGCACAGCATAGATCCGGTTATTACGGTGGCCACTCCCTACCTCTCTTAATAAGTTTAGTAGTACTCAGTCATTCATATGTGGATGTATCACTGGTCACTCAATAAAAAGCAAAGCACCTAAAGTCATCCTATATGTAAGCAAAAACATCCCATGTGAAGTGATAGATAATCAGATTATTTATCTTCTTCATTTTTCCATTTCTAGTACTCATTTGCACTGTAGGGTGAAAGTTAAAATAATTAGGCAGTAGCCCTTGTAACAGAGTATTCTCAGTGCCACCCGTAATAGAAAAGTAAGAGCTTCACCACCTGCATGTACTGGACCGGTACAGTAACGCAAGTCTAGGTCACTCATCATGGCGTGCGTCTCTTTTTCTCGGGTGCAAGTTCACTGCGCTGGCATTATGCCGGCTTGCTGAAGATAACGTACCAATTTTCCTAAACAAGAGACAAGAAGAAGAATAAGACTGGTGTACTTTCATAGTCGACTCCAATGGAAGTCCATAGTGCTCGTAGAATTTGTTCCTTAAACTCCCACTAATGTTAGAGCAAGGATGAAGAAGTGGGAGGTTAGATAGATACTGGTCTCAATAGTTATGGAATGCGCTTGCAAGTTGCTAGTTGTACTGCAACACAAATTTCTGCTGAATGATTGAGTTAATCGTAAAGAGCATTGGTTACAGACTATGTCTTTCTTTCTTCATATAGATGCTCCTTCCAAACAAACAAGGAGGAAGGAGCTGGCTAGAGCGGCCCGGCAACGGAGGATCGCTGCCACTGTTGCAGAATATTGGCGGCTGGTGGCCCTGGAGGACGACGAAAGTGTGCAGTCGACCACAACAATAACGTCGTCTGCATCGGCCTCCGTGCCCCCACGGGCTGCCACCCAGCACAGTGCTCCAGCCAGACTGAGCCGGGCTGCCAAAGCCAAACGCCACCGCCGAGCAGCAAGGACAACAGCTGCCTCTCACAGCCATTGTAACTGCAAGGCACGCCTGCGCCACAGTACCCTGAGGGTGTCTCACCTTCAGCAGGAGCTCCACCACTTTACAAACGTGTTGGAGGGGCTCCGCGTAGAGCACGCCTTGCTCCGCCAGGAGTATGATGCCCTGGCCCAAAAAGTAAACAGCATCCATCCATAGTGTCCCTTGCCCCTTTTTTAGAGACTTTTGGGGGGTGGGAATCGGGAGTTGGGTTTGGGACTTTTAAAGGACAACCGTTGGGGTTAGGGAGGGTCTTGCGGGAGATTATTTTGTTAGGGATATAAATATACTTTTTCAAACTTTATCTGAGCATACCTGTTTTTTACTGCTTGCCTGGTGGGTGGGGGTTTAACAGTAACTTTGTTTTCCTGAAAGTTTAGTTCCATTTTCTTCCTTTAAGTGTAAATGCCCAAATGTTTTCAACACTAAGTGCCTCTCACAGAGTAAGTGAAGTGAATTCAAGAGTCCTAGGACTTTAGTAGTACTACCGTCAGTCTCTCGTCTCTCCTAATACTCCATTATACTCCCTCCCACCAAACGCTTATCTTACCTGTAATTTGTGTTTGAAAGTAGGGCTAGACCCAGGGCTGGCTCCACGGGAAACAGCGAATAAGGTTGGTAATCCTGGGCGGATAAAATTTCCTCATAGCGGTGGTACTAGTGGTGTGACACAGTGGCAGTTGCATGCCTATGAAAAAAAAGAAAATGAAATCTGGTTTGTCCTCCTGAGCAATACAACGGTACAATAGAGAATATAGCAGGTGACAGTACACTAGAACAGTGCCACATTGTAGCCTAACAAATGGTAAAGTATAACTACTAATTCGGTTGAAGTTCTTTGACATTAGCCATGGGTCTTTGTCAAGCAGAGTAAGAATATATCCTCGGATTTCTTCACCAGCCTGTTGCTATCACCTTATCCTCCCCAGCAAGTGTGTGGATTTATTGCTGTAATTTAGTCACACATCAATCAAAACCACACAGCCCGGGGGAAGAGGGTTAGGGTTTGAAAAATGGATGGGTACGGGGGTTTTTGGGAAAGGTTTTGGGAGACAAGAAAAAATAGCACAGCTTGGACAAACAATTGTGAACATAAACAAATCTTTGGGTATAAACCTATCCATCAATCTTTGAAAGTGCATGCACTACTGCATGCATGTCAGTGAAAAGTAAGTAGTACTTTTGACAACTGTGGAAGAAAGAATGCGACAGTACAGGGCGTGTAGGAAATATTGATAACTATATTCAACATAAGGTCTCTGTTGCAAGATACCTGAGAGCCTTGCTGGTCACTATAAATCCATTCACAACACTCAGAGGGGTTGGTCTGGAAGGTATAGTAGATAGAAAAGGAGAAATTGCTCTTTTTCTAGGTGTCCCCTCACTCACCAGGGTTGCCCCTTGGTGACATGCTTCATCATTGGGGCCATCCCAGTCCTCTACGGGCTGGGGCGTGCTGCGACTTGCGAATTACGTAGGAGCACTTACAAATGACTATGTGCGGTGCAGATGTGATAGTGGAGTGGACTAAGTGATGTGTTCAGGGATCAATTTAGAAGCAGAGAGAGATCCAAGAAATGCAGTCACAGTCATAGAAAGAAACAATGGATACTGTATCTGTATGTTGTTGTAGTTGTCCTGTTGAAATTGGTAAGTAAGTTGCATGCAGAAAAAAAATCCTCTTATTAGCGGCACTCCTCCATTCCATCTGACGCTTCGTCCATCAATGTTGGTCACCAGAAGACAGCCTGTAAAAAAAACACAGCATGGACAAACAATTGTGAACATAAACAAATCTTTGGGTACAAACCTATCCATCAATCTTTGAAAGTGCATGCACTACTGCATGCATGTCAGTGAAAAGTAAGTAGTACTTTCGACAACTGTGGAAGAAAGAATGCGACAGTACAGGGCGTGTGTGGAAATATTGATAACTATATTCAACATAAGGTCTCTGTTGCCAGATACCTGAGAGCCTTGCTGGTCACTATAAATCCATTGACAACACTGAATGGGGTTGGTCTGGAAGGTATAGTAGATAGAAAAGGAGAAATTGCCCTTTTTCTAGGTGTCCCCTCACTCACCAGGGTTGCCCCTTGGTGACATGCTTCATCATTGGGGCCATCCCAGTCCTCTACGGGCTGGGGCGTGCTGCGACTTGCGAATTACGTAGGAGCACTTACAAATGACTATGTGCGGTGCAGATGTGATAGTGGAGTGGACTAAGTGATGTGTTCAGGGATCAATTTAGAAGCAGAGAGAGATCCAAGAAATGCAGTCACAGTCATAGAAAGAAACAATGGATACTGTATCTGTATGTTGTTGTAGTTGTCCTGTTGAAATTGGTAAGTAAGTTGCATGCAGAAAAAAATTCCTCTTATTAGCGGCACTCCTCCATTCCATCTGACGCTTCGTCCATCAATGTTGGTCACCAGAAGACAGCCTGTCCACTGCCTGCCTGGCGGAGGCTGAATTGCGGCTCGCTAAGGTGAAGCCTGACTCCATCCTTTTTTCCCCATTGCACAGACTGAAACCCGGCCTGTAATTATTCAACGAAAAACAGGAAGTGATATAATGTTACAACACCACTGATAAATAAATATAAGGTATGTAGGCTGTGGAGTGCAAAAAGTCACACTTTGATTTTCCTAGTAGACAGTACAATATTTTTGAAAGTGCGTACTCTGTCTGAGTCACCTTTTGAAGGATAACTAAGTATGGGCAAATTAATGTAGCGGATCTTTCCCCTCAAGCTAGGTGTACTGTAAACTGTGTTTTAGAACAAAATTAGATCTTCCCAGCAGTGCTCCCACCCAGACCCTTACTAAAGCCAGTCGCAAAAATGTAGAAGACCCCCAATCAAATCTCAAAAAACGAGGCCTCGCAGAAAACTGGTGACAAAACGTACTTTGAAAGTAAAAGTAGGCCCAAATACCCCCTTATCCACCGTGGATTGTATTCAAACCACTTGCAAGCAACCAAGCAAAAGTATCCATAGCCAGCATCGCTCCAAGACTCGAAACCCCCCCCACCCAAACACATGCAACAGAAATACTGCTAACCCTAACGGACCCTAAGTTAAGAATAGTGGCAAAGGCTTTCTTTAACTATGCCGAATCCCCCCTTTCCCACCATGGATTTTCTTCAAATGACTTGCAACCAAAATTACACATTCTCACGAGTGCTCTAAGACCCCAGAACTCAGTTGCAAAAATCTAGAACTTCCCGAAACACATGCAATCCTGCTGCTAGGGCTAACCCTAACGAACCCTAAGTTACAAAAAGTGCCAAAAGGCTTTTCCGCGTGGATTTTGTCCCAACCACTTCTATCCGGTATTAGACCTTCCCAGGAATACCCCAAGACCCGCCAACCCACCCGCCAAAAAGCATAACACCCCCAAACAGGCCAAAAGCAAAATCTCATACTTACAATATTTCTCGGCCTTCGGTCCAAACGCGCTGTGTAGCTAGGCCATAAGTCCGGTTTACCACCACAGATTTCCTGAAAAGCAAATGCAATCAAGATTAGAGTGTCCCAGCAGTGCTCCCAGACCCCGAAACTCACCCACAAACACCAGGAAGCCCCCCAAACAGGTCCCCGAAAACGCTACATTGAGCAAAATGTCAGAAATAGCAACAAAAAAAATCGGCGTGGATTTTGTCCCAACCACTTCTATCCGGTATTAGACCTTCCCAGGAATGCCCCAAGACCCGCCAACCCACCCGCCAAAAAGCATAACACCCCCAAACAGGCCAAAAGCAAAATCTCATACTTACAATATTTCTCGGCTTTCGGTCCAAACGCGCTGTGTAGCTAGGCCATAAGTCCGGTTTACCACCACGGATTTCCTGAAAAGCAAATGCAATCAAGATTAGAGTGTCCCAGCAGTGCTCCCAGACCCCGAAACTCACCCACAAACAGCCGGAACCCCCTCAAAGAGCACCTCAAAGGCAAGCAAGTCAGCAAAAACACCAAAAAATTTCCGCCTCGGATTTGGGCCAAACCACTTTTATCCGGTATTAGAGCTTCCCAGCAATGGCCCCAGAGCGGTCAACCCAGGAGAAAACGAGTAGAAGACCCCCAAACAGCCAAAGAGCAAAAGTACAAAAATGGGGACAGTCATATTTTGGCAAATTTCCCAAATCACTCCGCGCGCGCTCTGCAGCTAGGCCCTAACTCCCCTCTGCCACCATGGATTTGCTTCAAACCTCTTGCACAGTAAAGTATCTATAGCCAGCAGTGCTCCCAGACCCCGAAACCCACCCACAAACACCAGGAAGACCCCCAAACAGGCCCCCGAAAACGCTACATTGAGCAAAATGTCAGAAATAGCAACAACAAAAAAATCGGCGTGGATTTTGTCCCAACCACTTCTATCCAGTATTTGACCTTCCCAGGAATGCCCCAAGACCCGCCAACCCACCCGCCAAAAAGCATAACACCCCCAAACAGGCCAAAAGCAAAATCTCATACTTACAATATTTCTCGGCCTTCGGTCCAAACGCGCTGTGTAGCTAGGCCATAAGTCCGGTTTACCACCACGGATTTCCTGAAAAGCAAATGCAATCAAGATTAGAGTGTCCCAGTAGTGCTCCCAGACCCCGAAACTCACCCACAAGCAGCCAGAACCCCCTCAAAGAGCACCTCAAAGGCAAGCATGTCAGCAAAAACACCAAAAAATTTCCACCTCGGATTTGGGCCAAACCACTTTTATCCGGTATTAGAGCTTCCCAGCAATGGCCCCAGAGCCGTCAACCCAGGAGAAAACGAGTAGAAGACCCCCAAACAGCCAGGGAGCAAAAGTACAAAAATGGAGACTTAGTCATTTTTTGGCAAATTTCCCAAATCACTCCGCGCGCGCACTGCAGCTAGGCCCTAACTCCCCTCTGCCACCATGGATTTGCTTCAAACCTCTTGCAAAGTAAAGTATCCATAGCCAGCAGTGCTCCCAGACCCCGAAATCCACCCACAAACACCAGGAAGACCCCCAAACAGGCCCCCCGAAAACGCTACATTGAGCAAAATGTCAGAAATAGCAACAAAAAAATCGGCGTGGATTTTGTCCCAACCACTTCTATCCGGTATTAGACAATGCCAGGAATGCCCCAAGACCTGCCAACCCACCCGCCAAAAAGCATAACACCCCCAAACAGGCCAAAAGCAAAATCTCATACTTACAATATTTCTCGGCCTTCGGTCCAAACGCGCTGTGTAGCTAGGCCATAAGTCCGGTTTACCACCACAGATTTCCTGAAAAGCAAATGCAATCAAGATTAGAGTGTCCCAGCAGTGCTCCCAGACCCCGAAACTCACCCACAAACAGCCGGAACCCCCCCAAAGAGCACCTCAAAGGCAAGCAAGTCAGCAAAAACACCAAAAAATTTCCGCCTCGGATTTGGGCCAAACCACTTTTATCCGGTATTAGAGCTTCCCAGCAATGGCCCCAGAGCCGTCAACCCAGGAGAAAACGAGTAGAAGACCACCAAACAGCCAAAGAGCAAAAGTACAAAAATGGGGACTTAGTCATTTTTTGGCAAATTTCCCAAATCACTCCGCGCGCGCTCTGCAGCTAGGCCCTAACTCCCCTCTGCCACCATGGATTTGCTTCAAACCTCTTGCATAGTAAAGTATCCATAGCCAGCAGTGCTCCCAGACCCCGAAACCCACCCACAAACACCAGGAAGACCCCCAAACAGGCCCCCGAAAACGCTACATTGAGCAAAATGTCAGAAATAGCAACAACAAAAAAATCGGCGTGGATTTTGTCCCAACCACTTCTATCCAGTATTTGACCTTCCCAGGAATGCCCCAAGACCCGCCAACCCACCCGCCAAAAAGCATAACACCCCCAAACAGGCCAAAAGCAAAATCTCATACTTACAATATTTCTCGGCCTTCGGTCCAAACGCGCTGTGTAGCTAGGCCATAAGTCTGGTTTACCACCACGGATTTCCTGAAAAGCAAATGCAATCAAGATTAGAGTGTCCCAGCAGTGCTCCCAGACCCCGAAACTCACCCACAAGCAGCCGGAACCCCCTCAAAGAGCACCTCAAAGGCAAGCATGTCAGCAAAAACACCAAAAAATTTCCACCTCGGATTTGGGCCAAACCACTTTTATCCGGTATTAGAGCTTCCCAGCAATGGCCCCCAGAGCCGTCAACCCAGGAGAAAACGAGTAGAAGACCCCCAAACAGCCAGGGAGCAAAAGTACAAAAATGGGGACTTAGTCATTTTTTGGCAAATTTCCCAAATCACTCCGCGCGCGCACTGCAGCTAGGCCCTAACTCCCCTCTGCCACCATGGATTTGCTTCAAACCTCTTGCAAAGTAAAGTATCCATAGCCAGCAGTGCTCCCAGACCCCGAAACCCACCCACAAACACCAGGAAGACCCCCAAACAGGCCCCCGAAAACGCTACATTGAGCAAAATGTCAGAAATAGCAAAAAAAAAATCGGCGTGGATTTTGTCCCAACCACTTCTATCCGGTATTAGACCTTCCCAGGAATGCCCTGAGACCCGCCAACCCACCCGCCAAAAAGCATAACACCCCCAAAAAGGCCAAAAGCAAAATCTCATACTTCAATATTTCTCGGCCTTCGGTCCAAACGCGCTGTGTAGCTAGGCCATAAGTCCGGTTTACCACCACGGATTTCCTGAAAAGCAAATGCAATCAAGATTAGAGTGTCCCAGCAGTGCTCCCAGACCCCGAAACTCACCCACAAACAGCTGGAACCCCCCCCAAAGAGCACCTCAAAGGCAAGCAAGTCAGCAAAAACACCAAAAAATTTCCGCCTCGGATTTGGGCCAAACCACTTTTATCCGGTATTAGAGCTTCCCAGCAATGGCCCCAGAGCCGTCAACTCACCTGCAAAGAGGTAGAACAACACCCCCACAAGTGCTGAGTCTTTCTTCATTGGGCGTAAACCAGCCCTCTGCTTTGATGGAAATAGGAGTCTGGAGGAGGAGGATAGAGGAGCATGTTCTTCTGAACTTGTGAACCTGAGGAATGCAGACTGTGGCACCTTCAAATCAATTAGCAAACAAGTGAAGACAGTTCTGCGGATGGGCTTGTTTTTGTGATTATCTGATTAAAGTTTGAATTATATTAACTGTGCACAACAAAGAAAGACAGACACACAGGAATAAAAGTGAATAAGGACGAAAAAGAAAGTTATTGATTCGTTTTCTCATTTTCAGGGCTCGGTATCACGGTCCATGAATAAGAATAAGGCTTCGTCATCATACTCTGCGAATTCAGGCAGGGTGAGCTCAGTGTCACCTGACAGAGAAGAAATTCCCTCATCTATGTTGCTGTCCACCTCGTCTTCATCCGGCGCGCTTTCTCGTACTCTGAAATCTGGTGGTATGAGGTGCTGATTCATCTTGATCATTGTTAACCTCTCCACATTTTTGGGCGAGAGGCGCCTCCGTTTGGAAGTTACAATGCCACCAGCAGCACTGAAAACACGTTCAGAAGACACACTTGCGAGTGGGCAAGACAAGTAGTTTAAAGCCAGGTTGGAGAGCTGTGGCAACAATTCTTTTTTCCATGCCAATACGCCAATGGGTCAGCATTAACATAGACCTCTGTTGAGTCATTCAGATAGTCCTTCACCATCGACTCAAGGTTCTCCTCCAAGGTTCCTACACTTTGCTTAGCTGTTGCTGTGACCTTTTGAGAACCAAACCCAAGCCGAGCTAGCCAATCCTCTTCAGCCTCCAATGTTACTGTTGTGTCTGGTGGTGCAGATGATCCGGTTGCCGGTCTCTTTAACGGCTGAGAGGTCACTTGTGCCGCAGCCACAGGTGCAGAAGTGGATTGTTGTGACTGGGGATGGCCTGCTGATGCTGATGTACTGCCTTTTCCTTCAATTTGCTGCCGTTCTCTTTCAAATCTCTTGGCTGAGGAGGCTATCCACTGTTTGTACTTTGTAACATCTTCATCAGCAAAAGGAAAGAATGCTTGGCCTTTTTGTAGCGTGGATCTAGAACAGTAGCACAAATGTAATGCTGGTTTGAGTGGATCATTTTAAGACGTTCATCACCTTGTAGGTGCTCTAATAATTTCTCAGCCAGAACAAAAGGGTCTTGGTTTTCTTCATCTTTTTCAAACACAGAACACACCTCCTTCAGTTGGTGCTCTAGCATGTACAACAATGGGATAGCTTCTCCCAAATTACAGTACAAGGGGTACTTCAATGGGCTCGTGCTTCTCCCCCAGCTACCCGAACTTGTTCGTGGGCTGGTGGGAGAAGCACGAAGCGTGGGCAGAACAAAATGGGACATGGACTGACAACATTTTAATGTGGACCAGGTATATAGATGACCTTTTTATTATTTGGCGAGGCGATAGAACCTCGGCTGAGGATTATATCGGCAAGCTGATTAACCCCTTCGCTGCGGCGGGAATTCCGCCGCATCGCTAAGGGGGCAGGGGAGGGTCGAGCAGCGCTCGCATGCTCATGACGGAGCCGCTCCGTCACGAGCCGCGGTTGAGCTGTGCTCGTGACGGAGCAGTTCCGTCACAAACGCGCCCGCTCAATGGAACGCGCCGCGCAGGCGCGCCGAGCGGGCCATGACGGAACCGCTCCGTCATGAGCACAGCTCAACCGAGGCTCATGACGGAGCGGCTCTGTCAAGAGCGCAGAACAGGGTAATAATACCAAAAACCTGAACTTTACTAGCACAATCAGTGCCACTAGTATTTGCTATTTGGATTTGGAAATCTATATAAAAAACAACACGTTCCAAACGAAACTCTATAGAAAACCAACAGCGGGGAATGCAGTTTTGCATGCAGCTAGCTACCACCCGAAGAGTCTCGTGAGAAATGTACCCTATGTTGAGCTGTTACGCTTAAAAAGAAACTGCTCAATGGAGACCGATTTTCAAACAGCAAAATCTGAGGCTAAACAAAGGTTCCAGAATAGGGGATATTCCAATAGCTTATTAGAACAAGCTTCACTGAAGGCATCCAAAGTCAACAGGAGGGATCTCCTGATGCCAAAAGATGTGCCCAAGATGGGAGAGGAGGTGAGAATGATCACCAAATTTAACAGCAGATCTGGTGATCTTGTCCACATCTTGAATAAGAATTGGCCCATCCTTATGACTGACAATGTGCTTAAAAAACATCTGACACAGCAACCTTTAGTAACCTATCAACGTTGTCAGTCATTGTCAGATCATCTGGTCCACAGCCACTATTCTGTAAAATCAAAGTCAGTCACTGTGTCCAATTTAAAAGGGTTTTTCCCCTGCCTTCGCTGTAAAGCCTGCAAAGGAAGTAGAAAAACCTTAGAGTACCCTAACAGAACAGGAGGAGGTGGACCCAATAGAAAAATCATGAAATTGTTAAATTGTAACTCTGAATTCACCATCTACTGTCTTGAGTGCCCCTGTAAGAAAAGATATATAGGGAGTACCATCAACCCCACGAAGCTTAGGATCCTGGAACATATGCAGGCTATCACAAATAAAGATAGATCTTACCCAGTAGCCCGCCATTTTGCCGAATGCCATCAGAGCAATAGAGATCTGTTAAGCTTCTACTGTATAGACCAGGTAAATAAACAAGAACGAGGGGGGGACAGAGAGAAGGCATTGAGAATCCTGGAGTCAAGGTATATAATCGATCTAAAAACCATGACTCCATGGGGCCTGAATAATGACGAGGAACTATGGGTTCATCTCTAACAGAAGTGCATGGGATCATGCACTTTATACTGCAAATAGGGACACTCTGGGTTGAATGAGAAATAACATACATCACTCCCTTTAAAACCCAGAAATGTCTTCTGCCCGCCATCATTTGAAAATTGATGAATAAGAGTAAGAATGCCCATACAGGGCTGCAAAACAGGAAAAATCAGAGGCAATTATAGGAGGGCCCATGAGATCTTGAGGATATAAACAATTGGAATACATCCCCCAAACGCTAAAGAATTATAAGTCATATAAGTTTTAGCATATACCCTGACCTCACAACTGCCTGATTTATCTACATTGTTATATATATATATATATATATATATATATATATATATATGTATATATGTATATATATATATATATATATATATATATATATATATATATATATATATATATATATATATATATATATATATATATATATATATATATATACATACCCAGGGGTCTAAGAATATTAGTAGCACCAACCTATGAAGACCCCGACCCTGAAATGCTGCAAATGTGGGCAGAAAACAGTGCTAAATCGTCAGAAAATATGTTGAAAATACTGATAAAATTTGCAGCAAGCGACAGGGCTAAATTGATCACACGGATTGAGGAAATATTGAAGGAACTAGATTCTAAAGAAAACAAAGATGAAATTGCAGAAAAGATGAAAGAAATCCAAACAAGATTAACTAAACATGAGGCGGAAATCAAAGAAAGAAAAGCGATCAAATTCCAGAGGGACAGGAATGACTATCTTAATGGAAGAATATATACGTTTGCGAAAAAATTCGACCAGATAAGAAAGCAACCTCTACAGAAAACGCAAAATGATCAAACAGGGGCCGCTGAACAAAGTGAGAATGAAATCAGTTCCGAGTATGACACAGACAATGAAAACAATCAAGGCGCAGAAGGTCCAGCACCAACTCCAGCACAGGAATTTGCTTTTTTACGCCTACAACGCCTCAGAACACTGCGCCCAAGAAACACACTAAACCAGGGAGCAGGGCCAGGCACGAACAGTCAGACCCAAAAGCAAAAACAAAAAGCAGGAGAAGAAAAGACAGGAGATGGGGGTCAACAAGCACAAAAGGAAGAAAAACAAAAACAAAAACAAAAATACAGATACAACAGGCGCCGATGATTAACACAGAAAATGATAATACAGTCATAAACCTAACTAATATGGAGCTAACAAAAGAGGAATTGGAAATTCTATCACTAGGCCTGACCTACTGCAGTGATACAAACTTTGACTATACGCAAACAAGGATTGATTTATTTTTATATGTAAGAAAACTTAAACTGCAAAAATATTTCTACAATGTTAAAGCGAGCACCACTGATGCAGTAATGAGCAAGGACACAACTGAAATGCTTAATGTTGAACATATGGAACAAAATCTAATTGACTTGGAAATGGAGAATGAAAGTACAGATGAGGAAATTACACCGAGTGGAGCAGCCCTGAGGTCAGATATAAACATCGGGCAAACAGTGAAAACAGGCTTTAAACCGAAATCAATATTTATGCCAGTGATGCCTAAAGATGGTCTGGATCTTTTTGCAGAATATGTAACAAAAGATTTGAAAGAACTCTCCATTCTGAGCACAAATCAGAGATACAAACAGAATGAGGATCACAACAGGAAGTACAAGGCACTGATGGAAAAAATCAAAGCCAGGCCGGACATCGTAGTAAGATGGTCCAACAAAGGAGGTAACATTGTGCTCTGGCCGTTGGAGATGTATAACACAGAGGCACTTGGTCAGTTACAAGACAGAGAGTGTTATGCAAGGATAAACCCAACCCACTTAGTAGGCATCCAAGAAAGATACCATAACGAACTGTACAAATGGAGAGGGAAGGGCTTGCTAAGCAAAAGTGAATTCGAATTTCTTAAAACAGATTATCCGGTGACAGCACAACTGTATTTAATCCCAAAGATACACAAGAACGACAAAGTGCCACCAGGGAGACCGATAATCTCAGCAATAGGAAGCCTTTTCGAAAACACAAGTGTGTTTATTGATCACTTTCTCCAACCTGAGGTCAGGAATCTACCGGCATACATAAAGGACACAGGAGACTTCCTGAAAAAGGTATATGATGTAAGGTGGAAAGAGAACTATGTATTCTTGACATTAGATGTCCAAGGACTGTATACCAGCATTAGGCATAACGATGGACTTAATGCCATAAAACATTTTTTGGGAAAAAGACCGATCAACCAGTACGAACATACCAAAATGCTTCTGGAGATGACTGAGTGGTGCCTCACAAATAACACCTTTATTTTTGATAAACTGTTTTATAAACAAATCCAAGGTTCAGCAATGGGCACTTGCTTCTCCCCCAGCTATGCGAATCTGCATATGGGCTGGTGGGAGGAGCGTGTGCTGATGACCCAACACCAGGAGACAATGGAGAGGAATGTAATTGTTTATAAACGTTTTATTGACGATATCTTTATTTTGTGGGAGGGTAGTGTGGAAAGTGCTAACAGCTTCACAGACCAGTTAAATGAAAATTCACTAAATTTAAAATTTACTTGCAATGCTAGCAGGGAGAGTATTCAATTTCTGGATGTGGAGCTATTTGTAGAAGATAATAAAATACAAACACGCACGTACCGTAAGCCCACTGCGGGCAATACAATCCTCCACGCTAATAGTTTTCACCCCACACCACTGAAACAATCCATCCCATATGCAGAATGTCTCAGGATGACTCGCAACTGCAGTACAAACGAGGGGTTATCAAAAGCCAAAACTAATCTCTTCACGAGATTAAAACAAAGAGGATACTCTGAAAAAACATGCAAGGCTGCAGAGGTAAAGTGTAGTTCTAAAACCCGCCTAGAATTACTATTTCCAAAAGAACCGGAGTCTGGGGCCTCCGCACCAGAAAGACAACCACCCAGGTTAATCACAGGTTTCAATCGCCACCAAGCCAACCTTCGTAAAATACTTAGAAGGCATTGGCCGCTGGTCAGAAATGACACAACCCTAGGAAACGTAGTGGGTGAAAGACCACTAGTGTCTTTTAGGAAAGCGAAATCCATGCGGCAGCAATTAGTCTGTAATGCCCCAGCTATACCGAAGCAAAAAGTCTGGTTCCAGCCACAAAAAGGCTTTAGAAAATGCACAAAATGTAAGGCCTGCAGTCATGGCAAAAACACTACGAGCATTACAGTACCCTTTCGCAAGCAACCCTACCACCTGAGGGACCACTACACATGCAAAACAGACCATGCTGTATACATGCTAACATGTGTATGTGGCAAAATATATGTAGGGTCGACTATTCACCCAGTGCATGTTAGGGTATTGCAACACCTAAGGGCAATAACAAACAAGGACCCAGCTTACCCTGTAGCGAGGCACATCCATGAAGTACATGGTGGCGATGCCAAAGGTCTAACTTACTGTGTCCTAGACAATGTCCCAAAAAATGTGAGGGGTGGCAATCGCAAACTTGCATTGCGCCGTCGGGAATCCAGATACATTATTCTGTTGAATTCCAAGATTCCCATAGGGCTGAATGCCGACGAAGCCCTAAGTGTACATATCTAGAGCAGCTCTCCTCTTCTTTCCCTAGTACCCTGTAACATCGCATACCAGTGTACGCGATAAAAATTAAATTAATCACATTTTCTGGCACATGGTCACACAGCACCCTGAGTAGATGTTATACACCCCATAGGTTTTTTGGCACACCTTGTATTCTATAGGTGAGAAACCAATTACCCATGTAGGAGAGTCATTGCGCACTAGCGCGGGATCACATCTCTCCTTGTGGTTCGATATTAACGATATAGGCTATAATTGCCTATAGTGGCTCACCTTGACAAACAGTGGTTTATCGTACCGGCTGCACGAGGACGAGTGAAACAATTGCAACATGTTCTGCCTCTGACACTAGGCCAGCAAACCGATTTCCGATGTAACGGAGCCCATTTGTGTGAACCATTGTCCGTGAAACCAATCACGGGCAGTGGTTTAACACACCTCCCATCTGATACGCCCGATCCTCTATGACGTAGGTTAACATGCGGGGTGTCACGTATCACGGGGGGTTTTTCTGCCAATGATTAAACTTACAAATTAATGTTGTATATTAAATACAAGGTTAAGAAAAGCAAGAATATGTATATGAACATGATGTAAATGTTTAAATAATACATGCCAAGCAACGTGACATATAGAATGTACTATAAACGCCAAAGTATGTCAGAAGCAAGTTAAACAGTCACGTAATTGTGTGGGTGTAACTCGTAGTCACCATGGCAACAGACCAATGCCAATTAGGGATGACAACTATGACTCATGTGAATTTTTGAACATGTATAAAAAGCGTTACTTTGTCTGGTCAGATGTTAGTGAGCAAGGCGGAGGTTGCCGCCGAAACGCGTCTGAGCAGAAGTTGATGTAAAATAAACACCCTTGAACTAAGATACACGGAGTCAGCGCCTTCTTGGATGGTGAAGTTTGGTTTGGTATTAATATATATGTATATATATATATATTCATTCCACTAAGGTTGCCCCCAAGAAGAAGTCACACAGGTAAGGGTTTCAGCACAAAACATCACAGGCAGCTTGGATTGCAGCACGCAGCAGGCATCTCAAAAGCCAAACGCGTTTCAAGCAATTGATGTGCTCTTGATCACTGGCAGTATGGACACGAGGCAGGCTGATTAGAAACAATGCTTTATTGCGATTGAGAGTCCCGCCCCCCATACTGCCAGTGATCAAGAGCACATCAGTTGCTTGAAACACGTTTGGCTTTTGAGATGCCTCAATTACAGGAAAATATTGGCTGAATTGCAGCTTCGTTTGCAGAACTCTCACCTAACAAGGTATTTTAGCTTGAAACGCGTTTGGCTCAGCGCCCCTCTCCAGCTGCTCCTTGTGCTGCGAAGAGTCGTCCTGTCACGCTTTGGTTAACGATTGCCATGCTCCGCCCCCAAGATGTGATTCGGCCATCCTGTGTAGTCCCATGTAGTGGAACTAGACTTCCCACAAAGCCTCAATGTTGTGCCTCATGGGAATTGGAAAGTGCTGTGGGGTGATGAAGTTGGAGTTGGATTCCGTGACAGGCGCAGCCCTCGAAGTCCATTGGGAGATGAGGCCAATGTACAGTTCAGTGCCCCCTCGAGTCCCCCTTCCCATTGCCGCCGCAACCTCTCTGCCTGGTATCCTTCGCGGGGGTTGGCGCAGAAATCCGGGTCACCCGAATAGAGGATATGAATATCCTCTGACCGCATCTGTCAGCCAAGCGTCCTGGTGGGTTCTGGACTCTATTGCTACCGCAATCACACAAAGGGATGCTCCACCGAGCTAGCCAGCAAGTCCAGACCACTTCAGCGGCGGGGGTACACGTAAATGCGCCCTGGCTTGGCGCACAATGTCTGAGTTTACACCTCCTCCACAAGAAAAGAGACGTGACCCAGAAGGGAGAAATTCAGGAGCACTTTAATGGACAAAAGTCTCGGGCGAATGCATTTCAGCAATTTCTGCCTTCCTCAGTGCCCCTCTCCAGCTGCTCCTTGTGCTGCGAAGAGTCGTCCTGTCACGCTGCTGTTAACGATTGCCATGCTCCGCCCCCAAGATGTGATTCGGCCATCCTGTGTAGTCCCATGTAGTGAAACTACACTTCCCACAAAGCCTCAATGTTGTGCCTCATGGGAATTGGAAAGTGCTGTGGGGTGATGAAGTTGGAGTTGGATTCCGTGACAGGCGCAGCCCTCGAAGTCCATTGGGAGGTGAGGCCAATGAGCAGTTCAGTGCCCCCTCGAGTCCCTCTTCCCATAGCCGCCGCAACCTCTCCGCCTGGTATCCTTCGCGGGGGTTGGCGCAAGAATCCCGGTCACCCAAATAGAGGATATGAATATCCTCTGACCGCATCTGTCAGCCAAGCGTCCTGGTGGGTACTGGACTCTATTGCTACCGCAATCACACAAAGGGGTGCTCCACTGAGCTAGCCAGCAAGTCCAGACCATTTCAGTGGCGGGGTACACGTAAATGCGCCCTGGCTTGGCGCACAATGTCTGAGTTTACACCTCCTCCACAAGAAAAGAGACGTGACCCAGAAGGGAGAAATTCAGGAGCACTTTAATGGACAAAAGTCTTGGGCGAATGCATTTCAGCAATTTCTGCCTTCCTCAGCGCCCCTCTCCAGCTGCTCCTTGTGCTGCGAAGAGTCGTCCTGTCACGCTGTTGTTAACGATTGCCATGCCCCGCCCCCAAGATGTGATTCGGCCATCCTGTCTAGTCCCATGTGGTGGAACTACACTTCCTACAAAGCCTCAATGTTGTGCCTCATGGGAATTGGAAAGTGCTGTGGGGTGATGAAGTTGGAGTTGGATTCCGTGACAGGCACAGCCCTCGAAGTCCATTGGGAGGTGAGGCCAATGTACAGTTCAGTGCCCCCTCGAGTCCCCCTTCCCATAGCGGCCTCAACCTCTCCGCCTGGTAACCTTTGCGGGCGTTGGCGCAGGAATCCCGGTCACCCAAATAGAGGATATGAATATCCTCTGACCGCGTCTGTCAGCCAAGCGTCCTGGTGGGTACTGGAATCTATTGCTACCGCAATCACACAAAGGGATGCTCCACCGAGCTAGCCAGCAAGTCCAGACCACTTCAGCGACGGGGGTACACGTAAATGCGCCCTGGCTTGGCGCACAATGTCTTATATATATAAATATATATTTACCTTTATGGGTACTATGGTACTCTCGAAAAACCAATGAACCAAAGAAAGAGACCCGTGGTCGCTCCCCTGCTACTGGTATCGTTGTGCCCTCGCCTGCCGCTTTTCATTATTGCTTTTGTGAAATTGACGCTCTTTGCCTTGTCTAATTAGCCTGCATTGTGCCTCGCCTGCCGCCTTTCATTTTTGCTCATTATTAAAGCGACGCTTTGTGATTTGCTTAATCAGCCTGCATTGTGCCTCACCTGCCGCCTATCTTTTTGCCAATAGTAAAATACACGCTTTTGCTCTGTTTAGTCAGCGCGTGTTAACCCCTGCTTAACTTTGTCAGAGGTAGCGCGTTAGCCCCCAGCGCTCCGCTGCCATTTTGTTTGTTGTTTGTTATTTGTACACGCGCCCCGCCTCCCAGCTGAGCCGCCCTCCCACAGACTACTTCCAGCGCTCCAAACCCAACTAGCGCTGTGACTCGCTCCCAGCTCTCGAGCCGAGTGGTCGCTCCCCTGCTACTGGTATCGTTGTGCCCTCGCCTGCCGCTTTTCATTATTGCTTTTGTGAAATTGACGCTCTTTGCCTTGTCTAATTAGCCTGCATTGTGCCTCGCCTGCCGCCTTTCATTTTTGCTCATTATTAAAGCGACGCTTTGTGATTTGCTTAATCAGCCTGCATTGTGCCTCACCTGCCGCCTATCTTTTTGCCAATAGTAAAATACACGCTTTTGCTCTGTTTAGTCAGCGCGTGTTAACCCCTGCTTAACTTTGTCAGAGGTAGCGCGTTAGCCCCCAGCGCTCCGCTGCCATTTTGTTTGTTGTTTGTTATTTGTACACGCGCCCCGCCTCCCAGCTGAGCCGCCCTCCCACAGACTACTTCCAGCGCTCCAAACCCAACTAGCGCTGTGACTCGCTCCCAGCTCTCGAGCCGAGTGGTCGCTCCCCTGCTACTGGTATCGTTGTGCCCTCGCCTGCCACTTTTCATTATTGCTTTTGTGAAATTGACGCTCTTTGCCTTGTCTAATTAGCCTGCATTGTGCCTCGCCTGCCGCCTTTCATTTTTGCTCATTATTAAAGCGACGCTTTGTGATTTGCTTAATCAGCCTGCATTGTGCCTCACCTGCCGCCTATCTTTTTGCCAATAGTAAAATACACGCTTTTGCTCTGTTTAGTCAGCGCGTGTTAACCCCTGCTTAACTTTGTCAGAGGTAGCGCGTTAGCCCCCAGCGCTCCGCTGCCATTTTGTTTGTTGTTTGTTATTTGTACACGCGCCCCGCCTCCCAGCTGAGCCGCCCTCCCACAGACTACTTCCAGCGCTCCAAACCCAACTAGCGCTGTGACTCGCTCCCAGCTCTCGAGCCGAGTGGTCGCTCCCCTGCTACTGGTATCGTTGTGCCCTCGCCTGCCGCTTTTCATTATTGCTTTTGTGAAATTGACGCTCTTTGCCTTGTCTAATTAGCCTGCATTGTGCCTCGCCTGCCGCCTTTCATTTTTGCTCATTATTAAAGCGACGCTTTGTGATTTGCTTAATCAGCCTGCATTGTGCCTCACCTGCCGCCTATCTTTTTGCCAATAGTAAAATACACGCTTTTGCTCTGTTTAGTCAGCGCGTGTTAACCCCTGCTTAACTTTGTCAGAGGTAGCGCGTTAGCCCCCAGCGCTCCGCTGCCATTTTGTTTGTTGTTTGTTATTTGTACACGCGCCCCGCCTCCCAGCTGAGCCGCCCTCGCCCCTCCCCCTCCACCATCCACATATGACAGGAGTTCCCGCGCGCAGCGTTTACGCGCAGCGACCGCGCCCAATCCGCGCCGAAGGTGCGCCAAAGGTAAGCCCGTCTACGCCCGTCCGCGCCTGGACCGCGCCCAGCGCCAGACCCCCTGCCCCTTGCGCTGCCCAGCCCCCCCGCATTACCTACGATGCCGACACCCTCCTAGCCCTTAACCCCGGTCGCGCCCCCAACTGCGTCCTAGCCGCTCCTGGACGCACCCATGGCCCGTTCTCCTGCCTCTCCTGCAAATTTAGCGGCACCGACAACATCCCCGCTACGACCACACCACAGATTCCCGACCCCAATCTCCTACAATGCATCCTCCTCAACACCCGCTCGATCCACAGACACGCCATTGACCTATGGAATCTACTAGACACCATCTCTCCAGACGTCGCCTTCCTAACGGAAACATGGATGAACGCTTCCTCCGCCCCTGACATCGCCATCGCTATCCCTGATGACTATAAGATCACACGCAAGGACCGCACCGACCACACAGGAGGAGGAATCGCTATCGTCCATAAGAAATCCATCCGCATCTCTACCTGCTCCGACGCCAACCTCGCTAACTCCGAACACCTTCACTTCCAGATCCACATCGACCCCAAGACAACTCTCAGAGGCACCCTCCTCTACAGACCACCAGGACCCCGAGCAAAATTCAGTGAAGACATCACGGACTTCATCACCCCACACGCGCTCCCCTCCAAAGACTACATCCTTCTGGGAGACCTCAACTTTCACCTTGAAAAGATAAACGACCACAACACCTCCACCCTCTTGGACAACCTCGCCAACCTCGGACTTAAACAACTGGTCACTTCCCCCACCCACATCGCAGGTCACACACTCGACCCCATCTTCACCTCCAGCAACCATGTCTCCTTCAGCCACACTACGGATCTCCTCTGGACTGACCACAGCTGCGTTCACTTCACCTACAACAAGCCGAAACCCATCATCCACCTCCAACCTACTCTACAAAGAAACTGGAACAAAATCACCACGGATCAGATCTCCACATCGCTCCTTCGAACCTCCCCAGCCCTCTCTTCTAACGCCAACGAAGCCGCCTCCAACCTCACCCTTTGGTTATCCAACACCGCCGACACCTTAGCACCACTGAAAAAACGTCAACACAAACTCGGCAACAAGAAGGCCTCATGGTTCAACGATGATCTCAAGAAGTCCAAGAAACTGTGCCGCTCCCTTGAAAAGGCCTGGAAAAAAGACCCATCCACCAGCAACAAGGACGCCTTCAAAAGCGCCACCCGTACTCACCACCAACTGATCCGAAAAGCCAAGAAAACAGCATTCAAGGATCGACTTGACCACAACGCCCACAACAGCAAGGAACTTTTCAACATCGTCAAGGAATTTTCCAACCCATCGGCCAACTCCAACGACATCACCCCCTCTCAAACCCTCTGCGACTCCCTAGCCTCTTTTTTCCACAACAAGATTGCTGACATCCACAACAGCTTTGACAACCATCCCGGAAGCCAACCCACCCTACCATCTGCTGACCATCTTCCCCCCATAAACACCCTTAACGCCTGGAACCCAATCTCCACTGAGGACACCATCCGCCTGATGAATTCCATCCACTCTGGATCCCCCACAGACCCATGCCCTCACCACATCCTCAACAAAGCAGACTCCGTCATTGCTCCGCACCTCCGAGACGTCATCAACTGCTCCTTCAACTCCGCTACCTTCCCAGAAGACTGGAAACACGCTGAACTCACCGCCCTTCTGAAAAAACCAACAGCAGACCCCACCGAACTCAAAAACTACCGCCCCATCTCGCTTCTTCCATTCCCGGCCAAAGTCATCGAGAAAGCCGTCAACAACCAGCTCGCCGCCTTCCTCGAAGCCAACAAATCACTCGACCCCTCACAATCTGGCTTCCGAGCCAAACACAGCACTGAGACCGCCCTCATCGCAGCAACAGACGACATTCGAACTCTACTGGACAATGGAGACACAGTCGCCCTCATCCTCCTCGACCTCTCTGCAGCCTTCGACACAGTCTGCCACAGCACCCTTTTACAACGTCTCAGAAACATCGGAATACAAGGAAAAGCACTTGAATGGATCACCTCGTTCCTCACCGGAAGAACCCAGAGAGTCCGCCTCCCACCATTCAAATCCGAGGCCTCTGAAATCATCTGCGGCGTACCTCAAGGATCCTCACTCAGTCCCACCCTCTTCAACGTATACATGAGCCCCCTTGCGGCCATCGCCCGCCAACACAACCTCAACATCATCTCCTACGCGGATGACACTCAACTGATCCTCTCTCTCACCAAGGACCCCAGCACCGCCAAAACTAACTTACACGAAGGAATGAAAGAAGTCGCCGAATGGATGAAACAAAGCCGTCTGAAACTGAACTCAGACAAAACAGAAGTGCTCATCTTAGGTACATCCCCCTCTGCATGGGACGACTCCTGGTGGCCAGAAGCCCTCGGAAAAGCACCCATCCCGACAGACCACGCACGGAACCTTGGCGTCATCCTGGATTCTTCACTCTCAATGAACAGACAAGTCAGCGCCGTATCCTCTTCCTGCTTTAACATTCTTCGCATGCTCAGAAAAACATTTCGCTGGATCCCTTCCGAAACTAGGAAAACAGTCACCCACGCTCTAGTCACGAGCCGACTGGACTACGGAAACACCCTCTACGCAGGTACCACCGCCAAACTCCAGAAGAAACTACAACGAATCCAAAACGCCTCAGCCAGGCTCATATTAGACATCCCACGCAACGAACACATCTCTGGTCACCTTAAAGACCTCCACTGGCTACCCGTCAATAAGAGGATCACCTTCCGACTGCTTACCCACGCACACAAATCACTCTACGACATCGGACCAGATTGCCTCAACTCTCGACTGTCCTTCTACACCCCCTCCCGCCAACTTCGCTTTTCCAACCAAGCCTTCGCCACTGTTCCTCGCATCAACAAGACCACCATGGGAGGCAGATCCTTTTCATACCTGGCTGCCAAAACATGGAACTCACTCCCCGCTTACCTTCGCTTCACCCAGAATCACCTAGCGTTCAGAAAGCAACTTAAAACTTGGATATTTGACAAATAATCCTCCTCCCCTTCCTAAAGCGCCTTGAAACCCTCTGGGTATGTAGTGCGCTATACAAATTTTATGACTTGACTTGACTTGACTTGTGGTCCCGCAATTGTACCGCAGGACCGTAAATTGATTTTAAAAAGTTGTGTTTGATATGTAAGAGTCATTTTAATTTAACTTTGAGCCTAGAGCTTTTCTCTTAGCACAGTGAAAAAGGATGCCGTGTGTTTTTGTGAAGATGTGGCAATTTTGGGTTTGACAGTACTACAGTACCTGAAAATGGTATTACATTTACAGGAATTTTCCACTCTTTCCACCTCATTTAGGATTAGAACTTGAGTGTGTCTATATTCAGTGCTGTGGATTGGCTCTTTTGGGTCACAAACATGATTGCATGACAAGTTCTATATTTTGCGATGACCATTCACGTTACCTAGATGAGTACAGTCGCAGTAATTTCGATCTTACTCTGAGACTTGTAGAATTGATCCACAGATCAGTGGCATCGGTTTTTATTCTATTTGGACACATGGTTTACCACATTGATCTATCAATGGACTTATCAGTGATAAGTTTCCAGGACAGTAGGGAGTGCTATATAAATCCTTTGTGTTGTTTGTAGTTAGTCATTGGTGAACATGAATTGTTTTCTCAAGGATGGTTGAGATGGAATTAATAAAAAATTTTGTTGTAAATCATAATATGAAAAAAACAACGAATGTCAAGTCAGTTACAGTAAGTTTGGATTTTGGTTATCTTTTAAAGAATTTGGAAGAACCTTGATTGAACCCATGGGTCTCCTTCATCATTGCGTCTTGGAACGAGTCAGTGGGTGCACCGACTGCAATTCTCTCATCTGGTGGGCCGAGACATGAGAAGCTGGATGAGGAGCAGGAGCAGCCACCAAGGACCATGCCAGAATCCATTGCGTGGGAGTTCTTTTACTCACTCCAGGAGAGAAGATGGTATCTGCCAAGACAGTGTTGTGCAACCCCTGCCAGAGGCGTTCAGCAGAGGTACTGGCAAAAAGTACTCCTTTAGAACTTCTGGGATGAAAAAGCACTTAAGGACTCGGCATAGTAGACATCTAACTCAGGCCGTCTGAAGACACGAAGAAGGCTAGACTTCAACATCTTCTGTTAACCCTCTCTACAACCAGGAGACACTGTACCATCTGAATTGCAACAGAGGTAGACTGATGTCACCCCAGCTGTGGCCAGCGTGGATGGGCAAAATCATGCCCCCTCACCTTTTTGCAGAGTAGAAGAGTGTCTGTCAGGCTGAGCAAAGGTCAGTCTGACAGACACTCTTCTTGATCAGGTCAGGCAGCCAGGTGCTAGACATGCACTAAATGTGCAGGCTCTTGGCTGTCTGAGCGGAACTTTGCCAGGGTGAGGATTTCACAGCCCTCTAGGTGTGACCTCCTCAGCCTGAGAAAAGTGCATTGAGGCCCTCCCCTCATGACAAGGGGGAGTGTCACCAATTGTCTCGAACCTGGATGCTTCATTTTTAAGCCCTGATGTGCCCAGGGCTGAGTGTCAATCAGTGACACATGGTCACAGAATGGGGTACGGTCAGCAAAACTCACTGAACTAGTCAAACTCCGTGAGGAGTGATGGACTGCTGCCTCCCTTCATTGGCCAACGAGAGGAGGCAGCAGTCCCAACTCTCTGGGGACCTCTGAGGCTTTACTCTCAGGGGCTGCAGGGCAGGTACGTTTTTTGTTTTTAAATGTTTGGTACGTGCATGTGTGTATTTATAAATGTATGAATTTGTTGTTAATAGTTGTGTGTGTGTGTGAATTCTTGGGTGTGAGGGTGAGGGAGTGAGTGTATATGTGTGCTTGCATGGACCACCCCTCCCCTTCCCTGCCAAGATTTCTGCCTGCCACTGGTAAACTGTATGTATACCAATATGGTAATATATAGCAGCGGGTGATCCAAAATAGTCATCATAGGGGAAGAAAAGTGACTCTTTTAGAGAGAAGTTGATGTCTGATCATCAATGCCAGCAGAAGAATTTTTTTTTGAACTCCAACTTCAGTTGCCTTATTTTTTTGAGTTGCACCCGAAAAAACACATTAAACCCCCCCCTAAAAAAAGTTTAAAAACAGAAGAAATATTCTTTTTAAAACCATAATTGGTTAAAATAGAAAAAGTTTATGTCCCCCCGCTAACTGTACACAATTTGACTGTCATATTGGGGTGCCGCTCGTGCAGCGTGAGGATCTCTGAACTGTGCTTGTGGCCGCCTTTGGGGAAATAACTGCAGCGGAGCCCTTTGCCTGATCTTCCTTGTGACCTGGGAGCATTTCGGCTCGGTCACCTCGGCTGGGGGAGTGTTTGATACGTCACCTGCATAGGGAGCGGGACTGCGAGGTCCAGAAGTGCTTGCGCCGTCCACCGCGCGCACCTGGTTCCTCTTCCCGCCCCCTTCTCCCTCCGACCTCCCTGAAAGGCTTCTAAACTCCTCGCGGCCCCCGCTGGCGCGGGAGCTGCTCGTGCAGCGTGAGGATCTCTGAACTGTGCTTGTGGCCGCCTTTGGGGAAATAACTGCAGCGGAGCCCTTTGCCTGATCTTCCTTGTGACCTGGGAGCATTTCGGCTCGGTCACCTCGGCTGGGGGAGTGTTTGATACGTCACCTGCATAGGGAGCGGGACTGCGAGGTCCAGAAGTGCTTGCGCCGTCCACCGCGCGCACCTGGTTCCTCTTCCCGCCCCCTTCTCTCCTCCTCTACTTTAACCCTGCCTTGAACGCGTACGCGGGACGCGCGCGAACGAGGAAGCGGGCGAAGACCGGGCCAAGAGCGGGCCCGTTTGTGCCCGTTCGTGACCGGGAGTGACCGGACCGGGCTACCCCTCTAACCTGTGTAAGCCCCATCTTGCTATCGGGGGCCATGGCTGGTAGAGATACCAGGATCAAATCATCGCTAACTGGAAGTCTCTTATAAGGGCCAACAATATCATAGACAAGGAAATTGTCATCCTGGAAAAACGCCTATCAACTGAACTTATCTCTCTTAAACGCTCATCCATAGGGCCTCTTGCTAATGCCAAAACACCTAACAGAAATAGTGAACAATCTGCTATCTTGGAGGTAACACCCCCGCCAAGAGAAGACCCTGACACCTTGGCTACCATAATTGACACTGTCGCGGATATTAATTATGTCCCCGAAAGCAATAATGTCTCTCTTTCGTCTCACCATGAAGAGAGTATTATTCAATCTAAGAGCCAAGGGGAGAGAGAAGGCGCAATTAGGAAATGGAAAAGAGTGTATAACAAAAAAGAAACTAAAACGGGAAGATCTGTAAAATCAGCCAAAGTGCGGGGCGAGCCACCCCAGATTACCAACCCCCAAGAAGTTACTCCCCCTGGGAGAGAGGTGTCCATGGAGTGGGCTGTGGACTTACTTAAATCAATTATATCACCACTAGAGGCAAAACTGGATAGGTTAAATTCTAGAATATCCAACATAGAGAAAACCACTGCCTCGATCCTAGCAACTCTTAGTAAGCCCCAATGTCAAAACACCCCGCCTATTGTTCCAATCCCTCTGGTCCCTCTACCTCCAAATCCGAATCAACCTACTATTCCCTCATTAATTAACTGTCTACCGACCCCTTCCATGCCCAGCAATACAACCGCCGAGCATGTGGCGAGTCATCAAGCCAGCCAATCTAATCCCCCAGTTCACATGGATGAGGTAAACCAGGGATCCCCGGTTAAGGAACACAATACCCCTAGACCTAGACGGCCTGATCTCCCACCAGAAGCTAACCGGTTCACAGTTATCCTAGCTGGAGTACCACCATTAGAAAAAGGGGAGACAGAAACTTTCAGTTCCTTGAAAAGCAAGATAATCAAATGGCTTAATTGGAATAGACCCCTCCCGACCCATTTACATAACGAAATCATCATGGTCAGGAGGGTCCCCTGGGTTGGTAAGACTCCCAAAATCATCAACGGAGACTGCATAACCGTTAGCTTTAGAGATCCCCGTACGGTATCCCATATATGTGCAGGCTTCAACAGATCTTTCGATTCCACCATCCAGACCCTTCCAGTTTCCTACTTCTTCCCACCAACCAATAATTACCATCAATCGAGAAGAGGGGACTGGACTGTGGTGGAACGTAGGGGCAGGCAGCGACCTTATGATACCAGACCACCTAGACAACCCCAATACGCGCCCCAATTCCACCCCTTTACGGATTATAATCGCTTTGGCTGCTTAGAAGGTCTGGAGGGAGTTGACTGACTACCCCCTGTTTCCCCTTCCCCGGAGTTGACTCTTGCCACAGTTAACAGTGAAGTTCCATCTACTGTCAAATCACCGACCCAATGCATGGAAACCGCTTCTAATTCGCCATCTATCCCACCTGGTGTCCTGAAGGTAGCTCTTCCTGTACCTCATGTCATGGGTCCTACCGATGTGGGTTATGTAACTCCTTCCATCACAGCTACCCCCACTGATATGGTACAGGCTCCCACCGATGTGGGCCATGCAACTTCTTCCATCACAGCTATCCCCACTGATATGGTACAGGCCCCTAGGCTAAAAGGATATTCAATGGCGAGTTGGAATATTGCAGGGTGGCGGCAAAAAGTTACAGCCCTGGGCTGGAGAGAGCACATCATGGACTTTGACATTTTGTATCTACAAGAAACATGGTCAGTGGAAGATATTCACTATGATGGTTTTGTCTCTTACAATTGTAATGCTGTAGAGTCTGTTATGGGGAGGGCTAAAGGCGGATTACTGATTTTACTATCTGTACACCTCCCTATACATGTAAGAAAAAGTCATTTAGTGGGGTTCCATTCGCAGATACTGGAAATAACGGTTAGCAGGGGTAGAAATATTCTATTGATTAACCACTATAATAACATCTTTGACCCTTCCAGCACCACTGTCGTGGATGAACTCGAAACTGTTATAGACTCAATTCTCTATAAATCGGCCATATCCTATGATATTATTTGTGGGGGAGACTTTAACATCAGAACTTGCCCTCTCTCTTATACAACTGCATGCGGATATGATCGGGATAATGGGGAGTATTCATTACATTTTCTACACTCCCCCTACGGTACTTCCCTTAACAACCTGATGCTAAAGTATGATGTGTCCATCCACCAACATGCCCCTGACAACGAGGGTAATTTGGCCCCTACTTTTACGGGGAGGAATACTGTTTCTATTATTGATTTTCTGCTCATCTCCACCCGGATAGTTCCGCATTGTACAGTCCCGCATATCCTGGACCTTGGACTGAGTGACCACAATGCACTAACTATGTCCATCTTCTGTGAGATTACTAGGAAGGTATTTTCCGGCAGGGTTGTTGATGACATCATCCCATGTAGGCCAAATGGGATACGCATTAAGTGGTGCGGGGAAAAATCCGAGAATTTACACCGTAGTGTTGTGAAAGCCGGTTTAAAAGTGATACTTTGTTGTCTTGAAACTGATGCCCCACCTGATTATGTCGTAAACAATTTCGAGAAATTGGGTACCATAATCAAGCAAACCCTTACTACCAAGAAGGCCCCAATTAAACGGGAAACACTGGGTTGGTTCAATCAGGCGTGCACTAAGGCGTTAAAAGCCCTTAAGCTTGCCCTTTCCATCAATCCTAGAGATAGGGAAGCAGTTAAACTCTTGAGGGCCAATTATAATATCGAATTGAAACTCAGGAAACAAGAGCTAAGAGAACTAGCCTGGGAAGATCTGAATAAAGCTGCAGCCCTCCGGGACAGCAAGCTGTTCTGGAGCACCATCAACAGTCCATTCCTCCAAAAGGAAGAATTTCCAGTCCTTACCGCCCAAGTAAGCGAAGATAGCTGGGTTTTACACTTCACAGGGATTTTTGACCCAACTGGAGAGTCTAATGATAATTTCTGTAACAATCATATCACTCCAGTTGAACCCCTGAGAATCACGACACATGAGGTGGATATGGCAATAAAGAATAGTAAAGGGGGAAAGGCACCTGGCCCTGATGGGGTGCCAATTGATCTTTATAAACATGATCTGGCCCTCTGGAGTCCATTATTAACCATAGCATTTAATGCCGCTGTGGATAACAAGACTCCCCTAAGCTGGGGTGAATCCATTATAATTCCAATCTACAAGAAGGGGGATAGAGGAGAGGCTAAGAACTACCGCCCTATCTCCCTTCTGGATTCCTCATTAAAAATCTTGAGTAGGGTCTTGTTAACACGATTGGAAGACTGGGCCACAGATAACCATATCCTCGCCCCATCCCAATATGGCTTTAGAAAGGGCCTTGGTACTATAGAACAATGTATTAACCTGAACCTTCTAATTGGTAAATACACCAAGGCCAAACCGGGATCACTATACCTGTGTTTTGCGGATCTTTCTAGCGCCTTCGATCTGGTTGACCATGCTTTGTTATGGTCAACTTTATTGGGCATGGGGGCCCCCCCTGATATTATTCACTTTTTAGCCAGACTTTATTCCAACCTATCGGCCCAAATTCGTTATGGTCCAGCGGGGGAGTGTACACGAAAGATCAAGGTAAGATCTGGCATCCGACAGGGATGTGTTTTGGCCCCGTTGCTTTTCTCGCTCTTTATTAATTCAGTTGAGCAAGATTTAAAGCAAATCCAAGCCGATGCCCCCCAAGTAGGAGGTCTTCCCATACCGGTATTACTTTATGCCGACGACACTGTTTTACTTTCCAGGACCCCTATAGGCCTCCAAAAATTGATGAATGGGTTTTATGATTTTATCCAGGGGAAGAAACTTAAAATCAATAACTCCAAAACCTTTGTTATGGTGTGTGGCAAAAAGTTAAAACATCTTAAACCCTTTTATTTTAAGGAAAACCATATTGAGACTGTTGCCAATTTTGTTATCTGGGCGTTACTTTTAATAATAAAGGTTCCTGGGTTCCAGAGCAGACAAATGTTAAAGCTAGAATGGGGAAAGCATCCCTAGGCGTCTTCCGCTTTGCCTCTAAAGTGGGAAGCCGCCGTATTGTAGATATGTTGAATATTTACAAGCACAGATGTACATCGGTAGCATTGTACGGTTCTGGGGTTTTAGCCAAGATTCCTTGGCTAAAATATGTGATTTCAACTGTTAAGGATCTGTTTGATATGGATGTGTGTAATGACCCTATTTGTATGAATTCTCTGACCAAACAGGAAGTCAAAAATGAATTTTTGCGGGTCAAATCTGATCTGCGGAAAATTACAACTAAAGAGTATTCTACCCATGTTTTCTATTATTCTTTGAAAGAAGACAGTCCTGGTATACCCATGTACCTTAATGTTATATATAGACGGTCTTATCAATTTGTACTTTCAAGACTGAGACTAGGCATAGCACATAACCTGGTTGCCTTCCCCACAATGAAATGTTACTCGGTTACCCCTTGTCCGTGTGATGGTTTAACTAAACAAAGCACACCGCACTTTCTCCTACTCTGTCCTTTGTACAAAGCTCAGCGTATTCGCTATCTTAAACCTATGTTTATGAAATATTCTACGTACACCACAGGAAATGCAATGAGGTTATTATTCTCACTTGCGAGCCCAGATTTATGTTTCTTTACTGCCACTTTTATTTTGAAATCTATCACAGCAAGACTAAGTATGGTTTTCCCTTAAATTTATGTCCAGTAATTCCTACATTTGATGCTAAAATTTTCTTGCCCAACAATATGATATGTACCTCCCCTGGTGTTGTATTTTTTTAATGTATTTTTGAATGTGCAATGTTTTAATTGTATACTTTTATGATGTTTTTTAAAAACAATCAAATAAAGTTTATAAACTGAACTGAAACTGACTGTCATATTGTCTATGCTGGACAACACTGCTTACACCATCAAGGATAGAGCATTACCTAAAAGCTCCAGATGTAATCCCTCCAGTTCCCACCAACTGGAGGAATGTCTCCTCTCCAAAAGAGACCATCTCCTTGATGAGACCAATCGTTTATTTATCCTTCCTGACATCTATGCTTTTCTCTGTCCAACCCAAAGGAGAGAGTGGAACAGCCTTCCTCAAGTGGAAAAGGTCCAGCAACCACTTTAGCTCCTTCTTGACAATGAATTGTACCATCACTATTTGGTTGAAGTCCTAGGATTGAGTTCCAGTTGGCCCAAAATGTCAATATTCATAAGTAGCTCCAGATGAAATCTTGATCAAGAAACTACCATCACTGTTGGAACTTTCTTCTTTAAGATAATGCTGTATGATCTGATTTCCTGGATCCTTTGCTCTGTAAACATTATAATTCCTATTTATTTGGTAAACAAAGTCCACATCTTGTGAGTGCTCTAAGTGAGACATTTCCTAGTGTATTATCACCTATAGCTTTGGAGAGTCTTTATAATCAATTCCTTGTCTTGCATAGACTGAATTCTTGAGGGAAGGTGGAGTAACCCGTCATCCATATACAGACAAAGAAATGACCCTTCTGTGCAGCAGCCCCACCAAAAGAACCAACCCCAGTAAACACTCTGGGAGTCTTCTTGAAGCCAAAAGGTAAAACTGTGAACTTTAGGTGCTGGTCTTCCTCTGCAAGCTACTTCTAATGACTGAGAGGAATAAGAATATGCAGAGAGGCAACTTGAATATCTAATATGATCATGAACTCCCCTGAAAAAATCCTAGGAGTTACCTTCCACAAGCAGTCGATTTTGATATGGATTTTTCTGATTCAAGAGTTGACCTTCAGATCCAGTCCTGGACGAAGGTCACGTGATGATTTATAAAACCGGTAAAAGAACTGAGTATACTCTATCTCGTTTTTCTTTTGCAGGAGTTGGAACAATTGCCTTTTTATCTTTAAAAAAGGTGAGATGCCTTCTAATAAGGCTTTTACCATTTCCCTGTTCTTTGGGGCAGGAGTTAGGATGAGACTTGAATGTGGAAGCATAGAGAGTAAGTCTACTGCATAGCTTTGCTGTACACTATTCAGCATCCATTGGTCTAAAATTTCTGCATCCCTAACAGCTTGAAATTCTGGGAAATCACTTCTTACTGGACACCATCCTCTGCTCTCCTGTTCTCTGATAGTTGGGATCTTTGCTTCTGGCCTGATGTTCGGGATGTTACTCCAGGCGTCTTGGCAGATTTCTTAGGTAAAAAAGCCTTTAATGGTAAGATCTTGATGTTTGATGCAGCGCGTTGAGGACTAATTTTTGTGGATCCAGGGGATGGGAAACCTTTGCTGTGTGAGAAAATAACCCTTTATAGATGTTTGACTACTGTGTAGTGGCTCTCACCATCCACCGAGGGGTGCTAAAATAGTACAGCTTAATTAATAATTCTGTAATTGTACTGCTAATTACAGAATCTGTATTCTGGCAACATGCTACATAGCAAGTAGCTTGCACAAACACTAGTTTAGGAACACAGTGAGTATCTAGTAACTTATTTGTCCTGATGAAGGTCATAGATCCACATGGGCTTCACCGTATGGCTTAAACATGTTGACTATCAGTACGACATAGTGTGAATATGTATCCCACAACATCCACTGACTTTTTATTTTATCAAAGGAACCTTTAATTAATTGATTTTTGGTTACTCTTTAGGTAACTCTCACTCTTGTCTTTTCTCCCCGTCCAAACAATCCAAGAGCTCCCACAATGGAACTGAGCCCATCCATAGTATTGGTTGTGGACGGAACCCTATAATGAAACATGCCGCCAAGTGTGGGTTAGTGTCCAAGTCCAAAAATAACAGAAATGTTTTTCTCTTGCCTAAACAGGCAGATTGGCAAGATTAAATTCAGGTCTACCAGCTAAACCTTTTTGTGTTAACTTTAGTGTATAGGAAGGGGGGCATAGCTGTTCACTTTTCTCTCTCTGCATTTCTGTTGAGTTGATTACACAGTTATATCAGGATTCACGGCACAAGAAGAATGCATAGAAACACGACTGCAATCTCTTTCCACTTCACCCTCTGCGGAGTGATCTGGAGACATGTTTTCTCTTTGACAATATTTTCTCTTCAATGATTAAAGAACAAATGAACATCTACTCAAGAGAAACATAAGTATGAAGGATCCAGCTTGAGAAAGCCAAGCAAAGAGTTAAAGAGTTTCAAAGAGAGTTAGTTAAAAATAAACTAGGGTAGCAACCTCCTATCCATGAACCTTCTCCTTTCATTTGTTGTATCCTCTTTTCCCACTAACAAGAAAAGAGGCCGCAGTATCCGCATACAAGTTAAAGAAGGAAGAATGATGCTCGACGTTTATCTTTTAACTTGCCGTGTCTGGCACCTTCTCCTCGCCAGTGTCAGCCTGCTGAAAGCCGAAAAGAAACACTGGTCACTTCAGAAAGGGTTCCTCGAGCGCAGCAAACGCCTCCTGGAATATACACTGCAAGGAGGAATAGTGCAGGACAGGCTCATCCTTTTATTTTTTTTTAGATTAGATTTTTTGTTAGGTGAGGGGTCATAAAAGTGGGTTCAAATTATACCGAAGCAAGATAACACGAAGTATTTTATTATAAATTAATACTGTCTCATACACGGTTAAAAAATCATGAAAGACTGGGTGTGTGATTTCTGTTATGGTACCTGGCACCTCCCCCACTGCCTTGATTAGTTCTACGCGTTTCATCAGTTACATCTATGGCCTTCTTCAGGATCTAGAAACCCATCTAGAAGCTATCTTTCCTTAAGAATTCCTCCTAAGTGGTAAGAGAAGATGGCTAGTAACCTATCTGTTAAAGCTACCTTTGAGATTCTAATATTGAATTGTGGGTCCCTGTGACATTCTGCTACAGGTGACCGGAGGGCAGAGCACACAACCTATCCCGTGCATACAGTGCAGCTCAAGAATGGTGATTTTTCGGTTGATTTCGCTATATTCCTCCTTCTGGTCTCCGCTAAGGTGAGATATATGTTCTTAGATGGTTCGGGAGGAGGAACTGAAAGTGGCTCTAAAGTTTACTTCTCCTTCCTCGAGTGAATTTATATGAACTGAAGTGAACTAGCACCACAACTTCCAGAAGGCACATTTATTTACATTCTATTAAATGAGGACTGAAACACTGGTAACAAGGAGTTATCTGCTAGCCTCAAGACTGCCACAAAATGAGTCTTTGACTCTGTTATTGTCACTTATTTAAATTAAAAATGTTGGCAATGCTGTACTGACCAATATACTTGCGATTTCTGATATTATTAAAAAATACAAAAAAGGAAAACTCATATATATAAATAAAGAATTCATATGACAAATCACCTAGCTAATCGTCATTACTTTTTACCGACTGCTCAAAATCCCACAAAACGGGTTATTAAAATAAATATCCACTAGAGGGCAGAAGCAGCCAACACATGTTTGGGAATCAGTCCGCAGGTAAATTCCTCAACCAAGATTCACTTTAGAACATACAAAGCCCCGAGCGACAAAGTGCTTTCCTTTGCAATCTGAAAGTGCAAAACAAAGACGCTGACACATAAAGCGGCCGAATGGTTTGTGAGTGTCATAATTACAGAGGAATTATTTGTGCAAAATGTATGTATTGGAGTGGAAATATGAATAATCTCTTGAGGAATAAGGAAGAAATAACCAAATTCTGAAGTGGTTGAGCCAAAAATACTTTCCATCTTGAGGGAGTGCGCAGAGGGAACGAAGAGTTGGGGTTAGTAGAAGTGTAAAGGAGGGAATGCGCAATAAAGTAAGAAATGGAAGGTTTCAGAGGTCTTCAATCTGTGGGGCGTAATCCCCAGGGGTGCTGTGGAGGCCGGGGATGGGGATCGCGTATTCCCCAGATTCACTTGTGCCTACAATCCAAATTCTTTGCTTTCATTTCGGATAAAAACAGCAGTCCTAGGCGCTAATTTAGATCATTTTCATCTCAAGATCCACTAATTGAGTCTCTTGTGCTGTGATAAGGTTCCCTGCCAGGGTGCCCTGCTTGCCTGAGTGAAATGCAAAATGTGCCTATCAGTTAATCTGCAAGTGTAAAGGGGCATTGGGAGCTGATTCTGGCTTTAATTGATCAAATCACTCCAAGCTTTGTGATGACAAAGATTTGTATTTTAGGTCTCACCTGAGCCAATGCGCTTGCGCATTGCTCCAGCAAGAATATAGTAAGGGGAAAAGAACTGTCTACCAAAACGGTGGATTAGACACAGTTCATGTAATCTATGCGCGTGCACAAACCAGCCACGTCACACAGCACCATTTGTCTGTGCCTCGCATCAGACTTCAAAGGCTGCCGCCGCCCCCCCAAATCAGACTTCAAAGGCTGCCGCTCCCCCGCCCCCGCATCAGACTTCAAAGGAATGTGCTCCCGCTCCTGCTCCCCCCCGCCACCAAAGCAATGCCAAGAGCTTGTTTTGCTTGTGTGCTTGCATCTTCCTTCATTGGCCCTGGGTGTTTTCCGTGTTCTCCCATTCAGTGCCTTCTCGACTCCGTACTTGATTGCTGTCCAAGCTCCAGCCTTCGCTGCCTCTATCATTATACACTCTTCCTGTGTTTTCCTGTTTCCCCTTGCTTTTTCCCGGCTCCATCATTCTGTGCTTTGAAACTGAACGCGCTTTGTAGCACTCAATCCTGCGTGTTCTTAGCTTCAGTCTCTGTGCTACTGCACCACATCACTCAGGGGCCCCACCATATCACTCAGGGGCACCACCACATCACTCAGGGACACCGCCACATCACTCAGGGGCACCACTCACGGGCACCACCACATGACTCTGAGACACCACCACATCACTCAGGGACTCCACCACATCACTCACAGACACCACCACATCACTCAGGGGCACCACCACATCTCTCAGGGACACACCACATCACTCAGGGACACCACCACATCACTCAGGAACACCACCACATCACTCAGGGACATCACCACATCACTCGGGAACACCACCACATCACTCAGGGACACCACCACATCACTCGGGGACACCACCACATCACTCAGGGACGCCACCTCATCACTCGGGGACACCACCACATCACTCAGGAACACCACCACATCACTCAGGGGCACGACTCAGGGACACCACCACATCAGTCAGGGACACCACCACATCACTCTAATACACCACTACATCACTCTAATACACCACCACATCACTCAGCCCAACCACATCATCACTCAGCACCACAACAGCACTGTCCTTGCTTGCTACCAATAAGCATTGCCATAGCCAATAGGACTCACATTAGGAAAGTGTAAGCTATTGGGTTTGTGAATAACAATGCTATTTATTTATATATTTGCAAAGCCAACACATATTTAAAAAAATTGTCATTTACAATACCAATAGCTCACACTTTCCTAATGCGAGACCTATTGCATTGCAAATGCTTGTTTGAATGGGAGTGCAAAGATGAACAACTAAGCTGTGCAGTGCATGCTTTTAATTTTAACTGTGTTTGCACAGCCCTTAGTACCCCTAAAGGTGCGTTGAAGGTACAGTTATGTAAAAAAAAATGGCATTACATATGCTCTGGTATTACCAAAATCTACATTTTGGAAGCACTATTTTATTGTAAAACTATATGACAGTTTTTCAGCACTTTATCTTACACTGTGTGTAACGCAAGTTTAAAGTAATGACTTACATATTTACAGTGCTTTCTGTCATAGGCTGTGACCTTGTGGCACTAAAAATGCACATCACTATTCTCCACTGCACCAACCAAGATTTAATTCTGTGGCTCTCTGGTTACACACAGACCTCTGCAGTGCATTAACTAATAAAGGTTCCACAATGTACTACCATGCATTTCCCACTGAGTAACAACTTTTTAAATTTAGTTTTCATTTACACTGCTCATTATTTTATATGTAGATACCTGATAATGAAAGACCTGAAAAGGTATATATTATTTTGGGGCTTAATCATGAGAGGCTTTCATCGCCAGAGCATCACTTTTTTTGATGTTCTGGCGGCGCAGGCATCTCCACCATACCTATGAGGCTGTGCAAAGTCACCCTGCATTGCTTTGGATGGCCTCATAGATATGGAGTAAGACTTAGTAGTGCAAGTCACTGTGTTGCCTTACTCTGCGTCAAGGAAGTGTTCCTTGGGCTTTGCGTGTGGTTCCCATGCCCCCCCGAGGCTCGGGGGCCTTAGAGGCCCCCATCATTGTACAGTCAAGCCCCAGGGGTGGTGGTCCCTGGGGCTACGGGGGGTGTGTGCCCCTCGGCTATAATACATATTTTGCCCCGGGGGTGGCGGTCCCCGGGGCAGTATGGGGGGATTGGGCCCCCCCTTCACTTTATCTGTATAAAGCCCCAGGGATTTGTCCCCCCGGGGGCTAATTTATGTTAAAGTGTGGGAGTCGTACTTTGTTTTTTTTGGGGGGGATCGGCAGGGTACGCGTACCCCTCGCGTATCCTGCGATTTAAAAAAAAACACATTTTTCTTGGGCCTTGGGGGTCCTTGTGGGACCCCCTATGCAGGCCTAGGGGGTCAGGGTGTTTCTACCCTTCCCCCTTTTTGCGTTTTTCACATATCTTTTTCTGTTTTCTTGTGCCTCGGTGTTGACAGCCACTTATCATAAAGCTCGTGCTCGGGAGGGTACAGATATATCTATGATTTTGTTTCAGTTTTTCTTAGGAACTACTGGACGGATTTACACCATTTAACAAAGAAGCGTAATCTGCAAACCAAACTCTACCTTTTTGCCAAATTTGGTGTAATTCCGTTCAGCAGTTCGGGCTGTAGCCTCACTTAAATGTCCCTATGGAAGATTGCATGGGGAAAACACGTTTTGAGACTCCCTTTTTTCTCAGCCCCCGCTTGACGAATCACACCGAAACTTTAAGGATAAGAGCGGAGCGCACCATCTTCTTGGAGAATTTCTTTAAGATTTGTCTACCGGCGCCAAAGTTATTCCAAATACAATGTTGTAGAATTCCTATGGAAACTAGGTCCTAACTATAACTACCTACTGGCAACCGCTAATAGGATATATATATATATATATACCCCAGCACTCCATGATTAAGTGCTCTCACCAGCACAAAACGCGTCGGAGGGGTGATCTTACATGCCGTGGTTGCCGTTCGCTGTGTGTGCCTCCGAGGATTAAAAAGCCTATTACTGAACTCCTCTGTGTGGTGTCCTCCCTTTCGCAGGCAAAACTGTGTGTGTAATATTGAGCGGCCTGCCTGAGCCGCGGGAAGGACCCTGCTGCGTGCTGCGCAGTCCTGCTGGGATGTTAATTACGTTCGAGCCATTGGGGCAGACGAGTGCTTTCCATCGGAACAAGCGGCAGCACAGAGCACAGCTTTCCATGTGCAGACCCACTTGGGACTTTACTTATCGTGTGGGTGTTAGAAGACAGCATCTTATTTCAAGAACAATGCCTGAACTACGATGACCAGCAGCCTCAGGAGAGGCGCGGCCCATGGGTGGAGTTAAAGTGATCATCTGGTGAGCGAAACAGCAGTCCCTAATCTCCACAACCCCAGCACTCCATGATTAAGTGCTCTCACCAGCACGAAACGCGTCGGAGGGGTGATCTTACATGCCGTGGTTGCCGTTCGCTGTGTGTGCCTCCGAGGATTAAAAAGCCTATTACTGAACTCCTCTGTGTGGTGTCCTCCCTTTCGCAGGCAAAACTGTGTGTGTAATATATATATATATATATATATATATATATATATATATATATACATATATATATATAGAGAAAACAACAGTGTATGTGGACTCTTTCTTGCATGAATTTGTTCAGGATTTACCATCTTATGTGCAAGATTCCAATGATTTTGTAAGAAAGATACGGGATATAGAGTGGGATACGGATCTGTGGCTCATTACATTAGACGTCACGTCTTTATACACTAGTATTAACCATCAAGACGGATTGCGAGCCATAGAATTCTACCTAGGACTGAGACCAATAATCATGGCTGACCATAATCGCATGTTACTTTTTATGATTTCATTTTGTTTACACCACAATTTTTTCATGTTTAACAATAGATATTACCAGCAGGTCAGGGGTGTGGCCATGGGGGCCTGTTTCTCTCCCAGTTATGCCTGTCTTCATATGGGCTACTGGGAGAGACAGGTCCTCTATGGCACGCACGCTGACATTTCCAGACGATCTATTGTTAGGTGGTATCCTTATATAGACGATGTGTTCCTAGTCTGGAAGGGCACCCGCCAAGAGGCTGAGCACTTTGTTGACCTCATTAATAGGAATGACTACAACTTGAACTTTACCTCCACCATTAGCAGGGATCAGGTGCATTTCCTAGATATGACAGTCACACCAGGAGCAGCAAAACTTGAAACCAGGCTGTATCGCATGGAGACGGCTGGAAATACAATTCTCCACGCCAGCAGCCATCATCCAGCCCACCTTATACGCAGCATTCCGTATGGCGAAATGTTGCGTACAAGACGCCTGAGTAGTACAGAAGCCCAGTGTAATCTTGCTCAGCAAGCCAGCAGGACCAGATTCTTGGCCAGGGGGTATAAGGCCGCTGTGGTGGATAGGGCCATAACTAAAGCAAATGCCCTTTCACGTGACCATGCCCTTCAGCCCAAAGTCCATAATAAGTCTATCACCACCAATGATCAACCAGTCAGATTGATTTGGGCCTACAATAGGCAACATGGAGCGCTGGGGAAAATAGTCTCCAAACATTGGAATTTGGTGAAATGTGACCCAGTGATAGGGGACAGAATATCTAATACCCCATCCATCACATACAGGAGAGCATATTCCATGCAGAATGCCCTAGTAAAATCTAGCCCAGAAGTCCTTACCAGTAAAAAATGGTTAGGGAAGAGTAAGGGCTTTAGGAAGTATTCATCCTGCAAGGCTTGCCAGCATGGATTGAACAAAACTGAATATGCAATCCCCTTCACCTCCATTGCACGTAAGATTAAAAAACAACTTACTTGTAAAAGCGAGTATGTGGTGTATGTGCTGGAGTGTCCGTGTGCCCTGCGGTATGTTGGTAGTACCAAACTGCAGGTGCACAAGAGGATACTCCAGCACATCAGGGCCATCAACACAAGTGATCCAGCATACCCGGTGGCCCGCCACTTTAAGGAACACCACAACAATGATAGTTCCCTGCTGCGCTACTATGCCATTGACTGTGTTGGTCCTCTCAAGAGAGGAGGAGATAGAGATGGGGCTTTGAGAAAAATAGAGACCAGGTATATACTGGAAATGGACTGCCGAGCTCCGGGGGGGTTGAACTCCACGGAAGACTTTTACACGTGTCTATGACAATAACATACTGCCGTGGACTCTTATCTGCTTCCCCTGTTGAGCAGTTCAATGCTCCTAAACATATAATCTTGGTGTATCTGTCTGTCTTTCTATCAAGATTTTTTGTCTTAACAGCATATAGTCTAGAGGTTCAGATGTTTTAAGTGTGTAGTGCAGCCTAGGCTTAGGTTGCACTTGGATGTACTAAGAGCTTTTTCACCTTAAAGAGAACCAGCCAGTAAGCTCTATAGAGAAAGAGTTGAAAAAAATTTCACAGATCCACACAAAATTTAAAAAACTTTCACATAAAAAAAGTGCACAGTTTAGTTCTCTTATCTCTCACTAGTCACGTAGGTACATCCGTGGTAAGGTATGGTCCAACCAGGCAATTCCAGAGCAATTTGGAGGTTTGTAGGGCAGAGGCTGCAATGGTCTCCTCTCCTTCGGAGGGGTTAACATCTCCTCTGCTCCCAAACTGTCCAGCTCAGTGTAGACATACGAGCAAACAATTCTGTGCATTAATAATGGGATGCTGCGATCTTAGTGCTATGGTTTAAATGCATTTATGCAGTGATATTATTCATGTTCACTATAGATCTCATCCCGTACCAATGGTGTTGTGTTCATATGTATATTTATTGTCAATATACTTGTACAGTCATGGTTTTAACATATATATTTATATATTTATAATACGTTATTTATGAATCTATATTTTTATATATTCGTTCAGAAATTCGTTGTTATACATGATTTTGTACATGAAGTGTATTGTATATAGTGTACATATTGAGTATGATCTTCATGACACAAATTGCACTTTGCACAAGGGTATTGATTCTGCATTATCCAGCATTGGATGTATCCAGTGATCTTTGTCTTGTACTGTTTACATAAATGCAATTGCATCTGCACTTTAATATTATCGAGTGGACTGTTGCAATAAGGTGCTAATTCAGGGATTATCCCATGATGTTTGTTGCTCAAAATCTTTTGTCCATGTCTATGATGTAGCGCAACACGTGGCCATAACCTACCTATCAGAATGTATTTTCACTGAGCACTAGCACTTTAAAAATTGCCTCTTCCCCAGCGTGCGTCATGTGATCAAGGCCTCTGCTCACTGCACCTGAGGCGTCCTCTCTTCTTCCTGCGCAGCGGTTTCCAGTACTGGGCTCCGGGCGAGAGGCAGCAGGGATTGTTTCATATATATATATATATATATATATATATATATATATATATATATATATATATATATATATATATATATATATATCCAACACACATCCTCCTGATCACAGAAAAGGAGTGCGCCCGACCAGACTTCAGGGTTAACAGGTACTCTTTATTGGATAAAACGGCAGCCCAATTCACAGTCCTTTCCTTCCTAACGCGTTTCAACTACATCAGTAGTCTTGATCACAGGGTGAGCTGCATTACGGGATTCTGCAGCGTAGTTACCTCCTTACGGGGCGCTTAACCGTGCGTTCACCGGTGCGCGCCCCGGGAGCGCTACGGGGCAAAAAAAAAAATATTACATAATTATACAATATAAAATTAGTTAAAATGTTTTTTACTTTTTATACCTATAGAGAAATGCTATTAAAAAACCATTGAAATTCACTGAAAAAACCATAGGTTTCACACCAGTTCTAGTTAGGAATTCGCATTTAAAAAACCTATTAAATTCACTGAAAATAAAGGGGAGACTGTTTCAATTCGAAGTGCACCCTGGGAACTGGAGTATTACAGGACCGCACGAAGAGGGAGTGGTCTGTGAAAAAACCATAGGTTTGACACCAGTTATAGTTTTGAGTGATGTCACTGACCATGTCATGAGTGATGTAATATGTGATGTCATCAGCAGTCCATTACACGCGCAAGTTATAGTGAGTCCAATATATATATATATATATATATATATATATATATATATATATATATATATATATATATATATATATATATATATATATATATATATATATATATATATATATATATATATATATATATATATATATATCCTACTGCCCAATAGGTAGTTATAGTTAGGACCAAGTTTCCATAGGAAGAACATTTTTTGTTTTGCTTATAACTTTGGCGTCGGTTGATGAATCTTCATGAAATTTTCAACACTAATTCTATGTTCATATCAACTCCTATGTGTAAAGTTTGGGGGTGATTGGTCATGGGGGGGCCGAGATAAAAGGGGGTCCCAAAACGTGTTTTCTCCATGTTAATTTCAATAGGAAACTTTAGGCAAGGCTACAGGTCGAACGGGTGAATGGAATTACCCCAAATTTGGCAGGGAGAAGCGTCTTGGTCTAGAAAGCACACCTTTGTTTATTTGGTGTAAATCTGTTCAGAAGTTTTGGAGAAATATTGAAATTTACAGATATCTATATTTGGGAATTCTGCCATCCGATTATTTGAGGCGTTACGAGCACGAGCTTGCTGCTTATTGGTTGCACTGTAAACTCTGTGGGGAAGCGCGAAGCGAAGTAGTCACTCCTACCGGTCTGAAAGTGCGGTGTTGCTCAGAGTGAAATGGTGCTGAGATGATATGCTGCTACACTTTGGTATGAAACCGAGAGCCTAAACCGTGAGCTCATTGCTGTAAAGTGATGTGCTCTGGTCTTTGTAGCATATGTGTGCAAGTAGTGTTGGTAGGCGTTTATACCGTACAGGGAGTGGGAAGGGAACTACTGACTGCTATAGTGCGTTTATACTATACCGGAAGCAGGAAGTGAAGTACTCACGGCTTCCGATGTGAAGACTTTTTTTTCCAACGTTCTTGATTGACAGTAATAAACACATTTACAGCGTATATGTTGTTTGTCATTCCTCACTCATATACAATACTCATAAAATTTAGATAATGGTGTCATTGGCATATTTAGCATATTCATAGCGTCGTCTAATCTCGGTCCTTAAATAATAACATGTCTATTTTACAATAAATGGCACTCTCACTGTGTTTCTAACTAATGTCTTCAGATATGGCGTCCAATCCCACCAGGGTTGTTGCGGCGCCAGGGTCACTGTCCTGCATGTGTGGTGTAAACTAGGGCCCTGAGGATGAGGGAGTTGTGGTCTGAGTTGTGATGGAGAATTTGAAAATGGATGCATGGCATTTCATCTCTATTCTCATCCCACATCGGCGGGCACGATGCCTGATTTGTATGAGATGTAACAGTATCTTGAAGGGAGGAGATGTATACCTTGTAGGGCCCCAAATGTCTTTAGGGCGTGCGGGCTTGGTAATGTGGTTGAGTATATCTCACTGTTTGTGTTGCAGTAGGCTAAGCTGTTCAGCCAACCCTGTAATGTGGGAGACATCCTGGTTTCCCAGTGTAGTGCAATCTCTCATTTTTCCAACCTAAGGTCAAGGGCCTCCAATTTCCGAACTTATTTAGGGAAGTTCACTGTGTAGCCTAATAGTGCCACCACCGGGATAGGAACCAATACGAGTCCGAGCATGGCACCCAGGGAGGAGTATACTATCTCCCAATATGAGCTTATGTTGGGGCAGGTCCAGGTTAGGTGAGCAAAATGAGTTTGAGGGGCACCGCATTTCCTGCATGTGTGTGGTCTGCTAAGGTCTATTTTATGTATCTTGGCTGGAGTCATGTATATTCTATATAAAAACTTATAATGTAATAGTTTATGTAGACTATTTAAAGATATGTTCCTGGTGGCTTTACAGAAGATTTCCCATTGCTGCTCCGTGATCGGGAGACCCAAGTCGGCCTCCCGTTCCCTCCGCAATCTATCATCAGAGACGGGGATTTGCGTGGCGCAGGCCTTGTATAGCTTAGATATGATGTGTACTCTGCTCTTGGTTTCTATGATAAGGGAAAATGGTGCGAACGAGGCAGGATCCAATGGGCAGCCATCGATGAAGGCTTGTAGTGCCGAATATAGGTGATTAAGAACAAACTTATCCATGAACGTGACCTCTTGAAAACGAGCGTCCTCCGTGGCTGAGAAAATGTGACCACCTGGGTATAAACCACCCACCGTTAAAATATTAAACGTAGTCAGTGTACGTTGTACAAGTGTCTCACCTGTAAGGGGTAGCCATCGGGCATTGGGGAGCAGTAGAGCAGATGAAGATAAAACCGGTGTTCAAGTATATCATTGCAGTTTGCTCAATGCCCAACTAGTGTTTGATACCATTTGGATATCAACAGGGTCCCTTGGCTCGCCCTTGGGTAGGATCGCTTCCAGCCTGCCAGGGATGACAAAGTCTGCCTCGGGGTGGAAACATGGAATCCTAGCATCTGTGTGATACCAGGCATAAGCAAAGCCACATTGCGCAACTAGATAATATAAATAAAAATCTGGTACTCCGAAAACGCCCCTATCATATGGTATGGTAAGTATCCGCCAGCTGACACGTGGTTGCTTTCCGCCCCAGACCAGTCAGATGAGATGGGAACGTATCGAGAGAAAGAGACCCTTTGTGAGGGGGATGGGTATATTGTTAAAAAGATATAAGAATTTAGGCATGACTACCATTTTGATAATGGCGATTCTGCCTGCAATGAACAGTGGGAGACAAAGCCATTTCTCCACTTGTCTTCCCAAAGCCTCCACCGCTCGTCTGTAATTAAGTCAAATAATGTGAACCGGGTCCAGGTGTACGTGGACACCCAGGTATTTAACGGAATTAGAACACCACTCAGGTGGGAATTCAGAAACCCATGGGGTTGTGCAAGACGTTAAAGGAAAAATAATGGATTTCTGCCAGTTAATTCCTATGCCGGAGTGCTGGCCAAACCTGATGATCTCTCTGAGAAGCTGATCTAAATTGAGGTGGGGTTCTCTGACGTAAAATATCGTATCATCAGCCTAAAGTGAAACCAATAGAGGGCCCGTTTTAAACTGCAGCCTTCTGTGTAGATATCACTCTTGGAAGTGTCGTATTAATGAATCCATCGCTAGAATAAATAGTAGTGGTGATAGAGGGCAACCCTGGCACGTGCCACGAGATAGTGAAAATGATCTTGACGGTGTGCCATTTGCACGGAGCCTTGGCGTTGGCCGACTATATAATACGTTTGTAGTAGCTATTATGCCCGCCGGTACCGGTGTGAAGACTTGGGGATCAAACCAAGGTGATTGCTGTAAAGGGATGGGCTCTGGCCGCTGTAGTATGTGTGTTCAAGTAGTGCTAGTAGGAGTTTATACCATACAGGGAGTGGGAAGCGAACTACTGACCGCTACAGTGTGTTTATACTATACCAGAAGTGAAGTACTCACGCCTACTGGTGTGAAGATTCGGGGAGGAAACCGAGCTAATTGCTGTAAAGTGATGGGCTATGGGCGCTGTAGGATACTAGCCGCTGTAGTATAACTGTGTAAGTAGTGTTAGTATGCGTTTATAGTATATAGGGAGTGGGTAGCAAACTACTTTCTCCTGCTGGTCTGAAGACTCGTGGATTAAATCGTGAGCCTAAATCGTGAGCTCATTGCTGTAAAGTGATGTGCTCTGGGCGCTGTAGTATAACTGTGGAAGTAGTGTTAGTTTGCGTTTATATAATACATCGAGTGGGAAGCAAACTACTCGCCCCTTTCGGTCTCAAGACTCCTGGATGAAACCATGAGCTCATTGCTGTAAAGTCATGTGCTCTGTGTAGTATTCCAATGTAAGTCATAGTAGAATGTTAGTATGTAATTCTACTAGAATGTAAGTATATAATGATAGAATGTAGGGCTGTCATGAGGGGAGCCTTGAAGAGTTTGTACACGGTGCTGGAGAAGACAGTTGCCTTGCTGTCTGCTCCTGTTGGTGGGTGTTTAAGGTGTCTTGTTTTCCTGAAATAAATCTACTTATCGGATCCACTGCTGTCTGCCTCTTCACTACATACATTTCTCGACGAGCGTGAGAAGGAAAAAAGAAGGCAGCACTCACCAATACTTCAAAGTTGCTTACTTTGTGCTGAAGACCCATTTTATTCCTGTAGCTGTTTCTACTCACCCAGGGTCATCGCCTCATTGAACTATGCCATCCGACATCTGGTAGGATTTATATTTTAGATTTTGCGCTTCTCTGCCTCTTCACTTCACGCTGGTCGCTGTACTACACATGTGTAAGTAGTGTTAGTATGCGTATACTATCCAATGCATCATGGTCCCAGGGAGCGCGACCTCCCAGGCGCAGCTCATACAATGTCCCGGGGTGTGCATCCGCGAGACATTTATGTTTGCTATTAGAGGGCGGGTGCTTGGCTTTCACACTGTGATAGCAAATCCTTGTTTGACTAGTTGAAGCGAGAGGAGGAAAACCTTGTATCGCTTTAATAGAGCGGATCCGGATGGTAAAAATGGAGAGAAAAAAAGAAGAAGCAGGGTCTCACCCGTTCATTTAAATGAGGTCTCTGGTGGATAATGTTCCGTGGCCAATCTTATTATTATATTGCGGGGTCTCTGTAGGACTGGGGATCTTAATGTCACATGAAAATTAGGCGGCGGGAGGGCACAGAGACGTTTTGCAGCCTAGGGGATCGCCATCTCCCGGGTATTGTTTACTAATTGTTCGGGGGGGGGGGCTTCGAGACCAACTGAAGTCCGGGGATCACCACCCTCCGAGGCTTTACTGAAATATGCAGGGTGGGCCTCGGCAGTCCCTGAAGCCTCGGTGGTCCTAGGCAGTGCCTTATTGGTTCTGTAATCACACTGGCAGTACTCATGGTGTTATAAAGTGATACACTCATAGAACCCTTGCAGTTGTAGAATTACCCAGGCTTCATTTTTGTGATAGTCTGTTGGTTTATATTTGGTAGGTGCACCACAAAATTACAAATGTTTTCCCTCATATCCTCCTATAAACAGACACTTTTCATGATAAACTACAGACAAGTGTTGTCAGAAAAAGAAGACCTATACACTCATTTATTGGAAAAAAATAACCTTTATTAAAACAACACAAATAAATGGAAACACAAGTTTATTAGAACAAACAACAGTATAACATGAAATACGTGGGTGGGACTCCTCCGGAAGCAGCGTACAAAACCTGCAAGACAAAAATGAAACATAAGTATGTGTGCCATGTGGGAGAGGAAAAGAAAAGTAGTCCGAATGAAAGAAAGATAGTGAGAATGGGAGGGAGAGGGAGTGGATGGAAGGGAGAAGGGGAGGGAGAGTCAAAAGAACAGAGGGAGGAGTAGACAGAGCGTTGGCCTACTGCGCTCAGGCCTCAGTGTTTACCTTCCGCCACACGTTTGTCTAGGACGCTGGGGTCCGCGAGAAAGAGTGTGGTCCAGTAAGTCCTTAAAATGAAACATATGAATGAGGCCAGAGATTACATTATTAGCTATGAGAGCATCAATTGCCTGCACCTGTGCACCCAGGGTGCTGCACCAGAGCACCGTCCCCCACACTGTGCTCAATTGTAGGTCCTGTGCACCGAGGCTTCACTGATACCCACCACTATTGGTGTGTCCAACGACATGTTGGTGCAAGCTCCGAGTCCAGGGTACCTTTGTTGGGTGGGAGAGCAGGTCTCCGGTCTTGATACCACGATGGAAGGCGTCAGAATGCCAAGGGCATCATCACGGGGTGAGCAGCCGCTCCAAGCATTTTTGCTCAATCAATTCAGTGTCTGAAAAGGGAGAAATAATTTAATGGTGGAAACGTCTGGAAGTAAATGAAGGTTTATTTCAAGCTTAATAAATAACACCAGTTGAGTGCATCCTTCATTTTTGAAATACGATCTACCAACTGTTAGTTGTAATCGTGGTTCAAATAGGAGTTGGAGTCCTCAAGAATACACAAGGTTAAATAATAATATGTTATACCAACGTTCACATACAAAGGAACAGAACGCATGCTAGCAGCATAATGTGCGCATGTAATGCAGCGGCGGAAGCCTGTATACGTGTACACTTAGTAATGAGCTCAGTACAGTACCCTAAAAGCCAATGCCACGTGTCTGTAGGGCAGCTCTGCCCGCTGGCTCAGGCCTACAAGACGGTCCAGCAGGTCCTTAAAATGAGACAGACATGTGACTGAATGAGGTCAGAGATCACAACATTACGAACAGCAACATCGCTTGTTTGCACCTGCGCACACATGCTGATGCACCCCACCTGCAGCACTGCGCTTAAGACGTGTCTGTAGGACAGGGTTGCCCGCTGGTTGAGGCCTACAGTACGGCCCAGCAGGTCCATAAAATGAGACAGACGTGATTGAATATAGGTCAGAGATCACATCATTACGCACGGCAATATCGCTGGTTTGCACCTGCGCACTCAGGCTGATGCACCTCACCCCTCCCACAGCACTTTGCTCAACACGTGTCTGTAGGGCAGCCCTGCCTGCTGGCTCAGGCCTACAGTATGGTCCAGCAGGTCTTTAAAATGAGACAGAGATGTGACTTAATGAGGTCAGAGATCACATCATTACGCAGGGCAACGTCGCTTGTTCGCACCTGCGCACTCAGGTTGATGCAGCCCACCCCTCCCACAGCACCGCACTCAATTGGAGCTGCTGTGCACCCAGGCTCCACTGCTCACCTGCTGTCATTGTTGTGTGTGCAAAGACTACGGGCAGCAGTGTTTACAATTCAGTTGCAGTGTTGATTGCAGGATGGTGTACACCTCATGGATCCCTTTCGAAACAAGACAGGCAGTAGGGTTCACAATTTAGAGCCAGTGTTGATTGCCAGGATGGTGTACACCTCATGGATCCCTTTTTTAATTGTGCATTGTGATATGCAATGTGGATGCGGCCATATGACCTGAGGCAGTGTGGAAGAACTGGGACATGTGGCGTTGTTGTTATCCTATTTATATATACGCGAAGTGGGCTGGCCTTGTGTATGCCAGGTCAGCGTAGGGGTGTGAATAAATGTTCTGGGAATCTGGGAGTTGTTCAGTTCCTGCCTGGCCAGGAAGTGTACTTTTGTGTGTTTCTTTGGCAGTTTTGATGTCGCAGAATGCACAATTTACATTAATGTAGCATGTATCGGGAGGGCGGCAACGCTCGCTAATGAGATGCTGTTCAAAAAGATTGAATAGCGAACATCACATGTCGTTGTCAAGGTTGTGGATATGCGCAGACATGCATGTCAATGGTCTGAGGTATTATTGAAAGTGTTGCTATCTCGAAGCGTACACATGTGAATGTGCTCGGATGGAGGGAGGATCAGCAGTGAGGCTACGTCATACACAGTGATAACGCTCATTACAGTCAAGCAATGTATGCCAAACATGAATCTGAAAGTCTCACATATAACACACTACTATATTGGTAAAGCCTGACAACAGAGCGTACAGCAATACAAATCTACACATTACTGTTTACTGTTTGTCACAGGTGATCTAGGATGTGAACTCTGCCCGTGGCTGATGATACTTCTTAGAGCCACCAATAACCAGTTCGAAAGGCAGCACAATAATGTGCACACACACACACCAGGGGCATTGTGTAACACACATTTGTTTTTTGATGTAACGTTTGAGATGCATGGCCATCACACGTAGAAGGCTAATGTACAGACCATGAATATTGATCAAGATGATCGTTGCATGTTGTGTGTAGTATAAGATATGTGTGTACAGCAAAAAACTTTTCAAAAAAGCTCTCTAAGCAGAAGAGGTGTCTCTCATCAAATGCTGTAGAGAGAATGACTAAAATGGGTGGGGTCGTCCAACTGTTATGAAGCAATAAAATACTTTTTTTTGAGGTCACATCGCAATCGCGCACCAAGTGTGCCTGGAGGCCGCACCCAATGCGATTTTGAGAAAATATATTTATCATAATATAAGTTTATTACAGTTAGAAATACATATCAATGTTTTAAATATTTTAGATTATTGCTTGCTCTCATATACTACCAGGCACAACACAATTCGTCTGTGACATAACACAGTGCATGGCGGTGTGCACTCGTCGCATAAACAACGCCCAGCGGGCATGACCCCATACCTACATGACGTAATGCGTGACTTGGTACTGCGTACCCGTCGGATACCAAAGTAGCAGCTATATATAATTTTACGCGGGACGCAGTGCCATGAACCCGTCGGATACAAAATGTGCATCATTTACGAGTTTAGCAATATGGTGGATCGGATTCACGTTGTGACGGAGCTTGGGACGCTACCGGTATGGGAGTGCAGTGTTCTCAAAAAAGGGTACATATTTTTGAGGGAAGATATAAAACATTACATAACTTTTAAAGTTAAAAAAAAGAAGTATAATAGAGTTCCAAAATATTGAAAAAATATAGGTTTCATAAACATTGAAATATAAAATGAACTTTTTAAAAACTTTTGAAATTTACTGAAAAAAACATAGGTTTTACAGACATTATAGTTAGGTTTTAGCATCAGCTGGGACGTGTCGGGCACCTAGCTGTTCCCCCCTCTAGGGATGATTCCCATTTTCTGTCTGATTAAAGGACTTATTTGTCACCATGGGACAATGGGGGATGTAATTCAGCCTCTTTTGGGGGGTTTAAATGGGTGGGGCTGGGTTTCACTAGGGGTGTTCTTGATGTTAAACTTTAAACGTGAAATTCCTTCTTTCCTCTCCTCCTCCTTCACTTAGCTGGTCTCCACATCATCCACAGCCCCGCAGAAGACCCCCAACAAAGGGGAAGTATATGACGTTTACAGACCAGGTGCAGGACCGCTGTACAAATCCTTAACATAACATAACATAGACTAAAATTCATTGCATGGAAAGTCCGTGGGCTGAATGATGAATGCAAAGTGGGATTAGTAGCCACACATCTAGACCGTCACGGGCAAACGTATGCTTTCTGCAAGAACTACACCTAACTGAGCACATGCGTGAGAGCCTGCGTGCAGGGTGGATAGGTGAAAAGCATACAGCGTGATATTCGAATTATGCGTGGGCCATGCTCATTAGGAAGGGACTTCACTGGTGCATGCGCATGCCATATGCGACAAACCTGAAAGATACATGACGCAGGCGGACGCATTTAGGGGACATCCCATCAGGTTGCTTTGCTATACGGCCCCAATGCTGATGAGCCGGAATTCTTTGCAGAAATCTGGAGACTAGCGGACACTCTCGGTCCGGGCGCGATACTATGGGGAGGGGACTAGAACGTAGTACTTAATTCTAGGAAAGACAGATCATGCTAATCCTGCCGCCCTCACCCTAGAGCAGCAGTGCAGCTTCACGCATTCCATTATAGCAGATAACAACCCAAACAGAAAACAGGGCACCTGCGTGTCCTCAGCGGGATCCCATCTAGTAAAAAATTGACTACTGGCTGACCTCTCACGATGCGACGGCTTAGATCGTTGAGGTGGCTCTCCTGTCCTGGACCCTCTTTGATCACTCCCTGGGTTTGACCACATTGGGCCTCCTTGACTACTCAACCAGGGCTTTTAGCTGGAGGCTCCCTCCTGGAGCTCTATGTGACCAGGTGTTCGGGTATACCATTAGAAAGTCCATTGCTGAATACATTGTGCTTAACGAGGGCACGGTCAACTCTCCCTCAACCTTATAAGAAGCATTCAATACTATCATAGGGGGGAATGCATCACCAAGGAGGCTGGAGTATTGCACTCGCTGCGAGAGGACCTTAAGCAACTTGAAAAAGAAATACAGGCCTTAGAACAAGATTTCTTCAATACTAAAAATGAGCACTCGCTACGTCAAATCAGAGGAAAAATAGGTGACTACGAGGAAGCAGCAACACGTAAAACCCACTATCTTGGCAGGGAAACCAGGGCCTGGAAATATGGAGAGGGTGACCGTGCAGGCAAGACACTGGCGGACCTCCTTCTGAAGTCCCTGGCCAGCGACTATGTATCGAAGTTACGCACATATTAAAGTGATCTTGTAGTGGGACAGGCGGCTGTTCAATCTGAAATGGTCTCTTTCTGCTCATATATACTGATGCTAGCCCTCAATCAAACAACACCCTTTTCCAAGAGTTTTTAAACTTACTTAATTGATATGTCAAAAAATAAATCTTTAAAATCCAATTGTATATGCAGCAGGAATTGCAGACAAAGAGAGTGATCCTTTCATCTTGAAATCTGAATGAAAAGTGACCAGGGGATGGACAAAGCAATAGGAGGAGCGTTCTGGACAGCAAGAGTAAATTGGAGTCTCTGTGGCACTTCCTTCCTGTTAAAAAAAGTAACATTTAAAAAAGTGAGATTTGTGCTAAAATAACTATTTGAGCCATCCGTTCAGGTAAAATATTCTCTCAAAAAGGTATTTTTTAGTTGATTTATCTGCTTCTGGAGTAGAAAATCTTCCCAAGAAGCAGGTAAGACAGCTCGCAATAATCCGCAGGAAAAAATGACCCCAGAAGGCTGCCGGGTAACCGGAAATCTCACCAGCGGCTGCCTAATTTCACTTGCACTCGCAAGGTCGCTTGATAGAACCTGGCTTTGTTGCTGTTGTAGTTGCATTCCTCAAACGGGAGTAAAATTCTGGCACACGGCAATTGATGGAATTTGGCAGGAACTCTGGGTTACAAGAGTAACGCTGAGTTAACAAATTGTGCAATTCCGCGAGCGACATGTTGTAGAGTGCAGTGGCATGTTGTAGAGTGAAATGGTGTGCAGTGACGGAGAGTGGAGTGGAGTGACGGAAAGTGGAGTGGTGTATCGTAGAGTGGAGTGACGGAGTGTCGTCCTGTAGGAACTAGTGGTGTATCGAGTGGAGTAGAGTGGCGTGTCATAGAACGCCTTTTTATCATATGTACTTTTCATTTTTATTCAATAGGTATAGTGCTCCTAGATAGTTTTGAGGAAGTACCACTGTACTCTGTAAACCTTTTTTCAATGTATAAAACATATAAAATAATAAAAACACTTTTCTCTAACTCTACTGAGTTTTCTAAAGCACCTCAATTCTTTCTATCCATTCCAAAAACAGTAATAAGCTATATTTCCAGTTGAATCCCAAAGCAAATCTAAATCCGTTCAGCTATTTTGTCACTACGTTTGAGTAAAGAGTCTATGGAAAATGCATTGGTGGAAAAATATGTTTTGCAAACCACCTTTTTTCTTTGCACCCCCCTTAACTAATCACCACAAAAATTTGCATCATCAGCCAATTTAGAAAAAGGAATAGGTTTCAAAGTTTTGTGGAGATTCATCAAAAGGTGGCAAAGTTATTACCAATCAAACATCTGAGGAATTCCAAACACTCGTAATCCTAACTATAACTACAGAGTGGCCATTGCCACTCTGTAATTATAGTTAGGATTACGAGTGTTAGGATTTCCTCAGATTTTTGATTGGTAATAGTACACACACACACATATATATATATATATATATATATATATATATATATATATATATATATATATATATATATATATATATATATATATATACACTGAAAAAACCATAGGTTATAGACCATATATAGTTAGGGATTAGCATTTAAAAACCTTATTTTACTCGCATAAAACCATTGAAATTCGCATATATAGTTAGTTGCGCTAACTATATATCGCGCACCCGCAATCCACTGCTGATGATGTCACATATTACATCATTCATGACATGGTCAGTGACATCACTGATGACATCATTGATGACATCTCAAATGACATCACTGATGACATCACTGATGACATCAATGATGACATCAATGATGACATCTTAAATGACATCACTGATGACATCTCATTTGACATTACTGATCACATCAATGATGACATCATTCATGTGATAATACGATGAACCTCTTCAGACTCTAATATAACCTTACATACACTCAGTGTAAACAGACACTCACAGACTGTCACTCATCCATGAAGTTACTCACACACCTAGTCAGTCATGCAAAGAATCAATCACATCTCCATTTCCTCAACTATACAGTTATACACACCTTACTTATTCGAACATATACTAACACATATTTACTCTTTTATACAATCCCTGATACAAGTTCACAATGATCCATACAGCCACTCACACATTCACTGGCTCTTATGCACAGTTATTTATATATGTGAACTCTCACATGTACTGTGTTTTACATATGTACTTACTTTGACATGTAGCACTGAGATATCCATTCACTCACCAATACACTCTTGCACACAGTCAACCGCTCATACAGCTGTCTCCACATGCAGTTTTGAACCCATAGATCTAGTAAATAAACTGTTCACACATGTATGCACAGTCACACACCTCCCAGCCACCCCCACACACACACTCACTCTTCCATACAAATACTTGGGCAACCAATCAATAACCCATACAGTTACTCATATAGCTACTGATCAACACATGCAGCAGTTCATAGAACAATCGTAGGTAACGGGATGCACACCTTGTTTATATCCTCTCAACATTTTAATCCAAAGTTTTAACTGTGTCCATCTTTTTGCGTGCAGACTTCTGTAGTGTAATGCCCAAACACACTTTTGTAAACATAACACCATATTTAAGCGCTTGTATGCGCCTATCCGTCGCACAGCATTCTCCTGCCTCTTCTGGCAATATTTCCAACAAGTATACCAATATTTTTTCTCAGTTATTCCTCATTGACAATTGATCCATACATCCTGCTTAACATATCTTTGCTTATTTCTCAAACGGAGTGTTCATGCCATTTTCCAGGTTTCTCATGTTACCACTGTGTCCATCCGGACCTCTTTGTAAAAACACGAATGAAGCATTCTTCGTTCAGGGCAGTGTTTATTTGTAAAAAACCCAATGCATTTCGTGCATTATATGCACTTCTTCAGGGGTCACTATTAAAAAAACAGTAAACAAGCATCACATTATAAAATTCTTTGTTGTGTAACACTGCCCTGAACGAAGAATGCTTCATTCGTGTTTTTACAAAGAGGTCCGGATGGACACAGTGGTAACATGAGAAACCTGGAAAATGGCATGAACACTCCGTTTGAGAAATAAGCAAAGATATGTTAAGCAGGATGTATGGATCAATTGTCAATGAGGAATAACTGAGAAAAAATATTGGTATACTTGTTGGAAATATTGCCAGAAGAGGCAGGAGAATGCTGTGCGACGGATAGGCGCATACAAGCGCTTAAATATGGTGTTATGTTTACAAAAGTGTGTTTGGGCATTACACTACAGAAGTCTGCACGCAAAAAGATGGACACAGTTAAAACTTTGGATTAAAATGTTGAGAGGATATAAACAAGGTGTGCATCCCGTTACCTACGATTGTTGACTCACAAAGAATGCCCTTCCACGGGAGTGCACCCAAATGATTCAGACTATTATAACAAACAAGAGAAGATCGTTTCATATTTAAACTCATTCGGACTTAACATCGTGATTCTGAAAGGACAGGGTTCATTTGATTAAGATGAGGACGTTTCACATTATATGTTAAAGTTTCATGTTTATGAATTTACAGATCGGAATTATATATGTTGATGCATGGGATTATGGGGCATGTAGTTTCTGAGCACCATGGCATAGGACGTCACCTATTGATACACAGAACACGTGCAATCATTTAAATTCATGTGATTAGTGGGCGGGCAAACAACGAAGGCTTTAAGGCAGTGACCTTGAGGGAGGGTTATAGTGAAGAGCTACAGCCGCTAGAGAGAGGAACAAATGCTTTTAAACAGTTCAGCGCAGGTATGTAAGCAGAGTGCTACGAGCATTGTATTGAATGTAATGATTGAGGCTAAAGGTTTGCCATTTGCGCTAATGACAATAAGTATTGAATTTCCTGAGAAGTGAGTTTTAAAACAAGAGATTCAGAATGTTAATTTTCTGAGTAAGTTGGGAAGAGGGGAAAGGTTAAGCGGCAGTATGTAGCCTCGAGCACCAGGTTTACGGTCATTTCTTGTAAACGTGATTAGCGAGCCCATAACCAAAGAGATTAATAGTAGGCTGCCAGGGTAGTCCTCTTGCAGTTTTAACATGATGAGGAAACAGTGATATACGGGATAGAGTACAGAGTTGCGCATCGTCATTAGGTGTTATTTTTAATGCATATGTACACAACAAAGAATTTTATAATGTGATGCTTGTTTACTGTTTTTTTAATAGTGACCCCTGAAGAAGTGCATATAATGCACGAAATGCATTGGGTTTTTTACAAATAAACACTGCCCTGAACGAAGAATGCTTCATTCGTGTTTTTACAAAGAGGTCCGGATGGACACAGTGGTAACATGAGAAACCTGGAAAATGGCATGAACACTCCGTTTGAGAAATAAGCAAAGATATGTTAAGCAGGATGTATGGATCAATTGTCAATGTTGGAAATATTGCCAGAAGAGGCAGGAGAATGCTGTGCGACGGATAGGCGCATACAAGCGCTTAAATATGGTGCAGTTCATAGAACAACAGATATAATGATGCACAAATTAAGACAGTTTAGTCACTAACCCATGCACTCAGTGAGACACATTTAATCACTCTCTCATACACCTACTAAATCCTTCATCCAGACACTTATACATCCACTCATTCTTCAATATGTAAGACATATTTTAACTTTACAGAAACATACAGTCACTGGATGATGTCATCAGTGATGTCATCAGTGATGTCACTGACCATGTCATGAATGATGTAATATGTGACATCATCAGCAGTGGATTGCGGGTGCGCGATATATAGTTAGCGCAACTAACTATATATGCGAATTTCAATGGTTTTATGCGAGTAAAATAAGGTTTTTAAATGCTAATCCCTAACTATATATGGTCTATAACCTATGGTTTTTTCAGTGAATTTTCAAGGTTTTGTAAATGCTAATTCCTAACTATATATGGTCTATAACCTATGGTTTTTTCAGTGAATTTCAATGGTTTTTTAATAGCAAATATCAAATGCTGTCAAATGTCAAGTACATGATAGGTAAAAACATGTTTGTGTTTATGCACGCTGATGTGCTTTGAACGCTGCCCCCCCCCCTCTTTTCTCTTAGGAGTACTCTCTCTTTGCAGATAGTGAAGGGTAGTTAACGCAGGCCTTTGCCCCCGTTGTAATCCGCCGTGCCTGCTTCTCTCTCCATTTGATTGATTGTTATCCAAGCATTTAATGTTTTTGAATTGGTTCTCTTTGGTTCATTCTGTATTTACAAACAAGCACAGAGTCGCAATACTCTGTTTAGTCTTTGCAGATAGTGAAAAATCGTTTAAAAAAACAAAAGGAATCGAGCAAAATCAGTAGGCCACTAATGGGATCTGTTTTTGACCTCGCTAAAATAGAAACATTAAGAACAACCCCTCATGAGAAATACGAAACTAGTAAGATGAACTTAGCTCCACACCATGATGGCTGCAAGACAGCTCGACTCCGCCGCCCACCCCACCCCACCCAAAATAACGACAAACCCTATGCAAATATTATAAAAATATACAACACACCAGCAAAGTAACAGGGTAAAACGTTTTATTAAATAACTATATACATGACAGCCTGCTGCAACATCAATCCAAATGCCTTTTGGTGACTCTTCCATTGTGAACATTGTCCCACAATCCGTTTGACCTGAAACGATTACACAAATAAAACATTTGTGAGTTTTAAATTTCCGGAGAAGTATAATTCACCAATAGTTTTCTCTGTAGATCTTTTTCCATTAACAATCCCAGTTCCATCACCCGCCCAGGATATCACTACTGTTAGTTGTCATTGTTGCTTCTGTTTTAATAAAAAATGTTTTAAGGTGTTTACTGTTTTTGTTGCGATGTATATATTTATAAGTTATTAAAGTGTTATAATCCTACTATTTTTTTTATCGATTATTGCTGTTTGAGATATTCCCTATCTACAAACAGAGAAGAATAGAAATATTCTGTCTCCCTTTGCATATAGTGAAGGATAGGTAATGCGGACTTTTGTCCCCCGTTGTAATCCGTCATGCCTGATTGATTGATTGGCTGGAAATTTATTGTTCAAGGAATAGTTCTTTCGAGGTACTCTCTGTTTGCAAATAACGTGGAATAGAAATATTCTGTCTAGTCTTTGCAAGTAGTGAAGGGTGGGTAATGCGGACCTTTGTCCCCCGTTGTAATCTGTCACTCCCCACTGATTGAGAAACTACTTCCACCCGGACCATTTATTAGAGGTACATCATCTGACTCAACCGGAGAGAACCCCTAATAAAGAAGACATATGTAAAATACGAAGTAATCCCTGTATCCTGTTAAACAGAAACTTTAGCATGAAACACACTTGAAAAGGAAAGGAAAGAAATCGAACAAAATCAGTAGGCCTCTGATGAGTTTTTGACTTCGCTAGAAATAAGAAACATGAAAATGGTGAAAGAAGCCAAGCTTGACGTTACGGCAGCCACAAGGTAGCTAGGCTCCGCCACCCCCCCCACTGCTCCAAGCATGTCTGTCCCACCGCCCGCCACGCCCAATAACGGTAACATGAAATAAATACAAATCAGCAGATACCTACCCCCATTCCGGAAACTCCCGAAGTGCAACAGGTCCACGGTTACGCCCATCCGGAAGATGAGGCCTCGATACGTGCAGGGCGGGGCCCGACTAGCCGCCATCAGCCGGAGAAGTCGTGGGATGGTGGGCCCGGAATGTACTGGTCTTCCCATTCTCTTCTGGCACCCTGCAGGCCACGGGGGGGATGTCTTGCCTCTGCCTCCGACCCCCCCCCTCGTATCTCCTGGTCTGGCCTCGGCTTGATATGAACTCCCCGTTCTGGCCTGAAGCGGCGCCCTGCAGGCCACGGGGGGGGATGTCTTGCCTCTGCCTCCGACCCCCCCCCCTTATCGCCTGGTCCGGACATCACAGATATCAACGCCAGGTGTCGGCGTGGGGTGCGCTGGGAAGGAGAGGCGGCGCAAACAAGCCTCTCCCCCCCCCCCCCCCAGGTGGGGGCCCCTCAGCTGCACCCCCAACGCTCCACTCACCCAACAAAAGGGTTCGTCCACTCTTGCGATACAGCGACGCTCCACTCACCCAACAAAAGGGTTCGTCCACTCTTGCGATACAGCGACGCTCCACTCACCCAACAAAAGGGTTCCTCCACTCTTGCGATGCAGCGACGCTGCACTCACCCGACAAAAGGTCTCGTCCACTATTGCGAGGCAATGATGCTCCGCTCACCCAGCGGGGGTCTCGTCCACTGTTGCGGTGCAACGGCGCTTCTGAGTTCAACTAGAAAATGAGTCCTGCATCCAGAAACGTTCTCCTCAACTTTGAAGATTCTATAAGAGCCACGGGGGCCCCCGACCCCCGATGGGGAATGACTGCCATGATCACCCACGGAACGACCACGACGTAGCCGCGGGACGTCGGCGCGCTCATGCCGGCGCCGGCCTCAGTCTTGAAATCACCAAAATCCTGCAAGACTACCAACTTGATCAGTTCCGGTGGGACACCAGTATGACCCGGTAGGAGAGACTTTTGCCTCCCACCCCTCTTTGACTGATGGTTCATGTCGCCAGTCCCCTCTACTATCCTTCAACGAAAACTTTTGGACTGCCGAAAGAGGTCCCGGTCCAACCACGAGTTGGTGGAGACATTTTGACTATACTTGCACCTTCCAGACCTCACCCAAAATGGCGCCGGTACAAATAAAACTATTGTGCCCCGATTGCTCAGCCTTGATATCATGAGATATGTATGCAGTTTTTAGCACATGAATTGAAATGGGATAAGACTGATTATATGTTCGGACAATGAATTGATCCGGGATAAGACTGATTATACGTTCGAACAATGAATTGACATGGGACTTGTACTGATTACACATTCGGACAATGAATTGATATTAAGTTCTAATGCATCATTGATTACTATATTTATTGAAGGTTAGAATTGTCGACACTTTTGGTACTTGCTCACAATGAATTATCGATATGATTTTGTTGCACTTGTCGCACTTTTTACTGATTATATGTTCGGACAATGAATTGATCCGGGATGGGTATTGAAGTTCGAACAATGAATTGACATGGGACAGGTACTGATTACACGTTCGGAAAATAAATTGATATTAAGTTCCAATGCATCATTGATTACTGTATTTATTGAAGTAATACTGATCTCTCCGCATGAAATTAATTTTCCACATGCTACACAAGTCAATCTCATCTGCCCAAAGTTCTTTTGCAGATTTGGGACCGTTTCCCTTGCCTCTGACTCACTTATTGCTAAGTCATTGGTGGATGTTTTTGCCGGTCGGGAGTTATCCCCCAAATCTCGAAGTTATGCTTTAGAATAATTAAGAGGGTGCCACCTCTCCATGTGCCGATGCATGGTATGATTACCATAGCGCTATTTTTTTCGGTCCCTCTCGAGAGTTTTTTTTTGCAGATGAGGCAGGTAACGAACCTGGCTTTAACTTTCTTTTCATGAGAAAGAAAAGAAAAAAATTGCCAGATAAAATTCACTTTCACATGGGACGTTCTTGGCATTTCTTTTAGTTTTTTTATGGTACATGTTCATAAAACGATTACACAAATGAAACATTTGTGAGTTTTAAATTTCCGGAGAAGTATAATTTACCAATAGTTTTCTCTGTAGATGTTTTTCCATTAACAAACCCAGTTCCATCACCCGCCCAGGATATCACTACTGTTCCCCATGTCATAAACCATTGTTGCTTCTGTTTTAATAAAAAATGTTTTAAGGTGTTTACTGTTTTTGTTGCGATGTATATATTTATAAGTTATTAAAGTGTTATTTTCCTTCTACTTTGTTGGAGTGCTATATATTTTTAATGTGACACATAATTGTGAAGACTTTGATGTACAAAAAGGCATCCCTGGAATCTTCCGCTTCAGGCTCGGACCCACACACCCTCACAGTGAGAATCCCCTCCCCAAGCACAATACAGGATGGTTATCAGATAGTAGGAACGCGTGTGGTGTGACGGATCTCATCGGGTGGGGGCCTTGATCTACTGTAACTCCTTTGAACAGGGGTGATTCTCTACAGCTGGAGCCATAAACTACATCGGCAGGACTAAGTGATAGACTGAGACCGGCCTGCACAATCAGACACAGAGGAAGAGGAGTGTCAGAGAGTGCGGTAGTGAATAGGGTGAAAGGGAGGTGTCGGGCGGGCACAGGGTGTGATTCTCAGAGAAGAACAGCGCAGATGGGAGGAGGTTTCTGGCCGATGCATGAGAGAGAGAGCGGGGGTGACTAGTGCGTGGGGGAGATGCTTGCGAGGGTGGGGAGCCGTGCTGAGGATCGACGGCGTGCAGAGAGTGGGTCTGGTCAAGGCATCTAAAATGGCTGCCGTGCACGACAAAATTATGGCATTGGAAAAAAGGCAAGATAGCGCAGACAATGTTTATCAATAAGGATTAATTTTTAACAAAATATTTTATCGCAGTGACAAAATGGCGGTCAACAGTTCCTGATTTCCATCGAATCAAACGTTAACAGACGTCACGCAGCAAAAAAAAAAAAACGCTCACGCACAGCCGCTGGAAGACATGTATAAACATATATGAGCCTCCTCAGCCACCCTCAGAAAACATAAGGGGTCAGGATACGTCTCCCGTCCCCCCTTATACCCTGTAATTTAATTAAAACGAAACACAAAATGGCGAATTCCCGTTTCGCTACCAGTTTGAGGCCCAGTTCGCGGCCCGGGAAGCGCTTCTACCGTGAAAAATCAATTTTTTTTATTTTCCCCACGGGACCCTTTAATAACCCCAACATCATTCCTAGGGGGTCAAGAGGGGTCTACCTTGCCCCCTTTCATTAAATTCCCCCTTCGTTTTTCTCCTCCTCTTGTCTCTCGATCCTACCGAGAGACAAGATGGCGGCCGCTCCGGACTGTTTAGAATGTTGACAGACACCGGAGAGCCAATCAGCATCGCTTCGCAAAGCTCCGTGACGCGAAAAGTACGCGATCTGGAGCGCTATCTGGGACGCTGTCACAGATATATAAATTTTTTAAAACGTTCATTTCTCAAAATCCACTGGAGCACATATATTGAGACCCAGCAAAGGCACATCGGGCTAACAGTCCCTACAATTTTGCCAAGTTTCGTGCAAATCCATTCAGCCGTTCGAGCTAAAAGTGAGGAAAAACGCCCTATGGAAATTAACATTGGAAAAACGCGTTTTGGGACCCCCCTTTTTTCTCGGCCCCCCCTTCACGAAACCCCCCCAAATTTTCAGGGGCTGCTCAGAAACAAAATGTGCCATTTTCCTGAAAATTTCAGCCGATTCCGTCCACAAACGCCAAAGTTATTAGACATAGAATTTTCAAAAGTCCCATAGAGAAAAAATCCTAACTATATATACCTACTGGCGATAGCCAGTAGGTATTATATATATATATATATATATATATATATACACATGTAGTAAAATCGTACTCAATAGAATCCTAAGTATGCAATTATTATGTTGGGATAGTCAAATAGCACAAGTGGAGAGATCACTCCGACACCTAGGGGGTCATTACGATGACGGACAGGACTTTAGTGTGTCCGCCAATGTACCGTATGTGGGACCGCCCGCCTACCAGGTGGCAATCCCACAGGGCAAATTACAATATGACTCCCACCGTGGCGGTTGCATTGACCATCTTTTGCATTGCGGCGGTGCTGCACTCCGCAGCACCCGCAGCAAGACAAAACAGGCACCCCACACATGTCACTGCACTACGTGGCAGGCACTATGTGGTGCCTACCTCATGGTGCAGGGATATGTTTGGGGGCATCATAGGTCCCCCAACACCCAAAATCAAGGGCCAAGTGGAAGGGGGCCCGCTAAGGGCCCCCAAAAGTCATGGATCAATAAAGGAAATTGTTTATGTCTCACTTAGTCTTGTAAACTGTCACCAGGGACTGAAAAGGAAGCTGATGCTGGACAGATGTTCTCATAAGATTAGTTTTAAATACTACAAACTCCCCGTTGTGTTGTCCAGGTTAGTGAATAAGGGTTTATTTAAAGTGTAACCAGACGTAAGAAAGGAAGGAAACCAATCAACCACTGTTAATGATAAGCGGAAAGCTATCTGAAACCTCCCTGCTACAGGTGCATTTCTCAAGGACCTTTGTGCTTTTTGATCATTTTCTGTTGAGATTTTCACTATTTCCTATGTGATTACAAATGTATATAAGCTGAGTAATTTGTAAGCTGAAGCAGACTCTCTGTTGAATGAGCAGTCTCCATGCTGCAGCAGGGCAGAATGAAGGATATTGGAGATTTCCCATGATTAACTCCTCCTTTATTTGAAAATCTCTTCATTTCAGATTTTCCAGCCATTTTTTCCAGTTCTATTTCTATCTCATCAATAACCAACATTAGAATGTGCCCAGCCTTATTAATGATTGGTGTTTTCCTTTCTTTTACACTCTTCTATTCCTTCCATTTTTCCCATCTTCCCTTGGAAAACCTAAGGGAGTTCCCCCAGTGGCTAGCATCCTGTTGCTTCACTATCCCTCACTAAGAGCTTCTGGTTGTGACTATTAGGATCCAAAATGATGCATAGGGAACTCTGATCCTTCCACCCTAAAACAGAGAGACCCATTTCAGCTGCATAAAGTTGTTCTTCACTGTTCCTTCCTTCGAAGAAACTAACATATTGCCTATTTTTTTAATCGCTTCCCATGAAGCTGCCAGGATTTAAATTCCGTGCCTCTAGTTTCTCACCAATAATGTCAACAAATTTCTCTTTTCACAATTCCTTTTTGACTACATAAAAAGGAGATCCCAGGCTGACTACAAAAGGGATCCTATTGCAGCATTCTGCATGTCACAAACAAGTTAACTCTCTAAGTACCTATTCAAACTCAATACATTGTTTTTGGTGTTTGATTTTAATGTTTAAAACTCAACATTAGAGATTGGCTCGTCTCTATCTTAGAATATGACTTCTTGCGTCTCCTCTGAAAACTTAAACATTACTTCTTTTGTTCCTACATGTTCTCACAAAGTGCTCCTCCATTTCAATCCAGAGCAGCTTTTATTTATAGCATACCCATTTTTATTATAGACTAGGTGTTCTAAGCTTTCACACCTGTAGTAACAACGTGAATCGTTCCTGTTCCAACATTATTTACTCCCTTTCTTCCCATCTCATTCCCTGTATGTCACAACCTGACCTAGTTTATGCACTTTCCTCTGTTTGACTTCACTAAAAACATTGTCGTCTTTGACGTCCCAGTGCCACCTTAGCAAATTTACTTGATAAGTCTGTATTCCTCATAATGGCCAAAACATCCTCAAGATTGAATTTATTAATAACCCATAACCTCTTTTGGACATTTGTATTACATCATGTAAGTTCCTGAATCCACATGTGAAGATCCACTTCTTTAGAGCAAAAGGGTAATGGTCAACAGTGAGTCTGCTCTTAGGTTTTCTTTGGAAGAACTTAAACCTATCAATTTCTAAACAAATCTTTGACAAATAGTAGCAGCCTAGGTCATTAATTGCATTTAGAAACACATTCCCTTCACCTGCATTTCATACATTTTTATTGAGCTGTTTACATTGCCTATATCCTTTCAGTACTAAAGAATCTATAATATTCCCTTCTTTTCCTGAAGAGTAAATTCTTACTCTATTTTTGAAATCACATTCATATAACACTTCTTGTATGCCTGCCACTTCATAGGTGGCTCACCTTGCACAGCAAGGACTGGAGTGGGTAGTGAAAGGGTGAAGGTTAGTGAAAGTATACATTCCTTTGTTAGTTCTTTAAAGTGATAATGGAAAAGATTTTTAAAAACAAAGAAAAATACACACTTCAAAAAATAAATGATCAGTCCTCAACAAAATTATATGGTTAACCACATGCTCCCTCAAGTAGGGTATGGCAGTCTTACTAGTGCTAAGTACAAGAGAGTTCAGTATATTCCTGGTGCTCAATAACAGAGTGTTCAGCTTTCTCTTGTGCCATTTTACAGTTACTGCTATATGTAGTTTTAGTTACTTATCGCCTCAATTTCTTTTGTATGCAGCTCATTAATGCGTCAATGTGCTATCAATCCATCAACTCATTTTATCTTCTCTGAAGTTCAGAGTGGAGCTCTTTACACACACTGTGTTGCCATGAAAGACATGTCAGCATAAGGCATGCAAGATGGCCAATTTGTAGCCCACACAATGTTGTAGTGTTCTGTCCATAAACAACAGGAGGCACAGAGAAGTTAAACTGGTTCATTCAGGAGAGCAAGCAGACATGTCTGCTTCAAACCTCAGCTCTCTTCCAACTGTCATAACACAACGTTCTAGAATACCCCACTACCATAGTAACAGTTGCTTATGGTATATGACTACACCAGATACCGCACATCTTCCCCTTACCCACAAAACTAAAACATACATGCTACACATAACGTAAATTAGAAACCACACTCCCTCCATCTACATCATTCCTTCCCTCCCGGCAATTGCTAGTACGTACATTTACAGAAATAGCTGTATTCCCAACCAACCCCTGACTGCGTCCAATAGGATTAACATCCTCACCATCCTTCCACAACTACAAACCTTTACCTCCATCTTCATAATCCCATTTGCTAAAATGCCAAATGTTTCCATCAGACAGCTTGGCTGAATGGGAGTACACCTTTACTTACAGCGGTTTCAACATTTTACTACTTCCGTTCTAGGTCTTGCGATCCAGCTTTATAAATACCCACTCATAATTTTGCAAATCAAATTCCTTTACTCAATGCCTCATGATAATTCTCTGTATACATCTTCTGAACCAACTCCAAAGTCTCTTTTATGTATGTATAGTATGTATAGGCATTTATATAGCGCACTACTTACCCGGAGGGTCCCAAGGCGCTTCGACCGCTGCGAAACCCTTCCTGGCTTCCCTGAGAGATGGTCCCTTAATGGGTATCTCCAGGGTGAGACCAGGCATCCCCGGCGGTCTGGTGGGGCCGTTACTGAAGATGAGGCAAGCTAATGCCCAGAGTTGCCGAGTGTGATCGCTGATCAGAGTGGGCACCGAGGCGAGAGAATTGTCGAGTCCGTTGACCCTGGTCCAGAAACCTGCCGCGCCGGGAACCGAACCCTAGTCCCGGGCCGTCCTCTGCTCTTGGGTCTGCCGCCTCTAACCAGTGAGCCACACTACTTCACTACCTTTGGTCACCATTTATTTTCCAGCTCTATAGACATCCAGGCATTGATGTCCTTAGTAAAAGGCTTGCATCATTTCAAAGCCTTGAAAGGGCCATATTCCATCAGGAAAGGTGTGATTCTGTAAGCCCAAATCAATCTACTCAATTCCTTTTCCCAATACTTGTTTACATTAATGACAGCTTAAACACTTACCATAATCATCCTGGTTAACCTTTCCATAGTAGCATTACCACCAGGATGATATACTGCTGTGTTCACTACCTTGACACCATTCCTAGAAAGGAAACCTTTAAACCTCCCTGTAGTCAATTGCAGACCCTTGTCACTAAGAAAAGTTTTAGGAATACCTTCCCTCAAATAGTCTTTTTCCAAGAAAGAAATGATGACTGCTGCATCCACTTTAGAATAAAATTCAATGTCCGGTCACTTCAAATAAAAATCCATCAGTACATTCATACATTTTGGTACCCCCCTTTACAGTCTGAAATTGCACCCAAAATGTCCATAGCTAACACAAGGACTTTTAGGTACACAAAGGAGGTCTAAAAATATCTGCAACGTATCCACATTCACACAACTCTCACACTTCCTTCCAAATTTGTCCGTGTCAAAATCCACTTCAGGCCACGAATATTAAGCCTTCACTTTTTTTGTAGACTGAATTGATATTGATAATGTTTATAAAGCGTGATTGCCCAAAGGTGTCTTGTCGCTAATGTCTGCTGGATGTTATATTGTGGTCTACTAGTTGAGTCATTTAGATGAAAAAAGCCAGGTTTTGAGTTATTTTCTAAAGCAAACAAATTTGGGCTGGTCTTTGAGATGTCGGGGCATTTTGTTCCAAAGTTTTCAGGTGGCGGAAGTCTATCTTATGCAAAAACCACAGTTGATGGACAGAATGCAGAACAATGTCATACATTCACCCCAGTACAGAGATCTGGGCCTAAATCCATCGTTTTTTTGCACTCCACACCACCCGAGTTCAGACATGGCCATATGCAAATCAGTCTGACCCTGTACCTCATGGGAACAGTCCAGCCCGAACTGCCAAGCCATGCCTTCCCTGGACCGGAAACAAGCTTTCGAGGACCGGTTTCTGGCATTCCAGCCGTCTTCAGCCAGGCTTGCTTGAATCCAGTGGTGTGGAGAGCATGGGACTCACGTCTGAGCATACCCATCCCACTCAGGGTGACAAATGCAAAAACCACAGTTGATGGACAGAATGCAGAACAATGTCATACATTCACCCCAGTACAGAGATCTGGGCCCGGTGGGGCCCGATGATGAAGCAAGTCACCGACCAGGTCGGTGAGTGAGGGCTTTATTAACAAACCGAATGGGCTTTGTTGGTTCCTTGTGCTCTGTGCCTTTTTCCACCTGATACAGAACAGGAACACTCTTTTTTTGTTGATGTCATGTCTATCTTATGCCACCCAAAGATGCTCTGTTAATTTCAGCAGTTTCTACTGTTCTTAATGTGGCTGAATGAAGGACTCTCCGAGGTGTGTATTCGCTTTCAAATAGGAAGCCAATGTAACTCCAATAATGCATGTGAGGCTTATTTAAACTTTGGGATTCTCATTAAGAGATGGGCTAAAGCGGTTTTTAAACTTTGCAGGTTATTCGAAATTCATTGTTGGGCGCCCATGTAAAGCGTGTTGGAGTAATAGAGTCTGGAAAGCACAAGGGCGATGATTACCAATTTCTGAAAATTGAATGGAACAAATGGGACAATCTTTCCTAGAGATCTTAATGGAAAAAAGCAGGTGTAGGTGAGCTTGTTTATCTAGTCTGAAAAGGTCAGATTTACATCAAAGATGACTCCTAAGTTCCTGACTCTATGGATCGGCACAGGGAGGAGGCCCAAATGTTGGGTCCACCAAGATATTCTCCAAAAGGAAGCCTTTCTCCTGAACAAAAGGCCCTCAGTTTTCTCTGAGTTATGTTTAGTACAATTTCCTCTTATCGAACTAACATCTTTGATCATAAAGTTGTTGAAACGATAAGTGGTGTTGTCGACATCTGTTGAAATTGACACCGCTATTTGCGTTATCGTCTGCATATGAGATCGTAGAGAATCCAAAAGAGTGGATCAGCCTGACCATGAGGACAACATAGGCTTTAAAGAGGGTGAGACTAAGATGCACCCTTGTGGAACGCCGCACAGCAAAGAGATGGGTTGCGATGTATAATCTCCCAGGGAGACAGACTGTTCTCCATCTGAGAGAAAGGAGTTCCGCGATCCTATAATACCCAATATCCATGGTATGTAAGCGATCTACTAGCACTGTGTGACTCGTTCAATAGGTTGGTGAGAGGGGCTGAGTCGTAAAGCACGCCACTACAGGCACTCATAGAACACTGTCAGATATACGAGTTCCTGTATTGACCATCCATCACCACCCCCTTTTGTACCGCTTTTGGCCGCCATAAGTGTGGCAGGGTATGCTCAGATGTGAGTCCCTTGCTCACTGTGCCACTGGATTCAAGCAAGCCGGGATGAAGACGGCGGAATGCCAGAAACCGGTCCTCGGAAGCTTGTTTCCGGTCCAGGGAAGACATGGCTTGGCAGTTCGGGCTGGACTGTTCCCATGAGGCACAGGGTCAGACTGATTTGCATATAGCCATGTCTGAACTGGGGTGGCAGAGTGGGCTTAAGAACGGTGATCGATTAAACCCAGATCTTTTGACTGGGTGTGAGTGTTTCATTGATTCAGATGCTCCATCCATCACCACCCCCTTTTGTACCGCTTTTGACCGGAAAGACTACATATCCCATGACACCACAGGGGAAGGACATAGTCACGTTGATCCAGGAAGACACACCTGCATAATGGAGCTTCCGGGGAACCAGTCGGGTGCTGATTATTCGTTCCTGGAGCCGCAACGTTGAGCAAAGGGGTCCGGTAAGGGTGCCCTGGGCACCACTATTCTTGCGTTCTTTGTATTGTTGTGGCAGCTGTTATCCGTCTTCGCAGAACTTGGTCTACACTACTTTCAGCAGCGTTCTGGTATTTTGTTTATTTTTTCCCTGTTGGCTGAGTCGGTGCTCCGACTCTTGGAGGGGGAGGGAAAACTTTGTTATAACTCTTGTTCATTTAGCACTGACCTTGCTTACTCGTAACTTATCGTGGATCAACAAGTCCGACTCTAAGCTACTGTACTTACTTTATATTTTTGTGCAGTGTACGTTGTGTTGATTCTGCTCTCACAGCATTTCCCTTGTTGGTGAGCTGGCCTCAACTCATGCAGGGAGATAAAGAGAGCGTTGCCCATAAACCAAGTTACACGTTTCTGTTATGTAGTATTATTTGACTTACCTTTTGTCCTAAGCATTATTAGGGGAAGGAGCTCTTTACTTTTGACTTCAGGCATACTCTCATTTATGCTATCTGTTTAAAAGCCATTAGGATTGGTGTTTTGCTTCTATTCACAAACAGGGAACAATCAAGGGTTCCTACAGTGTCATGATCTTCCTTCCCTGTTAAACTCCCCTTGCGGTGGACTTCTGGTATGTTGTGTTACACAGAGAGCTATACTGGTAGTTGTGTATAGTGTATAGACATACCACAGTTCTTCCATTAATACCTGTATTTCATGCTATAGACTGTAAGGATTACCAACTGCAAGGGATCTGATTCCAGAGAGAAGCTCTTTTATCTTTCTTTACAGGTACTACATTTAGTAGTTATACAAAGCAGGGGGTTAGGGACGCTACATTAGGGTTTCAGTACGACTAGGTGCTCAACTATATGTTTGTTTGTTACAGGTCTCCCTCCCCGCTGTTCCCATCCTTTCCTTCCCCCGCTTGATCACCTCATCAGGTCTGTTTACTTACTCAGACATTGGGGCTATCAGGAGGTAGACCATATATAACAACGCACGATCCTGAGGACAGGCTGTTACTGTGGCTGCTTTCTCATGGTAAATTTTAGAAGGACAGAGATCGGAGGTATCTCCAGACTTAGTGATTTCTATTAATTTGATCATTTCCTCTTGTTTTAGAAAAGGAAACATGTTGACCTTCCTGGTTCCTTGGGGTTCAGTTTTAGACCCGAGTTTGATAATATTTAGGCTGACATCAAATTCGCAATACACTTCCTCTACATTGATTAGGAACATTTTGGCAATTTATCACATTGGGATTTACTGGGAGTCATGGATTTGGTGATAGTGGAACTAGAAAGAATCTTAACAGTTTATTTATTTATTTACTAGAGTTTGATATACCGCTGGCTAGATCCAGAGGTATCAGAGCGCTTTACATGAGGAGAGTTACATAGGTTACAAGGTACATAAATTACAAACTACATCCATTGGCTCAAGGCGTGTAGAGGGTAAGGGGGTAATGTAAAAGGGCGACGCAGAGGGAGATTAAGCAGAAAATGGACACAAGGAAAAACACTGCAAGGAGGGGGAGAGAGCTTCCGGGGAGAGAGGAAAGGAATGGGGAGGCAAACAAAGAATGAAGGAAGGAAGGGGTGGGAGGTAGGAGACACAGCGAGGAGACGAGCAAGTAACTGTATCTGATGTCAAGCTGGGTTGGAAGCGGCTCCCCGCGGTAAAGGGATCATTCCCAGTCTTCCATTTTGTGTGATTCCCTTGTCACAGTGGACTCTCTCAGTGGGGTTATTGAGACTCCAGGGCATAGATGCTGGATCCCTCTCCAACAAGGGGAGAGGAGTGCTTTGGTCATGGGCACACTTAGAAGAATGAAGGAGGGAGGAGGAGGGGGAGGGGGTAGAAAACCTAGCGTGAACACAGTGTCCAACTTCCGGTAGGGTAGGAGACGGTTTCCAGTGGTAAGGGGATCAATCTCAGTCCTTCACTATGTGAGACTCCTTTGTCACTGTGGACTCTCTGAGAAAGGTCTCTGAGACCCCAGGCCAAAAATGCTGGATCCATCCCCAACAAGGGGAGCAGGAGGGCTTTGGACAAGGGCATACTAGAGGGGGCCATAATAGGGAGTCGGGCTGGTAGGGTTGCATAAGTTACAAATGATACATTATTACAGAAGGTACATCAATTACGAGTTACATCCATTTGTTCAAGGCATGCAGAAGGGTAAGGGGATAATGTAAAAGGGTGACTGGGAGGGAGTTTGAGCAGAGCATAGGAACAAGGATAAACAAAGCAGGTGGGGGAAAGAGATTCAGGGGAGAGAGGGAAGGAATAGGGGAGGCAAGCAAAGAATGAAGGAGTGAAGAGGTGGAGGAGGCGTAGGAGACACAGCGAGGAGATGAAGAAGTCCAGGCTAGACCCAGTGGTAACAGAGCGCTTTACATGAGGATTAAGTTGTGTTACAGCGTTACATCAATTACAGTTACATTACAGTTAGATCCGTTGCTAGCGCATTCAATAAACATAGGAAAACAAGATGAGGAAGAAAACAGTGTCTGATGTCTAGCCGGCCCCTCTGCTCACCTTAGGGGACCACATAGGGCTTAGACCTGAAATCGCCTGATTGGCGCCATTTTGAAGATAGGCGACATTACCCAGTATGTGATATTGGGCAAACATAGCAGGGACTAGGAGTGTAAGTATAGGTAAAGTGAATGACCACTCCAAGATGGCCACCATAGTTTGTGAAGGGAGTAGACCCCTATCTATGTCCATGCTCAGCAGATCTTCAAAACCTGGGAAAGGAGCAGGCCCATTTTTATTTCCATGCTCAGCAGATCCTCCAGATCAGGGAAGGGGCACCATCTTCGGGATCAGAGGTAGGAGGACGACATGGTAGTCTAATTATAGCAACAGGCCATAAACATACAAAATGGGCGCTCACGAATGCACACTTCAGCCCAAAAGAAGTCTTGATGTTAGCATTCACTCCACAGGTGATGGAGGGTAAAGCTGTTATCAGGGGTTCACCCCCTGTTGAATGTCTCCGAGTCAAGTGACCGACCCCTGGACCTTCCACGGACCTCAGAGCATGCTCCCAGGACCCGGAGCTCCTGCAGCCGGAAAGCACTTGGAGCCTCGGACACACAGAGCCAAGGGCAGAGTCCATCACTGACAGCCACAGAGGCGCAGGGAGAGGCAGGAGAGCTCCAATATAATCAATGGGGGGAGGGGAGTAGAAACATTGAATTCACCGCTGGCAATAGTCACCACAGAAAATCTGGCAAGTTCCCAGTAGCTTGCACAGTAATCCAGTTGCGGCCCAATTCCAGCCGCTATACTAGGCCTGAGAAGGCTCTGCGCTGCTAGGTTCGACTAAGTGGGCCTGCACCGGAGCAGTATGTGGAGTGCCCAGTAGGAAGGGCAGAGACACCCCGTGGAGCTAATATCTCTGAATGGGGCAAGGCAACGCTCAAAGTGTGGTGTCCAGCTGCGACCCACAGGAGCAGCACCGGTGATCCTACTGCGCCAGCGAGAAGGCCCCACAGGCTCCCAGCTGCTCCACAGGCTACCTCAGCTCATCTGCATGGTTGCATGCTAATTGGTGCCGGGGGTAGGGGAGAAGGTTTCAGGGACTCAAGTCTGTTATGGGTATTCAAGCCGCCACGGCCACCATGTTAAAGTCAGGCGGGCCCGGGGCAAAGTCAGTGAACCGGCACGGCCTCCTCAGCAGCAGTTCATGTGGGATGCAGCAGCCTACATCCTCACAGTGGGGAACGACCTCTAGATCCGTAGCCACAGGGCTCTCTCCACCCCTGAGCGGCTGCAAAAGCAGGCGGGCACCATCTTAGGGTCAGGTTTCTTCGACGGCACCAGAAATCGTGGCAGGAACGCGAAATCTCGAGAGCCCCCCCCCCTCGCCGACTCTGAGTAGGAAACAACGGATCTCTATTCACTGCGGTAGCGACATGCGGCACGAGTCGGGCACCCAGCTTCATTAGACTCCTACCAGCGGGATGAAAGGGCAGTCTATCTAGCTGTTAAATAATCAACAGTTTAAATAATTCTTTAGAGGAGTTTTTTGCTTGGGTGATTTTGTTTCAGTATGGTAGTGTAGTATAGAATCCAGGAAACGTAGAATATATAAAAAGGATTTAATAAGTTACAGCACAGTACATCCAACCGCTCTTGACAAATCCTCCAGAGGTATGCCAAACTAGAATGTAGAATTCGTACACCATTGCAGCTGGAAAACAGATAACACTTTAAACACAAATAACTCTAAAGCAGATAAATCAAAGAGACAGTGTACATTAGGATATAACAAGTAGTTTATTTTCTCTGAGATAATCATGTATTTGTATTCAAGGATATATTGCATATGTATATTTTTGTGTATAGGTTTTTATTGGCATTTATACAACATCAAGCTGTAGTAGTGACAAATAAACATGAGAGTGGGATAACGCCATTCTAAAGTATGACAATCATCCTCAATGGACCTTCGTCCAGCCCCGGGTCCCACATTGCACATATTTCTTTCTTTCGCCAAGACTATAATTTTTCCTCCACTTATTCTCCTGCCTATGGCATTTTTGTTTTAATTATCTTCATTTTGATTAAAACCATGGAGCAGTTGGTTGATTTCTGTGGTTTTTCAAAATGTTAAAGGCAGCTAGCTCTGTGACTGCTTGATTTATCCAGTTGGAGAAATTAGCTGTATCTAGGTCATGTGCATTTACAAGAGAGGGTTGCAATGTGTCTAAAATTTCAGTGAATTCATCTTTATTAATTTTGTTCCAGGCTCAATATTTAATAGCCTGTGTGGTTGCTCTCCTAAGGTGCTTGTAAAAGAGAGTTTTATAGTGAGCCTGTGGCATTGTGATCTGACCATGTAAGTGGGAGCACAGCTTCCAACTGCAGGTCTTGATGTCTTGAATAAATGCAGGCCAAAACGTGTCCTCCTGACACAATGCATTTTATGATGTTTTGTGGTCATTACACGGAAATAAGGACTAAGTTTCTTGTTCCTATCCTTAAGGAGCCAGGGTTCTTTCAAGTTAAGCCCGCTCTCCTATATCTGCAATTACTTAACAGCCCCAGGATTATTTTCCATGTTGCCAGCTATTTGGTGGGTGCTGTTAGGGTTAGGAACAAGAGAATGATAAATTATAAGTGATGGTATTTTTATAAAGTGGATTTTCTGCATTGTATATATATATAGAGTAGTGCAATATGGCAGCTATACTTTTGTAAAATGATTCTTTTTAACAATTTTATGAAATCTGTGGGATATTTTTAAATACATGAATTGTAAATGTTTTTAAATATATGAATTGTAAACGTTTTAAATGTGTATTTAATTGTATAGTATGCTTCACCGTCTTTTTATGATATTGAATTATCGAAATAAAGTATTTTGACTGACTGACTGTGTCCTGCTGAGTGTGTGGCGATGTTTACCATTTGTTTAATGTCGAAACAGCTCAGGTTGTCAATGAGTTGTTCCCTTTCTCTATTGTGTAGATCTTCTAAATGAAAATTTAAATTACCTAAAAAGGTGACGTTTGAAAGTTGCATGCATGATTCCAGGAGGTCATTGCCAGATTTTAGAAAACTTGCTCGTGGACCAGGTGGTCTATATATTAAAAACTCCATTAACAGTGAGTCTGCATTTAAAAATAAGTGCTTCACAATTTAAATATGTTACAAGCTCACACATAATCTCGGCTGCTCGTGGTAAACTACTGCTAGGCCTCCACCACGGTTAGATGCAGGACCCTGCCTATGGATAGCATAGCCCGCAGGGACCGCTGCCTCAAAGTCAGGGCCAGAAGCCGCATCTGCCCATGTTTCTGGGAGAAAAACTATCTCCTGCGCATATGTGTCAATGAATTACCAAAAATCATATTTGTGTTCGATCACAGAGCGGGTATTTATCAGGACACAATTAATTTTAGCGGTACAAACAGGGGTTGAGGCGTAGAGGAAATTCTGCTGAAAATTCGATGCATTAAATTTGAGGGGTTGTTTCGGTCTACATGACAAAAGGCAGTTTACACATTGATGGCACTCTAGCTCTAACAAAAGTCAGACATGTAGCATATAGTGTTCCTACCTAGCAGGAGCTGCTCTCTTGTTTACTTCTGGGGGAAGATTGACCAGGGGTTCTGGCACAGGGCACAGTCCGGGCGCGGACGGACCTAGATGGAAGGCATGCCAGTGGCACACCCGCTGCACGCTTCCACGATCAACCCACTTTTTATGGGGAGTTTGGCGCATTAGCAGCGTCAGCACTAAAATGCGGACCTGCTTTCCCTCGTGGCATAAACAAGGTGCAAAGTGGCCTTCAGGTGAGGGGAATTGCGCAATCCCCGACCTCAGCAACAGATCATGAATATCGTAGGAGAAGAACGCGAGCTCTCACAAGTTCATCGTTATGCCCCAAGAGGGTGTGCAAAAAGTGCAAAACTTTTCAAGTGTAACACTAGCAGCAATATACAGTTAATTCAAGACTTCAAGCAAATTCAGGGCGATTATTGAAAGCAGATCAACATTAAAATTACCCTCGAGATATTAATTGGTAAAACTAAGTTAATAATGTAACAATGTCCAAATGCCCTTCATGCATTATTTCCATAATACTTTCCCTCAAAAGACAGAGAGGTACAACCCTATTTATTCTCAATAGGAACTCTTTGCTAGACGTTGCCAATTCATCCTTGAGCTCCCAAAATGTCTTACCCTCTTCTTGCACTCTCTCAGCACCTGCTACAAAATGCCAGCGTATTCCAGCAACAGTCTTCAGCACTCTAAATTCCATGACGTTATAGTTTAATCTCAGTCAAATGCTATAAATAGGTGGCAGGTGCCTTCTAATATATAAACAGCAAATGTGGTGGTGGAGGCCATGACATGGTATTCAGCATGGATGTCCACTTGAGGAACAGAAGGCCTGAATTCTCAGGACCACACTAAAATGGCTTCTAACCTTCCTGGAAAATAGGAGCTTCCAGGTCTGCGAAGATGCCCCTTTTTCTGCAAGTCATCCGTTCCTTTCAAATGCAGGGTCCCACAAGTCTCTTATTTTAGCCGCACATTAATTAATCTATAGGTGCTACCCTTAGCAACGTTTGTGCTAGCACACGGCCTTGCACTCGTATCTTATGCAGATGGCACCAGAAATATGGAAAACCTCCTACCAACTGAACTCCAGTCTAAAAAAGGTAACAGGCTCGATGTCCGCAAGTAACCTAAAACTGACCGTCCAAAAGACGGATATATTAATCATTGTAAACAATCCTTCACAGTGAATGGAATTTTAGAGGCCTCCCCCATCCGCTCCAGCAGTTAAACGCTTGGGTTTCTGGGTTGACAATAAACTCTATGGTAACGCAAATTTTAAGAACTTGAAGAAAATTGCTACGCTGGCTACCATTCTCCTCAAGGAGAATGGTTGTGTAGGGACAGGTCAATTCCCGCCTTGATAATGGAATATTCCTATATCTGGGTAGTCCCAAGTCTCTGATAAAAAGACTAAAAGTTGTCCACAAGGTGACGGCCTGCATTCTTCTAAAAATCCCTGAGCACCAGTCAGCCTCTCCGGCTTTATCAGCTCTGCACTGGATTCAGATGCAGAAAATAATCCACCTAAAGCACTGTGCTTTACCCATTGGGCTATGCATGGGAGAGGCCCATAGCTCAAACAACGACTACTCAGCCAATACATTAACAGCAGATCTTTGTGGTAATCTAAGGCTGTTGACAGTCCCTAGGATTAAAAAGGCAAGGAGAGAGGGTCCTCCTTTGCCCATCGAGCTCCCAAACTTTGGAACTACTGTCCTTAGAAGGAACAAGTCCAAATCCAGCTTTAGAAAACACCAAAAACAAATCTATTCTAGTCATTTGTCACCTAACTTCAAGTACGTTTGAGCTTTCTGACAGATGTTTTGTCTTCAGCAGCAGGAGGCCCATTTGGTAGCCACGTGCTATACAAATATGCTGAAATAGAATAAAATAGAACCTGTGTAGGAACATACAGATACGTAAGCAGTAGCCTGGTATAAGATGACCACAAAGACTGTGCCACCCAGACGTGGTCCATGCAGGTAACAGCAGTGGGGCCATGTGCGGGGGGGATTTCGAGGGACGATATGGAGGGAAAATTAAATAAATAAATAATTTCCCCTCTGCATCGTTCTCTCGAAATCACCCCGCATGCGGCCCTACCACTCCACCTCTGTTACCTGCACGTACCACGGCTGGTGTCAACCTGTGCCAGTGGTCACACAGCTATACGCAACACAGAGGATGGGATATGACAGAAAACAGGTTTTTGCATACACAATGTCCCAAAGCCTGCCAGATCTCACCATGGCTGGTCAGTCACAATGACTAATCTATGTATCTATGTAGACCCAGCCATGCATTCCACTTGCTTTGTTAGCAGAGCACACTTCTAACTTCGGATGGATCACAAGGATTTGGTTTGTGTAAAGGGATGACAAACCGTCTGGAAGAACTATTAAGTATCTTCAGAGTTAGATCACATAGATGCAAAAGACCACCAAGCGAAGAGGGTGGGGTGAATAGGACTTGCTGATTAAGTCTGGGCAAGGCACCTTATCCTCCAAACCATCACATACTTGTTGGAGAAATAGTTTGTAACACCACTGAGACACGTGGATACCCCTTGGTCACGTTTTGCAATTATGACATTGGGTTTCATGTTGTCTGTGACTTTCTTGTATATTGGCTAGAGCCATTCTTCTACATATGAACTCCTTACACCATCCAGTCTATATTCTGAAGCTTTACTATGGTAAGAGATACCTGCTCATGGCCTGCAGTCACCACTAAAATTGACGACTAATCTTATTCACAATGATAGGTACTGTATCTGGGCCAGGATCTGATAATGTACTCAACCATCTGCACCTACAGTCAACTACGGAGGAAGATGGTTGCCCTACGCGCTGGTGTGAATGCCACATCATACACAAATACCCATCATGTAGCTGTGAGTGATGTTGCTTCTAGCTCAATATCTAGCTCTAAATCTACAGAGCATTCAGTCCTAGTACAGCTGCTCGACCACAGTTGGGGATATCTGTACTATGAGTTGGTGTGACTTCTGGCTCCACCCAAATAATATTAATCATAATACAGAGAGTCCTCCATGGGAGTACACATAGTTCACCAAGGGATGGATATGTTTATGTTTAGGTGGTTCATAAAGCGCTAGGCTGCCCAAGGGTGGTCTATGAGCTGGTGTGACTGCCTGTTCCCTCCAATTACCTAAATACAGTACTTAATTATAGGACATATGGTTCACTACAGGAGGGGATCTCTGATCTAGGAGCTGATGTGACCCTCTGTTCCACCTAAATACCTGTAAAACGTCTCAGTTGTACTACATATTGTACACCAAGGAAGGGGATATGTTGTGCATGAACTAGTGCGACTGTCTGTTGCACCCAAATGTCTAACAACACTGCTTAATCAGAGGAAAAAGAGTTCGTCACAGTAGGGGAATCTGGTTTAGCAGCTGGTGTGACCTTCCGTTCCAAACAAATATCTAAAAACATTGCTCAATCCTATTACAGAGAGTCCACCAGAAGAGGACTATCTAGTCCAATGGCTGCTCATTCTCGTTTAAATTTTTATTTTTTATTTTATTGTTTTTACAGTTTCTGTTTGTCTCCTTAATACATCATATTAATTCATTGCCTTTACATATGCTAAAATTCCGACCTTCCTACTGCGGACCATTTCAGATTTTTTAGCTAAAAGTCCACACACAATACATTGAAGTGAAAATGCACTAAAAATATCACCAGTGCTGGAAGAAAAAAAATGCTGTTATACAGCGCTCTCAGTTAAAGTACTTTTTCGTATGATGAATAAGACTCCTTAACTCATCACCTTAATTCATCACTTTTCCTTAAACTGAGATTCATACCTTCTTATTCATGTTCATACCAAATATCTCAGCCAAAAATCCACATTAAATTACAATGAATGTGCATTTACCATGCCTAAAGTGCAGAGAGAGAAAAATTGCTATTATACAGAGCTCTTGGTTAGAGTGCTGTTCTTATAATGAACACAAACCCTTCCTATAATTTAAAAAGCTTCCTCTCCTCCTCGTTTTTTTAGCATACAAAAACTCTTTGTTATAAACTCTAACCAGCATAATCAGTCATACTTAAAAATCTAGCATGTCGCTTGATTTCCATTGATTATTGGTTATCACCGACCGAGCTGTTAAAATTGTTATATACCACCAAGCTCCCGTTTTTCTTGTCTTTGTACCCGCATGTCTGCTTAACCCTTCACTGCGGCGGCTATTCCGCCGCAGTGCTAAGGGGGCAGGGCGGAAGAGCGGTGGGCGCAAGCTGGTGACGGAACCGCTCCTTCACCAGCGTCGGTTGCGCTGTGCTTATGACGGAGCGGCTCCGTCATGGCCCGCCCGCTCAATAGAACGCTCAGCGCAGGCGCGGAATTCGCGCCGCGCATGAGCGGCGGGCGGGCCATGACGGAACCGCTCCGTCTTCAGCACAGCGCCACCGCAGCTGATGACGGAGCGGTTCCGTCATCAGCACACAAGGGGTTAAGAGAGAACTTCCTGGACTTCAAGAAAATTCACCCTCTGTTGCCATTCTTGACACCTTCATCAATTCCCACTCCATCTCCCGCTATAATCTAAATGCAACAGCCAGAAACAATCATCTCAAATGCAGTGGCACACGGTGGATCTGTAACAGAATTTGGATCCACCCCCACATTTCCATTTTGCTACCAAAATAGCGACCACAAATAATTCTCAATGGGCCAGATGTATGACTTGTTTTTGCATGCGCAAATGTGTTTGCGAACCCATTTGCCCATGCAAAAACATATTGGGCCATGTACATAGCCTATTTAGAGGGCCACGATTTTTTTGCGACTTGCTAAATAGGTTTGCGGTCGCAAAACACTTGCAAATACCACCTACATCGAATAGGTGGTAATGCATTTGCAAAGGAGAAGGGGTCCACAGGGGACCCCTTCCCCTTTGCAAATTCATGCAAAATAATTTTTTAAGGGAAGGCAGTGGTCCTAGGGACCACTGCCTGCCATTAAAAAATTAAACATAAATGTTTAATTTTTTTAAAAAATGCATCCCGTTTTCGTTTAAGGAAAATGGGCTGCATATATATCAAAAAAGCTGCTTTGTTAAAAAGCAGTCCCAGACATGGTGGACTGCTGAGCCCAGCAGGCCACCCATCCCTGGGAGGGCTGGCTCTCACAATGGGCCCACAAAGTGCAAGAGGCTCATTAATATTAATGAGCCTCGCAATTTGCGACCCCAATAGGATTCCCAAAAAAGTGTAAACACACTGTTGTACATTTAATTTAGCGCCTCGCAATTTGCGTCTCGCAATGTGCCGCAAATTGCGAGACGCTAAATGAAAGGGGCGTACATCTGGCCCAATATGTGCATGTTTATGACTGACAAAATGTAGATGTATAAACTGCTGGATATTTAACCAACTTGTGAACGAAAATGCCCATGTGCCCTCATCAACACCTCTCTGTGTTTATTTTGTTCTTTTAGGATTTTACTAAAGTGCTCAAACCCTAAGACAACCAAATGGTAAATCCTGTGTTATAAAAAGAATCCAGAAGGCAAAACAAGCAATGCTTCCTAATAATATAGCTTTGGTTTCTGGTCCAAGCGAAGCTCCTCACACCTTCTGAACATATTTTTGCACTCCATCCCAAACTCCAACCAGTCTCGGACAGTTTCAGCTCATGTGCTCCCATGTGCCCACTGAATTGCACCTATAGCAGTTGTTCATAGTGTTTACATTCCACCCATGCAACTCCTCGGTGTATAATACACTAATCAAGATGAGTACAATTGCATGAACTAATAATTATCTCCCCTCATCATTAGAGCATTAAAAAGGGATATTTGTCTCCCCCAGACAGATTTACTCCAACCTCTTTTCTCCACTTCCCTTGAACAATGCAAAACATTCTATCAGCTTTCTTATGGCTCACATGTAGCCATCTTACCCATTGCCCACGCGTTTTCTTTGTGTTTTTATTATTGTATATTACATTCAATCTCTCCCTTGACTCCTCTACCTGGAGCGGGAGGAATTTATTCAAAAGACTTTATATTTGGAGATATTCAATGGAGACCTTTCCTAAGGGAGAGATTTTCTATTCTTCCTCCCTCAAAACTATTTTATTGTTAGCATTTAACCGATCTCTATTCTTCCCAGTTTAAATCTTCCCACTTTCTTACTGTTTGCTGTATCTCTGAGGGGTACAGAAACTTTCATATTGAGAAAATGCTGAAAGAGGTTTCGCCATACTGAAGCTTTACTAAAATGAATGAGAGAAATACCAAATTGGTTCGATTCAAGGCAATATCTTTATTTACGCAGAAGCAAAAACAGCTATGGCGCTATCTCATTATTCCACAGATACACACAGCACTGCTGCCCATTCTCCATCTGAAAAGAGAAATCAATGTTAGCAAAGGTCTAGAATCCCACATTCCAGAAATAGCCTGAATAACTATCAATGCTTGTGTATGGTGGATCTACCTACCACAAAACTACACAGGTCCAGGTGAGCTAAATAGGATAGTGACTCAGAATGTCTAGTGGTGATCATGGGCTTCCAGCAAAACCAAAGTGCCTCTACATATAGCTCATCAATTTCCAATGAACAGCTCAGAGAGTCAGTCAATATTTGTCCTGGCAATGTGACACTGGAACTCCATTCCCACAAGAATTTCCTTAAAGAAGACTGTTGTATCTTGAGTCTTCCTGCTGCTCAGCTTGAATGTCTGTGTTGTGGAATGTTGGATGGGTGGAATGCTAGTGGTTTGTGAATGTCAGTTGGGTGAGGGCTGAGCAGCAGGACAGCTGCTCCTGATGGGGTTTCCTACCTTTTATCATAACAACTTAACTTAAATAAAGTAACTTGAATAATCTATCCTGAAGTATTCATCTTTCTGATTACATCAAAGACCTTCCTGGAATTCATCCTCAGTTACCATTCTTGACACCTTCATCAGTTCCCACACCATGTTCCTCTAACATCTAAAAACCAACAACAGCCAGAAACAATCATTCTAAATGCAGTGGCCCATGTGAAACTGTCAACACTATGGAGAAGGTGGATGCACAGCCTATTTGTTAATAAAGTTTTAGTGGAAGTTAAAGTTCAAAATCCACAATGGGTTTAGATGGTTGGGTGCTCCTGTAGGTGGCGTTTCCGTCCAGGCATGTCAAAATTATAGTCATGAATAAGTGCCTTCACAAAAAAGTGGAAGCATCCCTAGGTAGGGCACACCTTAGGTTCTTGAAAGCAAGACTCCTTATAAGATTGTGTGAATTTTCAAATTAGCAGGTTTATTATTTCACAATTTCAATTTTGCATCATGATTTCGACGTAGAAATTAAATTCATTTCCAGTGGCAGTCAAACTGTTACGCAAACGTTCTTTGAACGCTCCAATACATTTCCGGCTGAAGAAACTGTCACAGAATTTGGGTCCACCTCCCACACTTTCATTTTGCTACCAAATTAAGACCCAAAATATTTTTAAATATTTGCATGTTTATGCCTGGCAAAAGGTAGATGTATAAACTGCTGGATATTTAACCAAAAAAGACTCCCATGTGGATTGTTTCAACTACCCTCATCAACACCTCTCTGTGTTTAATTTGTTCTTTTATGATTTTGCTAAAGCGCTCAAACTTTAAGACAACCAAATGGTAAATCCTGTGTTACGAAATGGATACAGAAGGCAAAACAAGCAATGCTTATTTTAAGTTTCCTGTGTCAGATGAGGTTATTTGCTGTGCAGCAGGAGGTTAGTTTGTTCTATTCAAGATGTTATCACCTCTGATAACTTCATTAGCAAAACTTCCATCCATGCTCAGTACTCACTGCCCGAAACCCGAGTCCTGTAACTCAGCATAATTTAAAGCTCTAAAACATGGATGCTTGCTCATCCAAGAAAGCACCACAGGGCCTAATTAATATAGATGAAAGGCCTTTTTGCCTGTCACCTGCTATAAAAAGTGGTCTTCCAGCCTCTCCTTGGTTTGCAAACTTGATATGCAAGTCCCCTGCAACCAGGTCCTTCAACCATTCTTGTGCGACATGGATGTTGTGTGAGTGTACACTAGTTGAGTGTGTGAACGATGCATGTGGCTGTAGCCACAGTGCAGTGCATTTTGTACTGTCTATACTGTAATGGCACCTTCTATAGAGGGTGAACCCTACACAACAGATGTGAATGGCGGGGTTTCCTTCAGAATATTCCAGGGATCCTTCGGAGTGGATCAGACAGAAAAGTGTCAAAGAGGGCTCCTTAGAACCTAGGGAGTTTGCCCATGCATGTTCCTGTACCAATGTTCCCTGATAGAGGCTATCTACCGTTGACTAACAGGTAATTACACGGGGCAGCCTCCTTTGCCTTTGTTTTCTTATTTTGACTTGCTCCTGAGAGGAGACTCCCATGTTTCCCTGTCTTCCTGTTCCTTGTGACAAAGTCCATGGCTGGACCAGTCTGTGTGGGAATAGCAAAAGAACAGAGCCAACTAGAATTATTCCCAGAACTGAATTGCCGGAATACAAATGAGCTGTATGCAACTAGGCTATAAGTTGGGTTGGAAACGTCAGTGTTATAAGATTTTGTGACTACTAGCGTGGGGTCCTACAATAGTGTCAGCCAGGGAGACTTGACTAGTCTGTCAAGAGGGGCTGCATGGAGCTAGGTTTGTAGGAGAGAGTTGACTATTCAGGAGGAGCATTGGAGATGCCCTTTCATTATGAACATACTGCTTTGAAGGAAGAGAGCTGTGCAGGGGTCCAGATGACTCAAATAAACCCCAAGACATGTAGACTGAGACATGCACCACTGCACTAAAGATGTGGTTCAATGCCCTGAGGTGTCCCTGCAGGAGAGGTAATTGAAATTACACCTAAGGCTGATTGAGTCTGTGGCTACAGAAGGTGAGATGCTGTGTGAACTACTGCCAAGAAGTGCCCAAAGTGCTGGAAGTCTACTGACCATTGACTGCGGTCAAACTGCTAATAAATAAAAAAAATTAAATAAAAAGGATAATAAACACAAGTGTCGAAAGAAGACCATCACTATCGAAGGACACTGCACCTGCTGCATGGTGTGTTCAGCCATATCAACTGTACTGTTTTGGTGGTTTTGTTACGATTGGGCACAAGGAAGCCCCAATTAGCAAGCTCTCCAGGACTGTGAGCACCGTGGCTTTGTTGTAATCTCCTTATAACTGATACTGGTGCTGCTGTGACTTACTTGAGGTTGAGCCAGAAGAAGGACAGCAACATTTCCATCCAGTGGGCTTTGTGGAGTGCACACTACCAGAGATCTACGCCTGCTGACAGTGACACTTTGGTATGACTTCATAAAATCCTAACCAAGGAAAGGGAAGTACGGAGGCATTGTACCTGTGGTGAGAGGGAAAGTGTACTTCTACTTAAGTGGGGTGAAACTCTGATGTTAAGAAAGAGAGAGAAAACAACCCTAATAATCCCACTAAGATTTTCACATACGGTTCGAGGGTCAAGGTCATGAACAGTCGTGATGGAGCAAGGTTTCGCACGTGAAGTGAGTTGCTTGGACTCAACCCTCTCAAAATGATAAGTAATGTATTAACCAACATGTTTTGTCTTACTAACAATGCACCACACGACATTTGAAGCATCTATGAGAAGCTTTTCTATGTGCTTTTCATAAACAGTAACGCAAATGCATTAAAATGGCCACCGCAGCGCACTAGAACTAAAGATGGCTTCTCTATGTTCTCATGCGCTAACACTTGCATTGCTGCTTTTACTAAATTGTTTGTTCTGCCTAACCGCTAATGCTGTAGTTAAAATAAAGAAATGGGAATAGAGTAGTGCTAAGTGGTTTACAGTTCATTCATTTATTCTTTGTTCTAAAATTGTTCTTCTTTACTTTGCTATTAGCTTGTGTTTGGACCAATCAATTACAATGTTGCTCCATTTTGGGTTACGCGACAGCGCAGGCTCTACGTTCTCAAGAGTCCACAAGCCATGGCATTGAACACGGGCCAACTCCTGACTTGCTATAGGATGCTCATGGGAACCTTACCTTCCGACCCTCTGCAAGGAAGCTGAACAAATTGTTATATTACATTGTAATTCTTATTGATACATTCACTGCCGGGTGAAATAAAAGTGCATGGGAAAATAAAATGATGGGAGGGAACATTAATTTTAATATTTGAATGAAATGACTTCACTCTGGTATGGTGTGGTGACCTCTCCTCGTCTTTTGACCAATCAAATTGAGGGAATACACACATTTGCAACATTGGGGGTGGTACACTGCCCTGGAAAATGGTATAACAAAGGTAGGTTTAGCTAGTTAGATTGTCTGACTTGTCTGAATAGCAGACCTGTCACTGACCCAACGCACTCAATGGGCGATCGAGAGCAGATGTGCTGGCAGAGCACTCTGTCAGAAGATTCGATAACCCAATCGGGGTTCTGGGAAGGAGATCGATAACCCAATCGGGGTTCTGTGGGAGAAGGTTCGATAACCGAATCGGGGTCCGACTGTTAGCTGCAGAGGGGGTGTAACGCTGGTGTTGCACTTTAGCTGTGGGTGCCGGTACTGACCTGCGGTGGTCCTGTCCTGATACAATTTGGTGCATACTTATCCTGATTCTGGTCTGCACCTGTTCTATCCTGTTGGCACCTGAACTATCGGGGGTCCTGTCCTTTATCCCTTTATCCCAGCCCGTGGCCAAGGTTGGTCTTCACACCATTCTAGGTAAATATAAAGTTGTGTGGATATGTCATTGTGCTGTCATTGTGCTGTTTCCCTCTTCAATGCTTAAAGAAGGTTTCATAATATTTCCAGATCATCTTGCTTTTATTATATTCTTTCTAATTGAATGTGATTTAATCAAATTGGTTTGGACTCCGACATTTAAGAATTTACATAGATAAAGTGTTTAAATCTTTCCCGAGTGTATGGTTATTTTATGAGTGCAAATGTTTATTTACTACCTATTTTCTTGCTAACTCCCTTGATCCATTATGACTCTATGTACCGGTGACTAGGATTGGTAAGTCAAGGTATACGTTCTAAAAGGTTAAATAAAATTGCTGATTTAGCGTAGGTTTATCTGTTACAAAGTGTGTATGTTTTATGGGCCCAGGTGAGTATGGTAACATCTCGAGCAGGTGAACCTGCGCTCTATTAGTAGCACAAGTGACTTTCCCCAGATTACCTTGGATGCTGTTCCCGTTCGCACCCTAAATAAAAGCCCTCTGTTTTGTTATGGAAAATATTTTTCATTGAGTGTGTTAGCGATAAAGTACTAAAGTAGTAGCAGGACCATGTCTATTTATTGTTACCTGATGTAAATTGAGAGCTGAGTCCTTACCCTAACACCATCCCCCTGACTGTTTGACCTATTTACCCTGAGGTTCAGTACAAGATCTGTAAGGCAATTCAAACAATAGCACTCTCATGTCTCTCATAACTGCCTCACACCTTTTGTTTTTGACTGCTATCTACACTTCAGCAATCCTCTTGATCATAAAATGCCACATGTTCAATTGAGGTTACAATCCTTTGAGTTACTAGTCCTGATACACTGGAATACAGAAATAAACTTTGTCTCACCCACAAGAATCATAATGCAACCTATGATCTATGTATCCACCATAGCTGTATTATAATTCTTAAGTATGCAATTCCTATATTCCATATTAAAAATTCCTAAGATTCTTCTGTTACAAAGTTCAATTGAATATCCTCCATGATCTTTAAGCTTCAACTTTTTAGGATTGGGGCCTTATTTATAATTTGGTGGATGGGATATCCCAGATGAGATGTTCAGTCAAACTGTGACTAATATCCCACCCGTATTAGAAGTGCCAGGAGCTATTATGCACTTCCAATATGAAGAACAGGACATCTTCCACATTTGGAATGGCGTATTCACCTGCCAAACTCTAAATAAGGCCCTAAGTTATCAGGTAAAGTGGTCCTTTATTTTATTTTTTTTAATTGAAGGATCATAAGACCCAGGTCAGTTGCTGGGCTTCCAAGGGAAAATAAAAATATATGGTAAAGGCAATTGAAGCTTAACTAGAATCTGATAAAATCCTGGAAACTAACATATCCATCATTCGACCTTCCATGGAACAGAAGCAGCGCTAGTGGTTGCCTGTGATGACATACTGCCAGGAGCAGACCTGTGCTCCTCCAACATGCTGATGAATATAGGGGCATATTATCAAGGGATTTATCTCTGCTTATTTGGCTTTAAAAGCCAAGAAGGCGGAGATAAAATTATCTCCCTATCAGCAACAGGGTGCTAACACGCAAATTTGCATGTTAGCACTCTTTTCCTCTACGCTTCCCCTTGCATCTCTAATGAGATGCAAAGGGGGCGTTCCAGAAAAAAATAATAGGAGAAATGTTGTTAAGCAACATTTCCCCTATTATCAAGGATATCGCTAACCCTGTTACTGATAAAAAAAAGCAGCGCTAACCGCGGTTAGTGCTGCTTTTTTTACACCTGGTATTTTCCTGACTTAGCCATGATATCCTATGGAAGGTGGATATCATGGCTAAGTTTGTGAGCCCCTATCATCAAGCTAACGCCAAACTTCGAGAGATTATCGTTGGTTTTCCAGCGATAATCTCTCATTTGGCAGTTAGCGTGAGGATTTTTATCACATCTGAGATAAACGTTGCTAATAGCAAGTTATATCAGCGATAATTTCCGGCGATGCTTAGCGATAAAAAAATTGTTGCAAAGCCTAGTTAGCGATAAATATCGCTACTCGTTGGTAATATGCCCCATAGACTTCAAAGGAGACTTTGATATAGTGGGGGGACAATGCTGCTCCGCATGATGTGGGCGTCATGTGCAGAGCCAGGAAATCTTGCACACACATGTGAGATAATGTTGTCGGCCTGGCACACCACCTGCACGTTAAGGGAGTGGAAGTGCTTCCGATTCTGAAACACCTGCTCGTGGCCGTGGTGGAATGATCGCAATATGCGTGCCATCAATTGAACCCACAACGTGTGGTATGCGACCCAGTGCATAAAAGTCTGCTTTGACCGCTGCCAACTCTGCCGCCTGTGGAAAATGTATGTAGTCATTCTTGTACAGCATCATGGCTGTCAGTACATCCCTAAGTACCGTGCTGAACATGGCCTGTGACATTCCCCCGGCATGTCCTATAGTGTACTGGAATGTGCCTGTTGCAAAAAAATGGAGTGCCGCCATCACCAGTGGCGTAACGAAACTTGAGGGGGCCCCCCTGCAAAGCACATGGAGGGGGCCCCCGTGGCACGACCCACCATGCCCCCCCCCCCGCAGCGGCGCGGCTCACCATGTACCACTTTGCCCTACCACCCAGAAATCTAGCATATTTTGCTTTGAAACCTCCAACATTTAAAGGAAATGCCTCTATATTGTCTCTGTCTCTCTCTCTCTCTCTCTCTTCCTCCCTCTCTATCTCTCCCTGTCTCTCTCTATCTCTCCCTCCCTCCGTCTCTCTCCCTCTCTGTCTCTCTCTCCCTCCCTCTCTCTCTCTCCCTCCCGGTCTGTCTCTCCATCTCTCCCTGTCTCTCTCTCTCTCTCTCTCTCTCTCTCTCTCTCTCTCTCTCTCTCCCTGTCTCTCTCTCTCTCTCTCTCCCTCCCTCCCTCCCTCTCTGTCTCTCTCTTTCCCTCTCTGTCTCTCTCTCTCCCTCCCTCCCTCCTGGTCTCTCTCTCTCCCTCCCTCCCTCTCTGTCTGTCTCCCTCCCTCTCTGTCTCTCTCTCTTTCCCTCCCTGTCTCTCTCTCTCTCCCTCCCTCTCTGTCTCCCTCTCTTTGGATTGCAACCACATGTAATGCTGCTGGGTACACTATAGAGATATTCACGTGTAAGTGTTATGTTTTTCATAACTGTATATTACAAATTATTTGTTGTTGCCCACCTGATAACTGAACCCACGCATCAATATAATATATAAAAGAATACAATCATAATAAAAAGAATCTGCAGCAAATGTATGAACTATTTTTAGAAAATGCTATCAAAGCCTTCTCGTGGATACTGTATGCTAATAAATCAACACGGTAAAAAACAAAGACGAGATTCACCAGGATCTATCATGGACATCAGAAGACGTGACATCCTTTCACCCGAACAGACATCACACAGGCGTGACCCTTGGCTCAATCACAACCTCTTAAAAGCCTTGTATTTGCTAGGGGTGGGGAGGTAACACTTGGAAATCACAGAAGGTAAAAAGGAACACAGGAAGAGACAGGTACCACAGAGACACGACTCCATCTGTGAGAACGTGTGCATGTCTGTGTTTGCATGCCTTAATAGGCACATGAAAGTCCGAGTGCCTACGGTTGTTTAAAATGAATGGAAAGAAGAAGGCTTGTTGATTTGCAAAGGAAGCATATATCCATTTGCAGCTTTTGTGACTTCATTCCCTTGGTTTGCCAAAGTCATTTAAGATCGTCAACTACTCCCCCCATGGCCACGGTCTGTCCTTCCATGGGGTGTCACCGCCTGAGGCTGGAGGCCCCGCCGGTGACTGACTTACTTCGGAGTTCGGCTGTTTGGACAGTCCTGAGCGTGGGCGGGCCTGGCTTTGTCTTCGTTCTCTTCTCTGTCTTCTTGAGTATGGATATGCGCGCCCCTGATGCCACACAGCACACCTAACGCGCATTTGCGTGTGAGCTCAATTATAATAACTGCTCACCTCATTCAGTCTCACACTCACAAGGGTGACGACGGGCAGGGGCGTAGCTAGAGCTTCTGGCGCCCGGGGCTATCCCTCAGATTGCTGCCTCTGGACGAGGGGCTGGGGAAAAAGGACAGCGAGCAGCGGGGTGGATTGGCAGGGTTCAAGTTACGCCACTCCCTACTCCACTGCAGGTGAAAGCAAAGGTCGGAGCGGAGGTGCTGTGTGGGTCCACCCACAATTTTCACAGTGTGAACGCAGTCCACCCTGCCAAGAAGTTGGGCCACACAGAAATATGCTGAACGTGTCCTGGTGTCATTTTCAGACTCCTGGACACGTTCAGCAGCACCTGCACATTGTCTGCTTTTCATTACCATCAGCAACGTGCTGGAAGCGAGGGGGGCTTTTTTATGTTCACCTCCAGCTGGGCCAGAGATGAAGGTAGAGTTAAGGGGCCATTAGGCCTCCTTTTGATGGAGTGGCCTGGAACCTTACACTATGTAAATGCAACAGAGGGAAACAAAAGCACACAGCTTGTTATCTCTTCACAGGTGCTTAAGAGAGGCATGCGTTTGACTTTATTAGGTCCCTTTATGTAAGTGCATGAACTGTAAGCATGTCATATGTGTTGGTTTGTCCCAGTATTTACACACAATTTAAATAGCACTATTTTCATGCAAGTGTGTACATCAGTGTACAAGATGTATTGCATGAGTCAGTGAGGGTTAAAAGGTGCAGCAGTCACATAGCCTACATGGTTCACTGTGCAATAGTAAAAGGCTTACTATTTATGAGCTGCAAGTAACGAAAGGATCTGTGTTCAAAGCAGTAACCCACATACCTTGCTACCTAAAAAACATTCTATCACTTGCATATTACATGATGTGCTTTGCAAGCACATTAACCTTCTATACTACTTCGAGTCAGATCTGGGACTACACAAAACAGAAATTGCTCCAAGAAATACTTTAACCACCTGGGTTATCTCACCAATTATTATTCCATGATATATACTGGGCACCTCTGCAGCAGATGTCTTCCCCCCCTAAAAATATTAGAAAACGCAGACTTTGCAAACAATTAAGCATAAAAGATCTACCAACATGCTTCTCCTTGCTGCCAATTTCTTTGAGGCAGGCTTTTAGAAAATTTGTAAAATTAGTTGAGGCATCAGGCAATGCGCCACTTTTTTTTAGCACAACCCCAAAGCGAAATCTAATTTGTTAATTCTCATAATGCGCTCAAATGCCCTCATGATATGTGATGTCACTTACTGTGATGCCACGTGTGAGGTCATGCATTGTGACATCACAGGCTGTGATGGCACAGACTATGATGTTACTTGCAAACTGACTAACTAGGTTAGTCCCCCCACCCCCATAATGGAGCTGTAAGAAAGTCCATAGCGTAAAAAAATACAATTTACATATTTTTCCCCACAGTGCAGGCAGTTTCATGTTTTCTCATCCACCACATGCATTCCTTAAAGGCCTGCCCCGCGCCCTTGCCTCTGAGTAACTTCATGTGGTGTCAGCCAGCACTCATTAGAGACTCCTTTGAAAAGCAGCACCATCGACCCACCTGTGGCCCCCAGGTCAAAACTAGAGATCCTTCCAACTGTCAGTGTCACCCATATCCAGTGATACCTTAAACGGACAGCCACCCTTAAGTTAAGTTCCTACTGCTGCTGTATAGAACAGAGGAATAAGAATTCAATTGTAATTCATTTTCACTTACCTTATTTAGGCTGTCAGAGTCATAGCTGCCAAGGTTTCAGATTGCTATGTGTGACATTATCAGAATTTCAGTGTAATAATGAGTGACATTTCAAGGACTAGGAGTGACACTTTCTCTCGAGCAAAATCCAGCAATGAAGAGGGAAATATATTAAATTAGATCAACAAGAAACTCGTACAAATGCTGCAAAGCACTAGAAATGCATTAAGCCTCAGGCTGAGAGACAGATAAGTCTAAGTATAAGGCATAGCCAGCAGGTAGGGCACTGTAGTGTTTATAATTTTATAAACGAGTTTCATGCCCGCTTCCAATGCAACCCCTGAAGTGACAGTTTTGGGCTGATTGTTTTGGGCTTTTTTCTGGGTGTGTTGAGTTTGCTGCACTCGGTTGTACTCTTGATTTTTCTTATATTACCATAAACCTTTCCTGCAGTAAAATCACATATGGACTCGGTCTTCCAGTACACACCCTGAAGTGTAGGTGGGACAGGTTCACTATATGGGCTACATTTTTTGGCATTGAATTCTGTTGCTGTGCAGCAGTTGTAAGATATTATTAGACCTATTGCTCAAATGGGTGTTAATTCTGATATTGGTATGTTTCCCCTGTAGTCTTTGCTTGATTTTTATCTCGTGAGAAAGCGTCACTCTTAGTCATTGAATGTCGCTCATAATTACACTAAAATTATTAAAATGTCAAACAAAAGAAAATCTGAAACCTTGCCAGCAAGGACTCTTATTTTATGCCCCTCTTTAACTTGAACATGAACTGGGGCGTCGTTTACACCCCCACCAATCTTACATTATAAACACTTCCAAAAACATCTTTTTATCAAAGTGCAACGTTACCATGCAATTTACGTATATACCCCCACTTCTCCCCCTCCAACCAACAGCACTAGTGATAACCAACGGTTAACCCATTAAATCAATCCCTGCACTAAGTCCTTCCTCATCCTCCTTCTCATGCGTTAAAACAATCACCCCTCCATGCTTACTTTCGAAAAACATTCATGTTCTCCCCCTTCAGAATCCCACTTTGCATATGCCCTGCTTTCTCAAATACCTTTCACCACCTGACTAATCACAACCTAAATTGGCTCTTTTAATCTACCAACCAAGAATCCATACGATCTCTCACAGAGTCACATTACTTACTTCTACCTTTTCCATCCTCCCATTACCCATTCATCTCTCTTTATAACTAGTCAAACTGCTCCAGCTCGCCATCACACATCAAACCTAGTGCATGTTCTCATCCCTTTCTCGAATTTTACACTTCAACTCCCGTGCAACTCCCGTTGCTTTCATCCCCTGCAACACTTCTAAATTACTCACTTCCTTTCATACTGTGAACTTTACTAACAACGTCCCACTCCTCACCTCTGCCCATTTCAGGTCGTATGTGTGCACTTAAACCTGTCGATTTCTTATATTGCCTTCACCCTGAATTCACAGCAAAGCCGTTTTGTGTCATTAGAGGTTTTAAATGCCAACATTTACAAGCTTTCTTCATACCTGTCTCACACGTTAAAAGCTTCCGACCTCATCTCCTCGCTTTCGCACGCACGACGCACCCATATCAATTACATCCTCCCGATTGGTTAATTATTCAAAATGTTCCCTCTCTCATGAGCCATGAGTACTGGTATGCAAATTGCTAGCTTGTTTTCCACACTACATTTCCCATCGTGCACTTCGTTTGTAAAACATGTTCAGACATCCAAATTCACTTTCCACAATTCCTCTTTAACTTCAAGCACACACTTACTTGAAGGAAATTGTAGCTGTGGCCATCTCGAGAGCAGCTCCATTTTACGAGATGCCGACCGCCTGCCTTGCCTCTCTCTCCCTGTAGTATCCGGCTGCCCACATCAGGCTCGCTCTAGCTGGCAGGCTCAGTTGCACGGGTCATCATGGTGGTGGGACAGGCTGGGTCATCGGGCGCATGTGATGCAGTGAGCCATTTCCGAGTTCAGCTGCTGCCCAACTGAACAAAAGTGAAAGCAGTGACTCTCGAGTCGATACGAGGAGTCACTATAGTAGCGCGTGGGCTGGCCAAACAAAGGTCCCCAGGGCCGTCATTGGTAGAGATTTTGCGCTGCAAGATTGACGGCCCTGGGAACCACATAAGCAGTACGGCTTACGGCGCACCGGCGCCGCACCACCACTAAGCTAGGTGGTGCAGGTTTTAGTTGCATTTTATTTTCAAAAATACGTGCGAGCACTGGCTGCTCAGCAACAACCGCCACACATGTGCCTGCCGCCTCCAAATTAAATTGGCCCCCACCATTTCGGACTGGACTGGACTTGACTCTCGGGGCCCCAGCCGGGGCCCCCGCACCCCGGGGCCCCCGCCCGCACCATTTCAAAGCCTGGCTGGGCCCCCCGCACCCAGTATTTCGAAGACTCGGGCCCTGGTCGGGGCCCTGCACCATTTCGAACACTCCCTGGGGCCCCAGCCGGGGCCCCCGCCCGCACCATTTCAAAGCCTGGCTGGGGCCCCGGCCGGGCACTCGCACCATTTCAAAGATTTGAAGGGGCCCTGGCCGGGGCCTGCACTGGCACTGTCTGCGCACCATTTTAGAGCCTGCTGTGCGTCAGCGTCACAGATGTATTGAGGGGCCCGGCTGGGGGCCCCCCCGGAGCCCGAGGCCCCCCCGCAATGCGGGGCCTGCGGGGGCTTGTGTTACGCCCCTGGCCATCACCTTTTGGGTGGGTGAAATTGAGCCTGGATAGGTTCTCCGCGGCTGCAGGTGAGGAGACAACTGGTTCACAAGCTCCAGCAATCGACGTCGATCAAGCCTGAATTTCCTGATCACCTCCTCGTCCACCATATCCTCCAGCACAGTGTATGGGCGATGGACATTTTGAGCCCTCCTGTGTGGGAGTAAATGGAATGGAAGTCAATTCACATACAACGCATGTCTGTGCAACTCACTCACATGTCACCGCACTCTATCCAACATGTAATAGGCAGTGTTCAATTAGCATATGTGTGACATCTCTGATTGTCACAACAACATGGATTGACGTAGCAATGTGCACCCACCAGCTACATGATGTGTTGCAACATGTGCAATGCACTCTGTCTCACCTCAACATCACTGCCAACAAGACATGTGACATGACCCAAAAGTGACGGTCATTAGTGGCACACCGATGGGCATGATATGGAAAAACATGGGATAGAGCATGAAGTGTGGAGTCACGCAATCACGCACACAACCCTCATCATGCAGCTGCAGACAATTAAACAAGGTGCATCGTCAGCTGACATGCACTCATTGACGCCGCCATGGCGGTGCACTGCTTCCGCTGTTTACGTCTGGCCATACGCGGCCCGCGTTCAACATTCCCATTGTCTGCACGTGCACAGACCGTCACGCTCACACACCGGCAAGTGCATGTGCTAGACACCGGGACGGATGCATCATTTGCAACAAAGTTGTAACAGTGGCGCCACCATGGCGGGGCACGTATTCGGCGGGGGAGGTGGAGGCCAAAACATCCATAAGCTGATGTCCATGCACATGGCAGTTTATGACCCCCCTTCCAGTAACATTGCATCAGCCAGCCTACACCGGCCGGCCCAGCCCTACCCATGACCGGCGTGCCAGGCCCAGCCCATGACCGCCGTTCCGGCCATGCCAACTACCGCCGCTTCAGGCCCCCTCCACTACCGCCGTGCCAGGCCCAGCCCATGACCGCCGTTCCGGCCATGCCAACTACCGCCGCTTCAGGCCCCCTCTACTACCGCCATGCCCTGGCGGCCCTGGCACGGCAGTCATGGGCTGGGCCTGGCACGGCGGTAGTGGAGGGGGCCTGAAGCGGCGGTAGTTGGCATGGCCGGAACGGCAGTCATGGGCTGGGCCTGGCACGGCGGTAGTGGAGGGGGCCTGAAGCGGCGGTAGTTGGCATGGCCGGAACGGCGGTCATGGGCTGGGCCTGGCACGGCGGTAGTGGAGGGGGCCTGAAGCAGCGGTAGTTGGCATGGCCGGAACGGCGGTCATGGGCTGGGCCTGGCACGGCGGTAGTGGAGGGGGCCTGAAGCGGCGGTAGTTGGCATGGCCGGAACGGCGGTCATGGGCTGGGCCAGGCACGGCGGTAGTGGAGGGGGCCTGAAGCGGCGGTAGTTGGCATGGCCGGAACGGCGGTCATGGGCTGGGCCAGGCACGGCGGTAGTGGAGGGGGCCTGAAGCGGCGGTAGTTGGCATGGCCGGAACGGCGGTCATGGGCTGGGCCAGGCACGCCGGTCATGGGTAGGGCTGGGCCGGCCGGTGTAGGCTGGCTGATGCAATGTCACTGGAAGGGGGGTCATGAACTGCCATGTGCATGGACATCAGCTTATGGATGTTTTGGCCTCCACCTCCCCCGCCGAATACGTGCCCCGCCATGGTGGCGCCACTGTTACAACTTTGTTGCAAATGATGCATCCGTCCCGGTGTCTAGCACGTGCACTTGCCGGTGTGTGAGCGTGACGGTCTGTGCACGTGCAGCCAATGGGAGGTGTGGACATGGGCCACGGTTGGCCATTAGCAAGTACCGTATGCTGTTCACCGCAACACCAGGGCCAATCATTGGCCCAATTCCAAACACGCTCTCACGGCGGACCAATGGCTGGCGCCGTATGCCACTGACATGGCCACAGGGCCCTATATATGTGTGATGTGCACAAGCATACTTTCTACGATGACCACCGACTGCTGCCTGTGACCATCACCTTCACCTGCTGCTGCGGAGCTGACCACCGACTGCTGCCTGTGACCATCACCTTCACCTGCTGCTGCGGAGCTGACCACCGACTGCTGCCTGTGACCATCACCTTCACCTGCTGCTGTGGAGCTGACCACCGACTGCTGCCTGTGACCATCACCATCACCTGCTGCTGCGGAGCTGACCACCGACTGCCGCTCTAGTGCCATACTCCGTGACCTTGCCATGTCGAGAGTCAAAGAGGTCCGGTCTCGTCCCTTCACCGCCGCGGAGCTGGATGTCCTCGTGGACGCTGTGCTCCGCAACTACGGACGCCTGTACGGCGCACCCGGACAGGCGGTAAGTGCAGTGGGGGATAAGTTGTAGTGCATGAGGTGTCATATGACACCTGGGCTCTGGAAACTTGGCGGTGTGATGTGTGACCAACTAAAGAATCGATATGTGCATGGCTGCTGAGAGAAATGTGTTGCTCCTATCTGTGTGACTGGCCAACTGTCCACTGACTTCCACCCTTTTGTCTCCCATCATGGTAGGTGAAGCTGCACCTTCGCAAGGACGTGTGGAGGAGCATTGCACGTGAAGTACGAGCAGCGGGGGTGTCCAATAGACGACATACACACTGCCACAAACGCTGGGACGACATTTCCAGACTGAGCAAGAATGTAGCGGAAGTGACACTAGGGATGATTCCAAGGACGGCACGTCTGGCCCGACGCTCAATGACCCCTCTCATGCACCGTATCATAGCTGTGACGCATCCTGACCTGTCCGAGCGGTTGCGTGTGGATGAACAGCAACGTGGCGGTAAGCATACTGTCAGTGTATGTTGCTTGTGAGTGCAATGCATGTATGGTTGCCCACACACATTAGGGTCTTCCGTCGATCGTGAGGCTCTTTCCAATGGCATGTTGGTGACATTGCCACAGTAAAATTTCACTTCCAGATGCGGCATGTTGAGACGCCACCTGCTAAGCGGTTCAGTTGTCATGCACATGCTGTAGTGCTCCGTCACCCCTTGGCAACACTTGTGTGCAGATGTAGTTCCTCATGCCCAGTGTGCATGCTGTACATGTATTACGGCCAACGCCACTGAATTCCTGTGAGGATGACTGGTTGGGGTGGGCCGTGTGCAGGTTGGGGGATCGATGGACATTGTCATCAGTGGCTTTAGGGATTCCGCTGCAGTACTGTACGTGTGTGTGCCCATTACTTACACCCATTTCCTGTGCATTTCAGCTTTGGCAGAGGGCACTCAGCCACAGACGGCGGAGATGACAGAAGGCATCAGGATCAGACGTCGCGCACATGCAGACTGACACCGAAGGGGCCAGCGCCGGAGAGGGGGACAGGACCGTCCCGGAGGACTCGCATGTGGAGACAACATCGTCATCATCTTCCGACAGTGTTGGTGAGTCAGCACTGTTGTCACAGACTGGGAGTGGGCAACCAACACCTTCGGTCGGGACACAGCACACAGGGCCCACCCTGCCGCCAACTGCACCATGTACTGTTCGTGCACGCAGGAGTAGGGGGAGCAGAGTGGCGTTCGGTGTCGGCACCGCTGCCCCAGCCTCAGTGAGCCAAAATGCACTTTGTGCAGAGGCTGTTGATCTGCTGCGACAGCTGTGTGTGGGCCAGACCAATATGATTAATGCTTTCCAAGACCACGATAGGAAGTTGGGGCAGGTGGTGGCATTCATGGAAGGTATGCATGGTGATCTGGCTGGTGTACACAGGACACTGCAGTCATTGTCTAACAGTGTGTTGTCTGCCATTGTACAGTCGCATGGACTGGGTGGTACTTCTGTTCCACCATCTACAACTCTGGATGTGTCAGGGGGGAGTGAATTTTCTGACCAGGACTCTAATACAGGTTATTGCACTAGAAGCAGCTTCAGCCAGCACGTCAAGGCACGGAGGCCTCAGACCCCATCCCCTAGGTCAGGTAAATCTGTTCACAAGGACAACGTCAGATATAGTGGAGTACACACACGTGAAGCAAAAGAGGGGTTGGGTGTAATGGCTACACATGCTGCACAGCCATCCCACACACAAGGTACTACCAAGCCAAGACTCACTCCCGCTTCCATTGACACTACCTTGTACGAGGACATTGAGAAGACGAATACATCTCTTGAGGGCTCGCATACTCCCAGTGCCAGGGACACTAGGAAGGAGCCACTTCCAAGGGCAGGGAAACGAGGAAGGAAGTAGGCACTCCCAAGGGCAGGGAAACCAGGAAGGAATTAGGCACTCCCAAGGGCAGGGAGACTAGGCAGGAAGGAGCCACTCCCAAGGGCAGGGAAAGCAGGAAGGAAGTAGGCACTCCCAAGGGCAGGGAGACTAGGCAGGAAGGAGCCACTCCCAAGGGCAGGGAAAGCAGGAAGGATGTAGGCACTCCCAAGGGCAGGGAGACTAGGCAGGAAGGAGCCACTCCCAAGGGCAGGGAAAGCAGGAAGGATGTAGGCACTCCCAAGGGCAGGGAAACCAGGAAGGATGGAGCCACTCCCAAGGGCAGGGAAACCAGGAAGGAAGGAGCCACTCCCAAGGGCAGGGACAAGGACAGTCACAAGACAAACGCACCTAAGAGGAGCACGGACACTCCCAGGGGCAGGGACACACACGGGCAGAAGGGGTGTCCTGGGGATATGTACACCACAGACGACAAGTCTGCTGCCTGGAAGAGGGCACCATCCAGGGAACAGGGAAAGTCCGCAGACAACAGTACTCCTACGGAAATCGAACATCCAAGGCCCAAGGAATCTCCCATGAACAGTGGCGCTGTCAGGGACAGGCATACATCACCCATTGTTGCACTGAGGCAGCTGTTTTCTGGGAAACGGAATACAGATGCTCCGCAGTGGAGTCACCCCTTACCTCCACTCCCATCAGGGCCCGTCAGGGACGGATGCAGGTGGACCCTGTAGTGCCATCCCCCATGACACATGTTGCAGAGGCCACAAGGCAGCCACACAGCAAACGACAAGCTGGCTCCAGCACGTCCCCAGAGAGCATTCCCCCCCCAGCACATGCACCTCCCATGGTGGGTGAAATTGCTTCTCAGTCCGGTCCACTTGTGAGTCCTGTCCTGTCCAGGGTGCAGGCACATGTCCAAAAGAAGCGTAGACACACAGCATTGACACATGCCCAATCCGATGTCGGCCAATTGCAACTATCCCCCGCTCCCAGAGCCACCCTGCCTCCTGGACCATACAGCCCTGTGGCTCATCATTTCAGTGGTCACAGTGGCGCAGGTGCAGTTGACTCGCATGTGTCTGTTAGTGGCAGGGTATCAGTCGAGACATATCCTGTATCAGGTGCTGGCAGTGTATCTGGGCCTATGGGCCATGTGTCAGTCACTCGGTCTGTGGCTGTGTCTCACACTCCTGTATCAGGTGCTGGCAGTGTATCTGGGTCTATGGGCCATGTGTCAGTCACTCGGTCTGTGGCTGTGTCTCACACTCCTGTATCAGGTGCTGGCAGTGTATCTGGGTCTATGGGCCATGTGTCAGTCACTCGGTCTGTGGCTGTGTCTCACACTCCTGTATCAGGTGCTGGCAGTGTATCTGGGTCTATGGGCCATGTGTCAGTCAGTCGGTCTGTGGCTGTGTCTCACTATCCTGTATCAGGTGCTGGCAGTGTATCTGGGTCTATGGGCCATGTGTCAGTCACTCGGGCTGTGGCTGTGTCTCACACTCCTGTATCAGGTGCTGGCAGTGTATCTGGGTCTATGGGCCATGTGTCAGTCACTCGGGCTGTGGCTGTGTCTCACACTCCTGTATCAGGTGCTGGCAGTGTATCTGGGTCTATGGGCCATGTGTCAGTCACTCGGGCTGTGGCTGTGTCTCACACTCATGTATCAGGTGCTGGCAGTGTATCTGGGTCTGTGGCTCACGTGTCAGTCACTACATCTGTGGCTGTGTGCCACACTCCGGTTTCTGGTGCTGGCAGTGTGTCCGATGCGGGTACTTCACGCAATCCACCTGATAGTGTGCTGTAAGTTGCTGTAGTGTGCCCTCTGATGTACTGCCTATGATGTACCTGCTCTGGTGTCCACACTGCCCTGTTGCTGCCCTGTTGCTGTTCTCATACTGATGTACTGCCTCTGATGTACCTGCTCTGGTGTCCACACTGCCCTGTTGCTGCCCTGTTGCTATCCTCATACTGATGTACTGCCTCTGATGTACCTGCTCTGGTGTCCACACTGCCCTGTTGCTGTTCTGATACTGCATTGTGCCCTCTCATGTGCTGCCTCTGATGGACGTTTTCAGTGCAATGGACTGTTGGAGCACTTGGCCCCTCTCATGTACTGCCTCTGATGTACCTGCTCTGGTGTCCACACTGCCCTGTTGCTGTTCTGATACTGCATTGTGCCCTCTCATGTGCTGCCTCTGATGGACGTTGTCAGTGCAATGGACTGTTGGAGCACTTGGCCCCTCTCATGTACTGCCTCTGATGTACCTGCTCTGGTGTCCACACTGCCCTGTTGCTGTTCTGATACTGCATTGTGCCCTCCCATGTGCTGCCTCTGATGGACGTTTTCAGTGCAATGGACTGTTGGTGCACTAGCCCCTCTCATGTACTGCCTCTGATGGACCTGTGCCTTGCCATGGACTGTTGGTGCCCATAGCCCCTCTCATGTGCTGCCTCTGATGAACGTTTTCAGTGCAATGGACTGTTGGAGCACTTGGCCCCTCTCATGTACTGCCTATGATGTACCTGCTCTGGTGTCCACACTGCCCTGTTGCTGCCCTGTTGCTGTTCTCATACTGATGTACTGCCTATGATGTACCTGCTCTGGTGTCCACACTGCCCTGTTGCTGCCCTGTTGCTGTTCTCATACTGATGTACTGCCTCTGATGTACCTGCTCTGGTGTCCACACTGCCCTGTTGCTGCCCTGTTGCTATCCTCATACTGATGTACTGCCTCTGATGGACCTGCTCTGGTGTCCACAATGCCCTGTTGCTATCCTCATACTGATGTACTGCCTATGATGTACCTGCTCTGGTGTCCACACTCCCCTGTTGCTGCCCTGTTGCTGTTCTCATACTGATGTACTGCCTCTGATGTACCTGCTCTGGTGTCCACACTCCCCTGTTGCTGCCCTGTTGCTGTTCTCATACTGATGTACTGCCTCTGATGTACCTGCTCTGGTGTCCACACTGCCCTGTTGCTGCCCTGTTGCTGTTCTCATATTGATGTACTGCCTCTGATGTACCTGCTCTGGTGTCCACACTGCCCTGTTGCTGCCCTGTTGCTGTTCTCATACTGATGTACTGCCTATGATGTACCTGCTCTGGTGTCCACACTGCCCTGTTGCTGCCCTGTTGCTGTTCTCATACTGATGTACTGCCTCTGATGTACCTGCTCTGGTGTCCACACTGCCCTGTTGCTGCCCTGTTGCTATCCTCATACTGATGTACTGCCTCTGATGGACCTGCTCTGGTGTCCACAATGCCCTGTTGCTATCCTCATACTGATGTACTGCCTATGATGTACCTGCTCTGGTGTCCACACTCCCCTGTTGCTGCCCTGTTGCTGTTCTCATACTGATGTACTGCCTCTGATGTACCTGCTCTGGTGTCCACACTCCCCTGTTGCTGCCCTGTTGCTGTTCTCATACTGATGTACTGCCTCTGATGTACCTGCTCTGGTGTCCACACTGCCCTGTTGCTGCCCTGTTGCTGTTCTCATATTGATGTACTGCCTCTGATGTACCTGCTCTGGTGTCCACACTGCCCTGTTGCTGCCCTGTTGCTATCCTCATACTGATGTACTGCCTCTGATGTACCTGCTCTGGTGTCCACACTGCCCTGTTGCTGTTCTGATACTGCATTGTGCCCTCTCATGTGCTGCCTCTGATGGACGTTTTCAGTGCAATGGACTGTTGGAGCACTTGGCCCCTCTCATGTACTGCCTCTGATGTACCTGCTCTGGTGTCCACACTGCCCTGTTGCTGTTCTGATACTGCATTGTGCCCTCTCATGTGCTGCCTCTGATGGACGTTTTCAGTGCAATGGACTGTTGGAGCACTTGCCCCCTCTCATGTACTGCCTCTGATGTACCTGCTCTGGTGTCCACACTGCCCTGTTGCTGTTCTGATACTGCATTGTGCCCTCTCATGTGCTGCCTCTGATGGACGTTTTCAGTGCAATGGACTGTTGGTGCCCTTAGCCCCTCTCATGTACTGCCTCTGATGGACCTGTGCCTTGCCATGGACTGTTGGTGCCCTTAGCCCCTCTCATGTGCTGCCTCTGATGGACGTTTTCAGTGCAATGGACTGTTGGAACACTTGGCCCCTCTCATGTACTGCCTATGATGTACCTGCTCTGGTGTCCACACTGCCCTGTTGCTGCCCTGTTGCTGTTCTCATACTGATGTACTGCCTATGATGTACCTGCTCTGGTGTCCACACTGCCCTGTTGCTGCCCTGTTGCTGTTCTCATACTGATGTACTGCCTCTGATGGACCTGCTCTGGTGTCCACAATGCCCTGTTGCTATCCTCATACTGATGTACTGCCTCTGATGTACCTGCTCTGGTGTCCACACTGCCCTGTTGCTGCCCTGTTGCTGTTCTCATACTGATGTACTGCCTCTGATGTTCCTGCTCTGGTGTCCACAATGCCCATGCTCCATCCTAGACTGTGATGTTGCTCCGATTCTGCGTAAATAAAATTGAGATTCATGTGTCGTGGTTTGTCAGAGTCATTCTTGCATGTGTGATGCTGGTGTGGATTCGTATTTTCTTGAGAGCGGTGGGTTCAGATACATGTCACTCTCCCCTACCTGGGTCACGACCCTTGGAGGCGTTGCCGTACACAGGCATATGTGCATTTCGGGACATGTCACTCCCCCCTCCCTACGTCACCGCCCTTGCCGGTACTCCTCTCCAGACAGCAAATGGTTTGTAGCCTACCTGCGTTGTCGTCGATGGTGGGCCAAGACGAGGACGTAGTGGATCGCGTAGAGTATCGGGTAAGCCTGTAGTGCAGGGTCCATGTCGGCGAGCGGCTCGTGGTGGGTATGGTCGCTGTGGAGCATCCGCCGTGTTCAGGCAGGTTGTTTTTCCGCCGCGCTTTTATGTGTGTTTTCCGCCATCCTGATTTGGAGGACGGTCCTAGTCGTCAGTCCGTACGGCGGAGTCTCTGGAAAGGTTACGTCCGCCGCGTGGTTGGGTGTGGTGGTGCGGCGGACCGTGTTCTACCGCCGCGGACGGATTTTGGCACGTATTTCGTATCCTGATTTGGTGGACGGAGTGTCCGCGACGGGCGCACGGAAAATAGGCTTGTTCCGCATACTCTGGGTCTGCGGAGGCACTTCCGTCCGCCATCCTAATGAGCCCCTTAAAGTGTTAAGGTACAAAGACATGGAGATACTTAAAAGCAAACAGCTTCACAGTAAAAAAAAAATAGAAAATGAACTCACTGTGTGAATCCACGCCTTCTTCAGTTGAATAGGCCTCATCGAAGACAAGCTGAAGTAACCATCATGAGATATAGGCATCATTATCCATTTAGGAGTGGTGTAAAAAAAACCTGTTCTTTATAAGCTCTAAGAACAACAGCATGGAAGGTGGGGCTAGTCTACTGGCACCTATACAAAGACAACTTTCGCAGTTCTGCCTTGCCAACCTGCCAAATAAAAATACTCCAAAAAGCTCAGATCACATACAGGGGGTTTATTCTCACACTAAAAAAGCCCCAACCGATCAAAACCCAGGCTCAGTGGCGGCTAGTGACATTTGAAAGTGGTGAGACGTTAAAGATCTGGATGAGTGCTCTCTGGTGAGCGAGCGCGACCATCATAAGAAGGGTTTGAGGTGGTTCTCCCTCTGAGCAAAGTTCGAAAAAAAGAGTGGCAAATGGTGCATTTTCAAGAAAATCTGAAAAAGTAGGAAGGTTAATAAGACAATTGTGAAAGTGTAGTTGTGACATCAATAAAGACATTTCATATGATAATGTTGTAGGTAGCTGCTTATTAAGTACTACCACAGACCTTTAGAATAGATTTTGAGATAACAATGATGAGTAGCTCACAGATTTTCTTATTTATTGCTATACCTTTACAAATGAAATCTTTTGAGTGAATACAAGCTATTGAGATTTGTCGGACTGTACACAATGAGACAGCGAGGAATAAACAGTACAAGGCAGTAGGGCACTCTAAAAGGCACTGTATGTCTCATTCCGTTGCCACAGTAGCTAGGGAGTGTAAAACACAGAGGATGTTTGCTTATTTTGCATAGGAAATAAACAATACTTACTTAAACTTGCTTTCCACTTGGTATACAAACTCAGCAAGTGAGTCACTTCAATCATACTGAATTTATTTTGCTACTTAGTATTGGTATTGACAAAACTAGATAGGGAAATACACTGTTACAACTGACAATTAACTCCTATGTGCATGAATCCATCAGCCCCTGTGTACCGAGGTCTCTGCACTGTAGAGCAGTGGCTGCTACAAATTAATATACTATGGTGAAGTAATAATACATATTTTTATATATATGTCAATGAAGCACATTAAGACCGCTTACAGACCTGCTGTGTCAGCTTTCCTCAGACACACTATTCCTTTTGCCTTTCACCAATGGGACAGCAGAGATAAATAATAGTTTGTATTTTTATTCATAGCTCTTCATGTTACACTTAAGTCCCTTTCAATAAATTATACTATATGTAGGAGAGTAGGGTCTGCTATCCTATGGTCACCCCAATTTTTGCTTTTTGCTTCACTGGTTTTCGACTTACTGAGGCTGTGGGCCTGCTAATCAGACCCCCAGCCTGCTGTTCTCTCTCTAAATTTATAATACATGTGCTATAGGTACATACCACAATTGGAAATGGACTCCTTGTCAGCCCCTGTACCATGCACTATAGGTGCCCAGGGCATAGGTGCCACCAAGGCCTACCAGGGGCTGAAGCATAGCTTTTGCCACCCCTGGCTGGTTCTTAAATTGACACAACTGGCTGATCACTCAGCTGGGGCAAGTGGGTGTAATCACCCCTTGCTTAGATATAGTATACCTATATCTAAACCTATATCTGGACACATATATAGCCTGTAAGCCACTCCTATGGAAGGCCTCATCAATCCTGGAGGCAGAGTGCGTGGTTTTATGTGAGATGGTGCTCTGGCATGAGCTGAGCCTGTCTGCAGCTGTCGGGAACAACTCCCTAAGCTGATCCGGGATAATGCCATACCATATACTCTTAAGCGCATTATAATCCTCGCGGTTATATAGCAACTTTGGTTTGGCTTTATCAAAACATGTCGTGTAAGGTGTCATACGAATTGGAATACTATCCCCTCGCCAGTTCTGGCGACGGGGATAGCATTCCACCCTTCTAGAGGGAGAAGACATGTTACTTTACTGAAACGCGGTTGATTTAAAATGAGCCTCAGATCCACAAAATGGATGCCCCTGCCACAGACACGGGTCTGACCTCCTGCTGCTGACCGAAACCCGGCAGAGGAGGCCTGGACAAAGAGTTTCCTGTCACAGGGCGGTGTCAAACCACCCCAGACAGGAGATAGTGGATTGGAGTAGGGAGGTTTCAATGAAACCAGACACTGCCTGGGGAGCACAAGGCTGCCCCTGGCAGGATCCGGCCAAACCGGTTCTGGGGCCTCCCAGCCCCTGTCCCAGCGCGGCCAGGATCAAAGGAGAGGGGTGTAACCACCCCCTTCCTGGGTCCCACCCATAGGAGGGGACCTAGCAGGATGTCCAACCCCCTAGATTCGAATAAGAGGGGGAGCAGTCCCAACGGACCTCAGATCATCCTGAAGAAACATAAGAAACGAAATCTGGACCCTTCGACTTTCTACACGATGTGAGAAGACTGAAGAATCTCCCTTGTGGTCAAGGAGTGACCACCCTGTGCAAACAGGCACCATCCAGCCCTCGACCCTTGCTTTGTTGCAGTTCCCGCCGGAACTCGAGCGACAGAGATCGACGAGATCAAGCTTGCCTGCCTTCTACCTGCCCGATCCACAGTCCCTGCAGAGCTGAGACCCGTGGAGGCGACCGGAAGCGTGGGGCACGCCATCTTGAAAAGGCCACGAGACGCTGACCGTGCGGCCCACGAGTGACCCTCGAAGCTGTACACCGGGGTTTGAGAAGCCCCAGCCCCGAGCTCCACTTGCACCAAAGCTCACCCCTCCACACTCGCTGAGTGCTGCGTGGGGCCCTTCTGCTTGTGTGCGCTCGACGCGTTGGCCCGGTCACTTGCCAGCTGGCTTGTGGCCCCTGTGCCGACGAACTCCGAAATACGACTTGCTTTTCTGGTTGCTCCAGATCTGCACCAGCTCCTGTGAAAAGGAGCACCCACTCTGACCCTCCTGGTTCGAGTGATAAGCAATCTCCCGGTTCCGCGTGGATTGCTTTTGCCAAGTGCTGTTTGCTACAATCTTCAAGCCGACGGTGCTGACGGCGAGAGCCTACGTGGGACAGATCGTGACCTGCTCCTGGACGTCGCAGATGCCCCAGAGCCCACGTGACAGCGGAGAGAAGCCTATCGACAACCGCCTGATTGCGCCCGACATTGCCTGGTTCCGTCCTGGTTCCACCCTGGTCACTGCTGAGTGACCCAGACTCTGTCCCCTCTGCTTTCAGGTACTTTTCTACATCGATCCACCCTTGGATCGCACCGGACACTTCTGCTTCACAGCGCCTGCAGCTGCAACAGCTCCAAGCACCCAGAACCTGCGTGACAGAACCCGACGCCACTTCGACCCTGTGCACCCACGGCCTGTGGGTGAGGTAACTTTGCAACGCCGGTGTCTTTACACTGGTACACACCTCTAGGGTCTGTGTCTAAAGTTTTGTGTTCCTAGGTTCAGCGGAAGTATCTTTTTATTCACTTTAATTGACTTTTACGCACCATTGACAGTGCATTGGTGCGCGCTGCACTTTCCGTGCTGCATCCGTCTCCTGTGGGCTACTCCCGACTTCTTCATTGCTTGTCCTGACTGCTCCCAGCGAATCTCTAGGCCCTAGGCCTAACCATTGTTCGTAAAGTGTTACTTATACCACTTTTTTGATATATGGTCTGAGTGGCCCCCCGCCCTCAGCCATAATTGTGCCAACTTTATATGTGTAACAGTGCTTTTGATTTAACGCTTGTGCCCCTTTCCTCATAAAGAGTACTGGGGAGTAATTTAGTAATAAATACATATATTTTTATAATATATACTTGTGTGGTGTCCTTTCATTTGATTACAGGATTGTATGTGGTAAAACAAGCTCGCTTAACACGACCTCTTAAGTTAAGCCTTTAAGGCTGCTTAGTCCATGCTACCACTAGGATAGCTTGTCTACAAGGTTGACTTACAACCTGACATCTTTGGGGTTTGCTTGGACTGATAACCAGTGGTTCCAGAATTGGAAACACTACCTATCAGGCCAACTTCTCACATTGGTGTGCAGCGGTGCGGATTTGAGCTTGCTGTTTGTTTTACCATTGCAATCTTTATCAAATTGAAAGATCACATCAAGTACCTCTAGGTACATATAAATCAAAAGCTTAGCATATTAAGTTCTACTGAACTTAGTAGTTGTAGATTAAAGGGATTAGCACACCCTGACTACAACTCACTAGCAAGGTACAGTAGGAAACCACTTAGTGTAGGTAAGTGCACCACTTACACCTCACTAGCAGTCATGTCTGATACAGGTAGAGCTTCAGGCTCTGCTCCTGTAATAGTTGATCCTATAGGGACAACATCCAGATATGACAACCTTAGCCACAAAGACCTGAGTGCCTTGTGCACAGCCAGGGGGCTAAAAAAGGGCAGAGGCCCTACCATTCCTTCCCTAATAGCTCTCCTAGAAAAGGATGACCTAGATAAGGCGATTCAGACTCCCTTAGAAACAGAGGAAGGGATAAACTCCCCTGAAGATCAGGATCAGGTGGGAAACCAGGTACAGGTTGCCAGGCTTAACCAGGCCAACTTGGACCTACATGGGAATGGAGGGGGCCAGCACCACTCCAGATCTCATAACCAAATTCTCCCAGGTAATAGAAGGGAGAGATCTCTGTCAAGGGACTCTCACCTTTCTAGTGCCTCAAGAGAATCTCAAAGAGGAATGACTTCCTCCCAGAGAATAGAGCATAGGGCCAGGATGAGGGCTGTCCAACTCCAAATAGAAAGGGAAGAGGTAGCCTTGGCTCAAGCTAAACTTGCTTTAGCAAGAGAGAAAAAATTGTGTGGCTTAGATGCCACTGGTGGCAGCAAAGTTCCTAAAGAAAAAGACAGGGCCTATGACAATAGAAACCTGACAAAAATTGTGCCCCCCTACAAGGAAGGGGATGATATCCACAAATGGATGACTGCTCTTGAGAGGGCCTGCATGGTACAGCAGGTCCCTGAGGATCAGTGGGCAGCAATTTTATGGTACTCCTTTTCTGAGAAAGGGAGGGACAGGCTCCTCACTGTTAGACCTGAGGATGCCAAAAACTACTCTGTTCTGAAGAGTGCTCTTATTGAAGGGTTTGGCCTAACCACTGAGCAATATAGGTTGTTGTTCAGAGACACCCAAAAAGCACAGACTCAGGACTGGACTGATTTTGTAGATTGTGCCACTAAGGCTCTGGAGGGTTGGCTGCAGGGAAGTAAAGTTTCAGACTATACAGGATTGTACAATCTTATGATGAGAGAACAGATCCTTAATAACTGTCAGAACCAGCTGTTGCATCAATACCTTGTTGACTCTGATTTGACCTCTCCCCAAGAATTGGGAAAGAAGGCAGACAAATGGGTCAGAACAAGGATTAAGCAGAAAAACCAGAACCAAGGTGACCAGAAGAAAACAGACCAGAAGGGTGGGAATCAGAAAGATAAAGAAAAGGACCAGAAGTCTTCAGGCCCCCAAACTAGCAATAAGGAGGGGGGTTCCCAAAATGGAAACAAGAAAAAGAAGAACGATGGCCCAAAGAAACCTTGGTGTAATACCTGCAAATCAGTTTCACACTGGGGCAGTGAATGCACTAAGAAAAATCCAGTCCCCACCACTGCAGCTCCTAAAGCAACTGCACCCCCTAGTACAGTCAGCAGTGGTGGTACACAGCCAAAGGGTTTAGTAGGGTTGACCCTGGGTACTGAGGTGGAATCTGGCCTAGTCAGAATCCCCACACAGGCAGTTCTCCTATATGATGTGGACATATCTTTGCCCACTGCAGTAAGCCCCAGTAACCTGGGCAAATATAGGCAGACTCCCTTAATTAATGAGAAACTGGCTCAGGCCTACAGGGACACTTGTGCCAGTGTCACAATGGTGGCACCTGGCTTTGTGGACCCTGGACAAATTGTACTAGGTGAAAGTTACCTAGTGACCAATGCAAGCAACGCCACTACTTCCCATAGTGTGGCTGTTGTGAACTTCTCCTGGGGAGGGGTAGATGGCCTAAAGAAAGTTGTTGTGAGTGCAGACCTCCCAGTAGACTGTCTGTTAGGCAATGATCTTGAAAGCTCAGTTTGGTCAGAAGTGGAGTACAGGACTCATGCAGAAATGCTAGGGATTTCAGCTCATGTCCTTGCAGTGACAAGGTCTCAGGCTAAGAAGTGCCTTCCTGAACCAGTGGTGGATCTTGAAACAATAGACCAACCACAACCCAAGAGAAGGAGCAAGAGGGTTAAGGCTGTGCCTTCCCACTTGCCCCAGGTTGAGGATCAGGTTTCCCAGGAAACTGATTCTGCAGTCCAAGAGGAGACTGTCTCTGAGGAGCTTGAACCTGATCAGGTTGAGTTTCTGGGGACAGGGGGACCCTCAAGGGCAGACCTGGGGCAGGCCCAATTAGATTGCCCTTCACTTGAACCCCTCAGACAGCAAGCTGCTGCTGAGGCTGCAGGGAATGCTCAAGGTACCCATAAAGTGTATTGGGATGAAGGACTCCTTTATTCAGAGGCTAGAGACCCCAAGCCTGGCACAACCAGGAGGTTGGTTATACCTTTGAAGTTTAGGGGCTTCCTTCTTACCTTGGCCCATGATATTCCCCTTGCAGGACACTTAGGCCAGAATAAGACTTGGGACAGGCTTGTTCCACACTTTCACTGGCCTCACATGTCAGAAAATGTCAAGGAGTTTTGTCGCTCCTGTGTCACTTGCCAAGCCAGTGGTAAGTCAGGTGGCACAACAAAGGCCCCCCTGATACCACTACCTGTGGTGGGGGTACCCTTTGAAAGAGTTGGAATAGACATTGTGGGTCCCATGGATCCTCAAACAGCATCTGGGCACAGATTTATACTGGTGGTAGTGGATCATGCCACCAGGTACCCAGAAGCAATTCCCCTGAGGACCACCACAGCTCCTGTGGTGGCAAAAGCCCTCATTGCAGTTTTCTCAAGAGTGGGCTTTCCAAAGGAGGTTCTTTCAGACAGAGGTACCAACTTCATGTCTGGATACTTAAAAGCAATGTGGAAAGAGTGTGGAGTAAACTATAAGTTTACCACACCCTACCATCCACAGTGCAATGGGCTTGTGGAAAGGTTCAACAAGACCCTAAAGGGAATGATAAAAGGTTTACCAGAGAAGCTTAGGCGGAAATGGGACATCCTTTTACCCTGCTTGCTCTTTGCTTACAGAGAGGTCCCACAGAAGGGGGTTGGCTACAGCCCTTTTGAACTTTTGTTTGGCCACCCTGTAAGAGGTCCATTGAGTTTGGTGAAGGAAGGATGGGAGTTACCTCTCAAAAAGCCTAAACTAGACATTGTGGACTATGTACTTGGTCTCCGCTCCAGGATGGCTGAATACATGGAGAGAGCATCCAAAAACCTTGAGGCAAGTCAGGAATTACAGAAAGCCTGGCATGACCAAAAGGCTGTTCTGGTTGAGTACCAGCCAGGGCAGAAGGTGTGGGTGTTGGACCCAGTGGGGCCAGCAGCTCTCCAGGACCAATGGACTGGACCCTACCCTATCATTGAAAAGAAGGGAGAAGTCACCTACTTGGTTGACTTTGGCACCCCTAGGAGCCCCCACAGGGTGCTCCATGTCAATCGTTTGAAAGCATTTGTTGACAGGGAGGACATGAGTCTCCTCATGGCCACAGATGGGGAACAGGAGGAAGAGAGTGACCCTCTCCCAGACCTGCTTTCCCAGAACCCTGATGATGGTTCAGTTGATGGAGTAGCCTTGGCAGGCAGCCTCACTGAGCAGCAACAGGTGGACTGCAGACAGGTGTTGCAGGCCCACAGACACTTGTTTTCACTCACACCCAGTCAGACTAGCTGGTGCACCCATGAGGTGGATACTGGTGACAATCTGCCTGTGAAGAATAAAATCTACAGGCAACCTGACCATGTCAGGGATTGTATAAAGGCTGAGGTGCAAAAGATGTTGGAGCTTGGAGTGATTGAGCCATCAGAGAGCCCATGGGCTAGCCCAGTGGTCCTTGTGCCAAAACCTCATACCAAAGATGGAAAGAGAGAAATGAGGTTTTGTGTGGACTACAGAGGTCTCAATGCTGTCACTAGGACAGATGCTCATCCCATTCCAAGAGCAGATGAGCTCATTGATAAATTGGCTTCTGCCAAGTTTCTGAGCACATTTGATTTGACAGCTGGCTACTGGCAAATCAGACTAGCTGAGGAGTCAAAAGCCAAAACAGCATTCTCTACCCCTAGTGGGCATTATCAGTTTGTGGTAATGCCCTTTGGTTTGAAGAATGCACCTGCCACTTTCCAAAGGTTGGTGAACCAAGTCCTTGCTGGGCTGGATGACTTTTGTGCAGCATATCTAGATGATATTGCTGTCTTTAGCTCCACCTGGGAGGATCACCTGATCCACCTGAAGAAGGTTCTGGAGGCCCTGCAAAAGGCAGGCCTGACTATCAAGGCTACTAAGTGCCAGATAGGGCAGAGCAAGGTTGTGTACTTGGGCCACCTAGTAGGTGGGGGTCAAGTTCAACCACTGGAGAGCAAGATCCAGACCATACAGGACTGGACTCCTCCAACTACCCAGACACAAGTCAGAGCCTTCTTGGGCCTGACTGGGTATTACAGAAAATTTGTAAAGAACTATGGGTCCATTGTGACACCATTGAATGACTTGACATCCAAGAAGATGCCCAAAAAGGTTCAGTGGACAGTTAGCTGTCAAAAGGCATTTGATGACCTGAAGAAGGCCATGTGCTCTGCACCTATCCTGAAGAGTCCTGACTACTCCAAACAGTTCATTGTACAGACAGATGCTTCTGAGTTGGGGGTGGGAGCTGTGCTTTCACAACTTAATCAAGATGGTCAAGACCAGCCCATTGCTTTTATTAGCAGAAGGCTGACCCCCAGGGAGAAACGTTGGTCAGCTATTGAGAGGGAGGCCTTTGCTGTGGTTTGGGCCCTGAAGAAGTTGAGGCCATACTTGTTTGGTACTCACTTCCTAATTCAGACAGACCATAAGCCCCTCTTGTGGCTAAATCAGATGAAGGGTGAAAATCCCAAACTGCTCAGGTGGTCCATTTCCCTACAGGGGATGGACTTTACAGTGGAGCACCGCCCAGGGACTGACCATGGTAATGCAGATGGTCTCTCCCGGTACTTCCACTTAGAACATGAAGACTTATCTGGTCAAGGTTAAGTTTAATGTCCCTGCGTTTGGGGGGGGGTTATGTAGGAGAGTAGGGTCTGCTATCCTATGGTCACCCCAATTTTTGCTTTTTGCTTCACTGGTTTTCGACTTACTGAGGCTGTGGGCCTGCTAATCAGACCCCCAGCCTGCTGTTCTCTCTCTAAATTTATAATACATGTGCTATAGGTACATACCACAATTGGAAATGGACTCCTTGTCAGCCCCTGTACCATGCACTATAGGTGCCCAGGGCATAGGTGCCACCAAGGCCTACCAGGGGCTGAAGCATAGCTTTTGCCACCCCTGGCTGGTTCTTAAATTGACACAACTGGCTGATCACTCAGCTGGGGCAAGTGGGTGTAATCACCCCTTGCTTAGATATAGTATACCTATATCTAAACCTATATCTGGACACATATATAGCCTGTAAGCCACTCCTATGGAAGGCCTCATCAATCCTGGAGGCAGAGTGCGTGGTTTTATGTGAGATGGTGCTCTGGCATGAGCTGAGCCTGTCTGCAGCTGTCGGGAACAACTCCCTAAGCTGATCCGGGATAATGCCATACCATATACTCTTAAGCGCATTATAATCCTCGCGGTTATATAGCAACTTTGGTTTGGCTTTATCAAAACATGTCGTGTAAGGTGTCATACGAATTGGAATACTATCCCCTCGCCAGTTCTGGCGACGGGGATAGCATTCCACCCTTCTAGAGGGAGAAGACATGTTACTTTACTGAAACGCGGTTGATTTAAAATGAGCCTCAGATCCACAAAATGGATGCCCCTGCCACAGACACGGGTCTGACCTCCTGCTGCTGACCGAAACCCGGCAGAGGAGGCCTGGACAAAGAGTTTCCTGTCACAGGGCGGTGTCAAACCACCCCAGACAGGAGATAGTGGATTGGAGTAGGGAGGTTTCAATGAAACCAGACACTGCCTGGGGAGCACAAGGCTGCCCCTGGCAGGATCCGGCCAAACCGGTTCTGGGGCCTCCCAGCCCCTGTCCCAGCGCGGCCAGGATCAAAGGAGAGGGGTGTAACCACCCCCTTCCTGGGTCCCACCCATAGGAGGGGACCTAGCAGGATGTCCAACCCCCTAGATTCGAATAAGAGGGGGAGCAGTCCCAACGGACCTCAGATCATCCTGAAGAAACATAAGAAACGAAATCTGGACCCTTCGACTTTCTACACGACGTGAGAAGACTGAAGAATCTCCCTTGTGGTCAAGGAGTGACCACCCTGTGCAAACAGGCACCATCCAGCCCTCGACCCTTGCTTTGTTGCAGTTCCCGCCGGAACTCGAGCGACAGAGATCGACGAGATCAAGCTTGCCTGCCTTCTACCTGCCCGATCCACAGTCCCTGCAGAGCTGAGACCCGTGGAGGCGACCGGAAGCGTGGGGCACGCCATCTTGAAAAGGCCACGAGACGCTGACCGTGCGGCCCACGAGTGACCCTCGAAGCTGTACACCGGGGTTTGAGAAGCCCCAGCCCCGAGCTCCACTTGCACCAAAGCTCACCCCTCCACACTCGCTGAGTGCTGCGTGGGGCCCTTCTGCTTGTGTGCGCTCGACGCGTTGGCCCGGTCACTTGCCAGCTGGCTTGTGGCCCCTGTGCCGACGAACTCCGAAATACGACTTGCTTTTCTGGTTGCTCCAGATCTGCACCAGCTCCTGTGAAAAGGAGCACCCACTCTGACCCTCCTGGTTCGAGTGATAAGCAATCTCCCGGTTCCGCGTGGATTGCTTTTGCCAAGTGCTGTTTGCTACAATCTTCAAGCCGACGGTGCTGACGGCGAGAGCCTACGTGGGACAGATCGTGACCTGCTCCTGGACGTCGCAGATGCCCCAGAGCCCACGTGACAGCGGAGAGAAGCCTATCGACAACCGCCTGATTGCGCCCGACATTGCCTGGTTCCGTCCTGGTTCCACCCTGGTCACTGCTGAGTGACCCAGACTCTGTCCCCTCTGCTTTCAGGTACTTTTCTACATCGATCCACCCTTGGATCGCACCGGACACTTCTGCTTCACAGCGCCTGCAGCTGCAACAGCTCCAAGCACCCAGAACCTGCGTGACAGAACCCGACGCCACTTCGACCCTGTGCACCCACGGCCTGTGGGTGAGGTAACTTTGCAACGCCGGTGTCTTTACACTGGTACACACCTCTAGGGTCTGTGTCTAAAGTTTTGTGTTCCTAGGTTCAGCGGAAGTATCTTTTTATTCACTTTAATTGACTTTTACGCACCATTGACAGTGCATTGGTGCGCGCTGCACTTTCCGTGCTGCATCCGTCTCCTGTGGGCTACTCCCGACTTCTTCATTGCTTGTCCTGACTGCTCCCAGCGAATCTCTAGGCCCTAGGCCTAACCATTGTTCGTAAAGTGTTACTTATACCACTTTTTTGATATATGGTCTGAGTGGCCCCCCGCCCTCAGCCATAATTGTGCCAACTTTATATGTGTAACAGTGCTTTTGATTTAACGCTTGTGCCCCTTTCCTCATAAAGAGTACTGGGGAGTAATTTAGTAATAAATACATATATTTTTATAATATATACTTGTGTGGTGTCCTTTCATTTGATTACAGGATTGTATGTGGTAAAACAAGCTCGCTTAACACGACCTCTTAAGTTAAGCCTTTAAGGCTGCTTAGTCCATGCTACCACTAGGATAGCTTGTCTACAAGGTTGACTTACAACCTGACATCTTTGGGGTTTGCTTGGACTGATAACCAGTGGTTCCAGAATTGGAAACACTACCTATCAGGCCAACTTCTCACACTATACTTATACAATTACCCAAATGCCACTTTATAAAGATGGAAAGGATAAAAATAAGCCAAATCTGCAATGACTCATATTTGTCACTTGTAAAATGCTGACGATTTGAGTGGGAAACAGCCATTACCATTGCATGTGATTACAACTCATGTGATTTCAATGCGGTCGTTACAACGACCGTGTTGTTACATCGCAGTACATTACAACGCAAGTCATTACATCGATTTGCTGTAGGGGGCGCGCTAACCTAAAGAATAGTATAATTTACTAACCCAACACCTTCCCTATTGTTGCGCACACTGGAGTTGGAATACTAAATTATACTATTCCTAAATCCAGTGCACCCCTTACAGCAAGTCGATGTAACAACTTGCATTGTAATATACTTCAATGTAAAAATGCGGTCATTGTAACGACCATGCTGTAATTGCATGTGGTGTAAACGCATACGATGTAAGGTGCTATATTCGCTTGAGCATGGTGGTTTCATCTGCTGTGAAATATATAAAGAGAGTGTACAGTAGTAGTAGTGAAATTAACAATTCCAATTTCTCGCGTGTACTGCGGTGATCAAGGTGGTGGAAAATGTAGGATTGCTTTACACTTTCTATATATTCAATCGGGGTTTACTGTTGGCAAACTGTGGTTGGGCTGGAGGGGGTTCCCACGTGTGGGGTTTTGGTACAGTAATCAAGCTTTACAAAAAATAATGCTGCAAGCATCGCCATCCCAAGATGTAGCCCAGTATTCCCTACTGTAACCTATCACTAAACAGTGTACCGTTCTACTCCCAGCTTGCTGGCCACTGTGCAGCCTGAACTATATGAAACACAATAGCATTACCGCCGTTGAACGAGTACCCCGGATTGCCTTGTCACACATAGCACTGTTGCCACATGGGAACTATTGATAATGCGCACATTTTGGGGCAGTACTCACACGGTTTGGCCCAGTCTGCAGTGTAATGTAATGTATGTGTTCTTGTAAAGTGTACTGCTGCCCTGAGGCGTTGTGGCGCTGTAGACCGCTAGGGTCCCTACTGGGTATCTCCAAGGTAAAACCAGGCATCCCCGGCGAATGTGGGGGGCCGTTGTAGAGATGAGGCAAGCTAATGCCAAGAGTTGCCGAGTGTGCTCCCTGGTTAGAGTATTTACAACAAGGGGTGGTGAGGGACAGAGTCTCTGAATTAAGCAGAAAGCTCTCACCCAGTCAAGAGATCAGGGCTAGATCCAACACCGTTTTTTAGCTCACTGCACCATCCCAGTTTCAGAACCTGGCTGTATGCAAATTAGTCTGTTCCCGTCCCAGTGCATGATGGGAACAGGGCAAACCAAACTACAAAAGCCAATTCTTACACTGGGAAGGAAACAAGCTCCCGGGGACCGGTTTCTGGCAATACAGCCGTCTTCGGCCCGGTTTGCTTGAATCCTGATGGTGCAATGAGCAAGGGTCTCACATCTGAGAATACCCTTCCACGCTTAGGGTGGACAAAAATATTTACAACAAGGGGTGGTGAGGGACAGAGTCTCTGAATTAAGCAGAAAGCTCTCACCCAGTCAAGAGATCAGGGCTAGATCCAACACCGTTTTTTAGCTCACTGCACCATCCCAGTTTCAGAACCTGGCTGTATGCAAATTAGTCTGTTCCCGTCCCAGGTTAGAGTAGGCACCGAGGCGAGAATTATTGAGTCCACTGACTCTGGTCCACGACCCTGCTGCGTCGGGAATTGAACTCTGGTCCCGGGCTGTTCTCTGCTTTCGGGTCTGCCGCCTCTAACCATTGAGCAACTCCACTCCAGTGCTCCCGTAAACAGAACAGACAGGGTTTTGCTTGGCCCACAGAATTGCATACATCATAACGGACCTTTACTCCAGTCCAAGAAAAAGCACACTGAAGCCTAGCCACTTGGAACTGCTACAATTCTTCACAAAGTGACAAATTACCCCATCCCACTGTCCTACCTGCTCGGTCTCTGGGCTCGTCACCGTCCGTCCAGTCCTGCTTGTAGCGCTCTGGTGCTCCGAGGGTCTCCACTGAGCCCCGGAAGCACTCTTACACATTGTATCACCTTCTGGCCAGGCGTGACCAGAAGGCTATAAATAAAAGGACAGAAGTTGCACGTGACTTCCTGTCCATACCAGCAACCATGGTGTCCGTGTCTCTCTATGTGTGACCTCGAAGGCCTTGTGTTCCCATACAGCGTATGCCAGGGACTCACTACCCCCAGGGCCGTGTTCACTACCCCCACACTGGCGACAAGAGTGGGATCTCATCACTTGCCCTGAACAAGAAACGCCGTCCGCCCTGGTCGCTGCACCACGGACGCGACAATCGGTGGCGCAGGGACCGGCACACAGAAGAATCGGGACTGGCCCGCAGGAGAGTCGGTGCCCGCACTCACCGGTAAGCAGCATAGGCAAGAAGCTGCGTGGCACACCGGCGGCGAGAGCTCCAACCGCAGAGACAGCAGAAACGGAGGCGCCGAACAGAAGCACCCCATCGGCAGGCCCAACAGCGTGCGCATGCGCAGAATAGACCAAGCTCAGACCCGAGCGAGGAGAACAGGAAAAGAATCGAACGAAGGGGCAGAAGCGCGTAGACAGGAGTGCGAAACTTCGACGAAGCCCCAGAAGCAGTGCGCAGGCACAGGAGCGCTTTGAACGAACCAGACACACCCTCGAGGTCTGGCAAGAGAGTCACCACACGACAGCCCACAAACAAGCAGTGGCAAACACAAGATAAAAGCAGAACATTGTGAAAGAAAGAAGTCCTCGCCACATAACAACTGAATGCCCACAGCTAGCCAAAAGAGGGCCCCACGTTAGAAGCCCAAAAAAGACAGAACCAGACAAACAAGCAGCAGCTAATGCAAGAGAAAAAAAAAGAAATAATAACTGAGGGAAGAACACATAACATACAACAATGTCCAATCCACCAAATGCCGCAGCAGGAGGAGTGCAGCAAGCAGCTCCCCCAGCGCAACAAGCAGCGCCCCCAGCGTCAGCAGTTGTACCCCCAGCACAACCACCAGTTCCATCAGCTCACTCACAGATACAAGCCCTGCCGCCATTTAGCGAGTTAATTGATCCAGGCACGGCAGCACCACGTTGGGCGGTATGGCTAGGCCAGCTCAACAACTACTTCACCGCCACCAGAGAGAAGGATAATGAAGTCAAGAGATCACTACTTCTACATTTTGAAGGAACAGAGCTTTACAAACTATTCAAGCACCTGCCAAATACAGGGGCAGACACCGACTACGACGCTGATGTCTGAGCACTAAATGCACACTTCGATCCTCAACTAAACCCACATTATGAACGTTTCAAATTTAGGCAATCAAAGCAAAGAGAAGGAGAAACAATGGACGCATTTCACGAGCGCCTGAGGGACCTCATAAGCACCTGCACAGAAGATGACCAAACGAAGGAGTTAACGGCGCAACTCATTCAGGGATGTCGCAACAAACATCTGAGGACCCTAATACTGCGACAACCACGTATCACCCTCGAGGAAATACTAATCCTTGCCAGGTCACATGAGCTTTCAGATGCCCGAGCCACAGCAATGGAAGCCGCCCTTAATCCACACTCAGACACCGGAACGGTGGTGAAGACCGAGAGGGTGGACGTAGCCCGCAATGTCAGCCGAGGAGGCCGAGGAAGATGGCCGACCAGAACGCAGCGCTGACCACCATGTGGATATTGCGGACAAGATGAGCACAACCAAGATGGCTGCCCAGCACGTGGCAAGACCTGCTCTAAATGTGGAGTACCGAACCACTTCGCGAGTGTGTGCAGAGGAGGTTTTTGCGGACGAAGCTTCCCAGGAAAGAAGACAGCCACCAGTGCCGTCAGACAACTTTCCCTAGATGACGCCTCATCGTCACGGTCTTCCAGGACACAACGACATCAACAACCGCGACTCAATGATTCATCCACTGAAGAGGTTGACGAATGCTACTAAGTGTCATTCATCAGTGAACTGAAGAGAAGACGAAGGCCACAGCCTAAATGTCAGATACAGATCGATGGGTCACCAGTGACCGGAGTCATTGACACAGGCGCCAGTGTAAATGTAATGGGCATACAACACTATAAGTCCCTTAAGCCAAGACCACAATTAGAACCCTCCAAAGCTCGAATCCTGACCTATGGCAGCCAAGAACCGCTTCCACTGCGAGGGAAAATGCTAGTGCAGGTCAAAGCAGAAGACCAGGAGGTGTTGACGACATTCCACGTAATAGACAAAGAAGCTGACCTACTGGTTGGGAGCAACACCGCAGAGGATCTCCGGCTCATCGCTTTTGCCAACGCAGTGAAAGCTCTCCAAACGGAAGACATCTTACAAATGTTTCCGTCACTGTTCAAGGGTCTCGGGACCATCAAACGGCCACCAATCAAGCTCCCTGGTTCACGCAGGAACTTAGAGAGGAGAAAGCGGCTTGTAAAAAACTGGAAAGACTCTGGAGAGAAAACTACGGTCTAGAAGAAAAAACTAGATATAAGGATGCATCAAAAAAATTCCGGAAAGCCATTAGGAATAATAAAAAGCGCTTCTATGCGGACTCGATTAGGCAGGCAGAACAATCCAGCAAACAAGTTTTCAAAGTAGTACAGGCCTTCCTCAAACCTCAATGCATTGAAAGAGAGGTTACCCCCACACCATTACTTTGCGAGCAAATTTCAGAATACTTCGATCATAAAATCAAGAAAGTATATGACTCCTTTGGTCCAGTAATAAATACTGTGAAACAGGACACAGCGAACAATGGCGAGACAGAAGAAACCCTCACCCAGTTCGCGTATATCCCTCTGAACGAGGTGAGGCAAGAGCTCAGCCGCTGTAAATCCGGTTCCCCTGATGACCCCTGTCCGGCTATACTATGGAGCACCATAGCGGACTCTGTAGCGCCCACACTTCAAAGTATCTGGAATTCTTCCATTACGTCAGGAATCTTCCCTGACGTCTGGAAGCATGCCACGCTCCTCCCCCTAAAGAAAAAACCAAACGGGGACCCAGATGACCTGACGAACCTCCGCCCAATATCCCTTCTAGCCGCACCGGGAAAAATGCTGGAAAAAGTGATACAACGCCAATTGAGTAAATTTGTGGAAACCAGTAACATTCTCCATGAAACTCAATCTGGCTTTCGGCCCGGTTTCAGTACAGAAACAGCGCTCCTAGAGGTAGCCGAGTCAGTGAGGTGGTCGATGGATGCAGGAAGTTCAGCTATGCTGGTACTCCTGGATCTGTCGGCCGCCTTCGACACGGTGGACCACGCCAGATTACTCAGCCGGCTGGCAGAGATAGGCATTCAAGACCACGCGCTGAGGTGGATTAACTCCTATCTATCTCAGAGAACGCAGAAGGTGGCACTCGGGACGATCTCCTCCACACCTAAAACCCTCAACTGTGGAGTCCCGCAGGGCTCGGCCCTCAGCCCTCTCTTATTCAATATCTACCTGGCCCCCCTCTTTACGCTAATTGCCAACTGGGGTGTTAAGGCAATTTCTTATGCCGACGACACCCAGTTGGTATTTCCTTACTCTGTGATGACACAGGAATCCTTCGCAAACTTTAAAGGCTGTCTCCAGGACATCGCACACTGGATGAATACTAACAAACTAAAACTAAATGCCAATAAAACCGAAGTCATCTTCTTCGGTAAGGGTCCTGTCCCCGCCCCAGAGCTATGGTGGCCGGTGGAGATGGGCCCCTCACCCCTGCCCAGTCGTTCTGCAAAAAACCTTGGAGTGAGATGGGATGATAAGATGTCTTTTACTTCCCATATCCAACAAGTGGCCGGCTGCTGCCTAAGTAAATTAAGAAACCTCCGAAAATTTCTTAAACTTTTACCCGAGAGCTGCAGGAAAATGGTAGTCCATGCAACTGTCACTTCACGGCTGGACTACGCCGATGGTCTATACCTGGGCCTCCCAAAATTCCTAACCCATAAACTGCAGGTAGTTCAAAATGCGGCTGCGAGGCTGCTACTGCGAATTCCTTTCAAGCAGTCAGTCTCTCCGCATCTTCGAACCCTGCAATGGCTCCCTGTGGCCAACCGGATAAAATTCAAAGCCCTGACGCTTGCGTTTAGATCTTTGCATGGCTCCTGCCCACTCTACCTAAAAAAACGCCTTCCAAGGTATTCCCAAAGCCGTGCATTACGGTCAAACGACCGTATCCAACTGGTTGTCCCACGAGCTAAAAAGGCACGCCTTGGCGGTCGTACCTTTTCAGCAAGCGTCTCTGCTTTGTGGAACTCCCTACCTCAAGCAATCCAGCAGGCTCCATCTGAACCTTGCTTTAAGAAGTTGCTAAAGACTTGGCTCTTTTCCCAGCCTCGCAAGGTCTCCCACTTCTGCCCCTGGACCTCTGTGGTACTTTTAGCGCCGGGACACCTCCTCGTGAGGTAGCTGTTCGCGCTCTATAAAACACAGTATTATTATTATTATTATTATCAAGCTGCACATCGACCACGCCATACAACCAGTTGCATTGAGACACCGGAGGATCCCATTCCACCTCCGCACTGCTGTGGAACAAGAACTAACCCAGTTGGAGACACAGGGGGGTCATAGAAAAAGTAACTGTTCCGACACCATGGGTGTCCCCCATGGTAATAGCAGAAAAACCCCGCCAGCCAGGGAAGATTAGGATTAGTATAGACATGAGGATCCCCAACAAAGCCATACGACGATAGCGACATCTCACTCCCACCGTGGATGACATCCTGACAGACCTCAATGGAGCGCGGTGGTTTTCCAAACTAGATCTCAACGCAGGATACTATCAATTAAGGCTGGCGGAAGAAAGCCGCTACACAACAACGTTCTCGACACATCTGGTTTTGAGAAGGTATAAAAGACTGAACTTCGGTATATCATCCGCTGCCAACATTTTTCAAAACACAATCGAAGAAATACTATCAGGATTACAAGGAGTGCTGAATGTCAGCGACGACATTCTAATACATGCCAAAACGAGTGAAGAGCACCACCAAAGGCTGAAAGCCACGCTCCAGAGGCTTGCTCAATATGGCGTAACTTCAAGAAGTCAATAGAATTCTTTGGCTACGTGTTTGATTCCGAGGGAGTCAAAATAGACCCACGCAAGTCTCAGGCCATCAAACACGCCCCCGCACCTACTACAGCATCAGAGGTGAGAAGCTTTCTGGGCATGGCACAATACTGCGCCAGGTTCATCCCCAATTAAGATGTTGTGGCTGGAGTATTCTTCTGCCATCGTGCTGGCGGTATACTGCTAAGCCGATTTGGATATACCGGATGGGCTGGTGGATTCTTGGTGGCAATGTCCTGAAGGAGTGACTTGTCGCTGCTGTAAAGATAGGTAAGTATTATGTGTCAATATCATAAAAAACATATATATATATATATGTTGTGTATGTGTCATATATGGAGGTTATGTGTACTGTCTGCTTGTTGCATGCAAATTAACACGAGCCGAAAGTGACTGTTACTATACACGACATAGGAAGTGTGACAGAGAAGCCTACCTTTGATTCTGGTGACAACGGGTTTGCTGAGCATCATGGTCTGGGGGCAGCAGCACAGAAGGACCTGGACAATGAGGTCTGACATGGATTCCAAAGTGGGACTCTGTAAAAAGGTGAATATGCCCCTCCTTTTCCTACCTTTCTGCCGAGTCATGCATGGCGGTGTCCCTGCCAGGAAAAGCTCGACAGAAAGGCAGCTCATAATCTGGATGGCGGGAAGCTTGGTAGGACAGACTCCAAGACCCGCCTCCGGCTGTCCCACCGTCGACGCGGGAGAGAGGAGTCTTGGCGGGCAGACTGTGGCAGTCTCGTAGCCGAGTTCCAGCCCAGTTCTTAATAGGGCGGTCGGACCGCTATTGGAGCGGGTGGAAAGACCGCCTAAAATATGACAGTGGGACCATTCCGCCAAACTCATAAACAGGCTCTGTCCCTACGTACAGGAATGTCACAGACAGCAAGTTGCATGGGCAGGTGGACACATGCTGCTGTCTTGTCTCATACATTTCTCTTTCACTAGGGTCTGCACAAGGATTTCTCGTACAATCAGCCTCACAAACTCTCACTCGCTGCCATTCTTACTCATAAACATAGTGTTCTGTTACAGATGCATACATGCAAAATCTTTCACACATGCAATATGTTACACTGAACCATAAACACATGGTTTTCCTGTTCTACTCCTTTATGGCTGAACAAAAAAGCCTGTTACATATTCAGCCATTTACATAATTTGCTCTTAAGCACTAAGGACACCATACCTGCTCCCACTGGGATTATTAGGGCTAGAGCACACTGAGTACCTCAGCAGAACAAATTCTGGACACTAATGCCACCACATGTGCACCTTCAAGTCTATCATGCACGTGGGACGTGGCCCCTCCACAGAGGTCTGCCACCCAAATTTCATTTAAGCAATCGGATGCAGACAAGGCTGAGGTGCAAAGAAAGGCTGCGTTGATGGTAACGTCACCCATCATTTGCTAAAGCCAATGGTGTGAATGCTGGGACAATGTAGGCAACTACATAGAAGTCTTTTCTTTTTTTTACCGGTATTACAGCCTGTCGTAGGGGCAAATTGTACAGGTGCTGAAAAATAAGTGGTGGGATGGCACAAATTAAGCACTCCACTCCCACAGTGAACGTGGGAATTTGTTGAAGCATTCTGAAAGCACACGCCGTTCATATTCACAATGGTCTGTGCTTTCAGAGTACACAGCCCAATGGTGCCGGGTTTGATGGCACCTTCCGCACCACCCGAAAGCCAGATTTGGTTCTATGACCCCGTCCTGTTTATCAGTCCCTGTATAGATGATTCCAAAAAACCTCATGTCTGCCAGCACTTTGTAGGTAGTATTGATGCAAAATAAACCAAACAAACTGCCCCCCCTAGTAACAAAACCAGCCCCTACCCTTTCAGCATCCCGGAAAAAACCCTGATGCCTGCTATTGCCAGTCCGTCCCTGGTAAGAGGCCTAGAATTACCTTTCCGCAAGTAACTCCTCATTTCTTAGTTGACTTTCAGGCTCCCACTCATAGTAAATCGGATATTTCTCACTACTGGGGTTACCAGAACCACCATATTAGTGTATAAACCCTCTGCACAAGTTTAAAAGTAAATACATAAGGTTTTATAAAATATCACAATGATGCTTTTCTTTGTATTTTCAGATGTCTTTAATTCAAGATCTGAAGCCTTCTTAGCCAACAAGTGTTTCGTCGCTGTTGCAGGAAATTACCCCGCGACTTCTTCAGGGCTGAGGTCAGTTTCAAGTTGTCTCTTAGTTCCAGTGATAATTCCAACCCGGATGGGGTTGGAAGAACTGCCCCATCTGGGAGTATTAGGCAGAACCCCTTGGATCTCCACACGCCACGGCCTGGAGAGCCAAGGGGTTCTACCTAATACTGTCGGATGGGGCAGTTCTTTTAAAAGAAACTCCCTTAAACTTGGAAGAACAATAAGATATCCGGACACAAGACTAAATACTCTACCTCTTCAAGCGCAGAAATTATAGGAACCCCTTCCGGGGTGGATTTATCACCGGAACTAAGATTACTTGAAGCTGATCTCAGAAGTTACGGGGTAATCCCCTGTAACAGCGACGAAACAAGTGTTGGCTAAGAAGGCTTAAGATATTACATGTGCAGAGGATTTGTATATATAGTATAGTGGTTTGCTGGCCACACACATGGGGATTTGGTGGCTTTTCCCTACCTTATGCACCTGCCATAACTGATTTTTACTTGTGATAGACCTTAGAGCTCCAGTTTGCCTATTGCTGACCACCAACTGTATACCCACCATATTAGTAACACTGGGTGGGAAAAATCCACCCCATTTTTTGGGCCACTCGTAATGAGGGCTTTTGTAAGTAGTATTAGTTTAATCTTCCCTACAAAACTCCAGAGTGAAATTAACTGCAAAATTTCACCTTGGACTTTGATAGGATGCCTGTTTCAGTCTGGTGGTGGGTTTTTGATTTTGAGACTGTTTCGATGGAATCTCAGTGGAAGGTAGTTGGATGTCAGCCGTGCTTGAGGAGGCTCCTCTGCTAAGGCGGAAGAGCGTCACCCCACTGCTCTGTGGGCAGTAGTTAAAGAAAACTAAATGATAACTAGTGTTATCATCATTTTAGTTTTCCTTTCATGGTGTGGGTGGGGCGGGGCTAGACGGTCAGAGCAGGGCAGGGGAGGAGTGGTTTGTCCACTCCAAGGTGCGCAATGACGCTCTGCCCGGCCCTCTCGGGACGGCCAAACTGTCATGCGCACTTTGCTTGTTCTGCACCCAAGCTGCATTACATCCTGGGAGCAGAACATGCCCCAGACTCCCATTCCCTGCTTGAAAGCCGATCCACGGCTCTCAGACCAATCAGAGCGCTGCATTGCAGCATTGTGATTGGCTAGGGAAGTCCAGAGCCTGGGTGCTTCCAGGAGCGAGAGGAGGCGGCGAGCAGACTATGAGGCGGGGGTGGCCACGTTGCCGGCCTGCAGGTAAGTGGTTATTTTTATATTTTTCATTTGCAACCCTCCCCATTCCCCCGCCCCACCACCCCTGCTAAATGGCGGCCACCACTGAGTGCTTGCGTGAATGCCTCTTGATATAACTTTTTCCCGTTTCTTTAAGGTGGCACCAATCGATCAGTCGGTGGTTTTGTTTTAATTATAAGCTTATCTTCCCTGGTGAAAGGTCGCAGTCCGACCCTGATAGGAGCAAGCTACAGGATAGAGGTTTGGGATTCGGGAGAACAGGAGGTCCAGTCTGGGTCTCAGAGCTTTGAAGCTGCGAACAAAGGTAAAGCAACATGCAAATGTACACAGGAAAATTCATGCTCACACACATTTGATCCCCAATCTATAGAACTCTCTGCCATGTAATATCTAACCCTCCCCTAACGAACAGATTTCCAAAAAGCAACTGAAAACGCAGTTATTCCATTCCTGATAATGGTCTTTTTCATGTTCCTCCGTCCAGCTATTTTTTAGCGCCTGGACATCTGTGTGACAGCTGCACGCTTTATAAATGGTTTAGTCATGAAACAGTAAAGCATAAAAAAAAACTTTTGCTTTACTGTTGTTTTCCTCTACATACCGTTAGCATCTGTTTAAACATGTGCACATTTTATTTTAAATATCTTTATATTTAATAGAAATATATCCTTGTATTTCGCCCAGTCATTAAAATGTTTCCAAATATGTGATGTTCCACTGTGGGCGGTGCATTTTTAAAACCGATCTTCATTTTGAAACCACCATTATGATTATTTTTCTTTTTTTATATGACATAAAGAAAAGTGCAAGGTCTGCAGTAAAACACAAAGGAACATTTCGTTCTCGTGCTTCCAGACAGGGTAAATGTAGCTTTGCACTGCAGGGCAGGCACTTTCTATGATATAGCCTGGCCTTGGGAAAAGCCGATAGGCCATTAGTTGTGGACGAGACAGAATATGGCCAGACAAGTACAAATTGGACTGAAAGCAGTGAACTTCAATTGTCTGGACTATTCTATGTTACTAAAGGACTGATGAAGAAATACTACCCAGTTCTTTCAGGGTAATATATCTGCAAAGTTGTTTTTTAACATATATCTTCGGGGGGTGTCCACAGACAATCATACACGCGCTTTCTTGCTGTCTTTCATTGCCCTCTTGGGTTTTCTCTTCTAATTTTCTTTTTCAGTGGAGCAAGAGAAAAGTCAAATTGATTTTACTGGTAGTAGTTTTCCTGCACAAATCTATGCAAGTTAGCAATGCAAATAATATTCATTTTCTAGACAGATTACTCTTCGCGTGGCTGCCCGCTTCCAAAAAATCTAATCAGGACGCAGAGTCCAAATCTGGAGCCGCTATGTGGAGGCCATGTGAGACCTTGGTGCATAAGGAAAATGAGGAACTTGGAGATAACACACCCTTGTACGGTTAACAATTTATTTTAATTTTTATCATAAATAGCACATTAGATATGATTCCACAAAATGATAGCGACAAAGAAAATGGAAACTAATCAGGAACATGATTAAACTAGGGATGTTTGCGGAAGTAGCTAAAGAATTTATGGGATATTTGCAAAGGGTGATAAGAGGGGAATAACGGAGGGCGTGAAATGGATGACAATAACAACAGCAACATCAAGACATTCTTCGCTTCGTATAGATTATAAAAAGGCCCCGCATGTAGGAGTACAGCACAACGCAGAGCAACTGTTGTCTGCACTACTCAAATTCACAATAAAATACTTGTTACAGTTTCAGAGTCACCCTTTATCAGATCAACATAACACTGCTACCCCTAGAGTTTCCTGTGATGGAAACACTAGATATGGAACAGCCTGAACCACTTACTTATCAAAAGAAATTCCTTTCTGTGTATTGCTCTTTTGATTGGTGACCATGAGGCCTACACTTTTAAATCAATGACCTTTGGTTTGTAACTGTGACACTAGACAAATATTAGTACTCCACACTAGAATGTCCTTTTTGTTACTCTCAAGATTTATTTTCATAGGACAACATTTACACTCAATAAAACCATATTTTAAAATTGCATTCAATATATACTTTGATTGGGTGCTCTGGTACAATCTTATATAAACTATCTAACAATTCCGGTTTACGGTATCTATCTCAGTGTCACTCACAATTTAAAATCATATACTTTCATAATTGCAAATTAAATACTAAACAAATACATTTCATATACATTAAAAAGTCCCACTGTCGTCGCGTTTCGGTGTGTTGGTTACAATTATGGCACCTTCCTCAGGACGGACGGAGTTTAAAACCAATATTTTTTTTACTTCTTTCTAAAAAAAGAGAATGCATATAATTAATACATTATTCCTATGGAGAGTTAATTCTAATTGTGGACTGTTCTAGTAGTGTTCACTATTTGGATAATGACTGCCCTTACTTGAAGTATAGGAATTGGTGTCCTTCTATGAATTTTCAGGACGACTCTATCTCCTTTTAACTTTATGGTTTAAGCCACTTGCATCATAATCAGTGGAGCCATAAAATTCTACAAAAAAAGCATGGAATTATATACCATACTTCAGAAACTTTCAACCTATTTTCATACTTATCTCAGAGTTACTTACTATTAAAAGTCTGGTTGACACATATTCAATGGTGTCTTAAGACAGGTACGTCTTTCAATATGCACCTTCTGAAATCGGTTGTCTTGCCGTGCCTGTAGAGTACACAGATAATGCTATATACTTTGGATAATGGTGTTGTAACTCTAGTGTTTATTTTCGAGATTTACATCCATATACATACCAATTAGTTTTACGCCTAGTGTTAACATTCAAGCTGTCCTTCCCTGCACCTTCTCAAGTGGTGTCTTGGTACCTATGCCAGAATAACATGACGTTCTATTTTAGTATGCACTTATACATGGGGCATGAATTTATCATCTACCTGTCCATTAACTCATTGGAGAGGTTACATACATACCGGTTTTGGGCTGCAATATCCCTTGGCAGCCTGAAATAGGGACAAAGCTATCTCCTTTTCCTTGAGCGCTGTTTAGCCACACTGCTGGTTTTGGGGATATTTTCACTTCTATCTTCTCCCAACCTGTGCGGTAAAAAGTCATATTGAGTGTGGTTTTATTAAAATCCCCGCACTGAAAGGTTATTATTGCACGTTCAAATCCTTTTATATCCATTGTTTGCCATGTTTACTGCTGGCTAGTATAGTCTCTGCTCTCCTTACCGCTATTGGTGTAATAATGCAGTACGGGAGTGAGCTGAGATGTTTCTCTGGGCTGTAGTATACAGCTCTTCAAAGAACCAGATCGGTTCCCATTGCTATACTGTTACCCTTAGATACACTTGTAAGTGCAACCCTTCACTAAAGCACGTGCTAAAGATAAAGTACAGAGCTATTGTCATAAGGTTAAAAAATGTAACCTTTCAGTTCCGAAATTGGGATGCCGGGTCTTTCCCCTTCCATTATAATGTTATAGCCTTTAAACCAACTGCCGATTACAGCCCCTCACTAAAACACGTGTTTAATACAAATTACAGAGCTGTAACCTATGGGTTTACAGAGCTCACGCCCTCAGATTTAAAGATGTAGTGCCAGACCTTTCCCCAAACTTTTAATCCTAAAGATACAACATTGGATATAGTATCTCCACCCTTATTAACCAATTTTACGAATGCTCACTGTTTTCTAAAGCATTCTATCTAACTTAATCAGATAGCGTCAAACTCACGAGTCCTTACCTTCAATTTTAGAATCTCGGCGAACCTGCTATTGACGACGTCCTGCTACCACCGCAACTGGTGAGGGCAGTCTGTCTCAAGGGCCTTAAATACCCCTTTCATTCATTAATTGGATACTTATTACACCCTAAATTGGCCTTTAGCATTTAATTGGGGCACCCATATGTCTGCGCCATTTTTGTAGTTTTTGACAGAAACCATTTAGAGACTACAAGATCGCGGGTTCGATCCCAGGTCTCCCCTTGTAGGTTTTTAATTTATTCCTCTCGCTCATGCCACCTTGTTATGTAAATTGTTCCCTGTACTCTTATTATTGTTATTTACTGCCTCCTAATACGTACTCCGGCATTCCGTCAACATTCCAATCGTTCACATTTTAATAATAAATGCAAGTTGGTCTGCGCCATTTTCGTAGTTTTGTTCTACAAAAATCTGTTAACGGACTACACGATCGCGCGATACATACTCGCTCTCTTTTTTCCAGGCTGTTTGTGTGTATGTCCCTATATTTATCGGGATACTGTTTAATTGGATTACGGCTGACATCTAGATATTGTGGAGTGCTTGTTTGTGCGCTCCTCAACACATCGGCGGTAATCCAGGTTATTTACATAACTCTGAGCGCCATTTTGGTAGTTCCTTATGATCAATCATGAACTACTTAACCACAGATTTCCTAAGCATTGCCCTAGTTCTTATCACTTGTTGTTTTAGATTTAATCGCCCGATCTGCCTTTTGTATCCTTAGCACTTTACTTGTCACTTCTCATTGTTTATCTGCTGGACTGGTTATCACACATTTCAATAAGGATGTGTGCAATTGCTTTTTAACATATTTCTTATTTTTCGGTGTGATAAGGAACTACCAAAATGGCGCTCAGAGTTATGTAAATAACCTGGATTACCGCCGATGTGTTGAGGAGCGCACAAACAAGCACTCCACAATATTTAGATGTCAGCCGTAATCCAATTAAACAGTATCCCGATAAATATAGGGACATAAACACAAACAGCCTGGAAAAAAGAGAGCGAGTATGTATCGCGCGATCGAGTAGTCCGTTAACAGATTTTTGTAGAACAAAACTACGAAAATGGCGCGGACCAACTTGCATTTATTATTAAAATGTGAACGATTGGAATGTTGATGGAATGCCGGAGTACGTATTAGGAGGCAGTAAATAACAATAATAAGAGTACAGGGAACAATTTACATAACAAGGTGGCATGAGCGAGAGGAATAAATTAAAAACCTACAAGGGGAGACCTGGGATCGAACCCGCGATCTTGTAGCCCCTAAATGGTTTCTATCAAAAATACAAAAATGGCGCAGACATATGGGTGCCGCAATTAAATGCTAAAGGCCAATTTAGGGGGTAATAAGTATCCAATTAATGAATGAAAGGGGTATTTAAGGTCCGTGAGACAGACTGCCCTCACCAGTTGCGGTGGTAGCAGGATGTCGTCAATAGCAGGTTCGCCGAGATTCTAAAATTGAAGGTAAGGACTCGTGAGTTTGACGCTATCTGATTAAGTTAGATAGAATGCTTTGGAAAACAGTGAGCATTCGTAAAATTGGTTAATAAGGGTGGAGATACTATATCCAATGTTGTATCTTTAGGGTTAAAAGTTTGGGGAAAGGTCTGGCACTACATCTTTAAATCTGAGGCCGTGAGCTCTGTAAACCCATAGGTTACAGCTCTGTAATTTGTATTAAACACGTGTTTTAGTGAGGGGCTGTAATCGGCAGTTGGTTTAAAGGCTATAACATTATAATGGAAGGGGAAAGACCCGGCATCCCAATTTCTGAACTGAAAGGTTACATTTTTTAACCTTATGACAATAGCTCTGTACTTTATCTTTAGCACGTGCTTTAGTGAAGGGTTGCACTTACAAGTGTATCTAAGGGTAACAGTATAGCAATGGGAACCGATCTGGTTCTTTGAAGAGCTGTATACTACAGCCCAGAGAAACATCTCAGCTCACTCCCGTACTGTATTATTACACCAATAGCGGTAAGGAGAGCAGAGACTATACTTGCCAGCAGTAAACATGGCAAACAATGGATATAAAAGGATTTGAACGTGCAATAATAACCTTTCAGTGCGGGGATTTTAATAAAACCACACTCAATATGACTTTTTACCGCACAGGTTGGGAGAAGATAGAAGTGAAAATATCCCCAAAACCAGCAGTGTGGCTAAACAGCGCTCAAGGAAAAGGAGATAGCGTTGTCCCTATTTCAGGCTGCCAAGGGATATTGCAGCCCAAAACCGGTATGTATGTAACCTCTCCAATGAGTTAATGGACAGGTAGATGATAAATTCATGCCCCATGTATAAGTGCATACTAAAATAGAACGTCATGTTATTCTGGCATAGGTACCAAGACACCACTTGAGAAGGTGCAGGGAAGGACAGCCTGAATGTTAACACTAGGCGTAAAACTAATTGGTATGTATATGGATGTAAATCTCGAAAATAAACACTAGAGTTACAACACCATTATCCAAAGTATATAGCATTATCTGTGTACTCTACAGGCACGGCAAGACAACCGATTGCAGACGGTGCATATTGAAAGACGTACCTGTCTTAAGACACCATTGAATATGTGTCAACCAGACTTTTAATAGTAAGTAACTCTGAGATAAGTATGAAAATAGGTTGAAAGTTTCTGAAGTATGGTATATAATTCCATGCTTTTTTTGTAGAATTTTATGACTCCACTGATTATGATGCAAGTGGCTTAAACCATAAAGTTAAAAGGAGATACAGTTGTCCTGAAAATTCATAGAAGGACACCAATCCCTATACTTCAAGTAAGGGCAGTCATTATCCAAATAGTGAACACTACTAGAACTGTCCACAATTAGAATTAACTCTCCATAGGAATAATGTATTAATTATATGCATTCTCTTTTTTTTAGAAATGAGTAAAAAAATATTGGTTTTAAACTCCGTCTGTCCTGAGGAAGGTGCCATAATTGTAACCAACGCACCGAAACGCGTCAACAGTGGGACTTTTTAATGTATATGAAATGTATTTGTTTAGTATTTAATTTGCAATTATGAAAGTATATGATTTTAAATTGTGAGTGACTCTGAGATAGATACCGTAAACCGGAATTGTTAGATAGTTTATATAAGATTGTACCAGAGCACCCAATCGAAGTATATATTGAATGCAATTTTAAAATATGGTTTTATTGAGTATAAATGTTTTCCTATGAAAATAAATCTTGAGAGTAACAAAAAGGACATTCTAGTGTGGAGTACTAATATTTGTCTAGTGTCACAGTTACAAACCAAAGGTCATTGATTTAAAAGTGTAGGCCTCATGGTCACCAATCAAAAGAGCAATACACAGAAAGGAATTTCTTTTGATAAGTATCTGATACCCAGTCCTTTCTGGTCCCTGGGAAACTCTCTCTTTTGGAGACAGCCTGAATCACACCTTGAAGATTGCTGCAGTAACTCACTTATGGCCCAAAGATGTAATGCCTAAGAAACGAGTCAGATGCACACACACACATATACACAAGCAAAGGCTCAGCAGAGGGCCTGCATTCGGCCTAAGGGACACGATACCTGAGCAGCTGGCCATTAATCAGATAAAACCCAAACAATGCCTAGCATTAAGCGTCACCTTAGATTACACACAGATGCCACTGCCTGCCACTTGGACCACCTCAGAATGTGACCTCCAATGTGAATTTATGGCCCCTTCTATCAAGTGGGGATCAAGCATCTAACATGTAATTTATGGCCCACTGTACAAAGCATGCCATGTACCTATTGCAAGCTGAATTCAGCACAGAACTGTATATGGCTCCTATTCCCGACTCTTATTGTTTAATTAAACTCAAACTGTTCATGATTGCCAAGCCTCACTGTTCAGAAGAACCTGCTTACCACAACATCGATTGTGAATTGTTACTAGAGAAGGAAAGTAGTCTTGGAGAGTCCTAGAGGGGCTGAGAAGTATTCATTTTCTTTATTTCGATACGTTAGTGCGATAAAAGACACATAAAAACATATTATAATACATAAAATCATTGATTGACGGTTTCAGGGTACCGAGTGAGGTAAAGTGCAGTTCAGTGGCTATTACAAGGAAACAGTTATGGGGGCATTTATCATTACATTAAAAACCTGTATAAATAATTAAAAAGGTATTTATAAAAAGTAACAACATATAACATTCGGAATTGAGTCCATAATTATTCTAAACGATCCAGCAATAATATTGATTAAATATTTTTATATATATACACATTTTATATTAATTAATAACACAATTAACAGTATCATTTCATAGTGCGGCTCTTACATCTCAAACAACGCATCACTACAGTTTCAGACCTACTTTGGCTCTTATAAAACTTATAGCTAACAGACACCTACTAATACCAAAGATAATAACCTGACTAGTATCAGTCTTTAAGATCCTTTCTGCTTCTCTATACGATCTCACCCCTAAATTTAAACAAAATGGTCTGATCCATCTTTTTCTAGGGACTACATAAGCGAAACAAAAAAACAGAATATGCAAATCATTTTCTTTAACTTTGCCTGAGTATAAAGTGCATAGATCATTACTGTCATTTGATCACCTTGCTACACTAGTGTTTGTCGTCAAAACTCCATATCTATACTTCATATATAGTTTTTTAGCAAGTGGTGGATATACTTCATCTAAAAAGCATTCAAAGCAAGCACTATCTTTAAACATGAGGAACTTGCTTGTTAAAGATCCATACGCTATTTCACTTGACCTACTTTGTTCCATGTATGCCCAAAATGATAGCTTTAACATCTTTTTTTGAGTTTTGGGTTAATGTTGATGGCTCATCCCAAAAGTGTGACAGACCGATCTTTTTTAACCAATTACAAACGTGGTTGAGCCACAAGATACTATTGTTGTTGTGCAATTCCATTATTTCTTTTAATCCATCCTTATAATCTGACAACTCGGGTGTCGACCAACACAAGGCATCAATGGTCTCAAGATCGCATGGTGATCGGTACGTTTCATATGCAGATCAAGAATGATTGGCATTAGTGGCGTGCGCACGGGTAGTCTTAGCAATGCTCTATAAAACTAGTTTTCACCAACCTCAAAGACCTTTTTAAACGAGGGTCCCCATAATTCACCTTCAATATAGTGCTGCTGATTGGGTTTTGAACTTAAATACCTCTAGTGCTGGGGAAACTGCTTTACTAAGACTATTTCCATGCCTTTTCATAATCTGTAACATGTTTTGCGATAGTATCATTCGTTGACAGGCTGAGAAGTAATAAATGCATGAAGCATTTGAATGACTGTGGATCTCATGGATGGACAACCCATTTAAAAGTTTTCTCTATATCCTATAAGCTGTTGTGTTCTAGTCAATGTATGCAAAGCAAGTAGTTTCACAGTTGATTATAATTGGTAGGATCAGTGTCTTTCCATTTGGATCTTATACATTGGATAGTGCTGGCCAGCAAATTTCAAGTAATTCGATCGATTCATGATTTAGATGTGTTTTTTGTTTAGAAAGAAAGTCGGAGAATTGCCTCTATGGATTATCGAGAGAGATGAAAGATAATTCTGTTGATGGTGTATTGAATTTCAACATGAGGGCTGGTAAAGACTGGAATTGGAAGGTTGTGTGTTAAACGAATGCTTGCACGGTTTTGCATAGCCATAATAATCTGAATTATAGAATGCAAGCTTTATTTATTTGCTGGGATGCCATAGCTCAATGCAAGCAATGAGGTGCATTGTCTGGCCTGTCTGCAAATCTTGAACGTTTAAATATTTTCTCACATATGATATGGTCTGGCTCATTCTTGGGGTCAGGTCTTTTAAGCATTCCCTTACTAAACAATGCTCATGTTTTGATTAATACAGTTTTATTTTTTATTGAATAAGAGGTAGAAAAAGGATGCTCTTTCTGTCAGTCAAGCTGGTTGTGAAATTGCAGTCTGGGTAGCTGGCTCCAGAATGATTAAATAATAGTGCCTTGGAGATCATCTTTGTTACTAAAATGCAGTATTTATAATCTCTGGGTTGTAGATCAAATGCTGCTGAATCATAGAAAAAGGGATCATATCACAGTAGTATACAAGTCTAGTGTTAATGATGTTGTTATCTGTAAAGTATTTTTTCAGTGTTTTCTAGCCATGCCAAATGATTTTGTGACCCAGTTGATCTGAACATTTTTGCTCTGATACGGTTTCATCTTTTGGGAACCATTGCAGCAGTATCACAGTATGAAAACAAGCAAGAACAGTATTGGTTCAGATTGGGTTTAGTCGAGAGTCTGAATGTAGAGATGTGGATAATCAGAGCAGTCTCCAGTTTGGTCCATGCTGGTATTTGGGATTTGCTCTTGTTAGATCAGAGGGATGCTTGCTGAGGTCTGAAGGTCTGAAAGCTCTTTAAGGAAGTTTAATCTTTTGGAAGGTGACTCTGCTTATACCATTTGGGGCTGGTAGTGTCTTCAGTGGAATCCATAATCCCTTCTTTAACCAAATGACCTTTGAGAAGATTTGGTTTATTTCTTTATAGACGTTTGTTGTTGGAAGCAGATGGTGCATCAACAGTGGAAGTAGAATTTCACAAGTGATCATCATTTTAATTGTATGGTACCTACCCCACCATGCCAGTTTTAGAGGGTTGCACATCCAGCTAACCAGTGATATTTTTAGGTCTCGCTGAGCCAACGCGCATGCGTTGCTCTGCGAGAGTTAAGTAAGGGCTCTCAAAAATGCTGCCAAAGTCTGCAGGCGGATCGGGTGTGCGCACCATTTGTCTGCCTGCAGCCTATGGGAGGACTTTCGCGGCTGCTTTGATGTTCTTAGTGAGCCGCTTGGCCACTGAGAACATCAAAGCGCCGCTAAGTGCTCACCATTTGCCACCCCCTCCCTTATCCCAATTTCTGCTTGTTTTTTTTTTTATTGTTTCCTCTTGGAGCGGCGTTAGTCGAGCCCCGGAAACTCTTTCATTACAATACCCAGAGAAAGATAAATCTAATCTCCCCAGTAACTAATAAGGCTGTGCACAATTTTAAATAATATATATTTTTATGTTATTATTATTAAATCGGTTTTGTATAGCGCCCGGTTACCCTAGAACATCCCTGCGCTTTTGCCACCAACCGGAATCAGAAATAGCAGAAACTGAGAAAAATTAACAGAAGAGGAGAGTCTTAAGTTGTTTTCGGAAGCGCAGGAGACATGGTTCCGCGCGTAAACTTAGGGGGAGGGCATTCCAAAGGGTGGAAACGTTGACTGAAAATCTCCTTCCTCCTGAGCGGGCCTTTTTTACCCTAGGGACGACAGTCAGGTGTTGCTGGTCTGAGCGTAAGGTTCTGCTCGCTTTGTACGGGATCACCATCTTCTGAAGGACGGGGGGGCCTTTGCTTTGCAAGATTTTGTGTGCAAGGCATAGGGATTTGAATTTCACTCTTTCCCGTATTGGCAGCCACTGTAGTGCCCTCAGTGCTGGTTTAGCAGAGCGGGACATGGGGATGTTATGGAGCGTTCGTGCTGCCGCGTTTTGAACTTGTTGGAGTCTGTTCAGAGTGCTCTCAGGAGCCCCAAGATAGATCGCATTGCTAAAGTCCAGCCTGGACATAATCAGACCCTGGATCAGGAGCTTTCTCGATAGGAAAGGGATGAGGGGCAATATCTTACGTACTGATCTGAGGAGACCAAAACAGACACCCGCTAGTTTGGATGCCTGGGGTCTAAGGGAGAGATCTCGTTCCATCCAGATGCCCAGGCTCTTGATCTCATCCTTAGGTTCAGGAAGACACCCTAGACTACTGGGCCAGGCTAAGCTGGAAAGGGAGAGATTTTTAGGTCCCATCACCATAATCTCCGTCTTGGACCCATTCAGTTTGAGTGCTGAGTCCCCCATACAGGAATGGACCTGTTAGAGGCAGGCATGGAGTATCTGGGAGTTCTCCGAGGATTGGGAGAGGGCGAACACCAGTTGGGTGTCGTCAGCGTAGCTCACGATCTTGATGTTGAATGGAGCCACCACCTCCTCCAAGGGAGCCATATACACGTTAAATAGTGTAGGACTCAGGGAGGAGCCCTGAGGCACACCGCAATGGAGGTGGGTGGATGCCGATCGTGCGCCCCCTTCCCATGTAGTGCCTTTACCACAATGGCCCATGCTTCTAAGCAGCTGGTAACACGCTACATTACATTGAGACGTATGAAGGGCTGAGTCAGACACTCTGGGATTGAAATCGTTGATTTTGCAGGTTACCAAATCATTGATACAGCAATACTTCAACCCACTGAGTTGGCTGTCCAGTTTTCACTCAAATCCACTAACCTTTCAGGAGGCATCGAGCCCACAGCATACCTGTCACACGACTTGCTGTGCCCCAGCCCTGCTGGCCATTCAGATGCATGGACATTTCATCCTATCTCCAGATGTTCCCCTAGACTAGTCGCTGGCACGGGGACTCCTCATTTCAGCAGCCTTTCCGGAAACACACAAGCATTGAATTTGTCATCTGCCACACCCTATCCCGCGGCCACCATGCGGTTGTGTAGAGTTGTCTGCACAGCCTGCAATCAACCAGGTCGTTTCACAGATCGAAGAAGAATCTGTGAGATTAGCCTCTCTTTTATTGTACTGTGTTTTTTTTCTAAAGTGCTCAAAAATCTTAGCGCTTCCGTGTAACACTATTGCGTGTTGTTTAGTTTGCAAAAGAATCCATGGAAATCGCAACTAGACGTAAATAACGGCCTCCTATTTGAAGATGCAAATCCTACATAACAAGAACGTAATAGGAAGTGTGTTACAGTTGGCAAAAGGGTTCAGGAAATTACCCGTTGTATTCCGATCATGGGCTTGACGGTCGTGGGTTCGAATGCCAGTATCACCTACTCTCTCTGCCGACTTCCGTAAATGACTTGCCTTTAAATATGGAAATAATGACGCGCTGTTTGCAGCTCATACGGAATAGCGCTCCGAACAGCTGTATGCAGCACTATAAAAGACAAGTTATTGTTCAGACTCGTAGTGAACCATTCCACTCGCCGTGACGTTATCTGCTCGTTGATATATATCTCACATTGCCAGGGAAGTTTCCAGGCACTAAGCATAGTGGATAAATAAAAACATCTGTATAGTGCCCTTAGAGGAAATGATCCCTATGTTCTATTCATTGGAGTGACTGCGGGTTAATAGTTGTGACATCATAAATACCGCACTCAGTTCATTTAGACATGTTGGCGCCAAAAGCTTTGTGCACTAGCGCCTCAGAAATACTGCAATATAGCGCTCAACGAGGCCGGACAGCTGTGTTTCATCCTCTCGAGCACAGACCCTATGCACAAACACAGGGGCAACCCTGACACCCAAAAGTTCACTTACGTACATTTCTAGTAAATTCATACATTTTTAAGGTAGTAAACATTTTACTAACTTACATGCACACATCTAATACATTTTGGGGCATACTTACTAAAATTTCACGCAACTCAGGGCCACAAGCAAAGTTACTGCGCTGCGTGAAACAGAAATGTTGGCACATCTACAAAGATATTGTGCATTTCTGCTGCCTCCTAGCGCTGCCTCGCACCAATGCAGGCACCCTTGCACGACGGTGCAAGGTGCCTGCGTTACAGGCAGGAATGTTTTTGTGCAGGAAGGGGCGCCTTCCTGTACAAAAACAATCCTAAGAGGAATTTTCTTCTTTCTGTATATGCTGCAGAATGTTTCACACATGCAAATGGAGTTATGAGGAGAAGTAACAATATTCCTTCCCATTATGCCTGCCTCAACAAGGCATAGCTTTTTGATGAATTACACGTTTTCTACCCTTAGTAAATCTGGAAACGTGCCATAATCCATGGGTGGATGTGTGGTAAAACCCATGTGCCAACCATGAAACACTTCCCGAACTTTTTGGGAAAAATCCAACGCAAATCTGATTAGCGTGGCTTTGTAAGTCACAAATAACACTTTGCTGAACCAAAAAAAAGTGGCACATTCACAATGCAAAATGTTAGTAAATCTGCCCTACAATCCCCAATATTGCCTACATTTTGGAGCTATACACAACCACACACACACAACCATACACACAACCACACACACAACCACAAACACAACACACACACAACCACACACTCACAACCACACACACAACCACACACACAACCACACAACCACAATCACACACACACATACACACAACCACACACACACACACACACACACACAACCACACACACACAACCAGAACCACACACAACCACAACCACACATACAACCACACATACAACCACACACACAACCACACATACAACCACACACACACAACCACACAACCACAATCACACACACACATACACACAACCACACACACACACACACACACACACACACAACCACACACACACAACCAGAACCACACACAACCACAACCACACATACAACCACACATACAACCACACACACAACCACACATACAACCACACACACACACAACCACACACACAGCCACACAGTCAGTGCACACTTTCAACAGGCACAGATTCCATCAGTCATCAGTGCACGCTTTCACCGGGTACAAACACCACCAGCCTTCAGTGCACGCTTCCACCAGGCACACACCACCAGACGTCAGTGCACACTTTCACCAGGCACACACACACCTCCAGCCGTTAGTGCATGCTTTTACCAGGCCCACACACACCACCAGCCATCAGTGCACGCTTTCACCAGGCACACACACACCACCAGCCGTCAGTGCACGCTTTCACCAGGCACATACACCACCAGCCGTCAGTTCCCGCTTCCACCAGGAACACACACCACCAGCCACCAGTGCACAAATCAATTGTTAACACATCCACAATTAACTATTGTAGCAATTGCAGTATGGGGCACTTTACTTTTAAACATATTCATCTAAAGTGCAGCATGCCACCATTGCTACAAAAATAAATACACATTTTTTTGGCCCACAATTTATAGACTTTTGTTGCAATTGGTGTTGCAATATTTAGCAATGCCAATAGCTCAAACTTAATTAATTCGAGACCTATTGCACTGCAAATGCTTGTTTTATTCTTGTTTTGAGGTTATATATTCATAGCTGCATTGAGGTGTTCTGGACAACTGTATTCCTAGATATTGTCATAGGGATACCTTATGATCTGCAGGAATGCTTTGGCTCACAAGACATTTCCAACTTTCCATCCAAAACGACACAGCCTTTGTACCCAAAAAATTACATGCACCAGAATAATATTTAAAATGTTATACATTCAACATCTTTGCTACTTTCAACATTTCAGTTGATGATCTATACATTAGGTTGAGGTTTACACATCTTAACCCTAATACATTCACCATTTAGTATCTATGTTGTCCATTGGTTCTTTATCATTTCTCAAACAACAGTTAATTTCATACTTTACATTTCTTGTCTATATCGGGTCGTGTATCTGGTGGATTCTGTACGTTTCTAGACAGCTGATGCCATGCTTTTAAGTCCTTCATCAGCGGCTCATATCTTCTTGTTAATTTAATTTGTATCTTCTCTGTCACTTACCTTTTTCCTGCTGCTTTTGCCCAGCCTACTACTTTTGGTACTTTGTCATGTTATGTTATATTATGTGTATTTGTAAAGCGCTCTACCACCCACGTTTGACTTAACCAACTTATGGCTATTCTTCTTTTTGTCAGTCAGAGTGTGAAATGTTCAACTTTCTCTTTATCTTATGTTTAATTCGGCTAAACTCCAATTCTCAAGATGCACGTTGATGGGTTTAATGCCAGTTGTGTGTGTGTATATTCGCTGTACCTGTCTATCACCCCCTTCCAATATTCATGCACCCTGGAGCAATCTCACCTCAGTTGGTTATATGTTGATCTTGCTTGCACTATGGCCCTTCTGTTTTTTTCTGTGGGGTCCCTTCCATGCAGGATCACTGCTGTAATATATGTATTATGCTGGTAAATTGGATCAGCCTAAATCTTGCATTACAAGATGCTCGGCAAATAAGTGTGAGAACCTCTTCCTACATTTTATCTGTGAGTTCAATTTTGCACTCTGTTTCCATTTCTGTGTAGCTTTCGATTGTAGCTAGGAGTTGTCCAAATATAGGGCCTTATATGATCCAGCTATGATTCCTCTACATTGATCTGCTATGAGAATTAGATCTATGTGTGTTAAGCATGTTATGTCTCTTCCAGTGTTCTTTAGATCTTCCTCACGTTTCTACGTGTCACACAGTGTGGCAACAACTATCCTGTTTCTAATTGTGACCCCTCTGCTGTTTTCTCAAGTGAGGCTAAGGCTCCCGTTTCGTACAAGTGGTCTACTTTTGGCAGCCCCATTTTTTCCAGCTTGCATTTTTAGTTCTCTATCCATTTGTGCAAAAACATATTCAGGTATTTCCTTCAATATGATTTGCTTTGCGTATGGACGTAGGGTACCCCATCATGGTCTTCCATGGTTGTGCTGTCATGTGAGCTAGATGTAGTTTGTCCCGTTTTGTGTATTCCCTAATGCCTTGTTAATTGGCAGTATCCCCCAACCAACCCACTATCTGTGCTATATTCCTCATTGTACCAGCCTGCTGTATACTGCAGCATTAGCCCTGATATGGTGGAGTTTATCTTTCCTAATATTTTTCTATCAACATTAATTCAGTAAAAAAATTGTAAGTGGGATGTCTTTGATCTCTGGTTTCCATGAGGAACCTCCAAGGCTGCAGAGGATCTGTGCACATAGCTCTCAATGTTCTAATACTGCTTGGGTTGCACTCGTGTTTTAGTGCTTGCACCAGAACCTCTACTGTTGTCCACCATACTTTTTCTGCATGCAACACCTTGGGGCCGATTCCGATTCGGTAAACTAATCCGTACGACGAATCGAATTCGTAGCCCTTTCCTTACAAATCATACAATTCCGTATGAATCATGTAGAACGATTCGTAGGAAAAATATACGACCGAATGGTTGCGAACCGTACGAAAAGAAAGGGAAAATCCGTACGATACAGACCCTCAAAGTGAACCGTACGAATCGTAAACATGCTGTACGACCCGACAAGTACGATTCGGACCGGAGAATGAGAACGAGATTCGTACGGAAAATGTCGTATGAGCAATTCGTACGGAGAGCCACACAATCACATACGCATCGTACCCCTGCAATCATGGGGTGTACGCACCGTAGCCCTATGCACCGTACCCCTACGCACCATACCCTATGCACCGTAGCCCTATGCACCGTACCCCTAGGCACCGTACCCCTATGCACCGTACCCCTATGCACCGTTCCCCTACACACTGTACCCCTGCAATAATGGGGTGTACTCGCGTACCCGAGGGGTCCGTTTCGTATGCGGTTTGAGTCAAAATCTGCTTTTACAGATGTTTTGAGCTCCCGTAAAAAAAGAGTCGTACGGAGTGTTGACAAGACGAATCGTACTTGCTGGGTCGGAAAATATTGCTTCAATCTGTACAGAAGACGGGTACTGCGTGTTCCGAATGCGATTTGTACAGATTTTTAAGTCGTATGGTCTTTCGTACGATTCATACGGAGAACTGCTTTGGGTCCGAATCGTACTTCATCGTACGTACGGGGACGTTTAAGGGTACGATTCGTACGGGAAATGTGCTCCGTACGGCTATTCGTAAGGGATATTACCGAATCGGAATCGCCCCCCTACTGTTTAACCGGTTGTATTGTTTAAAATGCTTAAGGTGGGATATGTGCAGTTTCCAGGAGGTGTCAATGCATAATTTCCTACTGATGAATTGAGCGTTACTCAAACAGGAGGTTTCCTTGCAAGGTACTACACGTATGCTGTAAAGATGCACATGCTTCCATATTTTTGCATGCAATCATGGTCATTCTCCTGCTCCGACTAGCCGAGAGCAATGTCGCTCCTACTATAACATCTACCTCTCTCTAGTGGCCTGGCAGTGATGGAGTGAGCAGAGATGCTCAAGAGCTCCGTCTGGCTGACCGCCAGCAGGCTCCATCCTGACCCCTTCAAGTGAAAAATGGAGCTCTGAGGGCCCCCAAACATGCCCAGAGCTGAAGGGAGCAGTAGAGGTTGTAATATGCAGCTGCACCGAAAATAACTCAACAAGTGCAGCCGCGGAGAAAACGCTGGCTCTCACAAGATGGCGGAGCTCATCGGAGCCGAGTGAGAGGCGACCTGTGGAGCAGATTCCAGGGACTGGGGGAGTACCTGGTGGGTCGAGGGAATGAGAAGATCTCGCACCTCTCTGAGGTTACGAGTGGCGGCAGAAGCGACTGGCGGACAGTGGCACCTGGACTCAGTGGCCGGTGATGGGCCAAGAGAATACAAAATAGGGCAACCTCTTATCCGGCCTATCTGATTTGAAAAAGGTTAATAACTCTAGTTACAATATTCACTGTACAGCATAAATACACAGGAGGGAAATGGCTTTCATTTGCATTGTATTTATTAATCAAAAACAATTTTTTTTGTATATTTAGTTTTTTTGTATATATTTTTGCACTTTCTTTATAAAAAGATTTTTGCAAAACACATTACAAAATTGTTTCATAAAGGAGAAAAACATTTCTTCACTTTTCTGAACATAAGCTTATATATAAATAGCCCCCAAAGCAAAGAGAAAAAAAATGTGTTAACATTCTATCATTCAACCATTCTCACCTTTCAAATCTATCATACATACCAACTGTCATACTGCACAAACAAGTTCACAAAGAAACCACATCTTGAGTGAAAATCCTACTGCAATAATACAATTGCCGTATATCAATGCATTCCAAAGCACAAACATGTGTCCATCATTTAGGTTTTGAATAATCGTTTTCTTGTCCCAATTCTTAGGTGGATTTCACAGATGTGTGTTGTGGTCCAAACCCAGAGTGGCAGTGGGGAACGCACCAGCCCGGACCTTGCAGGCTAAGAGGCACAGGCGGTGGGGTGAAAAGGCGTGGGACCTGCAGCGAGAGCCATGACCCAGGTGACCCCCTCCGTGGCTTCGGAGAGACTGCAGGGAACTGGAACAAACAGGGCGGGGAGCAGAGGGTGGAGTGCTGCCCTCTCAAGATGAACGGCCCCCCGAGTAGATGAGCAGTGAGATGTGACCGGGCAGACAAGCTGTGGAGGGGGGGGGGGGCAGTGCAGCGAATGGCTCAGAGAGCGGAGCCTCCAGAGATCAGAGGTGGGCCGTGAATAGCGAGGTAGGCCCATCCGGATCACTGCGGGCAGTGCGATTGAGCATGGGGAGCAGCACAGGCTCCAGAACGCTGTGAGACACCAACGGGATATTGATCGCGAATACAGATAGAGGCTCAAGCATGACCTGCTCTACCAAAGCAAGGGGCATAGATCTCCTGTAGTGAGCGGCCATAGAGTACTCAACTGGGATGACAGACCCCAGAAAGCACACAGCTCCTACTTGCCCCCCCGGTGAGAAACCCCCTCCACCCCTGGGAGAAAGCCTATAAAAGAAGACCCTGGTGGCCTGCACAAGCTGGGAAGGCAGGGGTAACCCAACAGCGCAGCGAGACGAAGCATGTATGCGGACCCCAATATAGTGCCTGATCCCGTTTTCCCGCCGCTTCCTGACTGCGGCCCCGCCCCCACGCCAGACGATTGGTGAACGCGACCCCGCCTCCCAGCTGACCCGCCCTCCCGGCTCCCTTCTTATGTCGCCCCCTCAATGACCGCGCAGCGGACGCGCGCAGCGGGAGCGCCAAAGGTAAGCCCGTCTGCGCCCGTCCGCGCCTGGACCGCGCCCAGTTCCAGGACCCCTGGCCCCCGCACACCGCAGCCCACCCGAACGGACGTACGACGCCTCCACCCTCTACGCACTCAACGCCGGCCGAACCCCTGGATGCTACCGAGCCACCCCGAGACACACCCACGGACCCTTCTGCTGCAACGCCTGCAAGTTCACCTGCATCTGGACCAGTACTACTCCTGCACCAACCAAGACCAAGACAAGCAACAACAGCAGCCACCTGAAATGCATCCTGCTCAACACCCGCTCCGTCCACAGACACGCCGTCGAGCTCTGGAACCTGCTCGACACAACCTCACCAGACGTCGCCTTCCTCACGGAAACCTGGATGAACGCCTCCTCAGCGCCCGACATCGCCATCGCTATCCCAGACGGCTACAAGATCATCCGAAGGGACCGCATCAACAAAACCGGAGGAGGCATCGCCATCATCCACAGGAACACCATCCGCATCACGACCAAAACCGACGACACCCTCGCACCCACCGAGCACCTGCACTTCCAGGTCCACATCAACCCCAAGACCACCCTCAGAGGCACCCTCATCTACAGACCCCCGGGACCGCGCACACAATTCAGTGAAGACATCGCCGACTTCATCAGCCCGCACGCCCTCTGCTCCACTGACTACATCCTCCTCGGGGACCTCAACTTCCACCTGGAGAACAACAACGACCGCCACACCACCACCCTGCTGGACAACCTCGCCAACCTCGGTCTCAAGCAGCTGGTGACCACCCCCACCCACTACGCCGGACACACACTCGACCCCGTCTTCTCATCCAGCAAGGACATCACCTTCAGCCACGCCACCGGACTCCACTGGACGGACCACAGCTTCGTCCACTTCAGCTTCGGAAGGACCACGATCCACCACCACCAGCAACAGGTTGCTCGCAGAAACTGGAACAAGATCACAGCCGACCAGCTCGCGACTTCCCTGAGCATGAACCCTCCCACCAGCACAGCGAACCCAAGCCAGGCGGCCACCAACCTCACGAAGTGGATCAGCGACTGCGCAGATGAGCTTGCCCCCCTGAGGACCCCGCCGAGCAGACCCGGGAGCAAGAAAGCCCCATGGTTCACTGACGAACTCAAAAGCTCCAAGAAGAACTGCCGGGCCCTCGAGATAACCTGGCGCAGATACCCAACTCCGGACAACATGGCTGCCCTCAAGCTCGCCACCCGAAAGCACCACCAACTCATCCGCGCCACCAAGAAAACCGCATTCAAGGAAAGACTGGACAACAACGCTCACAACAGCAAAGAACTCTTCAACATCGTCAAAGAGCTCTCCAACCCCAACGCCGGAAACAACGACATCACCCCTTCGCAAGACCTCTGCAACTCCCTCGCCTCCTACTTCCACAACAAGATCACGGACATACACAACAGCTTCAGCACGCAACCGCCGCACGCCATGACCGAACCACCGGCCCCCACCACCACCCTCCGTGCCTGGACTCCGATCAGCACTGAAGACACCGTTCGCACGATGAACTCCATTCACTCCGGATCCCCGACCGACCCCTGCCCTCACCACGTCTTCAACAAGGCCGACGCTGTCATCGCACCCCACCTGCGGGACATCATCAACACCTCCTTTGACTCCGCTACCTTCCCGGAGAGCTGGAAGCACACCGAACTCAGCGCCCTACTCAAGAAGCCATCAGCCGACCCCACCGACCTCAAGAACTACCGGCCCATCTCGCTGCTTCCGTTTCCTGCAAAAGTCATCAAGAAGACCGTCAACAAGCAGCTGGCCGCCTTCCTCGAGAGGAATGGATCCCTCGACCCCTCACAGTCTGGCTTCCGGGCCAACCACAGCACCGAGACCGCTCTGATCGCAGCCACTGATGACATCCGAGCTCTGATCGACAACGGAGAAACAGCAGCCCTCATCCTCCTAGACCTCTCCGCGGCCTTCGACACTGTCTGCCACCGTACCCTAGTACAGCGCCTCAGCAACGTCGGAGTCCAGGAGAAGGCACTGGAGTGGATCATCTCCTTCCTCGCCGGAAGGACACAGAGAGTCCGCCTCCCTCCGTTCAGTTCTGAAGCCACCGAAGTCATCTGCGGCGTTCCTCAAGGCTCTTCGCTCAGTCCAACCCTCTTCAACGCCTACATGAGCCCCCTCGCAGACATCACACGCCAGCACAACCTCAACATCATCTCCTACGCCGACGACACCCAGCTGATCCTCTCCCTCACCAACGACCCCGCCACCGCCAGAGCCAACCTTCACGAAGGGATGAAAGAGGTGGCCGGATGGATGAAGAACAGCCGCCTGAAACTGAACTCGGACAAGACGGAAGTCCTCATCCTGGGATCCTCACCCTCCGCCTGGGACGACTCCTGGTGGCCCCCCGCCCTAGGCAGCGCACCCAAACCAACAGACCACGCACGCAACCTGGGCTTCATCCTGGACTCCTCCCTCTCCATGACCAGACAAGTCAACGCCGTCTCCTCGTCATGCTTCAAAATCCTGCGCATGCTACGAAAGATCTTCCGGTGGATCCCCACCGAGACCAGGAAGACGGTCACCCAGGCCCTCGTCACCAGCCGGCTGGACTACAGCAACTCCCTCTACGCCGGAACCACCGCCAAACTCCAGAAGAGACTCCAGCGGATCCAGAACGCCTCAGCACGACTCATCCTGGACATCCCCCGTCGCAGCCACATCTCCGGACACCTGAGAGACTTGCACTGGCTCCCGGTCAACAAGAGAATCACCTTCTGACTCCTCACCCACGCACACAAAGCCCTACACAACCAAGGCCCAGGATACCTCAACAGCCGCCTCAACTTCTACGCTCCCAAACGCCAGCTTCGATTGACCGGCCACGCCCTCGCCGTCGTCCCCCGCATCCGAAGAGCCACCACAGGGGGACGGTCGTTCTCCTACCTCGCCGCCAAGACATGGAACTCCCTCCCAACCCACCTCCGCCTGACCCAGGACCACCTCGCCTTCAGGAAGCAACTCAAGACATGGCTGTTCGAGCAGTAGCGGACCCCCCCCCTAGCGCCTTGAGACCCTCCGGGTGAGTAGCGTGCTATATAAATGCTCTGATTGATTGATTGATTGGTTGACTGAGTGAGTTCGGGGGACTGGACATAGCACCGGAGCGTGATGAATCTGAGCAGCCAGGGAAGGTGGGAAACCCTGTGCAAAGTACTGGCACAGACACCGACCCGGCAAAAACACTAGTAGAAGACTGGAGGATCACTGAAACACAGCTATGGTGACCTTGACACGGAGCTGGCTGTCCTGAACTCGAGGTGCTGCGCCAGGCAGTGCAACTCCCCCTACAGAGAGCAGTAACCTTGAGGGACACAGGGGAGTTTGACCCTTGATATCAGAGGACCCACAGAAATAATAGAGAAGAAGGCCCCTTAAAGAACAAGCTACAACTGGGCAGTGAGCAAAAAATGAGGTACGCACAGCGCTGCCGTGGGCTGTGGTGCAGACTCTGGATGGACTGTAGGGAAAGTCACACAAAAGCAGGGCACTGAGGGATCTCTGACAGAGGCCACACCAGATGGAGGCGAGGCCCCTCTCCCAGATGGAGCACCTGCAAACCGCAACACTGCAAGACATCTTGCCAGTGATAGCAGCCTCTAGCGAGCGCCTAGAAGCGAAGATAGATTCAATAGGCACATACTTGGGCATTCTGCGAGATGACCATCAGAGGCTGACAGAGCAAGTCACAGCGACTGACCAACAGCAATTGGAAAATTCTCTAGATATCTCAGCAATGAAAAAACAGTTGGCTACTTTAGAAACTAAGGTGCGCACCCTGGAACTCAAAGTGGAAGAATATGAAAATAGGTCCTGAAGAAATAACATCAGGATAGTGGGACTCCCTGAGAAAGTGGAAGGCGCCAGCATGCTGGACTACCTTGAGCACTGGGTAAGCACGGAGGTGGCACCGGAAGGGCTATTGGCATTTTACACGTTTGAAAGAGCCCACAGAATACCGGCAAGACCGCCTGCCCCTGGAGTTCCCCCTCGAGTGGTGGTGGCGAGAATCCTCCACTACTGCTAGAGAGATCATATCCTGGCACGAGCTCGGCGAAATAAAGACCGCTAGGTGAACAACGTAGTAGTGCAAATATTCCCGATTTCTCCAGGGAAGTGCAGACGCATAGAGGAGCGACTCAAAATGTGAAACAAAAACTCTGCCAGCTTAACTACGAATGCACCATGCTTTATCCTGCCAGACGGAACAGAGTTCTTCCACACCCAACAAGCGTCACGGCGAAGCCCCGCCTCAAGAGCCAAGGAGACAATGAAAGCGAAATGGTAGGACCCGCAGAAGAATAATCAACAGGGATATGCTCATGCCCACGCAAAAAGAGGTGCAAATCGAGAGACAGAATGTGATGAAAGTAGTGGGGCTAATAAACGATAAAGGGGTGCAACTGCGTCTACAGGGGAACAGCGACACACTAATAGAGTTGGACTCTGAAAATGGATCAAGTATGTCAGAAGCGCAGAGCATTGAGCTTCCGCAAGTAACGCTGCACACAGCTGATGACATAAGCCCACTGAGAACAATGAAAAACAAGACAGGTTTCAAGATACTCAGAACTAGCAGCCATGGAGCAGAGATGTTGGGACTGTTGAGGGGGGTGATATGATGAAATCCCTGTTTTGTCAGAGCTGGATGGCGGCCCATAGAGCTGGACGAGCAATGGGCCATCCCCTCCTGATTAACCAAGCAGTGAGGGAGCTGCTGATAAACTTGACCTAATAGTTTGGATAGGAGAAGAACATCTACTTATCCTGGGGAGTGGGAGTTTGGGATGCTATTTACCGTTACACAGGTTGGGGGACACAGAGTTGGACCGCTTCCTAGATTTGAGACACACAGAATAGAGGGACCCGGTGAGGACATACGCTATGGCTGGCACACAAACATATAAATGCATGACATGGAATATTCGGCGAATGTATTCTATGACAAAGAGATATGAAGTGCTATCTTACCTCAGAAGAAGGGGAGTGCAAATAGCTCTCCTACAGGAGACACACCTCTCACAGAAAGAGGGGATAGCATTGCAGAGGCATGGAGATACCAGGCCTTCTTCATCACGTATTCAGCCTACGCTCGGGGAACACTGATTTGGATACAAGCAGGGGTCCAGTTCCAGGTAAAGGATTCCCTAGTGGACCCAGAGTGTCGATAGGTGGTAGTAAAGGGCTGTCTGGAAGGCCGCGATTTAAATGTAAGTATATATGCCCTTAACACAGAACAACCAGCATTCTTTGCATGGTTGTCAAACCAACTGGACCCATACCTGACTAGCCCTACACTGATGGGGAGAGACTTCAATAGTGCAGCTGACGTGAGCCTCGACAGGTCCCACCCCGCTGCGCAATTCATTAACAGTGCACGCCACGCGAGCATTCGGTGATTGGCAACTTCACTGTGGATTACTGGACTCCTGGAAAAGGCTCCATCCCCACGAAAAGACTATTCTCACTTTTCATCCATGCATGACCTCCACGTACGATTAGACACTTTGTTGTGCACCATGAATGTGCAGCGTTCAGTGGGCATGACCGAGTACCTGTCCCGAACAATCTCAGATCACAACCAGGTTATGCTCGGCCTTTAATGGGCACACCCTATGCCCGCAATTCCTACATGGAGTCTCCTCCCGGCGGACGTGTTGGATGATCAAGTCTTTAGAGTAGGGATTTGGGAGAAGATTGCTCAATATTTTGGAGAACACCCAGTGACAGCCTCCTCCCCAATGGCAGAGTGTGGCGCATTTAAGGTGGTCCTACGGGCCATTGCATAGCAAAGAGTACCGGGATCAGGTGCACACTCCTCTTGGAGGTCGAGGGCATGGAACAGGCCCTCAAAGAGTTATAGAAGAAACGCCCAGAAAATCTAGAGTTACAATCAGAGGTTCAGGAAGCTAGGGAGGAAGTAGTGCGACAGACAGAACACCTCAGAAGTTTTGACTATAAACAGTATTTGGACTGAACACATGCGGAGAGGGACAAATCCGGGTCCCTCCTGGCTTGGCTAGCTAATCCTGCCAATAAGAGCTCCCCGATTGTGGAACTGGACGATTGTGCAGGCAATAGATATTTTGCCCAAGAGACAACTAATGACATCTTCGCACAATAATATGCTGGACTGTACTGCAGCCCGGCTGACTGCGATAGAACTGCGGCTCGGGAATACTTGATGGGGTTACAGTTCCCTAGCCTAGAGACAGAAGAGCTGAGGGTGGATATTACCATACCGGAAATATGGGCAGCCATTAAGCCCATGGCACGCAATAAGACCCCTGGCACTGACGGATTGCCAGCTGAGTTCTACGTGACATATGCGGGAAAGCTGGCGCCTAGGCTGGTCTCCCTATACAGTGCAGCCTGTGAGGCAGGGATCCTACTGGAGAGCTCCAATTTGGAAACCTGGAAAGCCAGCGCAAGACTGCACAACGCACACCATACAGGCCTCTTTCCAAGTTAAACATGGATTACAAAAGTCTAAGCAAGATCCTGGAGACTCGATTGCTACCCCATCTGACAAGACTGGTCCACTCGGATCAGGTCGGGTTCATCCCGAGGCGAAATACAGCGATTAATATACGACGGTACTGGCCATTATGGATTCAAAGGACTACGATAGAACCAAGGCGGCGGTGTTCGCAGTGGACATTGAGAAAGCCTTTGACAGGCTTGAGTGGCCCTTCCTTTATGTGGTGTTGGAGGCGATGGGACTGGGAGGTGGCTTCTCAGCGAGGATACGATTATTATACACTAACACAATGTAAAGGGTGCGCATGGGTAGAGTAGTCTCCCGGAGGCAGGATGTGGGGCAGGGAACATGGCTGGGGTGGCCTCTATCACCGCTGCTGATTGCCCTGGCCATGGAGCCTCTGGCATGCCGTGTGGGACTACAGAGGTCTGCTGGTCAGCAGGATACCGCACCATATAGCCTTATATGTAAACGACCTCCTGATATTCCTCCGCAATGCAGAGGGAGATCTGCGGGGAGCGCAGGTCATGTTGGAGACATTTGGCAGCCTATCAGGGCTAATGGCTATTTGGCAGAAATTGAAGTTATTTCCCATGATGCTGAATGAGCCTCCAGCCATGTCATTGGGCAACCTAAAGTAGGAAAGCCAGCTGCCTGACCATCTTAGTGGTGAGGATTTACAATGGGGCAGCGGATCTATTAGAGGGCAATGTGGGCAGAGCAGGGCCGGACTGGGAACCAGAACCGGCCCTGGCAAAGTGCTCGGCCGGCCCCCCTCTCCCCCTCCGGGAGGAGAGGGGAGGGGGGAGAGGTGCGACCGCGCTCTGTGACAGGGCCGGTTTTCGGCCGTTTTTGTTACAGGGCCGTTTTTGCAGCATAACGGCCCTGTAACAAAAACGGACCCAGGGGCCCAAAACCGGCCCCCAACCATGCGGCCCACCGGGGGATTGCCCGGTGTCCTCAACGGCCAGTCCGGGCCTGGGGCAGAGCAATAAGTTCTCTCTGCTTGTCTGTGGACTTTTGGGGGTCCCTGTTGCTATCAGTGGCTGCTAGAGTCGCCCTGCTGAAGATGATGGCCCTGCCTCACTTGCTTTATTTGATTGGAACCCTCCCGGTCTGGATCCCACGTGCAATGTTTAGAGCCTTAGACTCGTTGATCATATTGTTCATATGGGGAATGGGCTGCAGGTGGGTGGCATTAGCCACGCTGAAGTTCTACAGTGACTGATGGGTTGACGGTAGAGGACCTTGAGGTTTATTACCTGGCAGCGGAAATCAATTGGCTGATCCAGTGGTTGGCAGAGGAGCAGAACCCGAATAGGATACAGTATCCCTTTGTGCCGACAGTACAAGCAAAACTACTACTGCGGTTACAGAGGCAGTCGGCACAAGACACTGTCAAGACAAAGGTGATCACTAAATGCTGGGCTAGAAATTCAGAGTGTGTGAATAGTAGAGCCCCCTACTCTCCTGACCCTGCTGTGACACCTCCCGGATAGGGGAAGCTGGGCGGGCCTAGCTGCCTGGGAGGAGGTGGGAGTGAAGACAATAGGAGGAGTTGCTCCCCTTCAGGACTTTCGAGCAGAATATAATCTACCCCAAGGACACTTCTTACTGCACAGAGCCCTCACTATGGGCATAAGAAAACACTGGGGGATGGGACTCAAGGAGCACCGAGCCTTGGACGGCTGCCGATATGTCACTCTGTCGGCAGAAAGGATAAAAGCTGTCTCCAGCCTATACAGAGCAATGCGCCGAGACATCCAGAAACCACTGGAGAGGTTGTGGTTGCAGTGGGAGGAGGACCTGCAAATCCCGATCCTGGAGGCAGAATGGTAGAATATAGTAGAGAGGACGCTGAAAGTGTCCCGAAATGCATGGTTTAAACTAATTAACTACTATGTCCTGCAAAGAGCATACCTTACTCCGGCACACGTCAGGAGGTCTTTTCAAGCAGAAGAAGCAGCCTGCCCCCCCGTGTGGGGACAGGGAGGCCCAATAATGCACATGTTCTGGGACTGCCCCAAGCTGACCCCATTCTGGGAGGAGGTGCTACATATAGTAGGAACTATCACAGAAAAAGAGTTCCCAGATACCCCAGGACACTGTTTACTAGGTTGGTTTCCACACACGGCCAAGACAAAAATGACGGGGAAATTCCAGGACCTGGCGTTTGTACTTGCCAAACGGAAGATCACTAGGAACTGGAAATCGCCAGGGGGACCAAGGGTGGGAACCTGGAATAGAGAGCTCGAAAAATGGACAAGTGCGGAGTAGAGGATCCTCTTACTAGAAGCAAGGTGGGGCGTAGGCACTTTGAACAGAGCCAGAGGGTGGGCGCGGCTGGTGGACGAGTTGACAGCACCTGAACAGGAGCAGGGGGGACCATCCCCGATTAGCTACCCATTGCATGGCCAGCGGATAGAGGAGGCCGAGACTTGAAAAGGAAATGACGTGATTAATCTTTGAACTCCTCCCCTGCCATAAACGGTCAAAGGATCCAGCATTAGGACAGACCCCATGACTGATTACCCTAGACAGAAGAACGGTACTTAGCAGGGGATGCAACTCAAGAGGGATGGAGGATGGGAGATGGAGTTGGAACCTAGTTGAATAGTTAATTAATGGAATACCAGCAATGAATAAATGAAATTTGTAAATGTTAAATGTCGTATACTTGTAAAGCGCACAGCTGCCCCAGCAAAGGGACGTCCCGGCGCTGTATACCGCTGGGGAACCCATCCTGGCTTTCCCTGTGAGATGGTCCCTCCTGGGCATCTCCAAGGTGAAGAAAAGCATCCCCGGCGCTGATGGGGCCGTTAGTAGAGATTAAGCAAGCTATTGCCCAGAGTTGCGGAGTGGGACCCATGGTTGGAGTAGGCACCAAGGCGAGAATTATCGAGTCCGCTGACCATAGCCCAAGACCCTGCCGCATCGGGAATCGAACCCTGGTCCCAGGCCGACCTCTGCTTCCGGGTCTGCCGCCTCTAACCAGTGAGCCACACCACTCCACTGTTGATGGTGATGCATATGATGTGACCGCCTTGAAAATCAATACCATCTGGTTAAAAAAATTTAAAAAAAACATCTCCCTCTCTTTCACATTACCTTCTCTCTGGGGCGTCTTCAAGTACCCAGCATGGAGGAAGTAAGAGAAGACCCCATAGTCACTGAGATTTCTCACTCCAACAACGGAAACACGAAATGTGTTTACTGTCTCAGGTATCTCATGAGCTTCCCCTTGGTCAAAGTAGAAACTGGAATGTATTCTTACTTTAATAGTACATGTACAGTGCTACATTGTTTTTTAGCTAGGTTTGCGCTATAGAAATACCACAAACATACATACATGGTATTGTGTCTTGAAGCAGGTCCAGTTTCTAAGTGCTAATTAAAGGCAGGAAGTGTCTAGTTTGATTCTGGACATAACAGCAAGAATTTCTAGATTCTAAGCAATAGAGCAACATGGAAATATGGCCACTTTACTCGGCTAATTATCTTTCATCAAATGTTTGTCAAACATACTCAGGCCAAGCACTATGGTCATGCCATCTTTGTGGCAAAATGCCTCCAAATTATGCGCTATAGCTGGTGAAATTTGAATAGGAACTATATATTGCTGTTTACCTTGTAATCTGGTGATCTGAACACAACAGCTGCTACCGTTCACGAGAATATGACGTTAATCATCGACATTTACAAGCCATTCTGCCCCGAATAAAAACTCCTGGAATGTTTATTAGTTTACAGCTCCCCCATTGAACAGTTTGTGATAAGAAAAGCAATTAACATCCTTGTGACCCCTGTTATCTATGTGCTGAGGATGGAACTTCTTGCCAACAGTGGCCATTCAGCAGTTTTATGTTCTCTATGGTTTCTGATATCTGTGTAGGGCAAAATCATGTGACGTATTTATGTGCGATTAGTGAAGTGCTTTTGGTATTTGCAGACACTTTGTCGAAACAGTTCTACCGGAGGACACCGTATGTTGTTATAGCCAGTCTGCCTTGTTAACTTGATAGGTTTATTGGACGACATAAGATAAGGGAGCACCAGCTCAGAGGTGGCATGATGAGGCTTGTGATGAAAGAAATTAGCGGTCATATCCCATGCCTAGCAGAGTCATCCCAGACATCTCTCAAGGTGTGAGGTATTTCAATATTGGTATTATGGGCCACCTTCATAAGTGAGAGGTTCAAGTGCAAGGCTTGCTGTCCTACTGATGTCGCTGTTTTTAGGTCTTGCCTAGGCAGCTCTTGCACTGTGTCTTTGAGACGTGCTGGATTCAGGTATGGACTTGAAGCTCCACCCACTTTCCGCCCAACTTTTTAATTGGCTATTGTCTCTATCCTTTGTAAATGGTGACTTTTTATTGGTCAATAGGCTTAGTAGTCCCTCTTTAGTGCCACCTTTTCAGTTCTTGTAACCTCCCATGAGGAAACCCCCTTTTAAAAGTGATATTACGCGGTACTTTGTAAATACAGCCTCGGAGCACTATTTTGTTAAATGTCTTTGTCCTGCCTGCTGTTGCAGGCAGGACACGCTCTCCCGCAATCCTTTCTTTTTTATCTTCATTTAATGGAACCAGAGCGGCATGCCTTAACTGATGTAATGGCAACCGTGCCTTCCTTGTGTTACTTGCAGCCCTGAGCGCGGGCGCATGTTTTTTTCTATGTAATACATTTTGTTATAATAATGGCAGCACCCACGCTTTAGCTTCTAACATCTTCAGCTAAAGCGCTGGTGCCGTGATTGCTTCAAAAGTTAAAGAACTAGAAAACAAATGTACGTTTTCTTTTTCTGTTTCTTTACTTTTGAAGCAATTGCCACACCCGTGCTTTAGCTTAAGATGTTTAATGCTAAAATGCGGGTGCCGCCATTGTAACAAAAGTAAACAAATAGGGAAGAAAATGCACTTTCTTGTTTTTTTTTCTTTTTGTTACAATGGTGGCACACGTACTTTAGCTTTAAACGTCTTAAGCTAAAACGCGGGTGCCACAATTGCTACAAAAGTAAAGAAATAGAATACAAAGTTTTTTTTCTATTCCTTCATTTTTGAACCAATTGTGGCACCCGAGTTTTAGCTTAAGATTTGTAAAGCTAAAGCGCGAGTACAGTGATCCATTTGCAATGAAATAGCGCTCACATTACTGAAAGTTTGAGCTATTGATGTTGCATTAATATTAGCAACATCAACAGCTTAATCTTTCAGTAATGCGAAACCTAGTGCCTTTCAAATGCTTGTTCTGAATGCAAAGCTTTACTGTAACAAAAAGTTATACTTGAACTAACTTTAGGCACAGTAGGTCTCCTAAGCCATCTTTTATTGTGACACTTCATTGTAACACATGAATAAACTTGTATTTCATATCTCATTAGAATACAATTCAAATATGCCTTGCAGAGAAAGACCTCGACGTTCAAAGACGTCCCACCCAATGTCACATTTGACCCTTCCAAGGAAAATTACATATTATCTATCTTTTAGTGTTCCATTTGTAAACAATTTCTTGTGAGAAACTTTGTGTAGTTAAATTTTGAGAAACCTGTCTCATGTATCCAACTTTAAATGTGTTTCTACTGTTGTATTCTAATTGGTCCAGCACCTGTGAACAATGTACCGCTCTATCGAATGAATGCATGAAGTCCTTTGTGTAAAATCCTTTAAAAGAGCGTGAATTCTTAATGTGTTAGGAGATTCCCTTTCCACTTGCTTTGAAGGTGAATCCATGCTGTCAAATTTATACCCTGCATTTTGATGATCCGTACTTTATTAACTTCCTGATTCTTTCTGCACGTTAACTGAGCTTTGCATTCTTTTTTATTGACTAATGGATTTTGATTATGTTTGAGTTAACTTCTGTATTCATTTGTTTGTTCAAATAAAACCTTTAAGGTTGAGACTCCAGAGTGTGTTATTCTTGTATGAGCATATGTGTTCTACACTCCTGGTAATGAAAATTGCCACCTTTAACTTCCTAAACTGAGACTAGCCAACAGCGGGCAACAAAGTCTGTCTGGGGCAGGGGTCTCCAACATTTTCTGTAGTGAGAGCTACTTCTGATCTATGAAAATTATTGGGAGCTACTAAAGGCTAAGCAACTCATTCATTGTTACCAGACCACCCCCCCCCCCACCCAGCTTCATTGACTTTAATCCTAATATCCATAGAGACAGATATTATGGTTTGAACAACACACTTAGACTAGGGGCACTAATACAGGAGAGCATAGTCTGTGGGGATGTATGAACATGTGTGTATATGAATGGGATATATGTGTATGGGTGGGTTCACTGATAGAATATCATTTACAAAAACATCAATGTTAAGAATATCGAAAAATGGTATGATGGCGGGATAGCCCTGCCAGACATAAAAGCGTACTCCTGGGCCTCGCAACTCACGGTAATTAACCAATGGTTACACGTACCAGACACTGATCCCACATATCACTCGGACAGGATGACCCTGGGGTTGGAGGGGTTAACAGAGCGCTCTATGGCCTACGCAGAACCAGTAACCTCATGGGCCCAGCTAAACAAACTATTCACATTTGGAATATAGTCAACAGACAGCTGGGGTGGAAGGGTAGATTTACACAGCACACGCCCTTATGGGACACAGGCCGACTAGGAACATTGGGCAATAGCAAAAGGTTCTGAAACTGGGACATGATTGGGATCTCCCGGCTGGGAGACCTGTGGCTTAATGGGGAGGTGGTAGGTTTTGCCTACCTGCAAGATCAGTACTAAGCATGGGCGAATTTTGCGAATCTGGCATTCGCGAATTTAGCGAATTTGTGAACTCGCAATCCGCAAAATCCGCGAATTCCCGCGAAATTTTTTTTTTTGTGTTCGCAAGTGTTTCTGCCAGTTCGCGAGGATTTGGTACTAGTTCGCAATTGCGAACTTACTTGCCGGCTCGCAACGGTCGCGACTATGTTGTTTCTACGTCTGGTTCATCATCACAGCCTCCCAGCACCCTCTGTTTCACCACTGCCACCCTCTCTTTGACCCATGCCACCCTCTGTTACATCAATGCCACCCTCTGGTTCATCATCACTGTAGAAGATGGGGGGGAAAAGCAAGCACACCTGCCCTGCTTCAACTGACATGAATTAATTTGGGGTTAGTTTATTAACAACACCTGCCCTGCCCCAACTGACAATAATGAATTAGGGGCTAATTAATGTGTCACTGAATTTGAAGTTCCAGCCTGGCACCTGCTTGTCTGCTCCCTTAGCTGTAAATCAGGACCTTTGTGGCATACAGTTAAGGTCAGAGCAGGGTCACACAACAGTTGCAAGCAGGCAAGCGAATTCTGGAGGGCCCCCTCAGGAAGCACAACAGGGAATAGTTACAAATCATGAGATTGACCTTTTGCACCTGCTCATTTGTTTTGCTTTTGCAAAAATCGTTTTTCGGTAATTTCGCGCTATTTGCAAGGCTCGGCGTCGTGCGAAACCGACCGCGGAAGCCGCCAATTTGTGCAAATGAGCTTTATATTTTTTTGCGGCGTGTTATTTTGCGAGTTTTTTTGCAGTATTCGCGAGCCGCTTGCAGCGCAACACGCGAATTTACCCCAAGGTCGAGTACGGGCGCGGCCATTTTGTTTGCGTGACGTATTTCCGTTTCCGCCCGCTATGTATAATCTCGCGAGGTAAGCGCATTGCGAGTACAAGTTTGCACGAGATCGCGAGGAAAATCGCGTGCGAACTTACTTTCGCGCTCGTGAACGGGCGGCCATCTTGTTTTTCATTCATTTCCAGTGTCTGTACATGGTGTTTATCCTCTTGCTATCTTTGCCATCCTTTGCTTGTTTTCAGTTTTTTTTCGAACGATTTTGCTTCTTATCTATCCCTCTCTTTTCCTAGCTGTATATTTTTGTCTTTTCTGCTATTTTTGTTTACTTTTAAACTACTTTTTTAAACTCTTTTCTTTTCTTCTTCCCTATCCTATTCCTTCTTAATTTTCTACTTCCTACCTTACCTGCCCAGACCATGGTGAAGCCAGGCGCAGTGAAGCTGCCCAGGCACTTGAGGGACGCAGTGGTGGCGGGGAGGAGGAGGAGTCCTGGACCCCGTGCCAGGACAGCATGCGGGCGATTGAGGGGGGAGCAGGTGACGCGACGGGAGATCTTCAGCCCGGAGGAAGTGGGTGCGCTGGTCTACTTCGTCCAGCACCGCCTGCCCAGGACCATCGCGGGAGGCGGCAGGATCGCGGCCGGCGGCTACAACATCCGGGAGCGCCGGAAGCGGTGGCAGAAGGTGTGCTGGGCCATGTCCCAACGCTCCGGGGTCCAGCGCACCTACAGCCAGGTCACCCACCGCTGGACGGACGTCCTGGACCGGGAGCGCGACCTGCTGGACCAGCTCGGCTTGGAGATCCCCGGCTTGGTGAGTAGTAGTAGCTATTTCATCACTCACTACTATGTTTTCTCCTGCTCTGTGTTGTTGTATTGCAAATATTTGTTTTTTACATGGAGCAAGCCAATAATGCTGCTGACGATTACATTGTAGTTAAATTATATTTCAAAATCTTCTGTGCATTTCAGGTGCACTGCTCTCCTTCTCAGTGGCGTTGCTACTATGCTTATTTGTTTTCTATTTTGTGGTCTCATTGGCCTGAGTAACTATTATGTATGAGTGTACTTTACAGAACTGCGTAATGCTAGACACTAGGGGGCAGATTACATTTACAAGCCCCTTGCGCCACGTTTACGTTGCCTTGTGTGACGCAACAGCAGCGTAAACGTGGCGCATCCCTGCGAGTCATTTACAGCGTGACGCATCTAGGGAGATGCGTCACGTTATAAAGCCATGGGCCTGCGCCACAATGGGTGCGTTCCTAGTACGCAGGGTGGGCGGTCCTGCGGCTGTGCGCCTCGCAAAAGTGCCTGCGTGAAATCTACAAGTTTTAACGCAGGCACTTCTGCGACGCTGCTACGTCAATTCAATTCCTTATGCCTGCTTGAAGCAGGCGTAAGGACTGACACAGCATGTTAAGTATTGGGTGGCCCTGAGCATTACTGGAGTTGCATTGCGTTGGCGACGTGACTCCAGCGATGCGCCGCTCTTACGTGACGAGATGCGTCCTACCCTTGCGCCAGGGCGCGCCGCATTATAAATGAGGCGCATCTGCCGTGTCGCAAGGGTAGTTTTGCGTGACGCATTTGATCTGGCGCATCTCTGGAGATGCGCCAGAACGCGTAAGTAAGTATTCCCCTAAGGGGCAGAATTGCAATTACTGTTGCATCCCTGCAAAGTAGCAGGGATGCGCCAGTAATTGTGCGGCCCGCTACCACCACCAAACATGGTGAGCCGTATTTGCAATGCGGCGCACCATGGGCCCAAAACGTCACCGAAGCTTTACTGCTGGAGTTGCGTCGCAACGATGGCGCAGCTCCAGCAATGCTCTGGGGTACCCTATCTCCCCAATGCTGGGTCAAGCCGTACGTCTGCTTCAAGCAGGTGCAGGGTTTGTGTGACGCATCATTGTCCTAAAGGTGACTGATTGAAATTTTGTAGATTTCCCTCAGCCACTTTTAGGATGTGTTCCAGTGCAGGAATGCCCTCCCTTGCGCCGGAACGCCCCCTGATGGCGCAGGGATGCATCTCCCAAATGCGTCACATTGTTATAATATTATACGCCGCACCATGGCGCCTCTTTTGTTTAGCTGCTGCGTCACAAAAGTCACGCAAGAACGGAGCAAAAGAGCCGCAAGGGGCTTAAATTTGCCCCTTCCTTTGTACCCCTGACAATAAGAAAAATAGTGGCGGTGGATTGATAGTTTGACTATTTAAATGACTGGTTATGTAGCAGGCAACTGTTAGTGTTGTCACTGATCTGACTGAAATCACAATGGAGTTTGTCTGTCACTTTGAGTCTTGCCTGCGGACTGCTGCCTGCCAGTCCTAGGTGAACCTTTCAGTACTTTGTTTAGTGAGTTACGTGACTTTCGAAGTCGCAGGTCCGCAAATCAATGAAAACTAACCCTAATCAATATAATTTCGCGGAAATATTTTGTTATTGTTGTTTTGAAATGTTTGATTTGGTTGACATTGACAAGCAACAATCATCCATGTTTTCTGTTCTTTCTTTCATGTTGTACGTCAGCTCCCCCCAGGGGCAAGGGGACACAGGAGCAGCAGGCGGCGGATGCTGTTGAACAGGGCCAGGATCGGGCAGGCGAGGGCTCCTTTGCTGGCCCCAGTAAGTTTTCATTTTAGACTAGTACCTATTTTTCCTAGCGTTCCTCATTTGATTTTTTCAAAATCGTCTTTGATCTTCTTGTAGACTGTATCTAAATTCTTATCCTGCCTCTACTATGACTCCCTGTGGTATTACTAGATTATTCTTATTAGTCTGTCTGTGTAGCTAACTAAGATTGCACGGTTGGCGAAACTCCCATTCTAGTCAGCAATAGCTCTATCAACTTAGTGCAGTGCAGTCCTCTGGGATTGTCCATAATGTCTTTTGAAGTGTTCTATCTGCTTTGAAAATTCCCAACTATAAAATGTGAATGACCACCAAGAAAGAATAAGATACTCCCTTTTGGTTTGGATAGGAGGACAATCCATACCACTACTGTTGCGGGGACAATTCTTCTGCAGAAACAGAACTATGGACAATAAATAGTGCATTTCTTATCAATTATAATAGGCGCTGTTAGAGTTTCCACATACCTCTGTGATAACAGACTTTGAACCCCCAATGTCCTTACTGACTGACTACATAGTGTGGCACAGTCATTTACCTCCCGAATTCATCGATGATTGATCTCCAATCATGATTATCCAACGTAGCTCAAGAGTACGGACTCGGAGTCAGAGTCAAGAAGTGTCAGAGGCACGGACTCATGCTTGCAAAAATTGCAAAACCTTTCGCTCAGTCACTCTAGTCTGGACCAAAAAACACAGAGTCTATTAAGTTTAAAAGCTTTATTAAAAGTAAACACATTTATTAAAATGAAGTCATAATAAAAAAACTAAATGTTTAACTGAGAATGGAAAAGTGGTTAGTGCTGACGATTAATTGGAGACATTTCTTGTGGTCGGGCCGAGCTCTCACCTGGTTTCAACTTGATCTTGTTGTTAGAAGTCCATCTTCTGTCTGTATGGAGAAAAATGGTGCGTGTTAAAAAGCCAGCCTTCATTAGTTGTGCCAAAAAGTGCAGCAAGACAGCACCCTTCCCTGGAAAAAGGGACATTTTTTTTTACTTTCGAGTAGACAGTCACAAATTACATTGTTTTCACATGTCTTCATTCCTAGACCAAATACTAGTGAGTGGTTTATTCTAACATTCTTAAATGTACTTTGTAGGTGGAACATCTGGTGGCGGGGCCAGCGTGGAGGTGGTGGTGCTCGACACAGAGGCGGAGGGCAATTCCTCAGGGGAGCAAGCAGCGGCTCCAGTGCCGGCTGTGTGAGTTGAGACGGTGGTGGTGGCGGGCAGAGGTAAGCTCTTATATATTCCTTACTTATTGAGATTGAAGACGTGGCTGGGAAGGAAAGAATATGAGATGCATGGCTGGGTGAATGATGAAGCAATGATTGGTGGAAGGACAACAGCCTGGGTGGGTGACACAGAAACTGTATGTGTCCATAATATACCTGGATCATGCTACTATCTGACTCTTAGATAGCATATGTGTATCTAGAGCAGGGGTACTCATAGTACGGCCCGCGGGCCGGTGGCGGCCCGGCAAGCCTTCCTTGGCGGTGTGCAGACCTTGCAGACAATCACTGCTCCCCCGGCCCCCACAGAGCAGAGGGTTTGTTGTATTTCACCTGTTAGTGCCCCTGCATCTCCACTCTGACAATCACTGCTCCCCCGGCCCCCACAGAGCAGAGTGGAGATGCAGGGCCACAAAGAGGTGAAATAGAACAAAGCCTCTGCTCTGTGGGGCCGGGCAAGCAGTGATTGTCAGGGTGGAGATGCAGGGGCGCTACAACAAACAAAGCCTCAATAATATGTTAATGGTCTTTTAAAGACCTGTTAAGTACTTTGCTGTGGCTGTCTGTGTGTGCGCGTTGAGGAAGCTGTCTCAGCCCGGGCTGAAGGCTGACACAGACAGACACACACACAGTGAGATGACAGAGGGGAGGGAGAGGGAGGGCAGGAGGGAGAGAGAGATGGAGAGGGAGGGCAGGAGGGAGAGCAGGAGGGAGAGAGATGTATGTAAATGCTGGGTCTGGTGGCTCAGTGGATGAAGGCATCTGCTGCAGGGACCTGTGTGCAACCTCATGGTCACAAGTTTTCGTTTTGCTTTAGCCCCGCCCCCTCTGACTCCGCCCCCACCAGTGCAGCCCTCGGCCACAAACTACACTGTAAATTTAGCCCCTGAGAGAAAGTTTGTGAGGACCCATGATCTAGAGAGAGTAGACGGTCAGTGGATGAACTAAGTGTAACTTTGAAGAGCATGTAACACTGCACCCGCACGTCCGTTCCAGTGTAGGAAAGGCAAGGAAAAGAAGTTGTAATTTTGTCCAAATACTACCATCAATAGTAGCAGTAGTTTGTATTGCAAGCACAGCATAGATCCGGTTATTACGGTGGCCACTCCGTACCTCTCTTAATAAGTTTAGTAGTACTCAGTCATTCATGTGTGGATGTATCACTGGTCACTCAATAAAAAGCAAAGCACCTAAAGTCATCCCATATGTAAGCAAAAACATCCCATGTGAAGTGATAGATAATCAGATTATTTATCTTCTTCATTTTTCCATTTCTAGTACTCATTTGCACTGTAGGGTGAAAGTTAAATTAATTAAGCAGTAGCCCTTGTAACAGAGTATTCTCAGTGCCACCCGTAATAGAAAAGGAAGAGCTTCACCACCTGCATGTACTGGACCGGTACAGTAACGCAAGTCTAGGTCACTCATCATGGCGTGCGTCTCTTTTTCTCGGGTGCAAGTTCACTGCGCTGGCATTATGCCGGCTTGCAGAAGATAACGCACCAATTTTCCTAAACAAGAGACAAGAAGAAGAATAAGACTGGTGTACTTTCATAGTCGACTCCAATGGAAGTCCATAGTGCTCGTAGAATTTGTTCCTTAAACTCCCACTAATGTTAGAGCAAGGATGAAGAAGTGGGAGGTTAGATAGATACTGGCCTCAATAGTTATGTAATGCGCTTGCAAGTTGCTAGTTGTACTGCAACACAAATTTCTGCTGAATGATTGAGTTAATCTTAAAGAGCATTGGTTACAGACTATGTCTTTCTTTCTTCATATAGATGCTCCTTCCAAACCAACAAGGAGGAAGGAGCTGGCTAGAGCGGCCCGGCAACGGAGGATCGATGCCACTGTTGCAGAATATCGGCGGCTGGTGGCCCTGGAGGACGACGAAAGTGTGCAGTCGACCACAACAACAACGTCGTCTGCATCGGCCTCCGTGCCCCCACGGGCTGCCACCCAGCACAGTGCTCCAGCCAGACTGAGCCGGGCTGCCAAAGCCAAACGCCGACGCCGAGCAGCAAGGACAACAGCTGCCTCTCACAGCCATTGCAACTGCAAGGCACGCCTGCGCCGCAGTACCCTGAAGGTGTCCCGCCTTCAGCAGGAGCTCCACCACTTTACAAATGTGTTGGAGGGGCTCCGCGTAGAGCAAGCCTTGCTCCGCCAGGAGTATGATGCCCTGGCCCAAAAAGTAAACAGCATCCACCCATAGTGTCCCTTGCCCCTTTTTTAGAGACTTTTGGGGGGTGGGAATCGGGAGTTGGGTTTGGGACTTTTAAAGGACAACCGTTGGGGTTAGGGAGGGTCTTGCGGGAGATTATTTTGTTAGGGATATAAATATACTTTTTCAAACTTTATCTGAGCATACCTGTTTTTTACTGCTTGCCTGGTGGGTGGGGGTTTAACAGTAACTTTGTTTTCCTGAAAGTTTAGTTCCATTTTCTTCCTTTAAGTGTAATTGCCCAAATGTTTCAACACTAAGTGCCTCTCACAGAGTAAGTGAAGTGAATTCAAGAGTCCTAGGACTTTAGTAGTACTACCGTCAGTCTCTCGTCTCTCCTAATACTCCATTATACTCCCTCCCACCAAACGCTTATCTAACCTGTAATTTGTGTTTGAAAGTAGGGCTAGACCCAGGGCTGGCTCCACGGGAAACAGCGAATAAGGTTGGCAATCCAGGGCGGATAAAATTTCCTCATAGCGGTGGTACTAGTGGTGTGACACAGTGGCAGTTGCATGCCTATGAAAAAAAAGAAAATGAAATCTGGTTTGTCCTCCTGAGCAATACAACGGTCCAATAGAGAATATAGCAGGTGACAGTACACTAGAACAGTGCCAGATTGTAGCCTAACAAATGGTAAAGTATAACTACTAATTCGGTTGAAGTTCTTTGACATTAGCCATGGGTCTTTGTCAAGCAGAGTAAGAATATATCCTCGGATTTCTTCACCAGTCTGTTGCTATCACCTTATCCTCCCCAGCAAGTGTGTGGATTTATTGCTGTAATTTAGTCACACATCAATCAAAACCACACAGCCCGGGGGAAGAGGGTTAGGGTTTGAAAAATGGATGGGTACAGGGGTTTTTGGGAGACAAGAAAAAATAGCACAGCATGGACAAACAATTGTGAACATAAACAAATCTTTAGGTACAAACCTATCCATCAATCTTTGAAAGTGCATGCACTACTGCATGCATGTCAGTGAAAAGTAAGTAGTACTTTCGACAACTGTGGAAGAAAGAATGCGACAGTACAGGGCGTGTGTGTAAATATTGATAACTATATTCAACATAAGGTCTCTGTTGCCAGATACCTGAGAGCCTTGCTGGTCACTATAAATCCATTCACAACACTCAATGGGATTGGTCTGGAAGGTATAGTAGATAGAAAAGGAGAAATTGCTCTTTTTCTAGGTGTCCCCTCACTCACCAGGGTTGCCCCTTGGTGACATGCTTCATCATTGGGGCCATCCCAGTCCTCTACGGGCTGGGGCGTGCTGCGACTTGCGAATTACGTAGGAGCACTTACAAATGACTATGTGTGGTGCAGATGTGATAGTGGAGTGGACTAAGTGATGTGTTAAGGGATCAATTTAGAAGCAGAGAAAGATCCAAGAAATGCAGTCACAGTCATAGAAAGAAACAATGGATACTGTATCTGTATGTTGTTGTAGTTGTCCTGTTGAAATTGGTAAGTAAGTTGCATGCAGAAAAAAATTCCTCTTATTAGCGGCACTCCTCCATTCCATCTGACGCTTTGTCCATCAATGTTGGTGACCAGAAGACACCCTGTCCACTGCCTGCCTGGCGGATGCTGAATTGCTGCTCGCTAATGTGAAGCCTGACTCCATCCTTTTTTCCCCATTGCACAGACTGAAACCCGGCCTGTAATTATTCAACGAAAAACAGGAAGTGATATAATATTACAACACCACTGATAAATAAATATAAGGTATGTAGGCTGTGGAGTGCAAAAAGTCACACTTTGATTTTCCTAGTAGACAGTACAATATTTTTGAAAGTGCGTACTCTGTCTGAGTCACCTAAGTATGGGCAAATTAATGTAGCGGATCTTTCCCCTCAAGCTAGGTGTACTGTAAACTGTGTTTTAGAACAAAATTAGATCTTCCCAGCAGTGCTCCCACCCAGACCCTTACTAAAGCCAGTCGCAAAAATGTAGAAGACCCCAATCAAATCTCAAAAAACGAGGCCTAGCAGAATACTGGTGACAAAACGTACTTTGAAAGTAAAAGTAGGCCCAAATACCCCCTTACCCACCGTGGATTGTATTCAAACCACTTGCAAGCAACCAAGCAAAAGTATCCATAGCCAGCATCGCTCCAAGACTCGAAAACCCCCCCACCCAAACACATGCAATAGAAATACTGCTAACCCTAACGAACCCTAAGTTAAGAATAGTGGCAAAGGCTTTCTTTAACTATGCCAAATCCCCCCTTTCCCACCATGGATTTTCTTCAAATGACTTGCAACCAAAATTACACATTCTCACGAGTGCTCTAAGACCCCAGAACTCAGTTGCAAAAATCTAGAATACCCCGAAACACATGCAATCCTGCTGCTAGGGCTAACCCTAACAAACCCTAAGTTACAAAAAGTGCCAAAACGCTTTTCCGCGTGGATTTTGTCCCAACCACTTCTACCCGGTATTAGACCTTCCCAGGAATGCCCCAAGACCCACCAACCCACCCGCCAAAAAGCATAACACCCCCAAACAGGCCAAAAGCAAAATCTCATACTTACAATATTTCTCGGCCTTCGGTCCAAACGCGCTGTGTAGCTAGGCCATAAGTCCAGTTTACCACCACGGATTTCCTGAAAAGCAAATGCAATCAAGATTAGAGTGTCCCAGCAGTGCTCCCAGACCCCGAAACTCACCCACAAACACCAGGAAGCCCCCCAAACAGGCCCCCGAAAACGCTACATTGAGCAAAATGTCAGAAATAGCAAAAAAAATATTGCCGTGGATTTTGTCCCAACCACTTCTATCCGGTATAGGACCTTCCCAGGAATGCCCTAAGACCCGCCAACCCACCCGCCAAAAAGCATAACACCCCCAAACAGGCCAAAAGCAAAATCTCCTACTTACAATATTTCTCGGCCTTCGGTCCAAACGCGCTGTGTAGCTAGGCCATAAGTCCGGTTTACCACCACGGATTTCCTGAAAAGCAAATGCAATCAAGATTAGAGTGTCCCAGCAGTGCTCCCAGACCCCGAAACTCACCCACAAACACCAGGAAGCCCCCCAAACAGGCCCCCAAAAACGCTACATTGAGCAAAATGACAGAAATAGCAACAACAAAAAATCGGCGTGGATTTTGTCCCAACCACTTCAATCCGGTATTAGACCTTCCCAGGAATGCCCTAAGACCCGCCAACCCACCCGCCAAAAAGCATAACACCCCCAAACAGGCCAAAAGCAAAATCTACTTACAATATTTCTCGGCCTTCGGTTCAAACGCGCTGTGTAGCTAGGCCATAAGTCTGGTTTACCACCTCGGATTTCCTGAAAAGCAAATGCAATCAAGATTAGAGTGTCCCAGCAGTGCTCCCAGACCCCGAAACTCATCCACAAACAGCCGGAACCCCCCCAAAGAGCACCTCAAAGGCAAGCAAGTCAGCAAAAACACCCAAAAATTTCCGCCTCGGATTTGGTCCAAACCACTTTTATCCGGTATTAGAACTTCCCAGCAATGGCCCCAGAGCCGTCAACCCAGGAGAAAACGAGCAGAAGACCCCCAAACAGCCAAAGAGCAAAAGTGCAAAAATGGGGACTTAGTCATTTTTTTGCAAATTTCCCAAATCACTCCGCGCGCGCTCTGCAGCTAGGCCCTAACTCCCCTCTGCCACCATGGATTTGCTTCAAACCTCTTGCAAAGTAAAGTATCCATAGCCAGCAGTGCTCCCAGACCCCGAAACCCACCCACAAACACCAGGAAGCCCCCCAAACAGGCCCCCGAAAACGCTACATTGAGCAAAATGTCAGAAATAGCAACAACAACAAAAATCGGCGTGGATTTTGTCCCAACCACTTCTATCCAGTATTAGACCTTCCCAGGAATGCCCCAAGACCCGCCAACCCACCCGCCAAAAAGCATAACACCCCCAAACAGGCGAAAAGCAAAATCTCCTACTTACAATATTTCTCGGCCATCGGTCCAAACGCGCTGTGTAGCTAGGCCATAAGTCCGGTTTACCACCACGGATTTCCTGAAAAGCAAATGCAATCAAGATTAGAGTGTCCCAGCAGTGCTCCCAGACCCCGAAACTCACCCACAAACACCAGGAAGCCCCCCAAACAGGCCCCCGAAAATGCTACATTGAGCAAAATGTCAGAAATAGCAACAAAAAAAATCGGCGAGGATTTTGTCCCCACCACTTCTATCCGGTATAGGACCTTCCCAGGAATGCCCTAAGACCCGCCAACCCACCCGCCAAAAAGCATAACACCCCCAAACAGGCCAAAAGCAAAATCTCCTACTTACAATATTTCTCGGCCTTCGGTCCAAACGCGCTGTGTAGCTAGGCCATAAGTCCGGTTTACCACCACGGATTTCCTGAAAAGCAAATGCAATCAAGATTAGAGTGTCCCAGCAGTGCTCCCAGACCCCGAAACTCACCCACAAACACCAGGAAGCCCCCCAAACAGGCCCCCAAAAACGCTACATTGAGCAAAATGACAGAAATAGCAACAACAAAAAATCGGCGTGGATTTTGTCCCAACCACTTCAATCCGGTATTAGACCTTCCCAGGAATGCCCTAAGACCCGCCAACCCACCCGCCAAAAAGCATAACACCCCCAAACAGGCCAAAAGCAAAATCTACTTACAATATTTCTCGGCCTTCGGTTCAAACGCGCTGTGTAGCTAGGCCATAAGTCTGGTTTACCACCTCGGATTTCCTGAAAAGCAAATGCAATCAAGATTAGAGTGTCCCAGCAGTGCTCCCAGACCCCGAAACTCATCCACAAACAGCCGGAACCCCCCCAAAGAGCACCTCAAAGGCAAGCAAGTCAGCAAAAACACCCAAAAATTTCCGCCTCGGATTTGGTCCAAACCACTTTTATCCGGTATTAGAACTTCCCAGCAATGGCCCCAGAGCCGTCAACCCAGGAGAAAACGAGCAGAAGACCCCCAAACAGCCAAAGAGCAAAAGTGCAAAAATGGGGACTTAGTCATTTTTTTGCAAATTTCCCAAATCACTCCGCGCGCGCTCTGCAGCTAGGCCCTAACTCCCCTCTGCCACCATGGATTTGCTTCAAACCTCTTGCAAAGTAAAGTATCCATAGCCAGCAGTGCTCCCAGACCCCGAAACCCACCCACAAACACCAGGAAGCCCCCCAAACAGGCCCCCGAAAACGCTACATTGAGCAAAATGTCAGAAATAGCAACAACAACAAAAATCGGCGTGGATTTTGTCCCAACCACTTCTATCCAGTATTAGACCTTCCCAGGAATGCCCCAAGACCCGCCAACCCACCCGCCAAAAAGCATAACACCCCCAAACAGGCGAAAAGCAAAATCTCCTACTTACAATATTTCTCGGCCATCGGTCCAAACGCGCTGTGTAGCTAGGCCATAAGTCCGGTTTACCACCACGGATTTCCTGAAAAGCAAATGCAATCAAGATTAGAGTGTCCCAGCAGTGCTCCCAGACCCCGAAACTCACCCACAAACACCAGGAAGCCCCCCAAACAGGCCCCCGAAAATGCTACATTGAGCAAAATGTCAGAAATAGCAACAAAAAAAATCGGCGAGGATTTTGTCCCCACCACTTCTATCCGGTATTAGACCTTCCCAGGAATGCCCTAAGACCTGCCAACCCACCCGCCAAAAAGCATAACACCCCCAAACAGGTCAAAAGCAAAATCTCCTACTTACAATATTTCTCGGCCTTCGGTCCAAACGCGCTGTGTAGCTAGGCCATAAGTCCGGTTTACCACCACGGATTTCCTAAAAAGCAAATGCAATCAAGATTAGAGTGTCCCAGCAGTGCTCCCAGACCCCGAAACTCACCCACAAATAGCCGGAACCCCCCCAAAGAGCACCTCAAAGGCAAGCAAGTCAGCAAAAACACCAAAAAACTTCCGCCTCGGATTTGGTCCAAACCACTTTTATCTGGAATTAGAACTTCCCAGCAATGGCCACAGAGCCGTCAACCCAGGAGAAAACGAGTAGAAGACCCCCAAACAGCCAAAGAGCAAAAGTACAAAAATGGGGACTTAGTCATTTTTTTGCAAATTTCCCAAATCACTCCGCGCGCGCTCTGCAGCTAGGCCCTAACTCCCCTCTGCCACCATGGATTTGCTTCAAACCTCTTGCAAAGTAAAGTATCCATAGCCAGCAGTGCTCCCAGACCCCGAAACCCACCCACAAACACCAGGAAGCCCCCCAAACAGGCCCCCGAAAACGCTACATTGAGCAAAATGTCAGAAATAGCAACAACAAAAAAATCGGCGTGGATTTTGTCCCAACCACTTCTATCCGGTATTAGACCTTCCCAGGAATGCCCCAATACCCGCCAACCCACCCGCCAAAAAGCATAACACCCCCAAACAGGCCAAAAGCAAAATCTCCTACTTACAATATTTCTCGTCCTTCGGTCCAAACGCGCTGAGTAGCTAGGCCATAAGTCCGGTTTACCACCACAGATTTCCTGAAAAGCAAATGCAATCAAGATTAGAGTGTCCCAGCAGTGCTCCCAGACCCCTAAACTCACCCACAAACAGCCGGAACCCCCCAAAGAGCACCTCAAATGCAAGCAAGTCAGCAAAAACACCAACAAATTTCCGCCTCGGATTTGGTCCAAACCACTTTTATCCGGTATTAGAGCTTCCCAGCAATGGCCCCAGAGCTGTCAACTCACCCGCAAAGAGGTAGAACAACACCCCCACACGTGCTGAGTCTTTCTTCATTGGGCATAAACCAGCCCTCTGCTTTGATGGAAATAGGAGTCTGGAGGAGGAGGATAGAGGAGCATGTTCTTCTGAACTTGTGAACCTGAGGAATGCAGACTGCGGCACCTTCAAATCAATAAGCAAACAAGTGAAGACAGTTCTGCTGATGGGGTTGTTTTTGTGATTAGGTGATTAAAGTTTGAATTATATTAACTGTGCACAACAAAGAAAGACAGACACACAGGAATGAAAATGAATAAGGACGAAAAAGAAAGTTATTGATTCATTGTCTCATTTTCAGGGCTTGGTATCACGGTCCATGAATAAGAATAAGGCTTCGTCATCATACTCTGCGAATTCAGGCAGGGTGAGCTCAGTGTCACCTGACAGAGAAGAAATTCCCTCATCTATGTTGCTGTCCACCTCGTCTTCATCCGGCGCGCTTTCTCGTACTCTGTAATCTGGTGGTATGAGGTGCTGATTCATCTTGATCATTGTTAACCTCTCCACATTTTTGGGCGAGAGGCGGCTCCGTTTGGAAGTTACAATGCCACCAGCAGCACTGAAAACACGTTCAGAAGACACGCTTGCGAGTGGGCAAGACAAGTAGTTTAAAGCCAGGTTGGAGAGGTGTGGCCACAATTCTTTTTTCCCATGCCAATACGCCAATGGGTCAGCATTAACATAGACCTCTGTTGAGTCATTCAGATAGTCCTTCACCATCGACTCAAGGTTCTCCTCCAAGGTTCCTCCACTTTGCTTAGCTGTTGCTATGACCTTTTGAGAACCAAACCCAAGCCGAGCTAGCCAATCCTCTTCAGCCTCCAATGTTACTGTTGTGTCTGGTAGTGCAGATGATCCGGTTGCCGGTCTCTTTAACGGCTGAGAGGTCACTTGTGCCGCAGCCACAGGTGCAGAAGTGGATTGTTGTGACTGGGGATGGCCTGCTGATGCTGATGTACTGCCTTTTCCTTCAATTTGCTGCCGTTCTCTTTCAAACCTCTTGGCTGAGGAGGCTAGCCACTGTTTGTACTTTGTAACATCTTCATCAGCAAAAGGAAAGAATGCTTGGCCTGCCAGCGCCTTTTTGTAGCGTGGATCCAGAATAGTAGCACACATGTAATGCTGGTTTGAGTGGATCGTTTTAAGACGTTCATCACCTTGTAGATGCTCTAATAATTTCTCCGCCAGAACAAAAGGGTCTTGGTTTTCTTCATCTTTTTCAAACACAGAACACACCTCCTTCAGTTGGTGCTCCAGCATGTACAACAATGGGATAGCTTTTCCCAAATTACAGTCCTCCTTGCTGACTGCACGCGTGAAGAACTCAAAAGGACGAAGCATGCATGTCAGGCTTTTAACTATGTCCCATTGCGCCGCACCCATCCTCAGGTCCTCCTTCTGAGCTGTACCCTGTGTTAAGAAATAGTGATCGAGTACCGTATACTGCTCATACAGACGCTCAAGCATGTAGAAGGTTGAGTTCCAATGTGTTGCCACCTCCTGGATGAGTGCTTTCACTGGCATTTGACGTTCATATAGCAGGCTCCTCAGATGCTTCCGGGCCTTAAAAGAATGGCTGAAATGTTTGCACATTTTTCGGCAGGTGTCCACTACCCTGTACGCTGCACTGTCTTTATCACTCAAGAATTTTTTGACAACCAGGTTTATACAGTGCGCCAAACACGGCACTCTGAAATAGTCACCCAGCTGCATGGCCTTAACTATATTGGTGCCATTGTCTGTGGAAACATAACCAACCTGGCGTTTTTTTGGGGGCAGCCAGTCAAGGACCTTTGTGTTAAACACATCCAAAATGTTTTGTGCTGTGTGACGTTTCTCCAAACCAAACATGGCTAGTGTTGCATGTATCCGAGCAGCTTTGAAAACATTGTCCGGGTCAACACCTGCGTTTAGCTTTGCTTTAACCCCTGAAAAAGAGACCCAGTGTGCAGTGATGCACATGTAATCAGCGCCTGCACCACTGGTCCACATGTCTGTTTTCAGATGTATTGTGTGAACAGCACTCTTCTGCAAAGCTGCCCCAATCACCTCCAGAACATCTTCATGTAGTGCTGGAACTGCAACTCGGGCAAAATAGAACCGGCTAGGAACATTCCATTTAGGGCAGAGCGCTGCCACTAATTCTAGAAAACCAACCCCTTCTACAAAAGAAAAAGGGAGAAGGTCCAGAGCTAGCATTTTAGCCAGCTTAGTGTTATACAGACGCGTCAGTGGGTGGTTGCGTTCATATTGCGCTTCTGTAAACAACATCTTTTTAATGTTGCCCTGGACCAAGGATTTACGGGATGATGATGATGATATCTTCGACCCAGTTACGCTCGCTGATGAACTTTTTCGCATTGGTGTCTCACTCTCTCCCATACTCTTAGTGTGGCTCACATGGGGTGTGCTGCTGACAGGGGTACTGGGTGTAAGTGAAGTGTTTGACAGGTCTTCTTCCTCCTCGTCATCATCAGATGAAACATCAACATTTTCATTACGTGCAATTTGGGCTTCCTTGGTTGCCTCTAGGTGCGCAAACCATTGGACAGTGTGCGTTCTCCTAAGATGACCTCTCTGGCCTCCGGTACCATAGTTGGTACCAAACTTACCACGACTAACTCAAAGCTTACAAATGCTACAAATGGCTACGTTTTCCTTTTTTTGGGCAAACACTAAAGAAGTCCCAAACTGCAGACTTGAAATGTCTTTGGGGGCCGGAGGAGGCGGCGATACTGGTGGTGGTGGTCCTGCTGCTAATGCCAGATGAAGTGGAGGATGTGGATTGCCGAACTTCAGTACGTTTTGCACTTTCACCACCACTAATTGAGGTCGAGGTGGATGGAGGTCCCTTCTTGCGAGGAAGAAATATGGAAGCGGTAGGTGTTGGTGTACTAGTTAACTCCAAATCCAATGATTGTTGTGTTGCCTCCTCGTCGACATCATCATCACGCTCAGCAGCTTCTCGGGATAGGGTCAAAATGTCTCTTTGCTGCATGCCCGCTGGGGCTGCAGTGACCTTTATGATGACTGGCTCGTCGTCGTGAGAGGCTTCATCAGCAGCAGTATCCGTCACTTCTTGTTGAGCCTCATCACACTCCATAGCTATGAGTTTTTCGACGACCTTCCTTTTACGCTTAGGTATCTTTGTCAGATCATGGTGTGCCTCACTCTCAGACTGCCGTGATGATGGTTCCCAATCTTCATCCAGATCATCAGAAGGAGGTGACCTTGAAGAAGATGTAGACACCCCCCTTGATCTTTTCCTTGCTGTGGGATGTGGAAGACAATGAATGATCATCAGGAGGAGTGGCTTCCTCAAATGATACCTCGGTTTGATTGTCAATTTCCTGATGTGCCCCTACTTCGGGAGGAACAACTATTGTGGGCACTTGTGACCCTCCATGCACCTCTGCTTGCGCATCTCCTTGCGCTGCCTCTCCTTCCACATGTACTTGGGCTTGTACTTGCACATGATGTTGTTGTTGCGGCTGTGTTTGTTCAACACTTGTCAGTTGAGTTACAACAACCTGTGTTGATTCAGGGACATTGCTGCTACTTTCTTGCGATGAGCCAACATCACTGGTGGATGGTGATTGAAGAAGTACACTGGCTGTCTCTGAAGCACTCAAGGGCTTTGACTTAAGTTGGCGTGGTGGTGGAGGCACTGAACTCAATGGAGCGGGGGTGCTGCTCCCAGCTTGGTCCCCAGCAGATCCCGCTGCTGCTGCAGGCGTACTTTTTTTTTTGCTCCCAAAAAACGCGGCGGCCGGCACACCAGCCTCCTTGGTAACTTGCTTCTTCTGCTCCTTACTAGCAACTTTCTTGCTAGAGGAGCTACGGAGACCTTTTTTTTGGACCATCTTCTTCAGAGCAGGTCAGACAGCAGGTCGCAGTTGCACGAATTGCACAGTTGTCTGAGGCCAGACGTGACGTCGCGTGACGTTATGCTGCACACACACACCGCTGCAGGACTTCTTCCTGGCACTGGTGGTTCTCTTGAGTCTTGTGCACCTAAAAGCAATGGAAGACAGAGGAACATCAGTTCAGTTATACACCCCAAAAAAATCGAAAAAAAACAGAAAAATCAGCACAATCCCATGCCCTCCATGATGCTTAAATTCAAGACACCCCACAGAAAGACTAGGCACATGCAACACTCACTAGTCACTACCCCTGGTGAAAAGGCAACAACAACAGGCCAAAAAAACGAAAATCACAGAAAAATCAGCACAATCCCAAGCCATCCAGCCCCTCCATGATGTTTAAATTCAAGACAACCCACAGAAAGACTAGGCCCATGCACCACTCACTACCCCTGGGCATAATGGATGAAAGCTAGGCAAAATGGGTGCAGGCCTGAGAACACTGCCTGCATTCAAAATGTCCCCCTCTATCACAGCACATGGCCAGGGCCTGTAGCAGCACTCAAAATGGCCCCCAACCACATGGCCTGTCCACAACAGGCCAAATAAACGAAAATCACAGAAAAATCAGCACAATCCCAAGCCATGCAACCCCTCCATGATGTTTAAATTCACGACAACCCACAGAAAGACTAGGCACATCCACCACTCACTACCCCCTGGTGAAAAGGCCACAACAGGCCAAAAAAACGAAAATCGCAGAAAAATCAGCACAATCCCAAGCCATCCAGCCCCTCCATGATGTTTAAAATTCAAGACAACCCACAAAAAGACTAGGCACATGCACCACTCACTACCCCTGGGCATAATGGATGAAAGCTAGGCAAAATGGGTGCATGCCTGAGAACACTGCCTGCATTCAAAATGGCCCCCTCCATCACAGCACATGGCCAGGGCCTGTAGCAGCACTCAAAATGGCCCCCAACCACATGGCCTGTCCACAACAGGCCAAAAAAACGAAAATCACAGAATAATCAGCACAATCCCAAGCCATCCAGCCCCTCCATGATGTTTAAATTCAAGACAACCCACAGAAAGACTAGGCACATGCACCACTCACTACCCCTGGGCATAATGGATGAAAGCTAGGCAAAATGGGTGCAGGCCTGAGAACACTGCCTGCATTCAAAATGGCCCCCTCCATCACAGCACATGAGCTGGGCCTGTAGCAGCACTCAAAATGTCCCCCAACCACATGGCCTGTCCACAACAGGCCAAAAAAACGAAAATCACAGAAAAATCAGCACAATCCCAAGCCATCCAGCCCCTCCATGATGTTTAAATTCAAGACAACCCACAGTAAGACTAGTCACATGCACCACTCACTACCCCCTGGTGCAAAGGCCACAACAGGCCAAAAAAACAAAAATCGCAGAAAAATCAGCACAATCCCAAGCCATCCAGCCCCTCCATGATGTTTAAAATTCAAGACAACCCACAGAAAGACTAGGCACATGCACCACTCACTACCCCTGGGCATAATGGATGAAAGCTAGGCAAAATGGGTGCAGGCCTGAGAACACTGCCTGCATTCAAAATGGCCCCCTCCATCACAGCACATGACCAGGGCCTGTAGCAGCACACAAAATGGCCCCCAACCACATGGCCTGTCCACAACAGGCCAAAAAAACGAAAATCACAGAAAAATCAGCACAATCCCAAGCCATCCAGCCCCACCATGATGTTTAAATTCAAGACAACCCACAGAAAGACTAGGCACATGCACCACTCACTACCCCTGGGCATAATGGATGAAAGCTAGGCAAAATGGGTGCAGGCCTGAGAACACTGCCTGCATTCAAAATGGCCCCCTCCATCACAGCACATGGGCTGGGCCTGTATCAGCACTCAAAATGGCCCCCAACCACATGGCCTGTCCACAACAGGCCAAAAAAACAAAAATCACAGAAAAATCAGCACAATCCCACGCCATCCAGCCCCTCCATGATGTTTAAATTCAAGACCACCCACAGTAAGACTAGGCACATGCACCACTCACTACCCCCTGGTGCAAAGGCCACAACAGGCCAAAAAAACGAAAATAGCAAAAAAATCAGCACAATCCCAAGCCATCCAGCCCCTCCATGATGTTTAAAATTCAAGACAACCCACAGAAAGACTAGGCACATGCACCACTCACTACCCCTGGGCATAATGGATGAAAGCTAGGCAAAATGGGTGCAGGACTGAGAACACTGCCTGCATTCAAAATGGCCCCCTCCATCACAGCACATGAACAGGGCCTGTAGCAGCACTCAAAATGGCCCCCAACCACATGGCCTGTCCACAACAGGCCAATAAAACGAAAATCACAGAAAAATCAGCACAATCCCAAGCCATCCAGCCCCACCATGATGTTTAAATTCAAGACAACCCACAGTAAGACTAGGCACATGCACCATCACTACCCCTGGGCATAATGGATGAAAGCTAGGCAAAATGGGTGCAGGCCTGAGAACACTGCCTGCATTCAAAATGGCCCCCTCCATCACAGCACATGAGCTGGGCCTGTAGCAGCACTCAAAATGGCCCCCAACCACATGGCCTGTCCACAACAGGCCAAAAAAACGAAAATCACAGAAAAATCAGCACAATCCCAAGCCATCCAGCCCCTCCATGATGTTTAAATTCAAGACAACCCACAGAAAGACTAGGCCCATGCACCACTCACTACCCCGGGTGAAAAGGCCACAACAGGCCAAAAAAACGAAAATCACAGAAAAATCAGCACAATCCAAAGCCATCCATCCCCTCCATGATGTTTAAATTCAAAACACCCCACAGAAAGACTCAGTGCACCCACCACTGAGTACCCCTTGGCAAAAGGCCCCAAAACAGCCCAAAAATCGAAAATTCCAAAATTGTAGCTGCAGCAACTGTAATGCCCCAAACAAAATTACTTGTGAAATTTCTAATCCAAAAGTGATCCAAAGAAAGTCAAAAAGGCCTCAAATCCAAATATCCAGCAGCATCCACAAAAAGTAATCTTTCCAGCTCCAGATCCAAATGAAAAGTGACCAGGAGATGGACAAAGCACTGGGAGGAGCCTGCTGGACAGGATTAGGAAGTTGAAGACTGTGGGGCACTTCCTTCCTCCCACCCCCCCCCTCCCCAAAATGGACTCCTCGCAAAAAAAGTGCAGGCAAATGTCAACCAGAGGAGTTATTCAGATAAAAAATCATCATTTCCAGAAGGTTTATGCTGCTTGCTGGTGGATTTCTTGTGCAGAATTGCAATTTTTATATTTTCGCGAGTGCGAGATTGTTGCTGCTCGCCGCATCTCCAAGCTCGCGTTTGCAAAGTACTGCGATACGTGATCACGGCGTACTCGCGTTGACAAACTCTCGCTGTAAAAGTTGGCAAGCCGCGATTACGTAATCGCGCTTGCCAAATTCCCGCGGGATCCCGCAGCAAGATCCAAAATGGCGCAGCACTCGCAAAATATAAAGAAAAATAACTCGGCAAACGATGAATGACGGGAAGTAAACGCCGCGCGCCGCAAAATTGTATCACCAAGAAGAAAAAAATCCGCTGCGTGCGAATTTGCGGATTTTGCGGGAAATTTGCAAATCTCGCGGATTGCGAATTTACCGAAAATCCGCAAAATCCGCGAGCGGAACGGATTTTACGCCCATGCTTAATCAGTACCAGATGGCCCCGAGGGAACAGTTTAGATACATGCAAATCAAACATGCCATAGAGGCGGTCCTTCCCCCAGCCGAGACTCTCCCGGAGTCGTCACCCCTAGAAGACCGACTGCTCACAGACCACTTATACAAATGAGCAATGCCACTGACATACAAAAAAATAATAAATAACCCGGCGGACCAACTTGACCGTCTCAGGGAAGCATGGCAGATAGAGGTGGGAGAAATGGATGACCCTGCTTGGCGAGATGCGGTAGCATCACCTAAGGAGGTGGCGATCCCCTCTAAATTACGGCTGGTAGAGTTCAAAATACTACATAGGTCCTATTATACAAGGGTGGTTTTGCACAAGATGGGAAGGTCCGCTGACCCGAATTGCCTGCGACGGTGTAGGGAGGTAGGCACCTTCTATCATATGCTATGGGACTGTACAAAACTGGGATGGTACTGGGAAGCAGAGGTGCGAACCATTGCAGAGGTAACGGAGAAACAAGTCCCGCTGGAGCCCAAATGTTGTCTCTTAAATATATGGGGATCTACGGATCTTACGCACGCCGAACGACAATGGGCTACGACAGGCTTGATAATATCCAAGAGAAACATTGCGCAAAAATGGGGGGCTGTAAACACACCATCGGTGGTGCAATAGGCGAAAGATATGGATGTGGCAATGGTGGCGGAGAAGGCCACATTTGTGAATAGGAAATATCTCAAAAAAGTGGGGTAGTGTTTGGGGAAAGTGGAATACGTATAGAGGAGATATATGTACCCCCACCCCCCCAGGAAGAAGATGACATGTAAGAATGAGAAGAGGAATTGTGAAGTCGAATGTGGTGAAATGTAATGGAATAGCTGTAATGTAATGAAGTGTTTTTGCAGATGATTACTTGTACAGGCAAATCTTAATGTTTACAATAAAAGTAAAAAAAAAAAGAATATATATAGAATACAAAAATATCGACTACCATACCTACACAGGAAAGTACAAAAAAAAGAATACAAATATAGATGTAAAATATATATGTAAGATAAAATAATATATATTAAATATATTAAATATAAATATTAATATAATTTTTTGCAAAATAAATAACATTTAATATACATTTTAACAAAATGTAACAAATAAACTTAATTTAAAATAATAAATACTCAATCATAATTTATACATATATATATATATATATATTTTCTTATTTTAAAATAATTAATACACTTTTTAATTTTGTTTGAAAACTTTAAAATTATATACAAATTAAAAATATTTATATACCAATAATTTAAAATATACAAAAATACATTATATAATAATTTAAAACATTAAACTATTAAACAATATTTAAACTTTAATTTCCCAATACAATCAGTGCAACAGTAGGGAAAATGTTGGATAGAAAAATAATTACATTTACTATTCCAACTCCAGTGAGTGCAACAGTAGGAAAAGTGTTGGATAGCGGAGGGGTAAAAATTACTATTCCCACTCCAGTGAGAGCGGCAGTAGGAAAAGTGTTGGATAGCGGAGGGGAAAAAATACTATTTCCACTCCACTGAATGCAACAGTAGAATAACTGTTGGATATCAGACGGGTAAACATTTTTATTCCCACTCCAGTGAATGCAACAGTAGGGAAAGTGTTGGGTAGTGGAGAGGTAAAAATGACTATTTCCACTTCAAAGAATGCAACAGTAGGGAAAGCGTGGATAGCAGAGGGGTAAAAATTACTACTCCCACTCGACTGAATGCAACAGTAAAAAGACTGTTGGATAGCAGAGGGGTACAACATTTTATTCCCACTCCAGTGAATGCAACAGTAGAGAAAGTGTTGGCTAGCGGAGAGGTAAAAATTACTATTCTACTCCAGTGAGTGCAACAGTAGGGATTAAAAAAAATGTATTACTCCCACTCCAGTCAGTACAACATTTTATTCCCACTCCAGTCAGTACAACAGTAGGGAAAGTGTTGGATAGCTGAGGGGTAAAATTACTATTCATACTCTAGTGAGTGCAACATTAGGGAAAGTCTTGGATAGCAAAGAGATAAAAAAATTACTATTCACACTCAAAAAGTTAAAACAAAAATGAAAAACATTGAAAAGTATAACAAATCATAAAAATAAATGAACAATATTTAAAATTGAAAATCCAGATATATAAACATTTAAAATATTATAACATTAATTACATATAAAAAAAACTTTAAATAATATATATATGTATATATAAAATAATAAATGCATTTATAAAATTACATTTGTATAAACTAGAAAATATTTACAAACAAATGAATTAATTAATTAATACATAAATGCATTTATTGCATTTCCAACCCTATAACACCACACCAATAACAAAACATTTCAACATTTTTAAAGAAATGTTTCCCAAAATTAACATAATTAATAATCAATTAAAAACATATTATTAATAAAAAGAAACTAATAAACATTAATTGACTACCCACACTTTAACACTATGATATCCACAACACACAGGGCCGGACTGGCTACCGGGCAGTTTGGAATGCTGCCTTAGCTGGGGCTAATTTAGTTGATGGGGACTTCCGTGTACTAAACGAAATTCGTTTTGTTTTCATTATTTTGAAGTACACGCAGGTCTCCATGTACGAAATCAGCTCGCACTGAAGTAAAATCTTCCAGCAGCTCGGCAGCATTCCAAACTGGTAGCCAGTCCGGGCCTGACAACACACACCTAAATTAAACTCTAAAATAATAAAACACAATAAAAACGCATTTATACATTTAAAACTATTACTATTTATACATAATAATAAAATAATTAAAATCTATTTAATACCCACTGTTTACCCTTTAAAAGTAAAAACAACAGACAAAAAATGTAACTATTACCCAAAATACCTATCAAATAATTAACATTAATAATAGCTATATATATATATATTAATTAAATAATATATTACTGCCCACCCTTTACTACTATAAACACCAAAACACACACCTAAAATTAATTACAGAATTTCCATAATTAATTACAAATTATTTAATTAAAATTAATTAACATTCAATTATTAAATCATCAATTAAAAATGAATTACTTCCCACCCTTAACACCTATAAACTCTGCAACACACCTACAATTAATTACACAATTATCATAATCAATTACCAATGAATTAATTTGAAATTAATTAACAACTAATTATTAATTAATTAATAATAAATTACTTTACACATTTAACACTATGACATCTTAATTAAACAAATATTAATAAATAAAACATAATCAATTAATGTATTATAATTAAGTTGCATCCCACCCTATTGCCCTATACACGCGCAACCAGCTACGGGACTAAAAACGCAAAATAAAAACTATATATATATTAACTACAAACTGGATGGTTCCTTTTCTCCCCGATTTGGCGCTACTTGATAGGTGCGTAGCTCTTGCGGTTGAACCACACGGCTAAATATTCTAACAACATCTCCAAAAAAAGACAATTGAGCCGTAACTCCAGCCACTTCTTAGTCCTGAATGTTAATTTATTCTTGAATCCATTTATTTGCACAGACTTAAACCAACGCGTTTCTGTAGCTCCATCTACCTTGTTTACAGTCAATTTGTCATGTGGTTTCACATCAATTTAAAAACAATTCACTGCAGGAAGCTGTAATTAACTGGCTTCCTGCTTGTCACACTCTGGGTGAAAGCTACCCCAAGAATTCTGGGCTTTGTAGTCCTCTCTCTTTCGGGCGACAATTAACATTATCAAATGCAACAATTAATCCAAATTTAGTTTCTTTATCCAAACAATATTATTTTCGTTATTTTATATTTGTTAACAGAACTTGACTTTCAACTGAGCTCCTTCGTGTGTACACAATTAATAAAGTTTATATTCCTCCCTCCGGCGGGTTGGTCTCTTAAGCTTAGTGTTCTATTGTGTTCGGTCGCATTCGTATACCTTACAATGCAAGCATGCTTTCCGACCGGAAAGCATGCTTGCAATGTAGAAAGCAGTGGTGCAGTTCATCCCTGCACTCTGTGGCCGGCACCCCAAGGTGCCTGCCGCTGGGTGCAGGTATCAATGGAGGGGCACTGTAGGTGCCCCCAGGCCGCCATTTGGCGGACGCACACCCATGGGGGCCCCCCAGAGACAGCTTCCAACTGCCTTTTCATGCTGGACAGACCGTCACGAAAAGGCAGTGAAAAGCTGCCATCGTACTCCCTCTGTCGCACAGAAGCAACCAGGTAGTACTGGAGGATTTTCGGACTGCGGACGAGCCTGTCGTCCTCAATCCCGAAATCCAAGTCGGATTCTTTCCCGACCGAGCCCATCGGATGGGCTCAGTTGGGAAAGAATCCGGCCGGCATTGACCGATTCGGTCAGAAGGGGCTCCGAACATGGTTTGGAGCCCTTCCAGCCGAAATCAGAATCGGCCCCTAAGATGTAATTGACCCAATTGGAAAGTTGAGATAAATTTTAAGACATAATTGTACATAGACATATTTTTCTTCATTTCAAACTTCTCCCATTTAAAACAAATTGGCTGTATTTTTAAGTTATACATATGGCACAGTGTAAATGCTACACTTTGAAATGGGAAAACATTAAAATTAAGAGTTAACTCAATCAGACATAGGTTAAGACCCTCTGAACCCTGGTATTCAGAACACCTCAGTTCACAAAAAAGGAAGTGGAGATTTTCTTAAGATTCGAAGGACAGAATTGTCTATAAACAAGCTCTGCTTGAGTATAAAAAATGTGTGCAGGAGGAAAAAACTTGCTACTTTACTACAGCCATACTAACTGTAAAAGAATCCTTAAAGGAACTTTTTTCTACAGTAAAAAAGTTGGCCAAATGTTCCGAAACAACAAAGTCACCTAAAAATCAGACATTCTGTAACTCATTGGCCACATTTTTCCAAGATAAAGTTAAGGCAGTTTACAGTGGCTTCTCCAGTCTGCCTGCTCAAGGAACCTCATAATCTCCCGGGACGTTAGCTGCATCTAGTGCTGTCAGCAAAATCTCCTCAGCCCACCTAGACTTAAGTTACCCCCCTGAATTGTCGTTCTTTCCTTCACTGACTACCGAGGAGGTCATTAACCTTCTGCTGTCCACTAAATCCCGTTCTCTAAAGGACCCTTGTCCCCATAAAATCTTCCATCATTTGCTAGAATTATTCGCCCTACAGCTGTCTACTATTTTTAATCAAATGTTCTCCTTGGGTATATTCCCCACAAGTTGGAAACTGACATTTGTTCTCCCCCTGCTGAAGAAGCCAAATTTGGATGGGGCATATATTAACAACTATCGTCCAATTTCCAGATTCCCTCTGCCTGCTAAGATGGTGGAGAAAGCCATGAACTGTGCTATATCTGAATATATTGAAAAGCATGCCTTCCTGGATGCCACCCAGTTTGGTTTTAGAAAGCATTATAGTACCGAACTGGCATTGATCACAGCGTACGAACTGATTAGGAAGACCGTTGATGTTCTTGTGCTGCTTGAGCCCTCTGCCGCATTTGACACGGTGAACCACCAAAAATTATTGGGAGTACTTACGGGGATCGGTATTAATGAGAAATCGCTTGCTTTACTTGCATCCCTTTTGTCTGATCGGGAGCAATTTGTGTCTGTTGGTGAGTTTAAGTCACTGAATTTTAGACTGCCATGTGGAGTGCCATTGGGTTCTTTGTTAATCCCAATCCTTTTTAATATTTATGTTGCACTACTTGCAAGGCTAATCAAGTCCCCCCAGATTGTAGTCTCAGTGACAGGCTCACCTGCTGATACTACTGTTTCACACCTGTCTTCGTCAGGTTGGGGATTGGATGAACACCAATTTTTTTAAACTGAATTCCAGCAAGAACGAAGTCCTACTTTTTGGTGGACATACTAATTTCTAGTGCTCTACCTTGTGGCCGTTAGAATTGGGCCCGTTACCAACGCCTACGAATAAGGTGAGAAACTTGGGAGTTACGTTTGACTCTATGCTTTCTTTTGAAAGCCACATCAACCAGGTCACATCCATCTCTTTTTTCACACTAAAACTACTGAGAAGGATTCTTCCATTTATTCAGTTTGAGCTGCAGAAGTTAGTGGATGCAGCTCTGGTTTTATCTAGAGCCGACTACTGAAATGGCTTATTAGTGCCTGTACAAACTACAGATTGTGCAAAACGCTGCGGCACGTCTTCTGCTGAACAATCCAAGACACAAATCAGTCTCACCAGTGCTTAAAGAACTACACTGGCTGCCAGTGAAGAGGCGGATTGAGTTTAAGGCTCTTTGTATTGCTTTTAAGGCCACACATGATCTAGGGTCGGGCTTTTTTAATGATAAATTACAGCCTTACATACCTGCTTGCAAACTTCGCTCATCCCACTCCCATAACTTGATAGTTCCCAGGTTTAAAAAATGCTTCTGGGGAGGAAGAAGTTTTTTGGTTGATACGACCAGACTGTGGAGCTCCCTTCCTCTGAGGTTGAAACAAGAAACACACCTGTTGGTTTTCAGGAAAGCCTTGAAGACTTTGCTGTTTAACCTCTAACGTGGCCCTGAACTTTCCAGAATTGTGCTGCCCAATTCATATTTGGCCTCAGAGGTAAAGACTATGTCACACAATGATTTAGGAGTCTGAGGACTCAATGCCGAGGAAGATGGCCATGCTTTAGCAATCTCTTTGGCAGCTTTACCGGAGAGGGGCAGCTCTCTCCCAGTTAGATAGATGAACAACATCTACAGTATTCAGCTCGAGCTGTCAGAATATGTTCTACACTGTAAGGTACCAACATTGATTCTTTTGTATATCTAGGCGGCCCCAATTAATTGAGGGGAGCAGGGCAAGCTCCTCACAGATGTAGCCATCATCTAAAGACATGTCATGTGGTGCTCTTTTCTGTTATTCATTCTAAATACTTTAGCAATAATTTAATATGTTCCAACTCTAGACGACAGCTGTTTTCTCAACAACCTTGCACTGTGACTATATTTTACTTGTTTTTCATACATTTTTGAACTTGGGGTTTCAGATAAGTTTCCCCATAGGTTTACCTTCAGGTGAAGGCTTCTCAATCCTTGATTAGCATATTTGCTGACATCAGTTCTGGGTTTTCTCTTTCCTGATGTTGTATTGTTTGGCACCGTTTTAGATTTGTTGAGGACAGGCTCCAATGTGTTAATATATCCATTGGTAGCCCCCAGTAGCATTTATGTTTCCCTATTTGATTACCTATGTAGAATTAAGATGTTTAAATGTGCTAATAAGTCAAATGTGGTTGAAATAAAACATATTCCTCTTCTATTGACATGGTGCTAAACTTGAGCTCTTTTATGGTTTCTCTGGCTATGTATGTTGCATGGCAGGATAATTCTAACATTATAGCATCACTTGGGGCCAGATGTATGACGCATTTACCAGTCTGACCAGTAAAATGCATTTTCATATGTACCAACCCTATTTTGCAAATTGGCAACCTATTACCAACTGCAAAATAGGATTTTAGAGTCGCTATTAGGAAGGGGCATGTAAAGGTTGTCCCTTCGTAATAGCGAGTCACACTGGTATGCATGAATGTTTTGTTACTGGGAATGTGCTCACAAAACATTCGCAGATTATCACCAATTGCAAATTGGTGGTAAGTCATTCACCAAGGGGAAGGGGTATAAAGGACCCCTTCCCCTTTGTGAATGTGGGTATCAAATATTTTTCTGAGCAGGCAGTGGTCCAAGAGACCACTTCCTACTATAAACAAATAAGGTTCCATACAGGAAAATGGACTGTATTTGCGAAAAAATGCTTTATTTAAAAAGAACGATTCAGAAAAGGGGGTGGTGATGAACAGAGTGTCTGAATTAAGCAGACCACTCTTACCCAGTCCAAAGATCAGGGCTTGCTCCATCGCTGGTATTTAGCTCACTGCACCATCCCAGCTCAGAACCTGGCTATATGCGAATTAGTCTGTCCCTGGCCCAGTGCATCATGGGAACAGGGCAGACCAAACTACCAAGCCAATTCTTCACCGGAAAGGAGACAAGCTTCTGGGGACCGGTTTCTGGCATTTCAGCCGTCGTCGGCCCGGCTTGCTTGAATCCTGATGGTGCAGTGAGCAAGGGACTCATGTCTGAGTATACCCTGCCACACCTATAGTGGCCAAAAACGATTCAGAAAAGGGGGTGGTGATGAACAGAGTGTCTGAATTAAGCAGACCACTCTTACCCAGTCCAAAGATCAGGGCTTGATCCATCACCGTTATTTAGCTCACTGCACCATCCCAGCTCAGAAGCTGGCTATATGCAAATTAGTCTGTCCCTGGCCCAGTGCATCATGGGGACAGGGCAGACCAAACTACCAAGCCAATTCTTCACCGGAAAGGAGACAAGCTTCCGGGGACCGGTTTCTGGCATTTCAGCCGTCGTCGGCCCGGCTTGCTTGAATCCTGATGGTGAAGTGAGCAAGGGACTCATGTCTGAGTATACCCTGCCACACCTATAGTGGCCAACAACGATTCAGAAAAGGAGGTGGTGATGAACAGAGTGTCTGAATTAAGCAGACCACTCTTACCCAGTCCAAAGATCAGGGCTTGATCCATCACCATTATTTAGCTCACTGCACCATCCCAGCTCAGAACCTGGCTATATGCAAATTAGTCTGTCCCTGGCCCAGTGCATCATGGGAACAGGGCAGACCAAACTACCAAGCCAATTCTTCACCGGAAAGGAGACAAGCTTCCGGGGACCGGTTTCTGGCATTTCAGCCGGCGTCGGCCCGGCTTGCTTGAATACTGATGGTGCAGTGAGCAAGGGACTCATGTCTGAGTATACCCTGCCACACCTATAGTGGCCAAAAACGTTTCAGAAAAGAAGAAGTCACAGACATTGTGGCCTGCTGACCTCAGCAGGCCACCCTCCTTGTGAGTGCCAGCCATTCCCAATGGGTCGCAAATTACGAACTGCCTCAGGAATATTAATGAGGCAGGTCCGGTGCAACTTATTTTGAAATTGCAAACAGTGTCTCAGACATTGTTATACATCAGATTTTGTGACTCACAAATTGCAAGCCGCTAAAAATTCCTATTTGTGGGTCACAAAACTTGACGGTCATACATGTGGCACTATGTTTTTAGTATCTGGGAGTCAAATAAAAACTCCTGTGTCTTTACTTAAAGAAGGTACTAACAGTTCTCTAATAAAGCAATAAGAAATACCCCTTTTCTCCTCTCCAGTTTCTGTATCCAAGGAGATATATTTTTGGAACAAACATACAGAAGTTACAAAAGAATGATGATAATTTTAGAAACTGGGCAGTGTAATAGCAATACAGAGGACGCCATGCCAAAAAGATTTCGAAATTAAACAGCTTAAGCACCACATGGAGGATCTAGAAAACGAAAACAAATTAAATAACTTGATAATTTATGGATACTGGAAGGACAAGAAAGCGAGCCAGTCATCTCTTTCATGAAAACGGTTTTCTCTGATTTACTTGACCTTTGTAGTCCTGCTCTTAACATCTAAAGAGCTCCTATATTAGACTGCAAGTCAGGGGTTTCATTTATTAGTGCCAAACAAAGTGAAATGATGGTTCTTTTCTTGTAATATAAGAACTTATGGGAGTTGAGTTAGAATTGCAGGAGAGAAAGCAATTGACTTGGTTAGGTTATAGGATGTTGCAGGATCGTGGAGAAATATGCAAACAATTTCTAGACACAGACCATCTTTGAAAGAATTAAATGATTGTTATTGCTTACACATCCTAAGGTTCTTATAATAATAAACAGTTACATATCTAGATATTGATAAATTAACCATTATATCAGAAAATGTCAGAGAATATGGGTACATGTGAATTTGCTCTCATACTTTTTGTTTTTTTAGATTTTATTATATCTTTATTTTTAATGAGATGTTCTTAGTGATTATTTTTCTTCTATAGTTGTATTCATGGGTACAGATATGTCCACTTGTGGGGTTCACCCCATATTCTGTTCGCCACAGATGTGTCATACTTTTTTCTGGGATTGTCATACACCTGTTAGGTGTATTATTTTTTTTTTACAAATTCCTCTACTCCTACCTTACTGGTACTGATAGTTGTGATTTTTTGGGCCACTGACTTGTCTACTCTCATCTGTTTAATCAACCTTGTCAGATGAGTAGCTTACTTTTTCTTTCCCTTTCTTCGTTCTTATATTTTTATTATGATAATAGGTGTGTAATATATGGGGTTCTCTTTTAACTTGCTGTGTAGCTTATGTGTGTAGTGTTAATGTTTATGTTTTCTTCAATGTGTATAGGTTGATCTCTTGAAATGTTAACGGTTTAGGCCGCCTAACAAGAGCAAAGAGCTATTTCTCATTTGTCTAGTTTGAAATCTAAAATGGTATAACTTCAGGAAATACATCTTTCTCTTACGTGTGCCTTGAAATTAAAAAAGACAGTAGTTGAGTCTTGCATAAGACACGCAACATAAGGAATATGGTCTGATAATACTTCTTAATAAATCTTTATCTACTGAACTAATAATGGAGTTTATGAGACGCTGTTCTGTTTACGATCATTCATTTAAATGGGCCTACTAAGTTTGAAGTTTCTTTTTGTGATAATATTAATACTTTATTGCAAAAATATCCCCAGGAAAGAAATTATTTTGGTGAAGATTAATCAAATCATAGATCCATTTCTAGATAAGAACTGACAACACAGATGAATGCCAAATAAAATGCAGAAATGCATTGTTGAGAGACTCTTATGAACTCTGATGCCTACAAGAAGAAAATGAATGACAAAATGTTTGTTATGTTGCATAAAATAAAAATCTCAGAGCATTAGTATTGCATGTATTATTCATCCAAGTTACAAACCACGCTAAGGGCCCGATGTAGGTATTCCCAGATTACCGATTCTTAAATACCGAATCATACCGATTCGGTATTTAAGAACAAGCAAATGGGATGTAGGTATTTTTACCGAAAAAATTACCGAATCGGTAAGTTTCGGTAATTACCGAATCGGTAAATACCGATTCGATAATTGCCATTCATTCGTATGGGCCTAGAGGCCCATAGGAATGAATGCCAATTACCGAATCAGTATTTACCGATTCGTTAAAAGGGGGAAACATTGAAGGGTGGCAGGGTGTCACTTTGACACCCTGTTGCACCCCTCAATTGTGTATGGGTGCACATGTTGCATACATACATGCCCTAAGGGCGCTGTTGGAAGAGCAGAAAATATGCTTTTTCCAAGGTTTTCATTATTTACCACCAACTTGTAGTTGGTGGTAAATAACGAATCCTAAAAGGGGAAAAACACTCATTTGAGTGCTCCCTACATAGCAAATTTGGTAATTTACTGATTCGGTACTTTAAGGAATCGGTAATTTACCGATTCCCTAAAATACCGATTTGGTAAATTACCAATTCAGTAAAATGCCCTCCTACATCTCATTTTCCAAACACCGGTTGGTAACGGCCGAAATTACCAAATTTCAGCCGTTACCGACCGGTATTTGCCTACCTACATCTGGCCCTAAATGATTTAATTGATCCTAAATTTCAACTTGAAACAATCTCAATAAAATATTCTGCTGCAGAGATTTTGCCTAGTGTTCAGAGATGTTATAAATGTTTATATTCATCTGAGGCACCTCTCTCACAACATGTTTTTCTCACTTTTCTATTTTTAAGAATTATCTATCCATGGAAGTAATTGTTTATCGTATTCAAGTTGTTAAAAAATCGTACATCTCCTCGACGAGATAGATTCCATTCTAAATTTTATTCCCATTTTTCTCCATCATTAGATTCAAGACTTTAGCAATTGTATGGCAATTTTATTGAATCAAGAGCAGCAAAATAGTTTTAGCTGCAATGATTTGTTTGCTCCTCAAACAAAGTAATGCTGTATCTTTATATAAAAGGCTATATAACAATCATGTTGATAAATCTGATTGCAAATTATTTGCCAACATTTTTACTCCTAGATTGGAATCTTTTTTCTTAAACTAAAAGGCAATGCGCTATCTGGATTTATTAGGGGCTGCTTATCCTCTGATAACACCAGGGTTTATCTTAATATCCTAGGTCTTCTCTAGCACTGACCACTGGTGGCTATTGCTTGGGATACAGCGAAAATGTTTGATAAAGTGGAGTGGTCATATGTTTAAACCATTAGAATAATTTGATTTTGGCCCAAGGCTCCTCAGTATTTCTCTGCTCTTTAGAGCTCTCCTAAATCATATGTTTTTATTAATGGTACCTCTTTTCCATTATTCTCCCTTACTAAAGGTATGAGGCAAGGATGTTCCCTTTCTCTTTTACTATTTGTTTTAGTCCTCCATACTTTTTTGTTGAGTGTAAAGTAAAATATATATATTTATTCTTTGTATGTGGGAAACAAATCCATCAAATGTTCACCTTACACTGATGATATACTTTTGTATGTTTCTGATCCTTATCTACTCTGACAGCCTTCTGTAATAAACTAAGCTTGTTCTCAATACTTAAAGGATGTAGAATTAGAAAACAACGATTGATTAAAATTTGGATCAACATTAAGCAACACAAAACTCTGAAGTGATTATTTGTTCAATGTGCGCTGAAAATAGTTATGGAATGAAGATTACTATTCTTTGAATTTTGAAAAGAAAAGTATTGGTGGACTTTTACATGCTCCTTTTCTTTATCAGTTGAATGGTGTAGAATTAGTATTAATAATGTCATTATCCTTCGTTTAAATACATTGTGCTTAAACCTATAATTCAAGAATATGGCGTAGTTTGGATTAGGGATAACATTTAGGGGTCTATTAGTATGTCGGGCGATCCGAATGGCAGTGGCGATCCTGACATTGTAAAAAAATTCATATAAATTCCATGTAAAACACTTGTGATCAAACTAAGAAACAAGGTGGATCGATAATATTTGTACACATCCTTAAACAATGATTTAAGGATGTGTACAAATATTATCGATCCACCTTGTTTCTTAGTTTGATCACAAGTGTTTTACATGGAATTTATATGAATTTTTTTACATTTCAGTTCCCCTGAAGAAGAGATCATGTTATCTCGAAATGCATTGGGATTTACAACAGCATAATGCAAATGATTTTGTGAAAATTATATTTTGCGTTTATTGGTAATTGTGATGAATTAATTTCCATTTGAAAGAAACAAATGCATAGAAATTTGTTATTGTAAATAAACCAAGAAAATAACAAGAATATTTAACAAAAGGATGATGTAGAATTATTATTTGCATAAGAGTGTATACACTATAACTGAATCAAGTAGCTAACCCTACAGGTTAGCATCAGCAGTGCAGGAAGGGTTCAGTGATAACTTATCACTTATTACTTATTCTTTACTCACAGGAGACTGGCTCCCTCCTCCCGACCTTGCACGCCCAGTTCGAAAGTCTTTATACTATTGAAGCAAACGATTATCGTCAAGAACCGAGTGCGCAGTACAACCCTCCACCAATAGTTCTTTAATGCAGACAGTCAACATGCATTTCAGGTTGATTTGTTAGCTGAGCGAACCTGTCAGGTAACGTTTTGAGTGCAAAACTTAGGGGCTGATAACGATTGTGGTGAAACGCCACCGGCAGCCTGCCGGTGACAGGTTCACTGCGGTCTTGTGGCCATTTCCCAACAGCCATTTTATGATGACGGGCGGAATCATGGCGGCCGGCAACTCAGACTGCCAGAATCTGGAACTCCGTCCGCCAGCAATTCGACAGGCTCGTAGAGCCCGCCCATGTGGGGGAGGCCCTCAGCACACAAGTCATGCCGGCCGTGCCTAACACGCACCGCTGGTGTGATTATGATGCTGGATCACCGCCAGCCTTCCCATGGTGAATCACCTGCCATAGAAAGGCTGCAGGGATGGACTTTGGGGGCCCGTTGCGGGCCCCCCTCGACCAGGGGCAGTTTGTTTATGCACTTGGGGGGCACCTATGGTGCCCCCTACATATCCCTGCACCATGTGGCAGGCACCGCGTGGTGCCTGTCATGTAGTGCAGGGATTTGTAAAACGTGCAGCTAGCAGAATCCGCCTTAATGTTAAATAATGCAGATGCAACTGCCAAAGTGGCGGTCGAATCGTAATATCCCCTGTGGAACCGCCGCATTGTAGGCAGGCAGTCCCACTCCCCGGCACAATGGCGGACCGAACATGCATTTTCAAGCTGACTTTTTACACGAGCTGACCATCCTGGCAATTTTTATTTAAAATCAAACCTTTTTTCCTGTTTTATTAACAGAATGAAAGTACTGTAGAAACTAGGAGCCTATTGTACACACAGTAGCAACTTTCTATTCCTGCACCGAAGACTCATTCCTCAGCTTTGTTCAGCACTTGGTCCTTTTGGAGTTTGGGGGAAAGTATCACTTTCTTTTTGTATGCATTCTCTGCTGCAGCCATAGCTTGAAATCCTAAATATTTTGGGGAAAATCAACTGAGTTCCGTGCAGTGCTTTGCAAAATGTTTGTTGTTTAAGAGAGGGCAGGTAGTGGATACGCCTATTTTTATTCCTTTTTTTCTTTCTTTTTGTTTGTTTGTTATTGGATGGAAAGGAGGTTGGAGTGGAGGCTCTTGTGGGATTATGTTTTTTTAAGGGATATGTTTTACACAATTTTGGTTGGTAGAAGCTTGGGGTTATAATATAATTATTTTCTATTTCCTTGTGTTTTTTGTTTGTGAATTCTGTACATATTTCTTAATCATTTTTCTATGCGAGTGTTTACTGTTTGGGGCCTGGTATGAATTTCCTGTGATGGATTTATCAATGCATTTTTCCACATTCTCACTGCTGCTGTGCTAAAGGTATTTATTTTTATTTTAGAGAAGTATGAATGCCCTTGTATTCATGCAAAATGTAGGTTATTTAATGTGCTTGTTTATGGCTAGTGTTGGGGTGGGTCCTGAAATCCAGGCCTGTGTAGCCAGGTATTGATTTCCTTTTTTTCTAAGCAGCCTTCCTTCTCTTGTGCTTAGCCATCAATTCTTCTGAGTGTGTGTATTGAAGAGATGCCTTCCCTTGCCTCCAATAGGGCCCCCATGGGCTCTAGGTGGATACAAGCCCTGGAGGAGCAACCTTAATTATTGAATTCATATATTCAATATTTTACCTGCCTCCTATCAGGGTCCCATGGACCATGTCCCCCATATGTCTTTTTAACCAGACATCTGTACTGCCTGGTAGGCTTCGACCTCATGAAGCAGGAAGTAAGTGAGACGTGGATAGTCTAGTCAATGCAATACAAGCCATCATGAATGATCATAAATGCTTAACAATTAGTGCTCCCATGCATAATCTAATGTTAACTTTTGTCTACTCTACTCTGTCACTACATGACACTCCACCCAATGACACTCTACAAGACCACTCTATTCCTACTCTACAACACCACTCTATTCCACTCTACACCACTCTACTTCACTCTACTCCACTTATTACCACTTTACAAACTTTCACTCTATGACCCTCAACTCTACGCCACTTCACTCTTTGCCATTCTACTCTACTTCACTTCACTCTTAGTCACTCCACTCTATCCTACTCCCCTCTGCTCCAATCTATTACACTATATTGGCCTTGGCCTTTCGGGAACTGTGCCAAGCCTGTAGCAATATCCAACTTGCTCAACTGATCCAGGTACCCACCCATGATAGGGGACACATACTAGACTTGGTATTTGCTGATAAGAACTTGGTTGTGGTAGATAAGGTCGAGGCCCAGGGTTGGACCGATCATTCCCTGATTGTTTTGTCCCTTCTTATGCCTGCCCCATGGAGACCCAATAAACCGACCGGCAGGATGTTGAATCGGCAATGGAGTCGTCTCCTTAGGGAGCCGATTCGACCCACACTGCTACCGGGAACCTTTCAGATGGAGGAGAATGTGGACAAGAGCTATGCTTCTCTCTGCCGGCATATTGTATCATCTCTTGATGACCTGGCCCCTTTGCGTAAGGTGAGAGACAGGCCCAGAGGCCTAAATGCCTGGTTCAGCGAAGAGCTGGGGCACTTCAAACTTCGCTGCAAACAGGCGGAGCGTACATGGAGGAGAGGATATAGGGAGCAGGATAAGGCGGCTTATAAAGCAGCCCTGCACGAATACAAGGCCCAGTTAAGAATCGCAAAAGCTAAGTTTTTGGAAGACACTTTGGCGAAGGCCTCTAACAAATCTCAGACCCTGTTCAGATTGGTCAAGACTTTGTCTGACCCGCCTTGCACGCCGTCTACTATCCCGGCCTCGCAGGCACTGTGCGACTCGCTGGCCCTTGCATTTGAGGAGAAAATCAGGACCATCCTGACTGGACTCAAAAATTCTGAACAATCTGTAACATCTGCAGTCTCTTCTTTGGACCCTTCTGACAACCTGGGCTCCAATTGGGCACCTAACAAGGAAGGTATGCCTCGGTTGTCCAGCTTTCCCGTTCCCTCGTTAGAGGAATTTGTTATCCTGGCAAGCAGTGTATCGTCAGGATCACCGCTGGATCCAATGCCTCATAAGATCTGGAAGGCTTTTCAAGATGAGCTTTTCCCTCCGTTGCACTCCATCTGCTGTCAATCATTGACCACAGCGTCAGTCCCAGACAGCTGGAAGTTGGCTATTGTAACACCTCTGTTGAAAAAGGCTTCTCTGGACCCTCTCTGTTCGGCTAATTACAGGCCAATTTCGCTATTACCATTTGCGATAAAAGTTCTCGAGAGATGGGTCACAAGAGCCTTATCCAACTTCCTGGAAACAAATCTATGTCTGGATGCTGCACAATTTGGCTTCAGGCCAGCGCACGGCACCGAGACGGCCTTGGTCACCGTGTTGGATGATCTGCGAACGCGAGTCGACAAGGGCAAGTCTGCATTCTTGGTGCTACTTGACATGTCGGCCGCGTTCGACACGGTGGACCATGAAGTACTACTTGGCCGTCTTCGGAGTGCGGGAGTGAGCGGTCTGGCCCTAGACTGGCTCACTTCCTATTTGGATAACCGACAACAAGCCGTGGCATTACCACCATTTCGATCAGCCACTAGGCAGGTGAAACAGGGAGTCCCTCAAGGATCGGCAATTAGTCCGATCCTATTTAATATATATCTCCGTCCCTTGATAGCACTGATAAAGTCATTCGGCATATCTGTTGTCAACTATGCCGATGACACTCAGTTGATCTTTTCATTTGAGGGTTCAGAGTCCATTTCAAGGGATGCCTTTCACCATTGTATGGCAGCCACAGCAGCATGGTTGCGAGCCAATGCGTTGCAATTCAATGGGTCAAAAACAGAGGTACTCCACTGCTCCTTGGACCGAACTCCCCGTACACTACCGGCCGATTTTTGGCCAGTGTCCATCCCGGGCTCGGTGGAGGCGGCAGAGTCAGCTCGCAACCTGGGAGTTCTATTCGAACCCAATTTGCAGCTTGATGCCTCCGTAAACAAAACGGCAGCAACGTGTATGGGTTTGCTCCGTGCTCTACGGAAAATCTTGCCACTTCTCCCACGGGGCTCCAGAGCTGAGGTAGTGCGTAGTTCCATTCTCAGTAGGATCGACTACTGCAACGCACTACTTCTGGGTGCCCCGAAGATTCTGGTCCTAAAGCTCCAAAGGATACAGAATATGGCCGCTAAATTGGCCTTGTCTCGACCGCGGTCCGCCTCTTCATCGGCAGCTTTGGCCGATCTGCATTGGCTCCCAGTCCAGCAGAGAATTGCGTTTAAATCTCTCTGCCTTGTTTTTAGGGCCCTGCATGGACTGGGACCAATACCTCTTCAGACTCTTTTCCTCTGGTATCAGGCAGCCAGACCTCTAAGATCATCTTCGGCGTTCCTGGTAAAAGTCCCTAAAATCAATAGAATGAGAATGGGTGGTCGCGCTTTCAGTTTTACGGCTGCCACGCTGTGGAATACTCTCCCCCTGGCATTAAGGAGTTGCCCTGATCTGCTTACTTTTAAAAAGGACCTTAAAACTTACTTGTTCCCCAGAGTAATGTAGCTTTTTTAATAGATGCATGGTTAGGTCTCAGCGCCAGGATACCTTTTGGGTGACAGCTGCGCTCAATAAGCAATAAATACATACATACATACATATATTCCACTCTATGCCACTGCACCCTATGCCTCTGCACACCACTCCTCTCTGTGACACTCCATGCTACTCCCCTTTATAACACTCAACGCTACTTTACTCCACTCTATTCTGCTCTATGCCACTCCACTCTACGTCGCTCTACACCACACTTCTCTATGATACTACTTCATTTTATGCCACTGCACTCTATGACTCTCTACTCCAATCTACGGCACTCTACTCCACTCTATGCCTCACTCCTCTATGACACTGTACTCTGCTTTATGCCACTGTACTCCACTCTGTGACACTCTACTCCCTTCTGTGAACCTCTATTCTACAACACTGTTCACCACTTCATTTATGCCACTCTATGTCAGTGTATTCTACGCCACTCCACTATATGCCACTCCACCCCATGCCACTCTACTCCACTCCACTCTGTGACACTCTATGCCACTCTACTAAACGTCACTCCTCTCCACCTTATGCTACTCCATCCTATACCACCCCACTTTAACCCTCTATGACTCTCATTAACACTTCACTCTACTCCACTTTATGACACTCCACTCTACGCCACTGCACTCCACTCTATGCCAATCTACACTACTCTACTCCATGAACACTCTATGCCACTCCACTCTATGATACTCCATTCCACTCAACTCTATTCTACTCTACTCCACTCTATGCAACTCCACCCTATGCTACTCCACTTTAACACTCTACTTCACTCTATGACACTCCACTCTATGCCACTCCACAAACCTCCACTCTGAGACACTCCACTCTATGACACTCTACTTCACTGTACACTACAACGCTCTATGACACTCTGCTCCACTCTATATGGCTCTATGCCACTCTGCACCACTCCACTCTCTGTCACGTTAAGCCACTCTACTCCACTGCACTCTACACAATGCCACTCTCTTCTACGCCACTACCTTTTAGCCAAGCTGAGCAGCAGCCATGCTGGTATCCAACATGGCTAATACACATTGGCAAAGAAAATTGTCAAACCAGAGTGCTATGCTAAGTGGTTCTGTTTGTGCTAAGTGCTAACCCATAAAAAAAGTAAAAAAGATGACTTCAGAGAAAGAGGTTCCTGCCTAGAAAGTGGACAGTGAGAGAAAAAAGTCTGCTGCCAGTGCCAGCACTGGCATCAAGTTCTCCTCATTTATCCAGAAATGTGACACGCCTATTGCACACTCCTCTGAGCAGTGAGAGGCTGAGAGGAGGAGAGCCAACCCTGGATCAACAGGACTACCACCAAAACGTAGGCCCATGTCTGTCAGCACTGCAGTGATGAAGCGCCGTGAGTCTCACATCAATTTGTCCCAGCAGCAAACTGAACCATATCCGCCAACAGCTGCATTGTTCACAGGCCTCCTCATGGTTCATTTTGCACCCCTCAAAGCTGTCCTTCATTCAGATTTCCAAGTCATTACAGGAGACAAATAATTAGACCAGGTCACACCAATCAGGGACTCCTTTAAGTGGCTACACTTTAGAAGCTCGTAGCTCCTTCGGGTCTGCCTTCCTTTCATGCGAGCCCCACACTTCTGCACTCTAGAAAGAATACCTGTCAGCTAAACTGACTGTCTGTAGAGGAAACATGTTCAAGAACTAAAACTATCCTCCAAATCGAAAATCTGGGGTTCAAGAAAGTCTCTATCTTAATTCACAATTTTTCTGGTAAAGCCTAGCATCTGTATCTCTCACAACCCTCATTCACCTCTCTAACTGCTACCAAAGTCCTCTGCATCTTTTTAGTCATGCTGATAGATATCTGTCTCTTCTGTACCCCTCAATTTATATCCTGATAAATTAAGTGTTATGGATTACCTAACGATTTTCTGTTTCAATGTACAGCCCTCGCCACTTTTGTATCATTATGTTATCTGTGTGTGCTGTAACATCATTCTTCGAAGCACTCTGGCGCTCTGTGGGGCGTCAAGACCGTGATACATGAACCCACCTAACTAAATAAGTGCAACCAAGAAACATCAGAGGGGAATGGCATAGAAAGTGCTGGCCATCAATTTTAGGTGCAAATTTCCTATCTGTGCCCATATCTAAAGCGTGATTGGTGATGTTACAGACTGTTTTCTGTGGCACATTAAAAAATAAAGTGTGAAACGCCATGTCACGCACTATGCTGAGATGGAGAGTAGTCTAGTTTCTGATCCCAACTTGTTTTTATTTCATGTTAATATGCATACAAGGTCCATATAATGTGGAAACCGTATCTGAAATGCACACATCATGCACATTGTGCTGCGACTTGTCATGCACAAATACATTATCCCTCCTATGCTTATTCTTGAGACACTTTGCACATATTGACTCAGTATATTGAAAGTGGTCATTCCAAGTATAGTTTGACAGTTTTAGGATGTATCGTGCATAGCTTCTCTATGTTATGCCGAGGCTGGGCCCTGTCGGCTCTTTGCCTCGAGACTGACTTCAGAAAAGCCTGAAAGCACATTGCTTCTGCATATTGTATAGACTCATGCGGAAGTCTAGCTAGCTGCTGCCTTGATTGTTAGCTTTCTCGTCCCTCTCCCCGTTAGTCTCTCTGAGCAATACCCAAAAAGCTTAATGGGTAAAATACATTGAAAGTGTTGTTCAAACCATGCAGAGATTATCAAAACCTTGAGCAAAATCTTCATATCTTGGAATGATTTTACATACTATTCCTAGATGTCAATTTACTGAATAGTTCTTACATACAGTACAAAAAAACATGTCCAGTCATACACAGACAATGAAACCCTTTCAGCGATGGACATTATGAATTAGAGAGAGTCCATCTCATGAAGATCTTGGCTGTGCAGGGCAGGGATTGGCATACTGTGCAGAGGGCCCCATTACCATCCTCTTTATAGAACTCTACAGTGAGGACCCAATAGAAGCCGTGATCCTGGGCATTTCTCCTGCAGATGGGCTGCAACAGGGCTCTGTGTCCTCCAAGGCAGTGCGACCCTGTCCATGTAGGGTGACATCTCAACTTCAGATTTAAGAACTTGCAGTGCATAAAGATTTGTATTGGGTGCTACAAATTGTCCTAGTATATCGTTGGGATTGCAGGCTCATGACCCATCTCCCTTTTTATGTCAATCATATCGTTTATGCCTAGACTAGTTTCAACAGCCCAGCCAATGTCCCTCCAAGGCTGTCTTCCTCACTGACAATTATGTTGTTATGTTATTTGTATTCGTAATGCACACTATCACCAGCGAGCGTGTCCCAGTACTGGCCAAGTGTGGGTGCTTAGCCCTGCTTATGGAAGGTTGGTTAATTGAAAAGCCAGGTCTTCAGCTTCATGTGGAATTCAAGAAGAGAGGAGAAAGGCTCTGATGTACAGGGGGGGTCTCGTCATAAATGGAGCGCACACCGCTAGCCCCTCCTCCGGGTCGCCCCTCGGGAACCTGATACTTGCAGTTCTTCAGTGGATCACCCAGGTGGGTGCAAGTCGGTACTTGTAGGACTGATGAATCTCTAGACCCGATACATGTCCTGAGTTTTAGGATATCGCCCGAGACATGTCTCGGGTTTCGGGATGACTTCCCTCATCAGTAGAGAAAGATTGTTAGGGGTGGAAGAGAAGGCCGCCACACAACAGTAAATGGCCTCGATGCCAGAACCGGCACGCAGGTGCGTCTTCCAAGAGCCCGTCGGCCCAAAGCTCAAGGGGCTCAAGCCTGCATGCCGGTTCTGGCATCGAAGCCTTTGACTGTTGTGTGGCGGCCTTCTCTTCCACCCCTAAACAATCTTTCTCTACTGATGAGGGAAGTCATCCTGAAACCCAAGACATGTCTCGGGCGATATCCTAAACCCGGGACAAGTATCGGGTCTAGAGATTCATCAGTCCTACAAGTACCGACTTGCACCCACCTGGGTGATCCACTGTAGAACTGCAAGTACCAGAGTCCCGAGGAGCGATCCGGAGGAGGGGCTAGCGGTGTGCGCTCCATTTATGACGAAACACAATACGGCTCCCTTGAGCTTTGGGCCGACGGGCTCTTGGAAGACGCACCTGCGTGCCAGTTCTGGCATCGAAGCCTTTGACTGTTGTGTGGCGGCCTTCTCTTCCACCCCTAAATAATCTTTCTCTACTGATGAGGGAAGTCATCCCGAAACCCGAGACATGTCTCGGGCGATATCCTAAACCCGGGACATGTATCGGGTCTAGAGATTCATCAGTCCTACAAGTGCCGACTTGCACCCACCTGGGTGATCCACTGAAGAACTGCAAGTACCAGAGTACGGAGGGGCGATCCGGAGGCAGGGCTAGCGGTGTGCGCTCCATTTATGACAAACCACAATACGGCTCCCTTGAGCTTTGGGCCGACGGGCTCTTGGAAGACGCAGCTGCGTGCCGGTTCTGGCATCGAAGCCTTTGACTGTTGTGTGGCGGCCTTCTCTTCCACCCCTAAACAATCTTTCTCTACTGATGAGGGAAGTCATCCCGAAACCCGAGACATGTCTCGGGCGATATCCTAAACCCGGGACATGTATCGGGTCTAGAGATTTATCAGTCCTACAAGTACCGACTTGCACCCACCTGGGTGATCCACTGAAGAACTGCAAGTACCAGAGTCCCGAGGGGCGATCCGGAGGAGGCGCTAGCGGTGTGCGCTCCATTTATGACAAAACACAATACGGCTCCCTTGAACTTTGGGCCGACGGGCTCTTGGAAGACGCACCTGCGTGTCGGTTCTGGCATCGAAGCCTTTGACTGTTGTGTGGCGGCCTTCTCTTCCACCCCTAAACAATCTTTCTCTACTGATGAGGGAAGTCATCCCGAAACCCGAGACATGTCTCGGGCGATATCCTAAACCCGGGACATGTATCGGGTCTAGAGATTCATCAGTCCTACAAGTACCGACTTGCACCCACCTGGGTGATCCACTGTAGAACTGCAAGTACCAGAGTCCCGAGGAGCGATCCGGAGGAGGGGCTAGCGGTGTGCGCTCCATTTATGACGAAACACAATATGGCTCCCTTGAGCTTTGGGCCGACGGGCTCTTGGAAGACGCACCTGCGTGCCAGTTCTGGCATCGAAGCCTTTGACTGTTGTGTGGCGGCCTTCTCTTCCACCCCTAAACAATCTTTCTCTACTGATGAGGGAAGTCATCCCGAAACCCGAGACATGTCTCGGGCGATATCCTAAACCCGGGACATGTATCGGGTCTAGAGATTCATCAGTCCTACAAGTACCGACTTGCACCCACCTGGGTGATCCACTGAAGAACTGCAAGTACCAGAGTCCCGAGGGGCGATCCGGAGGAGGGGCTAGCGGTGTGCGCTCCATTTATGACGAAACACAATACAGCTCCCTTGAGCTTTGGGCCGACGGGCTCTTGGAAGACGCACCTGCGTGCCGGTTCTGGCATCGAAGCCTTTGACTGTTGTGTGGCGGCCTTCTCTTCCACCCCTAAACAATCTTTCTCTACTGATGAGGGAAGTCATCCCGAAACCCGAGACATGTCTCGGGCGATATCCTAAACCCGGGCCATGTATCGGGTCTAGAGATTCATCAGTCCTACAAGTACCGACTTGCACCCACCTGGGTGATCCACTGAAGAACTGCAAGTACCAGAGTCCCGAGGGGCGATCCGGAGGAGGGGCTAGCGGTGTGCGCTTCATTTATGACGATACAGGGGGGGTCGTTCCATGCTTTAGGAGCGATGTAAGAGAATGCTCGTTCTTTGCGGACCCAGCATACTATTGCTCCAAGTCCTTGAGGTCACTTTGTGATGTGGGACTGGTGGGTCCCACTGACCCCCCACCTGTTCGCAAATGCCTATAGTGTAAACTTCTAACATCTGCCAAACCATACATTGACTATGGACAGAGCCCATATTTAATTCAAAGTATTTCTCAAAGGCTGTCCTAAGCTCCTACTTGAACGTAGCATCCAACAATGTCCCAGAGGGAACTAGTAGGTTCTATGTGTCTGGTTGCACATTCCAGGTCAGGAGCAGCAAAGCGCAGCCCTGTCACTGTGTGCTGGCATGAGCTCAGCATGCCTTCTAGCAAGAAGTGTATAACCAATCAATTAATGAAGTATACTCCCATGAATCTCCCCCCAACAAATTGACATCCACAATTGTGTGTCAATTACCTTAACCCAACTGCAGTCTCAACAACAATATAGAAAAAAATTGCAACAATCACAATAGCGGGGAGTAAGCAGAAAAAGTCTTAATTTGGTGCTTAAAGCAAAATGCAACCATTATCTGCTTCCACCCTTCCCTATGATTACACAGTGGCGCCCCAGCAAATTATAGTGCACGGTCCACTGACCCTCCACATCTTTGGAGTCACCATAAATGAGCATCATGAAGACTAACAAAACAAGAGAAGCCAAGCCCTTTAATAATAATAACTGTAATAATGTATTTCTGTGGAGCAACAGAAGTCTCTGATTACTACGGAGATTATTAATAGGACTTGTTCCTAGTGAAGGATCTCTGTTCTGTGATAGCAGTCGTCATGCCAACCCATCATAACATAGCATTGCGTGGGCGGTAGCAGCTAACTTACAAAGGGCACTGATAGTGGACCATCATTGCTGCATCATACTTTTATTAATGGCACTTTGTTGACAGTCTATCTCCAATCCAGTGAAGCCACTGGGGCTTCATCCCATTGAATGCACCAGCCAATCAGAAGCCTTCAAGCCCTGCAGGTGTTGATTACAACATGTTTGCAAGAGTGCAGCATGACCCAGTAAAATGCATCTGAGAGCCTAGATGATATAGTCGCCCTGTGCAGGAACTGCATCTCTCCAACATCCGTCTGCAGGCAGGGAGGATGGATGAGTGAGAAAGACTGGAGCCCTAACTCGCTACTATATCCAAAGTCCAGGTCCAGACTCTCGCTGCAGTGCCCACATGTTGGTCCATGTTCAAATGTATCCCTTGGGCATGCTGCTTGTCCATCTGCACACAGACCACTGTCCAGTGGCACCTGTCGGTGAAAGAGTCCCACTTATAAACTTCAGCAGGCAGATCCCAGGTGAGCCTGCACAGTAATCCAGGCCTGGCCTCCACCAAAGCACCGGATCTCTGCAGATCCGACTGCCATGAGAAGGGCCTAGTTTTAATTTCACATAAAGCCTCATTCTTCACCACTCTACACTATGAATAACATCTACAGTATTCAGCTCGAGCTGTCAGAATATGTTCTACACTGTACAGTACCAACATTGATTCTTTTGTATATCTAGGCGGCCCTAATTAATTGAGGAGAGCAAGGCAAGCTCCTCACAGATGTAGCCATCATCTAAAGACATGTCATGTGGAGCGCTTTTCTGTTATTCAATCTTAATACTTTAGCAATAATGTAATATGTTCCAACTCTAGACGACAGCTGTTTTCTCAACAACCTTGCACTGTGACTATATTTTACTTGTTTTTCATACATTTTTGAACTTGGGGTTTCAGATAAGTTTCCCCACAGGTTTACCTTCAGGTGAAGGCTTCTCAATCCTTGATTAGCATATTTGCTGACATCAGTTCTGGGTTTTCTCTTTCCTGATGTTGTATTGTTTGGCACCTTTTTAGATTTGTTGAGAACAGGCTCCAATGTGTTAATATATCCATTGGTAGCCCCCAGTAGCATTTATGTTTCCCTATTTGATTACCTCTATGTAGAATTAAGATGTTTAAATGTGCTAATAAGTCAAATGTGGTTGAAATAAAACATATTCCTCTTCTATTGACATGGTGCTAAACTTGAGCTCTTTTATGGTTTCTCTGGCTATGTATGTTGCATGCCAGGATAATTCTAACATTATAGCATCACTTGGGGCCAGATGTATGACGCATTTACCAGTCTGACCAGTAAAATGCATTTTCATATGTACCAACCCTATTTTGTAAATTGGCAACCTATTACCAACTGCAAAATAGGATTTTAGAGTCGCTATTAGGAAGGGCCATGTAAAGGTTGTCCCTTCGTAATAGCGAGTCGCACTGGTATGTATGAATGTTTTGTTACTGGGAATGTGCTCACAAAACATTTGCAGATTATCACCAATTGCAAATTGGTGGTAAGTCATTCACCAAGGGGAAGGGGTTTAAAGGATCCCTTCCCCTTTGTGAATGTGGGTACCAAATTTTTTTCAGAGCAGGCAGTGGTCCAAGAGACCACTTCCTACTATAAACAAATAAGGTTCCTTACAGGAAAATGGACTGTATTTGCGAAAAAAATGCTTTATTTAAAAAGAAGTCACAGACATTGTGGCCTGCTGACCTAAGCAGGCCACCATCCCTGTGAGTGCCAGCCATTCCCAATGGGTGGCAAATTACGAACTGCCTCAGGAATATTAATGAGGCAGGTCCGGTGCAACTTATTTTGAAATTGCAAACAGTGTCTCAGACATTGTTATACATCAGATTTTGTGACTCACAAATTTCAAGCCGCTAAAAATTCCTATTTGTGGGTCGCAAAACTTGACGGTCATACATGTGGCACTATGTTTTTAGTATCTGGGAGTCAAATAAAAACTCCTGTGTCTTTGCTTAAAGAAGGTACTAACAGTTCTCTAATAAAGCAATAAGAAATACCCCTTTTCTCCTCTCCACTTTCTGTATCCATGGAGATATATTTTTGGAACAAACATACAGAAGTTACAAAAGAATGATGATAATTTTAGAAACTGGGCAGTGTAATAGCAATACAGAGGACGCCATGCCAAAAATATTTCTAGATTAAACAGCGTAAGCACCACATGGAGGATCTAGAAAACAAAAACAAATTAAATAACTTGATAATTTATGGTATACTGGAAGTACAAGAAAGCGAGCCAGTCATCTCTTTCATGAAAACGGGTTTCTCTGATTTACTTGACCTTTGTAGTCCTGCTCTTAACATCTAAAGAGCTCCTATATTAGGCTGCACGTCAGGGGTTTCATTTATTAGTGCCAAACAAAGTGAAATGGTTGTTCTTTTCTTGTAATATAAGAACTTATGGGAGTTGAGTTAGAATTGCAGGAGAGAATGCAATTGACTTGGTTAGGTTATAGGATGTTGCAGGATACTAGAGAAAGATGCAAACAATTTCTAGACACAGACCATCTTTGAAAGAATTAAATGATTGTTATTGCTTACACATCCTAAGGTTCTTATAATAATAAAACAGTTAAATATCTAGATATTGATAAATTAACCATTATATCAGAAAATGTCAGAGAATATGGGTACATGTGAATTTGCTCTCATACTTTTTGTCTTTTTAGATTTTATTATATCTTTATTTTTAATGAGATGTTCTTAGTGATTATTTTTCTTCTATAGTTGTATTCATGGGTACAGATATGTCCACTTGTGGGGTTCACCCCATATTCTGTTCGCCACAGATGTGTCATACTTTTTTCTGGGATTGTCATACAGCTGTTAGGTGTATTATTTTTTTTTATAAATTCCTCTACTCCTACCTTACTGGTATTTCTTTTTCCTGTATGATAGTTGTGATTTTTTTGGCCACTGACTTGTCTACTCCCCTCTGTTTAATCAACCTTGTAAGATGAGTAGCTTACTTTTTCTTTCCCTTTCTTCCTCCTTATATTTTTATTATGATAATAGGTGTGTAATATATGGGGTTCTCTTTTAACTTGCTGTTTAGCTTATGTGTGTAGTGTTAATGTTTGTTTTCTTCAATGTGTATGGGTTGATCTCTTGAAATGTTAAGGGTTTAGGCCGCCTAACAAGAGCAAAGAGCTATTTCTCATTTACCTAGTTTGAAATCTAAAATGGTATAACTTCAGGAAATACATCTTTCTCTTACGTGAGCCTTGAAATTAAAAAAGACAGTAGTTGGGTCTTGCATAAGACAAGCAACATAAGGAATATGGTCTGATAATACTTCTTAATAAATCTTTATCTACTGAACTAATAATGGAGTATATGAGACTCTGTTCTGTTTACGATCATTCATTTAAATGGGCCTACTAAGTTTGAAGTTTCTTTTTGTGATAATATGAATACTTTATTGCAAAAATATCCCCAGGAAAAAAATTCTTTCGGTGAAGACTAATCAAATCATAGATCCATTTCTAGATAAGAACTGACAACACAGATGAATGCCAAATAAAATGCAGAAATGCATTGTTGAGAGACTCTTATGAACTCTGATGCCTACAAGAAGAAAATGAATGACAAAATGTTTGTTATGTTGCATAAAATAAAAATCTCAGAGCATTAGTATTACATGTATTATTCATCCAAGATACAAAACACTCTAAGGGCCCGATGTAGGTAATCCCAGATTACCGATTCTTAAATACCGAATCATACCGATTCGGTATTCAAGAACAGGCAAATGGGATGTAGGTATTTTTACCGAGAAAATTACCGAATCGGTAAGTTTCGGTAATTACCGAATCGGTAAATACCGATTCAATAATTGCCATTCATTCATATGGGCCTGGAGGCCCATAGGAATGAATGCCAATTACCGAATCGGTATTTACCGATTCGGTAAAAGGGGGAAACATTGAAGGGTGGCAGGGTGTCACTTTGACACCCTGTTGCACCCCTCAATTGTGTATGGGTGCACTTTTCTATTTTTAAGAATTATCTACCCATTGAAGTAATTGTTTATCGTATTCAAGCTGTTAAAAAATGGTACATCTCCTGTACGAGATAGATTCCCTTCTAAATTGTATTCCCATTTTTCTCAATTATTAGATTCAAGACTTTAGCAATTGTATGGCAATTTTATTGAATCAAGAGCAGCAAAATAGTTTTAGCTGCAATGATTTGTTTGCTCCTCAAACAAAGTAATGCTGTATCTTTATATAAAAGGCTATATAACAATCATATTGATAAATCTGATTGCAAATTATTTGCCAAAATTTTTACTCCTAGATTGGAATTTGTTTTCCTAAACTAAAAGGCAATGCGCTATCTGGATTCATTAAGGGGTGCTTATCCTCTGATAACACCAGGGCTTATCTTAATATCCTAGGTCTTCTCTAGCACTGACCACTGGTGGCTATTGCTTGGGATACTGCGAAAATGTTTGATAAAGTGGAGTGGTCATATGTTTAAACCATTTGAATGATTTGATTTTGGCCCTAGGCTCCTCAGTATTTCTCTGCTCTTTAGAGCTCTCCTAAATCATCTGTTTTTATTAATGGTACCTCTTTTCCATTATTCTCCCTTACTAAAGGTATGAGGCAAGGATGTTCCCTTTCTCTTTTACTATTTGTTTTAGTCCTCCATACTTTTTTGTTGAGTGTAAAGTAAAATATATATATTTATACTTTGTATGTGGGAAACAAATCCATCAAATGTTCACCTTACACTGATGATATACTTTTGTATATTTCTGATCCTTATCTACTCTGCAAGCCTTCTGTAATAAACTAAACTTGTTCTCAATACTTAAAGCATGTAGAATTAGAAAACAACGATTGATTAAAATTTGGATCAACATTAAGCAACACAAAACTCTGAAGTGATTATTTGTTGAATGTGCGCTGAAAATAGTTATGGAATGAAGATTACTATTCTTTGAATTTTGAAAAGAAAAGTATTGGTGGACTTTTACATGCTCCTTTTCTTTATCAGTTGAATGATGTAGAATTAGTATTAATAATGTCATTATCCTTCCTTTAAATACATTGTGCTTAAACCTATAATTCAAGAATATGGCGTAGTTTGGAATAGGGACAACATTTAGGGGTCTATTAGTATGTCGGGCGATCCGAATGGCAGTGGCGATCCTGACATTGTAAAAAAATGCATATAAATTCCATGTAAAACACTTGTGATCAAACTAAGAAACAAGGTGGATCGATAATATTTGTACACATCCTTAAACAATGATTTAAGGATGTGTACAAATATTATCGATCCACCTTGTTTGGATCACTGAAATAATATCGACTGACAAAATATCGACTTGCCAAAATATCGTGGACAAAATATCGACAGTCAAAATATCGAGTTTGTATCTACAAACAGGTAAGTACAAAAATATCGAGTACAAAATATCGTTAACAAAAATATAGATGTAAAAAATATCGACTTTATTAAAAACAGTGTTAAATTAAATTAATATTAAATTTTAATTACTAAAATATACTTAAAACGACTTAAATTAAATTATAATAATAAAATAATAAATGAAAATAATAAAAATATTTTTTTAAAATCTTATTTGTTGACCCTGAACCCTAAAAATACCCCTTTACCCAAAAACCCAAAACTGACCCTGAACCCTAAAAATACCCCTTTACCCAAAAACCCAAAACTGACCCTGAACCCTAAAAATACCCCTTTACCCATGACCTGAAAACTGACCCTGAACCCTAAAAATACCCCTTTACCCATGAACTGAAAACTGACCCTGAACCCTAAAAATACCCCTTTACCCATGACCTGAAAACTGACCCTGAACCCTAAAAATACCCCTTTACCCATGACCTGAAAACTGACCCTGAACCCTAAAAATACCCCTTTACCCATGACCTGAAAACTGACCCTGAACCCTAAAAATACCCCTTTACCCATGAACTGAAAACTGACCCTGAACCCTAAAAATACCCCTTTACCCATGACCTGAAAACTGACCCTGAGCCCTAAATATACCCCTTTACCCATGAACTGAAAACTGACCCTGAACCCTAAAAATACCCCTTTACCCATGAACTGAAAACTGACCCTGAACCCTAAAAATACCCCTTTACCCATGAACTGAAAACTGACCCTGAACCCTAAAAATGCTCCTTTACCCAAAATGTATCAATATTATTTAATTACCAATTAATTATTAATTAACAATAACAATAAAGTAAATATATTAGAACATTAGGTGTAATTATTTTAATAATTAATATTATTTTTTCAAAATTAATTACTTAAAAATAACACAAAATTATATATATAAAAAATGTACTCTAATTAATGTAATTAACTAATTACAATTAATTAATTAACAATTATTTACTAATACAAAATATATTCAAAATTATATTAATTAATTAACTAATTAATATTAATTAATTATCAATTAATTATTAATTAAAAATATTAACAAACATATATTAATTAATTAATTATTATTAAATTACTTCCCACCCTATTCCCCTATAAACCCACAACCCGCTACAGAATTACATTACGCAATTATTATCAAAACAAAATTCATGTAATAAAATATTTTATAACATTAATACACACTATTCACACATATTATTACATAAAAATACACTATAAAATATTATATATTATTAAAAAATCGATATTTTTGCTATCTATATTTTATACAGTCGATATTACTTCACTTACCTGAAAAACGATATTTTTGTAGTCGATATTATGTCCAGTCGATATTTTGTCTAGTCTATATTTAAAACTCGATATTATGTCCAGTCGATATTTTGGAGTCGATATTTTGTCTCTATACCACCTTGTTTCTTAGTTTGCTCACAAGTGTTTTACATGGAATTTATATGAATTTTTTTACATTTCAGTTCCCCTGAAGAAGAGATCATGTGATCTCGAAATGCATTGGGATTTACAACAGCATAATGCAAATGATTTTGTGAAAATTATATTTTGCATTTATTGTTAATTGTGATGAATTAATTTCCATTTGAAAGAAACAAATGCATAGAAATTTGTTATTGTAAATAAACCAAGAAAATAACAAGAATATTCAACAAAAGGATGATGTAGAATTATTATTTGCATAAGAGTGTATACACTATAACTGAATCAAGTAGCTAACCCTACAGGTTAGCATCAGCAGTGCAGGAAGGGTTCAGTGATAACTTATCACTTATTACTTATTCTTTACTCACAGGAGACTAGCTCCCTCCTCCCGACCTTGCACGCCCAGTTCGAAAGTCTTTATACTAATGAAGCAAGCGTTTATCGTCAAGAACCGAGTGCGCAGTACAACCCTCCACCAATAGTTCTTTAATGCAGACAGTCAACATGCATTTCAGGTTGATTTGTTAGCCGAGCGAACCTGTCAGGTAATGTTTTGAGTGCAAAACTTAGGGGCTGATAACGATTGCGGTGAAACGCCACCGGCAGCCTGCCGGTGACAAGTTCACTGCGGTCTTTTGGCCATTTCCCACCAGCCATTTTATGATGACGGGCGGAATCGTGGCGGCCAGCAACTCAGACTGCCAGAATCTGGAACTCCGTCTGCCAGCAATCCGACAGGCTCGTAGAGCCCGCCCATGTGGGGGAGGCCCTCAGCACACAAGTCATGCCGGCTGTGCCTAACAGGCACCGCTGGTGTGATTATGATGCTGGATCACCGCCAGCCTTCCCATGGCGAATCACCCGCCATAGAAAGGCTGCAGGGATGGATTTTGGGGGCCCGTTGCGGGCCCCCCTTGACCAGGGGCAGTTTGTTTATGCACTTGGGGGGCACCTATGGTGCCCCCTACATATCCCTGCAGCATGTGGCAGGCACCGCGTGGTGCCTGTCATGTAGTGCAGGGAATTGTAAAACCTGCAGCTAGCAGGATCCGCCGTGATGTTAAATATAGCAGATGCAACTGCCAAAGTGGCGGTCGAATCGTAATATCCCCTGTGGAACAGCCGCATTTTAGGCAGGCAGTCCCACTCCCCGGCACAATGGCGGACCGAACATGCATTTTCAAGCTGACTTTTTACACGAGCTGACCATCCTGGTAATTTTTATTTAAATCCAAACCTTTTTTTTCCTGTTTTATTAACAGAATGAAAGTACTGTAGAAACTAGGAGCCTATTGTACACACAGTAGCAACTTTCTCTTCCTGCACCAAAGACTCATTCCTCAGCTTTGTTCAGCACTTGGTCCTTTTGGAGTTTGGGGGAAAGTATCACTTTCTTTTTGTATGCATTCTCTGCTGCAGCCATAGCTTGAAATCCTAAATATTTTGGGGAAAATCAACGGAGTTCCGTGCAGTGCTTTGAAACATGTTTGTTGTTTAAGAGAGGGCAGGTAGTGGGTACGCCTATTTTTGTTCCTTTTTTTCTTTCTTTTTGTTTGTTTGTTATTGGATGGAATGGAGGTTGGAGTGGAGGCTCTTGTGGGATTATGTTTTTTTAAGGGATATGTTTTACACATTATAGGTTGGTAGAAGCTTGGGGTTATAATATAATTATTTTCTATTTCCTTGTGTTTTTTGTTTGTGAATTCTGTACATATTTCTTAATCATTTTACTATGCGAGTGTTTACTGTTTGGGGCCTGGTATGAATTTCCTGAGATGGATTTATTAATGCATTTTCCACATTCTCACTGCTGCTGTGCCAAAGGTATTTATTTTTATTTTAGAGAAGTATGAATGCCCTTGTATTCATGCAAAATGTAGGTTATTTAATGTGCTTGTTTGTGGCTAGTGTTGGGGTGGGTCCTGAAATCCAGGCCTGTGTAGCCAGGTATTGATTTCCTTTTTTTCTAAGCAGCCTTCCTTCTCTTGTGCTTAGCCATCAATTCTTCTGAGTGTGTGTATTGAAGAGATGCCTTCCCTTGCCTCCAATAGGGCCCCCATGGGCTCTAGGTGGATACAAGCCCTGGAGGAGCAACCTTAATTATTGAATTCATATATTCAATATTTTACCTGCCTCCTATCAGGGTCCCATGGACCATGTCCCCCATATGTCTTTTTAACCAGACATCTGTACTGCCTGGTAGGCTTCGACCTCATGAAGCAGGAAGTAAGTGAGACTTGGATAGTCTAGTCAATGCAATACAAGCCATAATGAATGATCATAAATGCTTAACAATTAGTGCTCCCATGCATAACCTAATGTTAACTTTTGTCTACTCTACTCTGTCACTACATGACACTCCACCCAATGACACTCTACAAGACCACTCTATTCCTACTCTACAACACCACTCTATTCCACTCTACACCACTCTACTTCACTCTACTCCACTTATTACCACTTTACAAACTTTCACTCTATGACCCTCAACTCTACGCCACTTCACTCTATGCCATTCTACTCTACTTCACTTCACTCTTAGTCACTCCACTCTATCCTACTCCACTCTGCTCCAATCTATTACACTATATTCCACTCTATGCCACTGCACCCTATGCCTCTCCACACCACTCCTCTCTGTGACACTCCATGCTACTCCCCTTTATAACACTCAACGCTACTTTACTCCACTCTATTCTTCTCTATGCCATTCCACTCTACGTCGCTCTACACCACACTTCTCTATGATACTACTTCATTTTATGCCACTGCACTCTATGACACTCTACTCCAATCTACGGCACTCTATTCCACTCTATGCCTCACTCCTCTATGACACTGTACTCTGCTTTATGCCACTGTACTCTACTCTGTGACACTCTACTCCCTTCTGTGAACCTCTATTCTACAACACTGTTCACCACTTCATTTACGCCACTCTATGTCAGTGTATTCTACGCCACTCCACTATATGCCACTCCACCCCATGCCACTCTACTCCACTCCACTCTGTGACACTCTATGCCACTCTACTAAATGTCACTCCTCTCCACCTTATGCTACTCCATCCTATGCCACCCCACTTTAACCCTCTATGACTCTCATTAACACTTCACTCTACTCCACTTTATGACACTCCACTCTACGCCACTGCACTCCACTCTATGCCAATCTACACTACTCTACTCCATGAACACTCTATGCCACTCCACTCTATGATACTCCACTCAACTCTATTCTACTCTACTCCACTCTATGCAACTCCACCCTATGCTACTCCACTTTAACACTCTATGACTCTCATTAACCCTCCACTCTACTCCACTTTATGACACTCCACTCTACGTCACTGTACTCCACTCTATGCCAATCTACACTACTCTACTCCATGAACACTCTATGCCACTCCACTCTATGATACTCCATTCCACTCAACTCTATTCTACTCTACTCCACTCTATGCAACTCCACCCTATGCTACTCCACTTTAACACTCTACTTCACTCTATGACACTCCACTCTATGCCACTCCACAAACCTCCACTCTGAGACACTCCACTCTATGACACTCTACTTCACTGTACACTACAACGCTCTATGACACTCTGCTCCACTCTATATGGCTCTATGCCACTCTGCACCACTCCACTCTCTGTCATGTTAAGCCACTCTACTCCACTGCACTCTACACAATGCCACTCTCTTCTACGCCACTAACTTTTAGCCAAGCTGAGCAGCAGCCATGCTGGTATCCAACATGGCTAATACACATTGGCAAAGAAAATAGTGAATCCAGAGTCCTATGCTAAGTGGTTCTGTTTGTGCTAAGTGCTAACCCATACAAAAAGTAAAGAAGATGACTTCAGAGAATGAGGTTCCTGCCTAGAAAGTGGACAGTGAGAGAAAAAAGTCTGCTGCCAGTGCCAGCACTGGCATCAAGTTCTCCTCATTTATCCAGAAATGTGACACGCCTATTGCACACTCCTCTGAGCAGTGAGAGGCTGAGAGGAGGAGAGCCAACCCTGGATCAACAGGACTACCACCAAAACGTAGGCCCATGTCTGTCAGCACTGCAGTGATGAAGCGCCGTGAGTCTCACATCAATTTGTCCCAGCAGCAAACTGAACCATATCCGCCAACAGCTGCATTGTTCACAAGCCTCCTCGCCATTCATTTTGTACCCCTCAAAGCTGTCCTTCATTCAGATGTCCAAGTCATTTCAGGAGACAAATAATTAGACCAGGTCACACCAATCAGGGACTCCTTTAAGTGGCTACACTTTAGAAGCTCGTAGCTCCTTCGGGTCTGCCTTCCTTTCATGCGAGCCCCACACTTCTGCACTCTAGAAAGAATACCTGTCAGCTAAACTGACTGTCTGTAGAGGAAACATGTTCAAGAACTAAAACTATCCTCCAAATCGAAAATCTGGGGTTCAAGAAAGTCTCTATCTTAATTCACAATTTTTCTGGTAAAGCCTAGCATCTGTATCTCTCACAACCCTCATTCACCTCTCTAAGTGCTAACAAAGTCCTCTGCATCTTTTTAGTCATGCTGATAGATATCTGTCTCTTCTGTACCCCTCAATTTATATCCTGATAAATTAAGTGTTATGGATTACCTAACGACTTTCTGTTTCAATGTACAGCCCTCGCCACTTTTGTATCATTATGTTATCTGTGTGTGCTGTAATATCATTCTGCGAAGCACTCTGCCACTCTGTGGGGCGTCCAGACCGTGATACATGAACCCACCTAACTAAATAAGTGCAACCAAGAAACATCAGGGGGGAATGGCATAGAAAGTGCTGGCCATCAATTTTAGGTGCAAGTTTCCTATCTGTGCCCATATCTAAAGCGTGATTGGTGATGTTATAGACTGTTTTCTGTGGCACATTAAAAAATAAAGTGTGAAACGCCATGTCACGCACTATGCTGAGATGGAGAGTAGTCTAGTTTCTGATCCCAACTTGTTTTTCATTTCATGTTAATATGCATACAAGGTCCATATAATGTGGAAACCGTATCTGAAATGCACACATCATGCACATTGTGCTGCGACTTGTCATGCACAAATAGATTATCCCTCCTATGCTCATTCTTGAGACACTTTGCACATATTGACTCAGTATATTGAAAGTGGTCATTCCAAGTATAGTTTGACAGTTTTAGGTTGTATCGTGCATAGCTTCTCTATGTTATGCCGAGGCTGGGCCCTGTCGGCTCTTTGCCTCGAGACTGACTTCAGAAAAGCCTGAAAGCACATTGCTTCTGCATATTGTATAGACTCATGCGGAAGTCTAGCTAGCTGCTGCCTTGATTGTTAGCTTTCTCGTCCCTCTCCCCGTTATTTTCTCTGAGCAATACCCAAAAAGCTTAACAAATAAAATACATTGAAAGTGTTGTTCAAACCATGCAGAGATTATCAAAACCTTGAGCAAAATCTTCATATCTTGGAATGATTTTACATACTATTCCTAGATGTCAATTTACTGAATAGTTCTTACATACAGTACAAAAAAACATGTCCAGTCATACACAGACAATGAAACCCTTTCAGCGATGGACATTATGAATTAGAGAGAGTCCATCTCATGAAGATCTTGGCTGTGCAGGGCAGGGATTGGCATACTGTGCAGAGGGCCCCATTACCATCCTCTTTATAGAACTCTACAGTGAGGACCCAATAGAAGCCGTGATCCTGGGCATTTCTCCTGCAGATGGGCTGCAACAGGGCTCTGTGTCCTCCAAGGCAGTGCGACCCTGTCCATGTAGGGTGACATCTCAACTTCAGATTTAAGGACTTGCAGTGCATAAAGATTTGTATTGGGTGCTACAAATTGTCCTAGTATATCGTTGGGATTGCAGGCTCATGACCCATCTCCCTTTTTATGTCAATCATATCGTTTATGCCTAGACTAGTTTCAACAGCCCAGCCAATGTCCCTCCAAGGCTGTCTTCCTCACTGACAATTATGTTGTTATGTTATTTGTATTCGTAATGCACACTATCACCAGCGAGCGTGTCCCAGTACTGGCCAAGTGTGGGTGCTTAGCCCTGCTTATGGAAGGTTGGTTAATTGAAAAGCCAGGTCTTCAGCTTCATGTGGAATTCAAGAAGAGAGGAGAAAGGCTCTGATGTACAGGGGGGGTCTCGTCATAAATGGAGCGCACACCGCTAGCCCCTCCTCTGGGTCGCCCCTCGGGAACCTGGTACTTGCAGTTCTTCAGTGGATCACCCAGGTGGGTGCAAGTCGGTACTTGTAGGACTGATGAATCTCTAGACCCGATACATGTCCCGGGTTTTAGGATATCGCCCGAGACATGTCTCGGGTTTCGGGATGACTTCCCTCATCAGTAGAGAAAGATTGTTAGGGGTGGAAGAGAAGGCCGCCACACAACAGTCAAAGGCCTCGATGCCAGAACCGGCACGCAGGTGCGTCTTCCAAGAGCCCGTCGGCCCAAAGCTCAAGGCAGCCGTATTGTGTTTCATCATAAATGGAGCGCACACCGCTAGCCCCTATTCCGGGTCGCCCCTCGGGAACCTGATACTTGCAGTTCTTCAGTGGATCACCCAGGTGGGTGCAAGTCGGTACTTGTAGGACTGATGAATCTCTAGACCCGATACATGTCCCGAGTTTTAGGATATCGCCCGAGACATGTCTCGGGTTTCGGGATGACTTCCCTCATCAGTAGAGAAAGATTGTTAGGGGTGGAAGAGAAGGCCGCCACACAACAGTAAATGGCCTCGATGCCAGAACCGGCACGCAGGTGCGTCTTCCAAGAGCCCGTCGGCCCAAAGCTCAAGGGGCTCAAGCCTGCATGCCGGTTCTGGCATCAAAGCCTTTGACTGTTGTGTGGCGGCCTTCTCTTCCACCCCTAAACAATCTTTCTCTACTGATGAGGGAAGTCATCCCGAAACCCAAGACATGTCTCGGGCGATATCCTAAACCCGGGACAAGTATCGGGTCTAGAGATTCATCAGTCCTACAAGTACCGACTTGCACCCACCTGGGTGATCCACTGTAGAACTGCAAGTACCAGAGTCCCGAGGAGCGATCCGGAGGAGGGGCTAGCGGTGTGCGCTCCATTTATGATGAAACACAATACGGCTCCCTTGAGCTTTGGGCCGACGGGCTCTTGGAAGACGCACCTGCGTGCCAGTTCTGGCATCGAAGCCTTTGACTGTTGTGTGGCGGCCTTCTCTTCCACCCCTAAATAATCTTTCTCTACTGATGAGGGAAGTCATCCCGAAACCCGAGACATGTCTCGGGCGATATCCTAAACCCGGGACATGTATCGGGTCTAGAGATTCATCAGTCCTACAAGTACCGACTTGCACCCACCTGGGTGATCCACTGAAGAACTGCAAGTACCAGAGTACGGAGGGGCGATCCGGAGGAGGGGCTAGCGGTGTGCGCTCCATTTATGACAAAACACAATACGGCTCCCTTGAGCTTTGGGCCGACGGGCTCTTGGAAGACGCAGCTGCGTGCCGGTTCTGGCATCGAAGCCTTTGACTGTTGTGTGGCGGCCTTCTCTTCCACCCCTAAACAATCTTTCTCTACTGATGAGGGAAGTCATCCCGAAACCCGAGACATGTCTCGGGCGATATCCTAAACCCGGGACATGTATCGGGTCTAGAGATTTATCAGTCCTACAAGTACCGACTTGCACCCACCTGGGTGATCCACTGAAGAACTGCAAGTACCAGAGTCCCGAGGGGCGATCCGGAGGAGGCGCTAGCGGTGTGCGCTCCATTTATGACAAAACACAATACGGCTCCCTTGAACTTTGGGCCGACGGGCTCTTGGAAGACGCACCTGCGTGTCGGTTCTGGCATCGAAGCCTTTGACTGTTGTGTGGCGGCCTTCTCTTCCACCCCTAAACAATCTTTCTCTACTGATGAGGGAAGTCATCCCGAAACCCGAGACATGTCTCGGGCGATATCCTAAACCCGGGACATGTATCGGGTCTAGAGATTCATCAGTCCTACAAGTACCGACTTGCACCCACCTGGGTGATCCACTGTAGAACTGCAAGTACCAGAGTCCCGAGGAGCGATCCGGAGGAGGGGCTAGCGGTGTGCGCTCCATTTATGACGAAACACAATACGGCTCCCTTGAGCTTTGGGCCGACGGGCTCTTGGAAGACGCACCTGCGTGCCAGTTCTGGCATCGAAGCCTTTGACTGTTGTGTGGCGGCCTTCTCTTCCACCCCTAAACAATCTTTCTCTACTGATGAGGGAAGTCATCCCGAAACCCGAGACATGTCTCGGGCGATATCCTAAACCCGGGACATGTATCGGGTCTAGAGATTCATCAGTCCTACAAGTACCGACTTGCACCCACCTGGGTGATCCACTGAAGAACTGCAAGTACCAGAGTCCCGAGGGGCGATCCGGAGGAGGGGCTAGCGGTGTGCGCTCCATTTATGACGAAACACAATACGGCTCCCTTGAGCTTTGGGCCGACGGGCTCTTGGAAGACGCACCTGCGTGCCGGTTCTGGCATCGAAGCCTTTGACTGTTGTGTGGCGGCCTTCTCTTCCACCCCTAAACAATCTTTCTCTACTGATGAGGGAAGTCATCCCGAAACCCGAGACATGTCTCGGGCGATATCCTAAACCCGGGCCATGTATCGGGTCTAGAGATTCATCAGTCCTACAAGTACCGACTTGCACCCACCTGGGTGATCCACTGAAGAACTGCAAGTACCAGAGTCCCGAGGGGCGATCCGGAGGAGGGGCTAGCGGTGTGCGCTTCATTTATGACGATACAGGGGGGGTCGTTCCATGCTTTAGGAGCGATGTAAGAGAATGCTCGTTCTTTGCGGACCCAGCATACTATTGCTCCAAGTCCTTGAGGTCACTTTGTGATGTGGGACTGGTGGGTCCCACTGACCCCCCACCTGTTCGCAAATGCCTATAGTGTAAACTTCTAACATCTGCCAAACCATACATTGACTATGGACAGAGCCCATATTTAATTCAAAGTATTTCTCAAAGGCTGTCCTAAGCTCCTACTTGAACGTAGCATCCAACAATGCCCCAGAGGGAACTAGTAGGTTCTATGTGTCTGGTTGCACATTCCAGGTCAGGAGCAGCAAAGCGCAGCCCTGTCACTGTGTGCTGGCATGAGCTCAGCATGCCTTCTAGCAAGAAGTGTATAACCAATCAATTAATGAAGTATACTCCCATGAATCTCCCCCCAACAAATTGACATCCACAATTGTGTGTCAATTACCTTAACCCAACTGCAGTCTCAACAACAATATAGAAAAAAATTGCAACAATCACAATAGCGGGTAGTAAGCAGAAAAAGTCTTAATTTGGTGCTTAAAGCAAAATGCAACCATTATCTGCTTCCACCCTTCCCTATGATTACACAGTGGCGCCCCAGCAAATTATAGTGCACGGTCCACTGACCCTCCACATCTTTGGAGTCACCATAAATGAGCATCATGAAGACTAACAAAACAAGAGAAGCCAAGCCCTTTAATAATAATAACTGTAATAATGTATTTCTGTGGAGCAACAGTAGTCTCTGATTACTACGGAGATTATTAATAGGACTTGTTCCTAGTGAAGGATCTCTGTTCTGTGATAGCAGTCGTCATGCCAACCCATCATAACATAGCATTGCGTGGGCGGTAGCAGCTAACTTACAAAGGGCACTGATAGTGGACCATCATTGCTGCATCATACTTTTATTAATGGCACTTTGTTGACAGTCTATCTCCAATCCAGTGAAGCCACTGGGGCTTCATCCCATTGAATGCACCAGCCAATCAGAAGCCTTCAAGCCCTGCAGGTGTTGATTACAACATGTTTGCAAGAGTGCAGCATGACCCAGTAAAATGCATCTGAGAGCCTAGATGATATAGTCGCCCTGTGCAGGAACTGCATCTCTCCAACATCCGTCTGCAGGCAGGGAGGATGGACGAGTGAGAAAGACTGGAGCCCTAACTCGCTACTATATCCAAAGTCCAGGTCCAGACTCTCGCTGCAGTGCCCACATGTTGGTCCATGTTCAAATGTATCCCTTGGGCATGCTGCTTGTCCATCTGCACACAGACCACTGTCCAGTGGCACCTGTCGGTGAAAGAGTCCCACTTATAAACTTCAGCAGGCAGATCCCAGGTGAGCCTGCACAGTAATCCAGGCCTGGCCTCCACCAAAGCACCGGATCTCTGCAGATCCGACTGCCATGAGAAGGGCCTAGTTTTAATTTCACATCAAGCCTCATTCTTCACCACTCTACACTCTCCTCTCACTCCCGCAGGCTCTTTTCATCCCTTCTTTCGCCGTAAATCACTGTTTCCTATAGTTTGCTTCTTTCAACATAGCGTTCTGCCTTTGCTCTACATCAATAGTTCTTATTTTTGTGTTAAATATATTTATTTTGAAAACAATGTAATAAAGTACAGTGTTGAAATGATACAATCATCAAAAGGCAATTTTTGCACATCACATTGTGTAATTGCAAACAACCAACTACCTACCCCCACCTTCTCCCCAGACACAACAAACACAGCACCCATTGTTTAGGAGACTCAGCACCCCTATAAAGTCCTTCAGACAGCATGTACCAGCATGTCCTTTCTTCCTCAAGGAAAGTCCTATCTGCTCCTCCCACTACTGTCTGATAACTCCAACAAGTAATACTGCTGCCATTTACCCCATATCTTGTTAAATTTCCTGAGGCAACCCGTACTGGCATGTGTTGTTTTTTCAGCAATCATATACATGTCTATTCCACATTTTCACTCATCCCTGGTAGGGCTGTCTTGCGTCCCCCAGTATCGGGTGGTGTCACTTTTGACTACAATAAGGCTGAGTGAGGCCACAGAGAAGTTGCTGGGCTCGAGGGAGATCTACGTCATTGGCAACCCCCAGGATAAGGACTTTGGGGTCTAATGAGAGTTGGACAGAGAGCACCCTACCAAGTTCCCCTCTGATGTCCACCCAATACTTCCAGATCGAAGGACAATTCCATATTGAATAAAAGAAGGAACCCTCCTCTCCTCAACATCTCAGACATTGCGGTGTCTGCGACATTCGCTTTGCATTTAGACAACGTCTGTCGTAGTACATTTTGTGTAGTGCTTTAAATTGGACTAGGCGGAGGCAGGCTTTTATTGCCACCTCTTTTGGGTCGATCAGAGCTGCCTCCTCGTCTATATGAAGGGTATAACCTTCTGAAAATTCAATAAGATACATTTAAATAAATAAGTGGTAAGAGCAAAGAGGGCCAATAGTAAGGCAAGTTTTGCAAGTTAGGGTTTGGTCAGAATGTGTCTCGCAACTATCAGGCACATGCATCAAGCAATTTAGGAATCGCAAACGGTGCGAATCGCAAAATTCGTCCGTTTGCGATTCCCAAATCACTATTTGGGATGCTTGACAGGTACTAGCACTGCTGCGCACGCGCTGCGCTGGCGCTTTAGCATTTTAAATCGCCCTGGTTTTGTATCTCATTTGATTCTTAATTTTTCACTTTTTCCCTGTTTTTAGCGGGATTTGGCTGGGTTTCGCCCCCCTCCCTCTCACTGCATTTAAAAGGTTGTATCACCGCCGCTTTGGCGGGTCCGGGTCCCGGGGGTGGTCCTGTGTGGGCGCCATCTTGCCTTGGGCTCGTAATTCCATCTACGGGCGCCATCTTGGAGCGTTCTCGCGCGCGCGCTGGGATTGGATCGCCTATTTAAGGCGGATTCACCTTTCATGCAGCCTTGACAGGTACTAGCACTGCTGCGCACGCGCTGCTGCTGGCGCTTTAGCATTTTAAATCGCCCTGGTTTTGTATCTCATTTGATTCTTAATTTTTCACTTTTTCCCTGTTTTTAGCGGGATTTGGCTGGGTTTCACCCCCCTCCCTCTCACTGCATTTAAAAGGTTGTATCACCGCCGCTTTGGCGGGTCCGGGTCCCGGGGTGGTCCTGTGTGGGCGCCATCTTGCCTTGGGCTCGTAATTCCATCGACGGGCGCCATCTTGGAGCGTTCTCGCGCGCGCGCTGGGATTGGATCGCCTATATAAGGCGGATTCACCTTTCATGCAGCCTTGACAGGTACTAGCACTGCTGCGCACGCGCTGCTGCTGGCGCTTTAGCATTTTAAATCGCCCTGGTTTTGTATCTCATTTGATTCTTAATTTCCGCCCTTGCCGATATGGTAAGTTCCTTAGCGCTCGGTTGTGCGAATTTCAACATCATGGGTGACCTTAATATTCATTTTGACAACAGGTCGTCCACAGCCATTAACACCTTGCTAGCGGATCTTGAAGCTCTTCAACTTGTCCAGCTAGTTACTCTTCCCACTCACACTGGAGGTCATATTCTCGATCCCTTTTTTTCCACTCTTGAGAGGGTGAAGGTGTCTGACCCAATGTTGATGGGATGGACGGATCATTTGCTGGTGGAAGTCTTCTGTCCTATTCACGATAAGCCATTTAAACCTGTGGATAGGCTAATTCTTAAAAGACATTGGCACAAGCTTAAACTTGAAGAGTTCTATAGACTACTGGAGCAGAAACCCCTGAGCACTTTTCTGAATGTGGATCATGGTTACCAACTGTTTTGCACATGGATTTCAGATGCTCTTGACTCCCTTATACCCATGCGCTGGTCGAAAGGTCATTCGAAGGTACCCAGCCCGTGGTATAATGATTCCCTCGCCGAGCTTAAAAAAACGTGCCGGAAAGCGGAGAGGGACTGGAAAAGATCTTATGATCCCGTCTTGAAAACCTTGTACCTTGCCAAACTCAAGTTCTATCACAGGGCAATCTGCAGAACACGGGCCGCATTCTATGCTCAGGAATTTCAAGCCAGTACTAACCCCTCTAAATTAATATTCAAGGTCTTGAAAGACCTCATGAATAAAAGAGCTACTTCGGCAGAGATCTGCACTGACTCCCACTGTGAGAATTTGGCAACCTTCTTTTTGGAGAAAGTGCTGAAAATATATTGAGGATTTGACCCGTGTCGGCCGGATCCAGAGTTAGTTGACCCTAATTCCTTGGGGTACAAGATTTTGACCTTCTTACCTGATCTGTCTACTGAGGCTTTTGACAAACTTAGCCTCAGCGTTAAATCAGGCTCTCCCCTGGATCCGCTGAAGCCAGCTCTTATCAGTACGCTCTCCCCGCTGTGTCGAGCTCCAATTCTTACTTTAATCAACATTTCGTTGTCAACTGGAACGGTCCCTTCCTCGTGGAAGCAGGCGGTAGTTACCCCAATCTTGAAAAAGGCAAATTCCGACCCCCTTTTGCCTGAGAACTACCGCCCCATATCTCTTCTGCCTTGGACAGCTAAAGTTACCGAAGCACATGTTAACTCGATCTTGTCTGCTCACCTTGCCCGTAATCAGATACTGGACTCCAGCCAAAATGGCTTCCGGCCAGGACACAGTACTGAGACCGCCTTGCTCTATATTATCGAGCATCTACGCCTGGTGCTTGACTCCGGACGTACGGCAGTGCTCCTGCTATTAGATCTGAGCGCTGCTTTCGATACTGTGTCCCACCATATACTGATCCAACGCCTAGAGGAAGCTGGAGTAGCAGGCACCACTCTTCAGTGGTTTCGATCCTTCCTTTCAGACCGAACCTTTAAAGTGGCAATACCACCCTGCCAATCTACTATCCATCCCTTGGGCCTGGGGGTCCCACAGGGCTCCTCGTTGAGCCCCACCTTGTTCAACCTATATGTGAAACCGCTAGCTGCTGTCGTCAAACAGTGGGGTTTGACGATGACCTCATATGCTGACGATACGCAGCTGGCGGTGACACTGAGTGGAGACCCTGAAGTGGAGGCCCCCAGATTCCGAGCTGGACTTGTGGCAGTAGCGAGTTGGCTTCGTACCAATTGCTTACAGTTGAATGCCACCAAAACTGAAGTTTTGGTCTTGGGGAAACATGCTGAGCTATGGGGAGACCAGTGGTGGCCTCCAGAGCTGGGCATTATTCCTATCCCAGCCTCAGAAGTGAAAAACCTAGGAATTTGGCTGGATCCCGCGCTCACCTTCACAGGCCACACGAAGAAGGTTGCAGCCACCTGTTACGGTATCTTGCGTGGCATAAGGCCGATCCTGAAATATTTCGACCCTCCCACCCGGCAGCTCGTGGTCCAAGCCTCGGTTTTATCCCGGCTGGACTACGGAAGTGCGCTGATGTTAGGGGTAAACCAGGCTGAGGCATCCAGGCTTCAAAGGGTACAAAATGCCGCGGCGCGGGCCATTGTTGGTCTTCCCAGACATTGTTCTGTTTCGGGCACCATCTCGGCCCTACATTGGTTACTGGTCAGACAGAGGATCAAGTTTAAAGCTCTCTGTCTGGCCTTTAAAATCATGAAACTTTCTTCGCCGCCGGCTCTTGCCAACTTGCTTATCCCCTACATCCCTTTGAGATCTTTAAGATCAGAGGCTCTTCATCTGGCAGTCTGCCCCCGTTTCAAACTTAGCAGAATGGGTGGCCGCTCCTACTGTGTGCTTGCTGCGGGGCTGTGGAATTCGCTCCCGGTGCACATCCAAGCTCTGAATGATCTGTTCACCTTCAGGCGCGCTATTAAAACTTTCTTGTTCCCTGTTTCCGAGTAGCCGCCCCCCTTTCTTTTTCCTTTTGTGTGTTATGTTATAGTACCTGTCTAAGCGCCAGGACGCCCCTTTGCTGGGGCAGCTGAGCGCTATAAAAATAATATTAACATAACAATATTAACATAACATCATCCAAAAAGTGAAGAAATCGCAATTTTGCGATTCCTTAAAAGCAATGCATGAAACTGAAATAAATTGCGATTTCACAATTAGAGAGAAAAAATTACCATGAGGTTGGACCTTAGGGCATGTGTGTACACAACAGATGTGCATTGTTTGATTTCAGGGGTGCAACAGGGTGTCCTTTGGACACCCCTGCACCCTTGAAATCGCAATCTCAATTTGCGATTAGCTAATTGCGAATCGCAAATTGAGATTGTCTTCCCATTCATTCCTATGTTCCTTAGTTGCGATTCGCAAAATGCTAATCGCAATTAAGGAATTCTAAGGAATCGCTATTTATTTAGCGATTTCTTAATGCATAGGCATTTGCAATTCGTTAATTGCGATTCCTTAAAAATCGCAATTAAGGAATCGCAAATGCCGAGTTTGATGCATGTACCTGTATGTTTTTCCCCTGAATAAACGAGCATGAATCCAATAAGCAAAGCCCAGGCACGCGCTTCCCTGCTCAGTCGTGGGTTTATTTCATGTTCGCCATAGTGAGCGTTGTGTAAGGCCCGGGCCTCCACATGGCATGACCATTGCAAAACAATATCATTCATGCATTTTAATCCTTTCTTGTGAATCCAAGGTCCATTGCTTTTCACAGATAAACACCCTTCTACTGAAGCATGTTTACTGCTCATTCCATCAGCGAGATAAAAGAATTATATAATAAAACGATGACTGTTTAAGGATCGATATGGCCCTTGCCCCAGCCTGGGAGCCCAAACCTCAAGCGTAATAAAATATTCCTGACATCAGCCTTTTCATTTCAAGGTTTATTTTCCATGCTTGCACCACTCCCTTTGTTCAATAAAAAAACACAGAAATAATGCAGTCGGAGTTTTCGCTGATGAAAAGGATGGGAATATTCCTTCGGTAAAATCAGTTTAGTAGATGACTTATTTTAGAGGCAGTATTCAAGAGGCTACATCAGTTTTTCGCTCTGTTGGTCTGATGTGTGTGTAGGCTCCACCATCCACTATTACAAGTCTGCTAGTACTAAACAAATGGCTATCCTTGCTAAATAGGATGTAGCGAATAGGTTTTCTTTTAGTCACAGGAGAGTTGTGAAATGCACACAAATGTTTACCTAGCGATTTGGTAGCGATAGGGTCTTAACGGTACTGTTTGTGTTGTAATCTACTTTTATTGGTATTTTCCCACCTCCCCCGCACCCCTTTGTTTATCCTCCCATTGAGCTGCCCCTATTCCGTTTAGAATGTTGGACTGAAGCTAGCTATAGAACGTTGACCCTGATGTGGATGAAAAGTCATGAAGCAAAACAGAGGACTATGTTAAGATTAAAGCTTTCTACTCACCTTGCGTGGTACTTGTCCTGGACCTAAACTCACACTGAATTGGATTAATGGTGGTAATCCTGTCTGGATAGATAGAGAAGCTGCCAAAAGTAAAGAAAAAAAAAGTCAAAATGAATATGACGTGGTATGACATTAAATGTGGGGTGATTAACCGAGATTAGAGAGAGGAACAATGGGCCACATGTATGAAAATGTCCATTTGCGATTCTCAAATAGCGATTTTTTTGCTAATCGCTATTTGAGAATTGCAAAACGCTATGTATGTAGGATTTGCAACAAATTTTGTGAATCCTACATATTCCTTAATTGCGAATCACAAATTGAGATTCGCAATAAAGGAATACCGCCCCATTCATTCCTATGGGCCTTAAGGCCCATAGGAATGAATGGGAAGACATTCTCAATTTGTGATTCCCAATTAGAGAATCGCAAATTGCGAATGCAATTTCAAGGGTGCCAGGGCATCAAAAGGACACCCTGTTGCACCTCTGAAATGAGCATGGGTGCAGATGTAGCGCACATACATGCCCTAAGGGCATGTATATGAGCCACATGGCACTTTGAAAAATGCAAAAATGCATTTTTCAAAGAAATTGCAAATTACCACCAACTTCAAGTTTGCGATTCCTTATTTTGCGAGGGGTGTTTTGTGTCATACATTGGACACAGCAAATTTCGGCGTTTGTGATTGCAAAATTGCCTTCATACATATGGCCCAAAGGGTGGCAATTAAAAACCCCTACAATTCTCCTAACACGTTTGCGTCATTCTCCAAACCAGAGAAAATCAAAGGTATCAAATGCAATACTATGGTCCTGGAGAATGGTCGTACTTGGAGTACGGATAAACTAGCTCGTTGCCCAGAAGCCCTAATCCCAAGGAATAGTGTTCCTGATGGTACATCCAAAGCTTCCTCTATAACACAAGAACCTGAGGAACCCAGGAATCGCCGACCTCAAAGTTGGCAAATGGATTACAGAATGGATTAACTGTGATACCTGGTCATTTACCCATTGTATATGTATACTAGCAGCCCGTCCCGACGTTGTCCGGGTATGAATTGCTGCCGGCCAGTAGTATATTGTTTTGTAGGATTTCGTTTAGATAGCATTTCTTATCTGTGACAGGCCTGTGAAACGCTCCGATTCACAGTGCGCGTTCAGTAGTGTGTGAACTCGAGTTTCCCTACTTTATTTTTCCTTGCAATATTATATAGTGCGAACTCAACAACATGGCATGAGCACAATTTACATTGCAGAAGAACACATTCATTTGTGGTAGGCACAGGGAGACAAAGCGATTTGCCTGAAATCACAGGATGTTGAGCTGATGCCGAGATTCGAACGTAGCTCCCCAGCTCTAAAGTTCGCAATTCTAGAACTTGTGGCGGGAGGTGTGTCTAAAAGTGTATGTCGGTGCTGGCCATCAATGAGAGAGACCTGTGCATTTTTCAAATGGTTGGTGAAAAAATTTGATTATGTTGCTGGAGATGTGGGCCGCCGTGCCACCAATGTACTTACCGGGGGAGGGTAAACACCCATTATTCTGCAACTTTCTTTCCGCATACCATCACTCCGCATACTTTCTTTACGAAAGTACCATGACTCCGCAATGCCATTATAATGCATGGCATTACATTTTATATGCTTTTACCACGCATACATTTACAACGAAATTTGTTGTAAATGCATGAATGGTAAAAGCATTTTTTTTAATGTTTGGATAAGGTAAGTATGGGTATAGGGGTATATGTTTTGGGGTACTGTTAGTATATGTTTGGGGTGTTTGGGTATTTTAAGGGTTCAGATCAGCGACGGCTCGTGATGGGAGTTACGGTGGGGCAGGAGGGTGGGGAGGGGGAGGGGCAGGGTGGAGGTTGCTAAAAACCGGCATATGGATAATTGCAGGTAAGTAAACAATTTAATTAATAAAACGAATTTCGTAGTGCGCCTTGCATCGCAAAATGCAATGCAGTGCGAGCTACGAAATTCGTTTTATTAATTAAATTGTTTACTTACCTGCAATTATCCATATGCCGGTTTTTAGCAACCTCCACCCTGCCCCTCCCCCTCCCCACGCTCCTGCCCCACCGTAACTCCCTCCACGAGCCGTCGCTGGTTCAGATATAGTTTTGGGTTATGGGGTACAGGGGTAGTTTTAGGGTTTAGGGATAGGTAAGGGTTTTGGGGTACAGGGGTATTTATAGGGTTTAGGACTAGGTTTGGGTTTTGGGGTATAGGGGTATTTTTAGGGTTCAGGGGTAGGTTTGGGCTTTGGGGTACAGGGGTATTTTAAGGGTTCAGGGGTAGGGTTGGGTTTTGGGGTACAGGGGTATTTTTAGGGTTCAGGGGTAGGTTCGGGTTTTGGGGTACAGGGGTATTTTAAGGGTTCAGGGCTAGTTTTGGGTTTTGGGGCACAGGGGTATTTTAGGGTTCGGGTGTAGGTTTAGGTTTTGGGGTACAGTGGTATTTTTAGGGTTCAGGGCTAGGGTTGGGGTTTGGGGTACAGGGGTATTTTTAGGGTTCAGGGGTAGGTTTGGGTTTTGAGGTACAGGGGTATTTATAGGGTTCAGGGCTATGTTTGGGTTTTGGGGTACAGGGGTATTTTTAGGGTTTAGGGATATGTTTGGGTTTTGCGGTACAGGGTATATTTATAGGGTTAAGATGGGTTAGTGTTTAAGGGTGTTGGGGTATTTTAAGTAGTAAGGGTGGGTTATGATTATGGGGTGCAGGGGTATTTAAAGGGAGCACGGTGGGATTAGCACACGATATGAGACATGGCATGAAGGGCAGAACGTACCACACGCCCCAAGCATTTGTCACGCCCCCAGCACACGCCCACCGCACAACGCAGACACGCCCACAAGGGACTACTTTGCTGGCACAGTTCTTTTACCTTTTAAGTGTACATAGTGGGCGTCTGCATAGCCTATATCCTTCTGCTGTGACTGCCCGTTCCAAAGCTGTATTGGGTGTTGTGATTGGTGCTGTGGTTCCTGAGATTAGCCGCCTCAAAGGTTTGGGCTCTCTCGTTATTATATTAGTATAGATATAGAAGATAGAATCAAACGGTATCCTTTTGTAAGTATCTTAATGTTTCTGATAAATGGAAATGTGTTGTAATCTACTTTTATTGGTACACTCCCTTTCCTCCCTCCCCCCTTGTTTATCCTCCTATTGAGTTGCTCGTATTCCATTTAGAATGTTGGAGTGAAGCTTGCTGGAGAAAGTTGACACTGAAATGGATGAACAGTCAAGCAGAAAAGGACTCTGTTAAGAATAAAGGGGCATATTATCAAGGGGGTTTATCTCTGCTTTTTTGGCTTTAAAAGCCAAGAAAGCGGAGATAAAATTATCTCCCTATTACCTAGCTGTCGCTAACACCAGTTAGCGACAGCTAGTAGGAGATAGCGACCATCTTGGGCCCCACTTTGCATGTCAGTGATATTTATCACTAATGACATGCAAAGTGGGCGTGCCAAGATGTTAGCGACTGGAAACAGTCGCTAACATCACTATCTCCTATTACCAACTTTTGGAGATATTCGCGCTAAGCGCGAATATCTCCAAAAGCTAACACCTGCCTGAGCAGTTCTTAGCCATGTTATCAAATGGGAGGAGTATAACATGGCTAAGAGCATTATCTCGATAATGCATGAATATCGCTGACTTTTCAGCGATATTCATGCATTGCGGCCAATTTTTATCGCATTTGCGATAAACCTTGGTAATACCAAGGTTTATCTGCGATAAAAATCGCTGCAGCTCAGCTGTAATTTTTTGTCTCTAACCAAGCAATAGCGATAACTATCGCTATTGCTTGGTAATATGCCCCACAGTTTTCTACTCACCGCAACTTGCATGGCCCTTTCTTGAGTCTGCATAACTCCCCATATCAGACAAAGATCAATTGCCCAGTACCAAGGCGCTCTTGGGTAGTGCTTTCCAGAGTCCTGCGTCCAAAGCATGACTTGCCAATAGGGTCTCACCAGGAATACGCTATGGGAATATTATGAACCAGCACTGGCGTTGCCAATAGGTCTCGCAGTAGGAAAGTTGGAGCTATTACAATTGCAAATAACAATGCCTTTTATTTTTGTTTTCATTTTAAAAACATAAAGGGCTTTGTCATTTACAAAACCAATAGCTCCAACTTTCCTACTGCGAGACCTATTGTGCACTGCACAGTGTGGGTGAAAGTGGCACTGCGTGTGTGTGAGTGGCTTTGAGTGAGTGGCGTTGCGTGGGTGAGTGGCGTTGCGTGGGTGAGTGGCGTTGCGTGTGTGAGTGGCGTTGCGTGTGTGAGTGGCGTTGCGTGTGTGAGTGGCGTTGCATGTGTGAGTGGCGTTGCGTGTGTGAGTGGCGTTGCGTGTGTGAGTGGCGTTGCATGTGTGAGTGGCGTTGCGTGGGTGAGTGGCATTGCGTGGGTGAGTGGCGTTGCGTGGGTGAGTGGCGTTGCGTGTGTGTGAGTGGTGTTGCGTGTGTGAGTGGCGTTGCGTGTGTGTGAGTGGCGTTGCGTGTGTGTGAGTGGCGTTGCGTGTGTGTGAGTGGCGTTGCATGTGTGAGTGGCGTTGCGTGTGTGAGTGGCGTTGCATGTGTGAGTGGCGTTGCATGTGTGAGTGGCGTTGCATGTGTGAGCGGCGTTGCGTGTGTGAGCGGCGTTGTGTGTGTGAGCGGCGTTGCGTGTGTGAGCGGCGTTGCTTGGGTGAGCGGCATGGCGTGGGTGAGCGGCGTGGCGTGGGTGAGCGGCGTGGCATGGGTGAGTGGCGTGGCATGTGTGAGTGGCGTTGCATGTGTGAGTGGCGTTGCATGTGTGAGTGGCGTTGCGTGTGTGAGTGGCGTTGCGTGGATGAGTGGCTTTGCGTGGATGAGTGGCATTGCGTGGATGAGTGGCGTTGCGTGGATGAGTGGCGTTGCGTGGATGAGTGGCGTTGCGTGGATGAGTGGGGTTGCGTGGATGAGTGGGGTTGCGTGGATGAGTGGCGTTGCATGGGTGAGTTGTGTTGCGTGTGTGAGTGAGTGGCGTTGCTTGGGTGAGTGTGGCATTGCGTGGGTGATAGTGGGCTTGCGTGGGTGTGAGTGGCGTTGCGTGTCTGAAAGTGGTGCTGTGTGTGTGAAAGTGGCACTGCGTGGGTGTGAGTGGCTTTGCGTGAGTGAGTGAGTGGCGTTGCGTGGGTGAGTGTGGTGTTCCGTGGATGATAGTGGGCTTGCGTGGGTGTGAGTGGCGTTGCGTGTCTGTAAGTGTTGCTGTGTGGGTAAAAGTGGCACAGAGCCTTTGATGTGGCCTGGCGCAGGAGAAATGCTGCTGCTGCTAATTAAATATAACTAGGGTTGAAGGCATGCGGTGGAGCTGATGGCCTATTTGTGGGGCGCACGTGCTTTCTGTGGATTCTGACAGTCTGGAGTGCTGACTCTGCCGACTCGGTGTTTCCCATTGTCTTTTTTTCCGCCTGCTGGCGCAGAAAGAAGCCAAAAAAGTAATAACATTTCACTTTGAATTACTGTCCCAGTCGAGATAAGCCCCGCTGCAGAGGATGTTTCCTGTAAGCCTTCCTCGCTTTTGTTGGCACGTTGTTGCCTGCCTGTACGTCGTTACGATCCACGGTACGCCTTACGTAACCCAACTATTCGAAGCCCTGACGTCACAGCAATGGCGAACCAACCCAGTGTGTTTACTGAGGGGACGCCACCAAGGCTCGTAAAGAAAAACACGTGACGGATCTCTGCTTCTTAAAAGAATAGGCTCTGCCACACCTTCAGCTGAAGGCCATTTTTAGCGATGGACATGATAGAAATAAGAAGATAATACCATGCTCTGAGAAACAAGGGAACTCCGAGACAGTTGAAATTGGAAAAAGTAGTTTTAAAGTAAAAAGAAACAAGTCAGGCCTGGGAGCGGAAGGACATATCGGCAACAACTGTTCACAAACGAACCACACGCAGGACGTGTAGGTTAACAACAACCACATCACGAAAGCGAGGCCCTGCATCTGAGAAGGGCTGTCCGTACACAGTCAGGTCAGAGACAGGCTTCGGGAGTGTATTTTACAAGGCTTGTGATAAGTGGACGAGAAAGGCTGGTCACCATCAGAAACCATGCAAAGGTGTTTGCGGGGAGAGAGAGGGGAGGTGCTGGTGTGGGAGGGGGGAGGTGCTGGTGTGGGAGGAGTGCTGCTAGGGCAAGGCTGTGTTTCGGGGAGAGAGAGGGGAGGTGCTGGTGTGGGAGGGGGGAGGTGCTGGTGTGGGAGGAGTGCTGCTAGGGCAAGGCTGTGTTTGCGGGGAGAGAGAGGGGAGATGCTGGTGTGGGAGGGGGGAGTTGCTGGTGTGGGAGGAGTGCTGCTAGGGGAGGAGAAGCCTGATGCCGGATGGGGGCGGGAGAGCCTGGGAATGCGAGAGGCTGGGCTTGCATGCGATGCGCGTGCTGAACAGATGTCCGTGAGGTGTGGGAGGAGTGCCTGATGCCGGATCGGGGCGGGAGAGCCTGGGAATGCGAGAGGCTGGGCTTGCATGCGATGCGCGTGCATGTACACGTGAACTGCAAGAAAACCGCGGGGCTGAAAGCCCTTGGTTTGACTTGTGTTTTGCCGACATGAATTCACGCTCCGTTCGATGCGCTTGCGCGCATCGATAGGTCGCGAGACCTAAAAATGGGGTGTATATTTAAGTATAGTAGCCGAAAATATCAGCAGTTGGCTGTAGATCAGGTAAGAAAGTAGGATGTTGTTTTAGGAGCCTTCTGGATTGTCAAATATTTCGTCCTTGGATGGTGGAGACTGTTGCAGAGTCTTGGTCCTGCTGCAGAAAAAGCTGCATTCTGGCTGCCTTCGAGGTTTTAGTGGTAGATCTTGGGGCTTGTATTATTTGGACATGTAAACTCAGCTCAGGCAGTATTTTTGGTAATTTCACATTACTCTTTGACGCGGAATTACTGATAACGCAATTAATCGTGTTTGTGTAAATAAGAGTGATTTGTGATAAAACAATCCTACCGCGAGAGCACATTTAGTGACCATTGCACTCACTATTTCTGTTCCGCTGCATTTAGCACTATTAATTAATGGAAAATGCATCCTCACATCCATTTTGGACACATAGGTGCATTTTGCACTAAGATAATAGCACTAGACACAGGGAGTAAGTTGGGGGAGGGGATTCTACCCCAACAGGACATTTAGCCGTATTTCTTAGTGCAAAATGTCTTCTGGCACCCAATTTGGATCTTAGAGGGGCATTTTGCAATAAGAAAATAGCACTAAATTTCGGGGGTAAGTTGGGTGAAAATCCTACCCTAAGAGTACATTTAGTGAGTGCTAACTGATGCTCTCGTTTTCTATTCTTGTACTATTGCATTTAGAGCCATTTCTTAGCACCAACTGTATTTTCAGACCCATTTTAGATGCAAGGAGGCATTTTTGCACTAAAAATAGCACTAAACGCAGAATTATTCTTCTCACATAATTAAGCGAAATCTCGAGAATTTCACAAGAACTTCCACATGGTTACGCTACACTGATTTACACAAGTTACTCCCATCCCTAATTTCAACCTCTGGGAGAGTGGGAGATCTTGTGTGCAGTGTAGATTTTTTTTGTAGCTTACAGGCCTCTATGAGCAAGATAAACCAATTAGAAGTGGGCTCTGTATACTACCTGAAATCAACATATGGACTGGATGCCAAGAGTTGCACGATTGAAGTGATGGGACTTTCTGGTTGGGGTGGGCAGCTGTTTAGTGCTCCTTTCGGGCAAGAACAGATGGGGGATGGTTGTCAATGTATCATTGTCATATTCAAGGAAAGATTGCACTCCCATTAGCTCCGTATAAAGATGAAGGACAGTGGCTAGACATTATGGATCCGTGAGAGATATCATAGTGACTGAAATGGTTCTGATCTGTAGTAACCCATCTGGACATGGCTGGTCACTATTCTCAGTTGTGCTTTAAAACATTGAGCTGTGCTGATGAAAGGCCCTTTGAAAGAGTTTCTAGTTTGATGGCCAATTTCTAAAAATGTAGAGTAGGTGAGCAGAACAGGGTACAGGACTTACCTGTGTTGTAATTCTTTAGAGCATCATCAGTCACTCAGAAGATTGCTGTCTGTCAGAAGTTAACCAGAGGCATAGCATGCACCTCTGATTCACCAACACCACTTCTCAGCTCACTAATTATCAAAATTTGTGAAGCCAGGAGGAGGAGTGGCCAGCCAGCAATGAAAATGCCCGCTTCGTGAAGCGGCTCAATTAGCCGACCCATGGGCGTCTGCAGAAATGTTTCCAGGGGTGGCGCCGACTACTAAACTCCTACAAAAGCCGAACCTCTTAGGAAGTCATTTATCTTCAGCCAGACCAAAAACTGGGAGCAAAACACACATTGTATTGTGCGGTGGGAAACACGAACCTCTGGCTAAGCATCACACTCATTGCCTTATTCTGCCCTTTATTGAGGATGTTTAATCCGAGAATGAAAGCGTTACTTTTGGGTTTCACTTATCCCAATATAAACTGAGAATAATTAAATAATCTCAAAGGGCACGATTAAAATATTTGTTTATTTAGAGATATGTAAACCTCTTTAAAAATGTTTAACAGGGGGCGTGGTCTCGCTGCAGATGAGCTGAGACGCACGCCGCAGGAGCTCCGGCTGAGCCTACCTTACAAAGCGTTCATAAGCGGAGCTGGGGGCGGATAACTGACATTTCTGGGGGCGCCCAGGCGACCGATGGTGGAGAGCATTACCGGACGAGCTGGTGGAGTCGTAGCTATCCTTGGGAAGGAGAAATCACTGTACTAGACTGGCCTCCCCTGCTGACTGCGGCGGCCGCCATTTTGCAGCGTCTAGGTCCGGCAATTGTCGCAGAGTGGGCGAGTGCTGCCTAGGACGATTGTGGACCCTACCGGTGCTGTGTGGCCCAGACGGGGTGACGGAGCAAGCCTGTGGTGACGGGCCCCCCAGGGATACGGAGAGCGGCCTGCAATCCAGAGGCTGCGCCGGCCGACCACCATCTTGTCGGCGGGTGTGGCCCTAGAGGTGACGGAGCTGGCCTGCAGCACACCGTGTGGGGAAACAACATGGTGGTGTTTGGAATCACCGGGGGACAGGCTCTGCATGGCGGCAGCGGTTTACAGACCTCGGCGGCAATAAACTCAGCGCGGCCCCCCTCCCCTGGCGCGCTTTGAATTTAGCACACAAAGGCCTTCTGTAAGAGATGGGGAGAGCAGGACGGCTGCTGCTGCCTAAGCTGAGCGCCCTGCATGTGTGCCTGATGTCCTAGCCCACTCAGCCTGATAGCTGCCTGAAAGAATGACCTGGCAGAGGCCGCTTTGCAGTAACCTCCACAGGAGCTCCAGCGTTATCCTGGTACGGGCCCATCTTGACCTAGCCCCGTGTCTGTGTGCCCTGCCTGGCTACTCCTGCTTTGCAACCTGCTGCGTCCTGGGGAAGGTGGTGGCCGAATAAGCAGATGGGCGGTCGATGGTGGGGCCCTGTGGCGGTGAGAGGTGCAACCAAGAGGCCGGTACCGACCAGAAGCGATGGACAGCGATCTACGTTGGTGCTGACCCTCCCCCAATACGCTTGTGGCACGCAGGGGCCTTGTGGCGGGAGGGGAGGAAGTTTGCGCTGGCTGCCCTAGAGAAGAAAGCTGCTGCCCGGTCGGTGCGTCCTGCCTCTGAGCTCATTAGCTTCCATTAGGCCACCCAGAGTACGCCAGGGGGGCCCACTGGAGGGCTCACCAGTCGCAACACTCCACTGGTGCCCCTGAGCTGCCCAGAGGAGGGCCCACCCCTGAGTGACCGAGTGAAAAGCAGTCAGACACTGGAGGCGTGCAATATTCTGGACTGCCCACCACGTTGGCACATGGGTGTTGGTCCGCACCGGTGAGGGCTACTGCTGGGGAGTGGGGAGCTCCGGCTGCGGCAGTCCGGCTGTGTCCCATCCTCATTGCACCCTGCTCTTGCTTGCAAAGACGAAGGGATTAATGACCGCTACTACTGTGCTGACTCTCCACCCTGCCTCTGCGCTCATAGACCTTCCCCGGGCTGCCCAGTGATCGCCCTGAGGTGGGGCCACCTGAAGCCTTTCCAAACATGCCAGTCTAGACGGTGTCCTTTGTCCCTGAAAAGATCACATCTCGCGCCGATACAGCGGGAAAGGTGCGCCACTGCCCAGCAGACGCCAGGAGAAGAGACCTGTTGTTCCTTCTACACTGCCCCTAATAGCCGCGGCCACTGCGCTGCCAATACAAGATACCACGCCGCTTCCCCAATGGGCTGACCTTTGTTGTGCCACACACCTCACGGAACTGCCCCTCTACGCCCACCTATGGATCTTTTTTAGTGCAAGGAGGCCCATTTGATGCCCCACTGACCAACCGGCCCACCGGCCTACACGGACTATATTTGGTACTGTTCCAGCGGAACAGCCCCTTACTGTTCACCCAGACTGAGCGCCTACAAAACCGGCACCTTACTGCTCACCAAGCCTGACACTCTGTAGGGCACATACGGCGCAACCATGACATGCACCAACAGAGGTAAAGACGTTCCAGCGCTGACTACTAAAGATACCACTGTGGTGGCAATGTGGGGCAAGGCAGGTGCGTCCGTTGCAGCTGAAGTGGCCAAGTTGACCGAAGGGGACTCACCTCCGGTTACGCAGGCGTTCATGGCCACCTTCATGTCCGAATTGAAAACCGAGATCGGCTCCCTGCGCACTGAAGTACATTCCTGTGTTAGGGAACTCAGGAAGGAGATTAGGGATTTGGGCGAGCTAAAGGATGGGCTGGAGAAGACGGTGGACACCCGCACGGAAGATCAAGAACAACTGTGGCAGCCTCTGGCCGCCCTGGAGGACCAACACGTAGAGTTGCAGCTGAAGCAGGAGGATTTGGAGAACCTGAGTCGCCGGAATAACCTCCACATCCGGGGGTTCTTCTTGGGGCGGAAGGGAAGGACATCATGACCTATGTGGCACAACTCCTCCACGAGTTCTGGGGGGATGACGACGCATCCCCGCTGGCTTTGGACCGGGCCCACCGGGTTTCCGGGCCCGCAGGCCGGTCAGGTCTCCTCCCGGACATCTTAACCAGGGTCCACTTTTTTACAGAAAAGGAGGCTATTCTTAGGGTGACGAGAACCAAGCAGTACCTCACATATGATAGAAACAAGATTCAGATATTCCAGGACCTAGCGCCTAATACTTTGAGACGCCGCCGCGACTTCAAGCCTGTGACAGACAAGCTGCGGAGCCTGGGCATCTCGTAATACTGGGGCCACCCGTTTGCTCTTATTTTTCTGTGGGAGTCTAAATGTCGAGTACTACGACCCTACCAAGAGGCAGCTCAACTACTCCGACTTCCCGCCTCACGATCTTTCAGCCCCACCCGACCTCTGCCTTCTACACGAGTGCCCGCCAAGCCGTCCTGGGCCACTGTACGCCGGCGTAGACGCTCACCACCCTTGGATGAACAACCATCCTTGCAGGCTAAGCAGGTTATTATTGAACACATCTGGTCCCTGGAAGGGGACAAGTCGGAGACAGGCCTGGAATCCTCAGTCTCTTGATGAACAGCACATGTGCCCATAACCAGCTCTGAAACCTTTATGAAGGACCCTAGCCTTACTTGATGGATTTCAACTTTTACCACTGAGTTTTAAGCGCCCCCAACTTCGCTCAATCAGGGTGGCAGAGGCCGAAGCCTCCCACTTGGATGAACTCGAATACAGCAGAAGACCTATCCCCCATCTGGTCCTGGGAGAGTGACGTCTCTGGGTACACCCAAACACTAGGGTGCAGGATGACCCACGACTGATACGGAACGATGTGGCCCGGTTGGCCGATATTGGTTGTTCTCTTTTTTCTCTTCTTTCCTACTATTTATCTGACTCTTCCTCCCTCCCTTTCCCTGTTTTTTGGGTATGGCAGGCGGGAGATTGTACGGTTACAGTGGACCCTGATCCATGGGAAGGACTCGCCTCTATTCCCCCCTCCTTCATTTTGACATGTCCTTTGGGGTGGCGCGATGGCCCAACCTGTGATCTGATGTGTTAATGGCTCTTCCTGACCCTTTAAAGGTACTATCCCTTAATGTTAAGGGTCCTAACTCACCTAACAAGAGACAGCAAGTGTGGCGCTACATACTACAACATAACCCAGACATCATTTCCCTCCAAGAAACCCACCTGTTAAAGGTGGACACCCCTCGCATGGTGCACCCTAAATATCCCCTCCAATTCTGGGCCACAACAGACACCAAAACAGCTGGAGTGATGATCCTATGCAGACAAGATATCAGGCAGGGGACCCCAAAAATCTTCCGTAGTTCAGATGGATGTTTTGTCAGGGCGGGGGTGGAGATCGGAAAACGCCTATGCACACTGTGTAAGGTTTATACACCGAACCAGATGCAGGACTCCTATCTCCGAGCGCTATTACGGGAACAAGGGCCAATGGGCGACCCCTTCTTGATTCTGGGGGAGAGATTTTACCTGGTGTGGGATCCTTCGCTGGATCGTAGTAAAGCCTCCTCGAACGGGTCGGGTGCCATGTCCTCTGCACTCCGGAAGCAGATAATGGACCTTGGCTTGACAGATTCCTGGCGATACCACTTTCCTGAGGTGTGGTACTACTCGTACGACTCGCATGTCTACAGCTCGTACTCACGTATTGATTATTTATTTGTGTCACACGCCCTTGTAAAGGAGACGCTGTTAGCATCTCTGTCCGACATCTCGATATCCGACCATGCTCACTTTGAGCTCTTCCTGCAAGATCTAGCCACTTGCCCCACCCACTCGCCGCGGTGGCGCCTGCCACCACATATTCTGAGGGACCCGGCAAATGGCGGAGGAACTGATGGCGATGCTGAAAGACCTCCCCCTTGGGAAGACACCGGGGCCGGATGGTTTACCGGTAGCCTTTTACCGTATGTTTATAGCGCAACTCCATCCTTACCTACTACGCCTATATAATTCCTTCTCGGACACGGAGGGACCGTCGCCCTCCATGGGTATGGCAGAAATAGCCCTTATCCCCAAACCAGGAAAGGACCCCAAGCTGTGTGCATCTTACCGTCCCATAGTATTACTAAACACGAATCTCAAAATCTACACAAAAATGCTAGCTAAACGCCTGGACCCCCACATACCTGGCCTTGTGGATCCAGACCAAGTTGGCTTCATCCGCAACAGACAAGGGGCAGACAATGTGCGTAGAATTGCACACTTGGTGGGGAAAGCACACCACTGGAAGATACTGGCATGTCTTCTGTCGCTTGACACGGAAAAGGCTTTTGACCGAGTGGACTGGAGTTTTCTTCGCGCGGTGTTGCACAAGATTGGCCTGGGATGAAACATGATTTCTATGATTATGGCCCCCTATATCTCCCCGCAAGCGATGGTTCGAGTAAACGGGCAGCTTACAGATCCCTTTTTCATACATAGGGGTACGCGGCAGGGCTGCCCTCTGTCACCTCTGGTATTTGCCCTGGCGGAGATGATAAGGCAGAATGCAGACATCCACGGCCTTACCTTTGGAGGTTGGCTGAACAAAGTATCGCTATTCGCAGACGACCTCATCCTCACGCTATCGCGTCCACATACATCTCTCCCGGCGCTCCATACTCTACTGCAAACCTTTGAAAGGGCATCGGGCCTCAAAATTAATCATGACAAATCTTGGGCTTTAAATCTCACGGTTCCGAAAGAGGAAATGCCAGTCTTGAAACCACTTGCTCCTTATCAATGGACTACGGACTATATTAGATATCTAGGACTCCAACTGACCCCTTCCCTGGACACATGGTCTCAGGTATTGGCGAGAATGCAAGAAAACCGTCCTGGAAGACCTACGGAGGTAGAAGTCCCTTACTATCTCTTGGCTCGGTAGGCTTAATGCCGTCAAATTGTCGATACTCCCTAAAATCTTATGCCTATGCCATTGTCAACCCACCCCTATACCTCAGCAACAGATACAGGGCCTCCAAAAAGATATCACTAACTTTATATGGAGTAGACGCTGACTACGGTTCTCCCACAAGATCCTCATGTTTCCAAGAGATAGAGGGGGGATAGCGTGCCCTGACCTTTTGGAATACTACTGGGCCTCACACCTTCGTATTGTATCAGAATGGACAACCACTGAAAGCGAAAAGGTGTGGTTCCATATGGATAGGATGGTAATGGGGCGTACTATCTGGTACCTTATGTGGCTCCTTCGCACAGCACGCTTCCGTAGTGCATATATTGCGGTGCCTACTAAAACGGTCCTAGATATATGGGACAAGGTAGCCGAGCATAAAGGGCTGACGACCTTACCTTCTCTTCACACTCCCATAGCGGGCAACCCACTATTCCCCCCGGCCCACCATTCGCAAGCATCCGCCAAATGGTCACAGCGGGTTGCAGAATAATTGGGGACCTATTCGAGGGGGGGACTCTAAAAACCTTTGCCCAGTGCAGGGAAGAATTTTGTCTCCCACTAGAAGCGGGCTTATAGTATGCGCAGTTGCGGCACTGGGTATCTTCACCAGAGATGCATCAGGCTGCTATTCGGCCATACACCCCCTTCAAGCGGCTGGTTCGCTCCTTCGACGAATCGAAAGGCCTTATATCTCGGACATACCAGATTCTACAACACCCACCTGTGCTGACTACGCACCCATATCAATGTCAATGGCAGCTGACGCCCAACACGGAAATTACGCCCGTACAATAGAACCACCTATGGCGAGACATTCCTAGGGTCTATGGTAGGATCCCACAGAGGGACAACGCATACAAAATTATGACACAATGGTACTTCACGCCCGCTCGGCTACACAAAATGTTCCCAGCCACGTCTCCCTTGTGCTGGAGGTGTTCGAATGCATCTGGTGACTTCATTCACATTTGGTGGGCCTGTCTGCTCCTGACCCTGCTCTGGAAAGAAGTCCTTAGTCATATTAAGGAGGTGCTGGGCTTCCCCCTGCCTGAATCTACGGCCACAATCCTCCTGGGCCTTAAACCTGACAACTTAAAAGCGCTCACTTGCAGCCACTGGACAATAGCACTTCACATGCTTGGGGCATCTAAGCAACTCATAGCGCTATATTGGAAAAAGGCAGAGGCACCCGATTGCTGCTTGGTTTGTGCGCCTGTGGCATGTAATAACTATGGAACTTTTCACAGCACGATTGCAAGCATGTGATACCCGCTTCAACACTGTCTGGCGCCCCTTAGTCGAATATCTCTGTAAAATAGAACTTGCGCGATATTTACCCTCCCAGCTAAGAGCGCTGCGACTCTTTGAGAATGCCATACTCCTGTCAGTCCCCGATAGGCTTATTGCATAATTAGATCGAGCATGCCCGCTTGCCCTCTTAGCAAACACTAATGTCCCCAGCGCTGCCCATGCCAGGCACTGCCACACGCCACTTTCGGACTGTCCACCCGCTCACCCATGTAGCTGTTTACCTCTCCTTTATCTCTTTTTCTTTTTCCTTCAACTCTTTTCTATCCATCTACTGCTATCCACTTTATGTGGGCTTTAAGCCCAGGTTCATAATGTTATTGGTTCTAAATGGGTCCTGAACTAACCCATAGCATGCTACTGTAGATATATATGCGAGCTCACGCGGCCTGCCCAACAAGGGTTGTAGGCGACATGCTGTGTTATAATTAATTTACTACTGCACTTATATACATTGGAAAGCACTTCCAAGCAATGCGGCTGGCCCTAAATGGGCTGTGGAGAAGTGTGGCTCACTGGTTAGAGGAGGCATACCCTGAAGCAGAGGTCAGACCAGGGTTCAATTCCCGACGCGGCAGGGTCTTGAGCCCAATTGTCCACGGACTCGATAATTCTCGCTTCGGTGCCCACTCTAAGCACGGGTTCACACTATGCAGCTCTGGGCATTAAGCTTGCTTAATCTCCACAACGGCCCCCTACCCCCCGCGGCAGGATGCCTGGCTTTCACCTTGGGGATGCCTAGTACGGGTTATCTCACAGGGAAAAGCCAGGACGGGTTCCCAATGCAAGTGCCGAGATGCTCTAGGGTAAGTCGAGCGCTATATAAGAACATACATACTGCTGTGCATGTATGGACCCCGCTATACTTTTGATTTAGAAAATAAAACAGAATTCAAACAAAAATGTTTAACAAACACAGATTGTGTTTACGACTCCACTCGCCCATATGATGTCAATTTTCAAAATCAGAAGGGTTTTCCAATTAGTAGGTTTGTGGGGTGTAGATGTTCATGTAGAATTGTTCTATTCTTTTGCACCTCACAGGACTTATTTCCCACCTTTGTGCAGATAAACATCAAGTTCATTGACCCTTTGTTCAGCCCAAAAGCCCGGGTCTAAACTATTCCTTGACCATTACTTGAGCTGTATTTATTTGACTGACAGGGCTTTTTACGGGGTGTTTGTCTTATGTGAAGTACAGAAGAGTGACTCTGTAAGGATTTATTTTGTTATTTATTTTTCGTATTTTGCACCTATATTTTTCTCTCAGTCCCGAGGCTGCACTTTGTAACAGAAAAATTTAATAAAAAGAGGACATTTCCAGCTTTCATGTTTGGATCCATTTCACAGGGGAAGGAATGAGGGAAAATAGATGAATCAGAAGGTAAGAGATGTTTACTTAAGCACAGTTTTCAGCAAGTGAAGAACTGCAAGAGATACAGAAAGGGAGGGAAAAGGAGGAAGAAAGAGAGAGGGGGCAGCTGTTAGCGGCAGAACAAGAAAAGTGAACACTTCGACCACTAATCTTACCTTAATACATCTGCTGGCACCTAAGGACTCCCACGCACAACAGAACACAGAAGCAGGCTGCAGGGTCGGCCAACCAGCCCTTTCCTTGACGTTCTTGACTCCGCCTCTCGAGCTCCAGACCACAGCACTCGGAGTCTACTGCGCGCCCGCATCAAAAGAGGCAAATGCAGGGATTCAAAAGTGAAGAAAACAAGCATTGGAAATGCAATAGGTCTCACATTAGGAAAGTTTGAGCTTTTGGTCTTACAAATAATTTTTTTTTTATTTGTGTTGTTTTTTTAAATAGCTAAAATAATAGCTTTGTCATTTACAATGCCAATAGTTATAACTTTCGCAAATGTGACACCTATAGAATTTGAAATGCAACATGTTTTGCATTTACGTGACTTAGATATATTGATATTAGAAATAACAATGGCTTTTAATTTTTTGAAATAATTAATACTTAAATATTTTATTTAATTTGTAATGTCAATAGGTCTCGCATTAGGAAAGTTTGAGCTATTATTATTGTAAATTACAATTTTTTTTTATTTATGTGTTGGTTTTGAGAATAGCGAAATGAATAGCTTTGTCATTTATAATGCCAATAGTTTTAACTTTCGCAAATGTGACATCTTTAGCATTTGTAATGCAATATGTGTTGTATTTACATGACTTAGATGTATTGATATTACAAAGAACAATGGCTTTTATTTTTTAAAATAATGAATACTTAAATAAAAGTTATTGTAATTTATAATGGCACTAGCTTAAATTTTTGTAAATAACTTTTGGGAAGATTATGTTCATTGTATTTTATTGTGACGAAAATCCAAGAACAGAAGTGAAATCTTAACATTTTTTTGGTGACATTTGAAATGATCTGTTATAGAAATGAGAATTCAAGACTGGAATAAAAGAAAAAATAAACTTACAATTCTGAAAAAAAAATTACATAGTTGTAGCCAATGAAAGCCCGATCCGATGGTGGGTATCGATGCATTGTGATTACAGGGTGCTGTGCATACTTTGAAAAAGCCGCTGCAGTGGACCCTGGGGCGGAATGAAAAGGTTTATAGCTTAAATACTTTCCCCCTTTCACCGCCGCCGCCTTCTCTCTTGAGGGCATTAAAGAGAGAAGCGAATGCATTAAAAAACTAAAAAAAGTTGCACCAGCTCAAACGCTTGCTAGCACAGCAGAGTGTATTAAATTCGGTTCACACTGATGTGATTTGCGAGTTGCATTTTCCTAGGTGTGGCCTGGGCAAAACCCTCTGCATAACATTGGAGCGAGCTGTAGGGAGAGACGGATGAGAGTGCGAGAGAGAGGAGAGAAGCAGAGAGTTCTAGGGAGAGAGTGCATGAAAGAGAGGGAGAGACAGGAGAGAGTGCGAGAGAAAGAGAGAGAGAGCTCTAGGGAGAGACGGAAGAGAGTGTGAGAGAGAGAGGGAGCTCTACAGAGACGGGGGAGAAAGAGAGAGTTTAAGCGAGAGACGGGAGAGAATGCGAGATAGAGAGGGAGAGAAAGAGAGATAAGGAGAGACGGGAGAGAGTGCGAGAGAGAGGGAGAGGGAGAGAGAGCTTTAGGGAGAGAGTGGGGGAGAAAGAGAGAGTTCTAGCGAGAGCGCGAGAGAGACAGTGGGGATGCCGCGGAGTAATCCGACGGTTGCCGAGGCGCGGGCGGCGAGGCGCGGGCGGCGGTGGCTGGTAGTGATATGAGTGAGATATAATTACCTGATCGGCTCTGGCTGAGCCGGTGTCTGCACATTTGTTTCCCTGCTTCTATTTTCAAGGTCAGACAAGTTCCTAATAATGTAATGTGTGGATGTTTTTATTAGTAGCAGTCATAGTATTTTTAGAGTTTGAAGGGTTGACGTGCTCCGTTTTTTTCCTGCCAGTTAGTCAGAGCGCTGTAAACACTGTGGGAATAGCTGGGGCTACAACAGGCAAGGGCTGGGGTAAGGACGCAGGGGAGAGGGGGTATTGGGTGGGGGTTGGGGGAAGCTGGGGAGCTGGGGACTGGAAGAGGCCGTGGGCTAAGAGGGTATAGAATACAAGGGTCTGTGAAACTATAAAACAAGTTAAATAAGGAGACAGGCCGTGAAACTGAAAGCACAGCTGGCCGTGAAAGCCTTTGATCCGGCATGAAACTGAAAGCACGGCCGGCCGGTCGTGAAAGCCTTTGATCCGGCAGGCAGTGATGAGGGTGTGAAGCAGCAGGGGCTGCGGGAGGGAGGCTGGTCTGCCTTTGATGTGTAATGCAAGGCAGGCAGCTGGTGGCATGTGCACGCGCTTTTAATGTCAATGCACTTGCGCATTGATCTTGAATTTCACGGGCACTGCAAGGAATCGCCATGGAATCGCAAGTTGGTTAAAGTCTGTTTAAGCCCCCATAGTCTTGCAAGCTCAATGCGCATGCGCATTGACAGGCGAGACCTAAATAATGATGACAGGCCTGCCCCTTGTGAGATCATTGGTCCATTCTCTCGGGGGGCAGGCCACATACAAGAAACAGGGCAGTCATAAGTCGTTCGTTCTCTGAATGATTGACGTCCGCTCAGGGTGGCTGTTGAGACCCACCCCATGGCCAGGAGCAGTCCAATGTCGTTGCAGGCTCTAGAGGGATTCGAAGCACGATTTATGTAATTACGTACTGCTGATTGGCCGCTCAGCTCAATATGACTGGGTCTCTGATTGTATTAATCCTGAGTCCTCCACTTATTAGAGGGAGACTGAAATATTATTTCATTAAAACCCATTCATTCCTATCTGACTGCACTTCCTGCTGTTGTACCATGATCAAGAGCGCACAGCATGATTAACCTAGCACCGCCTCTGCACAATGGCCCCTGCACAGCCCGGCAGTAGCCCGTACTAGACACTCTGGTTATGGCCCGTGGTGCAGAAGAGAAGCATTCTTTTTTGTAACATCGCTCGTACTCCAGCAGCCCAGTGAGTCACTTGGATGCTGGAGGGCCAGCATTACAAAAAGAATGGCACCTGCACCACGGCACTAAGACCTGCACCATCGATCGTGGGGGGGGGGCAAGTGCCCCCGCCCCTCCCTGCTGACCTCACCGTAACGTCTCTCCACTCACTAATCCATCCCCTCGAAGCAATCTAAGGCTGTCGGACTAATTGTGCCTCCGAGGGGAACCAGAAGAACCCAGGGGTCCCAAGGCAGGAGATGATGTGAGCTCCAGGGCATCGGAGGCCTACTTGGCCAGGAAAGGTGCTGGTAGACAGCCAAGACAACATGCTGTGGGCAGTGAGTGATGTTTTGTTTCACCCGCCCGTCCCTGCGATACACCAGCCTTTCCTGGGGACCCGGTGAGCCGAGTGGTCCTGGAAAGAGGCGGGACGCGAGTCGCAGGACTCCGGTAGTCTCCCCAGTGGAGAGTGGTGCTGCCCCTCGGAGAACTTAGAGGCTGGAAAAGAGAGTGGCCGGCGGCGAGCTGCGCTTCACTCTCTCTTCCCCTGCCCCCTAGTGACATACACACCTGAGCGGGCACCGGGGAGGAAGAGAGAGGTCACGAGAAATAGATAGCTGCCGGTCGTTAGGAAAATCAGCACCAAGCACCTGAGCTCAACGACTAGATTAAAGAGGTACACTCGAGAAGAGAGGCAATAGGGGAAACACACCAAGTACAATCCTAAAGTGGAAACAACCATATAAAAACCGATCTACTTGTTTACTTTACAGATCAGTAAGCTAACTCTTTTGGTCCCCGGAAACTCTGCACTGGATGCCCGAGCACAGGTCACACCACAGCCCAGCCACTGAGAGCGACATTGTGAGGGAGTTTAAACTCAAGAGGATAAGGGTAAAACTGACAGTCTGTGTGGAACAAGCATTCACTTCACAGGCAGCTGGCGGTGAGTACTCCTCTTCACTTACAAATCTCCCTCTCCCTCTCCACCACTCTATTAAACTGAACCATTGTTCATAGAATATTGCACCAAAGATAAAATCAACCACAATGGTGGGTGGCAAAGGCCATAAAGATGCCCACCAGACAAAGCTGGATCAATTTGTTTTTTACAGAGGAGGGGGGACCAGGTAACAAAATAAGGGACCAATTGCCAGCCACGTGGCCCACTCCAGCAGAAGGAGAACCCCTAACATTTGAAGACATAATAGCGGTGATTCAAGGTATAAAAACTTTGCTTGAGATGAGGATGGACACGGTCAGAACAGAAGTGTCACTACCGAGAGCAGACCTCTGCAACGTAAATTCTAGAGTGAAGTAAATAGAATATATTACTACATCCCTGGATCAAGCTACCCAGACCCTACAGGAACAAGTCTGGGAGTTGCGAGAAGCTAATCCCACAAAGGAGGCTTGCCTGGAAGATAATGAAGGAAGAGCGAGGCGTATTAATATCCGCATACTAGGGATCCCGGAACAAGTGGAGGGACCCTCAACACATCTACCTAGTGGACAAGGAATTGCAGCCCGAGAGCTCTCCAAATATTTCTCAGTGGAAGGGGCCCATGGAATCCTGTGCGGATGCCCATGCCCGGAAGCAGCTCCAAGACCTATCATAGCCAGGATCTAAACTTTAGGGACAGAGAGGTAATCCTTCAGACGGCCAGGAGTGCACCCCCCGGTGCTCATTAAGAACGCATTCATCACCTTCTCCCCAGACTTGCTGAAGGTGCAGAGACTGCAGCATAGTTTCGTCGCAAGCAATAAAACAGTCAAAACTCAGCGTGGATAATAGAGGTGCATATCAGGAGAAGCGACAAGACACTTGCCTCGGAACACACAACAAGAAGAGAGAAGACTATCCCCCAAACCAGATCCATAAGTGAGCTTCATGCATTGTTTCAACCAACTGACAGAATGAGAGAGAAGCAATATAGACAGTGGGAGGAGGATCTATTGTGTAGATGTTAACAAGTATGGTAAGATGCTAGAGACTTGGGTTCTGGAGAGTAGAACGATGAAGGGTCAAATATAGAACTGAATTAAGGTAAATGACGGGTTTGGAATATTACCTCTTGGGACTAAAACAGTCTGGGGATCTGGACATACCGGACAGTACCAATGTGTGGGGAGGTTGGGGTGAAATGCTGAAGGGTGGTTCACGTTCCCTCTACTGTAATGATGTTAGGGAGGGACAATAGGCACTCTGCAGAGTTTGAGGGTTGGCAGTTTTGAGCTCCCCGTGCAGGGAGGCAGGGTGGGTGGTGCTTTAGTTTGGGGGGAAGGTATTGGGGGTGGGAGTGGGGAGAAATGACTGTTTTGTTGCGCAGCATGGTGGCTGAGAAATACACAAACTTGAGTTACATAATGCACATATCACGGTGTGGTTGGAGGCAAGCTTGCTATCATGTAATTATTGGCAGTAGCACAAACAGAAATGGCAGTTCAGACGAAACCAGAGATTTGTCTCCTTTCCTGTAACATTAATGGGTTGGGCGACAAAATAAAAAAAGGAGTTGTGCTACAATTTATTAAACAATACTCACCCAAAGTGGTACTCCTCCAAGAAACAAATCGAATGGACAACACCTGTAAGGCCCTGGATAAATGGGGATATAAAATGGTGGCACACACAGGATTTACAACAAGCTCTAGAGGGGTAGGCATACAATTAAAGAGGCAACTACCATTGACGATACAGACCTCCTGGTGCGACCCTCTTGGCCAATATGTTGCCCTCTCAGGGATGTGGGAAGGGAATACGATAAATATACTTTTGCTTATGTTCCTCCAACCCTACATTAATCCATGCTTCCGGACCTTGATAGGCTCTTGTTAGAATTCCCACCTGGTGAACTCATCATGGGTGGGGCTTTCAACATGATAATATGTGACTCGCTTGACCCTTCTCTTGCACGGACAACTACACCCTCCACCACGCACCTAGCAGACTATTGTATGGCAATGGGGCTAATAGACATATGGCATGTCAAAAATCTCACAACTCAAAAATTCACATTTCATTTAAGAGCACACAGAAGCCTCTCATGGATTGATATGTGTGAGAGGCTGGCCTGGTATATGATGTACACTTATGTAAGTGGACACCCTGGACACCCTGCACCAGTCCAGACAACCCTTCTGGTGATTAAGGAGGTCTTAGACAACCTTAGAAAGCTCTCTCCAAGAGGTAGCTGTGGAGAGCAGCCTTCAGGCTTAGTCCAGAAGGAGTGTAAAGCAGCTTGTTTTACTTCAATGCAATCTTGAAGGTATAGATTAATTGAAAAACAAACCAAACAAGGTATTTATAAAAATATGTATTTATTATATAATACTCCCTAACACATACAGATATCTCCTACCCAGAGATATGCACAATGAACACAATACTTTGCATAGAAATCACATAAATAGCACAGAATACACAGTGGACCCGAGGGGGGCGGAGGGGGGCAACCCATATACTAAGCAAGTGGTATAAGAACCACAACTCGAGTCAATGTCCAGTGGATGTCAAAGTACCGGGGACCCAAAGAACCACCCAAGGTGAGTGACTAGGAAGCCCGCGGAGATCGTGTGCAGTGTGGGAACACAACCGTGTTCTCCGTACAAATCAACGTGTAAGTTGCAGTTGCAATTTTAAAGAAAAAGGACCCTTCCCAGTGGAACCTGAAGAAACCCTGTGGAAAACAGAAGGTTTGAGAGCCAGCCCACCCATGGATACCCTAGTATCCATGTTACCTACACCAGGGAATCCGGGTGAATAGGTGTGAACTTGTGTTGGAAACTGGTGTCCAACCCAATGGAGGACATCAGGAAAGTGCCAGTGCTGGAGAAGGAGAAAGTGCCCAGTGGAATCAGAAGGTGGATTCAAGTTGAGAGGTACCTGCAAGCAGAGGGGACAGAGTGACCCAGAGACCTGGAAGACGAATGCCCACCGATGTTGGTTGTTGCAGGAGAGTTGACTGTGACCTTGACTCTGCAGCTGTGAGGACCAGGCGATGCTGTGAGGACCAGGGGATGCTGTGGAAGACCAGGCGATGCTGTGGAAGACCAGGAGCCATGAATGAGCTGTCCCATGATGGATGTCAAGAGTTGAGGGGTCGGTGTCTGTCGGGAGCACCAACAAGCCTTGGCAACTGCAAACAATGTGGAAGTCGAAGAAGGTGCAATGACTGGACTAGCAAGGTCCAGGGGACTCACCATAAGCAGGGGAGTCAGCAAAGACCCCTTGCAATCAGGGTAGCCCAAAAGAAACAAAGGTGACCCTCAACAGGACCCACAGGTCAGAGGCACTGAATTCACATGAGGACCTCGAGCAGCTAATACTTGGCTAGGATGCAACCAATGCCTCACAGCCCTCAACAATAACAGTTACTACTTGATCATCCCATTGCGAGATACAAGAAACCAACCTTGACTAATAGTGGCCCCTTTTCCTGATGAAGGCACCTTCTGTGCCGAAACACGAATCAAATTGCACACTTAGAACTAAAGACTCTTCACAGTAGCAACAATCTAGCACAGAACATAGTAATTGAATAACAACAGTGTTAAGTTCCCTAGTTTCTCAAGGAACTCCAGAACTCATTGTCTATCATGGAAGAGATGGTTTATACCACTATTTAGAGCTATGATTATTTACCATTTTTAAAAATGATTAGGTAGCATATTATTACTCTAGATTCTCGTTTTGATATCGCTGAGATAGTAGGTTTAAGTATTCGGTATTTATTTTCCTTTTAACCTTTGTGAAATTTTCTAGATCTTTCACCAAGTATTTCAGATCAGTTATGCCAGATTTTAAAAAGATCTGTGATATTGTTGACTTTATTTTGTGAGACTTAAAAAAACTGGACAAGAGTAAATGAATTGATGCACTGAAGGCTTTCCATGTTTCAATATCTGTACATTTCTTCATGGTAGTCAAAATGGAAGGAAATTGTTTCTCATGACGCTGTTAACTGTAAAAAAATAATAATCTAGGGACAGCATGCTTTTATGGCTTAGTCATACTTATAGAAGGCGAAGAAAAAGACTGTTAGACCTAGCCCAAGTCTACAAAACATGTGGTAAATATCATTACATTTCTTGTTTATGAACTTTAAATCTGCATCATTCTGAAGGAACTATCGCTTCGCCCTTTAACTGTTTAGGTCTCCGCCTGCGAAGACTGCGCACATGCTCAGTCTCCCTGGCGAGACTTAATGGGATAGAGAGAACATCACTAGAGAGGTTAAGCCCGCCCCTCTTTTCCATTGACTGGCCTTCTAAACGGTGGCCAGCCATTGGAGAAGAGTTCCTAGTGACGTTCTTCTTTCTATCTAAGCCCCGTCCTTTTTAGACTGGGGGGCGTGTTTTCCTGCTGAAGTAAAAGCTTTCTTATCTTCTTTAAGGGTCCAGATGGCCCCCTGAAGACGATAAGGAACCTTTTACCACAGCAGGAAGTATGGGCGCCCAGTCTGAAAAGGACAGGGCTATAGGAGAAAAGTCGACGTCATGCTAAGGTCTTGTTCCGAGAGAAATACACCACATTTGTTTATTAGTGTTGCATAAAATCACTCTAAACAAAAGAAAACACGGGCCCTGAAAACGCTTTCCTGGAGCCGACACGGCTCTCGCTGCCCGCGAAGGGCTTCCCTCCCCCTCTTTACTATTTTTTGGGAGAATTTCAAAAAAGCGAAGAAGCGGATTTTGATTAGGAAAACACTGGCCTGTGGATGTTTACAAGCACAGCGTGCGCGGCAGAGGCTCCGACAACAGGTGGGGGAGAGCGCTCCCCTCCACCGCAAAGGACAGCTCCCTGCAGGGGAGGCGGGTACATGCAGGGGCCGCTCGTGTTTACCTGCCGGGATTGAACCATCCCCCGGCCCTGTGCTGCCTCCATTCGAGCAAAAAACAAAGTCGACGCAGCAATGCCCGAAGGGCTGCTCTAGTTGGAACCCCCCGGTCAAACTCAGCGGGCGAGGCAAGCATTCTCAGGACGCAGCAGATAGCTGGGCTCCCTGTGACTAAAACATGCAGCCATCCGGCCCTGGACTCTTTCAACGGGTCTGCTTGAAGAAAGTGTTTTGAAAGGGGATTGCCGCATTCCTTCTGTACCCCCGTGTTCGTAATTTTCTCCCTTTTTGGTTTGTGATGTCCCATGCTTTCTCCAGAAGGGACCTTTTAGCGCACTCTGCGGGTTTTATTCCACATTCGTGCGATTCTCCCGCACTGCTTGCCTGCCTGTCGTTTTTTTTGGGAAAGCGCCGCAGGTCACTTCGGAGTACTTATTTAATTGGTTTGGATGTAAATGTAAATTGATACTTGTATAGCGCACTACTCACCCGCAAGGGTCTCAAGGCGCTTGTACGAATACCGCTGTGGAACCCATCCTGGCTTTCCCTGTGAGGCGTCCACTCCTGGGCACCCCCAAGATGGAGGCCAGGCATCCTTAGCGTTGTGGGGGCCGTTGTGGAGATTAACTGCCTGATTCATCAACGGGCCGTTTTGCGAGCCCCTAATAGCGAATCATAGCGATTCGCTATTAAGGACTCGCAAAACGGTAATCATGTAGGAATCGCATAATAAAATGCGATTCCTACTGATTCCTTATTTGCGATTAGCAAATTGCTAATCGCAAATAAGGAATAACTCGCCATTCATTCCTATGTGCCAAAAGGCCCATAGGAATGAATGGGGAGTATTCCTTATTTGCGATTAGCAATTTGCTAATCGCAAATAAGATTGCGATTTGAAGGGTGCCAGGGGTGTCCACAGGACACCCTGTAGCACCCCTCAAATGAAATTTCACACAGGTGTTGCACACACACATGTCCAAAGGACATGTGTGTGTGTAACATGCAACTCAGAAAAATGCATTTAGATGCATTTTTCTGAGTTTTCGCAATTTACCGCGAGGTCTGACCTCGCGGTAAATTGCGGCAAGAAATTGCGAATTCGCAAATTTAAATTGGATGTTGAATTGCATTTAAGGAATCTCTAATAGAGATTCCTTAAATGTAATTCCTCGCACATTTGCGACATCGCAATTAGCGATTTTTGCATTTGGGATGCTGAATCCCAAATGCAAAAATCGCTCTCGCAAAGGGCCGGATTCTCAGAATCCGGCCCTTTGCGAGCGCAAAAAAGCTTGATGAATCAGGCGGTAAGCAAGCTATTGCCCAGAGTTGCAGAGTGGGACTCCATGATTAGAATAGGCACGAGGCGAGAATTATCAGATCCGTGGAATTTTGAGCCCAAGACCCGCCGAGGCGGGGAATTGAACCCTGGTCCCGGGCTAGACCTCTGCATCAGGGTCTGCCGCTCTAATCATTGAGCCACACTTCTCCGCATGCTGTTCTTGGGCAGTGCGTTTCAAACAACACGAAAGCGCCCCAGAACTGCTTCACCTTGGCACATCTGTTACCAGGTGTGCCCTGCAGCCGCCCTAGCCTCTATTTCTCCCCCTCGCCGGTCCGTGTTTGCACGGCCCCCTTCCTCCGATCTCCATGACACTCCGGTCTACAGGCTCAGCCCTGGCTTGGCGAAGTGACAAAAAAGGGTTCATCTCCTCTGTTTATTTCTGCACATGCAATTTTGGTTACCTATTTTTTTGCACTCTAACACTGAACTTCCAGCGCGTTTTTTTATGTTGGAAGGGCTGGCTAGAATTGTCACCGGAAGATGAAAAACAGTGTTCCTATTGTCGTAATTGGCATGGCCGCGTTAGCGATTAGCTGAAACTACACGTTGTCCTCCTTAGCTTGGCTATATATGAAAACGCCATTTTGAATGTTGCGGCAGCCATCTTAGACCATAAGCGGCCTCGTGGCCGGCGTGCCCTTTAGTCCATTGTCCGTTTCACTGACCACTTCAGTCTGCCCGGCAACAGGCTATTTTTAGTACTGGTCAAGTGTGCACATGCGCAGTCCCAACTGACCAGTGAGCCTTTAGGAATGTGCGCCAAACTGACCAGCGGAGTTGTACCCCCTCCAATGAGCTGGCTGTATTCCAAAACATGACCATATATGTCCCTAAAATGTGTTCTAACTTGTGCCGCCTATCTTTTATTGCCCCAAAACTGTATATAAATCGGGGTCACACCGGTGTTCGGTGTGATACCTCTTGCATTACCGAAGGGTGCTGTTTGAGTGTACCACCACCCCATGGGGTCTTAATAAACTTGTTCTTTGCCTTTTACAGTTTCCGTGCCAACAGTTCTTGAGTGTAAGTGGGTTATCTTTGGAGCATGTAGGCGTTGGGAACCCTGATTACTTCAAATTGGCGACCACGAAGGGACTCATCGGCGACTCGGATGCCCGAAGGAGAGGTCGTGACGAAGGCTTGGAAACTCGCCATGGACGTGCGCTGCCACTGAGTGACCCGAGTCTTGGCTCCCACGGTGTTTCTTCCTTTCCTTCCGATCTGACCTTCCAGGTGGCGCCGGTCTCCGACTGAGTTTTCGAGTGTCTGTGTCGCTGGGAAAGTGCCGTTTGGCTGATTTGATTACAAGACCTTGGCAGTTGGAATCTGGACATTTGAGAATTTGGGTAAGATTTGTGTTCGGTAAGGTAGTCTTCGGACGCTTACTGAAGTTCTATGATTTGTGTTCGGTAAGGTAGTCTTCGGACGCTTACTGAAGTTCTATGATTTGTGATTGGTAAGGTAGTCCTCGGACGCTTGCCGAAGTCCTACGATCTACGTTTTGATTTGAGTTAGCTAACATTGTGACTTTGTGATCTTTGAACATATATGTGTAGTGCACTTCACATAGGCAGGCATGTAGAGATGTTTCTCTAACTTTGTTTTTTTCCTCTGAGCGGCACATTTGTGTGAAGTACTGTAAGTGCCATTTTGTGTGGTGTCACGCTTTCGTGATACTTTTTGAACATGCCTGTTTTCAGCACACTCCGAGGGATGTGCTGTTTTGGAACTGGTACCACAATTAGGCTAGCGGAAGCACAGCCGGCTCCCCCAGAAGGAACACCAAATCGTGAGATGTACATAAAATTCGGCCTTCCCCCTATTATGTACAGCAAATTATGGCATAAGTATACAAAGGCTGATCCTGAATTGCAATGGCCACTACATGGGTCGTTCGATTTACGAAAAGTACAGTTTGTGGAGCAATGTTTGTTTCAACGCAGGTCTAGACAAAACATGTTTGATTGTGTGCGAATGTGGGAGAAAGCGGTGCGTGAGCGTATGAAGCGTGAAGTTGCCTTGGCGGACAAAGAGCAGCGCAAGGCTGCTCGGGATAAGGCTTTACAGCTTGAGGAGAAGGAGGCTCAGGAGAAGAAAGAGAGGGAGGAACGGGAACGTAAATTGCAAACGACTGGTCAATTTCCTATTCGCCGACCGCTTTATCCTGTCCTTAATAATGAAATTGATGATTTTTCATTGCTAGATCGGTCACCGCCTCCGTACGTTTCGCCGACGGCACCAGCTGCAGATTCGGAGGACGATGGACAGGATAAGTCGGAACAGAAGGGTGTATCTGCTCTCAGGTTTACTGCGGAGAGGTCCGCACATTTACGCAGTTGGGCTCGTAAAGTGAATAAGAAATGTGTTTCTCAGGATGAGTTGCTTGCGGAGAAGAGGGCGTGGTCGGATCTTGAATTAATGTATTTTCTGTCTAGTTTGGCGGATGAAGTTGTTGCCGCGTATCGTGAACTTTCAGACACGTTAGAACCTAAATCGTTGTTAGTGTATCGTGAGAATTTGGTTAAAGGTGTATTTGATCTTGCAGATGTTGACGACCTATTCAAGCAACTGATCCGGCTGCGAGACGAGACAACCAGATTGCGGGAGGAGCGGAAAAGGAGGCAAAAGGAGTCCGAATCGGAGAATAATGGGCAGATTAAGGAGTGTTCTCTCCGGGGTTCAGATAAGAGTTTTGCATTGCATGTTATGCCTATGCGTGAAGCCGCGCCCTTGTATGTTCCACCTAAAGGGGAAGGTACAGATGATGATAAATTGTCAAAGGATGCGAAATGGTATTTTGTATATAACTGGGTATACACGCCTTGGAATAGAGCAGATGTTATGGCATTGAAAAATTCTTTACCTGATCTTCGGAAAAATCCGGCGGCATTTTATGAAGGGGTGGAAGGGGCTATTTCGTCTTGTGTGATGACTCTTGTTGATATAGATTTGTTCTTTGGGCTAATTCTACCACCTGATATGTGTAGACAAATTCGTAAAAATAATGATGAAACAGTATTGGGGGGCACATGGAAAGAAATAAATGCTGCCGATTTAGATAGGGAACCGGCATGTAAGCCTTGTCAGTTAATTCTAGATCTTCCGGCAGCTATCTTGATTAAATTAAAGACGCTTGTTCCCTCTAAAAAGATCGATTGGACTATGCTAACTTCGTGCAAACAGAAACTCGATGAAACGGTTTCAGATTTCTTTACACGTTTCGAGGAGGCATTCCATGATTACAGTGGTCAATCTTTAACAGACGATACGGGTCGGCATCTGTTTGTAGATAAGTATGTGGCTAATCTCCTACCGGAGATTGCAAAACGATTGAAGTCGAGTGAAAGTTCCTGGGCCACGGCGACCCCTGCGTCCTTGTTAACTATGGCTCAGTATTATGAGCGGCAGGAATTGGAGGCTAAAGAAAGTGTTGAGAAAAAGGCGAAGGAATTGAAAACGAAGGTGATGTTGGCGCAGGTTCGGGGAACACAGGGTAGAGGGAATGATAGAGGTAGACGAGGTGGAGGGAATACGTCATATGGTCGTACGGATATAGCGGAGGATCAGTGTGCTTATTGTAAGGAGTTTGGGCATTGGGCTGATGATTGCCCGGTACTTCGTGAGCAGCGTAGTCAGCGTGGTCGAGGAGGTGGTAGGTCGAGAGGAGGTTATACGGGAGCGAGAGGTGGTGGAAGTGATCGTGGAAGAGTTGAGGAGAGGGGCCGTGGCCAGGATGAGCGAAACGCGTTTGATAGACGAAATCAATATCAGATTTCGGAGGGTGAGAATGTGGAGCACCAGGATTATGTGCATGCATAGGACTGCGTAGGATGGGGTAAGGAATCAGTTGAAGTGCCGGTAGATCAGCAGGGTCCATATGTAACAGCGGGTATTCTGGGTTCTACTGATCAATTTCTAGTCGACACAGGAGCTACACGTAGCGCTTTGTCGAAAAACTTGGTTCCGAGGGCTCCCCTGTCTGGCGAAATGATTACATGTGTAGGGTTCGATGGCACACCCTCCCCTAGCCCATTGTCAAAGCCCCTTGCACTATGTCTTGACAAATATTTCAGTTTTGGTCAATTTTTGTTATCACCCCATACGCCAGATAATATCCTGGGTATGGATTTGCTTAAATATTTTCGAGCAACGATACGGTGCGCTCCTGAGGGAGTGCGGGTTATCCTGAATGACAATTATCCTGACCCCGACAGGTTTTATGCTATTTTAGATATTCCAGCTTTGGCCTCTCTACCGCATACGTTATGGGCGACCTCAGATACGGATGTGGGAGAGATGCGTATTCCACCAATACACATTACTGTTCAGGAGGGGGCCCCTCTACCACGAGTGCCACAGTATAAGATTTCTAGAGAAGGTGAAATTGCATTGACACATATTGTTCAGGATTTAATTTCTGCAGGGGTTGTGGAGGAGGTCCCTTATAATGTTTGCAACAGTCCTATTCTTCCGATCCTTAAGAGAGATACTGACGACAAAGTCTATCGCTTTATTATTGACTTGCGAGAGATCAACAAAATTGTCATTCCCCAATACCCGGTGGTGTCTGATATTACGACCTTGCTTACGTTGGTCCCACCCACGGCCACCACGTTTAGCGTAATTGATTTAAAGAATGCGTTCTTTTCCATCCCTGTTCATCCTGATAGCAGATACCTGTTTGGCTTTACGCTAAATAATAAATCGTATAGATTTTGTCGTGTTCCCCAAGGTTATACTGAAAGTCCTAGCATCTACAGCCAGGCTTTGAAAAGGCAGCTAGATTCCTTTAAATTGCAGTCTGGCGTTGCTCTCATCCAGTACGTGGATGACCTTCTGCTTGCTGCTGACTCTTATGCACAATGTGAAGAAAGTACACTTGCGTTGCTTTCCTTTTTGGCACAGAACAATCATAAGGTTTCGAAGAAAAAGCTTCAATACTGTAGACCTCAGGTGACCTACCTCGGCCATCTGTTGTCTAAGGAGGGGCGTGCATTAACATCTGATCGAATTCAAGCGATTTTAGACACACCAGTCCCCCGCACGCAGAGAGACGTACGTGCCTTCATAGGGTTGACGTCCTTTTGTAGACAGTGGATCATGGGTTTTTCACATATCATAAAACCCTTGCTAGCGTTATTGTCCAAAGCTACACCAATGCCCTTAGAATGGACAGATGAATGTCAGAAGGCTTTTGAACAGTTGAGGCAGGCCCTTTGTTCCGCACCCGTGTTAGGCACACCAGACTACACGAAACTTTTCACATTGTACGTGCACGAGAATGATGGGTGCGCGTTGTCAGTGTTAGTGCAACTACACGGGGATAAGCAGAGACCATGTGCATACTTCTCTGCCATTCTTGATCCTGTAGCACAAGGGTTGCCTGGGTGTTTTCGAGCGGTAGCAGCAACGGCAGTAGCCATACGACAGAGTGAGGGAATAGTGTTATCGCACAAACTGCTGGTGTTAGTTCCTCACGCAGTAGATGCTCTGCTAAACCAAACAAAGACTCAATACCTCACGAGTGCACGGCTAACAGGATATGAGCTGACACTTTTGGCGCCACATATTACACTGAAAAGATGCGCTACTTTGAACCCTGCCACTTTATTGCCCTATCCGGCCGAGGAGGGTCAGGAAGAAAAACATCACGATTGTGTTTTCCTGACCGAGGAACAGACAAAGGGTCGTGTCGACTTACAGGATGTGCCACTTCCAGATGTGGATGGGGAACTGTGGGTTGATGGATCGTGTTTAAGGCTGCCAGATGGTACGACTTCCGCAGCCTATGCGATCACGACACTTAAGACAGTGGTAGAAACAGCTAGGATACCACAGAAATCGGCTCAGGCAGCAGAGCTGATAGCCTTAACAAGAGCCTGCAAGTTGAGTGTTGGCCTATGTGTGAACATATACACAGACAGCCGATACGCCTTCGGAGTAGCACATGACTTCGGGCTACTCTGGAGAGAGCGTGGGTTTTTGACATCTCACGGAGAACACATTATGCACGGAGAGCTAGTGCGTGATCTCCTAAACGCGTTGCTTGGCCCAAAGAAAGTAGCGATAGTAAAATGCAGTGCTCACAAAAAGATCACGGATAAAGTGGGCCAAGGAAATGCCTTTGCAGACAGCATAGCAAGACAAACGGCTATGTCCCGAACTAGCTCCCCCATGTATGTAGTACAATTGCAGGCTGAGCGATGGAGTGATGCTAGAGCAGAAATATTGGATATTCAAAAATCAGCTACTGAATCTGAACTTGCGGCATGGGCAGCAGATGGGGTACTAGATGACGAGGGTTGTTGGAGAAGCAAAGACATGGAGAAATGGAAATTGCCTGCGGCTTACTTGCAGACGATGGTCCAGATGACACATGGACTGGCGCATGTCGGGGCTCTTGCAATCACTCAGCTGTTAACACGAGTTTGGGAACATCCTGAGATTGCTAATACTGCGAAGAGAGTAGTGCAGACCTGCCTGGTTTGTTTACAACACAATCCTGGAAAGGGGACCCATACTCCGAAAGGAGGGTTCATTCCACCTTCTGCACCATTTGAGGTACTCCAAATGGATTACATCCAACTCGAGCGCTGCAACAACCTGAAGTATGTCCTAGTGGTGGTATGTGCTTTTAGCAAATGGGTTGAGGCCTTCCCCACGAAAGACAATACGGCTTTGACAACAGCTAAGGTGTTGCTTAAGGAATTCTTTCCTCGCTTTGGAGTTTGCAAATTTCTGTGGAGCGATAATGGGCCTCATTTTGTTGGAAAGATTGTGGAGTATGTACTGAAGGGGTTAGGGATTCAGCAGAAGTTCCATGCTGTATTCCACCCTCAGTCGGCAGGTCTGGTTGAGCGGTACAATGCTACGTTGAAACTTAAGCTGGCCAAAATTGTGGCGTCTACATCGTTGAAGTGGCCAGATGCTTTGCCGCTAGCACTGCTCTCTCTTAGATCAGTACCCCATTCCCGAACTGGCCTTACACCCTACGAGGTGGTGTTTGGGCGCCCCATGAACATCTGGGGGGTGCCTAAGCCGCGATTAATACATGATGTGCCTTGTGTTATGATGAACGACTATTTGGCACGATTAACAAATGATTTGCTTTCTATTCATCAACAGGTTCGAGAAGCGCTCCCTGACAACTCTACTGGAGAGGGCCATGATCTCCGCCCTGGTGACCACGTGATGATCCGGTCGTTTGAGAGAGCGAGCAGTCTGGAGCCCAGGTGGAAGGGCCCCGAACAGGTCCTCCTTGCTACCCGAACCGCTGTACGAGTGACCAACAGGAAGCGGTGGGTGCATTCGACACACTGCCGCCGTGTCTCTCCGGATCTGGTGACTCCTGCTGTGCTGACCGACTACAAAGAGATCTTGGAGAAAGAAAAGAGCCCAGCTGTGACGTCGGCCGAAGTTGAGGGAGCCTTCCTGGACCACGCTGCTGCCGGACGAGAGCGCTACAACCTGCGTCCTCGATAAGAAGATTTTTTGGGTTTCTTTTAATGACTGGTTGGTTACCGCTCCAGGTTTGTGAAACGGAAACCGGGAATTCCAAGGGGGGGGATCAGTTCTGCCAGTGTAGCGACACCCGTCTTGGCCCGGAGAAGAAAACAACGGCTACCTCGGAGTTCAGCACCGCATTTTTCTTTTTTTTTTTAGGTATACACGCACGTGTATCTGAGACTCTGTGAACAATCTGTGTTATTTGAGACTTTGCACGAACATTCCTGAACTATGGCATCAACGGCATCACGAGATAAACAAATATTGGGTGCCTTTCTCTTTGTTCTGACTATTGTGGTAATAGCTGTGATAGCCTGGGTAGTTGAACTTGTGGTGCCTGTACGTGAACATTTGCTGCCAACTACCCCGGCTACATCAGAACATTTTCACTTTACATTACCCTATCACGAAGAACGACATCGGCAAACCTATCTGAATAACAGTTTTATTCAGATTCTTCATCACACACATAATATGACCAATACCTCAAATTGCTGGGTGTGTGGGATGTTGCCAGGGCACCAGAAGAGGGGGGGCACCCGACTCATTCCACTCCCGTTTTCGCACAATGGATCATGCAACGCCTGGTACACCCTCCTCTTTACTTTGAGATGGCCAACCAAAGGGGGGGTGCTTTTCCGTTTGAATAAAGTATGCACCCATGACAAGGATGGGTTTCCACGGGCTGAGGGTACTCGATTTGAATGGGAGGAGTACAGGCCCGACAACGTGTCTGCCCCGCGTGTGTACAGCAATCAAATAAATATTAATGTATCCAGTGCACATGTCATTAATGTCATTGCTACTAAAGCCGATTTGTGTATTAGGAATAAGGGTTCGATTGCAGTGGGAAAAAGCGAATGTAACACTACTCTTACTTTTGATAGCCCGAATGGCATCTCATTTGTAGCATCACGAAACACGTACTTCATTTGTGGGACGAAGGGTTACCATCAGCTTCCATTGGGATGGTTGGGCACATGCTATGTATCGTTTGTGCTACCTCCTGTATTCATTGCCCCACCAATGTATCACAATGATTATACCTTGTATCATGATTTTGTTCTGAACAGGGTTAAGCGGACTGTTGTTCTGGATGACATAGACCAGACCGACACTGCCTTGCAACAGTATGTGGACTTTAATTTGGGACTATTTTCCTTCGTGGGGGCTGCATTGAACAGTCGGAAGATAAGACGACTGACACGTGTTGTCGAGGCTGTAGCGAATGACACTGCCATTGCCCTGGGAAACATCACTGAGGAACTACAGATTTCTAGAATTGTTACGCTCCAAAATAGGATGGTGCTGGATGTAGTTTTGGCTGACCGTGGGGGGGCATGCAGAATTATCGGAAGCAGCTGTTGTGTATACGTACCGGACAATTCTCCATCTGTTTATGATGCCATATCTAAGCTCCACAAGATCGCAGCTGAGATACATCCGGACAATGGAACTTGGACACTTTCAGGATGGTTCTGGTCCATGCTTACTACCTGGGGCTGGAAACTGTTGACGATTCTATGTATAATCGTGGGAGCAATGTTTTTTATATGCCTATGTATTCAATGTGGCCCGGCCTTATGTTCTATGTGCCTATCAGCTTGCATACCATCAAGACGAGCTCTTGCTCATGACAAAATGATGCTTCATAAAGAAGTAACCCAAATAATGTTAATAGACATCGAGGACGAACATCCTGATTATGTTCACTATGAGGTAGATTCAGCTAAACGCTAAAAGGGTCGTCTGTCGTAATTGGCATGGCCGCGTTAGCGATTAGCTGAAACTACACGTTGTCCTCCTTAGCTTGGCTATATATGAAAACGCCATTTTGAATGTTGCGGCAGCCATCTTAGACCATAAGCGGCCTCGTGGCCGGCGTGCCCTTTAGTCCATTGTCCGTTTCACTGACCACTTCAGTCTGCCCGGCAACAGGCTATTTTTAGTACTGGTCAAGCGTGCACATGCGCAGTCCCAACTGACCAGTGAGCCTTTAGGAATGTGCGCCAAACTGACCAGCGGAGTTGTACCCCCTCCAATGAGCTGGCTGTATTCCAAAACATGACCATATATGTCCCTAAAATGTGTTCTAACTTGTGCCGCCTATCTTTTATTGCCCCAAAACTGTATATAAATCGGGGTCACACCGGGGTTCGGTGTGATACCTCTTGCATTACTGAAGGGTGCTGTTTGAGTGTACCACCACCCCATGGGGTCTTAATAAACTTGTTCTTTGCCTTTTACAGTTTCCGTGCCAACAGTTCTTGAGTGTAAGTGGGTTATCTTTGGAGCATGTAGGCCTTGGGAACCCTGATTACTTCACTATTATTAAACAGAGGCTGGCTGTTGCCTGACTGACATGTCTGCTTTTCGTTGCACGTGTTTGGAAAGTCTTGGTGAAGGGTACCAGAATTCCTCTAACCCTGCCTTTCCCGAGGAACATAGGCCCCCTTCCCCTAAGATGGCTTGTGAGTGGAAACGAAAATAAATAGGTATTCGGTCAGAACGACCTTTCGGGATGCAGTGCAGACCAGGGCAGTGCGAGGGAATGGTTCCGTGCGGGGGAAACCACAAGGCTGGTCCAAGCTGTAGCTCTTTACGCCCTCACAACCTCTGCTTTTTATAGTTTTTAGTCAAATGTAGTTTATCTGTTGAGAAAATATACATTCACAGATATATGTGAACATGTAAAGGCATCAACTGCTATATATTGTTCATGTGGATAAATGCATATGGTTTACATGTATAAATTCACGTATATGCATTCCCACATCTCATGGGCATTTTCTGTAGGGGCACGCATGCCTGCATTTCAGTGTCCTCTCCAATTCATCCCCCATACGAGAGTACACACATTATAAGACCATGTCAAATTGGGGGGATCATTTTGCCCAATAGAGGTACAGTCTTGAAATACTGACTTTTTTGGCCACTCGCGAGCAGTGGGAACTCCAAGGAATATTTTGCAATTTTAGAACATCTGCCGGTCTATCTGTGTGGCTCTGTGTGTGTGTGTGTGTGGCTGTGTGTGTGTGTATGTGTTTTTGAAACATAAATAAAACGCGTTGTTATTTGCAATGTGTAATAGCTCAAACTTGCGTAAATACGCAACCTATTGCATTGCAAATGCAAAAGGTCTCGCATTTGTGAGAGATTAAGCTATTGGCAATGTAAATGACAATGGCATTTATTTATCTGTTTTCAAAAACAAAACATAAATAAAAATGTTGTCATTTACAATGCCAATAGCTCTAACTTTTGCAAAGGCGAGGCCGTTGCATTGTAAATGCTTGTTTTCTGTTTGTCAGCCAGAAAAAACGAAGTATCCCAAGCTCAACTACAGTTAATGATGTCCATGTTTTTCTGAATTGTCCTAATCTCAAGAGCTCCTGGAGAGGAACTAGTAAACCTTTATGGAAAAAAAGCTGTCATCAATCTGTAGGTGAGTAGCTCTTTAATTCATTGTGGGCAGGTTATCAATGTTCCTGTCCTTCCATTCACAGATGTATTATTATTATTATTTTTTTTACCTAGTTTATTTATGGTAGGCCAGTTGCTGGTAACCAGGGGCCAAAGTATGACCATTTCCATTTTTGCGACTCACAATTTGCGAATTTTAATAGGAAATGTACTTATGTGTCTCAGACCTCCAAGTGTCAGGAACCTCAATGGGGGCTACATTTGCGCCTAGACTGGCCTGCATCTATGTGGGCCAGTTTGAGGGCAATGTGATTTGTCATGCCTCCAACCCCTTCAAAGAGAATATTTCTCTTTGGAGGAGGTATAATGTTGATGTCCTCTGTATCTGGACTGGATCAGAGGACCTGTTTTAACATTCCTGACTTGGCTTAACCAGGCAGATGGTTGTTTTCAGTTTAAGTGGTCTTTTAGTCACACGTCTACGGTCTACCTCGATGTGGATATAACAGCTATGGACAATAGGTTATCCACCAATGTCCACCAGAAACCCATGGATAGAAATTCCTTATTGCACTACTGTTCTTTTCATCCCAGAGCGTAGCGTGATAACCTCCCTGTGGAACAGTTTTTGAGATATCGCCCTAATTGTTGAACTACAGATATGTTTATGAAGCAATCTGAAGAACTTGTAACCAAAATGAGAGATAGGGACTATCCTGTCAAGGTGATTAAGAGAGCCCGTAAATGCACTTTGAATACCCCTCAAGATGTCCTGCTGGAGAGAAATGTGAAAAAGAAGAATGAGTGTTTGCCTGTTGTCACCACGTTTGACCCATTGTCCACAAAAGTAAGACAGATAATAAGGAAACATTGGGCCCTTTTGGACACAGGTGCCAAGAAGATGCTGCTGCCGCAGTCTGCATTTAAAAGAGACCCCAATTTAAAAGATAAATTGGTTCCCACTTGGCCCACTGTTATGCAGCAGGCACCCAAATTGCCATTGTCTATGTGGCAGCTGTTCAGTTTGTGATCTTACACAAGTCACCAAAAGTGTTCTTCTTGTGAATGGCACAGTGTGGTATTTGAAAAAATGTAGCAACTGCAACACCACAAATGTTATTTTATTTTCAGACTTACATGCACCTGTGGGTTATATTACATCGGACTCACATCTCGCAAGGTTAAGGTGCGTGTGCAAGAACATCTAAGTACCCTTAAAGCCGGGAAGTTGACAACTCGTTTGGATCAACACTTTAAAGAGAAGCAACACGATTTCAGGACCCTGAAGTGGACGGTACTCGAGAGGGTGGTGGGGGAAATACATAATGTTGGCACTATCCTGGCAAGAAAAGAGGCTAAATGGATTTTTTCTGAAAAAGCAGATTGATTGAGGCTGATGGACTCTATCGAATGTAATAAAATTGGTAGACATTAAAAGCTTTGGGAATTCCTCTGCCCTTTTATGAGGTCACCACAATGGGCGGGTTAAACGGAGTGAATTCAGGAGGTCTCATTGCAATGTTGGTCCCCTTGCACCTGATTGTTCACTGGGGTTACCCTCTAGGTATCTTTCATACAACATTTTATCCCCCCCCCGTTTTCTAGTATGTGAATCATTGACACCTTTTTTGTTAAAATTAGCAAAGTTGTGGCTTTCAAAAAGAGGCAGCATGTTGACCAGTGCACCCTTTCTTTTGGGGGGAGGTGTTAATATAGAATGTATGCTTTATAGCGATGAAACTAATAGAGTGGCATGTTTTAAAGGCTCTATACCTTAGAAACCGATGAATTTTGTATTAGTAATGCGGCAAAACTCCACCTTCCATTATGGCCTGGGAAGAGCTAGGTGATGTGGTCACGTGCATCACGTGATGACGCTTGATGGAGGGTGTGGTGCAAATACTTATGGCCTGCGTCCTTTGAAGAACCGAGGATGGAGTTTCAATATGCCGGCAGGACTCGGTCTTGATGGCTGAAGCGTGGCTGAAGCGTGGCTGATTGCATGATATTGTATACAGAGAGAGTCACCTTCAGTTGATGGGGTCCTTCGGGTTGACTAACGCGAAGGTCGGATGTGGAAAAGTGAGGTTTGAATATTGGAAACCGGATGATGCGGAGAGAGTAATGATGCAAATGGTGCTGTGATAATCGGGCTCACCACATACATTGGCATTAAGATTAGTCAAGGGCATGTGATGCGATGAGTGAATGTATATTGAAATACATTGTAACACATGCATATTTACAGTTGACGTGAATGTGTGCAGTCACCCGTTGGACACGTGACCGGCTGCCGCATTGTCCTTGAAGAGTTGGTTGCAGGTACAAGGAATACTCGCAACCACTCGGTAATAATGCATTTTATTAAAGCAATTATTGAGTGCATTTAAGAATGAGGTGGTATTTACTCCTGGCACGTTCTTCTTCTCTTTTTCAATGTCATACAACCATAGGATTGGTGTTAATCTCAAGTGAAGTGAAGACTGGTAACCCCTGTAGCCCTGATGAAGTTGCACAAACGGTTGGCAACGAAACATGTCAGCTCTTTGGAATTGAAAATGGTCTGATTTAAACCATTTTTAAATTGAATAATTGAATAAAGTTATGTCCAGCCAGTGAGTAGCACCTCATTTTAAATGCTTGGAATTGCATTTCTTTTCTCACGGGGTTCAGTGGACTCTTTAGTGACACTAAGCACTTACAGTGCATTTATATTTGTTTTTTCACTGTCTTTTCCCTCCTTCATTGTTTCAGAACTTCACAATGGAACACACACCTTTTCTTTATGGGGAGAAAGCAACCGATTATGATAAGTGGGTGTGCTAGTGAGTGCCAACCAGCAAGCCCACCTTGGTGTTACTACAGTGAGGTGCTTTCTCTCCTTTCTCACAGTTTTTTACAAATTTGTTTAAAAGTTTTCTCTCTTTCCTGTGGTTTACTGACATTTGGTTACAAATCGAACATATAGACACTTGGACTAGCGACAGTGAGTCGTACCGGTGAGTGAGTGTTTGAAAAAATTGTATATACCTCTCCAGTGTCTTGAATACAAGGGTTGTTGTTCATTTTGAGTTAGGTCTTTATCTGTTGATAGATTGTAGAGAGGGGGCGGCCTGACTGCTTCTCTCCCCCTTGCGCTCCTTCTGTCTTGATGGCTAACACAGAGGAGTGTAAGACATTTATTGCAAAACATTTACCCATAATGGACACACAACTAAAGAAGGAGATCCAGACAAATTATAGAAAAATAAACTTTGTTTGTACTTTATTTTAAGACCAAGGTCTTCACAACAAAGTAAGTAAATTTTTAAATAAAAAATACTTTTCACTTTGAAAAATGGACACTTAGAAACTTTTCAGTACAGTTCAATGTTATCCTATGGGGAAAACAAAATTGCGGTTAAACAGGTAAATAAAGCATTTACAAATCCAATCTTTAGGACCAAAGGTCAGCAAAGGACAAGGGTCAGGTGAGTACCAAAACTGCACCACCAGTAGCACATGGGCCTCCGGGTGCAGAAGTTCAAATCGGAGATCAGCCCAATGCTGTTCAATGGAGACTGGGGGTGTCTGGAGCAACACTGCTTGCAGGTAAGTGGATGGATTACAGGGGCCAAGGTTTGGGGGTTAGCACAAGTACAGGGGGCACCAAACATAAACCACCAGAGGCACAGGGGCAGCCGGGTGCCAATTCAGCAATGGGCATCCAATGCTTTCCAATGAAGTTTCTTTTTTTCACAAACAGGCTGCAGGCGTCTCAACCGAGGATGCAGGAGGGAGACAAATGGCAGCAGTGGTAAGCAATGGTGCAAGGGGTTTTAAGGGCACCGTTAGTTCAGCTCACCGAAGCACAGGGGTTTTGGGTGCAGGGGTGCCTTTTGACGTTGGAGTCTTCTTTCCAGAGCCAGTCGCAGTCAGGGGGAGCCTCTGGATTCAAGCTGCAGGCGTCATCTTGGCGTCCAGGAGATGTCAGCTAATTCTGGATTTGATGTCAGGGGCACTGGGGAGACTTCACTGGACAGGTGAGCCACTCAGACTCGGGCCTTGGGCGTCGGGTTCATAGTGGGCTGGGGTTGGGATCTGCCTGGATCCGGAGTCCTTGCAGTTAGCTGTTTTCTGGACAGGACCACTGTCCTTGGTAGGTCTAGTCTTGGTTGAAGAGTGGCAGTCTTTCTGGAGTTCTTCAAAGTTGCTTGCCATGGGACCGGCGTCATCTTCTTTGCATGCTCTTCAAGCTGGAGACAGGCCGGTAGGGCTGGGGCCAAGGCAGTTGTCTTTTTCAAGCTTTTGCTGCACATTGTCTTCTCCATTCTTCTGCTTTGTAGGTTTCAGGAATCTGCTCCTGGGTCTGGAGAGGCCCTTTAAATACTAAATGTAGAGGGCATTTTAGGGGAATATGGCCATTGGGTCCCTTACCTGGGGTGACGACACCCACTATTAAGCCAGCCTCCTGCGGGAGGGGGCATAGACCTAGCCCTGATTGGAGAAGTCCTCTCATCTTCATGATGGAGGGGACCAAAACGTTTTCTTAACTTCGCCTTTTTCACCTGAGGGGTGGAATTGGCATAGGTGGCTCGCCTCTTAGCTCTTCTAAGTTTTCCCACCGGTTTTCCGATCCAAAAGGGAGGTGTAAGCCATGTTCCTTTTACTGTCCTTTGTAAATGTCAGTTTTTGTTTGGTGAATAGGCTTAGTAGTCCCTACTTTTTAGACTTTTGTATCCTCCCATAAGGACTGCCCCTGTTAAATGTGCTTTTAATGTTCAGGTTATTTAGGATACTTTGGGAGCACTCCTTTCTTTGTTGGCCTTCCTCTTCTCATGTGAAGTGTTCTGTTTACGCCACATTCACCGCCCACTTCGTGTTTTAGCTTCAACCCTTATTTGATCTCCCTGTGCCCTCCCTCCCACCTTCTCACCCCCTCCTACAACACTGCTTGCCCACCCCACCATCCATCTGAGATCACTTCTACTGCATTCTGCTTCTGTTTTGCTGTTTTAGTTGTTAACACATCAACATGTATTTAAATTGTTGTTTTTTGTTGTTGTAGGCATGGGAGAACCGATGCATAGACTCAAACTCGATTCACCAGTTCCAAAGTGAGCAATGCTGGACACCACATCCGCTCTCCAAAACCTGCTGGTTTTCTTGGTAAACGCCTCCTCAGGAAATTGACTGCTTGTTTTAAAATATCTCACCCAAAGCTGATAGAATTAAAACAGTGTCTTCCTCTAGTGAACCCCACTTTCAACACTCTCACTGCCTCAGTCTCTATCTTCTAACCTTGATATGTTGTCTGTCCCCTAAGTATTTGCTCTAAGAGTCTATGCTCTCACCTCTCTAATTCTTTTTTTTTATTTTTTTTTTTATTTATTTAAAATTTTGTTGACACACATCATACAACAATTGTCATTTGTGTAAACAGAGATCACAATGCAAAATTTAACCCAAATAATAACTGTATATAAAAAGTTATAAACAAAACACACATACAGGTGGAAAACTTGAACAAGCCTTATAAATTATTAACCAAGGGGTACCCTTACTCTCTCTTTCCAGCAATATACCGGTTTCCAAATTTTTAATCCCAATTTTCTTGCTCTTTTACCCTTCCTGGCATATATACCTTTTTCAAGGTTAAATATCCCCAATAGCAAAGCAATCCATTGTTGTGTTGTGGGGGGGGTAGGGTCCCGCCATGCTCTAGCAATTAGTAGTCTGTACACTGCCATCGCTAGGAATACAAATTCAGTATTATCATCCCTATATCCCCTAACCCCTAGCATGATAACAATTGGTGTTAAGATCTCATTTACACCTAGAGTATGCCTCATAAAATCTTCAATACCCTTTCGTAAATTCTCTAATTGGGGACAGAGTGCGAAGATATGGATACTGTCTGCTGCTGGAGCATTGCAACGAAAACAAGTTGTCCCTGTAGTCGCCCCCCACTGTGCAATGCGGTCCGGCGTGTGATAGAGTTGATATACAGTTTTAAAGTGCTGCGATTGAAGAGGAGCAGAACACAGCACAGAACATCCTAACTCGAGTGAATCCAAAAAACGTTGACTCTGTACCCCTAGTTTCCCTGCCCATTTATCACCAAATTTCTCAGTATCATCTTTTTTTAATCCTGCTAGGCTAGCATAAAAGAATAGTATAGAACACTCTCCCCCCTGAGCTAGGGATTCCATAAGGTTACTCTTCCGAAATCCACATTCTCCCCCCTTTTTCTTACCCAGGAAACTCCTGATTTGCAGATACTTAAAAAAACTATTTCTTGTAATGCCATATTTTCCCATCAAATCTGAAAATTGTAAGATATTCCCATCCAAACCCATCAAATCCCCTATTTTTTTAATACCTTGCATATCCCATTCCGCCATTATAGAATCAGAGAATATCAAGGGGGGTAGTGTTCTATTCCTATACATTCTAGTATACCTATTGTATCTTCCTAGTCCACATTTCTTTGCTACTGATAACCAGATGTTATATGCAGCTTCAACTGTTTTAAAACGTGTATGTTTATAGTAAAGGAAATCAGCGTGATTTAGGAAAGCATTTGCGGCATCTGCCCCCATTACAATTGAATATACCATTGTCGGAAAGGATCTAACATTCAACTCTAAATTACCTGCCCCCAGCAAACCCTGAGCGTATTGTAGTACAGATGCCCAATAATATAGCCTAAAGTCTGGGACCCCCCACCCTCCACTAACCCTTGGTAACGTCATAAACTTATAGGCCCTTCTCGTTTTCCCATATGACCATATAAATTTATTTAGTATTGATTCTAGTTTATTAAACCAAATTGATTCAAACAAAAGAGGAATAGTGCGAAAGAAATAAAGGAATTTAGGGAGAATAATCATTTTTATCACATTTGTACGTCCTACTAGCGTAAGTTTAAGCTTATCTATTCTGGCCAACTCTGCACTTACGTCAAGATGGCCGCTGAGGGCAAGATGGCCGCTGAGGGTTCCAGCGAGTAAGTCGCACACTTCACTTCTCCCTGCCACCGGTTAAATGGTTGGCTGAATCGATGGTGGAGCCTGGCTGGGGAAAGAATACTTTACAGTATGCCATACAGCCTCATTGCGACAGGAGTTACAGGAAAGACGCCGGACTCCTATCTCAAGAATCAAGAATTAAGCACAACTAAACGAATTGCCCTGATGCTTTGGAGGGATCTTACAGCAAGTACCAGGCTGTTTCTGAGATCCTGGTTTAAAATGCCGCCGAGGTTGCAACGAGTAAACGACGCGAAAGACGGCAAAGAAAATAAAAGCGGGAAGCTTTGCGAAACTGACTCTAACAAAGCTCAAAATGCCAAAGAGAAAGTCAAGATTGATACGAAACAAGATACTAAGCAGGAAATAAAGACGGATACAAAAGTATCACAGAATGCGGCTCAGAAAGGCGGTGCTATTCCTAAGAAACCAACCTTGAGAAAGCCGGGTGGTGATAACTCAGCTTCGGCTAAGGACAGTGGAAATACCAAGAAAACAAAAGAGAGCGCAATGCGCCAGCCCTCGGTAACGGAGAGTTTTTCAAATATACCTTCGAATCCAGGCGGGAGTAGCAGCGGCAAGTTTGGATGCAAGTCTGATGTCCGCCCAGTGTCTGCTGCTATAGTTGCTACAGACGCCGATGGAAATGCGGAACTTGTCAGCGAGGCCCACGGCTCGACTCCGGCATCGGGAGAGGGAGAGAAAGCTGTGAAGGGCGCCAGCACTGGCGCTGGAACAGCGGTAGCTAAGCAATAAGGAGAAAGACCCGCTGCAGGGAAGCCGGCTGAGGCGATGCCTGCATTCACTGATGGCGCTGCGAGACAGACGAACGAAGGAGTTGTAGCAGGTGAGGTTACCGCAGTGGCCACTTCGGCCCCTACACAATCTTCGAACAAAACGGAAACAGGAAAGCATCTCTCACTGCACAAGGTCGGTATTGGTGTGCTTGATGTTAGTGCTTTGGATGCACAATTGCCAGACAAGGATAGCTGCTTGATACATTCTACGGATTGTGATACAGGATTGGCGAGTGGTTTGGTAACAGATTCTGATACACAAGCAATGCCTTCGCTAGGGGAGAATGAAGTAGATTTAAACATGGAAAGAGAAGGAGCTAAATCAGGTGGTGAATCCTCAGCTTCTGCTTCCAATTCCACTGAATTGCACTTTATGTCTGAGGCAGCCTCAGCGGAGAGGTTTTACTCGGTAGAAGAAGACTCCCAGTCACAATCACTTCCTACTGGAGAGAGCTCTGATGAGTCAACTGGAGGAGATACAGGTAGTAGCTCTCCGGTTCAGAAATTCACTCAAAAAAAGCGCTTAGCCAAAAGAAAACCTTCTTCAGCAAGCAGTACCACAGACCCCACCAAAAAGCTAGCCTGGGATTACTCTACTACCACATTCTCTTTTTTAGAGCAGGATAGCCCGGCTACAATGATTGGAGAGCAGGGATCTTTGCAGTCCACACAACTACCAGTTACCCTGGACTTATTATTCAACACGCTGAAATTGATGCAATCCGAGGCTAGAGGGGAAAGTAGGAGAGCTAGACATGAGGCTAGAAAGGTCCAGAACAAACTGAGGAAGATAAGTCAAAGACAGGACGAGATGGCGGAAAGGGTGGCACACGTGGAGGAAAGAACTGGGAAAGTGGAGGACGATCTGCGAGAGATTAAATCATATAAGGAAGAGCATCAGAAGGTGGCTGAAGATGTAAACTGGAAACTCGAGGATTTTGAGAATAGACAGCGTCGAAATAACATCAGACTGCTTGGAATAGAAGAAGGACTGGAAGGAGGGGACATCAGAATGTTTGTGGTCAATTTGTTAAAAGGGGCTTTCCCAGAACTAACATCATGGCAATGGGAACATGAAATCCAAAGAGCCCACCGCTTTCCGTTTTTCAAAAGAGGGCAGGAAGGAGCCCAAGGGGGTAAACCAAGGGCAATTTTGATTTTTGTTGGGAATTTTCTGCTAAGACAGCTGATCCTAGATAAGGCCAAACCTGAGTCAAGAAAGTCTTTTAATAATGTTTCATTTTTTGCAAGGCCCGATTTCTGCCACGCTACGGTAGAGGGTAGATGGAGATTGAGGCAATTGATTCCTAGTATACAATCTCTGGGCTCAGAAGCTTACTTATTGTATCCAGCAAAGTTGAAAATAGTAACCAAAAGTCAGGTTAAGTTTTTCTTTTCTGAAATCAAAGCAAAGGCCTTTATGATTGAAGTTTTGGGGTACAAGGAGCGTTAACCAGAATAATGAAGCTGTATATTTGACATAGAGGGGGTATGAAGGTGGGGAGGAGTGGCGACTGCTGATTCTCTGGCGATCACACATAGGTCATGCGTGACCTATTTGCCTGTAGGGGAGGGTGGGGGAGGGGTAGTCCGGGGTGGAGAAGGGGGGGAACACAAGGGGGGGGGGGAAATGGCACACATCATTTGTAGTAGTTTACATACAGAGCTCCTGCAAAAATTTGGTATTGCTTTTAAGTATAAGGTGGAACAAGGAAATAAAGAGAGAAAAAGGAAACTGGGAGAGTAGGATGGATATAATTTTTGATATTTTTTAATGGCGTGTAGAATCATTTCAATGAATGTGTGCAGCCTTAATGACCTCCAGAAGAGATTAAGGGTCTCTGCTTTTTGTAAGGCATTGAATCCAGACCTGATCTGTCTCCAGGAGACCCACGTTGAGGGAGGTAAAGGGTTTTTGTTAGGGCAGTTGGGGTTTGAAGTATTAGCTTATACTAAACAAGCTTCGAAAACACGGGGGGTGGCAATCTTGGGAAGGGGGAGAGAGTGTACGGTGATTAGGAAGAAGGTAGACAAGTGGGGAAGATGGGTCATTGTGGAAGTAGTGTTCAGAGGAGCTAGATTTACTCTGGTATCAGTCTATGGCTCAACATCCGATGAACCAGATATATTTGAATTTTTGGATCAGGAATTGACAATTTGGGTGGAACCTATCGTTTGTTGTGGGGATTTTAATATTAATCGCACTGCCAGCGTAGAACTTCAAAGGAATCATGGTTATACTGGGCGTAAGAAGAGGGTACATAAGGCGATAGTAGATTTGGCCGCACATAATGCTTTATCAGATGTATGGGCAAATTTGAATCCAATGAGTGACGGGGACACTTTTTTTTCAGCGCCCCACAGAATTACTGTTAGATTAGATTATTTCTTAATTTCTAATGTTTTGTTATCCAATGCATCTATTACAAAGCGACCACGTATGATGTCAGATCATAACCCATTGTTATTGACATTGAATCTCAATGGTATAATCAGAAAAGCTTATAAATGGACATTTGAAAGAGCGTTGTTAAAAGATGAGAGTTACTGTAAACATATGGTGAAATGGATAACTGAATTCTGGCTTAATAATAAGGGTAGCTCAAGTAGTGGTAACATCTGGGATGCTTTTAAAGCAGGGATAAGAGGCGAGACGATTAGTTTTACAACATTCCGATGGAAGGTTGAAAGAGAGAAGTCCAAACAGCAGATGAATTCACTTTTGGCTGCGGAGGCAGAACTTAGTAGACTGATTATAGCTGGGAGTCCACTGGATCAAAAAATACTAGAAATATTGGTTTTAAAGAACGACATTGCTGAAATGGTTACGAATAAAACAGCTGTAAACTATCTCGCAAAAAAGGAACAGGTGTTTGAATACAGCGAGAAGGTGGGGCATATACTTGCTGTTAGAACGAGGCAGAAAACCAATGCTGGGGATATTAAAAGCATGGTAGATAATTTAGGAAATGTGATATTAGATTCTAATGGTATAAGGAATGAATTTTGGCAATACTATACGAACTTATATGATAGCGATAATAGGATGGGTTCTGAGGAAATAAGTATTGAAATAAGAGACTATCTGGGAAATATACAGCTTGATATGTTGGAAATGGAAGATCAGACTAAGCTAGAGTCTGATATAACATTAGAGGAAGTAACATCAGCATTATTGGAACTCCCATCATCTAAAGCCGCAGGACCAGATCTCATTCCAATTGAATTTTATAAAACATTTTTTTCTTCTATAAGTGCAGAGCTACTAGATACTCTTTTACAAGCACAGAGGGAAGTGTCAGTCTCAGATTCATGGGGGGGCACTGAGATTATTGTCATTCTTAAAAAGGGTAAGCCTCCTACAGCCCCAGGGTTGTATAGACCAATCGCCCTCATGAATGCGGACGTGAAATTATATTCTAAAATTCTGGCAACAAGGCTGTCCACCGTCATTGAAAAACTAGTCACATCAGAGCAACACGGATTTATTCCAGGAAAAGGTACCACTACACATGTTCGAACAGTAATCACTTGCTTTGATGCCATGGAGGTTATTGGCGGACCCTTGGCAGCCATGTTCCTTGACGCCGAGAAGGCTTTTGATAGGGTCGCATGGATATACTTATGGGAAATAATGAAAGTATATGGTTTTGGCGATAAATTTATAAGGGCAATTCAGGTTCTATATAAGACACCTACAGCCAGAATTAAAATAAATCGAGAGTTAACTGCACCTGTACAAATTAAAAGAGGCACTAGGCAAGGTTGTCCTAGCTCTCCCATCCTTTTCGCATTATACATGGACCCATATTTGCGTTATTTAAAATCTAACCCGAATATCCCTCCTCTTATATCAAACGGAGTGGAGGTTAATGTATTAGCGTATGCAGATGACGTTGCCATAATCACCCCAGACCCAGCCAAAGCAATGGAGGAGGTGGAGTTGGAGGCTAGTAAATTTGGAAGAATATCCGGGTACAAATTAAATAGCGCAAAAACACAAATTATTAAAAACGCAATGGTTCAATATAATGATAATCGGGTGGTTCCTGCAGCAACGTATTTAGGAGTTGAGATATCACCTAATCTGGACACAGTGGTAGGACGGAACATCTCCCCTTTAATTAAAGACGTAAGTGCAGAGTTGGCCAGAATAGATAAGCTTAAACTTACGCTAGTAGGACGTACAAATGTGATAAAAATGATTATTCTCCCTAAATTCCTTTATTTCTTTCGCACTATTCCTCTCTAATTCTTTTCTATCACCTTTGTCACACCTGGTGTGTTACCTTATTATCTGTATTTACGATTCATTCTAGCCCTGCCCTTTTCACTCTTCACTTTTATCCATGCTCTGCTCTCTCTCCCCTCGATCTTGGCTCCTTACTATCACTCTTCTAGCAGTGATTAGCTGTGTCTCCGTTTTATCATTTGTCTGCTTTTTCTCTTCTGTCCTGTCCTCTACATCCTTCCATTCTATCTTCTCTCTTCTTAACGCTCTCTTCTTCACATCATGGCTGCTTTCTCTTTGTATCTGATTTGCTCTCCTTTTCTTCTACTTAGCTCCTTCTTATCTCTCTCTCCTCTACTGTTGTCATCATCATCAAGTCAACTTTATTTCGGTTTGTTAATGAACCATAAAAGTACATAACAATTAAAAAAAAACAATACATTTACAACTCATCCAATGCATTGTAGATCTCAATTAGCATATTTACAGTAATCGGTTGACGTGCGGTTATAATATGACAATAAAGACATAACAATAAGATACAAAAACTAAGAAATTTCCTTTAAAACAGATAAAAAACTGATTATTACTAGGACAGAGTCATCCACCCACATAAGCGGTTTACTACACATGGATCAGTCTTCGTCTAGTTAACCACATCGAGAACAAGAATTTGGAAATAGCGGTAACTATCAATGCATCAGTATCAGTTTTTAAAATTCTAAAATAGTCTATATAGTTCCTCAGTCCTAGGTTAACACATAACTGTATAATCCATTTTTTCCTGCTGGCAGAATAAGCAGGACAAAACAAAATTACATGGATTAGAGATTCATTCGGGTCATCACAACCTGGACAAGGACGAGCTAAACCCAATTTCCATTTATCAGAATAGGAATAGAGGGGTAATGTACCATATCTGAATTGTAGAAACAATTTTTTTGCTAAGACAGGTTCTATAGCATCTAACTCTTTCTCAAAACTGTAAACACTCTTAAAGTGCAAGAAACTGTCGGTGAGACTAGATGGCCTGGCTGTTCGAAAGACCTCTTCAAGGTTATGATGTTTTATAGACTCAGCCAGGGTTCTCTTTGAGATAGATTTGCATGTGTCCTCCGGGTTAGACCAGAGATTCTCCATGCCTATCTTGGACGCATGCCCCCTTATAAAAGATAACCACTTTATCCTCCCCACACCCGGGCGAGCCATGACTATTTTTAGTTCTTCTCTATAACACTCAAGCTCCGGGACACTCCACAGTCTACGCCAGTAAAGAAGCGGGCGTGAGGCAATTACTTCTGCAATTGGCCTCAGATTTGTATCCAGCCTTAGTGGGACTAGGGGGGTGTTAGTGGGTAAGGAGAGCAGTTGTCTAAGGAATTTGTTCTCTGTTATACTAATCTCATTCGCTGGACAATGGCCCCAGAGTTCTGCCCCATAAAGGGTAGAAGATCTGGATTGTACCTTGTATATTTCCAGCGGTACACTGACCAGCTTGTGAACACAAGATTTCTGCACTTTAAGGATACCCCCCATGGACTGAGAGAGGGTCAGATTAGCCCTAGTCATTTGGGTTTCCCAACTCATTCTATCATTTAATGTCAGTCCTAGATAGGTAAAATGATTTACCCTTTCCAGGGCTCGTCCATCCATAGTTGGACAAGGGCAATTAGTTGTAATGCCATTAAACACCATGTACTTAGTTTTATCTATGTTTATTACCAGATTCCTGTCCCTACAGAATTTGGTAAATTGATCTAACACCCGCTGCATCCCCATAGGTGTTTTTGAGAGTAGCAGGGTGTCGTCTGCAAACATCAGTGCAGGAAATTTACCACCAGCTAAATTAGGAGCATCACTGTTTTGGACACTAATTAAGTCATCAACAAGGCCATTTAAAAAGAGGGAAAATAACGTAGGGGCCAGTACACATCCCTGCCTAACTCCCTTCTCAATGGGAAAATCTCTTGTTAGCTGGCCATTTTTGCCATAGCGAACTTTTGCATAGGTGCCGTCGTGGAGTCTTTTAAATTGGAGACATAGATAGGGTGGTACCCCCATTGTTGTTAGTATGCTCCAAAGTTGATTTCTGTCCACCATATCAAATGCAGATTTTAAGTCCACAAATGTCAGGTAGAGGCTCCCCCCTTCCATCACCACATGCTTCCAGTAAGGAACCTGGAGCCGTAGTAGTTGGTCAATGGTCGAGGTTTTGGCACGGAACCCTGCTTGCAAGTGGGAGAGGATGTTATTCTCACTAATCCAATCTTGCAAGCGTTGCAAAAGCAGTTTGGCATAGATTTTTTGGGTAACGTCAATTAGACTAATTGGTCTATAATTTGACGGGGCCAGCGGAGAACCCTTTTTATAAATCGGAATTATTTCGGCCCCCAGCCATGTGCTAGGAAGCTCTTGGCCGTCAAGAATGGCATTAAATATGACGGTCAAGTAGGGAACCCAGATCTTCGGCTCATCTCTAAAAAGATCACCAGGGATCTTATCCAGCCCAGGGGCCTTATTACTTTTTAACCCTTGAACTCTACTGTTGTTTCTTCCTCCTCTTTACTCCTGCTATCTCTCTAATCTATAACACTGCTGCTGCCTGTGACCCCTGTCGTCAGCCTGTACATGTCCCAGCTATTTTGAACTCTGCATTTTCCTGTTGTCATTCCTAAAGAAGTGGAAGATGCCGTGTTTCACTTTCTTACTTACACCGAGTGCAAAAACAAAATGTAGACCAAATGAAAATGCTTTTTTTGCATATATTAATCAGTGCGCTATGACTGAGTTTAATGCGGAACAGATGGCTGCTCAAGCACAGCAGGTGATGTCACTGCTAGTACTGCCTGTAACTAGTAGGTCCAGGGATGGCGACGGCATCGGCATCCACTGTTCAGCTTCCTGTGGCCCGGCCTGGTACAGCACAGGCATTGTCCCCAGCCGTAATGCTGCCAATGCTGGTAAGCATGGCTTTGGTGCCTACTGGACTCATGCACGCTCAGCAATTACCATGCAGGGGTGCAGCGCACAGATTCTATAAGTGGCGCCATGGCACACAAAAGTTGTGTTGGTCCACAGCTGCATCAAGCACGCTGAGGATAGCAGCAATGCAGGGCTGCAGGATATGCTACTCTGGCTACGCAGCAAGTGGAAAGTCCACACTTACTTTCGTTTATTCTTCCACAAGAGCCCTCACTCCCAAGTTCCAACTGCGCTCTTGCAGCTTCCTTGCCTCAACTCCGTCACAAGGCAGCCCTCAGCTGCAATTATCCAATGGGAGGCTTAGGCTCAGGCAGTGGCAGGGTGCAGCAGATTCGAGAATAGAATGCAAGCCAAAGTTTGTCGATGACTTCTTGGATTTGTGAACGGCGTGATGACATCATCACTAACATGGTGATACACAATCATGCCTGCCTGGACAGGCGCATGCTGGCCTGTCTATGAGCATTTACCAGCCAGTCACCATGCAATGTATGTTATTCTTTTTATTTTGAATTTGAACAAGTAATACTGAGACCACCACCTGCAGGGTCAGAAATTGTAGCCCCGGCCCTGTGAAAGAAGTGCTGGTGCTGAGCACCTGAAAGAACCTGCTCAAATTAAGCACTGGTTGGAAGAGCTTTGTGTGAACTTAATAGGATGCGTGACAGACAACGACTAAGGTGTGCTATGTACTTTTCACGAAGACATTCATCTTTCGTCAGAATTTTTTTACAGCCATGGGCAAAATGAAATCTGAACATTCTTTTGTTCTCTTATAAGGTGTGCTTAGTTTTGGAAGGTGAGGGCATAGGACACGCTGCGTCCAACAGAGAAGGAAATCACGCTGCTTTAGAAATGTATCTCCCATGTCTCACTTGCTATCCTCAAAGACACTTACTACATCACATTTTCCTTTTGACAACTACATCATAAAAGAATCCTAGCGTAATAGCGCTTTGCATGTGACTCCCTCAACCCTAGTTCTGCCAACCTTGTAAAGGCTCTAGACGGTCTGGAAATCTGTCTATTTCCTTATATCCTCTGGACTGTGGTTGTTTTCATGCTTAGCTATGCTTTTGAGATGTATTTTTTAGATAATGTGTTCCGGGTTTCACTATTGTTCCTAAAATGATCTTGTACAATGGAAGCTTCCATTGGAATATCAGTTGAATGGCAGCTGTTGGAGCTGGACGTTTGCATCACAGTTGTGAATTGGGAATATCTCTTGTGATCCAATGTTGTTGTCATGTCTGTGTTCCTAAGAGGTTTGGAGGTTGAGGTGAGGTTATCTACGTGTTGGTGGTTTTTTGGATTTTCTGGTAGTGAAACTGTAAGTTTTAGTGACGTCACTGATAGTGGGTAACTAAACTGACTTCACACTTGTGAACAACGATCGTTATCAGGGATACTGTCGTGTAATGATGAATTGGTGTTTGAAATTCAGTAACAACTGCTTCATTGGAGCTTTGGTTGTGCCAATTATGAAGCAGATCTCATAATGCACGTAAATTTGAAATGTTGCTGATAAACTAAAAACCTTTTTGAAATCACGCTTGTGAATTTAAAGTATTTTGTCCCACACCTATGAAGTAAAAGCTATTCTGATGCAACGGAATTGGAAACTCCTAAGTTGTCACTCGAGTGAACTCGGATCTTTCGTGAAGTCACACATGTGAATTGACATGTAAGCAAAAAATGTGGAAACGGCCTTTACAATGCGGTCTGAGCCACATTTGGCATTTCACTGCAAGCGGAACCACGCTTCCCTTAACCATGCATATGGGTGGTTGAGGCAGTGCGCAGCCTAGATGCTGGGATGGGCGGGCACAGAAAGAGGAAGGATTGGGAGAGGACCTGGTCTGGTAAGTGGGGAAGGGGGTAGTTGGGGTGGTGTTAGTAGTTTTTAGGGCTCAGAGTTAGGGGTAGTTTTTAGGGCTCAAAGGGGGGTTGTGTGGTTTTCAAGCTGTGGGGTTGTTTTTAGGGCTTAGGGGTGTGTGGGTTGTCTTTTGGGCTTGTAGGGCTTGGTGGGGTGGTCGGGTAGTTTTTAGAGCTCAGGGTAGGGGGGCTGGGGTGTGATCTTTACCACATATAACCCTTTACTAGTCATGCCTTTACCACAAAATTTCGTGGTAAAGGCATGCATTGGTCAGACGTATTCATTGTTCGGGCAGCGTTGTAGAGGCACGCATAATTTAGCCATGCATGCCTCTGTCATACAACCTAAAAAAAATATAGATATCATACATTTGAATGAATAGATTTATTGATGTCTTGCATGATTTTTCAAAATTCACACATATTAGATTAGTTTTTTTATGCCACGTGTGAATTCGAAGCATTAGTGATGTCACGTTTGTGATTTAGAAGAATTAGCTTTGTGAGGCTTGCAAGTTAGAAGCATAATAAGTGAGAAGAAACCGTGCCGGTGGCATGGAAGTTTGAAGACACACTTGTGAGTTAGAAGCTCAGGTTAAGTCACGACAGGTTTTGTAAGTGTTAGTGTGAGTTGCATGTGATTTAGGAGCCTAAGTGGTGTTAACGCTGTCAAATAGAAGTCCTGGTGATGTGCCAGTTATAAAAATGAACCTTTGTGGATAGTGTAGTTAGCACTGGTCAAAGTGGGTGGAATTTGAGGGGCGTGATGTGCCCATACCTTTTTAATTCAAGAAAGACAGTTCCCCTACTTTTTTATGAAAAGTCAGCCATCCAGGGAAGGTTATGTTCCCAGAGGTGAAATGCTTCAACTGAAGTGTACAGGGCATGGAAGAAGGTTTGGGTCCTGTATCTGAACTGGCTTGGACCACTCAAATGTACTCAACAAAGAAAATAGCCAGACAGATTTATTTTTAGATTTTCGATACCACCCAGCCTATCAGTTCTGGGGGATCACCTATTTTATTTTAGTATTTTTATATATTTTTAGAAAACCATTTAACCATTTTATTTGTATATGTCATCAAACAGACAGTCATCGGACAGTGAAAAATACATACAAACAAATAAAGTATGCAATAAATAAACAAGTGTTCAAAATCTATACAATCAATACTATGAATTTTAGAAACAACACCAAAAACAGTTTAATCAGATACCTAACAATTATTTAACACTAGGAACCAGTCCTTTGTATTAGGTACAAGAAGACGGGCGGACAAACAGTTCATGAGTACTGCCTGCCTGTCTTACTAAACCGGGGATGAGAAAATAAATTGTAGGATTGCAAAACTTGGGATAACAGAATATATTGATTTTGAACGGCCCTAGTGGCACCCTTCTTCTTTTTCCCAGGCTTGGAGTCAACGCATTTTGAACCACAATATTAGTATGGGTTCTCCTCAGGACACGGACTGGATTGAGCTGAAACTGAACATGTCAATGCCAGACGCCGTTCGCGAGCAAACAGAGCAGGTCGCCGCAGCTAAACACCAGGTTCGCTTTAAAATCAGTCAACGAACTGAGAAGTCGTTTTTTGAATTGGAGATTCATGAAAACTTCCCCACTGATTGTAAACACGACGCAACTTGATGCGAAGAATCCCGGCACTTGCGAGGCCATCCATTTAACTGCAACGACACATGATTGACGTTCAAGTGCCATGTTCAGTTTCGGCTTTATTGCACACTTTATTTGTTTGTATGTATTCTTCACTGTCCGATGACTGTCTGTTTGATGACATATACAAATCAAATGGTTAAATGGTTTGCTAAAAATATATAAAAATACTAAAATAAAATAGGTGATCCCCCAGAACTGATAGGCCGGGTGGTATCGAAAATCTGAAAATAAATCTGTCTGGCTATTTTCTCAACTGAAGTGTACGGCAGGGAGTCTCCTGTGCTGTGAACCTGAGGGAGGAGTAGACAGCTAAACAAGCTGTCTTGCCAGGGTGCCTTTTTACCTGAACTTTTTAGGTCTCGCCTACGCAGTGCGCATGCACTGTTTAGGAGGAGACCTTTAGGAATCGATTCACTTTTTGGGCCAAAAACGTGCACGCTTTGCATTGCTTTCAATGGCAACGCGTGCACGTTTGGCGATTCCTTTGCGGGAGCGAACTTTGAAACCATCTGTCTGTAATTAACTTGCAAACAGATGGTGCCCCTGCTCGCTCCCGCAAGGGAAAGACTTTGTGTGCTCTCGACCGCACTCCCCCCCACCCCTCACCCCTCAGCTGCATTCCTCGTATCCCACGGCGTTTTGCCTGCAGGAGCGAGCAGTGCCTCCTTGTTTAAGAATTATTTTCTCATATTTGCTATTTTAAGTTTATGTTTAAAAGGATGAAAGTGATACCCTAAGTTACATTGCTTTTGTGGGAGAACTTAATGTAAACTAAACTGTACTTCAATACTGACTTAAATATTATTGTTGTTTAAATTTCTTTGTGTACTAGTATGTGTACAACTAAACATTTGACAGTTGGAACTGCAGTTGTGTATGTAGCAGGCCCTTCCTTACGTTAAAAGTTTTCTTGATTATAGTAAACATAAACTTTTTTTATAGTCCTGTCCTTTATTTCCCTTGACAAGCAGGCAGTTAATGTTCGAGACTGAAAACATTGTACGTTATAACTACGTTAAACATGCGCCTCGTCTCCAATAACTATGGCGCGTGATTATGGTACCGCTGAGCTTTAAACCAATCAAGTAAAAGAAAGAGTAATCTACGACTGGTATATGACCTTGCATTGGGTGAAGACCCACACATCGCCCGCAAGCAATGTGTGAGTAGGCTCGTGGAGGGCTAGGGGTCAGGCTGTGGAAAAGGGCAGCCTTCCTATGACGTCACTCCCACTGAGTTAGAAGCTAGGCGCCTGCCTTTTACCTATACTAGTATAACAAGTGCTTTAAGTGGGTTGAAAAACTGGGGGGGGGGTCTCTCAAAGCAGAGTGGCCGATATAATTAGGCCGTGGCATAAAACACCTACGCTACAAATCTCTGCTTAGCATAGTGAGCCACTGGACTGCTATTTCGCTGCTTCTGATCTATAAAACAACAAGTAACATTTATAACACTTATAAGGTCCCAAAGGTGAGGCCTATTGGCCATGGCAATGCTTGTTGTTAATGTGTGCAACTTGGTGGTCTGGAATTGTAAATGGTACTCGGAAAGCGGTATTGGCTTTAATTGATGGAATCACTTGAAGTTTCCTGACAACACAGATTTATTATTTTTGAGTGGTATTGCAAGGGAGTTACCAGGTGAACTGTGAAGTGTGTGCTTTTAAAGAACAATTACACAGTCTGGGTATTACTAAATTATATATTTTGGAATCCTAACCCTTTTTGTGCATTTTATAGCACTCTATCTTCTAGGATAAGTAATGCAAGCTTAAAATAATGACTTGTATATTTACACTGCATTAGGTCACAGACTGGGACCTGGTAGCACTAAACATACACAAGTCACTTTTCTCCACTACTCCAAGCAGGATCCAGTTCTGTGGTTTTATGATTACAGACACAGAACTCTACAGTGCATTAACTAATATAGGCTTCATAATGTGCAATAGTACATTTCCCACTGTATCTTAACTTGCATTTAATTTTAATTCAAGCTGTGCATTATTTTAAATGCAGTCACCTGAAGGTGAAAGACCAAAAAAAGTTACAGAAAATGTTGTTTTTTCAGCCACGCCTTCGACCTGCTACCATGCTTACTTGCCACACTCCCACTGTGCATCCACAGTTCCCATATTTTTTGTGCATTTCGACCACTGGTAGTTAGAAACTTTAGAGATGCCCGAGTAGGCTCTCACTCGACCACTAAGAAGCGCTGAGTTCCCAAGCTTAGAGACAAAAAGCGCTATGCAGATGCTTCACTGCAATACACAGTTGTGAATTGGAGGCTTTGATGACTAAATCTTTGTGAATTGGAAGATGTGGTTCTCATGTCACAACTCTGAGTTGAGAGCTCTGTTGCTGTCACGTTTGTGAATTAGAAGCGAAGGTGCAGTCCAACATTAGAACTGGAAGTTTTGTTATTGTCACCAGTAGTGTTGGAACAAATTTCAGAGTGCTGTGCTGCCCTCATTGTTTATATTACAGGTCATAGGGATTGTGAAAAATCCAAGGTCACACAAAGAACAAGTGTAGCAAATGAGCCACGCTCTTTCAGTAGGTGAGTGGGATGTGTATGGTATGAATCTAGTGGTGAATTTTTGATCACACAGTCACAAATATATTACTAAAGCATGGTGTGGTAGCACTGTCATTTTCACCAAAGATATTTTTGTACAAAATCAATATTTGATTAATAAAATTTATAAATATTTTCTACCCATGTGGTAATTAGTCTTTTCTAAGTGGGCTTTCTCTATTGAATTTTGGTTAGTCACGTAGCTTTATTAGTCTTATTACTATCATTTCCATAGTATATTTTGCTGCTGTTCTACTTTGCTATAGACCTTTTTCAAAATTGAAGCACTGTCATTTATAGACAGACCAACATTATTTTCAAATCAGTTCTTTAAATCAATACCTTTCTAACGATGAGGGAAAGACCTGTGTGCACAGTGAATTATTTTGTAGTTCGAACCGTTTTCAATTATGCCTTTCTGCGCTCAACTCCTTGTGGCCCACCGTTAAGCCACAACCAATACAATATACCACACCATACAGAAGGAGCGCCAATGTAATCACAATATTAACAATTAAATATTGAAGTCTATGAATAATCCAGTTCCAATGCAAGCTTCCTTTTATGACAGAGTCCAGTCTTTTATTGATATACAATGATTTTTACTTTTTCATCTTCTTTTCACTCAAAAGAAGTTTTGTTCTTCAAGAAGAAATTCACAAAATATATTATTAAATGAACAATGAACACTCCACAGCCTATGCGTTTCGTCCCTCTTGGGACATCATCAGGGCTGTAAGAAAAAGAAACATGATAAAAAATTATGTACTTCATTGTCTAATTAATTTCAGTTTTCTACATTTCAACCACAACAACTAAAAATACCAGTATTTGGTAAAGCGGAAGCCTGCCTATATACCACACTAAACAATGATTTTACATTAATATACCTGCCTATATAACAATCTACTTCACAATTAGTCCTCGACAGACAACCAAGATGGTGGGGAAAAATAAAGATCATAATTTGCATTCCTAACTCATCTCTAAGAACAACTTTATCGAAACACATATAATACTTCGTCTTAACACAAACAATCTCTTTAAATTACAGTTCCCACTTCATACCTTCAAAATTAATTTGTCCTATGTGGAATATCTTTGTTGGTGTGTCTTCCTGTTCCTAATCTCTATTCCCGCACCTAGATCCAACTGTGCCGCTTTCTGTGAGTACAAAGTTTTTCATATAATTGATGGGAAATGGGAAGCCTGTTTCCCTCTTAAAAAGTATTATTATATTATATTAACCTGTTCTCCAATCTATTTAATGCTTCACTGGTACTTATTTTTTATTTTTTGAAATTTATTATTTTTTATTATTATTTTATTTTGTACAAACGAGGCTGTATTTTACTCTGCCCTTGTTACTTTAATAACATTTCAACACTCCTGGTTATCTTCCTTGCACCACTCACCCAAATTTGAGGCTACTTCTGTTGTCCCACTATATATCATCCTACTTTTCTTTGCAAAAAATGAAGTGCCTCTATCTGCAAAAAGACAAGCTAATTTGAATATTCCGTAAAATTCCTAAATAATCTGCCTTCATTCGCTACCCCCTCATGGGACAGTCCTTTCACCTCTCGTTTACAATCAACTATCCCTAATGAATCTCTTCAATTAATGTTCGGTCTGTTCAAGTTTTCAATGGTAAATCCAAAGCACCTGTGGAGTGCAAGGACACAACCCTTTCAGTCACCAATCAGCTATCTTTCTATAGTAGTTAATTATTTTTCCCTTAATTCACTCACCTCCAAGGGTCCAATCTCATCTAACTATGATCCAAAAATATCCAATTCCTAATTCCAAGTATTGTATTTATTTGTCAATAATGTCCCATCTGTATTCAAAATAAAAATACAAAAGTCCTTAATTTGTACTTGAAACGTAGTCCGATACCCGGCAATCAACAATCCCGTGTTGTGAAGGCCTGGACAGCATGGACCAATAAATTCCGCTATAAACGCTAACCTCAACAACTCCCATTTTTAAATCCCAATTGTCCCAATCGTAATCCCGCAGTTCACGTCCTAATTTCAAACAATTACTCCGCTCATGCGTTCATCTCGGTCCGCTAAGCAGTACATCTTGCATCCTTTCCATTAGGTGCTTGAAATACAAAGAAGTATATCGAGGCCTGGTGTGTCATCCAATCACCTTCTCATCTTTTTAGCCTACCGCTATACAGTACATACGGCATCCTTTCCATTAGGTGCCGGAAGTATAAAGAAATGTATCCTGGCCTAGTGTGACGTTCAATCACCTTCTCATCTTTCCAGCCTACTATCCGTTTCCTCTCTGGTCCGCTCCCATTATTATTAGTCCACACCATCTCTTGTCCTAACAATTGTATTGTAACTAGCATTCCTACCTCCGCCAATCATCTAGTCATATCCCTCAACCTATCTCCTCGCGTTTTGAACTCCACACACATTCCACGTTAATTCTCCTGATTTTCAACCACCCAGTGTGTATTTATTTTCCATCTTTATTCAACAATTCTGGCTGTTATTTCAGCTGGCACCTGCGCCATTTTCGCAATTCTCTATTCCACCACTTATTATTGTAAATGCCCTGTGTATGTTTATATAGCATAGTTTTCAACTATTTCGGCCATTGTGAAACTGACCCATGCACTGTAATCACAGCTCACTTTTCTACTGCTTCTAACTATTTTCACGTCGACCTTCCACTCCCTGGTTCTCAATAAGTTTTGTTATTATTATACATCTTACAATTTCTCCTTCCTCCATTACTTCTGGTTTCCTTACTTATTATAAAAACCTTCGCCATGCATTTTCCATACCTAGTCGAAAATTCCCAACCAAGGACAATACTTGTAGCCACTATTGCTTTTTGTATGCACTCTTGTTTACGCGGAGGTGTATATACTCCTCCTACCCGAATTCTATCTTTAAATCATCCTGTACTTTACCTCTACTGTCAAACAATACCTGTCACCATCCTTTCTGCTTTACGTATACTAAAACTGCTGTGAGCCATATCTCACGTGACATCCACCATAAATACCATCAAATGTAAACTTCCATAGAGTTAGACAGTCCAATAGCTAGTTTCACCCTTCATGCCACTTCTACAAAGAGTACCCTAGCTCAGAACATTCCGAACAACAAAATTAATCGATAATAATCTGTTCACCACTCATTATTACTATAGAAAATAGTGCAATTGAGAATCGCTGTTCAATCCCAAAGTAACTGCTCTACAACGACTGATCCACGTGCTTCCTGTTTTCTGATCATAAGTTCCCAGTCGCCTCCTCTGGTCCTATGAACTATTTTCTATATTCCATGAAACTTAAACTCTTTTATTGTGCTGTGCTTCTCCATTATATGCTGGTAAATGGGTGATTTAAGATCTTGATTTACTATGGCCCGTTTATGCTCCTGAATCCTGATTTTCAGATATCTTTTGGTGCTGCCAATGTAGATATTACTACATGCACATTGGATTAAGTAAAGAACACCCATACTGTTGCAATTGATAAATTCATTAGTTTGATAGCACCAGACTGTATTGTGACGAAACTCTTTAATCCTATTAATGCCCAAATTGCAAATACTACATGACCCGCAAATGTAAAAACCTTTCGACGGCTGAGTTATCCAATTGACATTAGTTCCTATTGTAGGTTCAATGTAGTTCCTTATTATCATGCTCCCTATAGTGGGGCTCCTTCTGTAGATTATTCCTGGTTTATTACTGATTACATTACTAAACCGGAAACTCCTTTAAGCAAAGGCCAGTTTTTTCCTAGGCCTCTGAAAATGTTATCTTTTTGGGTACTGAATGTGGTCACCAAAGCCAATCGTTGATTGGATTGTGACCTGTCCTACTGTACCAATGCGGTCTCTCTCTTAATGGACATTAGTTTAGCTTTGGCTCTTTCTAGGTTCCTTCTCACATAACCTTTATTTAGTCATCTATGATTTAATTTATCCAGTTCTTCTCTAAACCCACTTTCCGAACTGCAGTTCCTGCGATTCTTACCTTCTCCCCAAACAGTATTCCATTAATTACTGATGCAGGATGGGCACTGTCAGCTCTTAATATCGAGTTGGTTGCTGTACTTTTTCTTTATAACCTACTCTTGATAGAACCACCTTCCACAAATAATTCTACGTCCAAGAACTCTATTCTTTCATGATGGTGATTCATTGGGAAGGTCTATTCAAGTATTCAAAATTTTCAATCAGATCAATCTTTGTTCCTCTCCATAACAATAGAATGCCGCCTATAAAACGACCTAAAAAAAGAATAAAATCCGTTCATTTGGCTGCCTCTCTGCTCCGGGCATGCTCCTTCTCAAACCAACCCATGAATAGATTGCCGTAAGAAGGTGTAAACCTGGGGCCCATCGCTGTCCCCCTTATCTGATGGAACCATTCATCTTGGAACAGAAAGAAATTATTTTTCAGAATGATCGAGCTCATCTCTACAAGCATTTTGGAGTGGTCAAGTAAACTCGCGATACGGCTACCTAGAAATTGGTTCAGGGCTTCTTCCCCCTTATCATTATGTATACACGTATATAGTCAGACCACATCTAGTGTCACCAGACTCATGCCTGGTTCCCACTTCACATTCTGTAACTCATTTAAAACATCCATTGTGTCTCTTACATAGGATGGTAGAATTACTACCAGAGGTTTTAAGAATAGATCCAATAATTCTGATAAGTGTTCTGTCACACTGCCAATGCTGGAGGCTATGAGTCTGCCTGGGGGATTCAATCTAGATTTGTGCACTTTTGGTATAAAGTATTGAGAAACGGAGATATGGCTCACAGCAGTGTTAGTCTATGTAAAGCAGAAAGGATGGTGACAGGTATTGTTTGACAGGAGCAGCCGCAGTCCGTGGAGGGAGTTCCGGTGGGGCAGGCAGGCGGGGCAGGGGAGGGGCAGGGGAGGGGCAGTATGGGGGGTGATAAACACCGGAATATGGATGATTGCAGGTAAGTAACCTATTAAATTAATAAAACAAATTTTGTTCTGTGCCCTGCATCGCAAAATGCGATGCAGGGCACGGAACGAAATTCGTTTTATTAATTTAATAGGTTACTTACCTGAAATCATCCATATTCCGGGGTTTATCACCCCGCACACTGCCCCTCCTCCGCCCCGCCTGCCTGCCCCACCGGAACTCCCTCCACGGACCGCGGCTGGACAGGAGAGGGAAAGTACCGGATGATTTAAAGATAGAATTCGGGTAGGAGGAGTGTATACACCTCCGCAGAAACAAAAGTGCATACAGAAAGCAATAGTGGCCATAAGTATTGTCCTTGGTTGGGAATTTTCAACTAGTTATGGAAAATGGATGTCAAAGGTTTTTATAAGAAGTAAGGAAACCAAAAGTAATGGGAAGTAGGAGAAATTGTAACATTTATAATAATTACAAAACATATTGAAAACCAGGAAGTGGAAGGTCGACGTGGAAATAGTTAGAAGCAGTAGAAAAGTGAACCGTGATTACAGTGCACGGGTCAGTTTCACAATGGCTAAATAGTTGAAAACTATGCTATATAAACATACACAGGGCGTTTACAATAATAAGTGGTGGAATAGAGAATTGTGAAAACGGCGCAGGTGCCATTTGAAATAATAGTCAGAATTTTGAATAAGGATCGATAATAAATATACAACGGGCGGTTGAAAATCGGGAAAATTAACGTGGAATGTGTGTTTAGGTCAAAACGCGAGGAGATAGGTTGAGGGTTATGACCAGATGATTGGAGGAGGTAGGAATGCTAGTTACAATACGATTGGTAGGACAAGAGACGTGTGGACTAATAATAATGGGAGCGAACCAGAGAGGAAATGGATAGTAGGCTGGAAAGATGAGAACGTGATTGGACGACACACTAGGCTAGTATACACTTCTATATAATTCCGGCACCTAATGTACTTTGTTTTATGACCGCCAAGATCGTTTGCTAAATTCTGTGTTGTGCTCGTTTTAAAATGTTCTATTTTAGAACATTTGTGTCTGGGAATCAACTCACCTTGGGGTAAAATCTCCTGCAACTCGCTGACTCACGAGCGAGGCAGGACCTGCTACTGCCAGCTGATTCCCTCAGCCAATCACAGTGCAGGCGGGGCGGAGTTTAGGCTGCTGGCGGCTATATCTTTGCCGTTCTCAGCGCGGGAACTGTTACTTTGTTTTATGACTGCCAAGATCGTTTGCTAAATTCTGTGTTGTGCTCTTTTTAAAATTTACTATTTTATAACATTTGTGTCTGGGAATCAACTCACCTTGGGGTAAAATCTCCTGCAACTCGCTGACTCACGAGCGAGGCAGGACCTGCTAATGCCAGCTGATTCCGTTAGCCAATCACAGTGCAGGCGGGCGGACTTTAGGCTGTTATCGGCTATTTCATGCCGATTACATCTCGAAAGCACAACGGATGCGCGCAGCAGGCGCACCAAAGGCAAGCCCGTCTGCACCCGTCCGCGCCTGTACGGAGCCTGGGGCCTGTCATCATGCCGAAATCCCTATCCATTACAGTACTATGCAACTTTTGGCACTGCACACACTGTCTGCTGTCCCTGATACCCTGACATATTCTACTTTACAATCTCAGGGGATCTTGCAGCTTAGAACCTCATTCCCTAAATTAGTTACTTCTCACTTAGCTACCCCAGCCCAGACTCTAGAGACAAACACAGGCTTTAATTACTATCTTACTATAATCTGCTAAATTGACAATTGCTCGTGCCTGGATTTCCCCACAGCCTCCACATATCATGGAATGGTGGTCTTTGGTTAATGAAATACATGGCATGGAGGCGGCTCTGGCCAGGTTCAGAGGTCTCCGGTCTGTCTGTAAATTTGAAAAAATCTGGGGTAATTTTATGTAACTGTTATTTAACGTTATTTTAATTTAATATGCAATGTGTTAACTCGGTACTTCTATTGTATTGTATTTGTATTATTTCTCTTTCTCTTGAAGTAATTATTAACATATCCATTCTTCTACACTAAAAATGAAAAAGAACCTCATTCCCTGAATTAGTTACTTCTCACTCAGCTACCCCTGCCCAGACTCTGAAGCCGAACGGTGCTCAAAAACTTTCTGTCATATATCTTAACACTCGCTCCCTGGTTAAGCACCAGCTAGACATCTTCTTGTTGCTCAAATCTGAGCAACCTGATTTTCTGTTGCTCACTGAAACATGGTTATCTCAGGAATACTCCCCTGACATCTTAGCTGCTCTCCCCTCTGACTATGTCATCATTCAAGCCAATCGCCCTCAGGGGAAAGTGGGTGGAGGAGTAGCTATTATCACCCACCATGATTGTAAATACTCCATGCTCCCCACCCTTGCCCTACCCTCGGTGGACAATTTAGTGCTCAAACTCGAATGCGATTCGATCACGACACCTCTGGTATGTGTCCTACTTTATAGGCCCCCTCAAAGGATGCCCCTGTTCCCTCACTCCTTGGGTGAACAGGTTGAACACGTAGTCACTACTCATGGGAAGGTCATGCTGATTGGTGACTTTAACTATTGGGCCAATGACCCCTTGGGTGGCCCCCATTCGATCGAACTCAATGAGTTACTTTCGGGACTTAACACCAAGTTACTGCGGCCACTCACATCAAGGGGCATACCCTCGACCAGATCTGGTCTGTTAATATAGCCATGTCCCCTGTGTCTGTAATCCCATGCACTTGGTCTGACCACTATATTATTAAATTCACCATCTTTGACAATTTTTCTGTCAAATTATCCTGCCCTGGAGGAGGCACTTACAGAAATTGGAAGAGAAGTGATAAAACATCCTTCCTCAGCTCTCTTACTAACTCTCTTCCCCTTTTCAATCCTTCTATCAATCCAACTGTGGAACAGCTCACCGGCTGGTTGCTGGCCACTAGTAATACATTTTCGCCCCTTAAGAAAGCACATGCCCCTCGTCGTCATGACGCTCATAAGTGGTTTTCTGACGATACAAAAACTCAGAAATTAGGTTTGAGGCAATTAGAAAGAACCTGGGGACGCAAGTATCTTCCAGAAGACATGCGCCTGTATATCTACTCATTAAAGATCTATAAAAAATCCATCCTGACCTCCAAAGCTACATATTTCTCTTCTAAAATTTTGTCCACCTCCAATCGTACTAAAGAGATCTTTTCCATAGTAAATCAGTTGTCCATTCCTGACAGAGTTTACATCAGACCCGTCCCTTCGCAACACTTCTGTAACTCCTTGAACTCCTTCTTTATCGAAAAAATTGCACTGATAAAGGCTAGCATCCCATCTTGCAACAACCCTCTACTCTGTTCTACCGTGGCCCAAAACCACACCACTTTCTCGCAATTCCCAAGTATCACCGAGCTTGTCTTTTTGGACCTACTCTCTAAAGTCAAGACAGGCTTTCCCACTGATTGTTGTCCCCCGAGCATTTTGAAAGAAATTTTCACTACCCTTTCTAGCCCTGCACTCCATCTTCTGAATCTATCACTTTCCCAGGGTGTTGTCCCTGCCACTTTCAAGGAAGCCATTGTCATTCCCCTTTTAAAGAAGCCTGGGGTTGATCCCCAACTGATAACTAATTATCGCCCTATCTCCCTTTTACCTTATCTTGCCAAGGTTCTGGAAACGCATGTCATGAAATGTCTTACTGAGTTTCTAGAAGAGTCTGAATTCCTTGATTCCAACCAAGCTGGGTTCCGCCTGGCTCATTCTACCGAGGCTGTGATCCTCACAGTCTAAGACTCTCTTCGTGACAAGGTTGACTCCGGTTCCCCGCAGGCCCTTGTCCTGCTCGATCTTTCCGCGGCCTTTGACACGGTCGACCATAATCTTTTGGTCGATCGTGTCAGAGACGCGGGAATCAAGGGACCCGCCCTCGGCTGGATTATCTCCTTTTTGGAGAATCGATCTCAGGCAGTCAGCACAGCACCATTTATTGCACCTAGAGTAAGCATTTCCTGTGGAGTCTCTCAGGGCCCCTCGCTCTCGCCCCTGTTATTTAATCCGTACCTTCTCCCTCTTATCCGAGCTCTGAAAGAACGTGAAGACTGCATCTTCAACTATGCAGACGACTTTCAACTCATCTTTCTCATTAGTAACTCTCCGGAGTCCATTCTTACTTTTCAGTACACCCGTCTTCATAATATTGCAAATCAGATACATCAGAATCCAGGCACCTGGACTTGGTCCGGTTGGTTCTGGACAACGTTAACAGCTTGGGGATGGAAGATCCTATCCTTCCTAGGCATTGGCCTAGTCCTTGTATTCAGTTGCTGCCTGTGCCTACAGTGTGGGCCAGCGATTTGTGGACTGTGTGCCACTTCTTGTATTGAACATTCCAGTTTTCACTCAAAACGTAACCGAAAGAAAGAAGAACAAATAATGTTACAAGAACAGACTGATCGATTCATGAGGATCGATATTTCGTGAAGGGTCCGTAGGGAACAAGGAGGGAATGAGGAAAATTAAATTTTGGCCATGTTGTGTTCCCTAGCGCGTACCCCACCGACTCCATGTACCAGCTTAAAGTGCATGTAACTTCCCTCCTGTGCCAGCTATGAAGACGCAAATACATTTGCGTCCACCGTTAACTTGTCCTCTCTCAGATCCACCATGAATGGATTATGTAGTCCGTTTCTAAGTATGCTATGCCACCGTCTTTTTGTAGTACACTTTTCATGTATTCCTGCTCTAAGCAAGAGTAGGCCCTGAATTCCTGCCATCTGAACCTCTTTTGTGGCTCCTGACTCTGCCCAGGCTACCTCTGTACCCGTGAACTCTGTCCTACTTTCAGCGCGGCCCCTCGCGCTCAGCTTAAGCCTGCTTTCTGCCAAGACTGACTATAACCTTCGAGTTATCTGTTCCGCTCCCCGAGAATACATTCCTGCCTACTAGATCCTGTAAACATCCTCTCCAGCTGCAGAGCCAAAGGGCCGACCTGTCTTAATGCAAGTAATTCATAGCCTCTGTTGCCATGCTTCCATGGAAGGCCCCGTGCCCCACGCTTCACATGTAGACACCCAGGCGCTTATACACGCATCCACAGTTAGCATAGAACAGCTTCTGCCCTAGAGACCTTTCCGCCCAGATAGCATAGTTCCTAAACATCAGATATCAGATATGATAGAAGTACAAGTTGATCTGACATGCCAGACTTCTGTCTCTTTCCGTCAGTGTGAATGTCAAGTCCCCTGCACCCCGTCAATCACACGTCATGCAGCTGCGCGCGCATACAAGCTTCCGATTTCTGCTGACATTGCAACATTCTGTTAGCACCACCCCTTGGTGCCACCCACTTGCGTCACTTATCAGTGACGTTTCTAGCACACACCTCTGGTTCACGCCTAGTTTACGCCTCTTGATGATGTACTAGTACCACGTGTATACTGTTATCTTGTCTTCTCTCAGCTGTTACGCCTCTTACATTGATTCTTCTGGTATAAATCAAGTATATAAGCTATGTATTGTCAATAAACGAGAGCGCTCTATCCCTTCTGACACCCCTGTGGTGGTCAGAACATGATATCCTGATTCCTTTATGAGGAATAAAACCCTTAGAAACTCTAACACCACGGACTCTGTCTTTTTTCATTCTGATTGAGTTATTATTGATTAAGTACTTACCTGCATAGAAATTAAGAGAGTAAATTAATTATTTACGTCAATACTGTTCATCAGTCAGTGGATGAACAGTAATCATCTTAAGCTCAATCCGGATAAGACAGAGCTTGTTCTTACTGGAGGTATCATCAAGAATCCCTGGGGCCCTCATTTTTGGCCCAGGGAACTTGGCAAAGCTCCCTTGCCTTCATCCACGGCCAAAAGCTCAGGGGTCATTATCAGGCAGGACCTCACGATGAAGGCTCAGATCGGCTCAGTGATCTCTACCTGATTTTTCCAACTCAGGAAAATAAAAAAGATCTGCAGGTTCTTCACCTATGAAGCTCGAATCCAGGTGATTCTTGCTATGGTCATGTCCCATGTTGATTATGCTAATTCTCTTTACCATGGCATTCCCCTCTATCTTTCCAAACATTTACAAATGGTTCAGAACCAGGCGGCTCGCTTGATTACTCATCACCCCAGACATTTTCACATTACCCCCCTCCTGAAACAACTTCACTGGCTACCTATAATCCAGCACTGCGCCTTTAAGGTTGGGTGCCACATTTATAGAGCCCTTAAGGGGAAAAGTCCTAAATTTGTGATCCACAAGTATGCTTCCTCCCGCAACCTTCGTTCAGCCCACAAACTATTGCTATCTCTGCCTTTCTACAGATTAAAGCGCATTGGTGGGGCCAGGTTTGCAGTCCTGGCACCCATGTTCTGGAACTCTCTCCCTTCTGACATACGCTTTTGTCACACTCTTCATAAATTCAGAAGCTGTCTCAAAACCTGGCTATTTCGCCAGGCCTTCTAATTATGCACTTGCACTTGGGTGATGAAGACATTGTAGTGCCAAGAAACCTCCTTGGTGTATGTGTGCTTTACAAATTTATTTTAACATAACATAACATAACCTAATGGAAAGGATGCCGGATGTACTGTATAGCGGTAGGCTAGAAAGATGAGAAGGTGATTGGACGACACACCAGGTCAGGATATACTTTTTTGTATTTCCGGCACCTAATGGAAAGGATTCAGGATGTACTGCTTAGTGGACCAAAATGAACGCATGGGCGGAGTAATTGTTTGAAATTAGGACGTGAAATGCGGGATTACGATTGGGACAATAGGGATTTTAAAACTGGAGTTGTTGAGGTTAGCGTTTACAGCGGAATTTATTGGGCCAGGCTGTCAAGGAAGGAGGATACACAGCAAATTTAGCTCTTAAAAGATGAGAGGCCTTCACAAACACGGGATTATTGATTGCCGGGTATTGGACTAAGTTTCAAGTATAAAATAAGGGCTGTGTGCTTTTATTTTGAATACAGATGGGACGTTATTGACAAATAAATACGATACTTGGAATTAGAAATGGGATATTTTTGGATCACAGTTAGATGAGATTGGACCCTTGGAGGTGAGTGAATTAAGGGAAAAATAATTAACTACTATAGTGAGATAGCTGATTGGTGACTGATAGGGTTGTCTCCTTCCACTACACAGGTGCTTTGGATTTACCATTGAAAACTCGAACAGACCGAACATTAATTGAAGAGATTCATTAGGGATATTCGATCGTAAACGAGAGGTGAGAGGACTGTCCCAGGAGGGGGTAGCGAATGAAGGCAGATTATTTAGGAATTTTATGAATATTCAAATTAGCTTGTCTTTTTGCAGATAGAGGCACTTCGTTTTTTGCAAAGAAAAGTAGGATGATATATGGTGGGATAACTGAAGTAGCCTCAAATTGGGGTGAGTGATGCAAGGAAAATAACCAGGAGTGTTGAAATGTTATTAAGGAAATAAGGGCAGAGTAAAATACAGCCTCGTTCGTACAAAATAAAATAATAATAAAAATAATAAATCATAAATATTTTAAGAAAATGAATTTTTATCTTCTGCCATTTAATTGAAATTTTGTATATGTATACTTTATGGTTGTGATAAACCAAATAAAGTACATTTTTGACTGACTGACTGAAATCATAAATATTAAAAGATAAAAAATAAAAAATAAGTACCAGTGAAGGATTAAAAAAGATTGGAGAACAAGTTAATATAATATAATTATAATTTTTAGGTGGGAAACAGGCATCCCATTTCCTATCAATCATATGAAAAACTTTGTATTCACAGAAAGCGGCACAGTTGGATCTAGGAGCGGGAATAGAGATTAGGAACAGGAAGACACGCCGACAAAGATATTCCACATAGGACAAATTAATTTTGAAGGTACGAAGTGGGAACTGTAATTTAAAGAGATTGTTTGGGTTAAGAAGAAATATTATATGTGTTTTGATAAAGTTGTTCTTAGAGATGAGTTGGGAATGCAAATTATGATCTGTATTTTCCCCACAGTCTTGGTAGTCTGTCGAGGACTAATTGTGAAGTAGATTGTTATATAGGCAGGTACATGAATGTAAAATCATTGTTTAGTGTGGTATATAGGCAGGCTTCCGCTTTACCAAATACTGGTAATTTTAGTTGTTGCGATTGAAATGTAGAAACTGAAATTAATTAGACAATGAAGTATAGAATTTTTTTATCATGTTTCTTTTCTTTACAGCCCTGATGATGTACCAAGAGGGACGAAACGCGTAGGCTGTGGAGTGTTCATTGTTCATTTAATAATATATTTTGTGAATGTCTTCTTGAAGAACAAAACTTTTTTTGAATGAAAAGAAGATGAAAAAGTAAAAATCATCGTATATCAATAAAAGACTGGACTCAGACATAAAAGGAAGCTTGCATTGGAACTGGATTATTCATGGACTTCAATATTTAATTGTTAATATTGTGATTACATTGGTGCTCCTTCTGTATGGATATAATAATGATACTTTATTTGATTTAAAAAATCATAAAAGGGTGGGCTTACCACCATGCGAACAACGTGTACATCATAAAAAAGAACAAAACAAATTCAACTTTGAATGTTGTTAAAAACTAGTATCATAAAATATGCAAATTTATCGGGGAGCACAATGTTTTTAACTCATGATAAAGGGAAAGAAGTAGAGGTGTGGGAAAATAACAGTAGTTCAAACGGGGGGCACGTTATTTTTAACTCATAGTGCAAAAAGACATCCGTTCGGAAAGGAGGAAAAGGAAGAGAAGAGTCCGTAGCCAGCCGAGGCCTGGCCTATTGTCCAGAGACCTCTTTGGTTACCGCCCTGTTTTCCAGCTCTATGGCGGCGAAGTTCAAAAATGTTATGGTTTTACATGAAAGTTCTATCCAAGATCCACTTAAGCATCTTATCACCGCCGCTCTGCAAGTTCTCACCTGAGCTTCTCTTAGAAGTGGTCGAAGAAGCATTTTTCTAAGATTCTGAAGTGCCGGGCATATGCATATAAGGTGAAGCAAAGATTCCGCACCGTTGCCACAGAGACGGCACTCGGGAGTTGCCCACGACCGTAGCCATTTAGGAGTAAGCTCTTTGGAAGAGAAGCAGCCCAGCCTTAAGAGACTAAGTTTCCTTTTGTGATGGTCCCTGAAGCATTCATTTAAGTATTCCTGAGGTTTTAAGTTGGTATATGATGGCAAAACGATCCAGGCATGGTTTTTGCCGGCCACTGCTGCTTTGTCCATGAGTAATGATGCTTGTTTGACTGCTTTCTTGGTTATCAGCTTGAAAGCGGAGTAAGTCATGGGCAAAAGCCAGGATTCTTCCAGTTTTAGTGCCTCAAGAGCTTGCCTCAAGGTCTTATATGTTGAGTTTGGTAGGCCAGCTTGTTTTTCGACTTCTGACCAGCAAAGGTGGGCCAGGGATTCGTCTGCTGCGTCCCTCATGCGCCAGTAATATTTGGCTAGTGCTCCTTGTCTTGCCGGGAGCTGGTTGGTAAGACCATACTCCAAGCGAATTTGAGCTTGAGAAATATGGCGCGGAATTAGGAAGAGGTTTTTGAACAGCCTGGATTGGGCGAGGTTTAACGCTGTGGAGTCCCGGGTTGCCAGTAATTCTAAGCCGTATGTTAGTGATGGCAGAAATTTAGCGGCTACAATCTTAAGAATGTGGCCGGTGGAATGTCCGTTTAGTTGCTGTATGGTGTATGGTGTTGTATGTAGTTCTTTAAATCACAAATGTTTTTTTGTGTACGAGGTCTCGGTTATTCCAGTATTCCTACAGAATTGGTGTCTGTTGTGTCGTGGTAAGTCACCTTGACGTCCTCACAGACACTGCGTCCTTATTAGTGCTAATGTGCCAGTAACAGTATTAAACTAATAAACACATCACATTCCGATAATTGGTGTGCAGTGAAATATCCCTCCTCTGTTACAGCTAAAAAAAAGCTTAGCATTGACTTCTGCATGGAGGGTTGAGCTGTTTTGCAAGTGAATGCAGAGATCATTTTTTAAAATTAAATGAGGTTATGCGCATATTTTGTAAGATCTTGCGGCCACATGCATCATCCCGGCCTTTTGCGAATTCCAAATTGCGAAAAATAAGGAATCGCAATTTGGAATTCGCAAAATGGGATGCATGTATATTTTCGCAAAATATTTGAGATTCGGTAAAAATCGCAATTTTTACCTAATCGCAAATATTTTGCGAATTCCAAAGTGCGAATTCGCAATTCCCATTGATTCCTATGGGCCAAAAGGCCCATAGGGATCAATGGGAAGGCTTTAACAAATTGTGATTTTCTTTTTGAAAATCGCAAATTGTTAATGCATTCCAAGGGTGCAGAGGGGGGTCCAAAGGACCCCCCCCTGCACCCCAGAATGTAATTTGAAGTGCATGTTTCACACACACATGTCCTAAGGACATGTGTGTCTGAAACATGAAAGTTTAAAAAATGCATTTTTGAGCTTTTTCAAAACTTCGCAAATTACTGTGGCAGGAGCCCGGTGCACATGAAATATCTGGGCTGTGTTGTCATCACGGACAAGCTTGCAGCTAGGCTCTCACGTGCGCATTTCAAATTTAACAACACCAAGAAGAAAAGTGCAGAGAGCGCACGCTCAGTTTGCACCGGTAATCATCAAATGAGCAGCTGTGTGCTCCCAGCCTCTGCATCTATCAACCGCTGTCAACTGGCGGCTGTGAACACCACAGACAAATGACTGTCAGGGAAGGGAGGGCGGCGGGAAGCAGATAAGAGAGGATGGGACCTAATGGTCAGAGCTGCCGTCTTTGGAACTGGGGAACCAGGTTCGAGTACCTGCGTTGGGCACATATTGGTCCATAAGGATTGATAGATTTCAATGAATCCTAGTGTCTCAAATTATTGCAAGATGTGCATTGCTTCTCAGCTTCACGTGCAAATAATAATTTACAAGAAGTAAATCAACTCAATAAGTATGGAAAGTAATGGGACCTGAACATCCCCTTGCAGCGCCGAATTGCACTGAGTTTGAAAGAACGTTTTATTCAGGGATTTACAATTATTACCTCGACTGCTAACGTGTAATGTAAATGGCATACTAATGTGGTTAGAAAGGGGCTTGGATTCGGAACTGAATAGGTTGTAATAATAACTTTTCTTTCAACCCCCGAAGGGCAGGCCAGAGAGACCTATTTCCAAAGCATTACTTGGAGCATTAATTGCGCACACATCACACGGTGCCCAGAACACCGATCAGGCGAAGAAAAGCTTCCTCCCGCGGCAGCAGCGCTGGTCTGTGATGGACGAGGCCGAGTCCAGGGACTCTTCTCCGAGCACCGTCGCAAGCCTCGGTCGCAAAACACTGACAGAGTCTGAATTATTTAGTACAATAGGTAAAAGAATTTCCCATCGGCTTACTCACTTCGTGTTAGTTACACTCATACATTTCATTACTTTCAGGAAGAGGGGAGGAGCTGAGAAAGGCTGTTAGCGGGCTCACTGCTCCGACTGGAGCTGATGCATGCCAGGGATGAGGAACTATGTCTGGATTATAGGCAGGGATCACATGATGGTGTGCGGGAAAACATGGAATGGTATGACAGGATCACATGGTGGTGTGCGGGAAAACGGTATGACAGGATCAAAGGCTGATGTGAGGATTAAAACCTGGAATGGTATGACAGGGTGAAAAGCTGGTGTGAGGATAAAATCCTGTAATGTATGACAGGATCAAAGGCTGGTGTGAGGATAAAAACCTGGCATATTGTGGCAGGATCAAAGGCTGGTGTGAGGGAAAAACATGGGGTGGTGCGACAGCATCAACGGCTAGTGTGAAGGAAAAACATGGAAGAGTGTGACAGGACCAATGGCTGGTGGGAGGAAAAAATGGAACAGTGTGACAGGATCAAAGACTGGTGTGAAGGAAAAACATGGAATAGAATGACATAAAGACTGGTGTGAGAGAATAATGGAATAGTGTGACAGGATCAAAAACTGGTATGAGGGAAAAACGTGGAATGGTATGACAGGATCAACGGCTGGTGTGAGGGAGAAACATGAAATGGCATGAGAGGATCAAAGGCTGTTGTGAGGGAAAAACATGGAATAGTGTGACATGATCAACAGGTGGTTTGAGGTAAAAACATGGAATAGTGTGGCAGGATCAAAGGCTGGTGTGAGGGAAAAACATGGAATGGTGCGAGAGCATCAACGGCTAGTGTGAGGGAAAAATGGAATAGTGTGACAGGATCAAAGATTGGTGTGAGGGAAAACATGGGATGGAATGACTGGATTGGGGTGCTGTTCACAGTGTGACGGCACCCCTGACATTTACCGGAGACATTTGGATTCTTGCCTTGCACTAAGGGGGATACTGTCCATGGAACTTGCTTTGTGGCGAAGTGCAGCGCGACGGGACTGCAAGGACCAGCAGCTCCGTTACCAGCGCAGCTGTGTGCCTCTTCTTGCCCTTGCCTTTGCACGCCCCTGCCTCCTCCACAGCTGAAAACCTATCACGGCCCCCTGCTTCGCGGGAGCCGTTCGCAGTGTGCTGCCTGACATTTACCGGAGACATTTGGATTCTTGCCTCGCACTAAGGGGGATACTGTCCGCGGACCTTGCTTTGTGGCGAAGTGAAGCGCGACGGGACTGCGAGGACCAGCAGCCCCATTACCAGCGCAGCTGTGTGCCTCTTCCCGCCCCTGCCTTTCCACACCCCTGCTTGTGTGTATTTAATTGGTGTAGTATTCCCGCTGCGCGGCACGTGCGCGGTCGTGCGCCGGGAGAGGCCCGGGACAAGGGCGGGCGTCTTTTGCCGTCCGGGGCTGGCCGAGGCTGGGCTGGGCCACCTTATTAATATTCGACCTGGGACATTGAAAGTAAGAAGACTGTGGCCTTAAATCATCTTGTACACCGCATTTCAGTAGTCTCATCTACAGTTTATGTATATAGTTTAATTATAAATGGTACTAAGCTGTGACGCTCTGTAAGAACATCTTAGGCCCCTGTCTACCCGTGGTTTTAGATTCATTGCCCAATCATTGAAACTATTGAGGGAGCATGAGTTTATGCACTAGCATAGGAAGGACATCGTTGGCGGGTGGCTCGGTTAGGGGGACACTAGATGGTTTTATTACCAGGGCGATCTCCGTCTTAGAAAAGGAGATAGCCTTGACGGAAAAGCGCCTTTCCCTGGAACCTGCACAAAAAAGCGATCTTCGCTGGGTACCATTAGATTAGTAGTTACTCCCCCAAGACATAGGATAGAAAACGACCAATGCAGAGGGAATTCCAAGTAGTTACAACAAGCAACAAATTCCCAAGAAACTCAAATACTTCCATCTGAGGTGCATAGAAATGATTTAACTTTAGAAATACCACTGGATACTTCATCTGAGATAGAACTATCTGTAACTTCTGACAGGTTCCCTTTGAAGGACAAAACGAATAGCAAAAACAAAGACCCAGGTTACACCACAAAAAAAGAAAGTGTGGGAGGGGTAGTAAGGGTGGTAGAAGTGCGAAAACATCAAAAATATCCCAAAGTCCCGTAGGGAACACAAGTCTAACTACAAGCAAGACTGTGCCAGACCACTATCTCCCACCCTCTGTTACCATCAAAGAACTTATGGAGAACATGGAGCAATTGTTTAAATCATTGATACTGCCCTTGATAGAAAGAGTTAAAAGAATGGGTGAACAACTGGGGCGCATAGAAAAGGAAATGGTAACGCACTTTAAATTTACTGGTGACTTAGGACAATCTATACAACTAGAGCCTAGACATGAAATGCTATCTGGCAGTTATCACCTCCCAAGCCAATAAACAGGGATCTATTGTCTGTACAAGTCCAGAATAACTCGGTTCCCCACCATACAATTAAAGGCCCTGCTCCTAATATGGGGGAGAGAAAAGAAGGACAGGCCTACAAACAGGGACCTCCGCAAACAACTGCTACTGGGCCTTCCTCTATCACGAGACGTAATAAAAACCAGGAAAAGATAGATCTGCCACCTGAGGCTGTACCCTACGTCGTGATTTTAACTGGGGTCCCGGAATTACAGGAGGACAAAACGGAGGACTATCAACAGCTAAAAAATAAAGTGATTTATTGGCTGAGTAAAAATAGGCCATTACCCTCACACATTAACGGCAAAATCCTTAATGTAAGGAGACTGGGTTGGATGGGAAATAGACCAAAGGATATAAGGGGGGACGCTATTGTTGTCAATTTTAGGGACCGAGGAGCAGTCAGATTTATTAATGATTGGTAAATTGTGGGAGGGATGGACGAAATCTCAACACATGATTTAAGCTACTTTTACCAATAATCATTGCTAGCATACTCTCCAAGATCCCCCGCCCCATATGGTCTTGGTTCAGTACACCTAGGTTTTAGCGTCCCCACCTTTAGTCATTTTTCATCGCTCTGTGGGTTGGAAGGAGTCGATTGACTCCCTAATCAGGCCACTGGGGACATTGTTAATGATAAACATCCATCTAACCCAGATTTTCCATTCTTTGTCAAGGCAGGTAATCAACCAAATCCAGCACGGGGTGACATTTTGTTACTGAAATTAAATTCTACTGAAATTGAGCTAAGTACAACTGGCGGTAAAGACTCCATTCGGGGTGCTGCTCTATCCGCCACTGTTTCAGAAAAGATTGTGGACTTTGGCAAGACCGGTGATCAACAGTTAGTTCAGTCAACTAGACTAATGGATAATACTGCACCCACTCATCGCCCGTTGTTAAAGTTCTTTTCTTGGAATATAGCCGGCCTTCGCTCTAAGGTAGAAGATGGCACTGGTCTGAACCTTCTCGAGAATTACAATATAATATGTCTCCAGGAGACTTGGTCCACCACCGAAATCCATCTGGCAGGTTATAAAACTTTTTTTCCCCGCATTAGCTGTGGCATCAGGCAGGGCCAAAGGTGGCTTAAGTATATTTATAGCAAACACAACAGGGGGGGTAAAAATAACTTCATTAGAATTGGAAACAAATCACCAGTACTTCAGTCTTCGCTTTATCAACAAGAATACTGTTCTCCTTCTAAACTTTTATAATAACTTATCAGAAGGAGCGCTGTTGAAAGTCCTGCGCAGATTCTGCTATAGATTGTCTTCTCTGATTAGGGGTTTTGGGGGCGGGGATGGGGCTACCATAATCAGGGGGGGGATTTTAATCACCACCCATGCCAGCATAGTAATAGTAATCTGAGTGGGATAGTGGAACAAAATGAGGAACCTATAGTCCACTTCCGTCACTCGAGTACTGGAAATTATCTAAATGAAATCCTCGCAGATCTGGACCTTACAATTGCTAACAAAAAGAATGCTCCCGATCAGCTATTGGATTCAACATTTTATGGGAGGGGGAGCCAGACTACGATAGACTTCATTTTGATATCAAATTCCTTGGTCAACCCTGCTATTAATTTTGCGGTCCTGATGAACATATTAAGTGATCATTATGCCCTTACCCTGGAATTTGATTCATTTTATGAACATACCACGCAATGTATAGCTGGTGCACTTAGACAAAATGCTCTGCATTTGGATAGAACAAACGGATATTCCCTAAAGTGGGAGAAAGTTGACCCCTTAGACATAACAAGGAAGGTTCTACAAACAGCTTACCCCTCGATCGTTAAATGTTTAGATCTGTCCGCATCAAATGAGGAGGTTCTAAGTAATTTTAATGTGGTTCTAAAAACAATAAATGAATCTCTTTTGGTAAAGTCAAAAAACATCCAGTCAAAGAAAGCAGGGTGGTTTAACCATAAATGTACCACAGTACATTCCAAACTAAAAATAGCTTTACAAAAACCTGACACGGGTACTAAAAGCAGCAACGGAGGTGGGCCGATTAGACTCCTGGACAAAATCTATTATGGTCCCTATCTTTAAGAAGGGAGACGGCCAGGAGGTATCCTGCTATCGCCCAATCTCACTGCTGGACTCTCTGGGCAAAGTGGCAGGTAGAGTTGTCCTTGAGCGTCTCCAGCAGTGGGCGAACGATGGTGGGGTCCTTTCGGACCTTCAATTTGGGTTCCACGAGGGTTTTGGAACAGTTGAACAGGCCTTAAATCTGACCTTGTTATTGGGCAAATATGCATGTGCTAAGTCTGGCAGACTGTACATGGTATATGTCGACCTGTCTGCAGTCTTCGATTGTGTTTCCCACGCTAAGCTCTGGTCCACACTAATAGCATTGGGGGTTGATTCGCCATTGGTGGATTTTCTGCGAAAATTATACGCTAATGCCTCTGCTAGGGTGAGGTTCGAGGTAAAGGGTGAGCTGTCGGCGCTGTTTGGGGTAGAGCGAGAGGTCCGGCAAGGTTGCGTACTGGCCCCCTTTCTTTTTACCCTCTATACCAATGGCTTGGAGCAGGCCATGCTGAAGGGGGCAAGGATCTTCCTCAACTAAAAAACTGCCCGATTCCCGCTCTGCTCAACGCGGACGATGCTGTGATACTGGCCCGCACTCCTCGCGAACTCCAGAAGGCGTTGGATAGATATTCCGAATTCATGGGAAAGCTGGACTTACATATAAACATAAAAAAAACCTTTGAAATGATTGCTGGCCTAGAAAAAAAAAGGGGCAAAGGATATCTATCTTAATAATAAGAAACTCGCAAACACAGACCAATACCCATATTTGGGTATTGGTATAGACCATTGATTAAACTGGAAACCTGCAATTGAGGTAAGAAAATTCCGCCCTAATAAACTTTTCACAAAGGTTAGGAAAAAGGCCGCCTGTGGAATTGCTAAAGATTTATAGAGCAAAATGTCCGTCAATAGCCCTATACAGGGCTGGGATATGGGGGTATGCAAATACTAGTGCTTTACAAGTGGTTGAGAATGCCTTTTTAAGATTCCTTTTAATGGTACCAAAGAGCGTGTCCACTTATACATGTCATATGGAATTGGGGATCCCCCATTTGTCAGACCTAGCCAGAATTCAACCACTTCTCCTCTGGCATCGAATCTGGTCATCAGAGAAGAATTTGTTTACACAGCAAATAATTGCAGATAGTATGTCCCTGGATAATTCACATAAAATTGGATGGCTGTCCTATATCAAAAACTTTTTAGAAGATCTAGGATGAGGAAAACATTACTCAGTCCCATCTTCGATCCAGGAAATACCAAGACACTAAAAGAGATTTCTCTTATACATTTGGAGGAATTACGAATGTCGATGGAAGCTATTAAAACTTCTGTTCAACATTCCATGGCAGTTCAAGTTACTTTTTCAATTCAGCCATACCTGACTCATAATTTTACAGTTTTTGAGAGATTTCTCCTGACTAGGTTCAGGTTTAATCTCTTACACCACCTGGTTGCCTTTCCAACAAGAAATAACTGGGATCGAATACTACCACCCTGTCCGTGTGACGAGATCTCTGTTCAGGCAACCATTCATACATTTTTCTTCTGTAAATATTACAATGGGCATAGAAAGATCTTTTTGATTCCCCTTCTAAAATTGATGGGCATTAGAACTTGTCGTCCAGCCCTGTTATCTTTGCAGTTTTTAGAGCAGGAATAGACTTCGAAGTATATAGTCAAATTCCTGAAATACATTTTTAGACACCGACTAAATCTGTAACTCTTGGCTCTGACAAAATATTTTTTATTAAATGTACAAAGGTGAGGAATTTTCTCCCACCGTTCTTTTGATAATGACAATGTATTGATTTGTATAGTTTCTTTCTTTCTTCTGAAATGTTTTTTACCTGTAAATTGCTTTTATGGTTTTTACATATGACAAAAACCGAATAAAGAACTATATGATTTGATTTGACTGGATTAAAGGCTCGTGTGAGGGGAAATGTAATAGTGTGACAAGACCAAAGGCTGATGTGAGGGAAAAGCATGGAATAGTGTGACAGGATCAAAGGCTGGTCTGAGGGAAAAACATGGAATGGTATGAAAGGATGAACGGCTGGTGCGAGGGAAAAACATGGAATGGTATGACAGGATGAACGGCTGTTGTGAGGGAATATACATGAAATAGCGTGACAGAATCAAAGGCTGGTGTATGTAACAAATACAGAATAGTATGACAGGTTCAAGGGCAGGTGGGTGGCCCACCGGGCTCAGACATGGAATAGTATGACAGGAACACAGTCTGGGACAAACATTGCATATTATTACAGGATGAATCAACAAATGGTGTGCAGGACTAGAACAAAGCAAAGGGTAGCATGACTGAATGAAATTCTAGTGTGCTGGAACAATATGGGAAGGTATGGCAGGATGAGCATGTAGCAGTATGACTGTACCAAACATTAGTTTGAGAGATTAATGCCGAATTGTATGACAGGACCAAAGGCCGGGGTACACGGCTGATATGAAGTAGTATCATAGGATCAAACATTAGTGTGTAGAACTAAGACCTTTTGTATCGCTTTGTTCGCCCTAAGTTGGCAGGGTATGCTCAGACGTGAGTCCCTAGCTCACTTGGCCACTGGATTCAAGATAGCTTGGCTGATGAGGATTATGAATCCGAAACCGGTCCCAGGATGCTTGTTTCTGGTCCAGGGAAGACATAGCTTGGCAGTTCGGGCTGGACAGTTCCCATGAGGCACAGGGTCAGACTGATTTGCATATGGCCATGGCTGAACTGGGGTGGCTGAGTGAGCTAAAGAATGGTGATGGATTAAACCCAGATCAGCTGACTGGGGGTGAGTGTTAGATTTGCTCAAACGCCGCGTCCATCATCCCCTTTTGTATCGCTTTGTTCGCCCTAAGTTGGCAGGGTATGCTCAGACGCGAGTCCCTTGCTCACTTGGCCACTGGATTAAAGATAGCCTGGCTGATGAGGATTATGAATCTGAAACCGGTCCCAGGATGCTTGTTTCTGGTCCTGGGAAGACATGGATTGGCAGTTCGGGCTGGACTGTTCCCATGAGGCACAGGGTCAGACTGATTTGCATATGGCCATGTCTGAACTGGGGTGGCTGAGTGAGGGAAAGAATGGTGATGGATTAAACCCAGATCAGTTGACTGGGGGTGAGTGTTTGATTTGCTCAAACGCTCTGTAAAATTGTAAATTGATACTTTTATAGTGCACTATTCACCCGCAAGGGTCTCAAGGCTTTTGTACGAATACCGCTGTGGAACCCATCCTGGCTTTCCCTGTGAGGCGTCCACTCCTGGGCTCCCCCAAGGTGGAGGACAGGCATCCTTAGCGTTGTGGGGGCCGTTGTGGAGATTAAGCAAGTGTCCATCATCACCTTTTGTATCGCTTTGTTCGCCCTAAATTGGCAAGGTATGCTCAGACGTGAGTCCCTTGCTCACTTGGCCACTGGATTCAAGATAGCCTGGCTGATGAGGATTATGAATCCAAAACCGGTCCCAGGATGCTTGTTTCCGGTCCAGGGAAGATATGGCTTGGCAGTCTGTCCATCATCCCTTTTGTAGAACTAAGACTATATCATAACAGGGTCAGATAAGGTCAATGGGACTACAACAGAATGGTATGGCATGATCAAAGGCTAGTGTGCTGAATTAATATGATAACGCATGACAGGATCAGATGCTGATGGGTGTGACTGACTAGTAATATTATGCGCAGGTCTAATGGCAGGAGTAACACAGATCACAATGGCAGGATCAATGACTGGAAAGCAAGACTAACATGGATTAGTGTGAAAAGATAAAAAGAACGTGCAAGACTAATGTGGAAAAAGATGAGAGGATCAAAAACTAGTGTGCAGCTCACCATAAACAGACAGGTCAACGTTGTCACCTCCAGCTGCTTCAACACCCTCCGCATCCTCCGCAAGACCTTAAAATGGATCTCCCCTGAGTCAAGGAAGACAGTTATCCACTCACTCATCACCAGCAGACTGGACTATGTCAACCTTCTCTGCGTCGGCATCAACAAGTCCCTACTCTGGAAACTCCAAACTATACAGAACACCGCGGCCAGACTCGTCCTCGGCATCCCCTGGCATGAACACATCAGCCTACACCTGCGGAGACTCTGACCCAAATACATCAACGACAGAATAAACTTCCACATACCCAAAAGAAACCTGCGATCATCCAACCTCGCACTGGCTGAAACAACGCGCATCAACAGAGCCTGAGCAGGCAGAACAACGTTCTCTCACATTGCAGCCACGACCTGGAACGAGCTACCGGCAGACATCAGACACGCCCTCTCCCTGAACACCTTTAGGAAAACCCTCAAGACCAGGCTTTTCGGATGAACGGAGTGGTGTACCCCCACCACCCCTCAGCACCGTGAGACCCTCACGGGTGAGTAGCGTGCTTATAATTACCTGTTTGATTGATTGCATGACTAAAATAGAATAGTACAACAAGTTTATTACTGCAATAATCAGTGGGTTCTATGGCTGTGATAGCCGCCACTGTGGTAGAGGCTGATATGAGAGGAAATCAATGAGTTTTTGACCCCTTTAAAAGGATAGTGCACATGACAATTGGACAATTGGATATTTCCATAATGGGTTGAAAGACAACTATACAGGTCTCTTGGGGTCTCCCAGGACTGTAAAAATCTGGGCTCGTATTGTACATTATGCCCTGGGGGCACAACGGCTGTGTCCAGCTGATTTGGGTGCCTCTGGAGGCACAATGGTACTACAGAAGGGGCTGCAGATGCTTGTTCGTCCCCTTCTGTAATACAGATAGCCCTGGTACACATGCTGCACCAGTGCTGTCAGCAGAGGGTATTCTCTTATTTGCATGGGCGCATGGCCCCGTGCAAATAATGGAATCACCTTGCCTCTGCACCTGAGCCATATTAAAATCAGGGGCGCAGAGGCAAACATGCCTTTAAGAGATGCATTGAAAGTATGCCACAAAAAGGTGGCACACTGTAAAGGCAGACCTCCGGGGAGGATAAAGGGGGGTCCCATGGACCCCCCAGACATCCGCCTGCAGGCGGGTCACTCACTGCACCCACATCCAAGTAGATAATCTGACTTAAAAATGCAGGCGGGTTGCCGCCTGAACAGTGAAACACAGAGCTGCTTTTAAGCAGGTGCACTGTATTTTACTTGAATGCGCTGCCCCCTTTGTGCTTGACCCTTGGGCAGCGCATTTATTCACTTTAATACAGCGCACTTTCCTTGTTTGCACCCAATGCACCTTTTGAAAGGTGCGCCGGAACGCACACAAGGAAAGCACGCCCTATCTGTAATACAGCCTCTGGTGTCCATGATTAAGGACTAACTGTGGAATTGTCCTGAAGAGGAACTTCCTGAGGTGAGATGTGAGCAGTTGATGGGAGGTTGTTGTTAACCTCATCATTGCTACAGCACATTCCCGTGCTGCGCTGCAATTTTTAAAATCCCATGTTATGTGACAAGGTCAACTCGTCAAACGCACAGCGCAGGTAACACCCATGAAGAGTTGACCTTGTCACAAGCATCGAAGGGGTTAAGAGTCAGAGAAGCAAATCTTGCTGCATGTGGGTTCAATGTCAGTAGCTAACACATACCTGCCAACTTACAAAAAACTTTACGAAGTGAGGAGGGGGCAGGCCTTGTGGGGGGCGGGGCCTGGTGCAGAGACCTAGGAGTCACACTGCCCTTCACCAAGCCCCCACCCCTCAAAAATAAAACCAAAACAAAGGGTCACCGAGGCTGTCGTCAATGCCCTGGTGTGTTTCCAAACCTTTTAACCCTTTGGTCGCGTCTGGAATTCCCCAGCCGTGTGGGCGAATTCCACACATCCACACGCTCACCGTGATGTCGAACGGTCGGGGGCTGTCCAACGCATGGGACGGGTTAATGGACATCAGCGGCTTACAGCCTCCAAAAACAAACTGGAAATCCACTGTCTAAAGTGAGTTTCAGCCTGTTTTCCCTGCCACTGTGTGATTTCAACTCCCCACTGGGTGACCGTGTGAAAGAAGCCGAAATAGTGTGACACTTGGTGGCATAGTTTGAGTTGGCGGGTATGCTAATCAAAACTCCCTTCACTAAGTTATGGCTGTGGTGAATGTTCAGTGTCCGTCTGTTTTGACTGGTTTCCTACTTTTATTCCTTGCTTCAGCAATGGATCTGGAGTAATGGGATGATGTAGCTTACCAAATGGCAACCTTACTGCCAAAGAATGCAGTTTTGATACGTTATGTTATTTGGCTGTATTAGCAAAGCATTGCTTATCACCCTGTGGTGTTATTGTGTGGTTACACAGGCCTGTGTGCATGCCCTTCCATTTTACATGCTTTTAAAGGCTGGTGTGAGGATAAAAACCTGGCATATTGTGGCAGGATCAAAGGCTGGTGTGAGGGAAAAACATGGGGTGGTGCGACAGCATCAACGGCTAGTGTGAAGGAAAAACATGGAAGAGTGTGACAGGACCAATGGCTGGTGGGAGGAAAAAATGGAACAGTGTGACAGGATCAAAGACTGGTGTGAAGGAAAAACATGGAATAGAATGACATAAATACTGGTGTGAGAGAATAATGGAATAGTGTGACAGGATCAAAAACTGGTATGAGGGAAAAACGTGGAATGGTATGACAGGATCAACGGCTGGTGTGAGGGGGAAACATGAAATGGCATGAGAGGATCAAAGGCTGTTGTGAGGGAAAAACATGGAATAGTGTGACATGATCAACAGGTGGTTTGAGGTAAAAACATGGAATAGTGTGGCAGGATCAAAGGCTGGTGTGAGGGAAAAACATGGAATGGTGCGAGAGCATCAACGGCTAGTGTGAGGGAAAAATGGAATAGTGTGACAGGATCAAAGATTGGTGTGAGGGAAAACATGGGATGGAATGACTGGATTGGGGTGCTGTTCACAGTGTGACGGCACCCCTGACATTTACCGGAGACATTTGGATTCTTGCCTTGCACTAAGGGGGATACTGTCCATGGAACTTGCTTTGTGGCGAAGTGCAGCGCGACGGGACTGCAAGGACCAGCAGCTCCGTTACCAGCGCAGCTGTGTGCCTCTTCTTGCCCTTGCCTTTGCACGCCCCTGCCTCCTCCACAGCTGAAAACCTATCACGGCCCCCTGCTTCGCGGGAGCCGTTCGCAGTGTGCCGCCTGACATTTACCGGAGACATTTGGATTCTTGCCTCGCACTAAGGGGGATACTGTCCGCGGACCTTGCTTTGTGGCGAAGTGAAGCGCGACGGGACTGCGAGGACCAGCAGCCCCATTACCAGCGCAGCTGTGTGCCTCTTCCCGCCCCTGCCTTTCCACACCCCTGCTTGTGTGTATTTAATTGGTGTAGTATTCCCGCTGCGCGGCACGTGCGCGGTCGTGCGCCGGGAGAGGCCCGGGACAAGGGCGGGCGTCTTTTGCCGTCCGGGGCTGGCCAAGGCTGGGCTGGGCCACCTTATTAATATTCGACCTGGGACATTGAAAGTAAGAAGACTGTGGCCTTAAATCATCTTGTACACCGCATTTCAGTAGTCTCATCTACAGTTTATGTATATAGTTTAATTATAAATGGTACTAAGCTGTGACGCTCTGTAAGAACATCTTAGGCCCCTGTCTACCCGTGGTTTTAGATTCATTGCCCAATCATTGAAACTATTGAGGGAGCATGAGTTTATGCACTAGCATAGGAAGGACATCGTTGGCGGGTGGCTCGGTTAGGGGGACACTAGATGGTTTTATTACCAGGGCGATCTCCGTCTTAGAAAAGGAGATAGCCTTGACGGAAAAGCGCCTTTCCCTGGAACCTGCACAAAAAAGCGATCTTCGCTGGGTACCATTAGATTAGTAGTTACTCCCCCAAGACATAGGATAGAAAACGACCAATGCAGAGGGAATTCCAAGTAGTTACAACAAGCAACAAATTCCCAAGAAACTCAAATACTTCCATCTGAGGTGCATAGAAATGATTTAACTTTAGAAATACCACTGGATACTTCATCTGAGATAGAACTATCTGTAACTTCTGACAGGTTCCCTTTGAAGGACAAAACGAATAGCAAAAACAAAGACCCAGGTTACACCACAAAAAAAAGAAAGTGTGGGAGGGGTAGTAAGGGTGGTAGAAGTGCGAAAACATCAAAAATATCCCAAAGTCCCGTAGGGAACACAAGTCTAACTACAAGCAAGACTGTGCCAGACCACTATCTCCCACCCTCTGTTACCATCAAAGAACTTATGGAGAACATGGAGCAATTGTTTAAATCATTGATACTGCCCTTGATAGAAAGAGTTAAAAGAATGGGTGAACAACTGGGGCGCATAGAAAAGGAAATGGTAACGCACTTTAAATTTACTGGTGACTTAGGACAATCTATACAACTAGAGCCTAGACATGAAATGCTATCTGGACAGTTATCACCTCCCAAGCCAATAAACAGGGATCTATTGTCTGTACAAGTCCAGAATAACTCGGTTCCCCACCATACAATTAAAGGCCCTGCTCCTAATATGGGGGAGAGAAAAGAAGGACAGGCCTACAAACAGGGACCTCCGCAAACAACTGCTACTGGGCCTTCCTCTATCACGAGACGTAATAAAAACCAGGAAAAGATAGATCTGCCACCTGAGGCTGTACCCTACGTCGTGATTTTAACTGGGGTCCCGGAATTACAGGAGGACAAAACGGAGGACTATCAACAGCTAAAAAATAAAGTGATTTATTGGCTGAGTAAAAATAGGCCATTACCCTCACACATTAACGGCAAAATCCTTAATGTAAGGAGACTGGGTTGGATGGGAAATAGACCAAAGGATATAAGGGGGGACGCTATTGTTGTCAATTTTAGGGACCGAGGAGCAGTCAGATTTATTAATGATTGGTAAATTGTGGGAGGGATGGACGAAATCTCAACACATGATTTAAGCTACTTTTACCAATAATCATTGCTAGCATACTCTCCAAGATCCCCCGCCCCATATGGTCTTGGTTCAGTACACCTAGGTTTTAGCGTCCCCACCTTTAGTCATTTTTCATCGCTCTGTGGGTTGGAAGGAGTCGATTGACTCCCTAATCAGGCCACTGGGGACATTGTTAATGATAAACATCCATCTAACCCAGATTTTCCATTCTTTGTCAAGGCAGGTAATCAACCAAATCCAGCACGGGGTGACATTTTGTTACTGAAATTAAATTCTACTGAAATTGAGCTAAGTACAACTGGCGGTAAAGACTCCATTCGGGGTGCTGCTCTATCCGCCACTGTTTCAGAAAAGATTGTGGACTTTGGCAAGACCGGTGATCAACAGTTAGTTCAGTCAACTAGACTAATGGATAATACTGCACCCACTCATCGCCCGTTGTTAAAGTTCTTTTCTTGGAATATAGCCGGCCTTCGCTCTAAGGTAGAAGATGGCACTGGTCTGAACCTTCTCGAGAATTACAATATAATATGTCTCCAGGAGACTTGGTCCACCACCGAAATCCATCTGGCAGGTTATAAAACTTTTTTTCCCCGCATTAGCTGTGGCATCAGGCAGGGCCAAAGGTGGCTTAAGTATATTTATAGCAAACACAACAGGGGGGGTAAAAATAACTTCATTAGAATTGGAAACAAATCACCAGTACTTCAGTCTTCGCTTTATCAACAAGAATACTGTTCTCCTTCTAAACTTTTATAATAACTTATCAGAAGGAGCGCTGTTGAAAGTCCTGCGCAGATTCTGCTATAGATTGTCTTCTCTGATTAGGAGTTTTGGGGGCGGGGATGGGGCTACCATAATCAGGGGGGGGATTTTAATCACCACCCATGCCAGCATAGTAATAGTAATCTGAGTGGGATAGTGGAACAAAATGAGGAACCTATAGTCCACTTCCGTCACTCGAGTACTGGAAATTATCTAAATGAAATCCTCGCAGATCTGGACCTTACAATTGCTAACAAAAAGAATGCTCCCGATCAGCTATTGGATTCAACATTTTATGGGAGGGGGAGCCAGACTACGATAGACTTCATTTTGATATCAAATTCCTTGGTCAACCCTGCTATTAATTTTGCGGTCCTGATGAACATATTAAGTGATCATTGTGCCCTTACCCTGGAATTTGATTCATTTTATGAACATACCACGCAATCTATAGCTGGTGCACTTAGACAAAATGCTCTGCATTTGGATAGAACAAACGGATATTCCCTAAAGTGGGAGAAAGTTGACCCCTTAGACATAACAAGGAAGGTTCTACAAACAGCTTACCCCTCGATCGTTAAATGTTTAGATCTGTCCGCATCAAATGAGGAGGTTCTAAGTAATTTTAATGTGGTTCTAAAAACAATAAATGAATCTCTTTTGGTAAAGTCAAAAAACATCCAGTCAAAGAAAGCAGGGTGGTTTAACCATAAATGTACCACAGTACATTCCAAACTAAAAATAGCTTTACAAAAACCTGACACGGGTACTAAAAGCAGCAACGGAGGTGGGCCGATTAGACTCCTGGACAAAATCTATTATGGTCCCTATCTTTAAGAAGGGAGACGGCCAGGAGGTATCCTGCTATCGCCCAATCTCACTGCTGGACTCTCTGGGCAAAGTGGCAGGTAGAGTTGTCCTTGAGCGTCTCCAGCAGTGGGCGAACGATGGTGGGGTCCTTTCGGACCTTCAATTTGGGTTCCACGAGGGTTTTGGAACAGTTGAACAGGCCTTAAATCTGACCTTGTTATTGGGCAAATATGCATGTGCTAAGTCTGGCAGACTGTACATGGTATATGTCGACCTGTCTGCAGTCTTCGATTGTGTTTCCCACGCTAAGCTCTGGTCCACACTAATAGCATTGGGGGTTGATTCGCCATTGGTGGATTTTCTGCGAAAATTATACGCTAATGCCTCTGCTAGGGTGAGGTTCGAGGTAAAGGGTGAGCTGTCGGCGCTGTTTGGGGTAGAGCGAGAGGTCCGGCAAGGTTGCGTACTGGCCCCCTTTCTTTTTACCCTCTATACCAATGGCTTGGAGCAGGCCATGCTGAAGGGGGCAAGGATCTTCCTCAACTAAAAAACTGCCCGATTCCCGCTCTGCTCAACGCGGACGATGCTGTGATACTGGCCGCACTCCTCGCGAACTCCAGAAGGCGTTGGATAGATATTCCGAATTCATGGGAAAGCTGGACTTACATATAAACATAAAAAAAACCTTTGAAATGATTGCTGGCCTAGAAAAAAAAAGGGGCAAAGGATATCTATCTTAATAATAAGAAACTCGCAAACACAGACCAATACCCATATTTGGGTATTGGTATAGACCATTGATTAAACTGGAAACCTGCAATTGAGGTGAGAAAATTCCGCCCTAATAAACTTTTCACAAAGGTTAGGAAAAAGGCCGCCTGTGGAATTGCTAAAGATTTATAGAGCAAAATGTCCGTCAATAGCCCTATACAGGGCTGGGATATGGGGGTATGCAAATACTAGTGCTTTACAAGTGGTTGAGAATGCCTTTTTAAGATTCCTTTTAATGGTACCAAAGAGCGTGTCCACTTATACATGTCATATGGAATTGGGGATCCCCCATTTGTCAGACCTAGCCAGAATTCAACCACTTCTCCTCTGGCATCGAATCTGGTCATCAGAGAAGAATTTGTTTACACAGCAAATAATTGCAGATAGTATGTCCCTGGATAATTCACATAAAATTGGATGGCTGTCCTATATCAAAAACTTTTTAGAAGATCTAGGATGAGGAAAACATTACTCAGTCCCATCTTCGATCCAGGAAATACCAAGACACTAAAAGAGATTTCTCTTATACATTTGGAGGAATTACGAATGTCGATGGAAGCTATTAAAACTTCTGTTCAACATTCCATGGCAGTTCAAGTTACTTTTTCAATTCAGCCATACCTGACTCATAATTTTACAGTTTTTGAGAGATTTCTCCTGACTAGGTTCAGGTTTAATCTCTTACACCACCTGGTTGCCTTTCCAACAAGAAATAACTGGGATCGAATACTACCACCCTGTCCGTGTGACGAGATCTCTGTTCAGGCAACCATTCATACATTTTTCTTCTGTAAATATTACAATGGGCATAGAAAGATCTTTTTGATTCCCCTTCTAAAATTGATGGGCATTAGAACTTGTCGTCCAGCCCTGTTATCTTTGCAGTTTTTAGAGCAGGAATAGACTTCGAAGTATATAGTCAAATTCCTGAAATACATTTTTAGACACCGACTAAATCTGTAACTCTTGGCTCTGACAAAATATTTTTTATTAAATGTACAAAGGTGAGGAATTTTCTCCCACCGTTCTTTTGATAATGACAATGTATTGATTTGTATAGTTTCTTTCTTTCTTCTGAAATGTTTTTTACCTGTAAATTGCTTTTATGGTTTTTACATATGACAAAAACCGAATAAAGAACTATATGATTTGATTTGACTGGATTAAAGGCTCGTGTGAGGGGAAATGTAATAGTGTGACAAGACCAAAGGCTGATGTGAGGGAAAAGCATGGAATAGTGTGACAGGATCAAAGGCTGGTCTGAGGGAAAAACATGGAATGGTATGAAAGGATGAACGGCTGGTGCGAGGGAAAAACATGGAATGGTATGACAGGATGAACGGCTGTTGTGAGGGAATATACATGAAATAGCGTGACAGAATCAAAGGCTGGTGTATGTAACAAATACAGAATAGTATGACAGGTTCAAGGGCAGGTGGGTGGCCCACCGGGCTCAGACATGGAATAGTATGACAGGAACACAGTCTGGGACAAACATTGCATATTATTACAGGATGAATCAACAAATGGTGTGCAGGACTAGAACAAAGCAAAGGGTAGCATGACTGAATGAAATTCTAGTGTGCTGGAACAATATGGGAAGGTATGGCAGGATGAGCATGTAGCAGTATGACTGTACCAAACATTAGTTTGAGAGATTAATGCCGAATTGTATGACAGGACCAAAGGCCGGGGTACACGGCTGATATGAAGTAGTATCATAGGATCAAACATTAGTGTGTAGAACTAAGACCTTTTGTATCGCTTTGTTCGCCCTAAGTTGGCAGGGTATGCTCAGACGTGAGTCCCTAGCTCACTTGGCCACTGGATTCAAGATAGCTTGGCTGATGAGGATTATGAATCCGAAACCGGTCCCAGGATGCTTGTTTCTGGTCCAGGGAAGACATAGCTTGGCAGTTCGGGCTGGACAGTTCCCATGAGGCACAGGGTCAGACTGATTTGCATATGGCCATGGCTGAACTGGGGTGGCTGAGTGAGCTAAAGAATGGTGATGGATTAAACCCAGATCAGCTGACTGGGGGTGAGTGTTAGATTTGCTCAAACGCCGCGTCCATCATCCCCTTTTGTATCGCTTTGTTCGCCCTAAGTTGGCAGGGTATGCTCAGACGCGAGTCCCTTGCTCACTTGGCCACTGGATTAAAGATAGCCTGGCTGATGAGGATTATGAATCTGAAACCGGTCCCAGGATGCTTGTTTCTGGTCCTGGGAAGACATGGATTGGCAGTTCGGGCTGGACTGTTCCCATGAGGCACAGGGTCAGACTGATTTGCATATGGCCATGTCTGAACTGGGGTGGCTGAGTGAGGGAAAGAATGGTGATGGATTAAACCCAGATCAGTTGACTGGGGGTGAGTATTTGATTTGCTCAAACGCTCTGTAAAATTGTAAATTGATACTTTTATAGTGCACTATTCACCCGCAAGGGTCTCAAGGCTTTTGTACGAATACCGCTGTGGAACCCATCCTGGCTTTCCCTGTGAGGCGTCCACTCCTGGGCTCCCCCAAGGTGGAGGACAGGCATCCTTAGCGTTGTGGGGGCCGTTGTGGAGATTAAGCAAGTGTCCATCATCACCTTTTGTATCGCTTTGTTCGCCCTAAATTGGCAAGGTATGCTCAGACGTGAGTCCCTTGCTCACTTGGCCACTGGATTCAAGATAGCCTGGCTGATGAGGATTATGAATCCAAAACCGGTCCCAGGATGCTTGTTTCCGGTCCAGGGAAGATATGGCTTGGCAGTCTGTCCATCATCCCTTTTGTAGAACTAAGACTATATCATAACAGGGTCAGATAAGGTCAATGGGACTACAACAGAATGGTATGGCATGATCAAAGGCTAGTGTGCTGAATTAATATGATAACGCATGACAGGATCAGATGCTGATGGGTGTGACTGACTAGTAATATTATGCGCAGGTCTAATGGCAGGAGTAACACAGATCACAATGGCAGGATCAATGACTGGAAAGCAAGACTAACATGGATTAGTGTGAAAAGATAAAAAGAACGTGCAAGACTAATGTGGAAAAAGATGAGAGGATCAAAAACTAGTGTGCAGCTCACCATAAACAGACAGGTCAACGTTGTCACCTCCAGCTGCTTCAACACCCTCCGCATCCTCCGCAAGACCTTAAAATGGATCTCCCCTGAGTCAAGGAAGACAGTTATCCACTCACTCATCACCAGCAGACTGGACTATGTCAACCTTCTCTGCGTCGGCATCAACAAGTCCCTACTCTGGAAACTCCAAACTATACAGAACACCGCGGCCAGACTCGTCCTCGGCATCCCCTGGCATGAACACATCAGCCTACACCTGCGGAGACTCTGACCCAAATACATCAACGACAGAATAAACTTCCACATACCCAAAAGAAACCTGCGATCATCCAACCTCGCACTGGCTGAAACAACGCGCATCAACAGAGCCTGAGCAGGCAGAACAACGTTCTCTCACATTGCAGCCACGACCTGGAACGAGCTACCGGCAGACATCAGACACGCCCTCTCCCTGAACACCTTTAGGAAAACCCTCAAGACCAGGCTTTTCGGATGAACGGAGTGGTGTACCCCCACCACCCCTCAGCACCGTGAGACCCTCACGGGTGAGTAGCGTGCTTATAATTACCTGTTTGATTGATTGCATGACTAAAATAGAATAGTACAACAAGTTTATTACTGCAATAATCAGTGGGTTCTATGGCTGTGATAGCCGCCACTGTGGTAGAGGCTGATATGAGAGGAAATCAATGAGTTTTTGACCCCTTTAAAAGGATAGTGCACATGACAATTGGACAATTGGATATTTCCATAATGGGTTGAAAGACAACTATACAGGTCTCTTGGGGTCTCCCAGGACTGTAAAAATCTGGGCTCGTATTGTACATTATGCCCTGGGGGCACAACGGCTGTGTCCAGCTGATTTGGGTGCCTCTGGAGGCACAATGGTACTACAGAAGGGGCTGCAGATGCTTGTTCGTCCCCTTCTGTAATACAGATAGCCCTGGTACACATGCTGCACCAGTGCTGTCAGCAGAGGGTATTCTCTTATTTGCATGGGCGCATGGCCCCGTGCAAATAATGGAATCACCTTGCCTCTGCACCTGAGCCATATTAAAATCAGGGGCGCAGAGGCAAACATGCCTTTAAGAGATGCATTGAAAGTATGCCACAAAAAGGTGGCACACTGTAAAGGCAGACCTCCGGGGAGGATAAAGGGGGGTCCCATGGACCCCCCAGACATCCGCCTGCAGGCGGGTCACTCACTGCACCCACATCCAAGTAGATAATCTGACTTAAAAATGCAGGCGGGTTGCCGCCTGAACAGTGAAACACAGAGCTGCTTTTAAGCAGGTGCACTGTATTTTACTTGAATGCGCTGCCCCCTTTGTGCTTGACCCTTGGGCAGCGCATTTATTCACTTTAATACAGCGCACTTTCCTTGTTTGCACCCAATGCACCTTTTGAAAGGTGCGCCGGAACGCACACAAGGAAAGCACGACCTATCTGTAATACAGCCTCTGGTGTCCATGATTAAGGACTAACTGTGGAATTGTCCTGAAGAGGAACTTCCTGAGGTGAGATGTGAGCAGTTGATGGGAGGTTGTTGTTAACCTCATCATTGCTACAGCACATTCCCGTGCTGCGCTGCAATTTTTAAAATCCCATGTTATGTGACAAGGTCAACTCGTCAAACGCACAGCGCAGGTAACACCCATGAAGAGTTGACCTTGTCACAAGCATCGAAGGGGTTAAGAGTCAGAGAAGCAAATCTTGCTGCATGTGGGTTCAATGTCAGTAGCTAACACATACCTGCCAACTTACAAAAAACTTTACGAAGTGAGGAGGGGGCAGGCCTTGTGGGGGGCGGGGCCTGGTGCAGAGACCTAGGAGTCACACTGCCCTTCACCAAGCCCCCACCCCTCAAAAATAAAACCAAAACAAAGGGTCACCGAGGCTGTCGTCAATGCCCTGGTGTGTTTCCAAACCTTTTAACCCTTTGGTCGCGTCTGGAATTCCCCAGCCGTGTGGGCGAATTCCACACATCCACACGCTCACCGTGATGTCGAACGGTCGGGGGCTGTCCAACGCATGGGACGGGTTAATGGACATCAGCGGCTTACAGCCTCCAAAAACAAACTGGAAATCCACTGTCTAAAGTGAGTTTCAGCCTGTTTTCCCTGCCACTGTGTGATTTCAACTCCCCACTGGGTGACCGTGTGAAAGAAGCCGAAATAGTGTGACACTTGGTGGCATAGTTTGAGTTGGCGGGTATGCTAATCAAAACTCCCTTCACTAAGTTATGGCTGTGGTGAATGTTCAGTGTCCGTCTGTTTTGACTGGTTTCCTACTTTTATTCCTTGCTTCAGCAATGGATCTGGAGTAATGGGATGATGTAGCTTACCAAATGGCAACCTTACTGCCAAAGAATGCAGTTTTGATACGTTATGTTATTTGGCTGTATTAGCAAAGCATTGCTTATCACCCTGTGGTGTTATTGTGTGGTTACACAGGCCTGTGTGCATGCCCTTCCATTTTACATGCTCATGTTTAAAGTTGACATTTTTTTATATGATGACTTTTAACACACATTTGCTTGTGCGGACTCATTAGATAAAGTACTCGGAAATGGTTTTGCTTACAGTTATACTTCTTCGTAGGCACAATATCAGGCCATAGAACATTCTGTACACTGACTTAGGGCCCGATGTAGGTAATTTCATTTTTCCGGTTCTTAAATACCGGTTCATACCGAATCGGTATTTATGAATCGGAAAACTGAAAGTAGGTATAAAATCGGTAAAAAATACCGAATCAGTAACAATCGGAATCCACACTCGGTAAATACCGAATCGGTAAGCTGTAATATCCGATCACCCATTCAACCCTATGGGCCTCCAGGCCCATAGGAATGAATGGGAGATACAGAATCGGAAATTACCGATTCGGAGTTTACCGAATCGGTATTTACCGAATCGGTAAAATCTGATCTTGAAAATTCGAATAGAAGACATGTGAGCCAGTGAACCAATCAGGGTCACCCACCACACCCCACAACAAAGCAACTGAGAAATCAACCAATCAGATGCAAGTACCACACCCCAGTACCTGGAGGTGGCCACACCCATGGAGGTGCAGAGTTACAGAACTGTTTGGAGAGCTGGAGGGAAGACAGAGGAGCAGGCTGCACTGAGCCCAGCAGAGCAACACCATGGAGTCCCAGGAAGGCCAAAAGGATGGAAGTGATAGAAAAAGGAAGCTAAAATTCAGCACAACTGAGCTCCAGGTGCTGGTGGAGGAGATAGTGCAGCATTACAGCCAGCTTTTGCAAGTAGCAGAGTCTGTCAAAAGAAACACCTGGCTGGCGATCCAGAGCAAAGTAAATGCCCTAGGGGGTCACACATTGGGAAATTGAAGATATCAAAAAAAGATGGTATGATATGAGGATCACCACCAAAAAGAAGATTGCAACCCAGAGGAAAGAATCCTCAGCGACAGGTGGAGGGAAGAGCTGTGCACCAAGCCTCACTGAACTGGAGCAGCTGGTGGAATCCACCATGGAGCCGGAATGCATGCACGGGATTGGGGATGCTGACAGCTCAGCCAGAGCAGCAAGAAAGAAAGGTAAGATGCATGGACATGAATCCCCACCCATTCCCTGGCCCCTTCCCCAATGTGGGTGACTGGATCACAATCCAGAACACATGTCAGTACTCACCACCAATGCATCATGGTAGTCGTAGTCATAGGAACATACATCAAAGCAGACAACACAGAATTCAGCATGCTATGCCACACTCCCCATACACAAGCATTTGAGGCGTAGGAAATTGTGTGATAGGAATGTGTTTAATGAAGACACACAGGTGATCATTGTCTATGTCTGCCCACAGGAGAGTCAGTGCGCAGTGCAGCGCAAGGAGGGGAGGCGAGTGCACCAGCAACGGCTGTGAGGGAGAAGCCTTCAGACACATCAGGACCCAGCACTGTCCCTGAGGACACTTCCACAGCGCAGGCACTCACAGCATTGGAGGAAGACACCACAGCACAGCCACTGTCACCCCTGCTGTTTGGGACACAGACTCCGGTAGCACCTGCAGGTGCCACAACACCAAGCTCAGGGTCCTCCGTGCATGTGAGACCAAGGAGACAGGATGTTCCACCATTCAGGATCCTAGAAAGCTCTGATGAAGAAGAGGTGGAGGTTCACACACTCAGCACTCCACCTCTGGCTGGCAACGCAGGGCAACAGGGGTCATCAGGATCTGTGCGTGCAAGTGTCCGTGGTCGTAGGGCACGTGAGCGAGACTAGGGGCATCAAATGCAGGGGGTCTTTGCTGGTTTGGAAAGCACTATGGAGAAGATACAGCGCATGCAGGCCAAAGGGATCATGGCAGTGCACAGACAGGTGCGCATCCTGAACAGCAGGATGTCAAACATTGATCGGGGGATATGCTCCATGGCCCTAGGAATGGAGTCCATGGCAAAAGGAATGGAGTCCATGGCAGAGGGGGAGAGGGAAATGGGTGTGCGCATGGGTTCCCTCTGTGACATGCTGGAGAGTGACCATACAGAAAGGCGCCGGAATAGGCACGTACTTAAGCAGCAGAATAACGCCATCAACCGGCTGGCAACTGCAACCACCCTGCCATGCCGCCGGTCAATGAACATGCAGACTGACATTGTGCACTGCTGCAGTGACTTGTCCAGGGGGATGGGGAGAGTGACCTCTGCTATGGAGGTACTGCTGACACAGCAGAGAGACACTGCTGGTAACACATGTGTTGGGGACACAGAGGAGTCCACAAGCAGGAGTGGATCCAGCACACCTGTACAGGACGTTCGTCGGAGCAGCAGTCTCCATGCAGAAGACCCTGGCACCACTGCGCAAGTTGACCCCCTGCCCCGTAGCTCCCACACCGAATTGCGTAAGCACAGGCATTAACAAATAATCCTGAACACAGGACAGGTCACAGTGATGTGAACTTTGGCCACCCAGTGTGAAATGCGGATGTTGTTTGATTCATGTGGTCTGGCATATGTGAAGTGCAGTAGTGCATATTAAACTGAGTGCTTCAGGAACTAAACATGCCTGTGTCTCCTCACTCTATTAGAAATATCTGGTTGTGATTTCTGCGCATCTCAGTCTGCCATCTGTTGCTGGTGCTGTTCCTGCTGCATTGTGATCGGATTGTTCTGTCCCATCATCTATGTACTCATGATTTGTGATTTCTACCTCTGTGCCCTCCTTGGTGGCAAGATTGTGCAGCATGGCTCAGGTCGCAATAATTTTGCAACAGATCATTGGCGTGTACTGCCGTGCACCTCCACTCTTATGGAGGCAGCAAAATCTGCTTTTAAGCAGTCCTAAAGTGCATTCCACCACGCAACGTGTTGTTCTGTGTGCCACGTTGTAACGCCTTTCACTCCTGGTGGATGGATTCAGGTAGGGGGTGAGGACAAATGAACGCAGGGCATATGCACTGTCACCTGTGTGGAAAATGAAATAATGATTAGTCACATACTCATGATTGATCCTTCTGCATTGGCTATCAGGGTGTCTCACAGTTATTTACCTAGCAGGTATCCATCCCCGAAATCACCAGCAACAAGGCGTGTGTATATCCCACTATTCTGGAAGATGTAGGAGTCCTGGGTACTCCCTGGAAATTTGGCAACAATGTCGGTAATGATGTTGGCAGCGTTGCAGATCACCTGCACATTGATTGAATGCGTAGACTTCCGGTTTCGATAAATGTGTTCTGTTGCTGCAGGTGGGCATAGTGGGATGTGCGTCCCATCGATACAGCCTATGATGTGCGGGAAGTTTGCAAGTTTGTAGAAATCGGTTTTGGTCTTTGCTAGTTCAGCAGGTGTGTCAGGGAACTCAATGTAGTGTCCCATCCTCTGCATCATTGCGTCAAGAAATTTCCTTAAGAATCATGACAGGCAGCTCTGGGACACCCCACCTACCGCAGCAATCACATGCTGGTAGCTCCCAGAAGCAAGAAGGTGTAGGTAGCACAGCACCTGTACATGGGGTGGGATGGCGTGTGCTCTTGGGGTTGGGTGTTCCAGATATGGGTGGAAGTCCCTGATCAAGTCCAGGATGGTTCTGGGATGTAGCCTGTACCTTTGCAGGATCTCTGGTTCAGTCAGTTGGAATAGTAAGTAAGTAAGTAATATTTATTTGTATACGATTAATTAAAATCTTTACAAAAATATAAAACACCAATAGAGACATTAAAACCAATTTGTAGTTAGGATTAAAAAGAACAAAGTTTGCAGTGGTCAGATCAAGGTTATCCTCAGGTACTAATGAAGAACTTCAAACGATATCAAGTCTTTTTCTTATTGAGTCAAAGAACTTCACGACCTGGCAGTTACATTTTGTATTACTAGAGGTAAAGCATAATTTGACTGCCTGCCTGCAGGTCCGAACAGCATATGACTTAAAAGATGAAAGCAGAAGATTGCACCTCAAGTCCCTCAGTCTAGGGCATATACAAATCACGTGGACAATGTCCTCTTTGCCGGACTTACACAGGCGACACTGTTGCGAGGCGGGTGTTCTCTCCCAAGGGGGCAGGTGCGGCAGTATCGGGATTACGCCAAGGCATAATTTTAGAAACTTTTCTTTGACTTGTATTTTCATCCCAATGTTAAGGTATGCTTGTGGCTGTATTTTACCATAATCACCCAGGGTTTTCCATCCGTGCGCTCTGTTTGCTAAGTCTTTCTTATCTTCGATCGCTGAGATAATGCGTGCTGATTTTTTTGCCAGTTTTTTAAAGGACTGGAGATCTATAGACATCTCCCAGGTTTCAGACAAACCTAGTACTTCAATTGATTCATAAAGATAAACTCTAGGCAACGAGGTGCGGTGCCGTATTAACTCTTCCCATGCGTTGGCATTTAGGGAGTCGGCCTCTGCATTGCGGATCTTGCGCCAGCTTGCTACGTACGCACTCCGCCTTTCTAAAGTGTGTTTGACAATGCCGAATTCCAAACGAATCTGGGCAGGGGAGACGTATGTAGGAAGGATAAAGATAGCCCTATAAGAGTTGGGTATGACTGTGTCCAGCAGTACGGCATCCTTACCGTGTAGTGATTCACTCCCATACGTGAGTGTTGGCTGTAGTTTCGCACGCAGGATTTCAAGGAATGATTTAAGTGTAAGATCGGGGAGTCTTGCCTCTAATGATTTTAATGCTAGATAAGTCATTGTGGCTTTCCCTCGGATGGAGTGGAGTTGAGGCCTAGAGTTGTTGTTTGAGTCCAAGAGGACACGCAGATATTTGTATGAGGCTACCCTGTCAAGTTTTTCTCCATTCAGGTACCAACAAGGGTTCCTTTTTTTCTGTAACTAACCGTCATGGACTATGACTTGTGAAGATTTATTTGGAGGGCGTTCTTTGCTGAAAAGGCGTAAGTTGCGTTCAGGGGGTGCTGAAGGCCTATTCGAGAGCGGCTTATCAGCACTAGATCGTCCGCGTATAACAGATTTGAAAGGGTAATTTTCCCTAATTTGGGTGCATGATTGCGGCATTTGTCAAGTTCTGCAGGCAGATCCGCTAGAAAAAGGTTAAATAAGAAGGGCGCTTGTAGGCAACCCTGTTTTAATCCTTTTGTCGTCCTAATTGGCCTTGAGAGATGTGTGCCTGCCCCAAGCTTGATTTTGATCCAGGTATTGGAGTGGAGCAGTATTAGGACGTCTAGGAGGCGCTTCCGAATACCCCAATTGTATAGTTTCTGCCAAAGTTTGTTGCGATCCACATGATCGAAGGCGGCAGTATAATCAATAAACGTAAGGAATAAGGGTGACTTGGTTGCTTTTGCTGCACCCATCAGGAGGGACAGAGCCATGATGTTAGTTGTGGTCCCTTGGCCTTTACAGAAACCCGTTTGGTTAAGAGGGTTGATGGCATTTTCGGAGGCCCATGATGATAATTCGTACAGGATAAGACCTGCAAAGTATTTTGCTTCTACGTCTAGCAAAGCAATAAGACGGTAACTATTTGGATGACTCTTGTTCCCATGTTTATAGATCGGACTTATGACTGACCCATGCCATGAATCAGGAAGCGGAATAGGGTGATCCTCTGCCTATACACCTGCTCCTCCCTTAGCCAGACCCTTTCTCCTGCTGCCTGTGATTGCACTGTTGTAATTTGGGGCCTTCTTTTATATCCTGCACCGGTTTCCACCTGCTTTCATTCCGTGGTAATTACCAACTCTTAAATACCGATTTTCAAGGTATTCAGTATTTTTTGGGTTTCCTACATCTCGGTATGCCATTTTTACCATTTCTGATTTACCGATTCGGTAAATAAGGATTCGGTATATTCCGATTCGGAAAATACCCATTTCTTATTTACCGACTCGGTAAATATGAATTCGGTATATTCCGATTCGTGAAATACCGAATCGGTATTTTACCGACTGGTTTTTACCGATTCGGCCACTTTTTTTCCACATACATTTCGAAACTCTTATTCCAGTCGGTAAGGGCCGAAATTACCGAATTTCGGCCATTACCGACCGGTATTTGGCTACCTACATCGGGCCGTAGGTATTACCGATTCGGAGCTTACCAATTCGGTATTTACCGAGTGTGGATTCCGATTGTTACCGATTCGGTATCTTTTACCAATTTTTTACCTACATTCAGTTTTCCAATTCATAAATACCGATTCGGTATGAATCGGTTTTTAAGAACCTGAAAAATGAAATTACCTACACCGGGCCCTAAACCTCTGGCAGCCCATTGCAGCTTTTTTAATTTGGGGACAGCTAAGAGGTTAGCTTTGGCCGATCTGAGTTCTCTGTTGGGAATATATTGCTTGAAAGCTGATCTATGGAAATCAGGCCCTGAATCATGCATTCCTTTGTGAGCTAAGCAAAGGGCTATAAAAATGTTGCACGTCTTCGCATGGGAAACCAGTGTGGCTTGCGAAGTCCCTGCATGATGGAGTGGAATTTGGGGCTCTTTAGAATTAATCTAGCCACAGCATTTTTGACTGACTGAAGTCGTCTCATTTGTTTTTCTAGGATGGTTAGATAGAGACTGTTGCAGTAGCCCAACATAGGTAGGAGTAGCGCAGTGATTAAGGTTTTCCTGTGGCTGAATGGAATGATCTTGCTGAGGACGTCATAGCAGAGATTTGGCACCCATATTAAGGTTGTCATCAATAATGACTCTAAGGCCCACATGCATCAAGCATTTTTGGAGTCGCAAACGGTGCGATTCCTTAAAATCGGCCGTATGCGATTCCAAAAATGTTTTTTGAAATGCATCAACCAATTTTAGAAATCGCAACATTTTTGCGATTTCTAAAATTGCGATTGCTTTTAAGAAATCGCAAATTTGCGATTTCTTAAAAGCAATGCATGATTACTTTTTAAATTGCGAATTCGCAATTAGAGGGATAAATTTACCGAGTGGTTGAACCACTGGGTAAATTTGCAAAAAGTGTAAAAAACGCAGAAAATGCATTCTTAAAACATTCATGTTACGGACACACATGTCCTTAGGACATGTGTGTGCAACATGATGAGAAAAATACATTTCAGGGGTGCATGGGGGGGTCCTTTGGACCCCCCCCACCCATGAAATGCATTAACAAATTACGATTTTCAAAGTGAAAATCGCAATTTGCTAATGCCTTCCCATTGCTTCCTATGGGCCAAAAGGCCCATAGGAACCAATGGGAATAGCGAATTCGCAAATTGTATTTCGGTAATTTATGTGATTCGGTAAAAATTGCGATTTTTACCGAATCGCATAAATTTACCGAAAATAATCATGCATCCCGTTTTGCGAATTCTAAATTGCGAATCGCAATTTTTCGCAATTTAGAACTCGCAAAATCCCGGGATGATGCATGTGGGCCATAGTTCTTAGCTTTGATGAGAAATTCTCAGGCCACCAATTAGGGGACTATGCTGGGGAAGGGTTCCTGAAAATAATGATCTCAGTTTTACCTGAATTGAGCGTCAGGCAGTGTCCACTTATCCAACCACTAACTGCCTTGATGCAATTGCGGCATCTTGAAGGGCCTGATGAATCATTGTTGGCTGCAGCACTTATCAACTGGGTATCATCTGCATAAGATGTTACCTACAAGTTGAAGCTTTTAATGAGGGGCCAATTCCGCTACATAAATATTAAAGAGTGTTGGGCTTAAAGATGACCCCTGAGGGACTCCACAAGGCAGGGAGAATGATGAAGAATTGAATTTCCCTAATGCTACTGTTTGTGATCTGTTCCTGAGAAAAGAGGTGAGTAAATCGAGTGCGACCCCCTTCACCCCCATTTCCTCTAGACAGTGGATAAGAGTTGTATGATCTACAGTATCAAAGGCAGCAGATAGGTCCAATAAGATCACAACTGCTTAACCTCCACTATCTACTACCTTCCTCACCTCTTCCATAGCTTTCTCCAGGGCAGTTTGTGTACTGTGCCCTGGACGAAAGCCAAACTGAGAGGTGTCAAAATGCTGTTGTTTGTTCGTGTCCGTTCGGCAACAGCTCTGGATAAATAGAATAAACAACAACAACAGGACTGGGACTCAGGCACGGAACAAATGGGTCCAGTTTATTATATAAACTGTGGCAGCCTTTGTTTAGGCAGAGGAGCACCTTGATGGATTGTCGATGGTCACCCCATGCCTGAATTCTAGCCCAGTTGAATTCCAACACCATGCTGAACAGGACGGCGGCCTGTTCTACATCAAGGTTGGCTGCCAAATAACACCCACCCACAGGTAAATGGGAGTTAGATCACTCTAAGGTATCCTGGCAGCCCCACATACCCTAATTTTTTTATAGACTAAGCTGCGCCAGGTAGGAGTGCAAGTATATATATATATATATATATATATATATATATATATATATATATATATATATATATATATATATATATATATATATATATATATATATATCATCACACGATTCCAGCGATAGTTACCAGAAAAAACGGCCAGCACACAGATGATGTGATCTGCTTTCTTTATTTCGTTTCCGAACCCCCCTACACCCCCGACAGATGCGTTTCGCTCAAGGCTTCGTCAGTGTCGTAAAAAAAAATATATATATATATATATAATGCAAAGGCATGATGGTTTAATTATTCATTCTGTTCCCTGTTCTTCTATTGCTGGTAACAATGTTTTGCTATATTCTATTAATCACTACAGTGCAGGTATTTTACAAAAGAATATGATTGCTTTAATAAATGTTTGAAATGCCAATGTTCCCACTTCTTGTGTCTCCCTTTGGTCATGCCTGAGTTAATAACAAAGGTTTGAATCTGTTTCCACAATTTCCTTGGGAGAATTAAGGCTATGTTCTGAGGTTACAGACACCATCTGGTGCCCTGTCAGTTTAGGGCCCTGATGGCACACTGTGAGTTAGCCAGGAATTAAATTATCATATGCTGATGGTGTGCAAGGATTCAGTCCAAAATTGTTTTGACGTTTGTATTGCCTAAATGCACAGTCTTACTGAAAAAGTCGGAACTGTACAACAGTAAGGTATCCAGGCACTGGAGCAGGTGTATAGATGTGGGTCTGTGGGAGTGGTGAGTTAGTTGGCCACAAGTAGTTCATTGTAGAGCCAGGTCTTCAACTTCTTGCAGAATCCAAGAAATGAGGAAGAGGCCCTAATGCGAAGAGGAGGGGCCATTACAGGCTTTAGGTCTGATGTGTGAGAAACCTAGACCTCCAGTTCTGCTTTTGCGGAGACAGGGGTGTGTGAGAGTGAGGCTGAGTGCAAGTGTCTGGTGGGTTGGTGGAACTTAAGGCAGCTATTAAGGTATGCTGGTCCTATGTTGGGCAGTACCATGTATGCATGTGTGAGGATCTTCAATAGGCAGCATTTGTGTATAGGCAGCCAGTGGGGCTTCTGTGAGGTGTGGGGTGATGTTGGTGCGACGTGGAATGTCTATGATGAGTTTTTCTGTGGCGTTCTGGATGGTCTGCAGTCAGTGGAGGAGGTGGTTAGAGATTCCAATACACTCTAGTCTGCTTGTGATGAGGCCTTGAGTGATGGTACATCTTGCGTATATGAAAGCAGAAGGAACCAACTGCTTTTACCTGTGTTGCCAAGTTGAGTTTGTCATCTAAGATGATACCAAGGTTTCTTGCGTAGTTGGTTGGTGTGGGACTCAGCACTGAAGACCACCTGGTGGAGTCCTAGGGGGAGTTCTTGTTAATGAAGATCAACACTTTTGACTTGTTGAAGTTAAGTTTCAGGCAGTTGGATTTTATACACTCTGCTATGTTGAATATGCATTCAGTGAAGTTGGTTCTGGTGGTGGTGGACTTGACGGACATTGATAAGATGAGTTGGGTGTTATCGGCATAGGAAAAGATCGAGATGCTGTGTGCTTGGATGACATCGGTGAGTGGTGACATGTAAGTGTTGGACAGGGTTGGGCTGAGTGATGAAGCCCAGGGAACACCGCAGATCAAGTACATGGGTTCTGATGTGTACTCTGGGAGTCTGACTTTCTGTGTTTTTCCTGTGAGGAAGGAGCATATCCCGTTGAGGGTGGACCTTGGGTGCCTTTACTGTGGAGTCTTCAAATGAGGCTGGATTATGATGCAGTATTGAACACAGCTGAGAGGTAAAGCAGTAAAAGGTGGTGATTTCTCCACTGTCCAGTATGGTACGGATCTCATCTATGGCAATGGTGAGTGCTGTCTACATGCTATGGTTGCTTTAAAAACAGGACTGGGTGTGGTTGAGCTGGTTGTGGCATTCACAGTGGTTGGTGATTTGCTGGTTGATTGTATTTTCAATCACTTTGGCTGACTATGGTAGTAGGGAGATAGGATGGAAGTTGCTTATCTTGCTAAAGCTGGCTGAAGGGAGGGCTGTGACTGATGTGTGTTTCGAGTCGTCGGGGTAGGTGGCAGATAGGATGGAGGAGTTGATGAAGTGGGTGATCATTTTACTCATCAGTGGTCCTCCCATGCTGTAGATGAGATGGGGGCAGGGTCTGTTGGGGACCCCAGGTGAACAGTTTTCATGCCTGCGATGGTGTCTCCCTTGGTGAGTGTTCTCCAGTTGGTTAGGAGAGTGTCTTGGCTGGTGATGGGCAGGTTGGCAAGGATGTCCTTGGGGTTGGGTTGTTGTTTTAAATAACTGCATATTTTTTCAATTTTGCTAAGAAAGAAGTTGGAAAGGTTGCCACTGAATTCCTGAGATGGAGTGATGGAGTTGATTGCGGCCTCAGGGGTGGTGAACTCCTTGATGATAGAGAAGATCTCTTTGCAGCAGTTGGAGCTAGCCTCAATCTGTTCAGTGAGTGCACCTCTCTTAGGGCTAGATGTAGGTAAATTGGATTTACCGATTCTAAAATACCGAATTTTACCGATTCAGTATTTTAGAATCGGTAAATCCTATGTAGTTAAAAAATCGGTAAAAAAATACAGAATCGGTAAGATTCGGTATTTACTGATTCGGTATTTACCGATTCGGTATTTGCCATTGATTCTTATGGGCCTGGAGACTCATAGGAATGAATATCAATGACCGAATCTGTAATTACCGATTCGGTAAAATTGGGAAAAAGTCAGGGGTGGCAGGGTGTCACTTTGACACCCTGTTGCACCTGTGATTAGTGTTGGTGTGTACATGTGGCATACATACATGCCCAAAGGGCATGTATATCTGTCACATGGCACAGGTGTAAATGCACATTTATGCATTTACATAGGAATTCCTTATTTACCACCAACTAATAGTTGGTGGTAAATAACTAATTCTTAAAGCTCAGGAGCACTCTTTTAAGTGCTTCCTACAACTTATTTACCGATTCGGTAAATTTAGAATTGGTAAATGTTGATTCGGTAAATACCGAATCGGTAAATACCGAATCTGTAAATACCGAATCGGAATTTACTGAATCGGTAAAAAAGCCTCCTACATAGGAAAAGGCTTTTACTGGTCGGTAACAGCCGATTTCGGCTGTTACCGACCGGTAAAAGCCTACCTACATCTGGCCCTTAGTATCTCTCAGGAGATGGCGGTAGTGCCTGGATGCAGTCTAGTAGGTATATCTAGAGGCTGCTTCCTTATTGGATCTCCATATTCTTTCCAGCTGCTTTGAGTATTCTTTAGAGTCTCTGAGCTTGCCTGTGTGCCAGGTGGCCTGTCAATTGGTTCTGTAATGTTTATGAATTTTGATGGGTGCGAGTCTGCACAGGTTTTGATCCACTTGTTGAAGTTGGTGATATGTTTTTCAAGGTTGTCGGTGGTGTTGGGTTATTCTGTTTTAACGGCAGTGCGCCTATTAGGTTCCCCTGATTTTGTTCCAGTTTTGACTGGGCACGTTGATGCTGGTGGGTGGTTTTGCATGTGGTGTGGCGACTTGAAAGTGAATGTTGGAGTGGTTGGTCCAACGAATGAGCGGTGAGTTGTATATAATGTTGTTGCTGGTAGTAAAGATAGAATCTAGGGTGTGTCATGAGATAGGTTTGGGGTCTGTGATGAGCTGGGAAAGTCCAATGTTGTTCAGGCTTTCGAGGAGATCAGTGGAGGAGGGATGGGTGGAATCTTAGAAGTGGAAATTGAAGTTGGCGAGTAGCATGAATTCCTTAGAGTTGATAGTGAAGGGAACAATGAAGTCTGAGATGAGGTTGTTGATTTTTCTTTGTGGTCCTGGTGGTCAGTAAGTGAGAGTACCTTTCAGGGTAAAGCTGCTGTTTGTTTGGAGGCTGATGTGCACTAGTTCCCAGTTTGTGAAGACTTTCTAACCTGCGATTTTCTAACCTGCGAGGATAGCCACTGCGATGTTAGGAGACGCTGATGGGTCAAGCCAGGATTCAGTCAGGAAGATGCTATGTTGAGAGGTGCAGTAGAAGTGGGCAGTTGGGTGTTCTGGGTTGAGTGCACGGAGGGTATACCTGTTGTGTAGAACCAGAGGCTGGTTGGAATGGACATGGGGTGTGGTGCTAGGTGGCATGTGGGCACAGTACAAGTACAGACAGGCGCATGTGGGCACTGACGGGCTTGCCTTTGGCACACTTTTGCTGCACCGAAGGGCCATCAGCTGCACGGACAGGTATAGGATGGCATTTTGCAGTTACTAAAAGTGGGGAGGAGCACAGGGGGCAGTGGGCAGGGCTAGAATGGGTCGGAAGAAGATGTTGGAAGAAGCAGGAAGATGCGGGACAGAAGGTAAGGAGCAGGGGTAGGCGAGTAGGGAAAAAGCATGGAGTGGGGTGGGAGGCTGTGGGAACCTGAAGGGGCAAGCGGATCAATAGTGAAAGAGAGAAGCAGCAAAGAGGAGATGGAGGTAGAAAGGAGAAAGGCACACAAGGAGTTTAAGAGTCCCAAAGATATTCACAAGTGTGGAAAAACAAGAAAAGTAGAGCACCAGTGTGAAAAATTGAGCACAAGCATGGAAATGCGAAAGAAGAGAGCTCAAATATGGAAATGATAGATGGTGCAGAGAGCATCAGAAAGAGGACAGGGGGCCCAGAAAGAGGTGAGTGAATAGGAGAGAGAGGAGAGAGAGAGAGAGAGAGAGAAGGCTGCAGGAGGGGGGAGGCGGGGCCTCTAGGCGCAAAGGCCCGGTCTGAAAGGGCCTAGACGGTCAGAGGACCAGTCTCAGGTAAGTGGAGTGGAGTGCTCAATGGGGGCACGCAGTGACCACCATTAAGTACGTTCTGGGAGGGGGAGGAGGTCTGGGGGCTGGTCAGCGAGGCTAAAATGGGTGGGAAGAAGATGGACGAAGAAGCATTATGATGCAGTGGCGCAGGTAAAGAGTGGGGGATGCTGAAGGGGCAAAAGAGGAGGAAACAAGCGCCACTAGAGGATTTGAAGGCAGAAACCCGCACAAGAGGTTTAAGATGCCCAAACAGAGGCACAAGTGTGGAAAATACAAACAATATAGCACACGTGTGGAAAGACAGGAAAAAATGGTGTGCTAGCTGCGAAATTTGTCTCCTCAACTTTCAGTCGATAGTTCTTTTTAAGCAGCATGAGAGATAAGGAACTTCTCAAGACAGAAATTTTTCAGGAACTCAGGTCCACAACCGGATTCTGATTGGTCTGTTTATTGTAGATTTCTAAACAGATTCAATTATGTCACTCTTAGCATGATAGTATAAAAAATAAAGTGAATAGGATGAAGCCATATCTCCGGAACCAATTCACCTTATACAATAAAAAGAAAACTATAAAAAAATTGGTTATTGCCACATAGGTTATTAAAAGACAAAAGATTATGTTAGATTACATTGAACTATTTAATAGGCGAAATTCCCAAAGTTTCCTAATTACCCCTATACTAAGTACAGAGGAAATCTAAACTAAACGAGGTTCAAAAGGAAAGCATAAAAGGTGTCAGCTGTCAGAATCCTCCTAAGAAGAAACTCTATGCCTAATGCTACAATAACACAGAGAGGTCTGTACCTCAAAGCGTCTGCAATAGAAGTGTCAGCTGTATCCAACGTCATTAGTACAAAAGCAACCATCTAATACAACTTTGGGTAACTTTCCATTATCCCAGTGGCCTTCATCGACTCCTTTCTCCACCTTCTGTTTCATGTGGTAAACTTCCCGCACGTTCTTGGTGCCATCTCCGTCTCCCATGAGAATTCAGCTCTTCTTTATCGCATTCCTTCCCAGGCCTAACTATCGAGTAGACAATGAGCCCTTCTCTAAACTAACCATGTCTTGTCCACCTGCTGTGGGAACACAAATACATGCAACATTTCACAGTACAAGAAAAAAGCAAAATTAAACACTAGTTGGGAAGCAAATTAAACACAACTCAGGTCTACCACTAAGCTAATTTAACATCACACAGGTTACAATACAGCTTCTCTGTGACTCGTAAAGCATGTTATAACATATTTCTCAACATCAAGAATCACCAATTCTACTCAGTTATTATTATAATGGTAAAGTTAGACTATTTGACAAACATGTTTAAAGGACAGGTTATACATAGGGTTCATAGCTGTTTCTGTGAACAAAGGCCTACGGAACCCGAGAGAATTTCAACCCCCTTTGGGCTCCATAAGGCCTTTGTTTAAAAAATTGGATCATTCTGTCCTATAGGGGCGGAACGTTCTAATAGCCTTAGAGCCCTCCATAGAAGGCTCTGCCGGCCATTAAAGGCCTGCTCCCTTGTTGAAGGCCCTCGTCTTCGGCTCAGGTCTTTAACACTGGAGCAAACCTTTAATGGCCGGTAGAGACTAAACTATATTGTACGATATCTGGAGATGAGAGAGTGGCAGGCCAAGAGGCATTTAAAACATTTATGAGTTGGTGAGTGGAGTAGATTGATGATGATAGTTTGGTTGCGTGTATAGGACAGAGAGAGAGAGAGCTGTTTGGGTCCAGAAGGTTTAGAAAGGAATAAGGTGGGTTCAGCCAAATGTCAGAGATAAAGAGGATCTCACAATGGTATTCAGTTTAGAGGCTGGCAATATCAGCTGAATCTTTTTGAGCAGAGTGAAAGTTGGTGACTTTGTAACAGTTTGTGGAATAAGTGGGGATGTAGGCGTTTGAGTGCTTGGGCATGAAAGTGACAAGTAAATTGGGCACAGGGGATGCTCGGGGGAAATGAGACATGATTGAGGGACTTATGGGGCCAGTTAGAACAGTCATTGATTGTTGTGCAGAGAGCACTCTTTGAGTTCTGTAAAGATGCCACGCAAAAGGGTCAAAGAAAGTTAAGTCAAGGAAAATGAGTCCAGGCTGATAGGCAGCACAGCTGGATCCGTTAATTGTTTTAGTCAGAAAGTGAGAGTTGAGCATGTCATTAGATAGCACAGCACATGAATTCAGGCATGGGTGATAGCAGTGGACAAACAATAGCCACATATTTTTCAATATGAAAGCAACCTGTCTGGCATACACTACATTTTTCTTTAAAAAACCCTTTTTTATTGACTTTAAGAAATAAAACTAAGCAACGATGTACAGCATACAGTAGCAGTAGAGTCATATAATATTGTGCACATATTGTCGCAGGGATTCTGCTTATACACAGAACTGTGCATAGAGACTTGGAACCTCAGTGAATTAGGGTGTGCCAAAACTCACCTTAGTAGCCAAAATCCCCTACCAGACTAGCAATCAGTGTCTCATTGATTCTTCCATAACCCCAATGATTAGACAACCCAGGACATGGAACTTAGAATACATCAGGCAATGTGGAACACATGAACACTCTTTCGTTATACACATATCACCTTGCTACAGTGTCTGAACAGAGGAGGTGTGACTGATAGAGCACTCGGTTGGCTTAAATCGTTTCTGACAGGCAGAAGCTTTCAGGTTCAACGTGGCTCTTTCCAGTCTGAAGAGTGGGCATTGGAACAGGGGGTGCCACAGGGCTCTGCCTTAAGTCCTACCCTTTTTAACTTATATATGGCCCCCCTGGCTGAGTTAGTTCAATCGTTCGGCGTAGAGATTGTATCCTACGCCGACGATACACAGCTCCTACTCACCCTCACCCAAACGCCGGCTGCTGAAGCCAATAACTTCAGAGCCTGTATGCAAGCTCTGGCCACTTGGATGGACACACACTGCCTTAAACTAAACGGATCCAAGACAGAAGTCCTGGTGGTTGGTGGTGATCAACGGCTTTGGACATGTGACTGGTGGCCAAGCTGTTTAGGCGATATGCCTACACCATGTACTGAAGCCAAAAATTTAGGGATATGGATGGATCCCACACTCTCTTATGAGACACACATTAACCGTCTAGTAGGCAAGTGTTTTGGAGTCTTAAAGACTCTCAACAAAACCCTAGATCTCCTTCCTTTGGAGGCCCGGCGCACTATGACCCAGGCATTGATAACGTCACGCCTTGATTATGGAAATGTCCTTTTCCTGGGAGCTTCTTGTAAAAGCATTGGAAGACTCCAAATACTGCAAAATGCTGCAGCCCGCCTAGTGCTTAGACTCCCTCGAAGAGCCAACTCTAAAACCACTCTGGATGCCCTCCACTGGCTCCCAGTGAAAAAAAGAATACAGTACAAAGTACTCCTAATATGTCATCAGATCATCTGGAATAAAGCCCCCAGATATCTGGCAGGTCTGGTTACCAGGTATGAACCACGCAGATCACTCAGATCTAGCGGTATGGGCATGCTTATGACCCACCGCTATAGGAGAGAAAAAATGGGAGGTCGGTCTTTCAGAGTGGCGGCTGCAACAGCATGGAATAAACTTCCCAGCCATCTCCGCATGGAGCCTTCAGAAACCATTTTCCGACGGCAACTAAAAACTCATCTGTTCTCCTTATAGCCTATTTAATGCCCCTTGCCTCGTACTGTCTTCTCCCCACTTATGAGTTTATCGCCTCTTCTTTAGCGCGGGGACACGCCGAGATGGCGTACTATTTTCCATGCGCTCTATAAATGTCTTTATTATTTTTGTACCAGTCCAAAAAGGGGAGTAAATGAAGACACATGCAAGTGTGAAATATTTATTTCTAATGCAGTGTTCTCAGGCGCAGTATCTTAGCTAATACAAGCAGACCTATTATAAGCAACAAGATTATCAGCATAGTTACTACTCCATAAAATACAAAGGGAGAAAGCATGTTAAAATGCTAAATGAAAAAGGGCTAGATTACACCTAGAAATCACCCTCCCTTGCTAGTAGGTTATGTTATATCTACAGTAGGTCTCCTGGGTTTACAAGGGCGGCCCCATACCTCTGGTCCTAGTAGAAATGGATCACATCATTTTCTACACCAGCTCTCTGCATACGAATGTTCTCCATGTGTGTGAGCATGCCTGCGCAGTGCATTATTAAACGCGCCAAAATCAGAGGTGGCCACAGCTGCATGCATGTTATGTCTAGAACGTGCGCTGATCAGACCGAACAACAACCACTGTGCTGAAATAACCTTGAAGGCCTCGGCACTCACTGTTCGGACAAAGCTTACCAAGCAAGGCTGCTAGTATAGAAAAACATATTATTCTTGTGTGAAGCAAAACAGTCCGCTAGACTCTAAACATTTATAATAATGTGTGCCGTGTGCAAAGGCAGCAGAAAGGAAAAATGGTGTTTAAACTTCTAATAAGCTCATGCTAACTTAACAAAGTGTAAATGTAAGGCTCATCCCCATGACAATATGACCATCCAACTAGAGATAATTGAAGCTATTACTAGCATCCTTACTCCTAGGAATGTGTCCACCATAGTCCCCATAATTTCTGATATTTCTGTGGGCACCCTCTTTATGTATAAACATACTGTTAGACCGGGCACCATTGGCGTGAGTCTCCCTTCCATTTTTTGCTGTTGCCTCATATGTTTTTGCTGGTTTTAGTTGCTTAGGGCACTGTGCCACTGCTATTCAGTGCCAAAGTGCAAGTGCTCACTATGGTAAATTGATGTATGGATTAGTGACTCCATGATTAGTCCGTTTATTGTCTATTGTATTATTGTTTATATGTCTGCTCTAATGCATTCGACTTACACCTTTAAGCCCTATGCTGGTTGTCATTCTTGGTTTTTTTTCCCTTCTCAAATCTTTTGCTCCCCTCCTAGTTCACTATGCACCAGTTGTTATCTTACTCTTTGTTGACCCCTTCATTTGTATCCGTTCTTGTGCTGTGAGTTCTATTTTGATATGTGCTCTGTTTGGAATCCTGATCTGATACATGTACTGCAACTTTTACCTTCCTCTCCCTCCAATTGTAAAGCGCTTTGATATCCCTCAGGATCATGTTCGCGCTATATAAAACATTATAAATAAATACAATTAAAATAAATTGTCTGGTTTGGTTTACTTGTCAGACCCTAGTACAGTGCACTGCCTGTGCCCAGGGCTTGAAAAATCAAATGCTGCTAGTGGGCTTGCAGCAATGGTTGTGCTACCCATAGAAGCAGCCTGTAAAGTGTGTCTCAGGTCTGCCATTGCAGAGCCTGTGTACAGCCTGGTACTGCCACATTGACTGGCAGGTACACTTTCCAGCCCCTAAACCTTGCCTTTTTTGCATATTAGTCACCCCTATGGTAGGCCCAAGGGCAGGTAGCATTGTCGGTAAAAGGTAGGACATGCCCTGATGTGTGGCATATCCTAATAGCGAATTACAGCCATTTTCGTTTTTCACTATTGCGAGGCTATCTGTTCCCCATAGGACAGAATGGGCAGTTTGATTATAACATCTTATAATCCTAACTGACTCAGGGAACTAAGTAGAATTTCGATTTTAGTATGCCTGAAGTCAGAATGATAAAATACATATTTTAGTGAAGTTGGTTTTAACATTCTGTGGTTGACAATACCACTTTTAGAAAGTAGGTATTTTCTTGCCTAACTATCCAAGCCGGCCTCTGCTAGGTTGAGTATTCCTTGTCTGGAGTTTGAGTGACAGGGGCTGGGGAATTCCAGGAGACAGGGTGAGTCAGCACAGGGCTGAATAGATCCATATGCATGTAGAGTGGTGGGAGGGAGGCACCTTGGACCTGAATAGGGCTGTGCCTGCCTTCCACAATGCTGGCTCACCACCTGTGGTACATCGGATGTCCCTGGCCTACATTGTCAAAGGAAGAGAAGGAGTCCTGTAAACAAAGTGCTCCAGGACTGCACAGGACAGGTTTGGACTAGGCACAGGCACTCTCTGCCTTTAGAGACAAAGGCTTTTGGTGGATGTATGGCGTGACATTGCATACTTTTTCAACGCACACCATTACAACGCAATTCTTACAACGCAGGATCCTTTACAACGGAAGCCTTTACAACGCATGACATTACATAGCAGATGCTATTACAACGCATGCCATTACAACGTAAGTCTAGGTAAGTATATTATTTTTTTAACAAATGTAATTAATAAATATTTACTTAATTTTATTTATTAAATACATTTTTTATTAATATATTTGTAAATATATTTATATATTTTTTTAAATAGTGTGGGTGTTTAAAAATCATATTTAAAATCCAGTTAGTGTAAACCCCAAACCCAGCCCTGAACCCTAAAAATAACCCTGTACCCCATAACCCAAACGCAGCCCTGAACCCTAAAAATACCCCTGTACCCCATAACCCAAACCCAGCCCTGAACCCTAATAATACCCCTGTACCCCATAACCCAACCCAGCTCTGAACCCTAAAAATACCCCTGTACCCCATAACCCAAACCCAGCCCTGAACCCTAAAAATACCCCTGTACCCCATAGCCCAAACCTAGCCCTGAACCCTAATAATACCCCTGTACCCCATAACGCAAACCCAGCCCTGAACCCTAATAATACCCCTGTACCCCATAACCCAAAACTATATATATAAAATTACTTAAAATAATTTTTAATATTAAATGTTTAAATAAAATGATATACTTACCTATACTTACGTTGTAATGGCATGCGTTGTAATAGCATCTGCTATGTAATGTCATGCGTTGTAAAGGCATTCGTTGTAAAGGATCCTGCGTTGTAATGGTGTGCGTTGAAAAAGAATGTGTTGTAAAAGTTGCGTTGAAACGGTTGTATACCGCTTTTGGTGTATAAAAGAGGGGACCCAGACCCCAGAACTTTAGATCACTTCTGGGAAACAAGAAGAACCTTTGCTGAGGAGAGGCACCAGAGAGAAACTGAAGGAGGAGACTATCCCTAAGCTGAGTGCTGTTTGGGGGATTGGCCTGCAGTGGTTGCCTGACTGCCAAAGAAAGGAGAAAGGAACTATGTGCTACTTTGATCACCTTGTAGAAAATCGCCAAGGGCTTGGAAATTGAGCTTGCCCCCTGCTGAAGTCTCAGGGATCTGTGTAAATTGGGTTCGTGAGGAGCACTCCGTTATTTTTGGCTGTATTTTCTCTTGATTCTCAAATGGTGCCGTGATTAATCAGGATAGTCACTCCTGAGTCTTGTGATATGGTTATGATGGGTTATTGGCCCACCTAATCGTGCACTGTTCACCTGGTGCTCCGCACATCAATCTTTTAACATACTTATAACACTCTTTATGTTGTATGTTTTCTTTATCTTTTATTTTTTGTTATTGCATCTTGTTTTTAACCATCTTCATATTGTTATTTTCAATGTTCATAACAAATTTTTACTTTCTCAGTTATACATAAAACATTATTTCATTTTCACTTATTTTGGCATAACATGTATATATCTATACATTTCCCATACATTTACAAAAGAGCCCAATGCAATTCGGCACCTCTGTGGTGCCTTCATCAGGGGCGACTCTGTTGTCTACTACTGTAGATGTACCTGTGTGTTCGCCTCAGTCAATAATATACTGGTTTGCTTTCTCAGTGCTCTCTTATCTTCACTGTTTCTGTTATTCTGTTATGCCGAAATTACACTCCGTCACGAAAAACCGCAGCCCTGTGTATGCTGTTTCCTGTTGCTGTTGGTGAAGTCTCAGGGATAGCAGACTTCACCAACCAGCTCCCTTGAATTCCCTTGCTGGGAATCTGACGTGCCTGCTGTTGTGCTGGGACTTCTGAGAGACTGCGTGTCACTGGGAGCTGGAAGTGCGACTCTAGGAGAAGAAGCGAGTCGCTGGGAACCTGATGCGCGACTCACGGAGAAGAAGCGTATCACCGCCGCATCCGCTGTCGTCGCATCTCTGAGTAAGGGTGCCACCGCTGCCTCTGTCGCCATTGAATCACCAGAAGCGCCACCTATCACCGGAGAAGAGTGTGGCCATCGCAGCAGATGCCGTTGCACCGTTGGAGAAGCGTGTCGTGGCTCAGAAGATTCACCAAGTCGCCGCATGGCATTCGGGTGTGCACGCATCACTCCTTCGTTGTCGCATCAAGAAGAAGACGCCATTTTTGTTGCATTGCACCGGATCGTCATCGCATCGGGGCGCTGCGGGTCGCATCACTAATGAAGCGCAGGAAGAAACTCACTCATCACCTTTCCATGCGGAGCAGAACAGACAAATCACCTCCCCTCATGTAAGGAACCGACGAATCACCGTCCTCTGTGCAGCAGTAGGTAACTGACGCATCACCTCCCCAGAGTAAGGAACCGATGCATCCCCGTTCTTGTGTGTAAGGAACCGACGCATCACCTTCCCTGCAACACTTTTGTTTGTATAGCGTTACGCATCCAAAGGTACATTTGAACGTAAAGTGTCACATTTACCATCTAAAGAGAACTAAGCTATTTCTACCATTCTAAAGTACAGTATTGTGGATTTTTGTCATTTGTGGAATTGTGATAAGCCTATATAAAGAATACTTATTTTTGATATACAACCTGTCTAGTGTCCATCTGTAGTGCTGTCATTATATTACTGTATGTGTTCACAAATGCTTAACACGCTATCTCTGAGATAAGCCTGTCTGCTCGTGCCAAGCTTCCAAGGGAGTGAGCAGGGGTTATTTTAGGATTGTAGCCCTTTATCCTGACTAGAAGCAAGGGTCCCTATTTGGTCAAAAGTATTTACCTCTGCCAACTAGAGACCCCCAAATCTAACACATACTCTTCTGTTTTGGCACACCAATCTGTGCCCCTTGTCCAGTACTCTGGAGGGGGGGGGGGCCTTATCTGATCGCCAACAGCTGTTAATGTCCCTTTAGGACACAAGCAGATCCATGGCCACCAGATGTCTGGTAGGATGTCACCGACCCATTCGTCCATTAATCCCAAGAGTGCCTTCTTAGGGTCAGGTATGACAGGCCTTCCACAACCTGAGACAGGGAGCACATGACACTAGTATTGTTGGATCACGGGGCATGCCAAGATCGTGTGATACAATGTACCAAGTTCACCCCACACTACACAGTGAGGTTCAAGTCTTCCCCTAATTCTAGCCAGTCTAGTGGAGCTGTAATACATTCAGTGTAAATATTTAATTTGAATCAACCTCATTCTCAATGACACTGCAATGATTCTGGGGGCCACTTGGCCTCAGCCCACTCTTCCTCTTCTAGGGGACAAATGTCTAAAGTCCATCTGTCTCAAAGTTTACATAGAAGAATATATTTAATAGCAAGTACTGATTAAGTAAGGCAACGAGGGATAGTCATGGCAGGTGGCAGGCACTTCATTAACAAAACAAGGAGTCAAGCATGTGAGAGAGCAAGTATCGGGTAGGGAAAATTTAATTAAGGCTATTTGACGGCACAATTGATTTAAACGTGTGACTAAGTGGGGGAGCATATATGAGAGTGAGTAACTTGTAGGAGTCATTTTTCGGTGGGAGTCCATAGGTAGGCTGGTGTCTTAACTGCAGAGCTTGAACAGTGCTTTAGGTGAAGTGGAAGCATAAACGTGGATAAGTAGAGGTATCAGGGAAAGAATGGGAAACTCCATTCATGATGTTTTTAGCCCTTTATACTCTCAGCCCAAAATGAGGACAAACCATGCAGTAGCCACAGGGAGCCACAATTGTTCGGTTGCAATTCTGCTCCTACACCAGCGTGATACCAGTGCTTAATTTGTAAAAATTTAAGTGCCTGGACCTCGTCAGGAGGCCACCACCGTTTGCATCACACAACTGCTAACCACTAAATATTGCACTGAAGTGTGACAATTAAGACTGTTCGAGGCTGCCAAAGCTTTAACCCCTTCGGCGCTGCCCACATTTTCGCCCTGTGGAGGCAATTTAAATAGTGGGCGGGATTCGGATGGCCCCCTGCTGTCTTCTGCACACGCCCACCCTGACGCATGTTGGCCGGGGGCCATCATGCGCAATGAAGGGGTTAAGAATGGCTTGAGTGGCTGGTGTTAGTTGTTTTAAATGTATATTGAATTAACAAACAACTGTTTTTCTGCTCATCTTTAAATTTCACAAACAGGGCCACCATGTGGCAGCTGTCATAGGTGCAGATTCATTTAATAAATGGCAGTGCCGAGCACCGGAAACCACAGTCTCAAATTAAGCACTGGGTGATACCCTGGAGTTGGGAGTTAAGAGCAGTTGTGAAAGTTATGTAAGTAGGGTCACATAATTAGGACTAGGCAAAGGAGGAGAACTGATGGTGGCTTGGCGGGCTGTGGAGTGAGCCTTTTCCCATCAGACCCTGGATGTGATGCAGCACGGTTCAAGCCCAGACAGTGGTAGTGAATATACAGGTTGAAGAGTGTGCTGAACACCCATGACCTGATGATGGTGCCTGCTAGGGGAGGAGGACTGATGACAGGTGGGTCAAGTGTGAGATGTGGTTGCAGGTCCAGAGATACATTGGTATGAAGCTCCTGGATGGTGAAAGATCCACTCAAGGCACGGTGAAGTGTGGAAATACACAGGCAGTAGAAAAAAGAGCAGCAGAATGCATGCCAAGCACTTGCTACCTCTTGGGGGGGGGGGGGGGGGGTTCACCTGGGGACTGATGCACAACTATGCAGACTGCCTGTTAGCAGAACAGAAGAATGAGAGAAGAATGAGAAGCGTGACTATAGGAAGAGTGTAGACTGGCTTTAGGTGTCACCTAATAAAAAGATTAGTGGATATGTGACCGTCTGTTTTTGAAAACACAACAAATGTTGCCACAAGTAAAACATTTGAAGGGTGCCTCTAGAGTTCATTCTTCTTCTAAACTCAAATTTTGTGGGGGTACTGCACTAGGCTTGTGGTTATTTAAGTTTAATGAGATGATACATTTATATAGTAGGTGTAGAAGAGTAAGATCTGCTTACTATGGTTACCCCTACTTTTTGCTGTGTTTCCCTGATTTATCGACTTTAGTCTGGCTGGGGCCCTGCAAACCAGGACCCCAGCCTAGCTGCTTCCTCTCTAGATTGATTGCATGTACATTAAGTACACTCCAGATTGGTTACTAGGTTACCCTTGTGAGTCCCTAGTATATGGTACCTTAGGTACCAAGGCCATAAGTACCTCAGAGGCCTACCAGGGGCTGCAGCATTCTATTATGCCACCCCTGGGAAGCCTTCCAAAATGGAACCACAGGTAATATACTTAGATATAGTATACCCATATCTACCTATATACATAGACACGTATAAACTAATAAGTCACTCCTATGGCAGGCCTTGACAATCCTGAAGGCAGAGTGCTTGGTTTTGTGTGAGAGGGTGCCCAAGCATGAGCTGAGCCCATATGCAGCTTTCAGAATCCCTTCCTTATAGCTGTTCTAATATACAGCCATACCATATACTCTTAAGTGCATTACAACCTTGCGGTAAATCCTAACTTTGGAATGGCTGCATCGAAACATGTTGTGTTTTGGGTTCAAACATTTTGGAATCCTATCCCCCACCAGTTCTGGCAGCGGGGGTAGAATTCCACCCTTCCAGAGGGAGAAGACATGTACACACTTAGTTAAACAGAGCCCCAGCATCACAAAATGGATGCTGCTGCCACAGATACGAGTCTGATCTCCTGCTGCTGGATGCAGCTCCGGCAAGGGAGGCCTGGGCAATAGGTTTCCTGTCCAGGAAGGTGCCAGCACCTCCCCAGACAGGCTTTAGTGTATTGGGGCAGGGTCGTTCATTCACAGAATGCTGTTTCAGACACAAGGTGTCCCTGTGCATACCCCAGTTCAAACCAGTTGCTGGGGCACTCAGCCCCAACTCTGGCACAAAACTGGACAAAGGGGAAGGGGTGTAACCACCCCCTCCCCAGGTCCTCCCATAGGTGGGACCTTAGAGTTATTCCAACCCCTAAACTTAGTATAAGTATAGGATCCCAGTCCCTAGGACTTTAGATTACCCTGGACGAAACTCTGCAACATATATCTTGGACCTTCGACATTCCATTTAGACTAGAAGACTGAAGAAATCTCCCCTGGGTTAAGGAGTGACTATCCCTGTTCAAACAGGCACCAAAGAAGCATCTTGCTGGTCTGCATTTTTGAAGCTCCCGCTGGATCCCGAAGAATCTGTGACACAGGACATGGACGTCCAGACATCTCTGAGGCCGACACGAGTCACCACCAAAGCTGAGACCTGTAGCCATCACGAGAGACGTGGGTCCGGAACTCCGGGACATCCAGCACATTTGCTAGTGCATCAACTTCCTGAGCTTTCCCGAAGTTGTGCGTTGGGCTACTTATAGTCCAAGGCCTGAGCACCTTTTGCACTAAAGTTTGTGGGCCTCCACTCCAGGAGTGTTCTGTGGGCCTGCTTCCTGTATTTCTGCTTGAGGCCCCTTCGCAATCCCTGGTCCTTCAACTGGTGGGTCCCCACGAAGGAATCTTCTTTGTTTCTTAGGCTTCCCTGGTTGCTCCAGACGTGCCCTGACTCCCCTCCAAAGGGTGAGTCCTTCAGACCTTGCTGGTCTGCACCGAAGCCAATCTTTCCATTCTGCATGGGTTGCTGTTGTCAAGGCTTGTTGGGTCCAATCTGGATACTGACACTGCAGCACTCGACATCCAACGTGGGAGAGCTCAAATCCAGCTCCTGGTTGTGGTCGATGCCTCCTGGGCCTCGTGGCTCAAGAGTCAAGCTTCACCTACATCACCTGAAACCACCCAACATCGGCTGGCATCTTCTTGTCGCCTTCCTGGTCACTGGCTAGTGACCTAGACTCTGTTAGCTCTGCCTTCAGGTTCTTCAGATCTCTGATCAACCCTTGGATCCATCTGGACACATTTCATCTGGTCGCCTGCAGCATTTCTTTGCAGCTCTCCATAGGAAACGATGACGAAACCCGACACGAAAAGACACCTATGCACCCAGCTTCCCTGGGTGAGGTAACACGAGTACTTCGGTGCGCCCATGGGTCTTGACTCTCGAAGTGTCCAGTACTGAAGGGGTTTTACCGTAGTGCACTCCTAAGTGTCCTTATTCTTTAAAATTCTAACTTTAACTTTCTCCATAGAAGTCAATGGTGATTCGCGGCTGGGTTTAGACACTGCACGCGTCCCCCGTGGGTCTCCTGCGTCCCTACCTTGGGTGGTTCCTGGTTGCCCCAGTGGTTCTACAGGCCCTAGACCTTGTCTCTATGCTCAGAGTGGAACTTATACCACTTTCTTGGTATATGGTTTGTGAGGCCCCTAGGGCAAAACGTATTCTGTGCTGATTTACTGTGTGCTATTTAAATTCCTGTATTGTACTTTTGCCTCTAGCCTCATAAAGAGACTAGAGGAGTGTGTTTAGAATAAATACATATATTTTTATATATACCTGGTGTGGTTCTTCTTTCTTTTGATTATTCAAGAGGTTATAGACTGGTAAAACAACCTGCTTTACATTCCTTCAAGACTTAGCCTGAAGGCTGATCTCCATAGCTACCACTAGGATAGCTTTCTATAAAGGTTGTCTTTAAACCTACCATCAATAAGGGTCGTTTGGACTTGTGCAAGGTGCCCACTAGAATAGTGGACATCATATGCCAGGCCAACTTCTTACATTGGTGTGCAGCGTGCGGGATTCCAGCTTGCATTGTTTTACCAGATAATCTCAAGTGTTGATCTTTTGAAAAACCACGAAAGGTACCTTAGGTACATATAATACAAGCTTATAATACAGTAAGTTCTACTTGACTTAGAGTTGTGTGTCAAGGGCTTAGCACACCCTTTCCACAACTCAAGAGAGGTTTAGTAGGTAAACAAATAGTGTAGGTCGACAATACGCCACACCTCACTGGTCATGACTTCATGGGAAGGATGTCAGTCAAGTACAGATATCTAAGTATGACACATTCCCTTTCCAAGAGTTAAGGGCTCTGTGTGCCATGAGAAAATTGAAGCCAAGATAGAATCCTAACACCCAACGCCTTATAGAGATGTTATTGCTTGATGACTTTAAAAAGGCATCAGATCCTGACAGGGTAGGTAATGGGGTGGATACATCAGAAGGAGAGAACTCTGGTGGGTTACCTCACCAACAGTCTGACTCTGATGAAAACCAGGCAGGTGAAAATGACCTAGACCTGGGGAACCCAGCTCCTACTGGAGATGAGGATGACCAAGATGGTCCTATCTTTGTACCCCAGGAGGGTTGGTAGTGTGCCCAGAAGACCAAGATCTCCTTCATTGGAATCTAATCATTCTGGCACATCTATAGAGTCCTCTGTCTCTTCTCATAGGAGGGGTACCTCCCAGGAGAAGAGAACGCATCAGGTGAGGATGGAAGAAGCCCAACTGAGAATAAGGAGACAAAGAGTAGCCTTATTAAAGGAAACCCTAGAGCTTGAAAGAGCAAGAAAGGCAAGATGGCGGCCGTGGTGTGGGCTGTGTAGGCAGCTCCTCTCTTCTCTCCCGCCCCCCCCCCCCCGGGTCTACGGACTTTCTGCTGTGGAGAGTGGCGCAGGCTGTGAAGGGAAATTCAACGAGGTCGGACAGACGTGTAAGCTGCAAATATCTGCTGCGACTTTGCGATGCAGATTAAATGTTACGCGCTGTAGACGGTGATTCCTAGACGACTTCAAACCTAATTCTAAACCTAACGGCTGCTCGGCACATACCTTGCGGGACTGGCCATCGGTGTAGGCCGGAACTCAGGCGGGCGGAGCTGCTCGGTGTAATCGGCAACGCAACCAGCAGCTGGGAAAAGTGAGTTGGGGAAAAAAAGAACGTTGGAGAGACTAGTGCGGAGCTCAAAACCCGATGAGAGCGTGACTCGGGTAAGACGCTGGATACTCTGTGTGTTTGCTGCGGCTGCAACAATGTTGCTCGGCATGGAGTGAAAGCAACATTTATGGGTATTCTCGATAGCAGCACGCTACTCTTATTTACTTTGTCTGGTAACCGGCCTGGAACTCTTTAGAAATCCCTTGTTGATGGTTATATCGTGTGCACTGGGAAACATTGACTATACTGATACTATACTGAATCTGTTGAGGAAATCGAGCCAGTGTGACTCTGAATCGGGGGCAGAGCGGTTACTGATTGAAGTGGAGGAAGTGTTTTTTTTTGGCAATACGAATACGAATGCACAAGGAAGGCAAGGTGGCTGCTGATAGTTTGTAGGGAGAGGACGCGCTCCCTACCCGCTCCCCTGCTCCTGATCTTATGAACGAAAAGAAGAAGAATGATACCATAAAACGGCGGCGCTCTGACAGCATATATCTGTTCTGTACAGTGGTTTCATTTTGAGATAAAAAAACGGGGAGAAGAGCGGTTTATGTGGCTGTTTACGAAGGCAGTAACGGAGGTATTAACTTTCCCGGCAGTGGAAGCAGCGCTGACGCGGGCATTGGTTAATGCTCGTCACCTGATGGTGAAGGCGAGTAGCTGGAGACAACAGCATCGGCACTGGCTGAATCGGTATCGACAACAGAACTTGGCGGCTGCTCTGTCCACAGCTTGGCGTGCAATGGCACCGAAGATTGCAAGAGTTTTGAGGGAAGAGAAAGCCGCTTGGAGCGAGTCTGATGCTCCGGCGGCTAATCTCCGTACAAAGAAGCTGACGCGGACCCAGGAGGAGTGCGAGGATCCACACGCTGCCGAGCTAAGAAAGAGCACAATACGAAGTAAGGAGGCTGGAAGCGGTGTGGGGGAGAAACCTAATAAAAAAAAAGACAAAAGCAAGGCAGCTCTGATAAACAAAGGAAATAAAGGAAAAGCAGCAGAACAGGGGAATTTGAGACAACCACTAGTTTCAGAGACTTTTTTTCCTGTATCTGCAATTAACTCTCATGCGTCTGGTACCACTATAGCCCATCCTGATTCTGTGGAAGTCGTGGGCTTAGACCCTGATCCTGATTCCCTCGTGGGGGAAGTAGACAGTAATTTGCTGGTATCTAGCGTTGTAACAGAGACTGATAATGTGGGAATTCCAAACAAGAAGGCCTACAGAAATACTGAATCGCCACAAGGAGGTCCGTCACAGGAGAAAGAGGCAAACTCCTCTGGGCAGGATAAACAGAGACATGGAAAGGAGGTTGAAATGATAACTGATACTGGCAACGTTAGAAATGTGAATAATGCTCCAAACAATATAGATGTCGACCTTGGCGACCTGGGCACTATAGAGAGTGGCAGCATTTTACACCATGCTGAGGAGAGTACTTTACTTCCAAACCTGGGACAGATAACATTTTGGCTCTAACAGAGGCATTAACAGAGGCACTTAGGGAGGAAAGCAGTGCTAAAGTTCCTAATCTGTTTGTTGCTACAGGGGGGGTCAGTAACGAGGCTAATATGAGTAAACACCCTGATATGGTGAGAGATGGAAATGGAAATGGTAATAATAATATGAATAATATGATTAATATCGACCCAAAGGCTATGATATCTATAACTGGTTCCCCTACTGATGAATGTTTTTTTTCTGTTAATGAGGGCGAGGAGGAAGGAGAAGAGGTGGGGGCGGTAAGGGGTGGTGAGTCAGAGGACTCCTCTATTGCTGACTTGGGGAGTGATCAAACATTGTCAGGAGTAGTAACGGAGTCCATATCTACATCTGGCTCTGGAGAGGCTTCGGACCAAGAGCTAGCTGCAAAAAGCAAATCTAAAGTCTTGACTAAAAAAAGGAGAAGAACAAAAGGATTCATAAGCCCAGCAGCTATTAATGTCGCAAAGAGACTCGATTGGGACTATGCACCTACATCTCAGATGTATAAAGAGGGCGTTGGGGGCCTAGACGAAACCATGGGCTCTTTGCGGGTAAATGAGGAGAGAGTTAGGCAAGGCCAATCCGAAACTCAGACTCATAGTCAGGGGCAACCTCAACGTCAAAACTCGCCTATGGGGTTTGAAATGATGTTTTCAATGCTTAAACAAATTCAAACTGAGGCAAGGGTAGAGAGTCAGAGAGCCAGACAGGAAAGCAAAAAAATACAAAGTTCCCTTCGAAAAGTAAGTAAAGTGTGTACAGATTTGGCAGGAAGAGTCACAGAGGTCGAAGAAAGAACTGGGGCACTGGAAGATGAAATGAAGGGTTGGAAGGAATTTAGACAAGATCAAGAGAAGACGAATAGTGATGTACTATGGAAGCTCGAAGATTTCGAGAATAGGCAGCGGAGAAACAATGTCAGACTCCTAGGTATTCCGGAAGGGAGAGAGGGACAGGACGTTAGAGCTTATACAATAGATCTTCTCAAGGGAGCACTCCCAGACATAAAAGGTTGGGATTGGGAATCAGAGATTCAGCGTGCTCACAGATTCCCATTTACACAGAGGAAGGGGGATGGCTCAAAAAAGCCTAGAGCAATCTTAATCTATGTGGGCAACTATTTATTGAGAGAAGAGATAATGGCCAAAGCAAGGCCACAGGCAAAATGTAGATACCAGGAGGTAGACTTTTTTGCTAGACCAGACTTTTGCCATACAACGGTAGAGCGTAGGTGGAGAATGCGGGAACTAATAGCACCGTTTCAGAGAATTGGCTGTGAGGCATACCTAATGTTCCCCAGTAGACTGAAGGTGGTAAAAGATGGTCAATTTAAAATTTTCCATTCTGAGATCAAAGCGGCTGAATTTTTGGTATGGCTTAAGGAAAGGAATTCACAGAGTCACACATACTCTCAGGCACAGGCAGACAGGGAACTAGTGGTAGACCTGCTGGCTAAAGACAGCAGGATATAAAGTTCGGATTTTTTGAATTAGAGTAGAAGCACAAGAACAGAGAATTGTACTATACTGTTATGTAACTTTGTAGATAGGTATCAATAAGTGTGCACTTTCTCTGTCAATAGGCAGGAGGATAATAGGAGTGGGGGGGGGGGGGCGCGCGGTCCAAGCAGACACAGCTGTCACACATAGGTCCCTCGGACCTATTTGCCTGTAGGGGGGGTGGGTTAGTCAGGGTGGGGGGTCAGGGTGGGGGACACGGGGGGGGCAAGGAGCACAGAGCAAATTGGAAATATAGAATACAGGAAACATTATGGAATCAGAGGAGTAACAAAATGGAAGAAATATTGGTGTTGTATAAAGCCGTGGTCACAATGTGCATTATGTTTTTTTTTAAATGTGCAAAATTATGGTTATATTTGCCAAAAACCCAGGATGAGTATTCGAATAATGACGTGGAACGTGTGTGGTCTTAACGATAAGGCAAAAAGACAGAAGGTAGCAGTCTTGATCAAAAATTTAAGATTAGACTTTTTAATACTCCAAGAGACTCACATACAGTTGTCCGAAATTAGGCTGCTAGACCAGTTAGGCCTCACTGTATTAGCACACTCTAGGCAGGGATCCAGGAATAGGGGGGTTGCTGTGATGGCAAAGCAAAGAGATATAACTACTAGAAAAAAATGGGAGGATGTCTGGGGTAGATGGGCTTTAATAGAATGTCTGGTTGGAGAAACATGGGTTACCCTTGGTTCTATCTACGGTTCTACAGGAGATGATCCGGAGATTTTTGAAGAAATCGATATCGAGTTGGCAACCTGGGCTCCATTTATACTGATAGGAGGAGATTTTAATATCAATGGAGCAGGGGGATTGGGGTTGGGGCTAGGACCCCCAGTCAAATATAAGGGAAGGAAGAAAAGAGTTTTTAAAGCAATCTATAACCTAGCAAGAAATAATGGATTACTTGATATATAGGATACCCTTAAGCCAGGTCAGGATGGCTTTACATATTACTCAGCACCCCATAGAATAAGCGTGAGACTAGATTATTTCTTAATCAGTAGTCAAGGCATCGATGGGGCAGACATTGAAAGAATACCAAGGTTGTTATCGGACCATAACCCTCTTATCGGTACTTTAAAGGGCATGACAGCGGTAAGGAAGGTCTCGGAGTGGACATTTGAAAAGGCACTGCTAGTGGAGGATGCATACATTCAGCATATGAAGAGATGGATAACTGAATTCTTGAATATAAATAGACATACAGCACCCGTAGGGATAGTGTGGGATTGTTTTAAGGCCGGAGTGAGGGGCGAGACCATCAGCTTCGGGGCTAGGAAAAGGAAACAGGAGAAAGAAAGAACTGATGGGATAAGGAAGGAACTATTATTGGCAGAGGAGGAATTAAACAATAGGACAGATCAAACTGGTAATGGAGCTCCAATGGATTCTGCATACACTAAACTTGTAAAATTACGAATGGAAGCAGAAGAATATATAGCAGAGAGGGCGGCTAAACAATATACAGTGAATAGAGAGAATTGTTATGAGATGAATGAAAGAGTTGGCAAAATGTTAGCAGCCAGAACTAGACAGAAGGTATCTTTTGGTGAGATAAAAGCAATAAAGGACAGCTCAGGGGTGATTGTAACCAATGTACAACAAATAAGGGAAGTCTTCAGGAACTTTTATACGAATTTATACTCTGAAAGCGAAATAAAAGATCCTGAAGACATAAGGGAGTATTTGAATTACTATGAGGGAAGGCAGTTGGATGAAATAGAGAAGCAGAGGGTCGACAACTCGTTAGACTTAGAGGAGGTGAAAGCAGCTATGAAGAGTTTATCATCAGGAAAGGCGGCCGGTCCAGATAAAATCCCGGTAGAGTTCTATAAGGTGTTTTGGGAGGAGTTAGGAGGAGATATGCTTTATATTATGAAGCAGGCACAGAAGGGATGCTCAATACCACACACCTGGTCTGAGGCTGAAATTGTGGTCATCCTTAAGAAAGGGAAAACACCAACAGATCCGGGGTCGTACAGACCAATTACTCTCATGAATACAGATACAAAGATATACTCAAAGGCACTGGCAATAAGATTCGCCAGTGTAATAACACCTCTAGTTAGAACCACCCAACATGGTTTTATACCGGGACGAGGGACTACGCACCATGTAAGGAAGCTAATTACCCTTATGGACAAAACAGAGGCTAGCGGGGACCCATTCGCGGTATTATTACTGGATGCTGAAAAAGCTTTCGATCGGGTATCATGGGTATATGTGTGGAGTGTTTTGGTAAAATTGGGATTTGGTAATGGCTTTTTGACAGCGATAAAGACACTGTATAGAGATCCAGTAGCGGCAATTAGAATCAATGCGGGTTTAACGGATAAAGTAAAAATTAATAGGGGCACAAGGCAGGGTTGCCCATGCTCCCCGCTACTGTCTGCAATATATCTAGATCCGCTAATCCGGAGATTGGAGTCAAATATGAATATTCCCCCAATCGTGACACTTAGGGGGAGTGTAAGATTTTGGCTTATGCTGATGACGTGGCGGTTATAACACCATCACCCACAGAGGCTATAAGATATGTGGAACAGGAGGCAAAAGAATTTGGGAAGGTGTCTGGGTATTCTTTGAATGCCGGGAAAACACAAATTATAAACAATAATAAGGCTCTATGCCAGGATCCACGGGTGACGCAGACGGGAACTTATCTGGGAATAACCATAACCTCAGATTTAGAAAAGATAGTAGAACTAAATATTGATCCTATTGTACGGAAAGTAGGGGGAGAGTTAGATAGATTGAACAATCTCCATCTTACTTTGGTTGGAAGAGTGAATATTGTAAAAATGTTAATTATGCCGAAATTTTTGTACCTCTTTTGAACAATTCCCTTATGGTTTGATAATGTGTGGTTTAAAAGGATTGAAAATATGACAAATAAATTTATTTGGTCCAAGGGCAAGACTAGGAGAGCGGCGAGATTCCTGGCACTCCCACGGGAAAGAGGAGGTTGGGCATTACCAGACTTTAAGCTCTATTACTGGGCGGCTGCTTTGCAGTATATGGTAGGATTAATAGGTGGGGCAGAAGCAGAAGGAGAAGACCATCTGGGGTCATTGGCAATATATGGCATACTGTTGGGTGAAGAAACTAAAAATATATTTTTGAAAAACTTTGACACGGCATACTTTAAAAGAACACGCTTCAAGACTATTTTGGGTGCATACAATATATGGAAGGCTTTCATGAAAAAGTTTGGTTTGGGGAAATTCAATAGATATACGAGGATATATGAGAATATGCTATTTCCGGGAGATATATTCTCTGACTCAGTATATACAGAGTGGTATCGGAAAGGGGTAACTAAACTGGGGGATGTTATGGGGACACAAGGGGTGAAACAATTTGCAATAATACAGAAAAAATTTAATCTGTCAACAAGTCACTTCTTCAAATATTTACAAGTAAGAAGTTTCCTACAAAATAAAAGACGGGGGACAAGAGGATTTGAAAAAAATAACATATTAGAGATAATAGAAACTGGAGTAGATTGCACAATTAAAAGGCTCTATGCCGAGCTAAATGATCAAAGACCAGACGACATGGCTAAATGGGGGGAAACCTGGTCAACGAAGCTGGGCATAGAACAAGAATGTTTTAATGTATCATTAGAATTAGGGGCGAATATTCTATGCTCTGCGTCATTACAGGCACAGCATTATAAGATCATGTATTGGCTACATTACACTCCGGCTAAATTAGCACAATGGGGGGCGACAACTGGTATAAACTGCCCTAGATGCATGAGTTTAGACACAGATGCTATTCATATGTTTGCAACATGTCCATGTTTAGTTACAATACTTAAAGAGATAGAAATGTTTTTACAAAGGGCATTAAAACTATCTGCTAATTTAACACCTGCGACTATCTTGCTAGGGGTAGATGGAAGTAATGAAGATGAGGCAGGGAATTACTTTATTTTTGTTGCCATGGCAGTGTATAGACTATGTATCGCCTCTGCATGGCTAGACCAAATGGCACCATCATTCCAGCAATGGTTAGCTAGATTGTTGAGTATATATAATTTAGAAAGAGCGATCTACTCAAGAAGAGGGAAAAATTCGAGGAAACTAGGTTTGAAAATATGGGAACCAATAACGAAATGGAAGGAAGAAGGATGACTTGTATAGGAAATGTATATAATTTGTATATAATGTATAATGTATATAGTGTGTATAATTGATATCAATATGTAAGTATAAGGACAGTGAATCCATTCCAATAAGGATTGATGTATTATCTTGGTATGAAGAGGAAATTTTCTGTTTAGGGCATAACGACCCTTATGGCGTAAATTTCTTATGATTATGTATTACTGTTTTCTTTATTATTTGCTCCATGCCCCCTCTGGGCTCCAGAGGGTGGAAAATATCTAAAAAATCTGTCAATAAAAAGAATTAAAAAAAAAAAAAAATGAAAGAGCAAGAAAAAAGAACGGGTCAGAACCCCATGGAGGCAGCAATGTCCATAGTGGTAGGGATACGTCTTATGAGCATAGAAACCTTAGCAAGATTGTCCCTCCCTATCAGAATGGGGATGACATCCACAAATGGATTACTGTACTAGAGAGGACCTGCAAATTAATGAAGATACCCCTGAAGCAGTGGGCAGCAATCTTGTGGCTCTCCTTTGCAGACAAAGGTAGAGACAAGCTCCTCACTGTCAGAGAAGAGAATGCTGATGATTACAAGGTCCTGAAGAGTGCTCTGATAGATGGGTTTGGCTTAACCACTGAGCAGAATAGAATCCAGTTCCGAGATACCCAGAAGACACAGACTCAGGACATGGTTGACTTTGTAGATTGTGCTACTAAGGCTCTGGATGGCTGGTTATTGGGCAGTAAAGTGTGTGACTATACAGGATTGTATAAACTGATCATGAGGAAGCAGATCCTTAATAACTGTCAAAATCAGCTGTTGCATCAGCACCTGGTGGACTCTGGCCTGACCTCTCCCCAAGAATTCGGAAAGAAGGCTGACAAATGGGTCAGAACCAGGGTGAAGCAGAAGGTACAGACCAAGGTGGTGACCAAAAGAAGCAAGATCAAAAAGGTGGAGAGAAGGGTAAAGACCAGAAATCTTCACAAGGTCTCCAAAAAGCTTCTAATGGTGGGATTTCCCAATCTTCCAAAAAGAAAGAAGGCCCAAGAAAACCATGGTGCAATGTCTGTAAGCAGAATAGTCACTGGACCAGTGACTACACTAAGAAGGAGACAACTCCAGCCACCATTGCCCCTGAGGCAATTGCCCCGCCTAGTTCTAGTTCAGCTACAAATGGATATGACCTCCTCTGTGAGTCCCAATAACTTGGGATGTACAGATAACAACCTTTGATAAATGAGAAAAAGGCAGAAGCCTACAGGGACACAGGGGCAAGTGTCACAATGGTGACACCAGACTTTGTGGACCCTGGACAAGTCATACTTGGTGAGACTTACCAAGTGGCCAATGCTAGCAATATCAGGGCCACTCATGCCCTGGCAGTTCTTAATTTCTACTGGGGAGGGGTAACTGGCCTTAAGAAGGTTGTGATAAGTGCAAACCTCCCTGTAGAATGTTTGATTGGAAATGACTTAGAGACTTCAGCCTGGTCTGAAGTGGAGTTGAGAACCCATGCAGCAATGCTGGGGATCCCTGCACATGTGTTGCTGTGACTAGGTTACAGGTCAGAAAGTCTAACACTGGACAGGCCCTGGATTCTGGAATAATGGACCAGGTGCCTTCCAAGAAAAGGAGCAGTAGGGTTAAGGCAGTGCCTTCCCCCCTGCCTCAGAGTGATGATCAGTCTTTTGAGGAAGATGATTGTGAGCTTGAAGAAGGAAATGTCCCAGAGGAGCTTGAGCCTGATCAGGTTGAGTTCTTGGGGACAGGGGGCCCTTCCAGGGCATATCTGAGTCAGGAGCAGCTGAGCTGCCCTTCTCTTGAACCCCTCAGACAGCAAGCTGCTGCTGAGGCTGCTGGAAATGCTAGTGGCACCCATAAGATTTATTTGGATGATGGACTCCTGTACTCAGAGAGTAGAGACCCCATGCCTGGTGCAGCTAGGAGGTTGGTTATACCATTGAAGTTCAGGGGCTTCCTATTGACACTAGCCCATGATATTCCCCTAGCAGGACACCTAGGCCAGAACTAGACTTGGGACACAATTGTCCCTCACTTTCACTGGCCCCACATGTCTGAAGGCACAAAGGAGTTGTGTCGCTCCTGTGAAACCTATCAAGCCAGTGATAAGGCAGGTGGCACTACAAAGGCCCCCTGATACCACTACCTGTGGTGGGGGTTCCCTTTGAAAGAGTGGGGATTTACATTGTTGGACCAATGGATCCTCAGACAGCATGTGGGCACAGGTTTATCCTAGTGGTGGTGGATCATGCCACTAGGTACCCAGAAGCTATTCCACTTAGGACCACTACAGCCCCTGTTGTGACAAGAGCCCTCTTGGGAGTGTTCTCAAGAGTGGGTTTCCTAAGGAGGTAGTATCTGACAAAGATGCAAACTTTATGTCCAGCTACTTTACTGCAATGTGGAAGGAATGTAGAGTGAACTATAAGTTCACCACACCCTATCATCCACGGTGCAATGGTTTAGTTGAAAGGTTCAACAAAACCTTAAAGGGTATGATTAAGGGTCTCCCAGAAAAGCTCATGTGGATATGTGACATCCTGCTACCCTGCCTGTTGTTTGCATACAGGGAGGTTCCTCAGAAGGGGGTTGGCTACAGCCCATTTGAACTTCTGTTGGACACCCTGTCAGAGGACCACTTTGTCTGGTGAAGGAGGGATGGGAGTTACCTCTCAAATCCCCTAAACAGGATATTGTGGACTATGTACTTGGTCTCCGCTCCAGGATGGCTGAGTACATGAAAAAGGCAACTAAAAACCTTGATGCCAGCCAGGAATTACAGAAAGCCTGGCAAGACCAAAAGGCTGTACTGACTGTTTACCAGCCAAGACAAGTGGGGTGGACCCCATACTATTTTTGAGCAAAAGGGGGAGGTCACCTATTTGGTAGATCTGGGAACTTCCAGGAGCCCCATAGGGTGCTTCATGTCAACAGATTGAAACCATATGTTGACAGGGCAGACATGGGCTTGCTCATGGCTACTGATGAAGGACAGGATAAAGAGAGTGACCCTCTCCCAGACCTGCTCTCTCAGAACCCTGATGATGGATCAGTTGATGGAGTAGCCTTGGCAGGCAGCCTCACTGAGCATCAGCAAGAGGATTGCAAATAAGTTCTAAATCAGTTTAGACATATGTTTTCACTGACTCCAAGTCAGACTACCTGGTGCATTCATGAAGTGGACACTGGGGACAGTCTGTAGTAAGATTTACGGGCGACCTGATCATGTCAGGAACTGTATCAGGACTGAAGTCCAGAAAATGTTTGATTTAGGAGCGATTGAGCCCTCAGATAGCCCTTGGGCTAGTCCAGTATTCTTGGAACCAAAACCTCACACCCAGGGTGGTAAGAGAGACATGGGATGTTGTGTTGACTACGGGGGTCTCAATGCAGTCACTAGGACTGATGCCCATCCAATACCCAGAGAAAATGAGCTCATAGATATGTTGGCCTCTGCCGACTAGCTGATGATGCAAAGCCAAAACAGCATTCTCAACCCCTAGGGTACAATATCAATTTGTGGTAATGCCCTTTGGACTGAAGAATGCACCTGCCACATTTCAAAGATTGGTGAATAAAGTCTTAACAGGCCAGGAAGACTATAGTGCAGCATATCTAGATGTTCTTGCTGTCTTTAGCTCCACCTGGGAAGGTCATCTGTTCCACCTGAAAATGTTTTGGAGGCCCTGCAAAAGGCAGGCCTAACTATCAAGGCTACTAAGTGCCATATAGGGCAGATGCTGGTTGTATACCTGGGCCACCTTGTAGGCGGAGGCCAGGTTCAACCATTGCAGAGCAAATCCCAGACCATAATGGACTGGGTTTCTCCCACTACCCAGACTCAGGTCCGACCTTTCTTGGGCCTGACTGGGTACTATAGAAGATTTGCGAAGGGGTATGGATTCATTGTGACACCCCAGAATGATGACTTAACTTCTAAAAGAATGCCTAAGAAAGTTCAGTGGACAGTCAGCTGTCAAAAGGCATTTGATGACCTGAAGTGGGCCATGTGCACTGCACCAATTCTGCAAAGTCCTAACTACTCCAAAGAATCCATTGTCCAAACAGATGCATCTGAGTTGGAAGTAGGGAGTGTGCTGTCACAATTGAATGATGAAGGTCAGGACCAGCCAGTAGCTTTTATTAGCAGAAGGCCGAACCTTACAGAGAAATGTTGGTCAACTATTGAGAGGGAGGCCTTTAATAATAATAATAATAATAAGGGAGTTATATAAAGCGCCTGGTTACGCTCAGATGTCGTGTCCCCGCGCTAAAACAGAAGAACTCGTGCCGGCTGGATCGCACAGTCTGCTTGGTAACTGTGTATATAAGTATGTTTTTTAGCTTCTTCCTGAAGCTGGGTTCAGATGACTCCAGGCGGAGGTCCAGAGGTAGTGCATTCCAGCTCTTCGCCACCAGGTAGCGGAAAGATCTACCTCCCATGCGAGCCCTCCTTATCCTAGGGACCTTTAATAGGCCTCCACAGGAGGACGGAAGGGCGCACGTGGGTACGTACCTGGTGACCAGGTTCTGGAGCAGTGCTGGTGCCTTCCCAGTAAGGATGCGATGGCAGGTACAAAGGGCCTTAAACTCGACCCTACTCCTTACTGGCAGCCAATAAAGGGTCTGAAGGGCAGCTTTGGAGGCCGATCTTTTGGGAAATTTTAGAATGAGGCGGGCTGCCGCATTCTGCAACACCTGGAGGCGATTTATTGCCTTACTGGTTGCTCCCAGATACAGCAAGTTGCCGTAGTCCAGGCGCGATGTGACGAGGGCATGCACCAGCGTTCTGCGGGCTGACGTAGGAAGGAGATCTAGGACCTTCCGCAGACTTTTTAGGACGCTGAAGCAGACACCCGCCACACGGCCTATCTGAGGTCCAAAGGACAGGTCAGCATCAAGCCAGACTCCAAGGTTCCTAACTTCTTGACAGGGTGTTGGAACCTCGCCTAAGCATGGAGGCCACCATGCCGACGACCAGACAGATGGGTTCCCCCCCACTACGAGCACCTCGGTCTTGCTGCCATTTAATTTGAGGCAGTTGGTGGACATCCAGGCTGCAAGGTCTTGCATGCAGGCTCTGAAACTGTCCACCGCAAGACCGGGTGCTCGCGAGAGGGAGATAACCAGCTGCGTGTCGTCGGCATAGGACACTATGTGCAGACCATGGCCCTCAGCAATAGGGGCCACTGGGGAGACATATAGATTAAATAGGGTGGGGCTCAGGGACGATCCCTGGGGTACGCCCTGGCCCAATCTGATATCCCTGGAATAACATTCGCCCTGGCGGACCTGAAAGCTTCTCCCCGTCAGGAAGGACTGGATCCATTCGAGTACAGCTCCAGATATCCCTCCACTATTCAGACACTGTAGCAGGGTGGTATGAGCTACAGTGTCGAATGCTGCACTCAGGTCCAATAGGATGAGGGCCATAGTATGACCCTCATCCACCCCGACGTAGGGTCTCCACAGCCATCAGAAGTGCTGATTCCGTTGAGTGGCGTGGACGGAAACCAAACTGGGTGTCATGTAGGAGGGCAGCCTCTTCCACGAAATCCAGCAGCTGCAAGTTTACCGTTTTTTCCGCCACTTTGGCCAGGTAGGGCAGAAGGGAGATAGGTCGGAGGTTCTCTAGATTTTCGAAGCTGATGTTAGGTTTCTTCCTAAGAGGTAGAACCACCGCCTGTTTCCAGGCTCTGGGTACGGTATTAGTGCTAAAAGACACGTCCAGTAGGTGTCTGTGGTTTGGGCTCTGAAGAAGCTATGCTATACTTGTTTGGCACTCACTTTACTGTTCAGACAGACCATAAGCCCCTCTTAAGGCTAAAACAGATTAAGGGTGAAACCCCCAAACTTTTGAGGTGGTCCATTTCCCTACAGGGGATGGACTATACAGTGGAACATAGACCTGGGAGTAACCATGCCAATGCAGATGGACTCTCCAGATATTTCCACTTAGAACATGAAGACTCAACTGGTCACGGTTAGTTTAATGTCCCTGAGTTTGGGGGGGGAGTTGTGTAGGAGAGTAGGATCTGCTTACTATGGTTACCCTGACTTTTTTCTGTGTTTCACTGATTTATCTACATTAGTTTGGATGGGGCCCAGCTAATCAGGACCCCAGCCTCGTCAGCTGGGGTCCCCAGCAGGGAGCTTCCTCTCTAAATTGATTGCATGTACATTAGGTACACTCCAGATTGGTTACTGGATTACCTTGTGAGTCCCTAGTATAAGGTACCTTAGGTACCAAGGTGCATAGGTACCTCAGAGGTCTACCAGGGGCTGAAGCATGTATTATGCCACTCCTGGGAAGCCTTCCAAAATGGCACCATAGGTGTGCTCTTGCAGCCTAGGTAAGATGGTGTAAGCACCCCTTACTTAGATATAGTGTACCTATATCTACCTATATACATAGACACATATAAACCTATAAGTTACTCCTATGGCAGGCCTTGACAATCCTGAAGGCAGAGTGCTTGGTTTTGTGTGAGAGGGTGCCCAAGCATGAGCTGAGCCCCTCTGCACCTTTCGGAATCCCTTCCTTATAACTGTTTTATGATACAGCCATAAACCAACAACAAAAGGTCCTGTCCACAGGACGTTAATTGTGTCAGTTACTTAAATAATAGAACAGTCTGTGCGTACTGATAACTATTATAATTCCCTACATATTTTTTTTTCTTATACTCGTGAGGGAACAGCTCACTGCACCTCGCCCATAGTTTTCTAAATTCAAGCTAAAAGGCCAATCTTCCTTGACAGATACACAGAACACCATGTAGATAATGTCTGACACCTCTAATCAGTACCGGACATCCACACCATCAGTGTTGGGCCAAGTTCTACTTAGAAAAAATGTGCGAGAAACGAATGACACCTCACGGAGACACCACCAACGGGGTAACTGGTATGTAATCTCCAGACAGGCCCCTGTCTCATCATCGGTTGTCATCCGATTCTCAGAGAAAGAAGAAGGAAAGTGTCCAAAACAAACAACCAAAATGTGCAACAAACAGTGGAAGCAGAAAGCATCTGCTAGTGACAAACAAAAACATAAATTAGTGCATAAAACACAGCATCCAATTCCCTTCAATAACTTTATTCATAGAGAAATGAATGTCTACTGTTGAGATAAAAAGGCTGGTAGCTATTCATGCATACCATTACCTATTGCCAATGCCGACATGTTCCACTGCCACAACAATTTTGGCAGATTCATCAGGGCTGCACTATATGCTGCCACTCCACTCTTGGACCCTTGTTCTGTGTTAACTGCCAAGGAAACAGGCACATATAAAAAGTTAAAAGCATGTAAACACACCCTAAAATGCTGTATATATTTAAAACCATATGTGAACATTATTTACCCAGAGACAGCCTGACTACTCATACCGGCTGCTTGGGAATGAAAGGAGATGCAGAAGTACTCCTAACGTGAGTCTCCGCCTTCACTTAGCTTGTAGCAATCTGGCGGTGTAAAAACAAAAGGTAATGCCAACTGTCAGCAATATTCTAATATCGTAACATTGTATTACACCTCTGTAACAACCGGATTTTCGGACCAGATAGGATCAGCTCGCCAGAGCCCCACTAACCCAGCCGAAACGTAACCACCTCCCTCCTTAGGTCCTATTTACAACAGGTATCTATGTTTCCTACCCAAGGATGGGGAATTAGCAATATAGATGCTTGGATCTTTCACAATACCTCACTTATACACTATAGCCTCGCGGCCACACGGACCCAGACTAATCTACCCTAGGGCAGTTCTGATTACTTACCATTACACACTGACCACAACCAGTGCTCTCATTATATCCACACCAGTGTCCCCCCTGGTGCTCTCTTATTTCTTACAAGCCACAATCCTGTGGGTATAGACATCAGTATCCCCCCTGATGCTCTCTCTATTTTCATCCAAGCCACAATCCTGTGGGTATAGACATCAGTGTCCCCCCTGATGCTCTCATTAACGCCGCCTTACAACGACGATCACTTTCCTATGAATACCATTAGCTCTTCATGTCAGGAGAATCTCTCACTATTCACTAGAGGTACAATACTACAATATTATGGATCACACAAAAATGGCCGAATTACACGGTGTACAACTTATTCTCTATTTCAAGGGCTCCTCTCTCCCTCATTATTCAGTTACCATTTACCTGATCGGGAATAGCATCCGTTCATGCAACAGTACCTGACTAGAAGAAAGGCTAACTTTACTATATAAGAATGAAGTATGTCCACACACTGATTCACTAAGAACTAGGGTATCTTTATTGATCAATAACATCAAATATAATATAATACTATACTATAACATATAGCCTGAAAAGGAAAGTGAAAGGTTAGAATGTGTGCACGCTAATAAGAAAGGGTCGACGTCACCTTATTAATATGAAGTCTGGACTCGGCAGTCATCTGGGTTCCCTTCTCGTCTGTGCCTTGGCTCGTTATAGGGTCACACCTCTGCAGTCACGGATACACGTCTGCACCGCTATGCTGTGTCTCCTCTGCTTCCCTCCAAGTCACTGGAACCTTCCTGTCATCAGCTGCTTTCTCTCTAGCTGTTCTGCTTTACTCCTCTCTCCTCTCAATCACGGACTATCTTCACTTGTCAGCTTCGATCTTGTAACTCAGTTTCTACCACTCTGGTATTCGTTCCCTCAACTAACTGCTTCACTTTGTATGCTCTGATCTTAAAGTCAAAGCTCGGCAGCTGTTCCAATTAAAATAACTTCAATCTTTCTAAGAGAGTATCAGATTCTCGGTCTTCCTCGGACTTCCAAATGTCGACTGTCTGCCTTGGAATAATTAATTGCATTGATGCTAACAACTAGCTGCCGCCTACCAACTGACTGACTCACTGCCTCATGCCTTCGCTAATATGGAAGCTTGCCCCTTCATGGAAAGTTACGGCCAGTAACCTGCCGCCCATCAAATTCTTGTACCTCCCCGTACCAAGGACACGTTCTCAGCCGGCCGGCCTGATGTTATGTCTTCGGAATGGAGAAAAATACAGTCTTTCGATAAGGGCCAGCCTGAGCCGGTTCTCTCCAAGCGAACAACACCTCGTAACTAAAACATTACATTTGACCTAGAAGCATCTCAAGCTGCCGGGGCAGAAAGAAAGATGGAGTCTCTCCCGTTTGAGACCTACATGGCCCGAAGTCAGCATAACTCCATGAAAAGTATACTAACACTCTTGCAAAAGGACGGATTATCACTAATACTAATGAATCTATCCCTCAACATATATTTATAAGCCCTGATCTAAGGAAAAGGGTACGGGATTATGTCAACACGCCTTGTGAATAGGCTCTAGTTACGGTTCTAATCCTTCTATTAGAATGATAGTAGACTACAGTCATCTCCACTAATCTTCCCTCAAAAAGGGCCGAAAAAGTCGGTCAGAACATTTCACCCTTGAATTTAGGCTACTAATCATTCGCTAAATGGAACTAACATCCGTAGAGGAATAATATGAAACAAAATTAACTGATCTATTTCTTGTACCACATCTACAGAACTGGAGTAGGGAAGGAATGCACTGAATAAAGCAGCAAATAGCTATTAAAACGCTAATAGTAATCATGATACCCCCTAATATCTGTCGTAAAGAATGCAAGTCAGGTAACCAATTGAAGAGCCAGTCAAACCAGCCCTGGTCAATGTGTTTTCTAACCTCTCCAGTCAAGTCATGAAGTTTGTCAATATGAGCCTGAATAGATCTGGTATGATCCGATAAGTTGAAGCAACAGAGGCCCTCAAAGTCAGAACAGTCATGTCCATGTTTGAGCAAAAGATAATCAATGGCAGCCCGGTTCTGCAGAATAGCTCTGCATTCACCCTGGGCGTCTAGTAACATGTCAGATAAAATTGTAGAAGTATGATTGATGGACTTAACCATCCAGCAGGCCATTTTTCCAATGGATTTCGCGTTATAAACAGCTAAGGCTGGAACACCAATAATTGAAAAAGCTAAACTAAGATATTCAGATTTAGAATATAAATGTAGGGTAGAGTCACAATCATCATGTAACATCACAGCATCGCGAACAACACAGGAATGTGTATTAGGATGTGAAGAAAACATTAATAAGCTCAGTCTAGTGATGGCACAAGGTCCTCCAGAGATATTTGCGGGAATGTAGGGCCAGGAAGTATTACCACAAGAGAAAAGCCATCCAGAAGGTAAAAGCATTTTACGGTAATGACTAGGGGTAACTACTAAACTCTTACAGGTCATATTTTTTCTAACAGAAGTACATGATTTCGGGGGTGTTTGGGAACACAAAGTTCGTTCATGAGCTGAAAGAGAAGTTGCTGCTTTCAATTTTAAACGCACACATTCAGTAATTGCATTGGGATCGCAGGTAAGAAAGAAACATAAATCACCCTGGGTGATATTATATGTAGTTATTTGGGAATGAATCGGGGGTGTTGAATCTGAAAGTACAGTACACAAAGGACAATACTCATGGGTGGCGAAATCTCCAAGGATAACGTTGGGACGGGCATTTGATATATTAAAGATATGGGCTAGAGTCTCCATCGAAGCAGGAACAGCAACCAAACAGGTCGCTAATATGTCAGTCACTGAACGCATTGGTGTCAAACAGAAATGTGGAGAATTAGTAACTCTTCTAGCTAAAGTAGTCCAAAAGTTAGATGATGAATCCCACGCAGCAAAGGAACGCGGTACTCGTGTTATCGAATCAACCAAAGTCTGTGAGTTCCCTCCTTTCCCGACGTAGTAGACCAAAAGGAGTCCAACGCCGGCACATCCTGCAGCAACAGTCCAGAGAATGATCTGAAAGAAAATCAAATACAGGCATTATTCATTCTCGTAAGTAACATTTGTCAGCTGGGACAGCTTCCCAGCTATCTTTCCCTGGTCTCATGAGAAGAATTGTGTTATCATGACCGGTTGCAATAACTTCAGCTTGTTCAGGGGGATTTTTAGGCGATTGCACCCACACTCTCGCTCCTGGATTATCTGTGGAGCCAAAACCTTTTTGTCCTCGTACAGTTAGCAAAGTTGGGGCAGTGCCTTTCTGAATCTCACCACTGAAAACAGGCATGATTAGCAACTGAGCAATTCGGTCAGGTTTGTGAATTGGTAAATCAACCTCACTGCTATTCAGCAGGAGCACCTTAATCTCTCCCTGATAATCACTGTCAATGACTCCTCCATGTACTTGAATGCCTTTTAAGGCCAGGCCCGATCTAGGGGCAATCAGTCCAAAATTTTGAGTTGGTATACTGACACCAACACCAGTTTCAATGATAACTCGATCTCTGCTTTTGATTACGCTGTCATTCATGGCATGCAGGTCCAAGCCTGCGGAACCTGGGGTTGCTCTGCATAGAGCTAATGCTCCAGGGGAAATTTCCCAATACATTACAGTATTGCCAATGGTGTTTGGCTTTGCATCAATAGCTGGAGGAAATAAACGCATTAATGGAGATTCAGCATTCAAAAAGGGACGATTATTCAGAATTAACAGTGCCTGAAACAAATAATCTCTCCAATTTTTATATTTATTATCAGTTCATTTTCGTAATTGATCTTTTAGCAAACCATTCATTCTTTCAATAAGACCTGATGCCTGTGGATAATATGGTATATGAAACACCCATTCGATGTTATTCTCCACACAAAATTCCTGCACCAATCTTCCCTTAAAATGGGATGCATTATCAGATTGAATTTGGAATGGAACACCATAATAGAGCATAATCAATTCCAATGTTTTAATGGTATTCACTTGGGTTGCTCGATTACAGGGAAAGGCCACCAAAAGGCCACTGTACGTATCAACAATGGTGCAAATATATTGGCAATTTTTACTCATAAGGAGTGGACCAATATAATCAATCTGCCAAATTTGAACGGGCAATTTTCCTCGATGTAAATGTCCTTTAACAATTTGGGGTACTTTTCGTTGTCTGGAATGTTGACAGATAGGACAATGCAATATTGTGTCTTTAATCAAATTTAAAGGAATATAAATTCCTCGATCAGCAGCCCACCTGCTAGTGGCTCTCTCGCCAAAATGTCCTGCTTTCTGGTGGGCCCATTTCGCCAATCCCACCAAACCAGAATCTTGCATGTCCACCACTGCCTCAGCAATTTTTGATTTCTCATCTGCAATGTTATGAAAGAATTTGTCAAGGGAGTCTATCGGTGTATGAGCATCCACATGAAAGATTGTAACAGTACTTTGTGGGAGCATTTCCCACATTTCTTGCCATAATTCTTTTCCCCACAGTTCTTTAGAATGCAATTCCCAATTATAAGAATGCCAAGTTGGTAACCAAACCGCCAGTCCATTAGCAGTGGACCAAGAATCAGTAAAAATGTGACACGTACCAGGTAGCTCTTGTTTTAAAACTTGATAGACAGCATACAATTCAGCAAATTGACTACTCTTTCCTTCATCAGTTGTACTTAGCAATTTTTGTGTGATGGGATTATAGGACACTGCCTTCCAATGTCTTTTCTCTCCTATGTACCTCGCTGAACCATCCGTAAACCACACATGGTTTCTGTCCTCCGCGGACATATCATCAAATGGCCCCACTTAACAGAGGATTCCTGTACCACAGGTACGGAGCAATCACTCCCAGTCTCAATCGATGGCGCCTGCGCCACTTGCTCATGTAATGATGCTACACCTTTCGGTCCCACACGTGTCCTGTCTTGTATGTACCATTTCCACTTAATCACACTCGCCTCTTGAGCATGTCCAATTCGATGAGTTTTCGGCGAACTCAAAACCCACTGCATTATAGGAATCTCAGGTCTCAAAATTACATCATGCCCCAAAGTCAATTGCTCGGTATCCACCAGAGCCCAATAACATGCAAGCAATTGTTTCTCAAAAGGTGTATAACGCTCACCAGCATCGGGTAACTTTTTAGTCCAAAAACCTAATGGTACTTTATTTCTGCCTTGTTTTTGCCACAAACTCCAATTTGCATAAAGACCTTGCACAGACACATTCAAATCCACATCACCATCGCGCACAGGCCACAAATCCAAAACATACTGGATCGCTTCTTTCGCCAAATCAAACTCATCCTGCTGCAGTTTACTCCATTCAAACACATTCTTTTTACGAGTAACTTTGTACAAAGGGGCCAATATCTGACTCAAATGTGGGATATGCTGACGGCAAAAGCCAAATAAGCCAATAAAGCTTTGAGCTTCTTTCCTGTTTCTTGGAACTGCAAAATCAAGAATTTTCTGTTTTACCTGTGGAATCACCTCTCTATGACCTTCATTTCACATTTTGGGATGGACCTTGCAGTTTATGGGGATTGATTTCCCAACCTTTCTCACGTAAGTGATCAATAATTTGATCTAACTGGGTCTGAACTTGATCTTGTGTCTCACCTTGGATCAAAATATCGTCAATATAGTGACATATCTGAATTTGCGGATATACGGGTACTTCAGATAAATGTTCCGCCACCAGCCGGTGACAAATCATAGGACTGTGTACATAGCCTTGGGGAAGACTTCTAAACGTCATTTGACGTCCATTCCATGTAAAACTGAATTGTTCCTGACACTCAGGGGCAATCGGAATTGAAAAGAAAGCATTGGCAATATTAATAGACGCATACCATGTTCCTGGATGCTTTTGAATTCTCTCAATTAAAGTAATTATGTCTGGTACTGCAACAGTCAAAGGGGGTGTATGTTTATTCAATTCCCGGTAATCCACAGTCATGCGCCAAGAATTATCACTCTTACGCACGGGCCAAACGGGATTATTCCAAGCAGAAGTAACCGGAGTTATAACTCCTGCATCCACCAAATCTTGAATTGTAGCACTAATTTCTTCATGACCACCTGGGATGCGATATTGCTTCTGGGAAACAACCTGTGTAGCCTGGGGAATTTTTATAGGGGGCATTCTTAAACGACCCACTCGTACAGGTCTGGATGATATATAGCTTTTTATTTCCGAATTGATAACAGCCGTCATCTAAATGCAAAGTCATTCCTTTCAAAATATCAATTCCAATTATGTATTCCAAAAGTGGGACAACTAAAACAGAATATTCTTTTCGGGGAATTCTACCTATTTTCATTTCAAGTGTAGTTTGCACTGCGGGGGGTTCCTTTCCACCTAAACCAGTAATTGTGAAAAATTGACCTTTAAATTTCTTTGATTTTCCATCAATAAGAGTGGCCTCCGCTCCTGTATCTACCAATGCTCGGGCCCTTTGGATATTACGATGTTTCCAAAAAATGTCAATATCTACATAGGGTCTATTATCTTTGTGAGCCCACCTGCGTACTGGAGCTTGACCTATTTCCTAGTCATTTTTACTGCGTTCTGATAACCAAGACAAATCAGGGTAAATGCTCTCATATTTCTTGGACGGTAAAATGTCATGTTCATATCCATCTCCATTACGAAATGGATTTCTGTCATCTGCATGGTATTGTGAATTTCGATCGGAAAGTTTGTGTCGATCCTCTCTTCTCCTCAACTCAGGGGACTGATCCCTTTCATCTCTATATCTGCTGTTAACACGGTCATCTCTCCCCCTTTCTCTTTCCCCCTCTCGCCCTCTCTCTCTTTCACGCCGAGGGGACACATCACGTTCATGCCGACGTCCATCACGACGATCAGAATCATCACAACGTCTATCGTCTCCACTGTCATCAGAATATTCACGATCACAATCATTCTTTCGCACACGTCGGGCACCCTCCTTTCGATCCAGACCACGCTTGCGAAACATGTCCCACAAGCGATTATTAGGTTCACCATCAATGTCTTCCTTTTTCACACCATCAGCTAGTAGGGCAAGAAACATATCACGTCTAGAAAACTTATAATCTCCAGCAGTACGACTTTCAGGTCTAGACTGCCTCTCAGGTTTAAACCAGTCACCTAACTCACCGAGCTGACGGACAGATTCAAGCACCATAGACAAAGCATTGCCAGTTTGATTGATCAACAAAGTCATCATAACCTGCTTATAAGCAACAGGGGAAGAACGGATAATGCGATTACGCACAGAAGATGTTAACAAACCGTCCAACAATCTGTCAGCCGTACTCAGAAAAATCGCAGTTTTCATCACCTTCTCTTTCAGCCGCTGCGCGGCATTGCGCAAGGTGTACCACGGCTTGTCATTCACAGGCCAATCAGATTCAGTAGGGTATTTGTGATTACAGCCATCAGTCGCTAACTGGAGCAGACTAATTTGACCGACACCATTGTAATTCCGGAAATGATCTTGTACAGTAGAATCGGAGCTCAAAGAACAAAACTTCAAGGCATCTCCTGCATCTAACATGATACCCGCAGCGCCTAACTCATAAAGGCGCACCATCCACGTAGGTAAGGCCTCACCAGGCCGTTGTCGAAATCGTTGCAAAATGTCACTAACTTCCTGTTGTGTAAAGTCTTCTAAACTATCCAAAGGAATACCATTTGGATTACCAGGGGCTTGTTGTAATTTTCGTCGAAAAACCGGATGCACAGAAACCTCCGGACGAGCATCAGAAGAAGCCCGATCCATAGATTTAGAGGAACAATCAGAATGAGAAACGTCATTAGAATGGGAAGAGCGACCACGGTCGCTGGAATCATCATGTGTGTCACAAGAAGCAGATTTACAGTCACGTCCGGAGCGAGAAAACTTGCGCCTGTCAGACTCCTCAGCCGAGGAGCCAGAATCATTTGAGTCCCAGATATTACCGTCCCATTCATCGGGTTTCCAGTCCAGTCCGGCTTTTGCCACGACCAGATGTACCTTCCGTTTACAAACACGACCACGACGATTCTTATACTTGTATTTCGCAATTCGAACTGCAGCCCTTTCGGCTATAGTCTGATAAGTTTCAGGTTTGTCGGCAAGCAATTTATTTTGACATCGCAAAAGAGTATGAGCATTTTGCACTTCAACAAACTTCTCTTCCATATCTACCTATTGTTTCTGCAATTGTAAACATTTTTCATGTACAATCCTGTACGCAGTTAAAACAATCCAACCTCTGCGTCCTAAAACAGGAAGCTCATCACCCTTCACTACCGGCGCTTTCTGCAAACAAGCAATCACATTAGCCCGCTCTGCCAGCTCCAAACAAGAACTCCAATTTTCACTCAAACCAGTAGAATCGGCCCACTCACGGGCTAAAGCCTCGTAAGGCGTTGATTCCCAGCCGGGAATTTCAACAGGCAATTTGAAAGTAGATTTAGACCTCCGCAAAAACATTTTGACAAACCAAAAAGATATATACAACTATAAACAAATAATATACAAAATAAACTTCGTACGAGCCGAGCGCAAACCAACAAGTTAGTAACAATACAGCGCACACAGGCTTCGTAAACAGTTTGTGAAGCCAGATGTAACGACCGGATTTTCGGACCAGATAGGATCAGCTCACCAGAGCCCCACTAACCCAGCCGAAACGTAACCACCTCCCTCCTTAGGACCTATTTACAACAGGTATCTATGTTTCCTACCCAAGGATGGGGAATTAGCAATATACATGCTTGGATCTTTTACAATACCTCACTTATACACTATAGCCTCGTGGCCACACGGACCCAGACTAATCTACCTTAGGGCAGTTCTGATTACTTACCATTACACACTGACCACAACCAATGCTCTCATTATATCCACACCAGTGTCCCCCCTGGTGCTCTCTTATTTCTCCCAAGCCATAATCTTGTGGGTATAGACATCAGTATCCCCCCTGATGTTCTCTCTATTTTCATCCAAGCCACAATCCTGTGGGTATAGACATCAGTGTCCCCCCTGATGCTCTCATTAACGCCGCCTTACAACGACGATCCCTTTCCTATGAATACCATTAGCTCTTCATGTCAGGAGAATCTCTCACTATTCACTAGAGGTACAATACTACAATATTATGGATCACACAAAAATGGCCGAATTACACGGTGTACAACTTATTCTCTATTTCAAGGGCTCCTCTCTCCCTCATTATTCAGTTACCATTTACCTGATCGGGAATAGCATCCGTTCATGCAACAGTACCTGACTAGAAGAAAGGCTAACTTTACTATATAAGAATGAAGTATGTCCACACACTGATTCACTAAGAACTGGGGTATCTTTATTGATCAATAACATCAAATATAATATAATACTATACTATAACATATAGCCTGAAAAGGAAAGTGAAAGGTTAGAATGTGTGCACGCTAATAAGAAAGGGTCGACGTCACCTTATTAATATGAAGTCTGGACTCGGCAGTCATCTGGGTTCCCTTCTCGTCTGTGCCTTGGCTCGTCTTAGGGTCACACCTCTGCAGTCACGGATACACGTCTGCACCGCTATGCTTTGTCTCCTCTGCTTCCCTCCAAGTCACTGGAACCTTCCTCTCATCAGCTGCTTTCTCTCTAGCTGTTCTGCTTTACTCCTCTCTCCTCTCAATCACGGACTATCTTCACTTGTCAGCTTCGATCTTGTATCTCAGTTTCTACCACTCTGGTATTCGTTCCCTCAACTAACTGCTTCACTTTGTATGCTCTGATCTTAATGTCAAAGCTCGCCAGCTGTTCCAATTAAAATAACTTCAATCTTTCTAAGAGAGTATCAGCTTCTCTGTCTTCCTCGGACTTCAAAATGGCGACTGTCTGCTTGGAATAATTAACCCCCAGCCTGTGACAACAAAGAAGTGTGCAGCCAGGGACCAATTCATCCCACTGGTGTGGGCCCTTGCGTGCAACCAGATTAAACATTTAGTCACAGGTTCCGTGTGACAGGCAGGCAATTGTTTTCCACTTCTAATGCCGCCTGGCCACTGGTATTTCAGTTAAAGGACTGGTCTTTTTCCTTTATGCTGTTTATGTTTTTGAATGTAATTAATTTAGGTCTTATGCACTGTATTCTAAATTGTACTTTGGTGTCATGTGAATGTTTGAGTATGTAGTATTCATTTTTGCATTTACTGAATTTTTTGTGCACACAATTGTTTGTTTTTGCTTGTGACCTGATTGCTTCTTGACAGTGGTTTCTTTTTGATGTCATGCCTACATGAGCTTGAAACTTGTTTTAAGAATTAAAATAAATGTTTTGCTAAGTAAATGGTTTGGTCACGCAGTACTTAAGGGCTGTGTGAGCCCCAATTTGAAATTGAAATATCCAGGCTAGCCACTGTGTTCTGTTTTGCAATTGTTGAGGTTCAGGCTGGCCTGTTTGGTTGGACCCAAAGCCTTTTTGTATACACGGTGGAATAATTAATTGCATTGATGCTAACAACTAGCTGCCGCCTACCAACTGACTGACTCACTGCCTCATGCCTTCGCTAATATGGAAGCTTGTCCCTTCATGGAAAGTTACGGCCAGTAACCTGCCGCCCACCAAATTCTTGTACCTCCCCGTACCAAGGACACGTTCTCAGCCGGCCGGCCTGATGTTATGTCTTCGAAATGGAGAAAAATACAGTCTTACGATAAGGGCCAGGCTGAGCCGGTTCTCTCCAAGTGAACAACACCTCGTAACTAAAACATTACATTTGACCTAGAAGCATCTCAAGCTGCCGGGGCAGAAAGAAAGATGGAGTCTCTCCCGTTTGAGGCCTACAAGGCCCGAAGTCAGCATAACTCCATGAAAAGTATACTAACACTCTTACAAAAGGACGGATTATCACTAATACTAATGAATCTATCCCTCAACATATATTTATAAGCCCTGATCTAAGGAAAAGGGTACGGGATTATGTCAACACGCCTTGTGAATAGGCTCTAGTTACGGTTCTAATCCTTCTATTAGAATGATAGTAGACTAAAGTCATCTCCACTCATCTTCCCTCAAAAAGGGCCGAAAAAGTCGGTCAGAACAACCTCCCAATGACATCCACGCTCTGCTGTGAATTCGCATTGTTTCTACCATGGCGGTGGTGGAGGCGGCCAGGGGCATTGTGGATGCGGGAGGCTGCGCTGCGGTGGTCCTGTTGGACCTCAGCGCAACCTTCGACACTGTGAATCATTCCCTCTTGCTGCACCGGATACGTCTTGCAGGGGTTTCTGGATTGGCCCTTAAATGGCTCCATTCTTTTCTATCGGACAGATGTTTCTCCGTCTTTGAGGAAGAGGTATCATCGAGCCAGCTCCAATTGAATCACGGCGTTCCCCAGGGATCATCGCTCAGCCCTACCATGTTTAACATCTACATGAGACCTTTGGCTGAGGTGGTGCTTCCCTGGGGAATCCAACTTGTCACCTACGCCGATGACACACAGCTGGTCGTCTCCCTGGTGAAGGACGACGCTTTAGATCAGGGGATCAATAATTTGACCCCGTGTCTCACCGAAGTCCTGGAATGGATGACCTCCTCTTTTTTAAAGTTAAATGGGGCCAAAACGGACATCATGCTTTTGGGTTACAAAGCCCCAATTAACCTGGACCCCTGGTGGCCACATTGTCTGGGACCCCCTCCGGTGCCTAAGACCCAAATAAAAAGCTTGGGGGTCTGGCTGGACTCCTCTTTAGGATTCCAATACCAGGCCAAGAAGGTGGCCACGACTTGTTACGGATTGTTGAGGGTCCTTAAGAAAGCTTTGGATCTTCTTGCATTTGAAGCCAGATGCGTGCTAGTCCAGTCGTTGATTCTTTCGCGGCTGGACTATGCAAATGCTGTCTATATGGGGGCCCCAGCAGGTCCTATAAAAACTCTGCAATCTGTGCAGAATCGTGCAGCTCGTCTGCTCAGGAAAGTCCCAAACGATGCTCGGCAAAGGCCTCACTTCGGTCGCTTCATTGGCTACCAATTCAGGAGAGGATTATGTTTAAAACCTTGTTTTTGGCGCATAAGTCCATCCACAATGTCTGCCCTACCATTCTCGGTCCCCTGTTTCGTCGCCATCAATCGGTGAGACCTCTGAGATCTAACCAGCTAAATTTGCTGGTAGTACCCAGGGTGAAGCTAGCCCGGATGGGTGGCCGCCAGCTTTCCCTCCAAGCAGCCAAGGGATGGAACAAACTCCCAGATAACATCAGGCATGAAACCAACCATCTGGCTTTCAGGAAGCGACTAAAGACATTTTTGTTTCAATAATGTCTTCTTCACGTCCTCTGGTCTTACAGCGCTGGGATGCTCGAGGGTAGGCATGCGCTCTACAAGAAAGTATTCATTCATTCATTCATTCATTCATTCATTCATTCATTCATTCATTCATTCATTCATTCATTCATTCAATGCCAGGCTCATCTAGCATCCTTTATGGATCACTGACCCCATACCACACAGTGCCTTTCACCTTCACCCTGCAGTGCCCATTCCATGCTGGAACCATCTATGGAACCATTGCACTATGACGTTTCAGTGGCCCCTATATAGGAAGGCCATCACAGTCCTGCATGGAATCAGTGCGCCCAGGGCCAGCTTAATGCTACAGCACTGGGCTCAAAACTTGGGCGGCAAATTTAGAAACAACTTATGGGTTTGAAAGCACCTGCTGCAAAGTTCCTTGTGTGTTCAGCAGTTTGCAGGCCCCAATAGAGAAATCAAGATAACTATGGTGATTAATGTTCCTGCTGGTGAGAGATCAGAGTTTTGTCTAGCAGCACTTTTGACTCATCTAAGGTAGATCAGAGGGTTAACTATGCCTGCTGCAAAGAATGTATACCAGAGCTCTCTAACCAGGGATCACACTCGGCAACTCTGGGCATTAGCTTGCCTCATCTCCACAACGGCCCCCCACAAACGCCGGGTATGCCTGGTTTCACCTTGGAGATACCCAGGAGGGAACATCTCACAGGGAAAGCCAGGACGGGTTCCCCAGCGGTCTATAGCGCTAGGACGCCTCCGGGTAGCAGTGCGCTTTACAAAACACACACATTTACATTTTACACATTTACATATTTCATGTGGATAGCTCAGTGGGTTACTGCTTTTGTCACTGAGATCCTTTTGTTACTTGCAGTTCATAAGTTCCAACCCTGATAGAGCACAGTGACCTTTGAACTGTCATCCAAAGCTGCATGCAAACTGCATCGAGTAGGTGAAAACTTTATGTTTTTTTTGTCAGTCTTTCATTATCTTAATGTTGCTAGAAAGGGAATGTTTGAATAGAAATTCCTTTTTACTAGTAAAGCCAACTCCAACCACTGTGGTCTGTTTTAAATCCTGAGTTTGTGCTTCTCCAGACCAAACACTTTTAAAATGTACTGTCTACTAGTATGAATTACGTGATTCATACACCTTGTAATCATCATTATTTTATGTAACATTTCCTATAGACTGATTTACTTACACATGTATGATTTATTGTCTCTGTATAACGTGCGTGATGTAAAGTGCTCGGACACCCTACACTGGTATGCATAGCGCTATAAAACAAATTAAATGCATGTGAGAGAGGGACTTTAGAGAGATGAGGGGAACTATTGGAAGGTGCTAGTAAGGGAATCTGTGGAGGAAGATTTCAATCTTTTTGCCCCCATGGGATGGGGGCAAAAAGATTGTCACACCGAGCGCCACCAGCGTTAAACTCGGTCCTGATTGCACCCTTGTCTTCCAGTGGCTCCTCTGTGCAAGGGCCAACTTTGATGTCATCACTGTACCAATACCTCTAGTGTGTTCTGGATGTGGCGTTTCGGCCAGAGCGGCCGAATTTGAAACTGAGTAACCAAGTTTGAGTTTCAGCATTGGCTTAACATCCTGTGATTCTGGGAAAGAACGGAATCTCCCGTTGCATAAAAAAGGTTAACGTGACCTTCTGTAATGTAACTCATGCCCATATAAAGTGCTCCAATAAGTTCGGGTTCCGTTGCGCAGTTAAACAAAAATCTGCAAACACTACCCTCAAGTGGCCTCTGCGTGCCAGGGCCAGCCGTGTTTTTATGCAGAATCCTTAACCTTTACCATCCAGTGGCCTATCTGTGCCCGGAAACTTATATTGAATCACGGTGCTCTTATCCTTCCCCCCATGCCAGGCTATCTTGCATGGACTCACGGCACCCTCACCCTAAAGTGCCCATTCCATGCCAGGGCTATCCAGGGCCCTTCGCTGGATCACTGCAGCTCACCCTACAGTGCCCTGCAGCCTAACCCTACAGTGTTCCCTACATGCCAGGCCCAACCACAGCCCTCTGTGGAACAACTCCCTTCCTTTGGCACCTTCTCACAGTCCTGTATGGAATGATTGCACCCTCGCCCTTCAGAGGCACCTCATCCCGGGCCGTCTTCTTTGAAATCCTTGGGCCTTATTTATGAAGGTCTTGCGCGACTTTTACGTGACTTTTAAAATGGGAAAAAGACACGCACCGGTGGCGCAAGGCCTTCATAAATAAGGCCCCTTGTACCTTAACCCTCCAGTGTCCCCGACATTGCAATGACACCCACATCACCACCCCTTACCGTCCAGCAGAACCTCTTGTATGGACTCAATGCTCCCTTACTCTCCAATGCCCCTACCCGCCACGGCCATCCACAGCCCTGTGTGAAATCATGCAAACGCCTGTATTAAAAAGATCGGAACTCCGGTTCTCATGCAGTGCACCCTACAGCCAGCCAGCCCCACCCGCATCCGATGTGAAATCATCCCGAGTCAGGTATGGTCCCTCACCCTCTCCAAGGCCCCACCAGCCAAGACCACCCATGCTGGTGTATGGAACCACCGCTACTTAACCTCGCGCGCCATTGACCCCGCCATGCCAGGGCCCTCCACAGATGGAATGATGCACTTCCCGGAAATGAAATAATCCCGAGTCCGATATGGAATCACAACACCGTATTTCCCAGAGTACCCTTCGCCCCAAAGCCCCTCCACCCCACATTCCCATTTACACTGTAGCTTCATTTCTAAATATAAATAAAAACATCCAATAATTAAGGAAGGCCGGGATAAAGGTGCTGCTAGAGACTGTGGGAGACGCACCCCGATTGAATATATTTCTGACCAGTATAAGCAATGACAATTGTTTGGGCTTTTGTATACTAGTGGAAAGGCCGTGGCTTTGTTTGCCGCTAACTGCTGAGATAAAACGCTTGGTGCTGAACAGCAGCATCTAATCTTTATACGCCGTACCTCTCTCTGCGAGCTATTTTCAAAGCCGCCTGTTTATCGGCGCCGCGCGCCATCGAGCTGTTGCTACCCGGAGCGATAAGGCGCGTCGATACCGCGCGCAGCCTTCAGTCAGAGGCCACGCGGTAATTGCTGCGTCAAGCGCTCCCTTTCCCTGCCTAAGCACTAGGCCCTGTTAGTTTTCATTAAAATTCTGAACTTTGTCACATTTTATAGTGCCGTAAAAGCAAATTGCATTCTGATGTGACAAAAACAATTTCCACTCTTTTTTTTTCAAAATCTTCTTACTTCTATTGATGTATGTCTCCTGTTTTGTTTTCACTGCTACGAACGGAGATTATCTCGGAATCATGACCCCAGGGGCTTACCTTGGTCAGTAAAATTGGGGAAGGAGAGGATGGTGTGTGGGGCGGTGGGAGAGCATCAGATTTTCTGACAATCAGGCTGACACATAATGTTTAAATACGCCAGTGGCGGCCGCTGCTATTATTTAGGGAGGTAGGGTCGTGTTGGGTAATAATCTTTGTTAAAAGACTTACCTGCCGCTACGCTCCCAGCATCCTCGTTGCCTCTCTCGTTCGGCCCGGATGTGGATGGTCCTCAAGGCCCAGGCTCCCCTCCCAATCCAGATGCTGTTCTCATAACATAAGGGCAGCGCCAGGATTGGTCTGAAAGGTCTTGTTTGCCGCCCAGACAGTGTCTTGGGGTCTGTGACGTTTCTCCAACCAGGCTGTGTAACATAGCAGGGTTAGAGAAACATAAGTGTACATGTCTGTTTTGCCTGCCTAAGACGGCCGGCTATACAGACATGCGTACTTATAAGTGCCCACTCCTCCTCCTCCTCCCTGCCATGCCCAGCACGCCCGCCCTATACTTAATGCCTGGCTCAGACAACAATAAATACAATGATAATAACATTGTGTTATTTTCATTTTATTTATCAACTGCTGGTTTTGGGCAGTAGAGGGACTCTCCTCTGCCATTACGGAGAAGCCGCACCTGAAATACAGTGTGTGACAAGCAGGACGCACGAGAGAGGCCTAAGGGGCAGTGGTAAGGCAAAGGGATGCAGATTGGTAGGAGCAATAAGAGATAAAACACAATATTTTGTATAATAACCAATATTGTTGAGGACTTACAAAACAGAGAGGGCGAGAGTGTGTGCGTTTTTTTATCTGTGAATGAAACAATACCCAACTGAAAGCAACTGGATCCAACTATTTGTCGGTAAATACATTTACCATGGGGGTAAAACACCCCAAACACCCCCCTGAAACACTGTCCCTGAATGACCTACGTGTCACTGCTCATACATCTGCGGGTGTGTCCAGACTCTTGCTTATGCAGCTTAAATACAATGCGCACTACATAAAGAGACACCTCGCACCTGAGTAAAGTATGGGCAAAGGCAACATGTGGTATGAGACCCTTTTAGTTTAAGCCTCTAGCCATGCCCGGCCAGAGGATGTGATGCATACATATGCCTTTTAAAGTGTTCGGATGGCTCACTACATCCCTTCGCTAATTAGTTCTGAACCTCACTCTTGGACATTACTCGCAAAGTCCTTGAATCTCTGGTTCGGCTTGGGGTGAGGATGGATATTGTATCAGTGAGACACCTAGCGGTCTGGGCCAACTTCTCGGTTTCCATCTCCTTGAGGCTTGGTACACCTGTCTTCTCCAGTTGACTTTTCCCTCGACATCCCAGCATGCTGTGGTTTTCCTCCTGAGACTCCCCAGTCACAGGTGGATCAGCAATATCTCGGGTCTCCTCTTCCTCCTGACTCTGTTGACAACACTTCTCCACCTCTTTAATAATAATAATAATAAAAACATTTATTAAGCGCCTGAATACACTAAAACAGTGTGTCTCCGCGCTAAGATGCGGTCCAACACCAAGAGCTAACAGCAGGCCACGAAGAGGAGGGGGACTCAAAGAAGAAGCTATTCATCCGGAAATAAGTGAGTCTTCAGTTTCTGCCGGAACCTGGATTCCGACGGCTCCATGCGCAATTCGACAGGAAGGTCATTACATAGTTTATTGGCCAGGAATCTAAAAGAACGACCTCCCATCCGCGTTTTATATATGCGAGGAATCGTGAACTCCATGCTGCCCATAGGCCTAGGGCGATGGATGATTAGCAACTTTTGAAGATAGGCCGGACCCCTGCCATGTGCAATACGATGACTAAAACACAAGGCCTTAAACCTGATGCATTCCCTCATAGGAAGCCAGTGCAGGCGCTGGAGTGCCCGTTTACCTGAAGACCTTCTCGGTAGCTTCAGCACAAGCCTGGCCGCGGCATTTTGAACGCATTGTAACTGGGTCAATCCCCTTTTACTGAGGCCACACAGCAGGACGTTCCCATAATCAAGATGGGACATAACCAATGCGTGGACCAAAGGTTTCCTATCTTTCATAGGTAAGAGATCCAAGATGTTCCGCAGGATTTTCAAGATGCCATAGCATCTCCCTGCTATCTTACCTATGTGTTCTTCACAGTGTCAGAGGGGATCGGAGTAGGACCCAGATCAGTAGGCCACCAAGCTGATGACCAGATTGAAGGTGAAGGGCCAATCACAAGCAGTTCCGTCTTATTGCCATTGAGGCGTAGACAGTTATACTTCATCCAACTTGCTAATGCCGCAAGACACTCCGTGAACTTACCGTCCGTCTCAACTGGGTTGTGAGATAAAGTAACCACCAGTTGCATATCATCTGCATATGATACGATATCCACCCCGTACGATTCCACCAGCCTGGCCAGAGGTTCCATGTAGAGATTAAACAATACCGGACTTAAGATGGAACCCTGCGGGACACCTTGGTTAAGAATTCGGGGAGTGGATTTGAAGGGGGGACAATGTATTTGGAATTGTCGGTCTGCTAGGAAGGAGACCATCCATCCATATGCCGGGCCGGCCACTCCAATTTCCCTCAGACGAGCTAGCAGTCTCGGGTGCGACACGGTATCAAATGCCGCACTTAAGTCCAGCAATATCAAGGCGGCCGTCTGACCTTCATACGCTTTCTGACGAAGCAGTTCAGTGAAAAACAGGAGGGCAGATTCAGTCAAATACCTTGCCCTAAAGCCAGACTGGGAGGGATGTAGAAGCTGGTTATCTTCCACATAATTAACCAACTGATTGGTCACCAGTTTTTCCACCACTTTGGCACAGAAAGGCAGAAGAGAAATGGGCCTAAGATTATCCAGGTTAGAAATGCTTAAAGCGGGCTGTCGCAGGGTTTCCGTTCTCCCACAGAACTGTGCACAGAGATCTAGAACCTGGGTGAGTTAGGGTAACCCAAAACTCACATTTGTTTCAGAAATCCCCTTACCAAGCTAGCTACAGTGTCTCATCGGTAGTAATTACTTCCCAATGACTTAGACAATCCAGAACATGAACTTAGGGTACCTCAGGTATCGTGGAACACATGAACACTCTTTCGTTATATAATCATTACAAACCGAAACTGGGAGGCAAAGAACACACGTGCAAGTTTGAAATGTTTATTTTTCAATGCAAAGTTCTCAAACGCAGTATCTTGTATAATACCAACATACATATTATAAAAATCAGAGTTAGCAGCATAGTCACTAATCCATAATAAGCAAAAGGTGATAGCATGTTATGATGCAAAAATCTATAGAATTCTGTATCACCTATATTTCGCGCACCCTAATTAGTATATTATATTATATTAAAACTAAGAAGGTCTCGTTTGGGTTCTAGCAGGGCGGGCCCATACCTCTAATTCTCAGTAGGAGTAGATCACATCAACAGCTACCAGCTCTCTGCATGCGAAGCATCAAGTGTGTCTATTCATTCCCTGTAACTCTATCTTAAACCCGCGTAGAGCCCAATGTTGGCAGCAACATTATTTGTGTTATGTCTAATGTAGTGCGAGGATCAGGCTTTCAGCAACCTTGTGTTAGGTTATTCTTAGAGGGTGCAGTTCTCAGTGTGCAGACAGTTGTACCAAACACGACTGATATCAGAGCAATAACATATTATTCTCAAATAAATCACATCTTTCGTCTAGGTTGAAAGCTACAATAACAATTAGGTGTCGTGTGCAAACTGAAGCCGAAGGAAAAATATGGCGTTTAAACATTTAATAAACTCATGCTAACTTAACACAATATATAGAAACGCAGTAACCATATGACACCCCCCCAATGATCCGAGGACGGTTAAAAAAGGAAGAAAATATAAGCCAATACTTTATGAGAGGCCAAACATGAAAGCAAAGTTCAACAATATTGAGCCAAGCTAAATGTATGCAAGTATATATATTTTTTCAATAATAATAAAAAAATGTACGAACGCCTATAGTGGCCACACAAAAATATAAAAATTCGAACTTAAGGCCAACTCCGAGTACATAGGCCTAGAACAAATGAAAGTCGAATGTTCGTAATAAAAAAGGCACCATTCAGAATTACTAAAAAGTCACGTGCCATGATAATGAAAGTCTTCAAAGTCACTCATGGGTTGAATGAATATGCAAAATAGGTAGCTACAGCTTCCAACATGAAATCACTGTCATCATCCGAAAACAGTTCAGCCATCCAATTAAGCAATGGGAAAGAACATACGTGCTCCTCCAGTACTGAATCCTCTAGCAACATCAGAGGACAACTCAGTGGGTTCTCGAGAATGCTATGCGCCAGAAAGTCATGCGCTGCTGCGGATATGTCCCACTGACCCATTAGTCCATGCATCGCTGCCATAGCCATAACCATTTCGCCAGAACAAACCAACTCGTGAGCAACTACGGGGCTCATCAGCTGATCAAAATTGACGTCAGGAGAAGTCGGTAAGCAGAGACACAAATCAATGGCCCAGTCGAAATCACAGCTCAGGCAATGAAACACAGGCTGGACACATGTGAAATAGGAAAATCGGAACGATAATCCAAAAGCCGTGCTTAAAGTCGCAAGCGGCAAGGAGCCATAGTAATCAAGCATCCGGTTGCGAAACTGCATCAGTAGTGGCTGAGCGTTTCCTTGCGCAGGATGGGCATCCATGTTTTAGAAAGCAAAATATCACCAGAACGCCTGCAGCCAAAGCCAGCAACACAGGAAATCCGCCAAACAGGCTTGCAAATATAGAATGAAAGAACGCAGGGATAATACCAAACACTTTCTCAAACGTAGTCACAAGACCACTGCTAACCAATTTAAAAAAAAGTGCTAGGCCGGTTGTGGAGGAGGCATTGAAGATTTGATGTACCAGCTCGGAGAAATGAAACGGCAAATCAGTATTTAAAAGTGCCTGCACTTCTGTGCGTGTGTTAGCTATGTGAAGGACATACGTTTCGCGGGCAGAGCTCAGGGACACTTCTTTCTGAGACAATAGGGCTCTTATACGGCTCAAACCATTGAACTCCGTTCTCAAGGTTGGTATTCGTGGCCAAATTGAAACATGTGAATTCCCATGCGTGGGTGGATATAACACATTCTTGCAACAAACCACCCTTTCTGATACAGTTACCACATAAGCGATACCAACTATTAACCCAAAACACATTTCGTTATTTAAAAGTAAATAACTACCGTTGGATAATAAAGTAAATGTGGGAACTATTGCAGGAACTGGTGTTCCTTTCAAAACACAGGCCAAATTAGGCGTATCCTGATTACAAGAACCATGCAACTGGATGTGTCTGCACATTAGTGAGCGGTCAGGCGACTGTGTACATTCTTCACCATTCAGATTCACTTCACTCCCCTCCTTTAGGCATCTGTAAGTGTATGGTAAAGACCATGTCTCATGGAGGAAAGCGCTGCCTAATGGTTCATATCGCCCTATAGCTATATATTTCATACAGTTTGTAAATTTATACAGAGCAAAAGGTAAGGTACTAATACCATGGATAAGCCATGTAGCAGCAGTCACCTCAGCCACAGAAAAGGGCAAGGATTCGGCCAAACGAGTCCGCAAATCAGGCATCGATAAATCAGCAGGATAGGTGTAGTTCAACTTATCAATGTTAGCTACAGGAATAGTATTTAATAAAGGACTGGATATGGCAGGCATCTCGAGGGACACCTCCTGTTCTGCACCAGATGTAATAGCCGGCACAGAGTGCCTCACCATGGAAGGACAGGATACAGCCGGTGTCATGCTATGAAGAATCGGCCACCCTGTGTGTCTTGACATTGTCAATAGAAATAAACCTTTCTCCTTACGACCTGGAAGTGGTGGTAAAATGACTGTTCTTGTGCCCTTCACTCCAAGAACTCGAACCGGTGCACGATATGAGGGATCAAACTCTTTCTTGTTATCGATCTTCCCTCGAACCAGTTCTCCAACTTGGGGTAGCCAGCCAACTACCGGGATCTGCAGCGCATCATCGATGTGGAGGGCAAATGTTCCTTTGCAAGACTGTCTCTGGTCTTTTGTAGATTCTGTAAAACATTGCAATGTTCATCTACGTCAAAGGCCGCGGCCTGGGCCTTGTTGTCTAGCCCATCGAGGTCAGGGACATACATCTTGATACCAAAGAGCATCTCGTACGGGGTCCGCCCACCCAGAGATCTTCTAGGGAGATTATTAAGCGCACGCTGCACGCCATTGAGGTGGGCTAACCAGTTCCTGCCAGTGCCTATAACTCGAGCTGTCAAAGATTGCTTTAAGTCGCGGTCCATTTGTTCAACTACACTATTGCCCTCGGGCCTGTAGGGACTCGAAAACTTGACTTGGACCCGCAACAAAACCATAGCATCCTTATACGCCTTAGAGGCGAAAGCCGGACCCTGATCCGAATGGAAAGTACCACAGGCAAAAATTCCCACAAAGACACGCAAATCCTTAATGACAGTCCGTGAATCAGCGCTTCGATGTGGCCATACCCACACAAAGCGTGTGCATGAATCAACTGCAACTAATATGTACTTATATGCAGTATCAGAAGAAAAAGGACCGCAGTGATCCAAATAAACGCATCCAAGCGGTTTATTAGAGATGTACAACTGTGTCTGAGGCGGACGCGTAGCAGATGAAGGTTTAATCTGCTGGCAAATGTCACATTGAAGGACATAATCGCGCGTCTGTTTGTACAGTCCCCGCCACCAGAACCTTTGTTGTAGCTGAGTTACAGTGGCTGAGACGCCCGCATGCGCAGACGCCACACCTTCATGAGCCGCTGCAATCAAAGCAGCCCTGCGATCTGAGTTGGGAACTAGACGTTCGCCAACATCAGGGATTTTCACATAAGGAACCTTATCGGGACTTAAGTGGTATGTGTATTTAGAAGGGAACCCCGCAGAATATTTACCTCCCTTCTCGGTTGCAGCAACAGCTGCCAAGATGTCATCATCTATTTTGCTTTTGGACCTCGTGACTGCTGCAACTAAGTATTTTGATACCGCTGACTTCGCTGCTTCATCAGCAAGCGAATTGCCAACAGCGTGGACCCCCACGCGCTGGTGGCCGAGAGTATGAATCACAAACACGAGTGGCAACTTCTCTTTAAGTTCCGCCACTCGGACCCAGATCATTTTGTGTTTTATTGTGCTACCTTTGGAATCACGAAACTCATTCTGAATCCAAAAGAACAAGTTTTCATTGTAAGACTGGACACAGTAGTAAGAGTCACTTACGATCAAAGTCGTCACACTTGGATCTGCGTACTCCAATGCAAGCATCAGAGCACGAAGCTCTGCTAATTGTGCGGTGCAGTCTCCAAGCGTCTGCGTGTGCACGACACTGGACTTGAATTCATCGTTCACCATGGCACCGACCACAATGGCGCAAGCGGAAACGTAGGCATGTTTAGAGCCATGCGCAACCTGCGCCGAACCATCAGTGTAAATGATGCAATGGAAATCCTCCAACGGCCGCATTGCTAAAGGAGCAGGATGAACAAATTCATACTGTAAGTACTCCTGCGACCATAAAGTGGCGTCAAAAATAAACGTGACATCCTGGGACCTCAAGGATGCAGCCCATTGAATCCACCGAGGGTGCAAAGCCTTGGAATTAGGTACACTGGCTTTCGTAACCGCCTCTAAGGCCGGACACGGGGTAACAACCAACATGCGTTTTCCTTGTGAGAGGGCACGTTCCTTAAGAATTGCCATCCGTACTGCAGTCAAAACTTTCTCTACAGTGGAAAAACGCAATTCAGCCGAAGTGTACAAGTGTGACTTGTAAGCAATAGGTACTGTATCTCCCTCATTAAAAGTCAGGTAAGTGAAACCCACCGCCCCAGGGATAATTCTTATCACCAGGTTGGTTTGGTTATCACGAGTCTGTAAGTATTCAGAAGCGAGCAAATCAGCCTGCAAAGACTGCAGAATGGCTGAATGCTCAGGCAGCCAGCATGATTTGGAGAAAGATGGTTGTATCAAAGCATACAAAGGCTTGATACGCTGGGCATATTCCGGAATGTATGTCCTCCCGAAATTAAAAAAACCCAGTAAAGATTGTAATTTTTTCAGTGTTGTAGGAGAGCGCAGCTGTGCGCATTTCTCCAGGAAATGAGGTGCTAACCCCTTTCCCTCGTTGTTTAGCTCGTAGCCGAGAAACAACACTGTGTACTCTGCAATGTGCGACTTTGCAAAGTTAAACTTGCAACCAATGTCTGCAAAGTTACAAATTATGCTATTTACTCGACACAGATGCTCCCAAAGATCGTCGTCTGTGAGATAAATGTCATCCACATACGAACAAGCAACCGGGTCGATGCCCTCCAGAAGAGAGACAATGCGGGCGGAGAATACTCCAGGACTGTTTTTATAGCCCATTGGGAGACGCCGAAACATTTTTTGCACACCGCCCATGTAAAACTGGTCCATTGGGAACTTAGACCATCTAATCTATGTGCATAAAAACCATTGGAAATGTCGAGCGTGGTTTTGAACCGTTTACGCTCAAGACTATTCACTAAAGCAGAGCCATGAGTATTCTGTACTGCACAGTTACTGCAATGCGAGTTCAAATGCCTATAATCCAAAACCAAACGATATGAGCCGTCCGGCTTGTACACAGTAAAAAGGGGTTTATTCATCGGTGACACACACGTTTCAATTACACCTTGATATTCCAATTGTTCAAGGATAGCCGCGACTGAAGCTTTGGCTTCACGCCGTATGGGATATTGAGGTTGAGGCTGCGGCTGAGACCGCAATGGAATCTCGTGGCTTGGAGACAATTTATCCCAGCCACACTGATTGCGATACACAGCCGGCGCAAGCGCCAGAGCCCACTCTTCTGCAAAATACAGAGCTTCCACTCTCGATACAGTATGCGCGAAGCTGGGGAGGATCACCTCCTCCCCTCGCGGAGCTGCGAGAACAAAAGGTGGGGGCCAGTCAGCCTCCGAAAGCAAAATGTCATACGTAGACGAGAGATTTTCCCAAAATACCCCTTTTACAGTTCGCTGCATGTCACCTTCAATTAACAGGACAATTTCAAAAAGACGTTCAGGGGGAGCAACATGCGTATCAGCAGTTTCAATTACAACATAAGTATCAGTCGCTGTCACCTTCAACAGTGGACAGAGGGCCTCTCTCACTATGGTAATCTCTGCTGCGCTGTCCAGCAAGGTCAGAGCCCACGTCAGATTCCGAAGCCGCGTTCTCACTATCTGGGGCATATCGATGCGCTGTCAGGGCGGTGACTTTCTTCGTGGCAAACTGTGGTCTCTTGGGCGTAGCGCCTTCCTGCTGATCTCCACCGTTACGCGGGCGGGGCTGACCACGTCCTTGCTGGCCACCCCGGCCCCTGCCGCCCCTCCACCACCGGTTGACGGAGCCGATGAGTCCTGAAAGGAACGAGGAGAGCGTTGGTCAGAAGCCTGAAACCTTTCAGGTGATTTAATCATCGCGCGGTCGCGCAAATCATAAACACGATCCGACTGCGCAGGCAACGGAGACGCAGGAGCAGAAACCTGTGTTTGTTGTTGTTGTTGCTTACCCTGATTCTGCTTTTTAGGCCAATTCTGTTTCTTGGACTTTGGCTGACCACTAGTTTCCGAAGACTGACCCTGGGGCTGCTTTTTCTCTTTGTCAGTAAAAGCTTTAAGCCCCTTCGCATTGCGGCCAACCATTTTATAAGCCGCCACAATTATCCTTGCCAACTGACGGGGTTTCTCGGCCTCGGGAACCAACGCTAAAGCGTTAGCAACCTGAAAGTTCACTGCATCTCCCTTGACATTCGCAAGGATCAGATCGCAAACTACATCAAAGGTGCCACACAGGCGCATACCCAATTCGACCGCCGACTCCGGTCCGTGTTCGTCTTGAACACGTTTAAGGACCGCACCCAGATTGGTCACAGACGGGGTGCCGTAGCACCTCGAATAGACCGCCGCAAAAGTCTTACCCCAGGTCTCACAGTCAACAAGCTCAGGTGCCAAATCTTTCGGTAAACTTAGTGTAAGAATCCAGTGCTTATCACCGGCATTCGTATTAGGAAACACAGCTTCTAGCTGGCCGAATTTCTCTGCAAGCCAGAACGGAAAATCATCCTTGTCCTGTGGCTTTTTGCCCATCACGGAATTCACCATGACAGGATTGATTTTCAAACCAGCCTGTTCTGCACGAAGCTGTGCGCCCCTAGGGGCTACGTCTTGAACATTACGGCTAGTGTAATGAACAAGCGCTCTAATCACTGCCACTGCAACTTCATGAAGTTGCCGCAGATCAGCTATGCCACAAGTGGCGCGATGAGGGTGAGGAGTGAATCCAGCCAAAGTGGGCCAAGGTGTGCCCAGAATGGACAACGGACCCAACCTCGGAGCGGTTAAAGCGTGTGGTAGGGCGCCACCAAACCAAACTCCATGCTGCCAAGCGTCTATAGGAACTTCCAGTGCTCTGTACGGAGCATACGCAGCCGGTACAGCCGTAGCAGTGTAGGAGTGGAAAACACCAGAATTAGCGTTCACCGGCAGAAATGTCACCCACAAATAAAATAGTTCGTACGGGTAAGCATGTTCCGCACTCACCACTAGAACAACAGCCAAGCCTTCCACAGGGACATTATAAGCCCGCAAGTGGTCACGCACCGCAATGCGACTATGCTGCGGGATGTCCACGGCTTGTGCCATGCTAGCACTGGAAGATTGAAAAAACAAAGATTACAACTGGGTAGTAATTCAAGGAAACCGTTTTTAGATAGATTCAAGCTTGAAAAAAGACCTATTTCAAAAATAGGTAGGTTTTTCCGACACTGCCGTTTTCCGGAAACGGGAATGAAGGGGTTAAGGTTTGAATGATATACTACTCGAGTGTCATGATATAAGGCCAACAACGTATGGGCGCCATGTCGCAGGGTTTCCGTTCTCCCACAGAACTGTGCACAGAGATCTAGAACCTGGGTGAGTTAGGGTGACCCAAAACTCACCTTTATTTCAGAAATCCCCTTACCAAGCTAGCTACAGTGTCTCATCGGTAGTAATTACTTCCCAATGACTTAGACAATCCAGAACATGAACTTAGGGTACCTCAGGTATCGTGGAACACATGAGCACTCTTTCGTTATATAATCATTACAAACCGAAACTGGGAGGCAAAGAACACACGTGCAAGTTTGAAATGTTTATTTTTCAATGCAAAGTTCTCAAACGCAGTATCTTGTATAATACCAACATACATATTATAAAAATCAGAGTTAGCAGCATAGTCACTAATCCATAATAAGCAAAAGGTGATGCAAAAATCTATAGAATTCTGTATCACCTATATTTCGCGCACCCTAATTAGTATATTATATTATATCTAAGAAGGTCTCGTTTGGGTTCTAGCAGGGCGGGCCCATACCTCTAATTCTCAGTAGGAGTAGATCACATCAACAGCTACCAGCTCTCTGCATGCGAAGCATCAAGTGTGTCTATTCATTCCCTGTAACTCTATCTTAAACCCGCGTAGAGCCCAATGTTGGCAGCAACATTATTTGTGTTATGTCTAATGTAGTGCGAGGATCAGGCTTTCAGCAACCTTGTGTTAGGTTATTCTTAGAGGGTGCAGTTCTCAGTGTGCAGACAGTTGTACCAAACACGACTGATATCAGAGCAATAACATATTATTCTCAAATAAATCACATCTTTCGTCTAGGTTGAAAGCTACAATAACAATTAGGTGTCGTGTGCAAACTGAAGCCGAAGGAAAAATATGGCGTTTAAACATTTAATAAACTCATGCTAACTTAACACAATATATAGAAACGCAGTAACCATATGACAGGGATTCTTTTTAATTGGTACAACCTGAGCAAGTTTCCATTCCGCTGGTACTAGGTTTTCTTGAAAAGAAAGAGAAGCCAGATTACCTATATAACTTGCTAGGAGATGTACATGATTCTTAAGGATCCTCGATGGTGCCACATCCAGAGGGGAACCTGACTGAATGGTCAAGATTAACTTAGTCAGTTCCTCCTGTGGGGGGACCATAAACTCACTGAGCCCTGGGTTGGCATCCAATCCAATGACAATATCCCTGGCCGATGTTTTATCAGATGTTCCCTGCACAAAAGACACATAGATCCTCTCCACCTTATGTACAAAATGATCAGCTATGGATTCGCATGTTTCAGTAGAGATATGATCTTTGGTCTCCGTCCTGGTGAGATCCGTAAGCTCCTTGTATATAGAGAAAAGCTCCTTTGAGGAGTTATCAGCGGAATCTATCCTCTCTTTGAAGAATAATCCTTTCGCCTTATTGATGCTCCTATGGTACTCCTTCAGACTACTCATGTATATCTCTTTCAAGCCAACGTCATAGTCTTTGCGCCACAGCCGTTCAAGTTTTTTACATCTGGCTTTTTCGGCACATAAATCCTCGTTATACCAGGGGGAGGACTTCGTCCTGCGAGCCGGAGCTTTATGGGTGCAAGGGGCCACCTCATCTAAGGCTTTTGATACCCAATCCTCATACTCCTTCCATGCTTCCTTAAGAGTTTTACTGAGAGGCGGTTTCCCTAACCTAAGCAAGGATTCAAAAGTTTCCTGACTAAAGTTGGTCCATTTCCTACGCTTACTTGCAATAGGCCGCTTAGTTGAATGCCCTTTAGGTCTTCCAGTTATATTAAATGGAATAAGGTAGTGGTCTGACAATATATTCTGTCTGGCTGTCTACTCTCTCTAATTTAGCCGTTATCATAGTGTCTTCTACTCTCACTATTTTCAACACTCCTGGTTCAAATGGTGTCCTGAACTTCCATCCAGGCCTGCGATTTCTTAGGAGTGTGTGATCTTTCTGCTCCAGATGTCGAAAGGCTGCTTTCCGGCAGATACTTGTCCTTGTGTTATTCTGACCTCATCTATTCTGAGTGCCTTCTGGATCATACTCTGGTTGAGTCCATTCCCAATGTGCAGTAATCATGTCCCTTCTGGACCCTTTCAGCATCAGGGCCAATGGGGGCACAAAGTAGGGCAATATGGTGTCCCTTGGCATTCCTGCAGGAACAGATGCAGGCTGACCTACAGGTTTTCTCCTTCGTGCATGGCAATTCTGAGTGGTTTATTCAGCCTCTGCATCTGCATGAATCGCTCGCGACCTCCGCATTCGCTTGTGGCCACTTTGAGGTGATGCAGCAGTGTCTAATGCCGAGGCTCCTGAGCAGATCCTGAAACTCAGACCCCTGAAATGGCAGACCATTAACCGTTTTGATTTCATCATGAAGCCCAAACAGGGCAAATAGCTGGTACTATATTTGCAGAAGTTGTTTACTCGACAAGCTTACAATAGGATATTTTGAATGGTTGTCTATGAGGATAATGGTGATTCTCCCATCGAGGAAACTGCCAAAATTAATTCTCACTTTGGACCAGGGAGTATCAGCTGGGTCTTCCGTGATGATTGGAGCAGGCAACTAGGGGCTGCTTGTGACCTCTCACGCTGAACACTGCCGCATCAGATTATCCACCACTGTTTCTAGCCTAGGGAACCAAATTCTCCTTCGCAGGCGAGCCTTCATCTTTGCTGTCCCCTGAAGTGCTCAGTTGTACAAGCTCCGCAACTTGCTGTGTCAGAATTTTGGGGATCACCAGCCTGTGGCCTTATAATACATGGCCTTCTTGAGTGGTACTGAGCTTGTGCCGTAATCTCCAGAGCTGTGTGAGGAGTTCTTTGTCTGAACCACTCCAATTGTTCGCATCTTGCAGTAAAGTATGCCATGATTCTCGTTACCAAGCGAAACCAAAGGGGATGATAGACGGAGTGTTGAACATTGCTAGCACTCACACCCAGTCAACTGATCTGGGTAATCCATCATCATTCTTTAGCTCACTCCGCCACCCCAGTTCAGACATGGCCATATGCAAATCAGTCTGACCCTGCCAAGCCATGTCTTCCCTGGACCGGAAACACGCATCCTGGGACCGGTTTCTGGCTAATCAGCCGTCATCAGCCAGGCTAGCTTGAATCCAGTGGCAAAGTGAGCAAGGGACCCACGTCTGGGCATACCCTGCCAACTTAGGGTGAACAAAGCAAAACCAAAGGGGATTATGGACAGAGTGTTGAACAATGCAAGCACCCACCCCCAGTCAACTGATCTGGGTTTAATCCATTATCATTCTTTAGCTCACTCCGCCACCCCAGTTCAGACATGGCCATATGCAAATGAATCTGACCCTGTGCCTTATGGGAACAGTCCAGCCTGAACTGCCAAGCCATGTCTTCCTTGGACCGGAAACAAGCATCCTGGGACCGGCTTCTGGCTAATCAGCCGTCATCACCCAAGCAAGCTTGAATCCAGTGGCAAAGTGAGCAAGGGACCCACGTCTGGGCATACCCTGCCATCTTTGGTCGAACAAAGCAAAACCAAAGGGGATGTTGGACGGAGTGTTAAACAATGCAAGCACCCACCCCCAGTCAACTGATCTGGGTTTAATCCATCATTATTCTTTAGCTCACTCCGCCACCCGAGTTTAGACATGGCCATATGCAAAACAGTCTGGCCCTTTGCCTCATGGGAACAGTACAGCTTGAACTGTCAAGCGATATCTTCCCTGGACAGGAAACAAGCATCCTGGGACCGATTTCTGGCTAATAAGCCGTCATCAGCCAGGCTGGCTTGAATCTAGTGGCAAAGTGCGCAAGGGACCCACTTTTGGGCATACCCTGCCAATTTAGGGCGAACAAAGCAAAACCAAAGAGGATGATGGATGTCTGATGAGGGCTGAAAGCCCGAAACTGGTCCTAGGATGATTGTTTCCAATCCAGGGAGAACCTGGCTTGGCGGTTCGGGCGGGACTGTTCCCATGGGACACAGGGTCAAGACTGATTTGCATATGGCTGGGTTCAAACTGGAACGGCATGGTGACCAAAAAATGATGGATGTAGGCCCAGATCTCTGTACTGGGGTGAATGTATGACATTCTGCATTCTGTCCATCAACTGATGTTTTTGCATTTGCCACCCTGAGTGAGACAGGTGTGCTCAGACGTGAGTCCCGTGCTCTCCATGCCACTGGAATCAAGCTATCCTGACTGATGAGGGCTGAAAGCCCGAAACCGGTCCTAGGATGCTTGTTTCCAGTCCAGGGAGGACCTGGCTTGGCAGTTCGGGCTGGACTGTTCCCACGGGGAATAGGGTCAAGACTGATTTGCATATGGCAGGGTTCAAACTGGAATGGCATGGTGATCAAAAAAACAATGAATTTAGGCCCAGACCACTGTACTAGGGTGAATGTAAGACAATGCTCTGCATTCTGTCCATCAACTGTCATTTTTGCATTTGTCACCCCGAGTGGGATGGGTGTGCTCAGGTGTGCTCAGATGTGAGTTCTGTGCTCGCCATGCTACTGCAATCAAGCTATCCTGGCTAATGAGGGCTGAAAGCCCGAAACCGGTCCTAGGATGCTTGTTTCCAGTCCAGGGAGGACCTGGCTTGGCAGTTCGGGCTGGACTGTTCCCACGGGGCACAGCATCAAGACTGATTTGTATATGGCTGGGGTCAAACTGGAATGGCAAGCTGAGAAAAAATTTAATAGGCCTAGATCTCTGTACTGTGGTGAATGTATGACATTGTTCTGCATTTTGTCCATTTGCTAACAACCCACAGCACCAGTTTTCCCGCGATAGCAACCGTAAAAAACATTGCCACAGAGGACCCCCCGCAACTATCACTAATGAGATGCAGAGTAGGCGTTCCTGTGCCAAAAGCCCCCACAACACCACACCTCAACATTCACAATGACCTACCTGACCAGCGATAAGAACACAAAACACGCAATAAGGCGCGGTAGCAGCAGGAAATTTACACCAGCTGTTACCTGGTATAAAGTCGGACGGCAGCCTGCACCACAATAGAGAGCCCAGCCCAGAGCCACACCTGAAGACAAACAGAAGCCATGGAGCTACTGATCATGCAGCTCGGACACCCAAGAAGGCCACAATACCCACCCAGCACCCCCCAGGACCAGCACAGAGGCAGCACAGACAAAAACAGCGGCCCCCTAGGAAACGCATCTGCCTCACAGGCACAATTTCTGACAATTTCACTGTCCACTACAGGCTGAAAGGGACAACCATCCTATGCATTCTGGCTGTCATCGCCTAAAAGGCCAACGGCACCAACACATCAGACAACCAACATACCACCCCACACCAAGCTGCTGGCCGTGCTGCACCTGTTGGCCCCTGGCACACCCCAACCAACACCCGCCAGAGTCGGCGGAGTCTCACAGACAGCCATATCCAAGTCCCCCACACCTGTCCTGGACATCACCATTACCTTGGCACCCCAGGCCCGGTACGGCCAATATAATGCGCATGAACCGCGGGAGACCAAGCAAGGACCATACGCCATAACCGGATACAAGCACGTTTTGGAGGCAATCCACTGCACACATGTCCCAACTGTATCCCCTGGAGACACAGCACACAATCAGCGCAACATGAAGCGCAAGTCGCACTTCTATGTGCAGGCAACATCAGAACACCTTGGGACATTAACCAAAGTTGCATCCAAATAGACAGCCAGTGTACATGATCCCCTAACCCTCCGACATTCCATCAGCAACCAGCCTTCCCAGGATGGCATCCAGGGAAATGCACAACTCCTTGGGAAGTACCCAATTAACACCCCACTCACCTCAACTCGACAACTATGCAATCCACAAATCTGGCAATGCACATGTCACAAGTTCACAACCAACATACACACCAACACGCCCACCCACGAGACACGATTGAACAACTTACAATGGTAACCCGTGAACATGACCAATCAATGCCATGGCAACTCATCCACACAATAGACGAAGGAGGGGAGAGGAGGCAAGCAGGCATGTGTGAAGGATGCAGTAGAACCACGACTGGGAAACTACACAATGCCAGGAGTGGAGACGAAGAGCTGGGCAGACCCCAGTATGCAGAACACTCCCAAACTGCTAAGCAGAGGAGAGATTTCCTAGGAACTCAATGAGACAGTTGCTTAGAACTCAGAGTTTTATAGCTGATTCCATGCCACAAGCATTAGAACAAAACTCCAGACTACTACCCCCACAATGCACAAATTTCCAAAATAAATCATATTTGGGGATGATATACATAGACGTTTGGACAATGTATTATTTATGGGACAAGACGATGTACTCACAATTTATAAATGCACGATGCAGTTAAAATAGTCTCATGGCCATGGAACATGAACTTATGTATTAGTGTCTTGAACTATTCAGAAAAGAGAGAGGCCTTATTCAGAGTCACGTGGTTCATAGTAAACAAAAGCTATATTGACAATGGGTGGTGTCTACAGACAGGCTGACTACAGACACGCCGCTACAAACAGCTAGCTCATTGCAACAGACATAATTAAGTTTCTTTACACAGAACTGTCAACTGCCATTTTTTTCCCAGTGTTTCACAATCATTATTTCAAATAACTTATTTGTCATTACGATTACTCCCAGGCTTGTTTGTAGCCATATTGCATAGAGTGCTCGCTTAAAAACTGGTTAATCAGACTTTCAACACTCCAACCACCAACTTTTTTTAATCTTTCACCTCACTTTTGAGATTCTCTTGAGTGAATAAGTGTACAACCCCCCCCTCCACTCACCACTGGTGCTGCTGCAGATAATGTTGCACTCTGAGGCGGGGCTTCGGAGCTGCGGGGAGGTTGAAGACCGTGCTGCGGGCGTGGCATGGACCACACGCTCCCTGTCAAGTTGAGAGGCAGGCCAGGCAATTGACAGGGCACTGCTGCTGCAGCTTGCTGAGGTCTAGGGTGGCCAACCCCATAGCAGGAAGAGCCCAGGAGTGGCCTGGGGTTCAGCCGGTGGTATGGTGAGGCTCTGAGTGTCAGCCATTGGTGCAGACTTCAGTACGGCACAAGGGGGATCTCCCGGCACCTGAGGATGCAAATCAAAGCAGAGTGGAAGCTCACATATTGCTCCTTCTCCCCTCTCTCTCCACCCCCCACCAAAGTTGAGATGTTGACATGGAGTTGGGTGATCCAAGCAGCCGCCATTGTTTGCTTAGTTGCAAATTAATAGTTATGTGAAAAAATATATATTTATAAAAATGGGCGGATGCTAACTATATTAAGAGTGGGGCCCGTGCTGTTAATGCTGAAAGTTTAGCACAGCTCAAGGGGGCGGGGCATGAGGAGAAGTCAACGAAAAAGTGAAAAAGTGGGCGCTGTGCTGTGAATATAAAAGCGGATATGTTGACATGGCGTTGGGTGAGATGTGCTTCCGCCATTGTTTGCTTAGTTTCCCAGTCAGTCGTTATTACATGCAGCGTTGCATACTGTTTAAAAAAAAGCAAAATAATAATTATTGACAAAAAACAATCATAAAAGCGGGCGCCTACTAAAATATTAAGTGTGTGTTTTTGTTAATGCTGAAAGTTTAACATAGCATCCGGGGGCAGGGCAGCAATGAGGAGAAGAGAGTGGAAAAGCGTCGCGGTTGGAGCAAAGCATGTTGTGCCTTTAATAGGAGAAAATCTTTTAAGAAAATTGAGCTCACAGACTGTAAATAAAACATTAGGAGTAACAACACACGTAAGCGGGCCAGTCATCATGGGAGGTTACAATAGGAGAAAAAGTGAAACTAAGGAGGGACTACTAAGCCTATTCATGAATGAAAAGCAATCATTTAGAAAGGACAGTAACTGGAGCCAATTGAAAAAATGGCAGGAAAATGGGCAGAGCTTCAAGTCCACACCTGAATACAGCATGTCTCAAAGAGACAGCGCAAGTGCTGCCTAGGCGAGACCTAAAAAGATCTCTAGAGATCTACTGAGCTGTTACAGGCCCATCTCGTAGATAGACTTGGTAGTCAAGTTAATGGCCAGGGTCGTCTTGGAAAGGTCTATCTCATGGGCGGAGGATGGGTCCCAAGTTCAGGCTCTAGTTGGGACCTGTATCGGATTGTTACAGATGGTGAGAACGTTTCTTCCATTTCTTCCACTAGACTGTAGGAGAACTGTGATCCAGGAATTGATTACATCAAGACTGGATCTGGGTGTGTCAGACTCCCTCCTGCAATGTTTTCAGGTGGTGCAGAATGCCGCAGCTAGGGCAATTCTTCGCCTAAAACCGAGGTCCCATATGACACTGCATCTTAAAACATTACATTGGCTCCCAGTTAGGGAGCGGATACAGTTTAAGACCTTCGTAATGTTCTTTAAGGCTCTTCATGGCAAAGGGCCCAGCTACCTTACAAGACGTGTTCATTGATACACTCCGACTAGAGCACTTAGATCAACAGTGTCCCGAAGGTTCGCTTGACACGCAGGGGTGGCAAATCCTTCAGCCTTTTGGGGGCACAGGCGTGGAACAAACTTCCGCTGCCCCTGAGACGTGTGAGAGATCTGATGAGTTTTAGAAAACTGTTGAAAACCTGGTTTTTTGGAAGTTAAACCATCCTTGGGCTACCAGCTCTCTGATTCTGCAGCGTCGGGTCACTCCTTTTGAAGTAGTTGAGCGCTATATAAACTCTTTCATTCATTCATTCATTAACAGTTTGGGTTTTGCCGGGGTCTAGGCACATGTGATCAATGCTTAAATCTTTTCTTGATAATTAACAAGTATACCATGGTGAGACCGAGGTCACTGTTTATTACATTCCTGGATCTGTCCTCTGCCTTTGAAAGAGTGACAAGATCCAAGTTGGGGCCCATTTTGCTTTGATATGGGAATGGATATAGACATTGTCTATTTCCTTAGTGAGTGGCACTTGTATATGACGGTAGTTGTACAATATAACTTGGATGGGTCCTCTAGTAGCTCCTTTCTTTTAAAATGTGGGGCCCCATTTTTGCTCACCTTGTATGTAAATGACATGGGGGCCAGGCTGCTAGATAACCAGATGAATTGTCCATGGGTGGGTACTCACCAGATCCCTGCATTGGTATATGCGGACGGCACTGTTTTGCTGGCGAGATCAACCATATGCCTTTGAAACTGCTTGATGGTTTTGTCACGTACATGAATAGTCTTGACCTCTCAACCAAATCAGGTAAATCTCAGGTGATGGTTTTGGGGCCCCATGGGGACTAAGTCAAGATCTTTTCATGTTCAGGGCTATAAGCTGTCCAGGGTTCAAACTTACACATATCTAAGTGGGATGTATGTCGTTACTACGCATGCTTTTACACCGCATGCCTTTACCACGCAACTTTTACAACGCAAGTCGTTACAACGACTTGCGTTGGGGGGCGCTGGATAGTGAATAGTTTAATTTACTATTCCAACTCCAGTTCCCGTGGATAGTAGGGAAGGTTTTGGATAGTAAATTAAACCATTCCCTGTCCTACAGCGCCCCCCAGCGTAAGTCGTTGTAAAGATTTGCGTTGGAAAAGTTGCGTGGTAAAGGTAGTGCGTGGTAAAAGTTGCGTTGTAAACGCTGTTCCCCATCTAAGTGTGGTTTTTGATAATCGATCTACCTGTGCCCCGCTGAAAAGATCCAAAAGATTATCCCTGTCTTGTTTTACAGGGGCAGATTTTTCCTGTTCCTTCATAATTTGTAGCAGGCCCCTGGGTGCATTGATTAGGATCTAACAGGCCAAATTGGTTTCGGAAGCCACATTTGGCAGTGATGTGTGGGGATATATAGCTTTAAGGGAGCTTCAAGGAGAGGAGAATGCAAATGTCTTTTGGCAGCCCCAGCTTCTACTTACTTGTCGGACCATATTGTTCTGTGCCCCCTGATTAGGTCGCTCACAATTTGGGCGAGACTCAAGAATCAATTTAAAAGGGAGATATTCATAGACTGTATGCAGCTTCAAGGGTGGAGGTCAATTAAATGGCTGGCATTAATACTGTACACCTTTGTTAAGCTAGGCAGAACAACTCTGTTTGATTCACCAAGCAATATTTTAAAGGCAAGCATTCTTTGGACACGGAACAATTTCCTGTCATGGAGGAAAGCAGCAAGCAAGGGTGTAGATCTTGAGAAGCCTTCGGTGCAAGGACATGCACAGACCTTAACAGGGCTAGCTTTTGAACCTTCTTTGCTTAATGTGTCCATTGGTCACCATCGGTTTCTTCTCACTGGATTTCGGTTTAATCACTTCCATCTGTTGCTGGCTCTTCCTTTGTCTAGTGTCTCTAATGTGCAGTTGAGGCGATGTACATGTGATCGCTTTTCTGCTCAGTATCTTGTGCACTTTGTTTTTTTCTGGTTTTAATGATGTTCCTCGAAAGGCTATTTTAGTACCTTTATTGAAATCTTTGAATGTTGTCCAGGTTAAGCCTTCTCTCATGTATCTTCAGATACTTCCATATGTTCATATAACTTATGTTGTTGCTTGCTTCCTGGCCTCATTGGTGAGGCTGCGGAAGACTGTGATATGAGACGTGGGCCGGCCTGATCTGTTATATAGTATGTACTTAAGTGCTGTTTTGAGATTTATTATGATTGTTCTGTGCCTTGTTGGTCCAGATGGATCTAAATGTAATGCACTTTATTGTGAACTTCTACTTCTATGACATTGTTTTAAGTGGTTCTAGTTAAGCATGTGGGCTTTGAATTGCCTGGGTGGTTAATGCTTTTTGTCTAACTTGCACAATATTTTTATTCTGTTTTTACCTATGTATAGCCTACGAATGATTTTCTGATCTATTATCTAATTGCATTAACTTGTATTCTGTCTTTTTATTGGTTTCATTTGAAAAATGGTGATGTATTTTTGTTTAATTGATTGATTAATGTAATGGTATTATTAAGTACTTTTATGGTCTAATTTAGACCGAATAAATTTATAAAGATTGATTAGACTTATGGACCCACCGCCCATCAATAAGTGCTGTGTGGTATCAATGGGTCCTAGTCTGCGTTTTTTTCTTAGGAATCCCCGGCGGGCTTCTCTCTCTCTCTCCACTCGCGTGCCTGGCAGGGCCGGACTTTCAACCACAACCGGCCCCGGCAAAGTGCTCGGCCGGCCGGCCCTCCCCACTCAGGGGGTTGGAGGTACCGCCCAGCACTTTGCCAGGGGGATTGCCCGGGGCCCGCTATGGCCAGTCCGGCCCTGGTGCCTGGGCCTTCTTAACCCAGATCTCTTGACTGGGGTGAATGTATGATTTATTCAGCATTCCGTCCACCATTTGTTTGCATAGCACTTTTCACCCTAAGTGGGACGGATATGAATAGACGTGGGTCCCTTGCTCACTGTGCCACTGGATTCAAGCTAGCCTGACTGATGAAGGGTAATACCCTGAAACTGGTCCCAGGATACTTATTTCCGTTCCAGGGAGCACCGGGCTTGGCAGTTTGGTCTGGACTGTTCCCATGAGGCACAGGGTCAAGACTGATTTGCAAATGGCTGGGTCTAAACTAGGGTGGCATGGTGAGCAAAAGAACAATGGATTTAACCCAGATCTCTTGACTGGGGGTGAATGTATGGTTTATTTAGTATTCCGTCCATCTGTTTGCATAGCACTTTTCACTCTAAGTAGGATGGGTATGCCCAGACCTGGGTCCCTTGCTCACTGTACTACAGAATTCAATCTAGCCTGGCTGATGAAGGGTAATACCCCGGAACCAGTCCCAGGATTCTTGTTTCTGGTCCAGGGAGGACCTGGCTTGGCAGTTTGGTCTGGACTGTTCCCATGAGGCACAGGGTCAAGACTGATTTGCATATGGCTGGGTCTAAACTGGAGTGCGATGGTGAGCAAAAGAACAATGGATTAACTCAGATTTCTTGACTGTGGGTGAATGTATGATTTATTCAGCATTCTGTCCATCATTTGTTTGCATAGCACTTTTCACCCTAAGTGGGATGGGTATGCCCAGATGTTGGTTCCTTGCTTACTGTGCCACTGGATTCAAGCTAGCCTGGCTGATGAAGTGTAAAACCCAGAAACCGGTCCCAGGATGCTTGTTTACGGTCCAGGGAGGACTTGGCTTGGCAGTTCAGTCTGGGCTGTCCCATTAGGCACAGGGTCAAGACTGATTCGCATATGGCTGGGTCTAAACTGGGGTGGCATGGTGAGCAAAAGAATGATGGATTTAACCCAGATCTCTTGACTGGGGTGAATGCATGATTTATTCAGCATTCCATCCATCATTTGTTTGCGTAGCAGTTCTTTCCTATGTGGGCACAAGCCAGCAAGTCAGTCCTGCTTACCTTAGACTTGTGTGATTGACCACCAGCAAAGTTAGGTGCATGGCCAGCATGATCGTGGGGCTCTCTGCCTTTCTCCCAGCAGGTCAACCCTGCATTCCCAGCACGTGCCTCCATGCAGCGACAGGTGACAGGGAAAGCCCCAGATAGGGCTGTTGCGAGCTTGCACCTGAGTGCAATGCAGCCACTGTGATGGCAGCATATTTCTTCAGCCGTTTCACAAATCTCCGACATGGCTGTGGTAAGCGATTTATTAGCGCAAATCAACCCGCGCTGCAGGCCGGGACCACCGCGTCCAGCATGCACTTGCCACATGGCAGGCCAAGCCTCTCGGGGCAGAGCAGTGAAGCACAGCGTTCTCAAGCGCCTGAATGAAGCAACTCCAATGCTACGTGGGTGACCATCCTTATGGCCAAAACATGCAGGTGTGCCCAGACTCCTGAGAGTGCAGCCTAAACACAATGCACACTACACAATGAGACATCTTACTCCTTAGTACAGTATGGTCAAAGACCACGTGTGGTCTGAGACTCTTTTATTTGTAGACTCTGGTGGTGCACAATCAGAGGATGTGATGCATACATAACTGGGGCAGTGGGCTGCCCCTAAAGTGTCCCTGTGGCTCGCTACAATACACAGGCCTTAGAGTCTTGGCTCCTGTACCTGGCAGAAAACTAATGCTGTGGAACTTGGCTGTGCAATTTTTGCTCCCCGAGCACAAGTGATGATGTCCCTTGAGTACCAGGAAAAACCTCAAAAGCTCCTCCTTGATTGATCCATTTGTCTGTCTAGTTGATAAAGAGAGTGTGATGATGATATTAGTAGTGTCAGGATTAGAGGACTATAGACTAAAACCCCAGCACTAGTCACAGTACGTTCCTGTTGCATATAAACCTGTAGCTCTGAAAGATTTTCAGAGGCTACCGATTTTAACCTCAGAGGATATAAAGGAACGCAGGGTAGGGAAAAAGCAGGAAACAAAACGCCTGGCTCTAGTCGAGCAACAAGAGCTCAGAGAAAATGGAGAAGAAATGCAAGTGTCAGTAGGAGTTGTGACCGGCATGGCTCGCGGGTGGGGGAGCGGTACAGGGGTTCGCAGGGGGGTCATGCGGGAAGGAGCATAATGTAAAAAAATAACTTAACTTGAGGCTGGGTCCCACGTCTCTGCTCCTGCTCTCCTGTCACCAACTTCAGGAACAGGAAGCAGGCAGCCAGACTCCCTCCCCTAGGCCATCCCCTAGGCCAATCACAACACGATTGGACTGAGTGCCGTGACATGGCGTTTAGCCAGGGGCTGGAGGGGTGGGCATGTTCTCCATGCAGGTTGTAATGCAGCCTGCATGGAGAACACTGAAAGTGCAGATGAATGGTTTGGGCACCCGAGAGGGCCGACCAAATAGTCATTGCACACTTAGGAGTGGGCGAACTACTCTTCCCCTACCCTGCTTTGTTAGCAGAACAGCTCTGCCCGCAAAGCAGACATAAAATGGTGATAACTGAAAGTTATTACCATTTTATGTTTTTGATTCTTGCACTGCGAGAAAGCAGCGAGGCAACGCTCCTCTGCCATTACGGAGGAGCCGCCACTTGTTCTGTGTGTTAGCAAATCTTGCACACACTTGCAACTGATATACCTGCCCTCTGACTAATGAAGGTATGCATTGTTGCTGTAAGTGCACAGCTTCAGAGAAGCCTGCTGTTGGATCCCCAAATGTTTTGCTTCTTCCTATTTTTTCCTGACCTGTTGTGGTTGCTATAGGACTCTGGGCCCTTTACCACAGCTAATCAGTGCTAAAGCGCATATGCTCTCTGTGCAAATAGTTATCATGACTGGTTATCCATGATTGGCATATTTGATGACTTGTAAGCCCCAAGTAAAGTGCACTGAGTGTGCCAGGGCCTGTAAATCAAATGCTACTAGTGGGCCTGCAGCACTGATTGTGCCACCCACATGAGTAGTCCTAAATAGGTATCTCAGACTTGCCACTGCTATGTGTGTGTGTGTGCAGTTTGTTAACTGCCATGTCGACCTAGCAAGTGCACCCAATTGCCAAGCCCTAACCTTCCATTTTCTTTCATGTAAGGCACCCCTATGGTAGGCCCAAGGTACCCCTCTTGGCAGGTGTATGTGAAAGGTGGGACATGTGCTTGTCTGTGACATGTCCTGATAGTGCAATACTGCCAATTTTGTTTTTCACTATTGAAAGGCTATCTTGCCCCATAGGATAGAATGAAAACATGCTTTTGTTACATCTTACAAGTATAACTTCTCATTGGGACAAGATAGAAAATTAAAGTTTAGGCTCTCTAAACTCAGAATTTATTAACACATCTTTTAGTAAAGATGGTTTTTAAATTGTGTGTTTGAAAATGCCATTTTTAGAAAGTAGCAAAACCAAAGGGGAGTGTTGAACATTGCAAACATTCACCCCCAGTCAACTGATCTGGGTTTAATCCATCATCATTCTTTAGCTCACTCTGCCACCCCAGTTCAGACATGTCCATATGCACATCCGTCTGACCCTGTGCCTCATGGGAACAGTCCAGCCCGAACTGCCAAGCCATGTCTTTCCTGGACCGGAAACAAGCATCCTGGGACCGGTTTCTGGATAATCAGCCAGGCTAGCTTGAATCCAGTGGCAAAGTGAACAAGGGAACCATGTCTGGGCATACCCTGCCAACTTAAGGCAAACAAAGCAAAACTAAAGGGAATGATGGACGGATTGTTGAACATTGCAATCACTCACCCCCAGTCAACTGATCTGGGTTTAATCCATCATCATTCTTTAGCTCATTCCGCCACCCCAGTTCAGACGTGGCCATATGCAAATCAGTGTGACCCTGTGCCTCATGGGAACAGTCCAGCCCAAACTGCCAAGCCATGCCCTCCCTGGATCGGAAACAAGCATCCTGGGACCAGTTTCTGGCTAATCAGCAGTCATCAGCCAGGCTAGCTTGAATCCAGTGCCAAAGTGAGCAAGGGACCCACGTCTGGGCGACCCTGCCAACTTAGGGCGAACAAAGCAAAACCAAAGGGGATGATGGACGGAGTCCTGCATTCTATTCATCAACTGTTGTTTTGCATTTGTCATCAGAATGGGACGGGTTTGCTCAGACGTGAGTCCCGTGCTCACCATACCAATGGAATCAAGCTATCCTGGCTGATGAGGGCTGAAAGCCCAAAACCGGTCCTAGGATGCTTGTTTCCAGTCCAGGGAGGACCTGGCTTAGCATTTTGGGCTGGACTGTTCCTATGGGGCACAGGGTCATGACTAAATTGCATATGGCTGGGTTCAAAACTGGAATGGCATGCTGAGCAAAAAAACAATGAATTTAGGCCCAGACCACTGTACTAGGGTGAATGTAAGACAATGTTCTGCATTCTGTCCATCAACTGTCATTTTTGCATTTGTCACCCCGAGTGGGATGGGTGTGCTCAGGTGTGCTCAGATGTGAGTTCTGTGCTCGCCATGCTACTGCAATCAAGCTATCCGGGCTGATAAGGGCTGACAGACTGAAACGGGTCCCAGGATGCTTGTTTCCAGTCCAAGGAGGACCTGGCTTGGCAGTTTGGGCTGGACTGTTCCCATGGGGCACAGGGTCAAGACTGATTTGCATATGGCTTGTTTCAAACTGGAATGGCTTGGTGAGCCTAAAGGCCCAGATCTCTGTACTGGGGTGAATATATGACATTGTTCTGCATTCTGTCCATCAACTGTTGTTTTTACTTTTAGAAAGTAGGCATTTTCTTGTTTAGCCATTCTGTATGCCTCTGCCTGTTTGTTTATTGGCTGTCTGGCTTTGGAGTGGCAGGGGCTAGGGGTGTGCATTGCCTGTAGACAGCCACTGGGAGAGGGGAAGTTGATGTGTGCCTGGCCCTTCCTGGGTGACTCAGATCTGAGGTGAATGGACATTGACTGAATTTAGAGTAGTGGGAGGAGTTTTCCTTGCACCTGTCCCCTTCTCTGGATTATTTGGTTAAAAGTGGTGAACTTGGTTTACTTCAAGAGGGGAGTATCCTCATTAAAGCAGTGCAACAGCAGGGGGCGCAAAGGTCACCAGTTCTGGCAATAACATTTAGAAAGTAGGCATTTTCTTGTTTAGCCATTCTGTGTGCCTCTGTCTGTTTGTGTATTGGCTGTCTGGTTTTGGAGTGGCAGGGGCTAGGGGTGTGCATTGCCTGTAGACAGCCACTGGGAGGGGGGAGTTGATGTGTGCCTGGCCCTTCCTGGATGACTCAGAGCTGAGCTGAATGGACATTGACTGAATTTAGAGTAGTGGGAGGAATTTTCCTTGCACCTGAATAGGTCCTGTCTCCCTTACACAATGATGTCCCCATCACCTGTCGTCATACTGCACCAGTGAGTACAGAACTGGTTTGGACTGGGCTCAGAGACCCTGCAAACAAATACATTTTTAAGAGTTTTATATAGCTCTAGCCAGACCCAAAGGTATCAGAGTGCTTTACAACATTTATTGTGATGCAATCAGTTATAAAGTATTACAATAAGCAGCATTGTCTTGTGTTGAATCTTGTTCTGACGGTCTTGGGAACGAGCCAAACAAAAAACAGGCGATGGAAAGCGTTTTTATTGAGGTGTCTAAGTTCTGCGCTGGGCAGGATTCCTTTTACTCTGACACTATACTCCACTCAACCCTACTCCACTGTACGTCCTTCCACTCTACAACACTATACACCCTCCAGGACACTCTAAAATATTCTACACCACTCCATGCCACTAGGACTAGGGTTGGGGTTAGGCTTTCTATTGGATATAGGACATAGGGTTTAGTGCCTGATTGGATGCTCATACTAGGGTTGTGATTGGCTGTAAGAGGTGTGTCTCCTGTTGGTCCTAGGGCTTAGGGCTAATGTTGTAATTGGTTAGGGTTAGGGCTATTGTTCACATTGGCCAAAGAGGTCACCTGATTACAAACGCTATGTAAGGCCAGGGTTCAGGGCGTCTCAGCCCCGGTGAAGAGGACAAAGCAATTGTCTGTTTGAGCCTGTTAAGGGTGGTGAGGACAAGGTCAATTGCCTATTTGAGCCTGTTCGAGATGGGTTGGGACCAGGGTCAAAAAAACTGCCCAAATTTACATATGCTAGTACACACCCCACCCAAACCACAACCAGAGTAACACACTCACAGCACATGTACTCTACTCGTTTATTACAAACTAACCCAAGACAAAGTTCAATGTCTCAGCACCCAGAACTCCAGAAACCAAATCTATGCACCCTTCTATCCCAACTACCACACATTTCCACCACCACATACAAACAGTACAGACCTCTATCCTGTACCACTAGCATATCCACTTATCACTAACACAACCCAAATGCACACCATACTTAATTATATCCCATCCAGGCACACACTCCCCTACTCTAATTACTAACAGACCCTTTTTGTCACTAACAAACATATACTCAGCCTTCCATCATTTCTCCAACCAACACCCTCCTCTTCGTTCTACCACAATAACATAACTGCACAACACTTGCACTCCACTGCACCACACATGTTACCTCTTGCAGCAATCAAGTCTAAGAGAAACACTCTTAACTCTACTTATCCCCTCTTACACACATTGTACACTCTACTCACAAACACTTCACCGCCCCCTTTACATTAGAACTTCAACCCACAAACAATACTATACAAACAAATCCATCTCATAAAACAAATACCTAGAATACCTGCTCCCCTTTCAAACACTCCTATTAATTCTCACTCATGGAGTCTCTGATATTGAAGGCGGAGCTTCGTATTTGGGTTTTGGGACTGCATCCTTGGTTAGTTACTGCCTGTCTGCTTTTTTCCCCTGGTTAGTCCTTCTACTAAACTCATAAGGCATCGTACGCAATTGTACACTATCATGTTTAGATTTATGGTACCTTGTCTCATAGCATGTCTATGGATACTAGTCAGTCTGTTGCAGATCGATGGTCCTTGCCACACACTTTCCAAAAACTGCTGCTCACAAAATCACCGGGTCAAGTCACTTGCAGAGCGTTTCTAATCTCTCTTCCTCCCTTCCTCTTTTTCCCATGCACAATGACTTCAGATTCTGGAATTCATCACAGATCTCATTTGACTGAAAATGGAAGGAGTGGGGTTAGTGTTGTTGCCCTCGGCCTGAATTCCAGTGAATTCCAGACACAGCTCCATAATTTATAAAGCCATCACGACCTGCACCTCTGCTTACCTTGCAGACAAGCTCACTATTTCTGGTACTTCTTGAAACACTCACAGCCAGGACACCAACAGACTGCTGGCTAAGAAGTCTAACAAGCATTAGAAATGCAATAGGTCTCGCAGCATTAGAGTTAGTGCTTTTAGAATTGTTAATGGTTTTTTTTGTAAATCTTTAGCATGAGGTTGAGGGTGAGTGAGGGTGAGGGGTTGAGGGTGAGTGAGGGTGAGGGTGAGGCTGAGGGGTTGAGGGTGAGTGAGGGTGAGGGGTTGAGGGTGAGTGAGGGTGAGGGGTTGAGGGTGAGTGAGGGTGAGGGGTTGAGGGTGAGTGAGGGGTTGAGGGTGAGTGAGGGTGAGTGAGGGGTTGAGGGTGAGTGAGGGTGAGTGAGGGTGAGTGAGGGTGAGTGAGGGTGAGTGAGGGTGAGTGAGGGTGAGTGAGGGTGAGGGATTGAGGGTGAGTGAGGGTGAGGGGTTGAGGGTGAGTGAGGGTGAGGGGTTGAGGGTGAGTGAGGGTGAGGGGTTGAGGGTGAGTGAGGGTGAGGGGTTGAGGGTGAGTGAGGGTGAGGGGTTGAGGGTGAGTGAGGGTGAGGGGTTGAGGGTGAGTGAGGGTGAGGGGTTGAGGGTGAGTGAGGGTGAGTGAGGGTGAGGTGTTGAGGGTGAGTGAGTGAGGGTGAGTGAGTGAGGGTGAGGGGTTGAGGGTGAGTGAGGGTGAGGGGTTGAGGGTGAGTGAGGGTGAGTGAGGGTGAGGGGGTGAGGGTGAGTGAGGGTGAGGGGTTGAGGGTGAGGGTGGGTGAGGGTGAGTGAGGGGTTGAGGGTGAGTGAGGGTGAGTGAGGGTGAGGGGTTGAGGGTGAGGGGGTGAGGGTGAGGGGGTGAGGGGTTGAGGGTGAGTGAGGGTGAGGGTGAGGGGTTGAGGGTGAGGGTGAGTGAGGGTGAGTGAGGGTGAGAGAGTGAGGGTGAGTGAAAGTGAGGGTGAGTGAGGGGTTGAGGGTTAGGGGTTGAGGGTGAGTGAGGGTGAGGGGTTGAGGGTGAGGGTGGGTGAGGGTGAGTGAGGGTGAGTGAGGGTGAGGGGTTGAGGGTGAGTGAGGGTGAGTGAGGGTGAGGGTGAGAGTGAGGGGGTGAGAGTGAGTGGGTGAGAGTGAGTGGGTGAGAGTGAGTGGGTGAGAGTGAGTGGGTGAGAGTGAGTGGGTGAGAGTGAGTGGGTGAGAGTGGGTGGGTGAGAGTGGGTGGGTGAGAGTGGGTGGGTGAGAGTGGGTGGGTGAGAGTGGGTGGGTGAGAGTGGGTGGGTGGAGTGGGTGGGTGGGTGAGAGTGAGTGGGTGGGTGGGTGTGAGTTTCTGACTAATAAATGAGTCTGGTACAGAATCCAGAGAGTTCTGTACCAAGGAAGCTGGTGGAACATGGTAATGTTGAGAGTTCAAGGCCGCAACAGGTGTTGGCCGCGGGAATGCTGAGGGTTCTATTCTACAGCAGGGGGATGGACATGGTCAACGATGGGACACAGGGACAAGCTTGGCCAGGTGACCGAGCACCATAGCATAGGGGTAACCATTTTGATCGGTGGAATTCTGTACGGAAAGGGGCTGTCGTAGCAGTTGAGTTCTGTAGCACCGCAGGGCGCAGAGCAGTGTTGTGCGCCAGAGGAGTGCACTGGCAACGCCCACCAAGCAAGTTTCGCACACTGGAAGGATAGACATGCTATGCTACTAGCACTGGTGTGAATCGAATGGCTTCATTGCACTGTGGGCAGTCTGGGATGTGTGCTTCCCTCCAATTTTGGGTTTAATGCAGACTATGCTCTGAGCATCATTTGATGCATTTAGGATTTGTGTTCTGCTCGATCCTCAAGACGGTCATGCGTACCATGTAATGAGAAGTTGTACATTGGGAGCAACTAAAGGAGGGCCACTAGTTCAATCAAGGGAACCGGCATCATAGAAGGGCCCTGCAGATCGCAGATGACGGAAGGTAAGAGGGTCCTGGAACAGTGATGGTTACGGCAGCCTAGCGAAGGTATGAAAACAATGCTCATGTAGTCCTAAAGTGACGAGTGTACACGGTCCTGCACCACATGAGGAGTTTAGGCATAACGCTCAAAAGGCAGAGGGGATTCAGCAGAAGGGTTTGCACCAACCTTATTTTAAAGAAAAGAGATTTGCCGAAAACGTGCAGGCGAGGTGCGACACGGCCCGGAAGACGCAAGGAAGAGAGGGGAGGGGGAGGAGAAATGCGACACGGCGGGAGGGGGCGGGCAGGGGAGGGGGCGGAGAGGGGAGAGGTGCGACACGGCAGGAAGACGAAAGAGGGGCTGTCGTAGCAGTTGAGTTCTGTAGCACCGCAGGGCGCAGAGCAGTGTTGTGCGCCAGAGGAGTGCACTGGCAACGCCCACCAAGCAAGTTTCGCACACTGGAAGGATAGACATGCTATGCTACTAGCACTGGTGTGAATCGAATGGCTTCATTGCACTGTGGGCAGTCTGGGATGTGTGCTTCCCTCCAATTTTGGGTTTAATGCAGACTATGCTCTGAGCATCATTTGATGCATTTAGGATTTGTGTTCTGCTCGATCCTCAAGACGGTCATGCGTACCATGTAATGAGAAGTTGTACATTGGGAGCAACTAAAGGAGGGCCACTAGTTCAATCAAGGGAACCGGCATCATAGAAGGGCCCTGCAGATCGCAGATGACGGAAGGTAAGAGGGTCCTGGAACAGTGATGGTTACGGCAGCCTAGCGAAGGTATGAAAACAATGCTCATGTAGTCCTAAAGTGACGAGTGTACACGGTCCTGCACCACATGAGGAGTTTAGGCATAACGCTCAAAAGGCAGAGGGGATTCAGCAGAAGGGTTTGCACCAACCTTATTTTAAAGAAAAGAGATTTGCCGAAAACGTGCAGGCGAGGTGCGACACGGCCCGGAAGACGCAAGGAAGAGAGGGGAGGGGGAGGAGAAATGCGACACGGCGGGAGGGGGCGGGCAGGGGAGGGAGCGGAGAGGGGAGAGGTGCGACACGGCAGGAAGACGAAAGAGGGGCTGTCGTAGCAGTTGAGTTCTGTAGCACCGCAGGGCGCAGAGCAGTGTTGTGCGCCAGAGGAGTGCACTGGCAACGCCCACCAAGCAAGTTTCGCACACTGGAAGGATAGACATGCTATGCTACTAGCACTGGTGTGAATCGAATGGCTTCATTGCACTGTGGGCAGTCTGGGATGTGTGCTTCCCTCCAATTTTGGGTTTAATGCAGACTATGCTCTGAGCATCATTTGATGCATTTAGGATTTGTGTTCTGCTCGATCCTCAAGACGGTCATGCGTACCATGTAATGAGAAGTTGTACATTGGGAGCAACTAAAGGAGGGCCACTAGTTCAATCAAGGGAACCGGCATCATAGAAGGGCCCTGCAGATCGCAGATGACGGAAGGTAAGAGGGTCCTGGAACAGTGATGGTTACGGCAGCCTAGCGAAGGTATGAAAACAATGCTCATGTAGTCCTAAAGTGACGAGTCTACACGGTCCTGCACCAGAAGGGTTTGCACCAACCTTATTTTAAAGAAAAGAGATTTGCCGAAAACGTGCAGGCGAGGTGCGACACGGCCCGGAAGACGCAAGGAAGAGAGGGGAGGGGGAGGAGAAATGCGACACGGCGGGAGGGGCGGGCAGGGGGCGGAGCGGGGAGAGAATGAATGTTGAAGGCGAGCAAGACTGAGAGGCGGATCTGTAAGTTAAAATAAGCTTCTCAGCAGTGGCCGCAGGCTGCCAGTGGGAGGGAACGAGCGAACATATGGCGAGCGGCGGGAAGGGGAAGGGGCGGAACAGGGGAGGGGGCGGAACGGGGGAGGGGGCGGAGAGGGGACATGCACGCGCCCGTGACTTTTAAGGTCAATGCGCATGCGCATAAGCTTAATGCGCATGCGCATTGACCTTAAAAGTCACGGGCACTGCAAGGAATCGCCACGATTCCTTGCAGTGCAGATAAAGTGTGGATAACTCGCTATAGTCTCGCCTTGCTCGATGCGCATGCGCATCGACAGGCGAGACCTAAAAAGGAAAAAAACAAGGCAGCTGGCTTTTTCCATGTATGTACTCACGGTCTGGAAAAACATTCCATTATCTATCAGGACAACCCAAGCGCTGCATCAATTTCGGAAAGAGTCAACGATGCACCACTTTAAAGAGCACAACATCACAATGCATCAATAACCCACAAACTAGCAAGCTCTTCTATTGCTTGTTGATTTTATGCTGCCTTTGACCCTGTATTGTGGTCTGCTGCCTTTTGGGACTCAAGTATGTATATTAGTGGTATAAAAATAACACTTATATACATACATGGGTCCCAGGAACCCCACCTGATGCATCCCTGTCCCCTTATGACAAGCCTACTTTCAGTACATCCAACGAAAGATGGAGTTGCATTTTCTAACTATGGCTCAGTCTTTCACTAATACTCTCCCCCCAACACAGGGATTTTGCTCCTGTTCTGGGAACAGGAAGTTTTTTCTGTAATGAGTTGCAGTGATCCATTCTTTGCTGGGCACATCATGTTAAGGGTGCAGAACTAGGGCCTAGTATTAGAGTCGCCAATGTCAAAGCTTGCAGAAAGAAAGATAAGGAAAGCAGACGAGTGATTGTAATGGGTTCAAAGCCAAACCGTCCTTTGAAAAGAGAATACTGGTAAGCAGGAATGTTTATATGCGTAACTGACTTGATTCTTTGTGCACACAGGTGTCTTTGGGAGGCAGAAGAAACCAACATCAACACCACAGCTTTCAGATTATGGGTGAAGAGAGAAGATTACAGCGAGAGCAAAAACACAGAACGGAATGGAGAGAAAGAGAGAGAAAAAAAGTTAGGAAAAGGGAAAAAGAGCTATATTAAAAAAAATTGTCTGTTTGAGTCGAGATTATGCATAAAGGCTTAACTTCAATGCACGATCCAAGAGTCAGATTTTCTGCATAACTGAAACTAATATAAGAGATAAAACAAAACTATATTTTTATACTGCAGTTCTCTATTGTCGCCTGTATTTGAGAATATGCAGCGCTGGGTAAAGAGCGGGTAAAAAATAGAAGGGATTTTCTTCAGATAGTAAGATCACAGCTTCGTGCTGGGCCTCAGTTAAATTTAATCAATTATGTAATGACGCAGTGTAATCTGAAGGTTAGCTCTGCTGTCCAAATAGTCTGTCAATTCTGTGTAACCTGGAAGATACCACTGTTGTTTTAGACCTTAGTCTGTAAGTTAGTTCTGTTTTGCATGCCTGAACTTGTAATATATGTTCAACCTGAGGCATAGAGCAATTGTTTGAAGGCAAATCTGATATATTATGTGCTACATGAGGGTTGGTTCCACCTATGGTTTGTGAGCCCGGTAAGTAATGGAATCTATAACTCCGCTGTATACAGCCAATGCAGTCATTAGTCTGTAACCTGAGGGACAGTTCTGTTATGTAAATCATTCTTTTCTGTAAGGCCTTCGCTTGTCTGTTATGTATTAGCTTATGATTGGTTTTGTTATCTGATACTTGAATATCAAAATTCTGCACAGCCCACACAATGGTTCTGGTGTCTATAGCCAAAGTTATTAAGTTATATTTCAACTGAGTGGTCATCTGTTTCAAGCCAATCCTATATTTCTGTGGAGCTTGAAAGATACCTTTGCGGTGTAATGTTTGGAATTTTAAAAGATTTTTGAAACCTGAGTAGCCTTCAACTTTAGAAATATCACCTTACCTTCAGTTTCTGGCTGTTGACAAGGAACTTACCCATTTTATTGAAATTCGATGTTCTCTTAAACACTGAAATATTGCCTTATGATGTGATATGTGACTTTCCATGGTGTCACAATAATTCAAAATATCATATAAAGAGACAATGCAGAACACATTTAAAACCTTAAAACCTCATCAATAATATCTGAAATGTAGCAGACGTATTGCTGAGCTCTAGCCTGGTAAACAATCCAAATTAATTATAAAAAACTATTTTCCACTAATCACTCTCTTGGCACATGGACTCTAAGGTAGGCTCCTTTTATTCTAATTTGGTTACTATTTCTGCATTTCTGATCCCTACTTATAAATGGTGTGCTGCGGCTCTAGGGCCTACTATTAGAGTCGACACTGTTAAAGATTGCATGAAGGAGGGTAAGGATAGCAAATGTGATGAGAGAATAAACAAGCTGTCCCTTTTTTTTGGGGGGGAGGCTTTATGGAATCGCTGGAGTTGACTGCCTTGTCCTACAACATTAAAACTGACGAACTGAAACGAATAGTGTCTAAAATATATAAACTGACCATGTCCTATTGAGAGAACTTCTTTACTAAATCCCGTTTAGCATGGCAGAGAGACTAAGACAGAGACATAGACGATGCAATGTGGACGTACTGCTGCAACAGAACAAAAAGTATTTCCCTAAATGGAAGACATTATCTGATCCATTTTAAATATCTAAATATGGTCTACTATACTCCAGAGAGATTGAGCAGATACGGCCTCAGAGAAGGGTTGAGGTGTGAACGCTGCAGTGAACAGTTAGCTGATTTTATGCACCAAGCATGGGCTTGCCCGGGGATAGCCAGGTTTTGGGAGCTGGTATTTAAGGAGTTGGAAGCGGTGATTGAGCTAGAACTCACATTGAAGCCGACATTGGCTCTGCTGGGCTATTCTAAATTAATACCTAAGTGGGTATGCAGGGTAGTTTACATAGGATCGCTGCTAGCCAAGCGTAGAGTGGCAAATTGCTGGTCGAGAGGACCGACCCCTATGATTGCTCAGTGGGCGAGCGGCATGCTGTATTATAGCACTCAAACAGAGAATTATAGTGACCTTCACCCTCCCCGCAGTAGACCTAAGAACTTTTGGGTGCTGTATTAAACATACGGGGTGACTAAGGATGGGGATGGTGCATCCACTGAAGGGGTGCATCAAGAACTGAGAGAGACCAGCTCTGATGTTGAGCTGCACAGGAGTGGGACTGGTGGTGGTAGAGGCAATTGAGAACTGCAAACTAAGGCAATGAAGAGAGCCCATTTATTATCTCCAGGGCATCTTCGCAATTGGTTCTGATGCAGGGAGGGAGGTCATGTGCTGGTGGGTGGTGCGGGTAGATAACAAAATGACATGGGATATAACTTGCCTGCTGCCTTTTTTGAAACTGTGCTGTATGAATTTTGAAAACTATTTGTTATTGCAATTGCCATATGGATGGAACTAAGTCTTTTGTTTATTGTGCACAAATTAATAAAGGTTTAAACAAATAAAAATAAACAAGCTGTCCTTTGAAAAGAGAATTCTGTTAGGCAGGAATGTATATGTGCCTAACTGACTTGATTCTTTCTGCATACAGGTGCCTTTGGGAGGCAAAGTCCCAATTCCTAAGAACTCCCCCCCCCCAATAGCTTTCAGATTATGAGAGAAGATGAGATTGAGAGGAAAAACACAGTAGGAGAATAGAGAGAGGGAGAAAGAAAGAGAAAGAGGTAGTAAAAGAGAAAAAGAGACAAAGCGAGCTATATTAAAACATTGAGATAAGGGGTAATGATTCTTCACAGTATTTCTATTGAGAGGTCTGAAATTTATACAAGGCCTTAGCTCGCTACTTTTCTTGGGCACAAAGAACAATGGCAAGAAAGGTGAAATTATTACCACTAGTAGCTTTTCACAATGTTCATTATTTGTTGCTTATTCACCCCTCTTCTTCCATACAAAGATGCTATTCTTTCCAATAAGTAAGGAACTGAAGAAACGTAGCACAATATAGGTCTGTGTCTATAAGATTAAGATTATCATTGGTACAAACACAATCTTGCCCTCACACAGATTATGCCCCGACACACACCTATCAATTTATAGAGTATTAGTAAATTACACCATGACACAGACCCTCAACACATATTAAAGGTGTTCCTGTTTTGAGTAGCTCTTTTCTTCTTTGACTATGGGGTTTTTTTTTGGGAGGTTAGGTCACCTCTGCTGGTTTCCTCGCTCCCTGGGCCACCTTTTTTGCCTCAGTTCAGGGGTTGTAGGAAATCTGGGTAAAATGTAAACGTAATTTTTCTATGGGTCTCTATGGAAACACTGTTATCAATGCAGAGTAGGTGTTAATTTTATATCCGGGCATTCAAACATGTCTGAGCTCAACAACAATATTCCCTTTCACCCCATTATTTGACAAACCTATGTGTGTTAAACTTAGGCCTCTCAATGAATACTAAGAAGTCCTCTTTAGGTCTAGGTCAGGAGCATTGTTCTAATCTAACATTTCTGAGCTTAAGGTAGAGTAAGTAAAGGCCTTCTTTATTAAGAAAGACTTACAGTGACTAAGAAGGCTGCTCTATTTCTCTGGTTTATTCCCAAGCCTCCAGATGGGGTCCAAGAGACTACGAACTCCTAGCCTCTTGTGTTCAGTTGTTTGTTTTCCGTTGTGAGATCGACCCTGAGGCCCATCCAACTTTATTTAGCTTACTTTTGGAAATTGGAACTGGGCCAGAAGTTCATGTTAGTTTTGATTCCAGATCATCTAAAGGCTAATCTCATCTGGTGGATGACTGGCGAGTCAGAAAATTGCTGCCATTATCAGAACTTGCAGATTTCCATCATAAGTAGCGTCTGAAAATAGAGGCTCAGTGCTTTTGTGGGTTCTTTAAAAGGACACAACTCATTGACACAACAGTATAGGGTGCCTCTTGTCAACATCCAAAAACAGAAGGTGATATTTCTAATGTTGAAGGCCATTTTTCCTTCCTTGCACAGAAAAGGGTGCTAGTGTCCACCAACAATACAACTGCAATGTGTTATATAATCATGCAGGGTATGCCTTGCTCTTCTCAGCTTGATGGCTTATCAATATCGCTTATTGGCTGTACACTCTAGTTATCGTTTCAAAGACCCCCATTAAAGTGTAGCAAATTTATGCCACCAAAAGTCATGAATAGCAAAGACCAGAAAAGATAGGACAGCAAAAGGAGTTAGGATTTAGATGTAGGGGTAGTGTAAGGTTTAGGGTTTCGGATTCTGTGGTAGGGTAGGTTAAGATTTCAGGTCTAGAGTGAGCATTAGTAATATAGTTTGAATATTTTCTAGAGCTTAACAATCAGTTGCTTTTTTATAAGCCTTAAATTGCATGGAATGGTACAGAACTATGCTCTCTGTTTATCATACTGTTAGCCACCAATCTGGTCGGATTTTTGGGTTTACTCACAAAACAAATCACAACTTCACATGGGGAATAGTGTCTGTACTCTTCCACAGGTGGGGTATTCCAGCTTTGGACCATTGTGTCTTCTTAAAGGAAATTGCTGACCCTATGCATCTTGTGTCCATTCCCTAGGAGATGCACTTCTGACCAGGTGGGATAACGGACTGGGCTTGTGCTGCTAGGAAGTCTTCTATATAGAAGAAATTTGAAAGCCATTGGATTTGTGTCTAGACATGGAGGATCACCTTCTTTTTTAAATAACCAAATGTTATTATGTTTGGGGGCGTGGCTTGGCCGGCTGCAAAATGGCCGCACTTTAGTGGGCTCTGCCGGTCAAGCTTAAATATCCGGCATTATCCTGCAGACTCTCCCACCTTACCTGCTATTGATTGCTGTTTCCTGCTTCTCCACGCAAAGGGCGATCTGTTGGTGCTGCTCCGGTCTTGCTGCTTGGTCGGGCGGCTGAGGAACGTTTTGGCGAGGCAGAGCTGGGCATTTGCTCCGGCCCTTGTGTTGTGCTGCGGTGATCTCCCGGAGGACGCGCAATCCTTTGGTGCCTCCCGCTGCTGCCCTGACATCAACGATCCTGCAGGGCGAGGCCCCCGGGAGGGGAGCTCTATCAGGGGGACCTGTGTTGGTGTGGCTGGGGGGTCTGCTGCGTAATGCTGGGTCCGGTACTATGTGCCCTTACGCTTCCTCTCTCCGCCCTCTTCAGGCCATCTTTAATGGCGACCACCCTAGTCTGGACCTGGTGACATGGTCACGGCCCCCGTGTCTCCGAGCCTGCTTTGCCTACCGGGTTGCTGCGCGCTCTCCCCCGCCTGTCTGCTGCCGCGGCCCGACTGGGCCTGTGTTCCTCTTCTCCCCTGGTGCTGTGCTGCGGTGCCTTCCCTGCGGCCAGTCCGGATCCTGCTTGCGGCTCTCCTGGCATCTGAGCCCGGTCCCTCCTGACTGCCTTGCCGCAACATCTGGCGCCTGGGCCCTGTGGGCATTTGCTGAGGTGGCTTCCTGTGGGGCCTGCTGCCACTCTGGAGTCTGCCCTGTGCTGAGCCCCGTTTTGGCCTCCTGCTGGTTCCTGTTTGCTCGCCTGGCCCTCCTTGCGGGCCCTCAGTGTGGGGGCCCCCCTTTCATCGTGTAGATCTGAGCTCGCTGTGACTCCTGTCTGGGGCGCCCACTGTGCGTGCCGTGTGACTCCTGGTGGCCTTTCCAGCTACCGCCTTCATGCCTGCATTGCCACTGTGGTGCTGCTTGCCCTGCTCATCCTTTGCTTGGGCCTAGCCGGTCCTGAGATTGCTGTACCTTCGCTGCAGGGCAGTGTCTTCTCCCTGGACTCTCCCGCCGACCGTTTTGATCCCTGTGCCCGAGCAGGCTTTTCCTCTGTGCCCTGCCGCCTGCATCCTACGGCTGTGTTTCGCTGCCCTGGGCTGCCCATCGCGGGGTCCCGGTGCCGGCCTTTGGTTTGGTCCTTCATCAGATATCCTCCTGGTTCCTGCTGCAAGTTGGGGTTGCCGCTGGTCCCCTCTTCCTCTCCTGGCACTGGTGCTGGGAGGTGTGTGCACTGCTATCGATGTCTGTCTGGGGCTGTACCGCCTGTGCCTAGCCGGCCCACCTTGGAATATCTTCTCTGTTTCTGAGAGTATTGTGCTATGATCGGTTCCTTCTCCCAGCTGCCCGCTCATGTGGTACCCTCTCCTAGTCATGATCCCCCGTGTCTTGGGCGCCTTGGCGGACTGACTGGGGCCGCCATCTGGGCTGCTACCTCCCTCGCACTGCTGGTGGTGTCTGTGGGTGCCCATGCTCACAGCCTCGCTGCTCTATTGGATTGTCATTAAGTCTTGGCGGCCCTGTCTTCTCACACTGCCCCGGAAGCCTCCTCTTCGGTCCCTGGCTATTCACATTGTGTGGTCTTAAACACGTCGCTTTTTGCCCTACGCTACTGGCCGCTGGTGTTCTGCTGGCTCCCTTTCCTCCTGTTTGGTCTCCGCCTCTTGCTGGCCACCTTCTGTCCACTGGGTCTCATCGCCATGGGGAAGTCTGACTCCAAACAGCCCAAGATTGCATTCGATCTCCGGCGTTTCTCTCACCAGGATGGAGCTGGCTCTGAGGTTGCTGATTCCGCTGCCACAATGGATACCCTCCTCGGCCGTGACGATGATCTGAAAGCCATCATTCTGGATGTCAAGTCGACCGTTACTGGCATCGCGACCCAACTTGACCAGCTCTCTGCCTGGCTGGATTCGGTCAAGGCCCGTGCTGACTCACACGACTCCCGACTGCTGCATGTCGAATCTAGGGTGTCGGATGCCGAGGATGCCGCTACGCAGGATCGTCAGAAACTTCTTTAAATGGACAAAATTCTGGCAGTCATCAGGGAGAAAAATGAGGATTTGGAGGCTCGCTCATGCCCGAGCAACCTCCGCATTATCGGCCTGCCAGAGTCCACCAACATTTCAAAAATGGAGGACTATGTGGAACAATTGATTAAGGAGCTCTTCGGCGAGGCCCTTTCCTCGTTTTTGTTGTGGAGCGGGCGCATCGCTCTCTTGGCCCGCGCCCTGGCCCTGGGTTCCCTCCGAGCCCCATCATTGCCAACATTTTGAATTTCCGGGATCGTAACGCCATACTCCGAGCGGCGCGGGACAGGGGCACCATTGAACACCAGGGTAACACGTTTTCCTTCTACCTGGACTACACCCTCACTGTTCAGACGGCCCGGCGGGAGTTCCTTCCGGCCAAGCACATCCTGCAGAAGCATGAGGTATCTTACTCTCTGGCCTACCCTGCAAAACTGAGAGTCAGACAGGGGACTAAGACACTGGTTTTTCCGGACCCCAGGGAGGCCCTACCCTTTGCCAAGAAGCTTGAGAAAGTGAACCGCCCAACTCCCGCTAAATCTCAAGTAGATAGCGCAGATCGCCTAAGCGATAATGACTGAAGTATACAGATTGTTTTCTTTGGTTTCTTGCTCTGTGGGAAGTCCAACATGACCCAAAGCTTGGCCACCATGCTATATTGCAGGGGTGTTTGCTGAGCCTCGCCATACCCCCACAGGATGATTCCCAATGTTTGTTCTCTGCTTACCCTTCCCAGTTGTGGGCTCCAGGGGTTGTGTGGGTGGTTTTCTAAGCCTGATTAGGGGGTTGGAGTGGGTGCGGGGTGTTTTGTTTTTGTCAGCTGTGGGTATTGGGGTTGGGATTGGGTGGGGGTTGTCTGGGAGGTTTTCATCTCCTTGGTTGCAGGGGATGTGTTTGCTCTCTGATGCTGTTTCGTTGTTTGTCACTGTTTCCTCTCATTATGGACTTGCATGTTCATTTGCTGACACTGTGCTGTGCTTCTTTGACACTGTAACACGCCTGCTGATTTGGTTATTTGTTCTTGATATTATAAGTCATGTTTCACTGTGCTCTCTGATTTGTCCTGCTCCTGATCACTGGGTTTGATTTTTAGGTCGCCCTGTGGCTTTTTGGATCACACTCTCTTCCACTATGCCATCTCCCTTTAGTGTTGCCTGGGGCTTAGCCTTCATTATCCCTAGCGGGATCTGCGCTTTAGGCACTGTCTATCCGCCAATTGCTTGCGTACCCTCCCGCCACAGCCACGCTTGCCATACCCACTAGCGGTGCGTTTCCTGGGGTCCTTCCCCATCTTGGTCCGGATCGTTGAACGCTGCCCCCTTTCCCTTCTGCTCCTTGTGATTGTTGCGTTCCTCTGGGGGATCCCACCACTGCAGCGCACGTTGTCAATGTCGCTCCTGTCACCTCATGACAGAGTTGGTGTGCTGGTCCTGAAATATTCGGGGCTTGAGTGATCATCGCAAAGCCCGCCTGATCCATTCCCATCTACAGCGCCATAAGGTTGATCTCTGTCTTCTTCAAGAGACACACCTGCTGCCGGTGACTATTTCCAAACTCCGCTCCAGGTACTGGGGGGAATCCCACTCAGCCACCTACTCTTCATACTCCAGGGGCGTCTCTATTCTGTTGCGTCAGGGCCTTCCTTGGCGGACGGACAGGGCAATCCTTGACCCGGAGGGCAGATACGTGACTTGTGCAGCCTATCACGATTGCCGCAGTATATGGCCCCAACTGTGATGATGCGGACTTTTTCACCCATGTCTGGCACCTCATCTCTTCTTGCGGTCCTGCAGCGACTATCTGGGGCAGCGACTTTAACGTTACTCCCTCTGCGGCTTTGGATCGGTCGGGCTTCCAATCCTTTCACCCCCGCGCCGCCGAGGCTCTTTCGTCCATTTGCACCGAAAATGCCCTCTACGACTTTTGGCGACACTCCTCCCCTATGGTGCGGAGGGCACCTGCTTCACTGGCGCGCAGGCCTGTTGGTCCCATATAGACTTTTGGCTGACCTCCCCAGACTTCCTGTCCTGGCTTTCAGATTTAAGGCATATGGCTCACACTTTTTCCGACCACGTGCCTGTCCAGCTCCATCTGCGCCCTCCCCATTTCCCGAGGCGGGCTTTTACTTGGCGCCTTTCCCCTTCAGCCCTCTGCGCCCCGTCTTCTGTGCAGACATCCAGACCACGATCACTATTTATTTCGATCTTAATGTGGGCTGGGTGGTGTCCGCATCCTCCTTATGGGAGGGGTTCAAGGCCGTCATCCGTGGTGAGTGTATATCTAAGCAGGCAGGCATCCTTCGTTCTATTCGTTCTACTTTGGAGAAGCTTAAGGGGGAAATCAGGGACTTAGAGGCCGCGCAGGTTTCAAGCCCCAGTCTAGAGACACTGGCGCAGCTGCGCCGTAAACACACCGAATTCTCCGACAAGGCTGGTCGTGAATTGCCATTCCTGGGCAGGGGGGGCCGGCGCGCCATTTTGGTGAGGGGGACGCCCTGGGCGCACCCTCGCCAACCTTCTTTGCCCACCGCACGCTGCTTCCTATGTCACGGCATTAAGTGATGGCGTTTCGAACAGGACTCCCTCCCCGGAGGTCTTCAAGTCCCGGTTCCTCGACTTTTACTCACAACTCTACTCCGTTGGCGCACCCCTGCCGGAAGTGGACTTTGACCAATACTTCAACTCAATCGCCCTGGTATGGTTGGAAGACCATCATCGCAAATTTCCTAATGAACCATTCTCAGGGGAGAAGAAACATTGGCAGCCATCAACAGTCTGCCCGGACACAAGGCCCCTGGATCAGATGGTTTGCCGGCCTCTTTCTATAAGACTTTTTCCGGTCTTCTTGAGCCACATCTCGCTGCAATGTATAACGATTCGTTCGACTCCTGCTCCTTTCCGCCTTCCCTGCGCGAGGCGTTGTTAACCCTTAAACCCTATAAACCCCCTGACCATCTCGATTCCTACCATCCCCTGTCTCTTATAAACATCAACAACAAAATCTACGCTAAGTTGTTTGCTTCCCGTCTTCTCTTACTTATGCCTAATATCGCTCTTCCTGATCAATCGGGTTTTATCCCTGGGAGGGCGCCCTCCCACAACCTCCATACGATTTTCTCAGTATTGCATCAAATTAACCCTGCCCTACCGGCCGTGGCTGCCTTGCTTGATGCCACCAAGGCATTTGACACGCTGGAGTGGCCCTTTTTATTCCACATCTTGCCACGCATGGGTTTTAGCGACCACTTCCTGCGCAACGTCAGACTCTTGTATACCAATCCTACAGCACGTCTCCGCATTAACGGCCAGGTCTTGGACCCTATTGCCATCGCTCGTGGCACACGTCAGGGGTGCCCACAATCGCCCATGCTTTTTGCTATAGCAATGGAGCCCCTGGCTGCCAGGCTACGACAGCACCATACTCACAGGAGCCTTGGTTTTTCATCTTGTGCCTTACTTGTCTCATTATATGCGGACAACATTATGCTTTATGTCTGACAACCCCAAGAGAACCTTAGCCCCCTCATCCGTGAAATCATTCGGTTTGGTGGGCTGTCGGGCATCCAAATAAACTGGAGCAAGTCGGTACTTTCCCCCCTGACTGACGCCACAGTATATTTTCCCCTTGGCTTTCCTTTTATCTGGGCCTACAGCCCAACGCGCTATTTGGGAGTTTGGCTCAGCAGAGATCTGGACGAATTGTGGAGATCGAACTTGGGATGTGCGGTGGACTGGCTGGAATCCAAGATCCCATCGTGGAGTAGGCTCCCGCTGTCTTCGGCGGGCCGCATCGCCATCGCCAAAATGGTGGTACTTTCAAAATTCCTTTACTTGTTTTGAAATTTTCCCATCCCCCTTACCGTGCATTTTTTCAGCAAATTACGCTCTCTAATATTTTGTTGGTCTGGGCAAGTAAACAACCAAGAATAGCTTATGAGATTCTTACTCTCCCCATGTCTGTTGGCGGAATGGGTACAACAGACTTTGAGCTATATGCACTATGCGCTCAGGTAAGTTCCTGCATTTCTGGATCCACCGTCTCCCTACCAGCCTCATGTTGCCGTTGAGAGGTATTTGGCTTCCCCCTGGCCTCTGTCCATGGCTCTATTCGCGCCCGCAGCACGCCCTCGAGCGCGCCCTCGAGCTGAGGTCGACACGGTTGCATCGCTTCGATGGGCCTGGCCTGGCCTGCGCTGGCTGTTTGACGTCCTCTTGCTCTCTGCTAAATTCATGTCAATAATCAACCACCCGGATTTTCCCTCCCTCCAGGCCTCCAGTATGTCCAGGAGTGCGGTGCACCTGGGTCTTGCGACAGTGGCGGACCTCTATCCAGAGGACACCTTTTTTATGCTTCATGATGCATCGGGGCCTAGTGACACGCTCCTGTTCTACCAGCTACGTGCCACGTGTCGGAAGCTGCACTCCACCTTCCCGCAAACCCCAGCTAGTATGCCCGCTCTGGATCTCATTCATACCTCCTCGTCTACTCACAAATTGGTCACTAAACTTTATGCTCTTACTCTGGTGTCCGTTCCCCTCACCTCTGATTGCACTTGGGAGGCATGGGGAACTGATCTTTGAGCCAAGATATCGCCAGCGGACTGGCTGTCTTGTTGTAATCAAACGAGGAAACTGTCACAGAACTACCGGCTTCGCTTGATCCATTTTAAGTATCTGCATAGGTTCTACCGTACCCCGGTACAGCTCCATAGGCTCGGGCTCATTCCTGGAGACAATTGCATGCGCTATGCCTCTCCTGCGGCGGACGTCTCCCATCTGGCTTGGCTTTGCCCGAAGGTCTCGGAGTTCTGGAGGGCAGTTTGTTCTGCTATTTCTGACATAACTGGTGCAACGGTACAGCCTGATCCGCCTCTGTGCTTCCTAGAGTTTGTTAAGTTGTGCCCTGACGTCTCCCGCCGCTTGATTGCGGTGCTTCTGGTCCTCGCTAGGCGCATGGTGGCTATGTGCCGGGTCGTAAGCTGGCTCCCAAGGTTGAATGTTGACTTGAAGATGCCTCTCGATGCCAGACTATCTTGTCGGAGTTCTTGGATTTCATGCCTGCTAAGTCCCGTCCTGTTGATATTTGGAGCACTCTCATTACCTACCTCCTTTCCCGCTCCCACCCCAATGGCGCTGCCTCTCCCGCGCTCCCCGCTGCCCCTGAGTCCGCGGAGGCTGACGGTGCTGGCCAGTGACTGCATCACCCCTCCCTGTAGTTGGAGCCTCTGCCCCCTTCTCTCTGGTCCCTTGATAGCCAATAACGCTAGATCAGATTTGTCCCTTGTGGTTATTGTTGTGATGGAGCCGTGACATTCTTTCCATGTCTATTCGCTGTGTTGACAATTGACGCTAATGTATAATGGAGCGCATGTTCTGCTTTTTATTTTATGTATTGCACTGTGATCTTGCATGCTGTACTGTGTCTGCCTTGATTTGTCTCAATAAAGGTTTTTGAACATTTAAAAATTGTTTTATTATGTTTAACAGTACAAAGCAGCATCCACCAATAACCAAAGAACATCATCAATTTTTGTGTGAGGATCCCCATTCGTACCTGTCATTTGGATATTGCAATTAAATTATTTATCACCTGGTCAATTTTCAAGTAGAGTCCTAAAGGGCAGGAGTCTAAAGAAATTCAGGCATGAAATGTTTTCTACTGATGACTGTGGAATTTATACATTATTTTGTTGGGCAGTAATGCTTGTTTTCTCCAGTTTATCAATTGACTTCCTAATTAGGAAGTCAGTGAAGAATAAACTCAGTATTTTCACATTGTCAGTAATGGACAGAGTGCAGCCTATGATAATAATAGAGTAAAGCACGTCATAGAACTTGAAGTAAGCACTGCTTTATTGCTATTACTTTTAATATTATGAGTTTTCATCCTGGTGTGGCTGTTATCAAGAGTAGAAGCTGCTAGGTAGATATCTTCCTGACAGGTGGTTCTCAGGTAGACTTGATTGTTGCATGGTTATACGAAATCCTAGAGTTTCTGGCAACTTAACGCATATACAATAAACCCAGGATGTGTGAAATGTGCAATAGAAGAATAGCATTTATCAAACACAGGCCTTTTGGGTGTATGGGTTCCCTTTCCGACACCCTCTAATTACAGGCCCCGTGCCCCCTCTCCCTCTTTTTTTTCTGAAACTCACACACTGTGGTACATGCCTTTCCTACGAACTTGGCATACTGTCACCCCTTTATGCATTGTTGTTGTTAGATGCTGAGAAATATTCTTAGGAAATCCTTTTCCTAATGATTGCTGAAGTTCAGGCCATATTGGAGTTTTCTGTTCTCATGGTCATAAGATAGGGAATGAATGAATGAATGAATGACTGAATGAATAAAAACTTTATTTGGTTACTCAAAACCATTAAAGAAGACAAACTTTGGTGAGCATTGTTTTCATGGCAGAAATAAAATAGTGAAAAAGAAAAGAGGAAAGAAACAAAAAACTTAAAAATGAGTAAAAACATAGTTAAAAGAGCTAAATTCATTAGTCCATTTCATCGTAGGCTGAAATGTCTCATAACAGTTAGCGGGCCTATTTTAGGCTGGGCCATCAGCTTCCCACGTATCTGTTGTGTAAATTTACTGAACACAGCCATATCTTTCACTATATCCATTGTGAATAGGTAGTTCACCGCCTCCTTTGTCGTTCTAATTCCTTGTCTGAGTAGAATTGGCTTTAGATAGCGGTTACGCTCGACAGACAGCCCCGGGCAGCAAAACAGGATGTGAGTGAAGCTCTCTTGTTTATACTTGCATAAGCGGCATTCAGAATGTGTTGTCTCAAGTCTATTCGTGGCATAAAGCTCTTTAAGGGGCAGCGGGTGTAATCGAAACGCTAAAATCCTATTGACTGCCACCTTGCCCACAGCTTGGATAAGGTGCTGTTTCGAGGACTGTGCCCGCTGCGGGAGTGTTAGCGATTCGTGTAAGCCTCTTAACTCCAATGCTTCCAGGTCAGTGATGCGCGAGCAGAGCCGGACTTGTCGTTTCATTGCGCTTTTAATGGCGGCATAGTTAAGTAACTTAGGGTCCCAGTTATTCACAGCAAGGTTCAGAGTTTCTTTTGCAGAGGCGAGTGTGTTTGACCACGGGTTCTCTTTTTCCAGAAAAATACTCTTTATGCTGGATTTCAGCAAGTTTTCTGGGGCTGCAGTTGTGAGGTAGAAATATTTACTAATTGCGGCCAGTTCCTCAAGCTTTTGTTGTGTCAAGCCGAATTCGAGCCGTATCATAGTGTTTCTGGTGCTAGATGGTAGGTGGAATAATTTTTTATAGGTCGAGCAGTGGATTTTTTCCAGGGTGCTTGATAGTTTGCTTGGAAAGGCCTGCTGCACGTAATTTAATGATGGTATTAGTTTCGCCCTTAATACTCTTTGAATTGCTGTTGTTGTAGGGCTGTGTAGAGTTGCATGCAGCTTCCCCAGGGCGTACGAGATACTTTTCCCTTTTGCCCGTATTTTCTCGAGGTGTGTTCCTGGTCGCCCTGTTTCACAAAGCCAAACTCCCAAGTAGTTGTATTGTCGTGTGCAGTCCAACATCAATTGTCCTATCTTCCATTTTATGGTTTTTTTTTGGAAAAGGGCCAAATATTATTATTTTTGATTTGGTTGCATTCACGATCAGTTTGTTTTTTGCATTATAGGTGCCCAATGCCATTAACGCTTTTTGAAGCCCAATTTTAGTGTGGTCTAGTAATACCAGATCATCAGCGTACTGCAGTAATTGAATCTTGGTATGCCCAAGGCGGGGAGTTGCTAGTGATGCTCCCATCAAGGCTTTGCCCATGTCTGCGGTGTATAAATTGAATAACATTGGGGCAAGTACGCATCCTTGCTTCAGGTCACGATTGGTGTCAATTTTCTCTGAGGCTGAGGTGGTTGACAGTTTGATTCTGACCCATGTGTTTGAATATAAAGATATAATTGCTTTAAGTAATTGTGGTTCGATATTCCAGGTAGCCAGTTTTTGCCAAAGAATAGAGCGGTCGACACCATCAAAGGCCGCAGTATAGTCGATAAAGCATGCAAAGATGGGGAGAGATTTTCGTGCCACTGCCTTATGTGTTAGGTATGAGAGGGCTATAATGTTGTCCACTGTTGAAGCACCTGCTCTGAACCCTGTTTGATAGAATGGCAGGAGGCCTTCCTCACTGACCCAAGTTGAAAGTTCTATTAATAGGGTATTGACGTAGGCTTTTCCCTCGATGTCAAGGAGTGCAATCATCCGGTAATTTTGTGGATTTGATTTCGACCCTTTCTTATAGATTGGATGTAGGAGCGACCCGCGCCAAGAATCCGGTACATTGCCTCATAATCGACATTCTGCATATAGCACGGACAGTTTGTCGGACCAAAAGTCTGTGTCTTGTCTAAAGAGGGAGCCCGGCAAACCGTTGAGTCCTGGCGCTCCGTTGGGTCTGATTTATTTTAGTATTGTTTTAACTAGCTTTTTTTCCACTATGTATGCATTTTTAGGGTTAGACAGTTGTGTTACGTTGTCTAATTCTGTTTTTGATTGGTTTTGGATGCCTTCCTCCTTATATAAAGATGTCACGTGGGCTATCCAGGTGTTGGAGTCAATTGAGTTTTCTCTCTGCGTATTCCCTTGATTTAGAGTGTTGAGGTATTGCCAGAACTCTTGCGTTTTGCTGGGACTCAGCAGTCCGAAGATTTTTAGCAATTTTGCTTCAATTTGTTTCCGTTTTTCTGCCCAAACTTGCTTTGAATGTAGTTTCGCTGTTTCCTGCAGGAGTTGTTTATCTTTAATTGAACCGGATTTCAGATAAGTCTTTCGGATGTTGTGCACTAGTTTCGTGCTTTTTCGGAATGCAGATATGTTACAGAGGTTTTGTCTCGGGTGATAGTTGGTCATTCTTGTTTTCCCTTCTTGTAGGTGTGTAACCAGATTGTGGGCAAGCTGGTCATAAGATAGGGTTATCTGGGTCAGACTCAAAACTCTACTAATACTGGGGGGGGGGGTATTGGGTAAAGTACACATCCCTGATTAGCACCCTCTCTTGGACATTTGAGTCATGAAGAGAATCACCAAACAACATTTACTATATTGTCTTCTAAACTGAACTACCTCACATTGTCTAAAAAACTGTGTATGATATATCTTTTAGAGTTGGGTAGCATTCTCCAGTTATGTCTGCTTCTAAATATAAATGATTCACTTGCAACATATAGTAGTCTAAGTTTAACCCTTCTGCAATACAAAGATATATACATGCAGCATCTAATCACCCTTACTACTGTGAGTAATATTGAGTGCAGCTTATCATACCTCAAGGAAACCACATGAAGTATGTTTTTCACAGACTTTGGAAGAAATGGGAGATTGTAATGCTCAAGACGAAATTATAACTTTAGTTCAAGTAGAATCCATTAAGAAACAATACCACCTTTAAGTTGATGTTCAAGTGCATACAAACTAGATGGCTATACTCCAAGAATCATTACACTGAAGAAATTCAGCTAATTCCATAAAGAGTATGTTCTAGAGGAGACCACAACACTATTCAGTCTTCAAACTGAGCGAGACGTGAGCAGAAAACTTGAGGAAGTGCCTTGACATATTAGAGCACCCATGTATATTCTATGCTCCATGTAAATATATATTTTTCTACAATAAAAAATTACAGAAATAAAGACAGCCACCCAATTCTAGTTCATGTTTATTCTGATATGTAATCTGAGTCCCACAAAGGTGCACAGTTACCCCTACCAATAACCCACTTTCCAACAGTGCCACGTTGTAAATGCTGTTTCCCACTGGCTGCGACTGAGAATCCTTGAACACACATGGAATAGTCGCTAATAAGGAGAAGAAAAAGAAGAAGTAATGGCAGGAATATGAGCTCAACAACCCTGGCACGAAATACCCCAGGGAAAACACGAAGAAAGTGAGGGCCGCTAAGAGGTTGAGAATTGCACTGCCTTCGAACTATACAACAAGGCTAACGCTGTTAGATAATTCAGTGCCATACCCTCTTTACTTATCCTAAGCCGGAATCAGCTGCGTGGGCGTGTCCCGTGACTTGTCCTCCCGTGGTACCAGCGCACATACAGGACCTGCGTATGTATAAAGTTGATAAAATGAAGAATAAAACGTTTTGAAATAGCAAGGTGGGTTTATTAAAACCTCATCCTAAAACAGCCAACAGCAACTGACCAAGTACAGAATTCTTATCCAAGTACATTCCATGATCTAAGAACACAAGAAAAGACTCATGAGTCTTAAAGGGGAAAGGGAGAGAACATCACACATCTCCCTTCCATTCATTTAAATAAATAAAGGAAAAAGTGAAAATACATTATTAAGCATATGCAAATTAAAACTAAGCAAACAAAAGATAAACACAAGGAAGACCATGAAGAACAAGGAAAAGAAAGTACATGCTCAAACATAGTCTTTTAAATAACAAGGAGCTCTACGAGTTCTTTGACTTCTTTGAAAGAAGACGATGACCTGTCAAAGGAAGAGTTAGGAACAAAATGAAAATTATCGCACAAATCATCATTATGGGCAGAGTCACTTGGAAGAGATAAATTAGGATTAACAACAACTACACGACTCTTATTCCAAATTCTTCCATCTTCAGTCTTAACAGCATTTTTGAAAATCTTAACAACTGCTCTAATGTCAGTTTATTTAATCCACGGTTTGCGTCCTACTGGAGTCTTTATTTTTACAAAATCGCCCACTTTGACTTCCTGAAAACACACACTTTTCTTTTTGTCAAAGTATGCCTTGCGAGCATCTTGTTTAAATAATTCCTTAGTTCTCCAATCACCAATGTCATTGTTAACAAGACCTTTATTCAAACACATCCACCCAGGACACAACAACGTGTTAGGAACCCTCCCTTTGAACAACTCAAATGGGGACCTGCCAGTAGAGGAATGAGGGGCAAAACGATAAGTGTTAACCCTGTCCTGAAGAGTGGTATTCCAATTTAAACCGGAAGAGCCAGCAAGCTGTATTGACTCTTTCAGTGTCTTAATAACCCTCTCACCAGCACCATTGGTTTCAGGATGGTATAGCGAACACCTTTTATGAACTATCCCACATTTCTTCAGAAAATCAACAAACAAAGAAGATCAGAATTGAGGACCATTGCCGGATAATAAACTATTAGGAAAACTTTCCTTATTAAACAAGGGCTCCAAAAACTTAATGATTGAATCAGAAGTATTTTCCCTGACAGCACAAACCTCGATCCATCTAGAGTAGAGATCAATCAACACTATGAGGTAAGGAGTATCAGAAACGCCAGATAGTGGACCCAAAATGTCAATAGCAACCTCATCCCAAGGATGACCTGGTAAAACTCTCTTGACCATAGGCATCTGCTTTGTTTTTAAAATCTTGTCACTAGAACAACAATCAGGGCATTCTCTGACCATCCTCTCAATTTCTAGGTCCATCCCAGGCCACCAAAATTGCATGCGTAGAAACTCTTTAGTTTTTACAATGCCCAAATGTCCGCAATGGGCATGAGACAACAATTTTTCCCTTAAAGTACTGGGAGGAACAAGTTTAGTACCATGAGTCAAAAGACCATCGTTTACAGAAAGTTCATCAGAAACCAATAACCAAGGCTTATTATTCAAATGAGTATTACTCTTCAAGGAAAGAATGACCTTTGAAATTTCTTCATCCTTCTTCAACTCTAATCTCCATTCAGATTCATCAATAGCACCATCTGTCACCTCACACACATTTGTAAATTCTTCCTGCTCACATGAATCATCCAACTCAGAATTATCACAGTCAACCAATCTTGATAAGCAATCAGCTGATCTGTTAGCTATCCCAGGAATATATTCAACCTCAAACTCAAATTCTTGCAAAGAAACAATCAATTTTCTATTCCTAAAAGATATGGCATCAAGTCCTTTTTTTGAAAACACCTCTCTCAAAGGCTTATGATCAGACAAAACGCAAACTTTCGTTCCCCAAATCAAGTTTTTAAACTTTCTTAAAGCCCAGAAAATTGCCAAAGACTCCTTTTCTATTACAGAGTAATTACACTCTGATCCTCTGAGACAACGAGAAGAACAGCAGATCAAGAAATCTTTACCATTTTTCTTCTGAACCAAACTGTTCCTAGTCCCTTATCACTTGCGTCAGTAAACATAACAGTGGGAAGACCAGGAACAAATGCGTGGAGAGAAGGCGCTTTATTCAACTCCTTCTTAATACTTAAGAATTCTGCCTTGCACTCACTTGACCAGTCAAAAACAGCATTTTTTACTGTCAACTTTCTTAAATTATGTGTTTTGTCAGCAAAATTAAAAATGAATTTACCATTGAACTCCACCATTCCCAAAAATGAGAGAAGTTCATCTTTGCAAGTGGGTTCTTTCTCTTTGTCAATGGCCTCAACTAACTCTTTCTTAGGAAAGACACCATTACCGGTGATGCGGTGTCCTAAATAATTAACCTCTTGTACTCTGAATTTGCGTTTAGACCTTTTTAAAGTCATTCCAGCACCATCCAAACGTTTCAATACCAAAGACACACGAGTATCGTGCTCAAGAATGTTGCTACCATAAATTAATAAATCATCCTGATAGCACTTAACACCAATTAATCCCCTTAAAATTTTTGACATGATTCGTTGGAAAACAGAGGCCGCAGAAACAAGGCCAAAAGGCATTCTCTTAAATTTAAACGTACCCATAGGTGTAATGAAGGCAGTCAACTCTTGAGAAGAATCATCTAGCTCCACCTGATGGTAGGCGGAAGCTAAGTCAAGAGTAGTAAAATATTTAGCCCCTTCCAAAGTACAAATCATCTCATCTATGTTGGGAAGAGGAAACCTATCAACCACAACTTCTTTATTTAGAGATCTTAAATCAATGCAAAGACGAATCTCGCCAGTAGGTTTCTTTGCTATAACAACTGGAGCAAGCCATTCAGTTGCTTCAACCGGTAAAATTATGTTATTCTTAACAAGTTTATCTAGCTCTTCCTGAACTTTTACTTGCTCCATGAGAGGAATCCTCCTAACTTTTGCTACAACAGGGAGAGCATTATCTTTTAATTTAATGTGATGTTTGTAACCACGCAAACATCCCAATTCCTCTTTAAAAACATTAGGAAAATGTTTTGCCATACTCAATGACAAGTTTTCGTCACTCATGTTACATACAGTATTAAATATCTCTTGAATCTGAACTTGAGGAGAGGCATTGGGATCGAGTGTAACACCCAATTGACGTTGATGTAACCAACCTAATAACGCATCCCCTTTTTTTGACACAAACTTTTCCCACAATAATGCGAGGTCCAAGTTCTATCTCAGCCATGAAATATCCTAACATGGAAATAGGCTTCTCACTATAATCTAAAGGCAAAATATCACATTTGAACATTTTCACATTTTTTGAAAACAACTCATTAAACAGTTTTTCATCTATTATTGTTATCTTAGAGCAAGAATCAAATTTAAAATTTATCATTGAATTTTCTACCTTAACCATGAACGATGGATGATCTGATTTATCATCATGCACCTCAAAACAAATAGATCTTACTTGAGGTTGAGACCATCTTCTCCTTGAGTTATCTCCGTTTTGTGTTTTTGTCCTGCAAAATTTGGCATAGTGACCTTTTTTATTACATAAATTACAGGTTACCTTTAAAGCAGGACAAATAGGAGAATTGGCCAAATGATTAACTTGACCACATCTAAAACATGAAAATTTGTTATTTGATGGATTTGATGGTCTAATTAGCTTATCTTCAAAATTCACACTTTCTGTTTTTTTTAATTGACAAACAGTCTCATCAACTTTTATTTCATCTTTCGACTCAGAAGTAGAAGGTTTCTCTTTCTCTTTTTTAAGTTCTCCAACACATCTTGTCATATGTTCAACTTGCTTAGCTATTACTAAAACTTCTTCAAGAGGAGGCTCATCCTTCAACCAAAGTTCTTTTCTAATTTCATCATGTGCACACCTTAACACAAATTGATCTCGAATCCTTTCATCGAGGGTTTGTCCAAAGTTACAGGATAATGCGAGTTTCCTTAAAGAAGATACATAATCTTCTACTGACTCATCCTTCTTTTGTTCCCTTAGTCCAAAATGGTATCTTTCCATAATGGTACTGAGTCTAGGTAAGTAGTGTCTATCAAGTTGTAGAATTGCTATCTCATATTCATTTAGATTTCTTTGTTCGGCAGCCGATAGGTCTGGTAAGTGTTCAAGAACATCTTGCCCTTCACCTCCCAGACAATGTAGTAGAAGTGAATGTTTTCTTTCCGCACTCAAGTTTGTTCCACAAACTCTTGCGTAATTTGCAAAAAAAAAATTCCACTTTTTCCATTTCACATTTGGTTCACCTGGACTCGTAAGAAAAAATGCTGGTTGAGTTACATTTTGCATTTTTTTTTAAATGGTAAATAAAGAAGAGAAAAAAATATATATATATGTAAATAATCACTTATTTATGGTGTTTATATTATTTCTCTTTTTTAAATTAAAAAAAAATGTTTGGTTTCAGTATAAATCTCCTTATCATAAATAGAATTCCTCTTGATTTATAATATGGAGTGCTTCTTATTGTTAGCCTTCTTTTTTTTTTTTTAAGACACTCCAGATTTATTTATATTGCATTGTCCTTTGTTAAATGTACTCCGCCGTGAAGAACAATTGAATAATAAGTACGTTCTTTTAGAATGTAGAACAATTGCATAATGAGGACGTTCTACTACAATCAGTGAGAACGCGATACTGGAACGCAGCGGAGAGTTCTTCAAAACATAGAGTTAAACAGAAGGACGTGATGCTGGAATGCAGCGCAGAGTTCTTTGAAGCTCAGCGTTATTGAGAAACTTGAGGAATCCAGCGCGTAATACGTTCGCTTGAAACGCAACGTAAGTGACGTTGTTGCCAGCGCGAGCAGCCCAGCTAGGAAAACAGCGCGAGCACAAAAAAAAACGTTCACTTTACGCGGAGACCAAAATCCCTTCACAAACTTTAGAATAAATTAATTTTAGTCCCAGTATCGTTTTTTTTAAAAATATGCTTCCCGCTCTCCTCACCAGTGAATCAGAGTCAATTTCAGCCGCTGTGAAGTCAACGCTTCGCTTCTTAAGTCGAAGAACAGCCGCAGGAGGAGAGACCAGGTCAGATTACTTTGCTAAGTTGTTTAGTTGAGGTGATTTCCGATCGTCGCCAATATAAAGTTGATAAAATGAAGAATAAAACGTTTTGAAATAGCAAGGTGGGTTTATTAAAACCTCATCCTAAAACAGCCAACAGCAACTGACCAAGTACAGAATTCTTATCAGAGTACATTCCAGGATCTAAGACCACAAGAAAAGACTCATGAGTCTTAAAGGGGAAAGGGAGAGAACATCACAGTATGCACCACCATTTGACTCTGTGCACCTGTACTTTTTGCAATAAGATGGCCCTGAAAGAAAGCTGTCAGACCTTAGGTTAGAGTTAAAGGTTCTAGGTACTGAGTCTAATGACCTTTGACCGAAACCTTCTACTATTATTATGGCTATACAGGGGTGGGGCCATTCGTTAGCCTCATTTGCGCAGTTTGTTAACACATTTAGGTATAAAGGGGGCGCTGGGGAGAGGAGTTGGCCTAAAGGCTAGGACGGTCGACCTCAAAGCTGAGGTACCGGGTTCGAGTCTCAGCAAGGACGTGGAACATCCTGTGATTCTAGGCAAATCACTTATTCTCTCCGTGCCTAACAACAAAAATTAATGTGTCCTCATGTAACACAACTGGTGCTCGTGTAAAGCGCTCTGATACCCGATACCTTCAGGTCAAGTTTGCGCTATATAAAACTCCGTAAAAAAAAAGGTTCTAGTGATTCTTTAATAACCATTGCGACATTATTGTTTTTTGTGTTTTTGTCACCTATTGATTTGGGGGCAACACACATTCACCTAACCTACTGACATGCAATATATTGCAAGTCTCTCAACTTTGGATGCCAAGCCAAGGCACGAGAGTGGTGGAGAGACCCCCGGATCAAACCAGAATCCTCAGGCTGAGCTTTGTATACTGCGGTGTTGAGTCTATCCGTGCGCTCCAGTACTGGACTAGCCTTTCGGGCACCACCTAATGAGCCATCTTGAAAGGGAAAGCAGGTGGGGTTTTTTTTTAGGTTCCATCACACACATAGTAGAAATAAGGGCCACACACAGGCAGTGCCAGAGGGCCTAAAAGACCAGCCTAAATTGTTTAGGCCCATTTCCCTCCTGGGGCAGCGTCATCTTTTAGTCAACCAGCAGCCCTTTCTCTTCCTATTTCATTCCTGCAATTCATATGACATGCTGTAGGGTCTAGCTGGGGGCACGGGGCGAGACAGCAGCACTGCTGCAAGGATTTTTAGAGCTCTGTCAGCTCAGCAATTATTGCTGGTAGGGGCGTAAACTCAGTGGGGTGTTACACCCCTCTAAAAATATATTCTTTTGTAAATACTTGGGTACAAGTGCTTTCTGTCGGTTATGATGAAGTGTCTGTCGGATTTCACCTGGGATTTTTACATGCCCACACTGACAAAAACACACACTCTCTCTTTCCACTGCCCTTAAACCCCTGTTATGTTGTGCTTCTCATATAATGTATTTTAGCAAGATGTTCCAACTTGACTATTGGGAAATCTGAGGCTCACACCCCCAATCTTATTGACCAAGCTACGCCCTTAATTGCCGGCACAGACTTAATGAGGCCCTATGTGTCCTAGATAGGTAATTGTTTTTGATAAACATCATCCTTTTATTCTGTTTTAGGTACTTCTGTAGCAGCTGCTACTGGATTTGGGTGGTTGAGGTGGGGGGGGAGTATGTGGAGACAGGGGCAGAGGGAAAACATTTACCTGAAACAGCCGGCCGCCGTCTCTCCTCTGTTCTTCGTCTTCTTCCTCCCTGCAGTCACAGCCAGCGGCAGGAAGCACCCGGCTCCCAGGTTTCCCTGAGCCAATCACAACACTGCAATGCAGCGTTGTGATTGGTCTGAGCGCCGTGGGTCGCCACAGCCTGGAGGGGAAGATGCAAAGCGCGCAGGACTGTTTGGCCAGCCCGAGAGGGCCAGTCAAGGAGTCATGCCCACTTAAGGAGTGCAAAGCACTCCAATCCCATGCTGTACCCAACCCGGCCCCGAGAGCCACTGACTGCAAAGGACCACTAAAACGATAATATTTTAGTTTTACTTTTGTTCGGTGTGGCAACGCTCCTCCGCCATAGCGGAGGAGCCGCCACTGATACAAGTTGCATGTGTTAGTGTAAGCTTCCTATGACTAATATCACCATGTCTTAACTGTTGTGCCCACTTGGATGCTAATGACAAGGGTAACTTGTAATGCACTGCCCATTCATTTCAATGGAAATCTCATTATATGGGCTGGATTCCCTTAGCGTCCAAGGGGTTAATCCAGAAAAACTCCATCATGCAATTGACGTAGTCATTTCCTTGCAGTGAGGCAGAAGAAAAAAGCTTAGCTTTTCTAAAGTGATGAGGAGCAAGCACTTTAAAAGAGTGCGGTGTACTGGCTGCCGCGAAGGAATGACATATTGTTGACCTAGCACAGATACTAAAGAGAGAGAAAGCAGAGCGTGACGCTGTGACTTTTAAACCCTACTGAGACCGGAGCTTTGATGTTGATTAAACGTTCAGATTTGGATATACTGCTTTATGGTACAGAGCGAAATGTGTGCGCAAAGCAGCTCAGGAGGGCAAAGGTGGCATTGTGCTCCAGGTCTGCTTTTTTGCTAAGTTCAGCACTGCTGCTGCCCAATCTGTTTAGAGATTTATAAAAACAATTCTGCCATTTTTATTAAGCTACTTAGGACTCTGCTAACATACTATCAGATAGCTCTAGACTATAGCTTCTGGGGTTCTCTTTCCAAGGGGTCATTTTTAAGCGTGGAATCAGGTGCTCCTGCCCTCTGCCATAAATGGAAGTAGGGCCCTATAAGTACCTTTTGATCGTCACCACAACAACTTCGAACATGCCGACGAGCTTACCCAAAACTGCGGCTCCGAATGGGCTTGACCCTATTATTTCGGGCAGTGTGAACACAGGGGAGGGAAAATGCACCATCCAGGTGTGACTCCCCAGGTCTGTGGCGGGACACCTGGCAGCGTATGTTCTAGATCATGGTTACTCCAAACATTTCAGAGGGGCCAAAAAGCATGGTGCTTGGCATGACCGCGAGGCTTGTAAAGGGTGTGGACAGTGAGTCGACCGAGGAGTTATCTTGAGGGTCAAATCATATCCTTCCTATGGCTTTGTCTCCTTATTTGTCTTTATGAGCTGGAGGTGGGTGGATGCCTGGCTCTGCTCGAGATTCTCTTTGATCCTCGAACCCAAAATGAACCGAGCCATCATGTGGCTTCTGTCTGCCACCCACACTCTAAACTCAAGCAACACGAATGAAAGATAAAGCAGTACATTTTAATGTAAAATGTGAGAGGAAGAGCAGTGGCTGATTTGCACACTGTGAAACCAGATAACCTGCCATCAATCCTGGCTTCCCCACTTTACCAAACATTTGTGACCTTAGGCAATTGTTCTATTTCACTTTGCATCCTTTCTCTACATTTTGACCTATGAGAGCATCTTGAAATAAACGAGTTCAAGATGTGTACTGTATTAAAGCTTCAATTGTGTTTGATTTAGCAAACTATAATGTTATTCCAAGTATAATAACAATCTAGGCCACCCAGAGGGTGCCCATTACAAATGACTTGCCTCTTGCTTTTCTATTGACATTATTGTCAAGGCGGGGGAGGAATGACTGTTTCTAAGCTCATGTTTGAAAACATTCGCTTCTAATAAATGGCTCTCAATGCACTGGTATGATCTAATGCACTAAGGTGAAAAGCTCCTGCAGGTCAATGAAAGCCACTTTTTTAACATGCAGAGTTTATCATATGTCTGCCTGTTTGTTACACAATGTCTTTATAAATTAGTGAGCTGATAAAGCTAAGTGGTGCAGGACACCTTCTTTGCCTCTTTTCCTGCACTTTAGTCAAGTGTAAATAAATGCTCCCCCTACCCCTGTTAACAGCTGTCTGAATGTTAGTTCTCTGTCGAGTACACTGACGCCCTGGGCTGCTCTTCACCATGGGCCGCAAGTGGCCCCTGGGCAATACTTTGAGCATCTCTGTTCTAGATCTGGTTTTCAGGACATGTAGGACTGTTCAGCGGCAGCAGAGGGCGGCTTTTATAGTCAATAGTGCTCATCTTTTCAGTTCATGGCTGGTGATCGCACATTGTATTGCTGGGTCATTTTCTGGCCCACCCCAAGTAATAATCTTTTCACCTTCGACTATTCAGAGAGCTCGTTTTCACCCAGGGAGGGCTAATTTACCACTTCTTTGGCAGTTGCAGTACTTTAACCCATAACCTGGTACAAGTCGTACCCTAGAGTGTAATCAAAGTGTCTAGGATTCACCACAGATACACCACTGATCGCTATAGTTTATCAATGAAGGGTAAAAAAGAGGATAGTTAGCAAAAAATAATGCTTCATACCCATATTTCATTATAGCCTGGCCATGCTGCATCATACGGTGGTGCCCCGTTCCTTGGCTTAAACTGCTGACAGCACTAAAGGCCAAGCAAGCATGTGCTAAGCACAGCTGATGACGAAAGACAGCATTCTGCTCCTTTACCTGTTTTGCTGAGATTCTTTCTCCTAACACAGAAAGAGAAAGCAAAGACTGATTTACGAGGAATAGAGACAACAAAAAACTGAAAGACATCACCCTTCTTTCTCAGTAGAAAAGACACATCTAGACCAGCACCAACTTTGAAACAAGCATTGGCAAAGCCAATAGGTCTTGTCTGTGCAAGAGCCATTGGCTTTGCCAATGGGTTTTAGTCATATTGTACATCAGCGTGGCTGCTGTTCAGCATGGCTAAAAGTTAATGGTGTAAAGGAGAGTGGTGTGTCGTGGAGTGTCGTGGAGGGAGTGGAGTGTCGTAGGGTGGAAGGGCATAGAGTGGAGTAGAGTGTCATGGAGTACAGTGTTGTAGAGTGGAGTGGCATAGAGTGTTGTAAAGTGGAGAAGTGTACACCAAAGTGGAGTGGTGTAGAGTGGAGTAAAATAATGTGGAGTTGTGTAAAGTGGAGTAGAGTGGGGTAGGCAGGAGTAGATTGTCGTAGAGAAGAGCGGCATTGAGTGTAGTAGTGTAGTAGAGTGGAATGGCATAGACTTGAGTGGTGTAGAGTGGAGCAGAGTATCGTAGAGTGGAATGGCACAGAGTGCCATGGATTGGCATAGAGTAGAGTTGCGCACAAAGGAGAAATGGAGTGTAGTTTTATTGGAGTAGTGTGTTGTAGAATATAGTGGAGTAAAGTGGCATGGAATGGCAGAGAGGAATGTGCATAGAGCATGGCAGAGTGTCGCAGAGTGGCATAGAGTGGAGTAGAGTGTTGTAGAGTGGAGTAGAGTGGTATAGAGTGGAGTAGAGTGTTGTAGAGTGGAGTAGAGTTTAATGGATTAGAGTGTCATAGACTGGAGTATCATGGAGTGTAATGTCATAGAGTGGAGTGTTGCAGAGTAGAGTGACCTAGAGTGAAGTGGCATAGAGTACAGTGGTGAAGAGTAGATTGACACAGAGTGCATTAAGGCGGAGGAGAGTCGCCCACTAATTGAAATGCCCCCCCCCATGCACCACAGGTACAAAATAAAATGGTAATACAGTTAGTGTATTTCATTTTATTTTTCAGTAACCCCGTCCTGAGCCAAGCATCAGGGCGGGGCAGCTGCTGACTAGCAGCAGCGAAAAGAAGTCATGGGCAGGGCAGACATGCTCACTTTAAAACTTTAAACCCAGCAGTCTTGGGCAACTGAGTTGAGACCGAGCAAAGGCCTCCAGTGCTCTGTGCAGCATTGAGAGAGCCAGCTCCAACCAATCCTGGCGCTGTTCTCATGCTGCATGGAGCAGCACCCAGGATTGGTTAGAAGAGTGCCAGGGGCCTGCGCTGGAGGAGTTTAGGACACCGGACTGAGCGTGGACATGCCACATGGTAAGTGTTCTTTTCTTTTTTAATGTTTTATGTTAACGTTTTGAATGTATTTAATTGGTGACATGCATTACATTACTGTTTTAAAGTTACAATAATTTAATTAATGTCAGCAATTTTGTTGATATAATGTGTCCCACACCTCCAATTTGCCAGCCCTACCACTCCCCGTAGTGCATTGGTTTTGAGTAAAGTGGTGTAGAGTGCATTGGTGTAGATTTAAGTGGTTTATAATAGAGTGTAGTGGAGTAAAGTAGAGTGGTGAAGGGTAGAGTAGAATGGCGTAGAATGGACTGGTGCAGGGTACAGTGGAGTGGTGCAGGGTAGAGTGGAATGGTGCAGGGTAGAGTACAGTCGAGTAGAGGGGCATAAAGTAGAGTGCAGTGGCATTGGAGTACAGTAGTGCAGAGTTGACTAGAGTGGCATACAGTGTAGTGGTGCAGGGTAGACTGATGGGGAGTATAGTGGCGTAGAGTACAGTGTTGCAGAGTAGACTGGTGTAGAGTGCAGTGTTGCAGAGTAGACTGGTGTAGAGTGCAGTGTCATAGAGTACATTAGTTTTGGCTAAAGTGGTGTGGAGAGAATTGTCATAGAGTGCAGTGGCGTAAAGTGCAGTGGCATAGAGTGTAGTGGCACAGAGTAGTGTGGTGCAGAGTAGAGTGGCATAGAGAGAAGTGGTTTAGAGAGCATTGGTTTTGAGAAAATTAGTCTAGAGTGCACTGGCATAGAGTGAAGTGGTGTAGAGTGCAGTGGTTACAGTGACATAGAGTGACATGGCATAGTGGAGAGCGGTGTAGAGTAGAGTGGTGTAGAGTGGAGTGGTGCAGCATAGATTGCATTGGCGTGTAGAACAGAGGTATACAACAGAGTTGGGGAGAATGGAGTTGCTCAGAGTGGTGTAGAGTAGAATAGAGTGCAGAGTGCAGTGGCATTGAGTAGATTTTTTAAGAGTAGAGTGAAGTGGTGCAGTAAGGAGTAGTGCAGGGTAACGTGCAGTGGAGCAGAATAGAGTGACATAGAATAGAGTGGTGCAAAGTAGACGAGGGTAGCATAGGCTTATAGCTCTTCTGGCCTTGGGGTGTATCAATAGTTCAAGGGCCTGTCCCACATTATATGACTGTGGCTGTGTATTAGGCCTGTAATTTCGGTTCAAGGCTGATAACCCGTATTGCCATTGGCATGAGATGATGATGCTAGCATCATCGTCCTCCAAATAAGGAGTTTTACTGTTTATCGCTGTGTTTACCTGTCTCACACCAAGTCTGTACACTAACATCCTGTCTTCTTTTTTACACGATTTACAATCAACTAGGTCCTCTGTACTTTGAGTTTATTTCCATGGATTGAATGTGTGGGTTTTAGTAAGAATTATCTCTTGTTCTCTTTCTGTCTTAGTCTCTTACCTTTGCTGGTTGGGCACAAGAGCAAAATGTGATAGTATACACTGAGGGGCAGATTTCTAAGAAAGTGACACATCTGTAGAGATGCATCACTTTCCCTGCGCCACCCTGAGAAACCTTTGCACCACCATGGATGCACCATGGCGCAAGGATTGACAGATGTGTCAGAAACTCTGACGCAACTTCAGCAATGCATGTGGAGGTCTATTCTCATTGTGCATATTGGGGTGAACCCCCTACCCCGATTCCCTTCCAAGGTGGCAGAAAGCCCTCTAGGTACCAACTTTTTTTAGCAATGTGCCTACCTGTGGATTTTGGGCCCTAGTGCACCTGGCACATAGGGAAACCTAGCAAACCTGTACATTTTTTAAAACTAGACACAACGGGAATTCCAGGATGGGGTGACTTGAATGGCTCTCACTAGGTTCTGTTACCCAGAATCCCTTGCAAGCTTAACACATTGTCAAAAAAACCCAATTTCCTCACATTTCTGTGTTGGAAAGTTCTAGAATCTGCGTGGATCCACAAAACTCCACTCACCCCGCATTGCCCAAAGTCTTCCGTGAAAAATGGTACCTCACTTGTGTGGGTTGGCCTAGTGCCCGTGACAGGAAACAGCGCAAAACGCAACGCGGACACACCACATTTTACAGTGAAAGTTGACACTATTTTGCAAAGTGCCTAGCTGTAGATTTTGAACCCTAGCTCTGCGGCACCTAAAGAAACCTAGCAAACCTATACATTTTTGAAAAATAGACGACCAGGGAAATTCAGGATGGGGTGACTTGTCTGGCTCTCACCAGGATCTGTTACCCAGGATCTGTAGCAAACCTCATCATTTTTCCAAAAAACACATTTTGCTCACATTTCTGTGGTGGAAAGTTCTGGAATGTGTGTGGATCCACAAAATTCCACCCACCCCACATTCCCCAAAGTCTTCCGAGAAAAATGATACCTTAAATGTGTGGGTGGGTCAAGTACCGGCGACAGGCAAGGGCCCGAAACCTATGGAGGCGACATCAAAATTACCTATCACAAAACAACCTGGTTTTGCAAGAGGAGTCCCATGAGTTTTTGGCCCCAGGCTCAGGGGCCACTGGGGAAAACCTACCAAACCCACACATTTCTGAAAACTAGACACCCAGGGGAGTCTAGCAAGGTATGGCTTGCATGGGTCCCCCAACATTTCTCCACCCAAACTCCCCTGCAAACCTCAAATTTAGCTGAAAAAAACCACTTTTTTCTCAAATATCTGTGTGGGAGAGTACTAGAATCTGCGTGGACCCACAAATTTCCTTCTACACAGCATTTACCCAGGTCTACCGATACAAATGGTATCTTACTTGTGTGGGTGGGTCAAGTACCCGCAACAGATAAGGGCCCAAAATGTATTGAGGAGACATCAAAATGCCCCATCACAAAACAACCTGGTTTTGCAAGAGGGGGTCACCTGGGTTTTTAGACCTGGGCTCAGCGGCCATCTAGGGAAACCTACCAAAGCCCAATATTTCTGAAAAGTAGACACCAGGGAGAGTCCAGCAAGGTATGGTTTGCATGGGTCCCCCAACATTTCCCTACCCAGAATCCGCTGCAAACCTCAAATTTTATTAAAAAAAAAATGTTCTCCCATTCCTATGTAGGGAAGTTATAGGATCACCGGGCTGACACAAATTTCCTACCACCCATCGTTCACCCAGGTCTCCTGATAAAAATGGTACCTCACATGGGTGGGTAGGCATAGTAGCTGCAACAGGAAATGGCCCAAATCATACTGTGGAGACTTCAAAATTACTATAACAAAACTACCTGGTTTTGGGGGAGCACCTGGTTCTTTGGCTCTGGGCTCGCTGCCATCTAGGGAAACCTACCAAACCCACACATTTCTGAAAACTAGACACCCTGGGGAGTCCTATGAGGTATGTCTTGCATGGATCCCCCAACATGTCCTTACCCTGAATCCCCTGCAAACCTCAAATTTAGATTAAAAAACACATTTTCCACATATTTTTTTGTGGAATCACCATGATGGCACAAATGTCCTATCTTAAAGTGTTCTCCTTAGTGTCCTGAGTAAAATGATACATTACTTGTGTGGGTGTCCAATGCAGAAGTGGCTAAAAACGCATTTTAAAAACAATGTAGCGCTTAGAATTCTCTGTTCTATACCCTTATTCCCTAGGTTTTTGGCTCTTCCCAGTCACAGGCCCTTGCACCACCCACACAACTGAGGTATCATTTTACTAGGAAGACTGAGGGGAACACTGTGGGGTAGGACACTTGTGCACACATGGTTATTCCACCCAAAAATATGTGGAAAATTTGTTTTTTTTTCACTTAAATTTGAGGTTTGTAGGGCATTCTGGGTAGGAAAACGTTCAGGGACCCAACCAAGCCATACCTCGCTGGACTCCTCCGGGTATTTAGTTTTCAGAAATGTGTGAGCTTGATAGTTTCCCATGATGGCCGCAGAGCCCAGGGCCAAATACCCAGATGCCCCTCTTGCAAAACCAGGTTATTTTGTATTAGGTTCTTTTGATGTCTCCTCAATACGTTTTGGGCCCTTGCTTGTCGTGGGTACTTGACCCACCCACACAAGTGAGGTATCATTTTTATCGGGAGACCTGGGGGAACACTGAGTGATAGGAAATTTGTGGATCCACGTAGATTCCAGAACTTTACCACACAGAAATGTGAGAAAAAAGTTGTCAAAATTTGAGGTTTGCAGGGAATTCTGGGTAGAGAAATGTTGGGGATCCACGCAAGCCATACCTTCCTGCACTCCCCAGAGTCTCTAAATTTCAGAAATGTGTGGGTTTGGAAGGTTTCCCTGGATGGCTGCCAAGCCCAGGACCAAAACTCATGTGATCCCCCTTGCAAAACCTGGTCATTTTCGAATACATCGGGGGCATCTGAGTTTTTGGTCCCGGGTTGGCAACCATCTAGATAAACCTACCAATCCCACGTATTTCTAAAAACTAGAGACCCAGGGGAGTCCAGGGAGGTATGGTTTGCATGGGTCCCCCAACGTTTTCCTAACCAGAATGCCCTGCAAACCTCAAATTTAGCTGAAAAAAAAATCACTTTTTCTCAAATTTCAGAGCGGGAAAGTTCTGGAATCTATGTGGATCCACAAATTTCTACACAGCATTCTTCCAGGTCTACCGATAACAATGATACCTCACAAGTGCCCAAAACGTATTGAGGAGACATCAAAATTACCTATCACAAAACAACCGGTTTTGAAAGGGGGGTCACTTGGGTTTTTGGCCCCGGCAGCCACCTTGAAAAACTGCTAAACCCACATATTTCTAAATACTAAACAACCGGGGGAGTTTTACAAGGTATGGCTTGTGTGGATCCCCTAAAGTTTTCTTACCCAGAATGCTCTGCAAACCTCAAATTAAGCTGAAAAAATCACTTTTTTTCTCAAATTTCAGAGTTGGAAAGTTCTGGAATCTACGTGGATCCACAATTTTCCTACCACCCAGCATTCTCCCAGGTCTCCCGATAAGAATGATACCTCACTCGCGAGGGTGGGTCAAGTCCCCGTGATAGGCAAGGGCCCAAAACGTATTGAGGAGACATCAAAATTACCTATCACAAAACAACCTGGTTTTGCAAGGGTGCTCACCTGGGGTGTTGGCCCCAGGCTCGGCAGCCAGCTTGGGAAACTACCAAACCCACACATTTCTGAAAACTAGACACCCGGGGGAGTCCAATGTGGTATGGCTTGCATGGATCCCTCAAAGTTTTCCTACCCAAAATGCCCTGCAAACCTCAAATTTAGCTGAAAAAAACACATGTTCCACATATTTTTGGGTGGAATCACAGTGACGGCATGAATGTCCTACCCCACAGCGTTACCCTCAGTCTCCTGAGTAAAATGATACCTCACTTATGTGGGTGGGGCAAGGGCCTGAGACTGGGAAGAACCCAAAACACAGGGAATAAGGGTATAGCGCCAAGAATTCTAAGCACTACATTTTTTTTAAAATACGTTTTTAGCTGATTCTGATACAAGTGAGGTATCATTTTACTTGGGACACTAAGGAGAACGCTGTGGAGTAGGACATTTGAGCTGCAATGGTGATTCCACACAAACATATGTCAAAAATGTGTTTTTTCAGCTAAATTTGAGGTTTGCAGGAGATTCTGGGTAGGGAAACGTTGAGGGATCCATGCAAGCCATACCTCATTGGACTCCTCAGTGTGTCAAGTTTTCAGAAATGTGTGGGTTTGGTAGGTTCCCCAGATGGCGGCGAGTCCTGTTGCAGCCACTATGCCTACCCACACAAGTGAGGTACCATTTTTATGGGGAGACCTGGGGGTAAGCTGGGTGGTAGGAAATTTGTGGATCCATGCAGATTCCTGAACTTTTCCACACATACATTTGACAATAAACTGATTATTTCAGCGAAATTTGCAGGGGATTCTGGGTAGGAGAATGTTGGGAGACATACGCAAGCTGTACCTTGCTGGACTCCCCAGGTTTCTAGTTTACAGAAATGTATGGGTTTGGTAGGTTTCCCTTGATGGCCGCTGAGCCCCGGGCCAAAAACTCATGGGACCCCCTTGCAAAATCAGGTTGGTTTGTGGTAGGTAATTTTGATGTTGCCTCAATAGGTCTTGAGCCCTTGCCTGTTGCGGGTACTTGACCCACCCACACAAGTGAAGTACCATTTTTATCGGGAGACCTGAGGAAATGCTGGGTGGGAGGAAATTTGTGGATCCACGCAGATTCCAGAACTTTCCCACACAGATATTTGAGAAAAAGTTATTTTTTCAGCAAAATTTGAGGTTTGCAGGGTACTCTGGGTAGGATAATTTTGGGGGACCCAAGCATGCCATACCTCGCTAGACTCCCCTGGGTGTCTAGTATCCAGAAATATATGGGTTTGGTGGGCCAAAAACTCATAGGACCCCCCTTGCAATATCAGGTTTGTTTGGGATAGGTAATTTTTATGCCGCCTCAATAGGTTTTGGGCCCTTGCCTGTCATGGGTACTTGACCCGCCCATGCAAGTAAGGTACCATTTTTATAAAAACACTTTGGGGAGAGCAGGGTAGTTGGAATTTTGTGACTCCACGCAGATTCCAGAACTTTCCACCACAGAAATGGAAGGAAAATGTGTTTTCTTGGACAATTTTTTAAGTTTGCAACGATTCTGAGTAACAGAACCTGGCGAGCGGCAGTTAAGTCACCCCATCCTAGATTTCCCTGGGTGTCTATTTTTCAAAAATGTATAGGTTTATTAGGTTTCCGTAGATGCCGGCAGAGCTAGGGAACAAAAACTACAGCTAGGAACCATGCCAAAAAACTGTATTTTTTCACTATGAAATTGTGGTGTGTCCACATTGTGTTTTGCGCCATTTCCTGTCATGGGCACTAGTCCTACCCACACAAGTGAGGTACCATTTTTCTCGTAAGACTTTGGGGATTGTGGGGTGGGTGGAAATTTGTGGATCCACGCAGATTCCAGAATTTTTCACCACAGAAATGTCAGGAAAATGTGTTTTTTTGGACCATTTTTTTGGTTTGCAAGGGATTCTGGTTAACAGAACCTGGTGAGAGGCAGTCAAGTCACCCCATCCTGGATTTTCCTGCTTGTCTAGTTTTCAAAAATGTATAGGTTTGCTAGGTTTCCCTAGGTGTTGGCAGAGCTAGGGTTCAAAAGCTACAGCTAGGCACTTTGCAAAAAAAGGGTAATTTTTCATTATGAAATTGTGGTGTGTCCCTGTTGCTTTTTGCGTCGTTTCCCTGTCGCGGGCACTAGGCCTAACCACACAAGTGAGGTACCATTTTTTGGAAGTCATTGGGAAATACAGGCTTGGTGGAAATGTGTGGATACACACAGATTCCAGAACTTTCCAACACAGAAATGTGAGGGAAATGTGTTTTTTTGACAATTTGTTAGGTTTGCAAGGGATTCTGGGTAACAGAACCTGGTGAGTGGCAGTCAAGTCACCCCATCCTAGATTTCCCTGGGTGTCTAGTTTTACAAAATCTATAGGTTTTCTAGGTTTCCCCAGGTGCAGGCAGAGCTAGGGTTAAAAAACTACAGCTAGGCACTTTGCAAAAAAAGGGTCATTTTTCATTATGAAATTGTGGTGTGTCCCTGTTGCTTTTTGCGCCGTTTCCCTGTCGCGGGCACTAGGCCTACCCACACAAGTGAGGTACCATTTTTTGGAAGTCATTGGGAAATACAGGCTTGGTGGAAATGTGTAGATACACACAGATACCAGAACTTTCCAACACAGAAATGTGAGGGACATGTGTTTTTTTTGACAATTTGTTAGGTTTGCAAGGGATTCTGGGTAACAGAACCTGGTGAGAGGCAGTCAAGTCACCCCATCCTGGATTTTACTGCTTGTCTAGTTTTCAAAAATGTATAGGTTTGCTAGGTTTCCCTAGGTGTTGGCAGAGCTAGGGTTCAAAAGCTACAGCTAGGCACTTTGCAAAAAAAGGGTAATTTTTCATTATGAAATTGTGGTGTGTCCCTGTTGTTTTTGCGTCGTTTCCCTGTCGCGGGTACTAGGCCTAACCACACAAGTGAGGTACCATTTTTTGGAAGTCATTGGGAAATACAGGCTTGGTGGAAATGTGTGGATACACACAGATTCCAGGACTTTCCAACACAGAAATGTGAGGGAAATGTGTTTTTTTGACAATTTGTTAGGTTTGCAAGGGATTCTGGGTAACAGAACCTGGTGAGTGGCAGTCAAGTCACCCCATCCTAGATTTCCCTGGGTGTCTAGTTTTACAAAATCTATAGGTTTTCTAGGTTTCCCCAGGTGCAGGCAGAGCTAGGGTTAAAAAACTACAGCTAGGCACTTTGCAAAAAAAGGGTAATTTTTCATTATGAAATTGTGGTGTGTCCCTGTTGCTTTTTGCGCTGTTTCCCTGTCACGGGCACTAGGCCTACCCACACAAGTGAGGTACCATTTTTTGGAAGTCATTGGGAAATACAGGCTTGGTGGAAATGTGTAGATACACACAGATACCAGAACTTTTCAACACAGAAATGTGAGGGACATGTGTTTTTTTTGGACAATTTGTTAGGTTTGCAAGGGATTCTGGGTAACATAACCTGGTGAGAGGCAGTCAAGTCACCCCATCCTAGATTTCCCTGGGTGTCTAGTTTTACAAAATGTATAGGATTGCTAGGTTTCCCCAGGTGCAGGCAGAGCTAGGGTTAAAAAACTACAGCTAGGCACTTTGCAAAAAAAGGGTCATTTTACACTGTGAAATTGTGTTGTGTCCATGTTGCGTTTTGCGCTGTTTCCTGTCGCAGGCACTAGGCCTACCCCCACAAGTGAGGTACCATTTTTCTAATAAAACTTTGGGGAATGGAGGGTGCATGGAAATTTGTGGGTACACACGGATTCCAGAACTTTCCACCACAGAAATGTGAGGAAAATGTGGTTGTTTGACAATGTTTTAGGTTTGCAAGGGATTCTGGGTAACAGAACCTGGAGAGAGGTAGTCAAGTCACTCCTTCCTGGATTTCACTGTGTGTCTAGTTTTCAAAAATGTATAAGTTTACTAGTTGTGCTTAGGTGCCGGTAGAGCTAGGGATCAAAAACTGCAGCTAGGCACTTTGCCAAAAAAAGGGTCATTTTTCACTGTGAAATTGTGGTGTGCTCACGTTGCGTTTTGCGCTGTTTCCTGTCGCGGGCACTAGACCTACCCCCTAAGTGAGGTACCATTTTTCTCATAAAACTTTGGGGAAAGGAAGGTGCGTGGAAATTTGTGGGTACACACGGATTCCAGAACTTTCCACCACAGAAATGTGAGGAAAATGTGGTTGTTTTGATAGTTTTTTAATTTTTCAAGGGATTCTGGGTAACAGAACCTGGTGAGAGGCAGTCAAGTCATCCAATCCTGGATTCCCCTGGGTGTCTAGTTTTCAAAAAATGTATAGGTTGGCTAGGTTTCACTAGGTGCCGGCAGAGCTAGGGGTCAAAAACTACAGCTAGGCACTTTCTCAAAAAAAGGGTAATTTTTCACTGTAAAATTGTGGTGTGTCTATGTAGCGTTTTGCGCTTTTTCCTGTCGTGGCGACTAGGCCTACCCACACAAGTGAGGTACCATTTTTCTCGGAAGACTTTGGGAAAAGCGGGGTGGGTGGAAATGTGTGTATCCAGGCAGATTCCAGAACTTTCCACCACAGAAATGTGAGGAAAATGTGGGGGTTTTGACAATTTTCTAGGTTTGCAAGGGATTCTGGGTAACAGAACCTGGAGAGAGGCAGTCAAGTCACCCCATCCTAGATTCCCCTTGGTGTCTAGTTTCCAAAAATGTATAGGTTTACTAGGTTTCCATAGGTGCTGGCAGAGCTAGGGTTCAAAAGCTACAGCTAGGCACTTTGCAAAAAAAAGATAATTTTTCACTGTGAAATTGTGGTGTGTCCACGTTGCGTTTTGCGTCGTTTCCTGTTGTGGGCACTAGGCCTACTCACACAAGTGAGGTACCCTTTTTCTCAGAAGATATTGAGGAATGCGGAGTGGGAGGAAATTTGTGGATCCATGCAGATTCCAGAACTTTCCACCACAGAAATATGAGGAAAATGTGGGGGTTTTGACAATTGTTTAGGTTTGCAAGGGATTCTGGGTAACAGAACCTGGAGAGAGGCAGTCAAGTCACCCCATCCTAGATTCCCCTTGGTGTCTAGTTTCAAAAATGTATAGGTTTACTAGGTTTCCCTAGGTGCTGGCAGAGCTAGGGTTCAAAAGCTACAGCTGGGCACTTTGCAAAAAAAAGATCATTTTTCACTGTGAAATTGTGGTGTGTCCACGTTGCGTTTTGCGTCGTTTCCTGTTGTGGGCACTAGGCCTACCCACACAAGTGAGGTACCCTTTTTCTCAGAAGATATTGAGGAATGCGGGGTGGGAGGAAATTTGTGGATCCATGCAGATTCCAGAACTTTCCACCACAGAAATGTGAGGAAAATGTAGTTTTTTTTTACAATTGTTTAGGTTTGCAAGGGATTCTAGGTAACAGAACCTGGTGAGAGGCAGTCAAGTTACTCCTTCCTGGATTACCATGGATGTCTAGTGTTAAAAAATGTATAGGTATACTAGGTTTCCCTAGGTAAGGGCAGAGGTAGGGTTCAAAATCTACAGCTAGGCACTTTGCCAAAAAAGGGTCTTTTTTCACCGGGAAATTGTGGTGTGTCCATATTGCGTTTTGCGATGTTTCCTATTGTGGGTACTAGACCTACCCCCACAACTGAAGTACTATTTTTCTCTGAAGACTTTGGGGAATATGGGGTGGGTGGAAATGTGTGGGTCCACACAGATTCCAGAACTTTCCGCCACAGAAATGTGAGGAAAATGTGTTTTTTTGACAATTGTTTAGGTTTTCAAGGGATTCTGGGTAACAGAACCTGGTGAGAGGCAGTCAAGACACCCCTTCCTAGATTTCCCTGGGTGTCTAGTTTTTAAAAATGTATACGTTTACTAGGTTCCCTGTTGTACCTTGGATTGTCTCTTTGTTAGCTGCTCAGCCAGAATGAATGTGATGTCTGCGTGGAATGTTGGGATGCTTGATGACAGAGTGTAGAATGTTAGTGTGCCTGGTAGTGTGTGGAGAATGACAGTTGAAGAGAGTGGGCTGAGCAGTAACCATCCTGCTCCTGGTGGGGTTTTCTCCAGTTTATCTTGTTACTATCTTACTTGAATAAAGGAGCTTCAAGAAACTACATGACTGCACAACTTTTTATTTACAACATTCCCCTAGGTGCCGGCAGAGCTAGGGTTAAAAAACTACAGCTTGTCACTTTTCCAAAAAAGGGTAATTTTTCACTGTGAAATTGTGGTGTGTCCACATTGCAATTTGTGCCATTTCCTGATGCGGGCACTAGGTCTACCCACACAAGTGAGGTACCATTTTTCTCAGAAGACTTTGGGGAATGCAGGGTGAGTGGAAATTTGTGGATTCATACAGATTCTAGAACTTTCCACCACAGAAATGTGAGGAAAATTTGGGTTTTTTGACAATTTATTAGGTTTGCAAGGGATTCTGGGTAACAGAACCTGGTGAGAGGCAGTCAAGTCACCCCATCCTAGATTTCCCTTGGTGTCTAGTTTCCAAAAATGTATAGGTTTACTAGGTTTCCCTAGGTGTCGGCAGAGCTAGGGTTCAATAACTACAGCTACGCACTTTGCAAAAAAAGGGTCATTTTTCATTGTGAAAATGTGGTGTGTTCACGTTGCGTTTTGAGCCATTTCCTGTCGTGGGCACTAAGCCTACCCACACAAGTGAGGTACCATTTTTATCGGGAGACTTAGGGTAATTCAGATTTGTAAAGCAACTGTTATTACCTATTGACTTTTGATGCATTTCTGCCTTCCAAATGTAAGACAAAGTGTAAAAAAGAAGTAATTTTGAAAAATGACCGATAATTCTCATGCAAGCATGAGTATACCCAATTTCGGAAATGTGCAAATATCTACTGTTTCTAAACTTTATATTTTGTTTCCATTTCAGAAATACATAGGTGTCTTTCATACCAATATTTCCATGTATTAATTTTCCCTGAATAAATGCTATATATCCAGTACATAATAAAAAACCATTGCAAGTCGCTGCTCAGTTTTTGGCTCTGGGTTCGCTGGGTTCTTGGTGAACCTACAAGTCCTATATATCCCCACAACCAGTCAGGTCCAGCAGATGTAACGGTCTATTGCTTTTAAAGAGCTGTCATAATTAGAAGAAGTTGCTGGTGAAAACGTTGACACAAATGACTGTTTCTTTCAACTAATTTTTAATTTTTCCTTTATTTAACTGTTAATTTCTATAAAAAAACCTTGAAGGATCTACACAAATGAACCCTTGCTGAATTTCGAATTATGTCTACTTTTCTACAATGTATAGCTTTCCAGGATCCATTATTGCTTTCATTCCCATTTCTACCATTAACTGGAAAGAGGCTGATAGCACAAAAAATAGCAAAAATAGGTTATGTCCCAGAAAAATGCCAAAACCTGTGTAAAAAGTTTTGATTTTCCTACAAAAGGCTGTCATTACCTAAAAGCTGGGAACATGGTGATTTCAGCGCCACAAACTCTTTTTTGATAACATTTGCAGGGAAAAAAACAGACACTTTCGTTTGCAGCACCTTTTCCCATTTTTCAAAAACAAAAACAAAATTTAGCTGTATTTTGGCTAATTGTTGGGTCCCCTCCAGGGGAATCCACAAACCCTGGGTACTTTTATAATTCCCATTATATTAGAAGAAAAGGGCGCAAATTTGGCGTGGATACCTTATGTGGTCAAAAAGTTACAGAGGCCTTAGCGTGAACTACCCCAAATAGCCAAAAAAAAAGGCTTAGCACGGGTGGTGGGGGGCTGGGCTGGGCTGGGCTACCACTCAGGGAAACCAATCAAAAAGATTTTTTTTTAAACTACACACTGGGGGAAGTCCAGGGTGAAGTGTCATGAGGGATGGCACTGCAAACATCAAACTTTACCTAAAATCTCACTTTTTCCTTACATTTTTGTAATGGAAACTTCTGGAATCTGCAGAGAGCCAAATAATGCCTACCCAACTTGTCACGATAAAAACGCTACTCCACTTGTGTGGATGGACCTAGTGCCCATGACAGGAATAGTTACACGCTAATTATTTTATTTTATTTTATGTAATTTGTAGAGCGCGCAAATACCCATGGGTGTCTCAGCGCTGAACGTTACAGATAGAACGTGGGATATGTTTTCCATCTTCTGTTTTAATGGTATACAACGGTTACCACGCATTTTTTACAACGCGGTACCGTTACCACGCTACTTTTACCACGCAAGTCGTTACAACGACATGCGCTGGGGGGCGCTCCAGGATAGTAAATACTTTAATTTACTATCCAACTCCTTTCCCTAGAGTCCACGGGGACTGGAGTTGGAATAGTTAAATAATTTACTATCCAGCGCCCCTCCACACAAGTCGTTGTAACGACTTACGTGGTAAAAGTAGCGTGGTAACGGTACGCGTTGTAAAAGTACGCGTGGTACCGTCATACATCCGTTTTAATGGGAGAAGTATAATTTAAGCTACTCAGTTGGCAGCATGTTAAACATGGGTGTATGCTTTAAAATGTGTCTGCCAGTGGTCTGGTGCAAAGAACATTCAACAATGACAAATACTTTAATCAAGCATGATTTCCATTTTTCCTAGTAAATGTTGGGACTAAATAGAAGTGGGCTGCATACACTGTAAAATCAAGTGCATGCTGCGGAACTTGATGCTACCATTGTGGTTTGTGTCTCTCAGCTGTGCAGAATATTCTTGGGATGACCAAGGTCATTTTCATCTATTTTACAACGAATTCCAGGTATTGGTGTGAAAACTAAGGCACATACGTATACATTTCTATAAATACTACACAGCACATAATACACGTATATTTACTGTCACACCTGTTTTCTTATTAACCTCAAATGACATTAACATTTCAGGATTTATTATGTCTCTATTAACTACTTTAAACACATTTTCTTGTTAATTTGACCATATAAACGATTTGTCCTTCCTCAACAAAGACCTCAACTCTACGACTCCCATAAAGGACTTCAGTTCATATTTAACTTTTGGTTTCGGTACTTCCCTTTTAGATTTCACCAAATCCTCATTAGGGGCCATATGTATCAAGCTAATTAGCATTCTCAAAGGCCGAAATTCTGCGAATTTCGGCCTTTGCGAATGCTAATTTGACAAATGGTATGTATCAAACATGTTTGATGCAAAATAAGGAATTGCAAAATTTGCAATTCCTTATTTTGCGATTGCACTTAAGGAATCGCAAGTTTTGCGATTCCTTAAATGCAATGTATCAAACAAAAATTATTCAAAAAATGCCATTAAGGATTCGCAAATTACCACCAACTTCTAGTTGGTGGTAATTTGCGAATTCTTTTCAAAATGCTTTTTTCCAAAAAACAAAAGGTGCCATATGACGCCCATACATGCCCTTAGGGCATGTATGTGCGCCTTATGCCCCCAAATGTCTTTTTCAGGGGTGCAGCAGGGTGTTCTTGAGACACCCCTGCACCCTTGAAGAAATTCCTAATTTGCAATTAGCTATTTGCTAATCGCAAATTGCACCTTCATTCCTATGGGCCTCCTGGCCCATGGAAATGAATGTGTAATTTGCGATTAGCAATTTGCTAATCGCAAATTAGGAATGGTAAAGAATCGCTATTTAATAGCGATTTTGTACATACATACCGTTTTGCGAATTTCAAATAGCGATTCCTTAAAATTCGCTATTTGGAATTCGCTAAACGGTAGTATGATACATATGGCCCCTAGTCTTAAACTTGGAGCACAAATTGCATACCCTAGATACTCTACTTCCTGCATTAGGAATAAACATTTTTACTTCTCAGGGTAAACCAGTTCTGCATAGTTTGCACACCACGTGTTTTAAAACTGAGTTATGTTCTTTCACACTCTTAACAAAAACTAGCATATCACCCTGAAAGAATACAACATTGTTTTGATCTCTAAACACAACTTCCGTCATGCGTTGAAATGCACTAGTGGCAATAGCAAGGTCAAAACGGAGGGGATTATTTTGAAACTTTCCCTTTGTGATTATAAATGCTGTTAGTGCCTTTGATTCCTGATGGAATTTTATCTGATGATATCCACTCTTGAGGTCTAATTTAGAAATGTACCTTGCATCTCTCAACATCAGCCTTTGGGTTTAAATCACTAGTGAGATCCAATGAGCTGACTCTACTGGTTTTTCACACCTTTTTGAACCATTTCCCTTGGAAGGTTCTCAACCTCTTGTCGAAACAGCTCTATTATACTCCTTGCTTTGTACCTACGAACAATAGCACTCTCCTTCAAGATTATTGTATGTACATACCCATCAATGCACCTAACCTCTTTTAAGCACATCCTTGATCTCTTCTGTAGAAAAGTGGAGTAATTATGCAGTGGGACCGGTTAGGCTTCCCTGTGTAATACTCTCACAATACTCCAAAGATGGTCCTTGGATTCACAATAATAAATCCTTAGTCCAGTTCTTGTAGTGTGGCAATGAGCAGTCAGGCTTTACTAGAAAAACTTGTGTTAAGCATTTCAGAGTACCAACATGGATGATAAGTAATTGAGATGACTCAAAAGAAATCAGACACCAATTTATAAAAAAATAAGTAGATTTTTTTCATTAATTTAGGCATCAAAATGAAGACAATTGGATGTGTATAACCAGAGTTATGGAGTTTAGAAGGAGAAAATAAATCAGTGCAATCAATACGGCAAAAGTTTAGCATTGCGATCAATGGTGAAAAGCACTAGTGACAATTGGTCACTTGCAGGTCGAGTTGCGCTACTGGAGGGGGGAAGGGGTAAGTTGGTGCAAGTCCTAGGATCAGGCCAAGACAGTCAGTTGAATTTTATCTGGATCTTGTGGCTCAGGTGCAGATTTGCTCTGGCTGTCATTGGTGCTGAAGTGGGAGCCGCGGGGAGCTAGTTTTACCCCTCAGACAGTGCTGGTGAAGGAAAAGTTGCAAAAAGTTGACAACGGGGCCACTGAGGTGAAGGACTGGGTTCTTTAAGACCCAGCGGTGCCAGGGCACAACACCTGAAACCTTCGTGGGTAACCTGCTCCGGCGCACAAGTCACAGAGACACGGGACACTTCCTTCGGCGTCAAAGATTCAAGGTTTATTTGCTGCAGGGAACACAGAGATCACGACAAGTACACAGCGTGCAACTTGGGGAGACTGCTTCAAATTGGTTCTGTGGATCGCTCCTTTTATACAGTTTTTACCCATAGGATAACATGATACACAAAAGTTTACAACCCGGTTCCCACAATTATCCCCCAGAGGGGTCGCTTTGGTCACTTAGAAACACATCAGGTCCGGAACATAAGTGCGGAAACATTTGGCGGTTCCCAACTGTAAAAACCCATCTTCCCACCATTAGCAAATTCCAATCAGCAGTAAAATAGATCGAAATAGGAACGAAGACAGGTGCAGAGGAAGACGGAGACAGTGGGGAGATCGGAAAGGGTGTAAAAGGGGAGGTATCGGGAAACACGAGATACAGGCATCAAAGGGACGTGCCTAATGAGATGCACGGCTGAGACAATAAGTCCGTGCGGCAAGATGAGCCTCGAGCGGCACCATCTGCTTTACAGTAGCATCCCCCTCGTCATAAAGACACTTACAAAGAACATGTGTCTTCCGCAAATATCTTGGGAGTCCCAGGGTCGCGAAGCGGACAGCGTCCGTTCGCTGGCTACTTGAGGGCAAGAGACAAAATGGATGCCGTATCTAAGATGGAACCCGTGGGTACAGATGAAAAACCCACATAACAAACGAACGGTTTAAGTTAGCACAGCGAAACTGCGCACACTTACTAAGCTCATCGTTTGCGGTTCATAGATACCAGACTCGACCATATTCATGCGAGTCGAAAACACCACTTACAATTGTCACGGAACCTCAGACGCTCCTTTTGCCCTCATGTAGGCAAGCACTAGTCGGAATCATATTCGATATTCATCAGACCATCGAGATGTTGCTGTAGCATAGCTCTGTCCAACCGAGTCCCCTTGGTAACAGATGGTTGTCTCATACACGTTGTAGCACAGAGGCCACATAAGGCAGGACCACACTGCACACAAAGGCAACACGTGAACAGGAACACTACCACAACTCCAATGATCATCAGAATCTTCCAACCCCAAGTCGACATCAGGCCCCAAAACCATCCAAGTAGCGTCCAATCCCCTACATCCACGTGTATGGATTCGGAGATCTTATGCAACCTCGAGATGGCTTGATAGACAGTTGGAGCATTATCTGGAATAAAAATGCAGCAGCTCGAATGGATCACCTTACATACCCCACCGCGATCTGCTAAGATGACATCTAAAACCATACGGTTTTGTAACGTCATAAGTCTCTCCGCCTGAAGTTCTGTGGTGATATTACCAAGGGCACTGGCAGTAATATTAGCTGTCGATTCTACCACTCGAGTCAACTGTCTCAGGTTCCTACTATTGACCATAGGTCCCCAAAACGGGAGGAAACCCTTGAAAAAGTCTCCTGCCTCTTGACCGGCAGTATCCTCTTCACTAATTACGCCTCGCACAACTCTAGTCTTATGATAATCGGCATCTACAGTGAACGTCGGAGGCAACAGATTTGCAATAAAACAGGAGCCCATGAAGTCAGCGGGCAACCATGTGTATGCACGATCATAACAGATAAAGTATGTACCCTTGGCAGCCAGAAACACAGGGGACGAGAACATTGGCAGAATGTAATTTTCAGTGCAAGCACTTGCTCCAAGTCGGGCTTGCGATCTTCGGCCACGACCCATAAGACAAAAATTACCAGTGTGGGGTACGACCCATATTGGAGGCGAGCTTTTAAGTTGTTTTTCGCTGCTGAACACACTATATTCACCTCTACTTAGGACTCTATAGGCTTGTACCTCTTCTTCAGGGATAAGCGAAGGATCATAGATCTCACTATCTAAATCCTCTATGGCTATCGACAAAGGTTTTTGGTACGAGGTAGGACCAGAGTAGGGGGAACGTGGTTCTCGAATGGGGTGGAAACCCAGTGCGCTTCGAAACATTGTTTGAAATGCTCGAGCTGACCCTTGGGAACTATACGGTAACACCAGATATGGAATTCCCTTATCCGTAGTATGTGGCATCAACCCACACACCCAACAATTAGTAGTGTTAACCACTAACTGATGCTGATGGAGGAGCTGAATAAAGGAATTGTTGCGGAATTCTACACGTCTAGCCTGCTCGTGTTCCGGTAACATGTGAAAGGAATGGGGAGAAGCAGTAGAGGTAAGATTAGGGTAAGGAGTAGGAGTAGGTGTAGCAGGTAAGAAATAAGACATCGTGTAATACACCCCACCCGCCAATAATGCAGAAGCAGTCAAAAACAATACAAACAATTGGAATATAAAACATTTGGTACGACTGAATTGCTGCAGCTTGAATCTATAGACTTGAGCCCCTTCCAAATCATTCAGCTTCGAGAATGCCATTCCCTACGACCGTCCGCAACGTTTCTTGACGCACTTCGTTCTGTGCAGCAATAGTCAATCCCTAGGAGTTCCTAGGAACCGACGGCCTTTAACCTAGCGTCAAGACCTACTATCCAGAAGGAAGTACGCGCGCGGCCCTACGGCCTTCAATACACAATATGTATATACAAGCACAAAGTCTCTCGGCTGTGGAAGTAAAAAGATACAAGGGAGGAAACTCAATATATATATATGTACACAAATCACAGTGATACAAATGTTCAAAACTGATCACGGGAAACGGGGATAATGCAGTTGTCAATTTCAGCAAAGCAAGAAAATTTTTTTATTTGTCCTTAGTACGAGATCGCAAAGAATATCGGTGTTTCCCGGGACGTGTCTGCTCGTCGAACAAAGGATCCGTTGAAGAGACAGCGTCCTGCTGATCAGTTGATTGTTCTGGTCTTGAGTCTTTTGCTGACAATTTTTCAACAGTGGCTTTCTGCTGCGCTGAGGATTCTCCAACAGGCTGTGCGTCGCTGAAAGGCACAAACGCCGGCAATGTTTCTGTTTCTGTTGACGCAATGCCTTTCCTTACCCACGGGTCTGCCGGCAAAGGGATAGGGACTCGCTTAGTATGGGTGGCATGCACCCAGTTTTTACGCCCCTCAAGACGAACGGCAGTCCTCGTGGCCAGGAGCACCTGGTAAGGTCCGGTAAACCTTGGGTCCAGATTATTCTTGCGTGAAAAGTTTCGTGTTACCACCCAGTCTCCGGGCTGGAGCTGGTGGCCTGGACCCTCCGTCTGCGTCGGCAATGCGTCGTAAACCTGTTGGTGAATTAACCTCAGTTTAGCAGTCAAGTCATGTAAATAGTCAATCAACATTGGATACTCAAGATCAGAAAACATTCCTGGCCTAGGAACCCCCCACACATTCGCAGGACGGCCGAACACTATCTCATAGGGACTAAGCCCTATTCGGGAGTGTACCGTCGCCCTAGTTGACAGTAATGCTAAGGGTAAAGCGTCAGGCCACGAAAGACCAGTCGTAGCCTGAATCTTTGCTAGCTTTAGTTTAAGGGTGCCGTTATACCCCTCAACTAATCCAGCTGACTGGGGATGATTGGCGCTGTGGAATTTTTGATTTATTCCAAGGCCCTTACACACACTCTTCATCACACTTCCAACAAACTCACTTCCGTTATCTGACCACACGACTCTAGGCATTCCATACCGAGGAAAATATTCCTTCAGTAGGATTTTCGCAGTAGACAAAGCAGTATTGTCTTTGAGGGGATAGGCCTCGATCCATCGGGAGAATGCGCAAACCACAACTAAAACGTATTTCAGGTTATTGCATCGCTCCATATGGATGAAGTCCAATTGAATCACCTCAAAGGGATACGAAGGAGGAGCAAAACTGCCAGGAGGAGTTGGGGTTCCTTTGCCAGGATTGTACATTATACACACCATACAATTCTTCACCAGACGTTCAGCACATTTCGTAATGCCATCATTCTTCCACACAGCAGCCAGCAACTTGCAAATACCTTTCGCGCTAATATGTGCTAACCCATGTGCCATTGTCACAACGGCCAGCACATACGCATCAGGCAACATCCATCTTTTCTGATCCGACAAATCAATCCAACAACCATTCGCATCCAACTTTCCCGTACTTTCTTTCCACTTCGCCTTTTCAGTCTCGGTGGCCTCATTCTGAATTGCTTTCACACTCTCTATAGTGTCTTCACACACGCTCGATTCTGTGGGCCACCTAACCGAACTCGTCACATACATTCGAGTGCTAAGGTTCCGGGCAGTCTCCTTAGCAATCTCATCCGCAAACGCATTACCACGACCAACATCATCCGTCACTTTACGATGCGCACTACACTTAACAATCGCAACTTGCGTAGGCAAAGTCAATGCATCCAAAAGATCATTCACAAGCTGGCCATGCTGTATCTTCGTACCGTGCGACGTCAAGAAACCTCTCTCTCGCCACAATCGTCCAAAACTATGCGCTACACCAAAAGCGTATTGGCTATCGGTGTACACATTCACACGTTTCCCTTTTGCTAACACACATGCTCTGGTAAGAGCAATCAGCTCCGCAGCTTGGGCAGAATTCTGATTCAATCTTGCAGTTTCAACAACAGTATTCAATGTTACAACAGCATAAGCGGTAGTCACATCGCCATTCGGCAACTTAAAACATGACCCATCCACATACAGAGTGCCATCCGGATCTTCCAATGGGGTGTTTTTAAGGTCCACTCGACCTTTCGTTTCCTCTTCAGTCCTCAAGTAGCAGTCATGTTCTGCTACTTCATCTGACTCTGCACTAATTGGTAACAAAGTTGCCGGATTTAGGACATTACAACGTTTTATCTGAATATGGCTTGCCAAGAGCGTCAATTCGTACCCAGACAACCTCGCACTCGTCAAGTGCTGAGTTTTCGTTCGATTCAAAAGAGTATCGACTGCATGCGGAACCATCACCGTAAGCATATTATCCATGACCAATCCTGCTGATTGTCGGATGGAGACCGCAGCTGCCGCTGTTGCTCTCAAACAACTCGGCAATGCTCTAGCTACTGGGTCCAAGGTCGAGGAAAAATATGCACATGGACGTTGCTTACCACCAAAAGGTTGCGTTAGGACACTCAAAGCACAACCTTCCCTCTCGTGAACATATAACGTGAACGGCTTACCGTAGTCAGGGGTACCTAACACAGGAGCCGAACACAATGAATCACGCAGTTCAGAAAAACTTTTCTGACATTCTTCCGTCCATGGTAAAGGAGTTGAAACATCCTTGCACGTAAGAGCCACCAATGGTTTCGCTAGCAATGAAAAATTAGGAATCCATTGCCTGCAGTACGACGTGATACCTAGGAAGGCACGCACATCTCTTTGGGTGTTTGGCACAGCCATTCGCGCAATCGCTGCAATTCTCTCTGGGGTCAATCTCCTTCCCTCCTTTGACAATAAGTGACCTAGATAGGTTACTTCTTGACAACAATATTGGAGTTTAGAAGGTGACACCTTGTGATTTAACTCACAGAGATGTTGCAGCAATGACACCGTAGCGATTTTACAAATGTATCAGCAGCTACCAATAAGTCGTCGACGTATTGGATTAAGGCCGCACCAACCGGCAACCGAAACGCATCCAGTTGACCCTTCAAGGCTTGACTGTAAATCGATGGACTTTCACAGTAGCCCTGAGGAGCGCGTTTGAACCGGAAGCTACGTCCACCGAGAGAAAAACCGAAAAGGTCCCTGCTCTCTTCGGCAATCGGAATGCTGAAAAACGCATTTTTCAAGTCAATCACCGAAAACCATGATGCAGTAGCTGGAATCAGAGTCAGTAGCGCCGTGATGTCAGGCACAACAGGAAATTGAGGAACCACAATTTTATTTACCTCCCGTAAATCGATAACAAAGCGATAAACAGGCGGTTTTGAAGGATCAGTACGTTTAAGAATGGGCAGCACAGGGCTATTGCACACGTTTCCCCGAGTCTCTTCAATAACATCTTTCTCGATCAAATCATAGATGATCGCCAACAGTGCTCGTTCACCATCGAGGGAGATACGATATTGGGGGATACGCGGCAATCGCACATTAGCTTTCAACTGAACAACATAAGGGGAGATATCAAGTAGGCCCACGTCATTTGGACCCGTCGCCCACAAAGACGCAGGAAGAGAACTCAATTCCGGTGGGAGCTTATCGAGGGACAAATACATGGGAGAGACTACCCTCTCTCCTAACGTAAGCTTTACACCCGCAGGAGAACAATACAAAGTTGCGTACAAACGTTTAAGCAAATCCAGGCCCAAAAGATTTTCGCCACAACCCGTGGTTAAAATCAACGGAGCTTCTAGCACACGTGGCCCAATTTGAAGGGGCAAAGGGCGTGAAACTGGATTGCTAACGGGGGCGCCAGAGAATCCAACGGAAACATTTGTTAAGCCAGACAAAGGTGCGCCAGGGAGTTTCAAATGCATGATAGAACTTTTCGCTGCACCAGTGTCCAACAGAAAAGGCTCAACGACGCCCGATGTAGCAACTGCGACGTAAGGCCCTCTCTGATCAACCGGAACTGATACCACTCCCTCTCCTTGTCTTTGGCTGTCCTAGTAATTACTGTCGTCAGTTCCCTGATCGACGTAATAATCATCTACATTGTACTGCGCAGATCGTCCTTGCGATGATCCACGTTGATCGAAACAGTTATTAGAATTTGATGAATTGTCTGAGCGATCGTTTTGAGCACCACGACCTCTACCACGCGATGCCTGCTGTGAACCACCACGGCCTCCTTTAGACGAATTACCACTATTACGTTCATTTAAAACAGGGCAATTGAATTTAATGTGTCCCTCCTGTCTACAATAAGCACATTGATTGTACCCTAACGAAGATCTTTGGGAGGAGGAATCATTACGCGGCTGCGATCGATTCGATTGCGACTGCGATCTATTCTGTTGGGGCGCATTCTGATTAGAACGCGGCGGATACGCTTGTTGCAACAACACTTTAGTTTTCAGTTCTTTCGTCTTTTTGTCAGCACGGTCATTCTCCTCTTTTTCCCTATTCTCATAATATTGTGCCGTAGCCAATATCTGAGCTGAGGTAGAAACGGCCCATGCACTCTCCGAATTCTTTAATTTATTGCTCAAATCGGGCAACAAGTTCGACACAAATTTATCCACAAACAACCTTTGTCCACCCTCGGTACCCATATCCTGTCCACTATGGTCAATGAACGCTTCCTCAAACCTTGTAAAGAAGTCCGAAACACTCTCGTCTTTCTTTTGTTTGCAAGCTGACAATTTGTCCCAATTTACCCTCATAGCTGGCATAAGAGTCTTCATTAATGTTATTATTCGCTGAGGAAGAGCAGTAATTAATTGGTCGGGTTTAGTAGCAGCCACTTGTCCAGCATCGGCCGCTGTAATGGCAGCCCAATCACCGCCTAATTCATTTGCGTGATCATGCTGGCGAATCTTAGCCCATACCGGTTGCGGTACGACGTTGCCAAACAACATGTCGATATCGGCAAGATTCATTACCGTAGCATCTACGAGCTGCGATAATTCCTTGTAATACCCAGTAGGATTTTTGCGAGGATCGGGCAAAGATTGTTTCACCTGTAGCACTTCCGAACGTTTCCATGGGAGATGTATCCACACTCTCTGGAAATGCGCCGCTGTCGCAGGATTAGCATTAGGATCAGCCGGTACCCAAACCGGCGGAACTTCACGCATAGGATATTGGCCAGACTCGTCTGGTTGGTTTTCAATATCCTCAACAAACAATGCATGAGGTATTGGAGCGGGACGGAAAGATAGTAACCGCTCAATAGCACGTCGGACGTTAGTATCTACTATCAGTCCGTTTGCGAACTGAAGCCGAAGTTCAGACAGGGCGGTCAGCACCTCGTCAGGCGCATCGGCCGCTATCTGATCATGAAGGAACTTGCACATTTCATCAAACACATATCTCTGGGTTGGTATGTTAAATTGACAAAACGTTTCGAGGACAACACGGGGTGGATTTCTAAGAGGGTTTACCATCCAACCCATCGCCATATTATATAGCGCAACGCGTTCTCTGTTACCAGGAAGCTGACTACGTCTCTGAGGACCATCGGAACCAGCAGACCCATGAACAGGTCCGAGCGAATGAAAGAAGCTAGTCGCAAGGGGAGAATTACGATTACGAGTAGAGGGAGAGAGATACGACACAGGACTAACAAGAGAAGGAGTGGAGACAGTAGCAACGACAGGGGTTAACAAAACAGGAGCAGTAGCGGGAGCAGGAGTATGTGGAAGTGGGGGAGCAGTAGGAACAGCAACAGACAAAGGAGCAGGAACCGTCGGAAGAACAGGGGCAGGTTGAGGAACAGGCGGAGGAACAATAGGTGGAAGAACAGGTACGGCAGGGACCACAGGAACTGCGGTACCCTGTACGTACGGAGGTGGCGACTTCATAAGATAGGACATTAAAGGATCCTCAACTGCCTCTTCCTTCTTATCCGACTCCGTAGGCAAAGCAGGATAACATTTATCTATGGTCATACGCTGTAGTCTTTCAAACACTTCCTTATCCTTATCCTCCTTATCACGCTGGAACTGCTCAGCTTTCTTCACTATGGTAGCAACATTATCTCGCTGACTACGTTTATTCTGTCTGATCTCTTTCTGTCGGGCTTCTTTGCGCCACAACCGAAAGGCATCAAACATGGCCGGCCTTGATTTACGTTCGAACAGCTTCATTTCTAGATTATCTAAGATCGACGCCTCGAAGCTACCGTGAGGTGGCCAACGAAGGTCGCCGTCTTTCTTTGTATACTTAATCCAATAATCGTTAAAGGTAATCGGGCCTAGCCCATGTTTGCTATACAAGTCATAAGTAGGAGTCCCAACCGGAGGTATCGGACACGAGTCCTCCAGTCGGGAATCCGCACCACAAGGTCTAAAACAACTGAACAAAGTACTGCGACCAGGCATCTTGCACACTAGCCGAGTTTCACAAACTTCAAGGGTTACGGGATTTACCAAGTCCCAGCAAAGAACAAAACCCTCGGTTTTTGGCGGCTGCAGTCGTCAAACAACACAACAAAGTACCAAGAACCACAAGTGCAATGGAACCATGCAACCACTAAGTAACCACAACCAAGAACTCTGGGAGCGACCCACAAATACTTAACTCAAAGATCGATGGCGTCACCAGGAAGGCCCGTCAATCGTCTCGCTATACCAAGGTCTACGCCAGGCGCCAAAACAGGTCTACAGTCAGGGCAGCAGTCCGTCGCAGCCGTCAGGAGGCGGGAATCTTCGCGGGAAAAGTCTTCGGGCCACTTATTTCGACAACAGGATCGATGAAGCGGAGTGCACCTTCCCTCGGAGATTTCACACGAAGTTCCTCACGATCGTCGGGCTTGGACCGGTACCACTGATGCAGCCCCACGTTGGGCGCCAACTGAAGGACTGGGTTCTTTAAGACCCAGCGGTGCCAGGGCACAACACCTGAAACCTTCGTGGGTAACCTGCTCCGGCGCACAAGTCACAGAGACACGGGACACTTCCTTCGGCGTCAAAGATTCAAGGTTTATTTGCTGCAGGGAACACAGAGATCACGACAAGTACACAGCGTGCAACTTGGGGAGACTGCTTCAAATTGGTTCTGTGGATCGCTCCTTTTATACAGTTTTTACCCATAGGATAACATGATACACAAAAGTTTACAACCCGGTTCCCACAATTATCCCCCAGAGGGGTCGCTTTGGTCACTTAGAAACACATCAGGTCCGGAACATAAGTGCGGAAACATTTGGCGGTTCCCAACTGTAAAAACCCATCTTCCCACCATTAGCAAATTCCAATCAGCAGTAAAATAGATCGAAATAGGAACGAAGACAGGTGCAGAGGAAGACGGAGACAGTGGGGAGATCGGAAAGGGTGTAAAAGGGGAGGTATCGGGAAACACGAGATACAGGCATCAAAGGGACGTGCCTAATGAGATGCACGGCTGAGACAATAAGTCCGTGCGGCAAGATGAGCCTCGAGCGGCACCATCTGCTTTACAGTAGCATCCCCCTCGTCATAAAGACACTTACAAAGAACATGTGTCTTCCGCAAATATCTTGGGAGTCCCAGGGTCGCGAAGCGGACAGCGTCCGTTCGCTGGCTACTTGAGGGCAAGAGACAAAATGGATGCCGTATCTAAGATGGAACCCGTGGGTACAGATGAAAAACCCACATAACAAACGAACGGTTTAAGTTAGCACAGCGAAACTGCGCACACTTACTAAGCTCATCGTTTGCGGTTCATAGATACCAGACTCGACCATATTCATGCGAGTCGAAAACACCACTTACAATTGTCACGGAACCTCAGAGGTGGTCGGTTGAAGGTGATGCAGAGTTCCCTCAGGTTATAGCATCGAGTGAAGGTAGTGGTAGCTAGACTGGCCACCAACAATCCTTGGCAGCAGCAAAGTCAGTGTGAATACATTTTGATGTCCAGAGGGCTGGGGAAAACCTGTAGCCCTCTCAAACTTGCTTTCCCACAATGCACTGGACCATCTGCTTTTGGCAATGCCTCGGAGGGCCATATGGACAAAGATTCTTTGGTTCCTGGACGTTGTTTTTACCTGCACACTGCAGGAAACTAGTGTCACTAGTCCAAGGGAGTATGGAATTGCCTTTGGCTCTCAAAGGGGTCTCTCTGTTGGGAGGAACCATGTCTCTGGTCTGGGACGAGTCGCAGTCATGCAGTGTCAGGATGGTTGGCACAGGTGCAGAGTGTCACGCTTTTGTTTTTTGCAGGTCCTGTCGCAGACTTTGGTCTCTTCTTTGTCCTCTGTTGCAATTCGAATCAGAACTGTGGTTCTGGTGCCAGGAGAGCCCCTTAAATCCTAGAAATCCTAGATTTAAGAGTGTTAGAGGTGTGGGTGCAATTGGCTAATGCGCTACTAGCACCAGCGGTGAATCCACCCCTGTGCTGACAACATCCAGGGATGTACATCACCTTTTGTTAAATGTTAAATGTCGTATACTTGTAAAGCGCACAGCTGCCACAGCAAAGGGGCGTCCCGCCGCTATATACCGCTGGGGAACCCATACTGGCTTTCCCTGTGAGATTGTTCCTCCTGGGCATCTCCAAGGTAAAGACAAGCATCCCCGGCGCTGATGGGGCCATTAGTAGAGATTAAGCAAGCTATTGCCCAGAGTTGCTGAGTGGGACCCATGGTTGGAATATGCACCGAGGCGAGAATTATCGAGTCCGCTGACCATGGCCCAAGACCCTACCGCGTCGGGAATCGAACCCTTGTCCCGGGCCGACCTCTCCTTTCGGGTCTGCCGCCTCTAACCAGTGAGCCACGCCACGCCACCTAGAACCATCTATTCTGCCACTTTAAAAAATGGTAGAAACCTTTCTTGGCTGTGCAGACCCTGGCAGTGTGGCTTTCCTTCTGTGGGTGTACACCTCCTGACTGCATAATTTTCCCACCTCATCTTCCTCATCACCTTCACCTCCCTTCGTGACCGGAGCTGTTTCCTCTCTCTCATTACCACCACCATCTGCAGCAATTTCTTAAAGGTGCGCTTCGCACCGGATTGCGTGATGTTTTTCATATGGTTTGTTTGGCCTCCAGTATATTACAGGTGCTTATCCTGACTAACAGTCTTGTATCAAATGGAGAAAATTGCAATGTTATTCTCTTGCTTCCTGTAAATAAATTCCTAAGTGGGGAGGAGAACTTTCTTAGTGTGCCACTGCCAATGTCTGAAGAAGAACGCCTGAAGAAGAACTTGAGGTAGGTGTGTCATTGATTGCCTCTATTTATTTAGAGTTTTCTATAGTGTGAACCAGACCCAAGGTAGGATATAAGAGAGCTTAACATAGTGAGCAAGGTATGAATAGCACATGTAGTAAAAACATGGCATACAAAAACAACATATACAATGTAGCAACATAGCATGACAGAGTTCGGGGGATAAAAGCAGATTAGAGAATTGTTCTGAGCAGTAAGAATTTATTCGAGATTGTGCACGTCTTAGCTTCGAAATATCAGTGGACGGAGAGTATAGGCAAGTTTGAGGTTGTAAGCTGGCGTGGTGTTTGTGCGGATTTTAAGGGAAGAATTTGCTCATCAAGAATAATTTTGCTTCCTTTTTGAAGAGAGGCGTTGAGGCGATTTTTCTGATGAATGGCAAAAGCGAGTTCCAAATTCTTGGCGCCGCTCCATAAAATGCTGTTGGAGGTTTTAGTCTTGTTGAACCGCAAGGGTTTCAGGAGTATATTATCTGCGCTCCTAGAATGTCTGTTTCCTCCAGATAAGGTACGTTTTTGGGCTAGGTACTGTGGTGTGTTGTGGTGTAACACCTTGTGAGTGATGCAAGCCATCTTTAAGTTAATATGGGCTTTATAGGGTAGCCAGTTGAGTGCTTTCAGGTTTCGCGATATGTGGTCAAATTTCCTAGATACTGTTATGAGTCTTGCTGCGGCGTTATGACAGGCTTTTAGAGGGGCGGTAGAGATTTTGGGAAGCCCTGAGAGGGTAGAATATCCGTACTCCAACCTCGATATGACTAAGGACTGAACTGCAGTTTTGCGGTTCGGGTTCTTGATGAATGGCTTCATTTTTCTAAGATAGCTGAGGTGAAAGCGGGCATTTTTAGCCATCTGAGCTTGCATGTTCAGGTTCTTATCCAGTGTGATTCCAAGTGATATTGTGGAGTTCACCAACGTTGGCGTGCAGTTCAGAACAGCAATCGTTTTGGTCCCTTCCTTTGTTTCCCAGGAGTTATTGGGGGGGGGGGAGATTAAAAGAAATTCAGTTTTTTTGTGAGTTTAGCTTAAGGAAGTTGGTCTCTAACCATTTGATGTTTTTTTCGGGAGCTGGATTAATTGGTTTTATCTCTTCAATGGAGGTGACCTTAATGTAAAGTTGAGTGTCCTCCACGTACATGTGGTAGGAGATGTTCACCTACTGTAGTAGATCGGTAAGTGGTTTGACATATAAGTTGAATAGAGTGGGGGATAGAGTAGAGCCTTGTGGTACTCCTAGTAGGTTGGGTGAGAAGAGAGAAAGAATCTTGTCGGTCATGAACGATTGCGTTCTGTTTTCCAGAAAGGATTTGAACCATGGAAGGACTGTGCCAGATAAACCCATCCTGTTCTCTAGTCTTCTTAGAAGTTTGTAGTGATTGACCGTATCGAAGGCTGATGAGAGGTCGAGCAGGACTAGGAGGCAGGTTTTATTGTGGTCAAGAGCTAGGAGGGTGTCGTCAACTATATGCAGGATGGCTTTTTCTGTGCTAAGGCCCGGTCTGAAACCCGATTGGTGGATGTTCAGTAGATTGAAGTTTGTGATGTGTTGGTTCAGTTGTTGCTAAACACATTTTTCCAAGACATTTTCTAGCATGGGAATGTTGGTTATTGGTCGGAAGTTGTTGGGGTCGGAGGTGTTAGCTGTCGTTTCTTTGAGGATAGGGGGACTTGGCAAGTTTTTAGGCAGTCCAGGATGTGACCTTGTGTTAGCGAGGCATTGATGATTTGGTCCAGAGAGATGATATGGTAGATGTGGTGTAGACAATTTAATGGGACGGGGTTATTGAAGTGGTTTTTAGTTTGGTAGTCGCTAGAATTTTGGTGATGTCATTGAGATCGTAAAGTTTGAAAGTAGACCTGGGAGAGTTATTTTTGGGCAGAGTTAGCTTATGTTGTACCGGGTTAGTGGCTTGAATGATCTTTGGGGTGCCTGAGTTGATTGCCGCAGTACTAAGTTCGAGTTGGAGGGAATTTGTTTTTGCTGTGAAGAATTAGTAAAATTCTTCACTACTCAGCTGTGAAGTCGCTGTTAGGAGTGAGGATTTGGTCAATTTGTTCGATTGTTGTTTCAGAATTTCGAAGAGTTTTTTGTCTATTTTTGGCATTCTCTAGTTCTGATTTGAAGAAGTCTTTTTTTGATTGTAGAATACTTTTATTGTATGATTTTCTGGCTTTCCAGAGTAGTTTAAGATGGAGGGCAGAGGGATGTTGCCTCCATTTCCGTTCCGTTGATCTGAGTTTGCGTCCCTCATCATTCAGGGCTCCGCTGACCCATGGTTTTTTATCTTTGTCCGGAATTATTTTAAGTTTTGGTGGAGCGGCTTGGTCAAAATCTTTGGTCATCGTAGAGTTATAGTGAGCAGTGAGGGCATTGACGTCTGCCATGTTATTGGGGGGGTAAGAGCCTTCTCACAATGGGAGGCAAGGTTGTTCCAGTTGATGTTCTTTGTGTCTCTTATGTATTGTTTCGGCTTGATTTGTTGCAAGAAAGTTTTCTTGATAGCAAAGGGGATTTGGAAGGTGATAATGTGTATTATAACTGAGGAAGTTATGAACTCAGGGCTCAGTGGGGGTCTTATCAATATGGAAGCTGGCGTTGTTGGTGTTGATGGTACTGGTCCACATCCCGCACACTATTGGAAATTCCACGCAGACTTTCTGCCAGGTCAGGCTTGAGAAGCCTACACTGGCTTCCGGTTCGAGATAGGATCAGTTTTAAGTCCCTTTGCATCGCCCATGAGTCCTTTTGGGAAACTGAACCTGCAATTAATATTCCTTTAATTACCCCGTACTTTCTCGGCAGGCATCTACGCTCAGCTAATGCTTTTCTGGCAGCTGTTCCAAAGGTTAGAAGATTAAGAGCGGGAGGACGTTCGTTCTCCCTGAACGCAGCTAGGCTGTGGAATACCCTTCCTCTTGACCTTAGATCCAACCCAGATCTATCATCCTTCAGGAAACAGCTGAAAACTTTCTTGTTCAATAAATAGGTCCCTGACTTTTCCTGCATTTCTTCCTCACTGAACAGAGCACCATATAGTCATAGCGCTGGGACGCCTCCGGGCAACTTTTTGCGCTCTACAAAACACATTTTCATTTTCATTTCATTTCATCCCTTGGCGCAGGTTAAATAGGAGTAGTAATGTCTGTGTCCTCTGAGCCAGCTACCATGACAATGACTGGCTCATCATCCTCATCCCCTTCCATAATTGTAAGGCTATCAGGAACATTCCTTTTCCCTTGTCTCTGCTGGCTTGTCTCGAACTCAGCCTGGGTCCAGTCTATCTTCAGAAGGAGGTATTGGAGAAGATGATGGAGTACCCTTCCTTTTTCTTCTTGGAGTTCTGGAAGTCAATGGTTCAACAACAGGTAAATCTTGCTAAGGAGGAAGCTCAACCTCCTTTTCTGCTCCTACTTCAGGAAGAGCTACTATTGTTGGCTGGGGCTTCTGTTGTCCACTTTGCTCAGTTTTTTGCGATGATTGGTACTAGTTTGCAGCTGAGACAAATCCAATTCAGACTCACTGCTCATCGGCATGATTGCAGTAGCTGCCTCGCTGAGAGACATGGCCTTCGGCTTAGGTTTGGGTGGTGCCATTGATGTGGGAGTGCTGCTCCCAGCTTGCTCCCCAGAGGACGGTGCAGAAGGCACATGAAGTGTCCGGAAAAAGGTTCGGGCTGACACACCAGTGTGGGAATCTGCTGCTTCTTCTTCTCCTAACTGGCTACTTTCTTGGCAGCACCTTTCTTTAGGGCCATCTTAAAGCGGTCAGTTGGCAATGGCACCTAGCTGCACAAGCGGAAGAGACTGGAGGACTCACGTCACATGTTGTGGTCTCTTGTGCACCAAAAAGCAAGCAAGCAAGAACAACATTTAGTGAACGTGCCATTTTTGATGTTTGAATTATTCATATTTCAGACAATATAATTTAGTGTGGTTATTCAATATCCTAAATAATCAAAAATAATAGTATATCCATTCGAAAGTCAAACCACACCACCATAGCATTTCATTTTCAATCAGGATAACAGCATAAGATGTAACTGTTTTCTTTATGTTCATTTAAGAGAGGCACCTGTGGCAGTCAGGGAGGTGCAGGGGAAAATGGAAAAATCCTTGAAAAATGAATGCTGGTGTGTGACTGTGTGCCTATGCAGGCAGGGTTCCTAGGGAAAATGGAACAATCCTTAAAAACTGTATGTTAGTGTGCAACTGTACGCCTATGGCTGGCTGGGGTTCCACCGGTCAAGGGAAAATAATAAGGATAACCCTTAAAAAACTTACTGCTGGACAGTGCTGGACTGCTGGTGGGCGGCATGTGCCTATGGCATTCCGGGAGTAAATGGAGAGGAACATGTTTAAAAAACGTTTTATTTTTAAATTTGTAAAATAATTTAAAAACTGTTCAAAAAAAGAAAAAGTAACATAAATGTATTTTTTTTAATAATATGTAATTGCTGGTGTACTAAGGGACTATGGGAAACCCCCTGGTAGGAGAGGAAGTGCAGGCAAAAAATTGTAAGAAAAAATAATAGAGTAAAAAATACTGTTCATAACATATACTACAATGATCCTCAAGAATTTTATTGAACTGATATCAGGGAAGAGTTTAAAAAAGAAACAAAAACAAAAATGCATAGCCCTCTCCTATCTATCTCCCTAGAAAATGGCTTTGAAAACTGGAATCAAAGGATTTACACAGTGGCAGGCTGCACAAGATGGCTGCCAGCCACATGGCCAACCAACAACAATAAACAAGGAGGCATGACCCCAGCAAAGAACACATGCAGGCCTATGACAAAAGCACATTGGCTGGCTACACAAAATGGTTGTTGGACATATGGTCAAACAACAACAAAAAGCAAGGAGGCATGGCCCCAACAATAAACACAGGCCTATAGCAAAAACACACTGGCTGTCTACACAGAATGGTCATCACCCCCATGGTCAAAAACAACAGCAAGCAAGGAGGCATAGCCCCAACAAAGAACCCATGAAGGCCTATGGCAAATACACATTGGCTGGCTACACAAAAGGTTGCCAGCCACATATTCAAACAACAAGCAAGAAGGCATGCACAACATAGAACACCTGAATGTCTATGGATATTGGCTGCACAAAATGGCCCCGGCCACATGGCATGGAGAAAAAAGACAAATGGTGGCCTATGGCAAACACACATACACTAGCCAGACAAAGGAGGCGTGGTAACACTGAAGAAAACACTACCATTAACTCAGCAATGCCCAGAATGAAAATTAATTGAACTATAAACATTTTACAACAACACACATCCACCCAAGGCATCAAATATTACACCACCGATGCACTTTTTGCTGGAAAAATTTGAAATACAAAAAATAACCCCAAAGTTTTAATTTAATCCAATGCCATCCCTAGTACTAGTACTGGGTCTACTGGCTGGATGGCCCATTGGCAGACTAGGCGACATAGTAAAGTAAATCAATATTGCAAATTTAACAAACATGGAGAAAATGTACCTCATTGTGCAAACTTTTTCCCTTCCAAAAGATGAAAAATTAAATGCAACAAATATACTAGGTCCCTACTCCCTACTAAAACTGCATGCCACCCACCACAAAAAAAGAAAAAAATCAAATAAAAGTACAAATAAATATTGGTGCATGCTCTCTATTAAACAAACACCCTTAAGCAAGAGTTTTTAAACTTACTTGTGCTATCACAAAAATAAAGTCCTTAAATCCAATGGTGTATATTCAGCAGACAAAGAGAGTGATACTTCCACCTCGAAATCCAAATGAAAAGTGACAAGCAGATGGACAAAGTCACTGGTGGGAGCCTGCTGGACAGGAACAGGAAGTTGGAGTCACTGGGGCATTTCCTTCTTTTTGAAAAAAAAAGAAAAAGAAAAAAAAGACTTTTGACACTAAAAATACAAATTGAACAGTCCATTGGAGTAGACAAGGACAAGTCTTGGGAGCGCGAACAGAAATATAATTCCGCCACACACTAGATGGGGAAATTTAGTGGGATCTCAGTGTTGCAAGCGTAGAGCAGAATTCCGGAATCTTGCCAACTTTGCGAACGGAATGATATTTTCTGCCCAGGCCAAGTCAGCAGATCACCTCACCTGTGACTGCTTTTATATAAAGCAATTTTTTTTCTTTAAATACAACCCGTTTCACTTTCCCCCCAAAATTAAAAGTGTCATTTTCATTTTTTAAGAGTAGGCAATGGTTGCTGGGAACCATGCAGGGAATGCCAGCTACTTGCATACGCAGCGCTGAAGCCGATGGAATACGAAGTGTTTTGCAAATGGCTGCCATTTGCCAACAAACCATTGCATTGTGTCTGAGAGAGTGTCCCTGGGAGAGTCCCTCATCCTTTTGATGAACAAGGGCTCACAAGTATACATTTGTATATTGTGTACAAGTCATACGACTTGCTACACATATGAAATATGGCTTCTTGGGAGAGTAAATGCATTTTATTACATGTCTTTGTATTGTTTGGAGGGCATTGGTTGTGAGCTTGCGTGCTGAATCATGCACTTGACATTTCCGGAGAAAGTCTCTCTCTGCCTGGTCGGGAGAGGGTGGGAAAACTCAAAGTGCCTCATACTAAAACATACACAGATAAAACACCACCTTCAGCCCCGAGTACCTGCTGACACTGCACGTGTTCCTTATGTCGTCAATCTAATTGGACTAATTATTGGGCTGATAATGGCTGCTTGAGGTCAGGTTTGATCAGATAGAATTTATGTTGCAAACAGGGCCTTGTCATTGGGATTGTGCAATGCCTTCTGTTTTCTGAGACATGGAAATAAAACAAATCCTGCTCTACCACTCTGATTGACTGATTGTAAATATTTGGCTATGAAAATATTGCTGATATGAAACAGAATCTCTGTATCCATCAGGACCTCACAGCCCTTGTTCAATTCAGGAAAAGGCTGAAGACTAACCTCTTTACAAAACACATCACAATGCCATAGACTATCCTTCCCCTCACCAAACTCTGTACCCACCCTACAACTTGTATACTTTCAGTTGGATTTGGCCATCTCTGCAGGATCACCCACAAACATTTTGTATTCACCACTCTGGTTTTGCTGGTTTCATTTCTGTTGTCTTTAGGACTCTGTGCACTTTACCACTGCTAACCTGTGCTAAAGTGCATGTACTATCTCCTTTGAACATGGCAAACTTGGCTTATACCCAATTGGCACAGTTAACATACTTGTAAGTCATTATTACTGTAGGACTACATGTACATAGGGCCTGCAAATGAAATGCTAGTAGTGGGCCTGCGGCACTTATTTTGCCACCCACTTGCGTAGCCTTTTTACAACATGCCCCCAACTAAAACATACCCCCGACTTGCCATTGCAGCCTGTGTGCAGTTTTAAACAGTCATTTCGACATGGCAAAGTAAACCTTTTGCCACGTCTAAACCTTCATTTTTAAAACATATGCCATCCCTAGGGCAGGCCCTAAACAGCTCATAAGAGAGGGTGCATTGTATTTAAATAGTTGTCCTGATAATGAAATACAAATCTTAAATTCATTGTTTCACTACAGCAAGATCTACCTCTCCCATAGAATAACATTTAGTGAGTGATACCTTTGATTTGAGAACATGTAGAAATGTCATGTTTAGTCTCTACAGAAGTGTAATTTTAATGTTCTTTAATGCTAAATCGTATTTTAAGTCACTCTTCTGAAAATGCCACTTCAGCAAGTTGGCATTTTCTTGACCATCTGGTGCCTGCAGCCCATATCGTGGGGACATGACCAGGTGCAGTTGGCTGGTGGCCTTTGTGTATTCTTCCCAGGGAGAATGACAAAGGGAGGACTGGATATTGGCAGTATGGGTCATCCTGGCCTGGTAGAAGGGGTGGAGTTGCCACCTACCACACTTGCACTTCTAAGGAGCTTCCTCAGCACATACAAAAAGAACTTCACATTTGCCTTTTGTGACTCCAGACATCCTGGGAATGGAGTGACATAGAGTGTTGTTTATTGGAGTGGCATAGAGTAGAGTGGCATATAGTAGAGTGGTGTAGATTAGAGTGAACTCATGTTAAGTGCATTGGCGTAGAATGTTTTCAGACTGGAGTGGCATAGTGTTCAGTAGCATAGAATTCAGTGGCATAGAATGCAGTGGAGTAGATTAGAGTGTTGCATAGTAGAGTGTAGTGGTATACATTCCAGTGGTGCAGAGTGGACTTATGCAGATTAGAGTGGTCTATAGTACAGTGACGTAGAATTCAATGGTGCAGAGTAGAGTAGAGTGGCACAGAGTGCAGTGGTGTAGAGTGGTGCAGAGTAGAATGGCATAGAGTGGTGCAGAGTAGGGTATAGTGTCATAGAGTGTGGTGGCATAGAGTGCAGTGGCATAGAGTGGAATGTTGCAGAGTGCATTGGTGTAGCGTGGAGTGATGCACGATATAATGAAGTAGAGTGAAGTTGCGTAGAGTGCATTGGCTCAGGGTGCAGTGGCGTAGAGTAGAGTCGGGTAGAGAGCAGTGGTGAAGAGAGCAGCAGTGCAGAGTAGAGTGTAGTGGGGTAGAGTGCAGTGATGTAGAGTGCAGTTGAGTAGAGTGCAGCGGCATAGAGCATAGTGATTTAGAGTAGAGTTGCGTAGAGTGCAATGGTGCAGAGTGGAGTCGATTGGCATAGAGTGCAGTAGCATAGATTGTTTCAGAGTAGAGTGAAGGGTTGTAGAGTGGAATGGTAAATGGTAGAGTGCAGTGGAGTAGTGTGTAATGCCATAGAGTAAAGTGGTGTAGAGTGCTGTGTCATAGAGTGTAGTGGTGCAGAGTAGATTAGAGTGGCGAACTGTGGATTGGCATAGAGTGCAGGGGCATAGAGTTGAGTGTTACAGAGTAGAGTGCATTGGCATAGAGAGTAATGCAATACAGTGCAGAATTGCAGAGTGGAGTGGTGTACAGTGAGTTGTGCAGAGTAGAATGGAGTGGCCTAGACTGAAGTGGTACAGAGGGCTGTACCGAAGAATGCATTGGTGTAGAGTAGAGTGGTATAGAGTGCATTGGCAAAGAGTGGTACAGAGTAGAGATGTGTAGAGTGGAGTGGAGTTGAGTGGAGTGGTACAGAGTAAAGTAGAGTGCAGTGGCTCAGAGTGGAGTGGTGTAAAGTGAAGTGGTGCAGAGTAGAGTGCATTTACGTAGAGTGTATTGCAATCCAGTGCAGAGTTGCAGAGTGGCGTAGAGTGGAGTGCTGTACAGTGAGTTGTGCAGAGTAGAGTGGAGTGGTCGCTACTGGAGTGGTATAGAGGACAGTGCCAGATAATGCATTGGTGTAGAGTAGAGTGGTGTGGAGTGCAGTGGCATAGAGTAGTACAGAGTAGAGAGGTGTAGAGTGGAGTAGAGTGGAGTGGAGTGGTACAGAGTAGAGTATAGAGTGCAGTGGCTCAGAGTGGAGTGGTGTAAAGTGAAGTGAAGTGGTGCAGAGCAGAGTGCAGTGACGTGGAGTGGTGCAGAGTAGATTAGAGTGAAATAGACTGGATTATGCATGCTGTGGTAGCACACTGCCATTACAGACAACAGATTTTAAATTGAAATGACCATTATATTTACACAGACATACAGTTGTACTAATACAATTATGCAGGGCACAAATGATAAAGTGTGGAAATGTCATCACCTGGTATATTGATTTGTTTTGATCATTATAAAGTATCTGTTTTCAACACACTTCAGAATCAACAAAAACATACTAAATTTGTGTTTTCCTAATTCTAATGTATTCTGTTATATTTCCTACTTCATTTGTGTTTTCCTAATATACTTAATTGTTGTTGTGTGCTAGAGAAAAACCCTTTCCTGCACCCAGTATCCAGCAAGATTATCACATAAATCCTCTCACTTTGAAGTCAAAGAAAGAAAAGCAATCACCAAGCCCCCATTGAAAGACAGAGCCTGACTTCGGACGTCTGTGTTTGCATGCACGGCAAATATGACAAGATAAGAACAAGATTTATAGGCCTGTTTACAAACAGGAGCACAAGTGGAAAAATACAAGGAGAGGTAGTGTGATAAGGTTTTGCTCCCTGGAAAGTATCAACTAAAACTGGACAAAGTAAAAAAATAGAAAGCCAGGAAATAGAAAGGCAGAAAATGTGAGTTACGAACCACAAAGCCAATGGTAAGCAATGGGCAGAATGCCTTCCCAGGGAAGCTTTCTGAATGTCCCCAAGATGTCTATAGCAAACCAGACAGCTCTGTTGTCTGGTTGGCTTAGAAGGGGACACAGGAGGAATGGAAAAGAGAGCTTGTGCGAGTGACTTAGAGGCTGAAGAGTTCCTGTTGACAGTGGTGTATAAGGTGCATATATTCATGTGACCTGGAGTAGCTCTGATCTGTTTCACTCACAAATCAGTTTTCAAAGTTGAGCGAGATACTCCTGGCAATTGGTACACTGAAATGGAAAGGATTGTGAAATTGAGAAACTTCCATGGGTAGACTTGATTATGTTTTTTGAAAGTGTGATCCCCAAAGATTTGTGGGCAGAATGCAAAGTGGACGATGGAGCTGCAAAGAGAAGCCCTGACAAATGCGCCTTCCCCTACTGACATGGACAACTATAACCAGGTGATTGCTCATTTGGAAATGAATGTCCCGCAGATAGAGGTAAATTGGCTCAAAATACCCAGGACTACTTACTACGTAGCAATCCGGAGGCCCCCTTGCCTTTTTGCAAATATATTTCAAATTAAATCAAATAAATCTTTATTCAAATTATTAAAATCCATAAAAAAAGATAAAGTAGATAAAGAAAAAACTGAATACAGGTTTAAAATACACAAATTATGAAATTTCAAACAGTCCCTAAAATGTTATGTTTTGTCATATACTCTTATAACAAACATAGATACTCCGCGGAGTGTCCCGGCGTATGTCCAAGCGGAGTCACCGAGCTGTCACTAGGGGAAGAGATAGGTTTTTAAAAGTCCAAATGGTCTTGGGTATTGCACATTGGAAACGGATGGGTTATTCCATGCCTGGGCAGCCTTCACGGCCAGGGAGTAGCCCCCCTTCTTGAGGCGAATAAAGTGTGACACTTTCGCTTAAAGAAGTGCTGATGAGCGTTGTTGTTTCAATGGGACATAGAAGGAAAACCGCTTCTGCAAATAGGCGGGCCCATGACCATGGAGGGCACGATGGGCGATAACAAGGGATTTGAATTTTACCCGATCAGCCACGGGATGCCAGTGGAGTGAGCGAAAATGTTTGCGCACACTTCTCCTCTTGGAGATTCCAAGAAGAAGCCTGGCGGCTGCATTCTGGGTGATCTGGGGTCGATTTAAATAATATCCCGGGATGCCCACATACAAGGCGTTGGCGTAATCCAAGCAGGAAAGGATCAAGTCACGGATGACCAACTCTTTAGCTGACCTAGAGAGAAGAGAAAGAAAGCTCTTTAATGTTTTAAGGAGGCCAAAGCAGCTGCCTGAGAGTTTCTTTACCTGGGTGGAAAATAAAAGGTTCTCCTCAAACCACACTCCCAGGTTCTTCGCAGAAGGTCGTAAGGGGAACCCTGGAGGCAAGATCGAATCTCTGAAGCCAGGGGGGAATTTACAGTAGAGGAGAATCTTTGACTTGTCTTCGTTACATTTGAGATGCGCTGCAGCAAAACACTCAAAAACCGAAGACAAGCAGTCTCGAATCTGGGGAACTGGGCTCGAGTTTCGGCAATGACGCCGAACATCCTGTGATTCTGGGCAAATCACTTAATCTCCCCGTGCCTAACAAAAATGAATGTGTCCTCATGTAATGCAACTGGTGCTATGAAAAGCGCTCTGATACCTGATTCGGGTCAAGTTCGCGCTATATAAAACTGAGTAAAAAAAAAAAAAAAAAAAAAGGGAACAGAGTTGTAAAGTTATCAATAAAATAAATCTTGAGATCCAAGGAAGTTAAAAGTCTGTTTTAGTAAGAGGAGCACAGTACTGCTGTTGTCAAGGTCAAGATAAGAATGTCAGAGCAACAGTTCCAAAATGATGTAACAACAACTGCATGGCATGTTCCATAATTAAAAATACACACTGTCATTAAAAGGGCAATATACAATTAAATAGGAAATTCCAATAGCATATACAGAGAATGTAGCACATCTCTTCCCTTAGAAACATTAAGAATGAATCATAGAACATTTAGAAACACTTCTCACATTCCAAACTTGTCCATCTTGAGTGACCACACTATTACAAATGACTTTGACAATTTTCATGGGTCTGCTAATGTTTGTATCAGTCTTAAAAAGAATTCCAGGTTTTCGTATCCTAGCAAATTCTCCAACTACAAATGTAGGTTTTCTTAACCTTCATACGAAGATCATAAATGTTCTTACTTTTTAGTTGCTTTTCTTCAACCCTATGAGCTATGTCTTCTTTATCTAGCTCAGAAGTCTGAACTCTGACAACTTTTTTAAACCACCAAGGGCACAATTTAGAAACTGGATCCCTACCCTTGAGCAATCGGAATGGTGAAACTTCAGCTGTTGAATGGGGAGTTATACGGTAAAGCCATAGTTTCTCTCTTAATTTGTCTTTTCAATATGCACCAAAATTCCATGCCCAAAGTATGTCTTTCTTGAGAACCCTATTGAACCTCTCCACTTGACCATTCCCTTGAGGCTCATAAAGCGATGCAGTAATATGCTGAATATTATGCAATTTTAAAAACTCCATCATCTCAAAAGATTTCAACTGTACACCATTGTCTGAAATAATCACCTCAGCACGACCCTCCCTGTCAAAAACTTCTTTCACAAATAAGACAACACTACTGGTGGTAACACATGGGGCTAACGTTACCTCAGGCCATTTAGAGTGATAATCCACCATGACAATAGCAAACCTGCAATCTTGTGGTAGAAAATTGAAAGGGTCAGCAATGTCTAAACCAACCTTCTGCCACGGATAACTAAGCCACTTGACTGGAATGAGCGGGGCCGGATTACACTTGAGAGATTTCTCACTGCACACACATTCAGGACATTCTCTTACCATCCTATCCACATACCTGTCTAATCCAGGCCACCAAAAAAACGATCTGATAAGTCTTTTTATGGATGACATTCGTAAATGACTTTCATGGCCCAAAGTTAAAATGGTGTCACGTAAACAAACAGGTGGAATGCATTTTCCTTGTCTGTAAATAAAATCTCCTTCTACAAAAATCTCATCAGAAACTTTCCAAAATGGAAATAACTCATTAGAAATGTCCTTCTTAGAAGGCCAACCAACACAGGTATAATTAACAATTTGCTGTAAGAGTTTATCTTCTCTCATACCTTTCTTCCACAATTCTTCAGAAGTAGCACTAAATCTGTCTGATAATACCTCAGAAATGCTTGCAACAACTTCCTCTTTACATGAATTGTTGTTACCATCGCAGGGAAGACTCGATAAACCATTTGCTGTGACATTCACTTTTCCTGGAACATATTCAACGGTAAATGTATGTTCTTGTAAATGTGACATTAACCTAGCTATTCTTGCTGTGACGTTAAGGGCACCACCTGGAGCTAAAATGGTAATCAAAGGTTTATGATCTGTCTTAAGAATAAATCGTGCACCCCAAATGTAGGTACTAAAATGCTCCACACCCCATACACATCTAGCAACTCTCTTTCGATGACAGCATATCGTCTCTCTGTAAAGCTCAATGTGCGTGAGGCGAAAGCCACATTCTATTCATCCTTCCCAGGACACTGCGACAACACACATCCAAGTCCATACAGACGGGCATCTACAGTAAGTACGCAAGTTTTCCCAACACAAAAGGGTTTAAGAGACGGAGCAGCAATCATTTCTGCCTTAATGTTTTCAAACGCTTTTTGTTGTCTTTCTCCCCACACAAATTCAACATTTTTCCTCGTTAGTTCTCTCAATGGCTCCATTTTTAAGCAAAATCTTTTATGAATTTACTGTAATAATCGCAAAGTCCTGAAAAGGAAAGAAGCTTCTCTTTAGAATCAGGAGAGGGTGCGCTAAGTATGGCATCAACAAGTGACCTCCTGGGAACAACACCCTCCTTGGAAAGTGTATGTCCTAGATACTCAACAGATTCTTGGAAAATTTTACATTTGGTCTTCTTTAGTGTGAGTCCATAATCCTTGAGAATCCCACATACTTTTTCAAGATGTTGTGAATGAGTTGCTTCATCTGGTGAAGAGATTAAAATGTCATCTTGAAAACATTCTCTAAAATACAAATGCCACAGGCGCTAGTCCGAAAGGCATCCTCTTGAATTGGAACAAACCTTGTGGCATGATAAAAGCAGTCATCTGGCGAGATTCTTTGGCTAATTCAATTTGATGATAGGTCGACCTAAGGTCCAATGTGGAGAAGACAGTGGCCCCTCCCAACATGCTCAAAACCTCATTAATGTTTTGTAAGGGATGGCAATCAATCAAAATGTTATCATTAAGTGCAAGATCAACACACAGTCTCAATGAATTATCAGATTTACGTGCCAAAACGATTGGAGAAACCATTCTGATGATTCCACCTCTTCAATCACTCCTTCATCCAGCATACCTCTCAAAAGTTTCCCTAATTCATCTCTCACATTAATGGACACATTCCTAGGTTTTTGTTTGACAGGAGAAGCTCTTTTTTTAAATGTAATCTCATGAGTGAAACCCTTGAACTTCCCTAATGTGTCTGAACACACCTCAGGAAACATTTTATCAACCAGAACTGGATTAACACCTTATTCATGACTCCAACAATATCACTCCCTTCAATTACCATAACAGGTTCTTTATTACGTGGATTGAGAATGATTCCTAGTCTCCATTGATCCCGCCATCCTAAAACATTGACACCTTTCCTAGCAACATAGACTTTAATAAAAGCTGACCTTCCTTTAAATTCAACTTCTGAAGCAACGTACCCTGCCAGGTCAATAGGAGAACCGTCAAAACTCTGAGCCACAATATCAGGACTAGACAAATCCTTAACAGACATGATGCCAAACTTTTCTTTAAAGTAACTTTCAGTTATAATGATCTACAGCGAACCTGAATCTGCCATAAGATCTAAATTCTCATTCAAAAATGTAACACTACGCTTAGGTGAGCTTAAATTCTCCTCTAAAGAGCACACATCAATAATAGATACAACCATACCTTTTCCACCAACAAGATCTTCATCTGAATAGTTAACACTTCTCACAACGGAAACATCATAACCTTTGGAGCCTACACTTCTATGTGTATCAACAGTCCTTCTACGATCATCCTTGCATCCCCTAGCAAAATGCCCAATTCTATCACATTTGATACACTCTTTTCCCATGGGAGGACAACATTTAAATGACGCTATGTGGTTAGTACTTCCACACCTATAACAAACAATATTTTTTTTATCTCTATTATACTGGTGAGGAGACTTGGAAAACGTTTTTTTAACAACATATTCTTCATCAATGCTTTTGCTACTGTCACCCTTAGCATTTACATTTTCAATAGTTTTCCTCCATGTATCAGATTGCTCGAAAGCTTTTGCAGTAGCAATAGTGTCATGCAAATTAGGATTACCTAAAATCCACAACTGTTCTTGGGTTTTCTTACTCCTTGCATTTACAATAATCTGGTCTCTAATCATTTCATCAGCAAGATTGCCAAAATTGCACGAAATTACAAGACTCCTGAGAGCAGTTAAAAAAACATCAAATGTTTCACCTTCTCTCTTAGCTCTAGTGTAAAACTTATACCTATTGAGTGCTATGCTAGTTGTAGGTTTAAAACGAGCTTCCATACGCATGAGTGCTTCGTCAAATGTGCCAAAATCTCCACTTGCAACAGGTAAGGTTCTAAATATAGCTTGACCTTCAGAGCCAAGACAATGTAATAAGATACTTTTTTTCCTCTCATTTTCCATTTTTCCCCATCGATTGCTTTTAAATAGGTTAAAAATTCCTCCTTCCATCTAGACCATGGAATTGGAGGTTCACCTTTAGCTTGTAAAAACTTTGTAGGTGGATCGAATTGGATGGTGATGACAACAAAATAAAAGAAAATACACACTCAAATAAAATAAAATTCCCAAATAGAATATGTAGTAATAAATAATACTTGGTATGAAACTCGTATAGAGGGAGAAGAAAAGGAAAAAATTGAACTTAATAATACCAATTGTATAATAGAAACAGTTCAACAGTAAATACCATACAAACTGGGTGCATCAGCGACGTGCACAATGGTGTAGTAATATGCCATCAATCTTCCTTATCTGAAAGTTGTAACACTAAGTGGCGCTGTGCACATGAGCAATGTGCCAAAAACTCAATGAGCTGCCGTGCACATCGGCGATGTAAATAAAGGTTGATGTGCTGCCGTGCACATGGGCGAAATACTGTAGATTGAGATCGTGGTTAATGTTCACAGGTATTAAAATTGATGCGCTGCCGTACGCATCGGCGAATTGTTGCTGGTCGTTTCTATGGAAACAGAAACAATATGGCCACTGAGCGCGATGACGAAATCACGCTGCGTGCCAATACGACGACTCCCACGTCTTTTCCTCAGCCAGTAGAAAGAGTTGGACAGCAACAACTGTGTCTATGGTAAAGCGCGCTTGGAAAATGAACAGCGCGACTTACAATACCAACTACGAGAACGATCACGAGCCAGGTAATGATGATTTGAATGATCCAAATGGTGAAAAATGCTCAAATTGTTCAAAATAAGCACAAAAGTCCAGGAACAACTTAGAAAGTCCAGAAAAGAACGGTGAAAAATAATATTGGAAGATTAATCACGTGGAATTTCAGTTTAAAAGATGTCAAATCCAGAAAACATTAAAAAAGCTCAAAATTGAATTTCAAGGGCAATTAACCAGTCAAAAACTTCAGAAAAAAACAATGTTGAATAAGATAAGTAGTTCATCCACATCGATAATACTCCATGTATTTTCAAAAGATGAGATTATGCCAGAGTCCAATCCCAAAAGAAATAGTACCGCTCCTGTGCTCCAGAGAGTAGCAGGTACACGGTTCCTCGTCGCCAATGTAAAGTTATCAATAAAATAAATCTTGAGATCCAAGGAAGTTTGAAATCTGTTTTAATAAGAGGAGCACAGTACTGCTGTTGCCAAGATCAAGATAAGAATGTCAGAGCAACAGTTACAAAATTATGTAACAACAATTGCATGGCATGTGCTTAAATTAAAAATACACAGTGTCATTAAAAGGGCAATATACAATTAAATAGGAAATACCAATAGTATATACAGAGAATGTAACAAGAGTCCTCATACTGTTTCCAGGTGAACAGCAGCTGAGTGTCATCTGCGTAGGCAATCACCTTAGCCCCCAATTCCTCAGCCAAGTAGACCAGAGGAGTGACATAGATGTTAAAAAGAAGGGGGCTAAGGGAAAACCCTTGCGGGACCCCTGTGGTGACTGGCTGCGGGGCTGATCCGGCTGGTGGCAACCAGACCTGTTGAACCCGCCATTCCAAGAAGGTCCTCAGCCAGCCCCAGGCATGATTTCCATACATAATATAGGAACAGGTATGAAAGGGATGGGTACCAATCGTTACAATAAACAGCACAATCAATTTCATTTTCTCTCTTTCTTTTAAAATGTAAAAGAATAAAATGTCAAAAAAGGCATAGGTATGCGAAAAAGCTACATTCCCTGTTTTAAAGCTGAGTCTAAGCAGGACTCTTGTACAAATGTACTAAATCAATTTCATATTCCAAGCTATCATTACAAAGTAAGTGAATTTCTTATAGTGATGGGGCGGGTAATAACTAAGCACGGGTGTAAAATCCGTTCCGTTCGCGGAATTTGTGGATTTTCTGCAATTTCGCGGTCTGCGAATCTCGCAAAATTGCAGAACAATCCACGAAATCGCGTGCGGGACGGATTTTCAAAAACTGAAGTGCATGAAGCACTTACAGGGTTACAGCAGGTGCCCAAGTTGAAGCTAATTTCTTTGTAACCATTTACAAAATGGTTACAAAGAAATTAACTTAAACTTGGGCACCTGCTGTAACCCTGTAAGTGCTTCCTGAGCGGCGCCTCCAGAGTTGTTGCCTACTTGCAACTATTCTCTGACCCTGCTCTGACCCTCGAAGCAGGGTCAGAGAATAGTTACAAGTGTGGCACAATGCTCCAGGCTGTCACAAAAATTAAACCACAACAGGAAGCACTTACAGATAAGGAAGCAGGTGTCGGACTTGAAGCTCAAATTCAGTAACACATTAACAAGCCCCCGGTTGAGGCTGGGCAGGTGTGCTTTCTCCCCATAATCCACAGTGGTGAACCAGAGGGTGCTGTGATGAACCAGAAGGTGCAGTTGTGAACCAGAGGGTGCTTTGATGAACCAGAGGGTGGCAGTGGTGAACCAGAGGGTGGCAGTGGTGAACCAGAGGGTGCTGTGATGAACCAGAAGGTGCAGTTGTTAACCAGAGGGTGCTGTGATGAACCAGAGGGTGGTAGTGGTGAACCAGAGGGAGGCAGTGGTGAACCAGAGGGTGCTGTGATGAACCAGAGGGTGGCAGTGATGAACCAGAGGGTGACAGTGATAAACCAGAGGGTGGCAGTGGTGAACCAGAGGGTGGCAGTGATGAACCAGAGGGTGGCAGTGGTGAACCAGAGGGTGTCAATGGTGAACCAGAGGGTGGCAGTGGTGAACCAGAGGGTGCTGTGATGAACCAGAGGGTGTCAGTGATGAACCAGAGGGTGTCAGTGATTGACCAGATGGTGGCAGTGGTGAACCAGAGGGTGGCAGTGATGAACCAGAGGGTGGCAGTGGTGAACCAGAGGGTGACAGTGATGAACCAGAAGGTGGCAGTGATGAACCAGAGGGGGGCAGTGGTGAACCAGAGGGTGGCAGTGATGAACCAGAGGGTGGCAGTGATGAACCAGATGGTGGCAGGGGTGAACCAGAGGGTGGCAGTGGTGAACCAGAGGGGGCTGTGGTGAACCAGAGGGTGGCAGTGGTGAACCAGAGGTGGCAGTGATAAACCATGTTATCTGACTCGAGGTTACACAAAAAGCTTTAGGATTCCTTATGAAATAAGAACCTCTCTGGTAAAAACAGTGGTCATATAAAACGTTTTTTTAATATCACAGTAAAACTTACAGAAGAGGATAAAATGCATTGTAGATAGGGTGATTTCCAATCACATGGGCACTTTGGCAAGTTTTGGAGTCACAATTTGTTTTTGGGAATGCAACAAGTTCATGTAAAATGTCCATTCATAATCTTATTAGGTAAAATCTCTTCTGGACATCAGTGATCTTTATAAGGTAAGTAGGCAAACCAGAGGGTGGCAGTGGTGAACCAGAGGTGGCAGTGATAAACCAGAGGGTGGCAGTGATGAACCAGAGGGTGGCAGGGGTGAACCAGAGGGTGGCAGTGGTGAACCAGAGGGTGGCAGTGATGAACCAGAGGGTGGCAGTGATGAACCAGAGGGTGACAGTGGTGAACCAGAGGGTTCTGTTATGAACCAGATGGTGGCAAGGGTGAACCAGAGGGTGGCAGTGGTGAACCAGAGGGTGGCAGTGGTGAACCAGAGGGTGCTGTGATGAACCAGAGGGTGGCAGTGGTGAACCAGAGGGTGGCAGTGATGAACCAGAGGGTGGCAGGGGTGAACCAGAGGGTGCTGTGATCAACCAGGGGGTGGCAGTGATGAACCAGAGGGTAACAGTGATGAACCAGAGGGTGGCAGTGGTGAACCAGAGGGTGGCAGTGATGAACCAGAGGGTGGCAGTGGTGTACCAGAGGGTGGCAGTGATGAACCAGAGGGTGTCAGTGATGAACCAGAGGGTGGCGCTGCTAAACTACCCGGGAGCCCAGTGGTTGTGAGCCCACACGCTACTTAACTGCCCCGGGGCCCAGTGGGTGTGATCCCCCGTACTGCTGAACTGCCCCGGAGCCCTCTGAAAATCATTCATGCTCAATTGCCTGGGAGCCCTCTGGGTGTGAGCACACATTGTGCTAAGTGCCCCCCTGCCCCCAATACATGTATACCCGTACCGCACAGCACCATTATGCTCTTGCACCATGAAGTCTGGTGCCTGGATGCTCCTGATCCGTGTAGGTGGTACCACCTTCTGGTGCAGTCAAATTGTAAAGTCATAACTTGCTACACAGCACCAACAAACACGTGTCCCCCCCCTGGCACTGGTATGCGCATGCAGGCGTGGAGCACCCGCATGCCACTGCACCCTACTGCCCAGCACCAGCATATGCCTGTACGGGGCAGTTTAGTATGAGATGGGACATTGTCCAGCAGCAGCAGCTGCATGCGCCTGAACCCACTGAGCAGGATCAGAATGGCTTTGTACCAACACGCGCAGCAGCGCTATCTTGGACATCTGAAGGATTCTGGGGTCCTGTGCCAAACGTATTTTTGTATCCATGAGTTTCCCGAGCGCCATCCCCATGTAGCTCCTGCGACCAGAAGGCTGCTTTCTCCTCATCTGCTGCTCTGCTCGGTCTCTGACCCTTTATAAACAAGATGCATGTGAACTCGCATGGAAGCCCTGCCCGTTTGGCCTGTCTACCACACACTAGCGGTATGAAACGTCTTCCCGCCCGTCCCCACTATAATGGCCAGCTCACTCAAGGGACCTCGGCGCCTTTTGGCGCTCTGGCAAAGTTACAGGCACACGTGGTCACATATTTGTGCAAATGGCACAAAAATCCACGAGTTTGCAGGAAAATTCGCGAACTCGCTGATTTTGTTGCCATTTCGCACGAATTCGCGGACCGCGAATTCGCAAATTTTGCCCATACTTAGTAATAACACAACAAATGTTATCTGACTCGAGGTTACACAAAAAGCTTTAGGATTCCTTATGAAATAAGAACCTCTCTGGTAAAAACAGTGGTCATATAAAACGTTTTTTTAATATCACAGTAAAACTTACAGAAGAGGATAAAATGCATTGTAGATAGGGTGATTTCCAATCACATGGGCACTTTGGCAAGTTTTGGAGTCACAATTTGTTTTTGGGAATGCAACAAGTTCATGTAAAATGTCCATTCATAATCTTATTAGGTAAAATCTCTTCTGGACATCAGTGATCTTTATAAGGTAAGTAGGCAAACCTTGGAATAATAGGCCTTCCAGATATCAAGATATTGTTTGTTTTTCCATCTCTTTGCTCTTTCTCCCTAAATCACGTTTGTTGGTAAAAATCTGTTTTGAGCTCCTTTTTACTGTATTGTAAGACGCTAACGGACCATTCAATAGAAGCATTTTCATTAGTTTCCTTAAATAGTCTGTCAATCTTGAAATTGTGCCATAGTGCCATGGTGTAAGGCAATCATTAAATCCCTTGCAAATTTAGTACCAGCCTTGCTCAAAAATTTTGCGCCACTCTACTAAGGCACATTGGTCTAGGATGTCATCAAGAAAAGTTATATCCAGTTCTCTGTGGGGGATATAGGGTGGTACAGAATGAGGGACTGCCAAGAGTCCACACAGGAAATAATGTTCCTGTTTTTGCAAAATCAAGTGTCCCGCCAGGCCCCATACGGATGCCCCATATGTCGCAGTGGGGATGCTCTTACTCCTGTACAGCTGCAACATCTTGCGAATTGGTTTATTTCCAATTTTATTAGCAAATCTGAACACAGCCTCTATTGCCTTTTAAAAGTTAAAGTTCGCAAAGCACTTGGAAGAGACCCTAGATATGTGAAATATTGCAAAGACAATATGGAAGCAAAATAGTAGAGTAAGAAGTAATTCATATTGGCATAGACTAATTTGGCACAATAGAGATGTCAGAATGTTCCCTATGTGGCATATTTAAGATCTAATCCAAATCCCGGTGTCTGTACAGGAAAGCAGGCAGTTGCTTTTCAAGTTGGTGGTTAGCTGGAACAAGACGAGAATTGTTTTCTGCAAGGCAAATTCCAAGGGATGGTATCTGGCTTGGATGTGGTTGCAGACATAAACATTTTGAAGAAAACCACTGCTTATCATATTGGCAACGAACTATGCAATTAAAATAAACTTGAAACTTGAAAAAAATACAATATTGGCAACAAGTTGGGCCTTAGGCATTTTAAACCCAAATTGAGTGCAAAATGACGTTCAAATACCCAATATGAATATGCAAGTACAAAGGTCATGTAATGCGACTTTGCCCCAAGTCCCAATGATGCAACAACCCATAATAAACTGAAGGTACAGTTTAAATCCTAACTTCAACATTCATCAGAACCCTTTCATAATTACTGATAACCTCGAACAGTTCTTAACAGTCCCATTGGATTGGAGCCTGATCAATCACAATGAAAATGCCTGAGAGAGGGGGAGGACTGTGAGCTTGGTGCAGTTCCAGAGGTAGACCAGAGAGGGCCATATGTGGATGGAGAGGTGACTCGCCAGCCCCTATCTTTTTTAATCAATACTGGACTTACCTGCTATACTGTGAGAACAATAGAGGTCCCTAACCTACCCCTCTGGAAAACAAGTCCAAATTGTAGGCATCTCCAAAAGACAAAGTACAAGTCTAGTTTCAACTAAGGAACCTGTAAAAATAGGTTCCATCAAAAAAGGGCCATCAATTTGTAATATATGACTCAAGTCCAGTCAACCTATAGGATAGGGATTTACTCTGCAAATTGAATTATGTGATTTATTAAACACCGGACAGTGTGGAAATTCAGACACACAATGAAAATGTACACGTTAAGTCCAAGTCACTAATAACAACAGTTGGGTAAGGGTTGTTCCAAGTCCTAACCAAAGAAGATTTACCCCAAGACCTAGGATGTAGGTGAAAGAGGGAGTCTGGGAATTTACAAGCAAAGACATTAGATTGAATAAAAACGTAGAAACAGTGAGAATCACAATGAGACTTAATGCAGATTTTCCATGCAGGCCCAAAAATATCTTCACACCTGAGGTGGTGGCAGAAACTACACTTGATATCTGATCCATTTTAGAACAGGGCATCTTCAAGGAAGTATTAGGAAGTCAGTGCAACTCCAGTGATGGGTTTATAGAAACCAAAAAAGAAATGAATAACAGTTCAGGGTCCTCAAAAGGTGAAATAAATTGTAGTCCTGTGTACCAAATCCTTCTAGTATATTCTTTCAGATTCCGTGCCATACTGAGTAGTTCCCAAACACTGATTTGTGTCAAGCATTCTCTTCTATTCTTTTACATGAGGATAGCCAATTTATTTTTACTTTCTGATTTTTAGAGAAGATCCTTATATGGTGTCAAGTCCTACAAGGGTGTAGACAGAGACCCTCGATCTTTGATCAGATACTGAATAAAAATATAGAGACCCTACAGCTGCCTTTCATCTCAGTTCTGGTCCGGTACATTGACGATCTATTGGTGGCGTCAATAGCTCGAGAAGCTTGCAAGCAATTCACAAAGACTTTGTTGAATCACCTTGCAGGGAATGGACGCAGGGTGTTCCATAAAAAGCTTTAGTACTCCAATAGGGAGGTTTCTACCTAGAACACTATATTGAGAAGGGAGCTAGAAGAGTGTCCCAAGATTGTATCTCCACAATCCTAAGAATAAATCGCCCCCATGACACAGAGAAAAGTAAGAATATTACTGGGAATGATGGGCTACTGTCATCAGTGAATTCCCAACCTTTCCCTAGTGGAAAAGCCTCTACATAGACTTAAACACAATAATGTTAATGATCAGTTACCCTGGGACAAATAATGCATGAGTACCTTCCTAGAGCTCAGGGAGAAACTGTGCAGCTCACTAGTACTAGGCATGCCTGATTATGACAAGGATTTTGTTGTCATGAAAGAGAACAATGCACATTAGCAGTGCTGACTCAGACCCATGGCCAAGCAAAATGGCCTTGTCACACTCGAACCAGTGGCTGCAACATTTTCCTGGGTGTCTTAAAGCCGAGCTGCTGTGGATGTTAGCACACAGCAGTATGCCAGGATATTAATGGCTACTTACTGTGATGGTCCTATATTCAGGTGAGATTTTACTGACCTGTACTTTAACTCAGCACATGCCCAACAGCTGGCTTACTAAATATGAACAGGTGATTTTGGCAGCAGAAAATGTTTCTCTAAGGTGGTGCAGGGGCATATTACCAAGCCCCTATCATCACCACAATGTCACTTTTTGTGACATTGTGGTGATGATAGGGTCAGCGCCCTATTACCAAGGCAGCTTTAAACCACATAACGTGGCTAGAAGCCACGTTAAGTGGCTAACGCTGCCTTGGTAATAGGGCCCCTTTCACTCTAAAATGAGCGTGAAAGGGGCGTGCAGTGGGTGTTGCGGTGGGCGTTCCCCCGCAACACCCATTCACTTCGCTGCCACCTATTATCAAGAGAGGCGATAATAGGTGGCAGCGCCTAACTTAAGACCAGAAAAATCCTGGTCTTAAGGTGGCAAAACAAGGAGAAATGCTTCATTTCTCCTCGTTTTTGCTTTTTCCATGTGTACTGCCCGGTGCAGCACACATGAAAAAAGAAAATTCCAATTTGTAACTTACATGTGTGCTGCATGAAGCAGCACACATGTAAGTTAAAAAATTGCCTTTTAGATTTGTTTATGTACAAGTAGGGACACCTTCCTGTACATAGACAAACCTTCTCGCTCGCAGACACCCTTGCACTCTGGTGCAAGGTTGCCTGCGTTGGCGTTAAGTCGTGAAACTTAGTGCCACCGCAGGGGGAAACGCCAGGCTGCACCATATCCCTGGTAATTTTTGTGCCGACCGGCGCTTCCGAAGTGGCGAGGAGAGACGTTAAGCCAAGGAGGCTAACGCCTCTCAGCGCCACTTCCTAGATATTATGCCCGCAGTGTTCAAATTCTGCTACTCTTTTGCCCCTCCTAGAGATTGATTCAGACAAAGATGATGCTGGCCACTATTCTGTTGATGTTACAGAGTTGTGCACTGAGCCAAAACCTGACAATTGAGTTGCCCCCCTGGAAGAGCCCAATTACTTTGTTTGTGGACACTTTTGTTTAAAGAACAGATGCAGAGTTTTGAGAGTAGTATATGCTGTTTGCACTAAAGATGGTGGTGTGGAAGCCTCCTATTTGTGCAATGTAATAACCGCACAGGTGGATGAACTCATTACATTGACCAGATCAAGTTATGTTTCCAATAATTTGAGTGCTAAAATATACACTGACAGTCAATATGGTTTTGGTGTACTCCACGACTTTGGGCAGTTGTGGTTACAGAGGGCTTTCCTAACCTCCTTGTGTTCTCTAATCAGGAATGGAATATATGCCATGGATTTGTTAGAGATGTTGCAGCTGCCTGGAGAAATACCAGTCGTGAAATGTGCAGTACACAAGAGCAGATGTGATTTTGTTACATCAGGCAGCCATTACTCAGTTCAAATGGCAAGGTATTGCGCTCTTGAGTCCTATACATTTGATCAGAATGAACAATTTGAAAGTGACAATGATACTGTTTCAAACATGTTACTGAGCACTATGATTTCATATGAAAAGTTGAGAGGGTTGTAGAATGAAATGCCATTAACCAAGAAAGGAAAGGTGAGAGAGGGCTGGATGTGTAAAGAATTAGATTGAGATTTAGGCTTCAAGGAATGGAAGACTTATTTCACCTGATGTTATGCTTTCCCTGATTGCCAGGCATTTCCATGGGTTTATCCATGTAGAAGGAGATGCCATGGTTCACGCCTTCTGAAATTACCGGCTATCCACAGTTCCGTGTCATTGCTGAGAATTTGTGTTGAAGGTGCATTACTTGCCAGCAGTTACATGCATTAAAAAATAAATGTGTTACCATGAGTTACATAGGGAAGGTCAACAGTTCCTTTAATGGCATGTAGTTGGACTTTATTGAAATACCCATCTGCAAATGACTTTGTTATATTCTAGTGATAGTCTGTTTGTTTCCCCACTGGGTTGAAGCATACCCAACCAGAAGGTGTGACCGTTTTCACTGAGGCCAAACTATTATTGAGGGAATTGATCCCTCCTTTGTGATTACCGGTTTCTCTTGGGTCAGATTGTGGCATTCATTTAAAAAAATGAGGTCATGAAATGGTTGTGTTTAGCTGTAAAGATTGCCCAGGGATTCCACTGCAGTTACAGACCAAAAGCCTGAAGCTTAGCAGACCAAATCAACAGCACTCTGAAATAAAAGATCCCCAAGATGTATGCTTCTACCTCTGTGAAGTTGGATGCTCTTCCCCTTGTTCTGTTAAGCCTTTGAAACATTCCCAATCGAAAGATCAAACTGTCCCTACATGAAGTGTTGATGAGGAGGGCCATAAGAATTTTGTCAGTGCCTGCAGCTGCATTTGTGTAAATAACAGATGATATTGCTCTAGACTACTGTAAAGGATTTACTGATATGGTGCATTCTGTTTCTCATCAGGTTGACTTGGTGACCCCACCTGCAAGACAAAAGCTGTGCCATGACCTCAGTTCAGGTGATTGGATCTTGGTGAAGAAACACATCAGAGAAACCTGTCTTGAACCAGCCATGCTAAAAGGGACCGTTTCAAGTAATACTTGTGACAAACACTGCTGTTAAGTGTGGCAGAGTGCCTCAGTGGATGCATTCCTCCCATACCAAGCAAGTAAGGCAAGCCACTATTGAAGTGGTGATGACAAACATGGGATGATAAAGTACAGTGGTAAAAGAAGTGGCTGAAAAGTGGAAAGAGAATGATAAAAGTATTGACTGACGAATGAATCCCAGAGCTGATTGAGGAAGAACCGGAGCCATCAGAACAGAGTGCTTGTGACAGTTAACAGACACAAGTCCAGAGATCTGAGAGATGAATAGTGCCAAATAGAATATATTTAGCACCTGAATGGACATAGTTTGGCAAAAGTGATACTGAGCTGGGATGTTATGAAGCTGGAAAGCATCAAAGTGTTAGATTGAATGAAAATTTCAATTAACAAACTTGTCTTATGTTTGACATTTGACATTTTGTATGTTAAGTATCTAGATGAAGATATTAAGTTGCCATAGGTATCCCGCTGAAGAGTAGAATTTCCATTTAGGTATCCAGTCAAAGCTGTAGGTTATGTGAGAGCTGTTTTCCCTGCACATTAAATGCATAGTAAATTGAGTTTATGCTAACCTAGATCGTGTTTACAGTGTCATCTATCTTGTACCGCAGTCATAAGATACCACGTGTTGAATGTTGATGTTCTTCTCGCTCTACATAAAGAATAGCGAGACTCACACGAACAAACAGAGAATGTTCCCGACACTTTCTCCCTCTGTACCTAACCAAGGACATTTCAAATGGCCCAGGTTACTGCAATGCAATGCACCAAATGAATTGCTCAAATAAGCTGTGAGAATGTCTGTAGCCTCAATAAATAACTACCATGAGAGAAACTTCAAATGTATTATATCAAACTTTTTTATTCTGACATGATGATCCATTAGAAGATGTACCAATTGTCAGTGGTGAACCTTTGTGTTTGTGGGCTACTGAACATGCTTCTCACTCTTACAAAATGTTTAAATCAAGGGATCAGCATGAGTATATGATGAAATCCTTTACCCCCATGAGAAACGTATTGCCCGCCAGAGTATGCATGTTATAACCTGCAAAATTAATTAATCAAGATGAGAGGGTATTTATAGACAAATTAAACAAAAGTATACGGATAGATAAAGAAAAAGGAGAAGGAAAGGATAGTTCCTGAATACGTTATTGGGAAAGGTGACAAGACATGGAAGAAACCACTTCCTTGATTCAATATTGAGACCCTGATGCAGAGGTCTAGCCCGGGACCAGGGTTCAATTCCCCACCTCGGCGGGTCTTGGGCTCAAAAATTCCACGGACCTGATAATTCTCGCCTCGGTGCCTATTCCAATCATGGAGTCCCACTCTGCAACTCTGGTCAATAGCTTGCTTAATCTCCACAACGGCCCCCACAACTCTAAGGATGCCTCGCCTCCACCTTGGGGGTGCCCAGGAGTGGACGCCTCACAGGGAAAATGAGGATGGGTTCCACAGCGGTATTCGTACAAGCGCCTTGAGACCCTTGCAGGTGAGTAGTGCGCTATACAAGTATCAATTTACATTACATTTATGTCACCAAGAAGGGATCTTTATGCATCATATAGCAGCCAGAGGGAAACAAGACTGTTGAGAAACCAGGATGGAGCAAATGCAAGCACAACTATTTAGTTAAAGGGAAAACCTTTTCATACCTAGACGCATGTATAAAAGAGATCTACTATTTATGCAGTAAGTCAGCTTATTTCCAGCCACCACATATCTGGACAGATAGTTGCTATGCAGCCTTAGTTTTCCCCAGGATGTATCATACTAATGAGTTAGATTTTCACCCTGAGCAATACATAAGGAGGAGTAAAGGTAACTTTAACGGCAATAAATAAAGAATTGCTTCCAATTCTATTCTATTCTAGACACACTTATATAGAGCATAGCTACCCGTAGGCCTTCCAGCACTGTCAGGGCAGAAGGGAAACTCCTTATCAAGAACTTGAAGAGCGAGGGGAAGGGTGTTCTAAGGTTGACGCCCAGATTTATGTCTTGGTAGATTAAACAGTAAACATACTGCCTAGTTTTGCACCGCCTGTAGTTTTTTGATTGTGGCTTTGGTAACTCCCATATACAGGGAGTTGCTGTAGTCCAGGGGGAGAGGATAAGTGCCTGGACCACAATTCTCTTTGCCATGGGAGGAAGGAGAGTTAATATTTTGATAAGGAATGAGAGCTATGATTATGCAAAATCGTCCTAAGCTGGATTTACTCCTTGCGAAGGAAGGCAGAGTTTGCAGAGGCTATCACACTTGGGTATGTTGTGCCTATATCCCACGTGTAGATAAGCAGTTCATAACTATATTACTAACATCACAACTATAATGCATGAACTAAGGGAGATTGAAGACCCAGGTGCCTTCCAATGTATTCTATTGTGAAATGTTTCCTTGTACTTGTTTCCTATTGGTGCATATCCTGAGAATAATGTACTTGTGTACAAATGTTTGAATGTCTTTGTTTAAAGTCCAATAAAAGGTTGTGCAGGAGATCCTTTCCCCCACATTTAGAAGGTACATATATGCCGAATCTCACTGATATACTTATGATTTGTATGCTTTGCTACTGAATTTACTTAGGGCATGGTCTATGTAAGCTGCCTATAGATTTCTTATATAAAGCTTTGGAAAGACAACTCTTTGTCTGTCATTATTACAAGAATGTTTATATTTATCAATCTCCTTACTACCATGAGAGAAACTTCGAATTTATTTTATCAAACTATTTTATTCTGCCTTTGATGATCCATTAGAAGATGTACCTAAAAAGGACCATCAATTTGTAATATATGACTCAAGTCCAGTCAACCTATAGGACAGGGTTTTACTCTGAAAATCAAAATGTGTGATTTATTGCACACTGGACAGTGTGGGACCTCAGACACACAATGAAAATGTACACTTTAAGTTGAAGACGCTATTAACAGCACTTGGGTTGTGCCAATTCCTACCCATAGAAGACTTACCTCAAGATTTAAGATGTACGGTGAAAGAGGAAGTCTGGGACTGATGTAATAGAAGTGATGTGTCCAGTCGGGGAGCACCAAAGTCCATATCTGCGCTATACTGCTCCCAGCCCTAGCCTTTGCCGTGCTTCATGAGTCCGATTTTAGGATAAGTTTGGCGCAGACAGTTCCTTAATTCTAGAGTCTAACATGAATTAACCAATTTACAGTGAGAAAACAAATTACCTGATACACAAAGGGCCTGTGTACCCACGGGTAGAAACCCTGTAGCCATGGGGGAGTCTCCGCACTCCGGGCGGAATCTCTACAATGAGACTTTCCTATGACTACGGGCCCTCCACCACAAGTGCGGTGGCCCTTTGTGAATCAGGCCCTGAAAGATTTGCTGATTTGCACAGTAGTGTCAAAATGAGATTTGTGATATTTAGTTTTTCTTTTTGATCTAAATCGAGAGAAGCCATGATATTAACCTCACAGAAAGGTTGCAAAATTATATTAGTAGCTGTGGCATTAGCCATAGACATGTTAGGGGTGAACTCTTTGGCCCAAATATGCCATTATACGAGGTCAATCACACAAAGTAATGAAACTAACTCCACTAACTTTTAAGACTATATGTAAATTATAGAAAGATTTTAGAGAAGAATTAAATTAATGAAAATCAAAGGAGGTCAAAAGAGGAGTAAAGAAAGAAGAAGGATGTATTTGAGAAAAGGTTGTAGAAACAGTTATAGAAATAGGAATACATTCCAAACTTAGCTTGGATTTGTAGGGTCAGCTACATTTATGTGTGGTAGGAGAGAAAGGTCAGGTTCATTGAACAGAGAGGGTGGGTTGGAGTGATTATGTGCAAGAGTTCATAATTATGGGTGAGTACGTTCTTTCAGGGGAGGAACCTATTGCCAGATGAGTTAACTGTGCATGCAGAAGGAATGCTTATTTTTGGCTTCCACCTAACTGGTTAGGGAGTTTATATTTAGGTTTAGTGTTTCCTAACGTATGTTATGTAAAGGTTTTTGAGAAAGGCAGTTAAAAGCTCCTGGAAAAACTAAACCTATTATTTAAAAGTGGTAGGAGATTTATTTGGTGCCATTACACCTTCAATAGGCGTTGTTTTAAATGATGTTAGGATTGGAAAGCTGTCTACTTTGGTAGATCATTTGGCTTCTAACAGGGCTGGCACTTTAACCACAGTAAATACATAGCTTATCCCCATACAGGATACGGCATTGCAGAACATGCTTGCTTTAGACATCCTATTATCAAAAGAGGGCGGAGCCTGCAGCATGCAGCAACACTGCCTTTGATTGGTGTAATATGTACTTTTCTTTTTATAAGACATATCAACATGATTTTGGTAATTGGTGGCTTAAATTGCAAGGGAGTGATCCAGCGGTAATTTCACTGTAATTTCTCAATTCAAAATATAATTTACCTCTAGTTTGCCGCTTTAAAGGTGATCGACCTTTGCCACCGTGTATAACTTTCAGGAGACTTTACATAAGCATGAAAAATCTAAAATGCCATTAATATTTAAGCGAATAAAGAGAATTGTGAATATTTTAAAGGGTTTTATTTTGTGGTCAAAAGTTAAGTTTCTCTGCCCTTTATTAATTAGTCAAATATCAATCAGGTTACAGAATTGGAAAACAGGAAAAATAGAATGAATACAGAACATATTATAGGTTGCATACAAAGCACTCCATAAAGGAGGCTAATCAATAATTAATAATTGGCAAAAATCTCCCATAAAGAGAAATAAATGCATAAGACAAATGCAACTTTTCAAAACTAGTTAATTAGTCAAAGCTTAAACTTAGAGTTTTAGCATCTAAATCTAAACCTGTTCTATCAGCTGCTCTCTCCGCCCTGGTCTGCTCGTCTGTCTCTGTCCCTCTCTATGTCTGACAGAGAGGCTGCTCTTTGAATAGGCCACTCCTTCACAAGACCACAGAGGAATGTGATCTGCCTTGCCAAAAATATGACGTGCAAGGCTAGCCTATGCCTCTCTGAAAAAAATATGAGCAAAAGCCCCCTCCTCCCTCTGTCTCTCCTCGGACGCAATCTCCTCCCAGGCTTTACTGCGACGTTCACGTACCTAACCCATATGATATCTGGTCAGATCTGCTCCTTCCTTTCATCTCTCATCTAAGACTCTAAATCTGACAAACACCCTAAGGGTCATTATTCATACTCTAATGCTTGGCTGACTATACTGATAATGTAGCAGTTTCAGTAGAAACTCAGACTGTGATTGGTTAGCATAGGTGACAAGAAGGTCTCACCATCCTGTTCTCATTGCAAATCCAACTCATACCAGTTTTAAGAAAGGAAGCGTTAAGGCTTAATACAGTCATATGTTTCACCATCAATAATTATACAAATATTGCAACATTTAGGTGGAAAAATGTATCAGCCCATTTCCTTCTCGCTTTCACATCACATACAGGAGTGACACTCTCCCACAAACACTGGTACATTGGCTCAATGACAGGACTGTACAGTTCATTGTGGCCTTGACCCATGTGTCTTCACTTGAGGCACTTGGTAGTTCATGCAGCGGGCACAATCGTCTGTGCATGTGTCTCTTATTCAGCACACTGCTAACAATTCTCAGCCATGCTGGATTCTTAGGCATCCATTTTATTTTGGGCCAAACAACAAAACAAACACAAAAGAATATTAATTTATGAAATAAAACCCATTATGTTTACCTCCCCCATACTAGTACCCTGTATTAGGTATTACCTAGCAAACGCTATTCGTTTAAAGCAGCTTTTCTATCATTTGTGCACAACATTGCAAAATGTGCAATGTACAACATAGCATAAACATGCACCAGTGCAAATTTTCAAAGCGCAAACAGTTAATACATACTCATAGCAACATGCTCTAATGTTTTAGATAGCTTTTCATGCAAAATGCGTTTGCCCCACATGTAGTGTTGGTGCATGGTTGATTAATTAATACATATTATAAGGAAGATGTGTTATGATTTGAATTTGTATTGTCTATAGATGCAACAAAGCCAAAGCCTCTTGAGACGGGAACAGGGAGAGTACATTACAAGGAAAAGTAGCTGGGAGGAGAGATCACACATTACATGCTTATCTTCAAAGCTATAAAGGCCACTGAAATCACAAGTTTTTCTACACTGCAAAAACACATGTTCCTTCAGCACAATTATGTGCTACTTTAAACGTTCAAAAAACCATTCTCTAAATTAAATTCACATTCTATAGTGATGTTAAATCTAAACTAAACACATTAACACCCATGATAAATTAATTAAGCATGGTTTTAAATGAAAGCATTTCAGACTAAAAGCATTTTGACCAGGCCTCTTTTCATGTCTTTCACTTTGCATGCAACAAAAGTGCCACTTTTAAAAAGCATTTGACTAGGCGTCATTTCATATTTCATGGGCCATGTGTTTTCATTTGCACCAAAATCTGTGTGACATTTTAAATGCAGTCTGTCTGAAACACAAAGCAGAGCGATGCTTAATCTTGATGAAATCTAGCTCTATTAGGAGAAAAGCAGTTGTCAGCAACAAGAGGAGGACACATGAAATGAGATGAGCTCATGATGGACAACATGCAAGACAAGGTATATTGTGAGCTTAAAGGGCTGGAGGAGTCCAGAGGAAAGGTACAAAAAATGTACAACTTCTGCGCAATGGGACACATCAATTAGTGAAAATGTGATTTGTGGTGATTTTCAGAATTAACTGAGGGAAGGATGTGATATAGCGTTTTATATTAATTGTTTTGCATTAGTATGACAGTAACATGGAGACATACAAATGGTATTTGGAGGGATAAATTATGTTTATTCACGTTTAGATTGACTAGAGCTAATTAGGGCTAAATTTGAAAATTCCTAATGTTGGTTTCCATCTTGTTTTGGGACGTAACATTTTTTTTCTAGGCACGCTGGATTTCTAGTACTGTCAAAAGCAACGCTCTTTTTTGCTTCTTTCCCCATGTGAAAAGAATGTTTCCTTTTCTTTGGTTCATCCTGGAACTTTATCATGAATAGCACATTCAAGAAGACACCTGCAGTGTGCGCATTAGTTCATGTATCTTATTTTGTCTCAGATAGTGTAAGTTTGAAGGATACAGAAAGAAGCGTGTTAGCGAGAAACCTTGAGAATCTGTGGAGTATGTAATTGTATCATTTTGCTTCATCATTATTGATCAGATTTTGTGAGAAATGTTTGCGGGTATGCTAAATGCTAGAGTTCTTTGTGTATTGTAGAACAGTTTTGCAAACACAAGGAGATGATGGAAGGAGCACTGAAACTTTTCAGACGCTCACTCCCAGTCACAGATCTGGGTTGAATCCATCATCGTTCTTTAGCTCACTTTGCCATTAAAGTTCAGTTCAGCCATATATAAATCAGTCTTGACCCTGTGCCTCATGGGTACAGTCCAGCCCGAATTGCCAAGCCATGTCATCCCTGGACCGGAATCAAGCATCCTGGGGACTGGTTTCTGACTAACAGCGGTCATCAGCCAGGCTTGCTTGAATCCATTGGCAAAGTGAGCAAGGGACCCACGTCTGGGCATACCCTGCCGACTAAGGGTGAACAAAGCAAACACAAGGAGATGACGGACGGAGCGCTCTAACTTTTCAGACACTCACCCCCAGTCGCAGATCTGGTTGAATCCATCATCGTTCTTTAGCTCACTTTGCCATCCCAGTTCAGACACAGCCATATGCAAATCAGTCTTGAGCCTGTGCCTCATGGGTACAGTCCAGCCCGAACTGCCAAGCCATGTCTTCCCTGGACCGGAAACAAGCATCCTGGGAGCGGTTTCTGGCTAACAGCTGTCATCAGAATAAACAAAGTAGAATCCACTCAGAGTGGCGGTGATCCCTAAAGTGATGGGGAACACACAGTGTTGTTTAAATGCCCCTCACACACCAACAGGCCCCTTGGTGTCATGCTTCATCATCGGGGCCTTCGCACCCCTCTACGGGATGCGGCGTGCTAGGACTCGCGAATACGCAGGAGCACTAGAAAGTGAACTATGTGAGGGGGTGTGTTACTAAGGAGTGAGTGAGGTGAGGTGAAAAAAGTGAGTAGTTAAAAAATACCTGGCGCGTGGGTAAAAAATAATTTTATTAAATCCCCGGCTGGTATTCTTAAAAGAAGTGCAAGATGGGGTTGTAAGAATACGTATTAGGGTATTACAACCACAACAAAGGTGTCAACATGTTTCGGAGCGCGGGGGCTCCTTCTTCAGGACAAGGATAAGCACTTACCCTCCCCTTACTCACATGTAAATGTAAAAGTGTAAAAAAAAAGATTACAACAATGTGTAATATACCTAACAATGTTATATATGTAGGTGGATGTAGTTGCGCCCAATTGGCGATAGATGAAAACCTGTGGAAAGAAAGCACAATAAACACACTGGTCTACAGTGCACAGACCGAGGGAGAAGAAAATGCTTCTCTTAGTACAACAAGGTAGACCCAAAAATAAGGGTCAGAGAACCCTGTAAAGAAAAAAGAAATATATATATGGACAAACACAGCACTTACAGACATACATTCATAACATAGAAGTACTCTCTGCTCAGATGGAAAGAGAGGGAGAAAAAACAGGTAATGTAAGGCTTACTTATAGTTCTCAAATGCAAGACCTCATGAGCCTATGCGTGTTATTGGGGGATCCTTCCTTACTGCTCAGTAAAGTACCCTAAAAGACATTGATATATGGGATTTCAGTTTGTTATAGACACCACAATCTAAATGCGCCAGAATAATGCTCCTTTTCATGACCCAACTCACGGTTACTGCAATGGCTAGTTGCCTGCCTTCCCTCAACGCGGCTCCGATGAAGTGAGCGTTGGTCGCGTCAGTTACTCATTTATACTCTCCCGGTGGGTAATTGGATGAGGTAGATTGAATAATGAGGCCCGGGGAATGCCCAAATACGGAGTCTGTAATGCCCGTGAATCCGGTGCTGCGCGATTGGCTTGCGCTACATAACGCGCATGCGTACCCCTGCTTTGAACAGTGGTGAAGGCGCATGCGCGGCAAAAGACGCAACCGCGCATGCGCGAGGCAGGGGCACTTCGCCGCAAGGGACAAAACGCATGCGGGAGAATAAATATACAGCGAGCATGCGCGCTGGAGTTGACAACAGGCACATCAAGTGCAGGGGCACTATTATAGGACAAAAATGCCATCTATCAAGTAGCGCTATCAATATAAATAGCTGGTGTAATAGGGAAATGTGGGAATTATTCTCCCTTGGCCCAATAGGTACTATAGAACGAACAGATGGTAGGAAACTAGCTCAGTGGAGACATTATATCTTAATGGAACACCAATGATGTTTTATAAATAGCCCCATTAACTGTAACCTTCCCATAACAGGCTGAGATGTAGAGTTCAGAGCGGGATGACCTAGTACAGTTTTATCTAAGGAGATTCCAAGGAATGGAGTCATTGAGCCCAGTGGTATCGGTTCTAAGACGGAACACCCACCGCTGTTCTTTTTCCAGAAGACCTACTTCCGAGGACAGTTGTTCAATTACTATCCACTGTAACTCGTTGACACAGTGTTGGGGTTCAATGAAGTGGGCTGACATTTTTGTTGTGAGTTTTTTGCACCTGATGTTGCTTGTGTGCTCATTGAGTCTCACTTTTACTGGTCTAGTTGTCATTCCCACATATTCTTTTCCACAAGGACACGTGATCAAATATACAACATTCTTGCTGTTGTAATTAGTAAATGCACGTTGTTCCCAGTTTGTCCCATTTGAAAAAGTCAGAGTTAGGCTCTTTCTGGTGGGATGGCAATTATTACAGTTGCCACATGGGTGGTGGCCATGTATCCCCACAGTCTTGGCTGATCAGTTTTTGTCGGGCTTGGTCTCGTGTGGACAAGCATGTCTCTCAAGTTCCTACCCTTTCTGTGTGCAAACAGAGGTTTCTCCAGTGATAGACTGCCACTTGTCAGTATACGCCAATGCTTATTGACCAATTTTGTGACTTGGTTGGTTACTGGGCTGTATGTGGTGACACAAACTGTTCTCTCCCCTTGATTGTCACTCCGTGGATTATCCTCCAGGAGGGCCTCACGGTTGTTATTTCTAGCTCTTTTCATAGCTTTTTGGATCACCGCGTCCGGATACTTTCTCTGTCTCAGTTTCATGCTGAGATCTTTAGCCTGAGTTTTATATTTGGCAATGTCACTACAGTTCCGACGTAAGCGAAGGAACTGTCCATAAGGTAAGTTCTCCCTCAGATGACGCGGGTGGAAGCTGTCAAATCTGAGGAGACAATTCCTGGCCGTCGGTTTGAAGTGGGTCTCTGTCTTCAGGACGCCTGCCTCATGATAAATATTCAAGTCCAGGAACACCATGGTATTGTTTGACACTTGGTGGGTAAATCTGAGAAATGCATTCTGGTTGTTAAGCCACTGTATGAACTCAGATACCGAGTTCTCATCTCCTTCCCAGCTAACCAAAATGTCGTCAATATACCTTCGCCAAGTGTGGATCCTCGCCCTGTAAGGATTGTTCGGATGGAGGATCTTTGAGGATTCCAGATGATGGACATGTGGTAAATATTTATTTACCGTATGCGGAATTTCTATGCGGTATAAGTTCAATAAAATAGCTCAATCAAATGAGAGGCAGAGTCCGTGGCATCTGAGTTTATAAGGGTTTTATTCCATGTAATGGAATGGTTCGAACCATGGTATCATGTTCCATCACCACGAGGGTTCAGGAAGGGATAGACAATGCTTTATTAACAGTGCACATTATATATAGTAAAAGCATACAATGGTGATGGATACAGAAGGCGTAACAGCTGAAAGAAACGAGATAAGAACACATGTGCGTAACAGAAGGCGTGCACGAGGGCGTACACGGGGGTGTGTGCTAGAAACGTCACATGAAAGTGTCACAAGTGGGTGGATTCATAGAGGAATCCTGTAGTGTCAGCAGAAATATATGGCTGGATGCGCGCGCAGGCAACATGACGTGTGATTGACGTGGAACTGAAGGGTGAAGGGGACTTGACATTTAGCACCATAAGGGGAGACAGAAGTCTGTCGTGTCAGAACAACCTAATCCCAAATCATATCTGATATCTTGTGTTGAAGAACTGTTTTATCTAGAAGGAAAGGTCTTTCGGGCAGAGGCTATTCTATACTGACTGCTAGTGCGTGCATATGTGTCTACGTGTCTACGTGTAATGCGAGGGGCCATGGGCCTACCATGGTAACAGGAGCAATGAATTTCATGCACGGAGACAGAAAGGCCGGGCCCTTTGCTCTGCAGCTGGGGAGGTGTTTACCTAAATCACTAGACAGGAATGTATTTTCGAGGATCGGAGCAGATAACTTGAAGGCAAAATACAGTTTTGGCAGGCAAGCAGGCCGAGCCGGGCACCGCTCGCCGCACAGGGAGTAGGGCAAGGGTCATGGATGCAGATCCAGGCTGCAGCTTTCAGAGGCAGAAGGCAGAAAGGGCTCGATGGCAGAAATCAGGGCCTAGCTCGCCAGAGCCAGGAAAACGTGAAAGTGCACCATGTAAAGACGGTGGCACGGCATACTTAGGAACGGAATTATCGACCCATTCATGGTGGATCTGAAAGAGGACATGTTAACGTTGGACGCAAATGTATTTGCGTCTTCATAGCTGGTCATGGAGGGAAATTACATGTACTTGAAGCATGTACATGGAGCCGTTGGGGTCTACGTTAGGGGACACAATTGACCATAAAAATTCCAATTACCTCATTCCCTCCTTGTCCCCTACGGACCCTTCATGATATATCAATCTTCATTAGTCTATCTATTTGTTCATATAACACCATTTGCTCTTCCTTTTTCTGGCGGGATTTAGAACGTGAACTTGGATGGGGAATGCATGATGTGGCACACAGGCCGCAAATCGCCGGTCCACACTGTAAACATAGGCAACAACTGAATACTATGAGAAGAGCTATCCCGAGGAAGGATAGGACTTTCCATCCCCAGGCTGATAATACACTCCAGAGCCAACCGGACCAAGTCCAGGTGCCTGGATTCTGGTGTATCTGACTTGCAATCTTGTGGAGACGGGTTATGGCTCTATATACTGATGGTGCGTTTTCTGGAATGAAAACACAGCAGCTCGATCCGATGACTCTACAAGCTCCGCCCCTATCGGCCAGGATGACGTCAAGAACAAGACGATTTTGAAGAACAACAAGTCTCATAGCAGACTGTTCCTCTGTTAAGTTGCCTAGGGCGGAAGTAGTTTCATTCACTACTGCTTCAAGGGTTCTGGTTAATTTACGTATCAGTTTACTATTCGAGACAGTACCTAAATAGGGAAAGAAACCTTTATTAAAGTCTGTGTATTGCTCCCATGCCGTTTCAGTATAGTCGACAATCGGGAGATCTCTCTTGGGTCTATTGTGTACTAGATGGGAGTCCTTATGATAATCAGGTGGTGCTAAGAAAACAGGTGGCAGAAGGAATGCAATGTAACAAGTACCATCCCAGTCTAGAGGTAGGCGAACATAAGCTGTATGACCACAAATGAAATAGGAATGACGGGAAGCTTTGAATGTAGACTTGCCTTTATCACTGAATTCAATCACAATAGTACATTCACTATGACCTAGGTGTACTGAACCATTCTTTCTGACACATAATTCACCTTTAACTGGTAATACTGACATAGCGGGTAAGTCTGGTTTTGTATCGGATAGGACATTCAGAATCATGAGGTTAAGTGTAAAGTTACCTAATCCTTACACTTCGTTTTCTAGATCGGTCCCTGTCCTTTGCGGAAGACCCTCCTTGTCAGGGAAACATGCTTTATGCATAACTGTGTTCAGATTCCCCCATACACAATTGCCCTGGTAAACTATGGAATCAGAATTTAATGAATTTATTAAACTAAACCATGCACCACAGGAACCATTGTGTGTAAACGGGTACGGAAAGAGGGGCAGAACTCCCTTGTATTTCTGATAGGGAGGGAGTCGGCCACATATCCAACAATTTGTAGCATTGCTGGTCTGATGGGAATGATGTAACATACTGATGAATGTATTGTTGCGCAGCGCAAGTCGGTAAGATAACTCGTGAGGGGGCAATTCACTGAAAGTATGCTCGACAGTGTCATTTGAGGAAGAATGTGCACGCACGGAGATAGGAAAGTACATGTGTAATAATATGCTTGCAGCAATAATTATAAGACTCAGAAAAAACATAATCAATAATGTCACAATGCAGTGACTACGGAGAGATTTACAATATTCATGTTTCTTGATCTGTTTCTGTCTATCTCTCTCTCTATTGGGGTCTAACTTGTACATGTCAGGAACCTGTCTAAACGCTTCACCTAGGGGAGGACTTAAACAATTAAACTGTCTGACTTGCTAGACCTTAATTTCAGTTTGTACTCCTGCTGAGGAGTTTTCTCTACCAGTGGGAGTTTAGTATCAGTCTCTGAAACGGGGCAGGGCTGGGAGTCTGTTTTTGGCGGCAGTCCATAGTATTTCTTAATATGACTCGAGTGGAGCCAGCCTTTGCGGCCCTCCACCTTCACTGCGGTCCTTGTTGTGAGAAGAACAAGCTTCGGCTCCTGCCAGCGGGGCTCCAGCGGATTCCTCCGATCGAAATTCCGGACAAGCACCAGATCTCCAGGGACGATCTCGTGTGGCTTCACCTCGGTGTTGTCGGGAAAGGCTGCTGCTACCTGTGAACGACATGATTGTAGTGCAGACATCAAGGAGGCAAGGTAATCTGTCAGCATATTACAGTCAACATCTGTGATCTTACGAGGCAGAGGCGTCCCCCACATATTCGGTGGCCTGCCAAAGACCACCTCGTACGGGGATAGCCCTGTTCTTGAATGTGCGATCATCCTCATATAAAAAAGAGCAACTGGTAAAGCTACTATCCAATCTACGCCTTTCTGTTTACATATTTTGGCGAGACGTGTTTTCAGGGTCTGATTGTGTCTCTCTACGAGACCTGCTGCCTCGGGATGTCGGACACAGTGGAACTTCCACTGATATCCTAGCAGGAGTGATACCTGCTTCATAAGCTCGGACGAGAATGGCTGACCATTATCTGAGTACACGATACGGGGCAAACCATACCGGGGGAAGAATTCACGTACCAGCTGCTTGGCAGTAGTCGGAGCAGTGTAATCTGGGACTGGATATGCTTCTGTCCATCGGGAGAGTGCACATACAACTACGAGGACATATTTGAATCCTCGACAACGTTCCATCTGGATATAATCCATCTGGAGGACTTCAAAAGGGTGATCGGGAGGATGAAATCCACCTTGCTCTACGGGAATGCCTTTTCCTGGGTTGAACTGACAACAGATCATGCAAGTACGCACTTTCTGTTTTGCTGCTGCTCGTAAATGTTTATTGAACCAAAGGTTTTGAATACTGTCTAACATGGCTTTTTCTCCTAAATGTGCAGGACTATGTGCTGTGTTAATGATAACTTGAACCATAGAGTCGGGGAGAAACCATGTGGCTTTTCCCTTCGTCATCCATCCCTGTTCTGTCTGGATCCCTCCTAGTTCAATCCATTTCTTTATTTCATCTGGTGTAGCATGTGTCTGTATGTCAATTACATCTAGGGCGGGATCCCTAACTGTCATGCAATGTGTCAGTGTCGGGACTACTGCCTTTGTCATATCAATTGAGTGAGTATGAGTCTGAGCTGTATGCTTGGCTGTTCGGTCTGCCAGGTCATTACCCTGGGAAATGGTATCTGTAACTTTCGTATGTGCTTTGCACTTCATGATGGATATGGCTGTAGGCAAATGTATTGCTTCTAACAGAGCTTGGATGAGGGGGCCGTGCTGGATCTTGGCTCCGTGAGAGGTCAAGAAACCTCTCTCTCGCCAGAGTACACCGAAGTCGTGTACGACTCCGAATGCATAACGTGAATCCGTGTAAATGTTAACTCTCTTGTTCTTTGCTTGTATACAGGCTTGAGTCAGAGCAATGAGCTCTGCTGCTTGGGCTGACAGGGTGTCAATACGATGTGTTTCTATGACTTCAGTTTCCGTCGTGACTGCATATGCGGCCACTAACTCTCCTGTACTTGTTCTCATACATGAACCATCCACATAAAGTGTCAGGTCTGGATCTGGTAATGCGATGTCTGTCAAATCTTGTCTGGGTTTCGTCGTAATGGTAATGACTTCAACACAATCATGTGCCAAAGGGTCTGTCTCACTTAATGGTAAAAGTGTAGCAGGATTCAATGTATTGCAACGTCTGATTTCTATGTGTGGCTGAAACAGTGTCAATTCATAACCTGTCAGTCGTGCTATAGTCAAATGTTGAGTCTGTGTTCTGTTCAAAAGGACTTCCACGGAATGTGGAACTTGTACTGTCAATTGGTGTCCTAACACTATGGAATCGCTTTGTCTAATTGCTAGAGCTGTTGCTGCTACTGATTTCAAGCACGCAGGCAGTGCCTGGGCTACTGGATCTAATGTACTAGAAAAATAAGCACACGGTTTGTGTGAACCTGCTTGATCCTGGGTGAGTACTGACAATGCAGTACCTTCGCGTTCTGTGACAAAAAGTGTAAAGGGTTTACTGTAACATGGTGTCGCTAAAACTGGTGCTTGACATAAGGCTTTCTTTAATTCGTCAAAAGCTTGTGTATGTTCCTGAGTCCAATGGAGGACAGTCGAAGACGCTGCCTCCTGTGTTGTCAACTGTATCAGTGCCTTAGCTAGGAATGCATATTGTGGAATCCATTGTCTACAATAGGAAGTGAGGCCAATAAAGGCTCGTACTTCTTTCTGTGTCTTGGGTTGCGGAAGATGTGCAATTAACTGAATTCGTTCAGGTGTCAGCTGCCTACCCCACTTGGTCAGCAAGTGCCCAAGGTATACCACTTGCTGGGCACAGAATTGTAGCTTCGAAGGAGACACTTTGTGTCCCTTGTCCGCCAGGAAATGTAAAACTGTCAGTGACGCTTGTTCACACTTTGGTTCACTTCGGGCGGTGATCAATAGATCATCGACGTACTGAAGTAGGGCAGTGTTGTCAGGCATGTGGATACTGTCAAGTTGTCTTTTCAATGCTTGGCTATAGATGCTGGGGGTTTCTGTGAATCCTTGAGGTGCACGTGCAAATTTGAAGCTTCGGCCATTTAAACAGAATCCGAAAAGATATTGGCTTTCCGGGTCTATAGGGACACTAAAGAAGGCGTTCTTGAGATCGATTACGGTGAAGAATGTTGCTTCGGAGTCAATAGCTGTTAATAGGGACGAAATGTCTGGAACCACGGGATATTGTGGTACAATGCATTTATTCAATTCTCGTAAATCGATAACTAATCGATAAACTGGAGGTGCATTTGGATCAGTACGTTTAAGAATTAGAATGATAGGGGAATTACATAGATTGGAGTCGGTTTCTACAACCACTCCTTGTGCAATGAGCTCGTCAATGATCTTCAGTAAAGCCACTACAGCATCTGGTGGTAACTTGTATTGTCGAATGCGTGGTAGTACTACTCCTGGCTTCAGTGTGACACGGTATGGAGTGATGTGCATACAACCTACATCAGTGGGGCCTTTAGCCCATAAATGTGCAGGAACATTCTGTAATCTGGAATCAATATCTCTCAACACATAGTGACCCTTAAAGTCACGCAAAAACAGTCTTACTCCTTCCGGAGAACAACAAATTACAGCTCCTAGAGCTTTCAGTGTCTTGATACCTAACAAGTTTTCTGGACATGATTTCGTGAGTAACAAATCTGTAGTACGTGACAATGGACCAACTACAAGTGGGACTGGTTTCGATTCATTAACAATAGGCTTTCCTGAAAAACCAAGGGAAACATTCTGTGAGCCTGAGAGGGGTGCCCCTGGAACCTCGTCGTGACTTATTGTTGTCCTGCTTGCCCCTGTGTCAATCAAAAACTTTCTATCTTTTCCTAATACCTGACTATGTACATAAGGACCCTCTTGATCTACAGGAACCTCAATAAGAGGCAAGCCAACTTCCCTCTCTAGGCTGTTTCATGTGTATCGCTGATAATCGGGATAGTCAGATTGTGCATATTGGTACATCTGCTGCGTTGCATGTTGTGTTGCGGCAATGGGTTGTGGCTGTGGTACCGCTACAGTCTGTACTGTCTGTTGTGGAGCTTGCATAGGCTGTACATTCTGGGGAACGTGTTGTGGGGCCTGGTCCTGTCTAGGAGGACGTGGTCTCTCTTTAGTTTTACCTGTGGCTATGTTGTGTTTCAAAACTGTACAATCGTTTACATAGTGACCTGGCTGTTTACAATAGTTGCATGTCCCTTTAACAGGAGCTGCTGAATTTGAATTATTTGATTGTGTAGTGCCCCTTTTATGTCCGTCAGTTGGAACTGACTGAGCAACTAGCATTTTCATTTTCGTGTCTTTCATACGTCTCTGTTCATGATCATGTTCTTCCCTGATCCTGTTCTGGTGGTACTGTAACATTTGTAACATTTGTGAAGGCGAATTAGCTTGCCATGTGCTCTCGACTTTCAGTACACGGTTCTTAACCTGGGGCAATGAATTCTCGACTAATTTGGATACAAAAAGGTGTGGGTATGACTCACTACTTGCTTTCAGGCCACTATTAATAATAAAACATTTCTCAAATCGGGAATAAAAATCACTAGTGTCCTCATCGGGTTTCTGTTTGCAGGCTGAGATTGCATCCCAGTCCTCCTTTTTAGTTGCTAACAAACGTGGTAAAACCTGTACTAACAATCCTGGTAATGCTTTAGTTTTATCCCCAAGACCCAGCCCTGGGGTTCGACCTGTCTCTTCAGTTTCTAATGCAGCCCAATCGATCTTTTGGTCTCCCACCTCCCATTCTTTTTCTTTGAGTTTTTCGTAAATACCGGCAGGCAATAATACTTTCAATATTTTCATAATGTCGGGATAGGTATAATCTCCCATGAGTAACATGTCTTTTATTTCACGGTGAAAACCTGCAGGGTCTTTATCATGACTGGGCACTATTTTCTTCATTTCTAATAATTCCATTTTAGTTATAGGCGTGTATACATACACACGTGTAAGGGTATCATCAGCATTCCTGACTGGATGTACTTCTCGTAAAGGATTCTGTCTGTCTATGTAAAACATTTTCCTTACTGGGGGTGGAGCTGAAACAAACTGTGGATTCAGGAAAGCACTATATCTATGTCGATGTTCTAAAATTACTTTAATTAAATCGGTACCTAGGCCTCTCCATTTGTTCATTAGTAACTCTACTAGTACATCAGGTAGGGGACCTGGATCAGAATGTTGGCTCTTATACAACGTAAGGAGGTGTTGTATCATGTACATACCAGCTAGTCGCTGTTCGTCTGGGGAAAGATTCAAAAAGGTTTGCGCTACTGCGTCATCATTATATCTATCGGAATTGTCAGCCCATTGTACTGCTGACCTGGCTAATTCTTGTTCATCCATGGAATTGAGTACATGGTACCCCATTCGTTCTTGAAGTATTTTATCGGTAGCCTGAAATAGATGTTCAGGAGTCCTCGGGTTTGACATAGCAGAGTGAAAAAGTCTCTTGCTTTCTGGGCGTAACGTTTTATTAAAGGGTCTACCCTTACCCACATATGCCACCGTTTCTGTATGTTCTGGCTCATCCTCCTCTGAGGATTTATTCTTGTCTGTTTCTGCTTCCCTTGCATCCTTCTCTCTTTCATGCATTACTACTATTTCTTTACGGACCTTTCTGTACATGGCCTCTATACATTTCTGTTTATCATGTTTTCCATCTGCTATATTCTGACTCCATGTAGTTAGTACCTCCATCTCTTCTTTATTTACACCAGGCCGATCTCGTTCTCTTTTAAAACAGTTTACGAGGAATCTTAATATCATACTTTGAGTGTCTACTTTCTGATATGCCATGGCCTCGTGAATACATTCAGGACCCTCCCCAGTCTGAACAAAACGATATATCCTGTCTAGATAATCTGGCATTCCTGGCAATAAAACTAAAAAATTTGCAGCACGTCTTAAACGTATTGAGGCTAACATCATGGGCCCTTGCTTGCCTGGAACGGGATCATATCTACAGTCTGTAAGATATTCTTTAAGCTTTTCTAAAGGGGCCCCTTTCGGGGTATGTTGTGCAGCTAAGTCTCTTATTGTCAATCGCTGTGTAGGTGGCGGGGTACGGTAACCTCCTGTAGCACCTCCTGAGGCGGAGGCTTGGACATAATCTGGCTGTAGGGTCGGTGCTTGCTGTAACTGGGTTGGAACCTGGACCGTGCCAGACCCAAAAGGATTAAGCGGATTAATAGGGGGACCAACAGGTGCGGGTGCAGGAAGCGGTGCAGGGAGGGTCGGTTGTTGCGGACCTGGGGGCTGATGATCATGGGGTAGGTTACCGTCAGCAGGTGGGACATGAGCGGGTACATTGGTATATGTGGGAGCTACATCGTCTAAATAGGAAGAAAGAAAAATGTCTGCTGCGGTCTTGTGACGTAATTTAGTCGGAACCAATGGAGGGGGCAGATTTTTCGGTGTTTCCGGGGTCGCTTTGGGCAGGCCCTCGGCCAGGACTGGATACAATCCTGTCATAATGGCATTACTCCGTCTATCGTGTTGTTCCATTCTAACTCATTCTCCTTCTTCTAGTAGTTCTTTTTCTTTGGCTTTCTCAGAATCCTCTCTACTTTTCTCTGCTTTTCTAAGTGCTTTCTCTGTCCGTCTGTGTGCTTCCTTACGCCATAACTCAATGGCATCTTTCTGTGACAGTCTGGCTTTCTTTTTCCACAACGCTTCTTCTACTCTCATGATGCACTCCGCATCCCATGTCCCTGTAGCGGGCCATCTCTGATTCTCTGCTAAGTCCTTAGTGTAATCCACCCACCCACGTCTAAGCCGTGCTTGTGGTACATAAAATGACCGGGGGTGTCCCTGGGTGGGATGGGAACAGCTTCCTCGAGTATCCCTTTTCTAGTTCCTATCTGTCTCAGTTTAGAGAATAGAGGCATCCTGTAACTCGATACTTGATACTTGATACTTACTCGGACTCGGACACAACTAATACAATAAACATAGGAATGACGATCAAACAATCACTCATACCATGACATTAAAATACATTAAAACATTTCAGAACGGACAATAACTTGATAACTGGATACTGGATATACTGCTAAACAGTACAGATACACTGCTAAAACAGTGCAGACCGGGTCTGCGTACCCAAACGCGTCTTGACCGGACACAAATTAATGCACCCGTCTAGATGCGTCCCCAGCAACGGTACTCACCGGGAAGCACGGAACGTAAGGCCTCAGAAACTCGACTGGACTGGACCGGACTGGACTCGACTCGACACGTGACGTAGGTACTTCGGAACTGGTGGGCCTCTAGACACCTCGGACCTTGCTCTCTCGGCTGGGCTCTGGTCGGGATCCTCCGCACTCCTCACCGCCTCGTCTGGATGTCGATCGCAGTCTCCGTCACCTCCGTAGGCCTGAGGGAGATACAGGAAATCCTGCGGGTACGCGTAGTTGTCCGTCACGGCTGTGGCAGGGGGCCAGGCCTGCGACGCATCGCCGGCGTGTAAGTTGGGGGAGGGGTCCCTATTCGGGCGCCAATTATGTGGTAAATATTTATTTACCGTATGCGGAATTTCTATGCGGTATAAGTTCAATAAAATAGCTCAATCAAATGAGAGGCAGAGTCCGTGGCATCTGAGTTTATAAGGGTTTTATTCCATGTAATGGAATGGTTCGAACCATGGTATCATGTTCCATCACCACGAGGGTTCAGGAAGGGATAGACAAGGCTTTATTAACAGTGCACATTATATATAGTAAAAGCATACAATGGTGATGGATACAGAAGGCGTAACAGCTGAAAGAAACGAGATAAGAACACATGTGCGTAACAGAAGGCGTGCACGAGGGCGTACACGGGGGTGTGTGCTAGAAACGTCACATGAAAGTGTCACAAGTGGGTGGATTCATAGAGGAATCCTGTAGTGTCAGCAGAAATATATGGCTGGATGCGCGCGCAGGCAACATGACGTGTGATTGACGTGGAACTGAAGGGTGAAGGGGACTTGACATTTAGCACCATAAGGGGAGACAGAAGTCTGGCGTGTCAGAACAACCTAATCCCAAATCATATCTGATATCTTGTGTTGAAGAACTGTTTTATCTAGAAGGTAAGGTCTTTCGGGCAGAGGCTATTCTATACTGACTGCTAGTGCGTGCATATGTGTCTACGTGTCTACGTGTAATGCGAGGGGCCATGGGCCTACCATGGTAACAGGAGCAATGAATTTCATGCACGGAGACAGAAAGGCCGGGCCCTTTGCTCTGCAGCTGGGGAGGTGTTTACCTAAATCACTAGACAGGAATGTATTTTCGAGGAGCGGAGCAGATAACTTGAAGGCAAAATACAGTTTTGGCAGGCAAGCAGGCCGAGCCGGGCACCGCTCGCCGCACAGGGAGTAGGGCAAGGGTCATGGATGCAGATCCAGGCTGCAGCTTTCAGAGGCAGAAGGCAGAAAGGGCTCGATGGCAGAAATCAGGGCCTAGCTCGCCAGAGCCAGGAAAACGTGAAAGTGCACCATGTAAAGACGGTGGCACGGCATACTTAGGAACGGAATTATCGACCCATTCATGGTGGATCTGAAAGAGGACATGTTAACGTTGGACGCAAATGTATTTGCGTCTTCATAGCTGGTCATGGAGGGAAATTACATGTACTTGAAGCATGTACATGGAGCCGTTGGGGTCTACGTTAGGGGACACAATTGACCATAAAAATTCCAATTACCTCAGACATATAGTCCGGCTAGGCTCGGGGCAAAAGTACTGCCCATACTGGTCCCATGTCTCTGCCAAAAGAGGGTGCCCTCATACTCGAAAAAGATTTTTGTGAGGGCCAGTGAAATACACTCCAACACTACACTGCGAGGGGTGTGGTATTCCCAATTGGTAGAGTGGAGTACTTCCTCAATAATTTGTAAAGTCTCATCATGTGGGAGGCTCGTGTAGAGGCTCTCCACATCCAGGCTTAGGAGCATCTGAGAGGTAGGATCGAAAGTCTGGTTTTGTAACAGTTGTAATACTGCTTTTGTATCTCTAAGATACGTGTCAGTGGCTTGTACGAGAGGTCTCAGAAAGGCATCGGCAAACTTTGATAATGGTTCCAAGATAGATGAAATACCAGAGACAATGGGGCGTCCTGGTGGGTTTTCGAGGTTCTTATGCACTTTCGGTATGGTATAGAAATATGGAATGCGTGGATTTTTCTGAATCAAGAACTCAGACTCTTTTTTGGTTATCCAATCGTGTGCAAGAGCCTCTTCAACCATGCCACCTATTCGTACTCGTAGTGACTCAGTGGGGTCTTCAGTTAGGATTTGGTAATTCCTACTGTCGGAGAGAAGTCTCCTGCATTCTCTGTCATAGGCTGGGGTGGTTTGAACAACCACTGCTCCCCCCTTGTCAGCGGGTTTGATGGTAAGGTTTTTATTCAACCTCAGTTCTTTGATTGCCTTATTCTCCATTCTGGTCATATTCTGGAATACCCTGTGCTTGTTTTCCAAACATTTCAGTTCCTGCATTATAGCTTTTTCAAAGGCCAATGCCTCGACCGGGAGTTGGTGATCCAGCGGTGTGAAGGTTGACCTAGGTTTTAAACCTGTGTCTGAGGTCTCTATAGGTGGTTCCTTATCTTTGAAAAAAGCCCTCAACTTGATGGTTCTGATGAAGTCCTGCATTTCCTTATGCAGTAAAAAAATGTCTGGTTTGTTGGTGGGGACATATCCCAAGCCTTTGTGGAGTACCTTTCTTTGCAAATCGGTAAGGGGCCATGGGGTTATATTAATAACTAGGTCCCCCTGTTGCTCGTAGAGGCTTGATTCGCCGTCATGCTCCTCGTCAACACCCGTGGGTCTGCCTCCTCTGTGGGCTGCCAATTGACGTTGTTGCCCTTCTTGTTCCTCCCCCTGCGGGATCCCTGGCCCCAGGATAAAAAAGGCTGCGCATTCTGGGGTGCATTGGTTTGGTCTGGAACCCATTGGGGATACATTTGTCCCATTTGTGGAGGGACACACTGGTACTGTGGGAATTGAAAAGGGGTCTGGTAAGGATTGAATTGAGGTCCTTGAAAACCTCGCCAGCCTCTCTGGCGCGGGAATTGAGGTCTTTGTTGTCGAAACCCTCCTCTTTGTTTCCTTTGTGGAAAGCCTCCTGACCTTGTACTTGAGTTACTACCATCAGAGTTCACACTGTCCGTGTCACTTGTATTGTCTTTCATTACATAGTCTGCTCGTGTGTATGGGTAGGCTCTTTCAGGGGTAAATCGATCTTTATCTTTTTTCAATTCGTTAAATTTGCTTTGTTTTAAGGTTGCCTCAAACTCTTTCATTTGCTGGTTCATCTCTTCCAAACCTTTCTTTATGTCTGCTGGTGAAATGAAAGCTTTTAACTGAACTTCTACTTTTTGGATCTCTACTTTCAATTCCAAAGATTTTCTTGCGGCAGTTTGGACTATGAGCACCAGCCAATCCCTGGTGCAGTGCCATGAAATGAGTGACCATGCTTTTTTAAAAACAAGGTCATCTTGGAAAATGAATGGTTCAGTTTTAACCAATAAACCCTGCGGGCCATTTTGTTTCTTAAGTATTCCCTCATCAGTAGGCCATGTAGAGCTGTCCTGATTTGTGTTTTACGGGCATTCATCAGTTCATCCCAGTCTGCTACAGCTGGGCCTGGATCAGTGTTGCTGAGGCCTTCAAAGGGATTGACATCTGCTAGAATTCGGTCAATGTCATCCTCACTGTAGGTCAATCCATGTTCGTCCTCCATGATGCTAATGAGGAGAGTAGGAAGGTTCAAGATAATATGATGTTTTGTATGAGTAAGTGTCTGTGTAAGTCCAAAGGTGGATAAATAACAATGGGAAGGGGCTCCCACAGCTGTACGCTGTCTCTAACAAAGTTTCTAACAGGAGGGGGGAGAGAGAGAGTCAGTGGATTCGGTCTCCCTAGTTATGCGAATAAACAAAGTAGAATCCACTCAGAGTGGCGGTGATCCCTAAAGTGATGGGGAACACACAGTGTTGTTTAAATGCCCCTCACAAACCAACAGGCCCCTTGGTGTCATGCTTCATCATCGGGGCCTTCGCACCCCTCTACGGGATGCGGCGTGCTAGGACTCGCGAATACGCAGGAGCACTAGAAAGTGAACTATGTGAGGGGGTATGTTACTAAGGAGTGAGTGAGGTGAGGTGAAAAAAGTGAGTAGTTAAAAAATACCTGGCGCGTGGGTAAAAAATAATTTTATTAAATCCCCGGCTGGTATTATTAAAAGAAGTGCAAGATGGGGTTGTAAGAATACGTATTAGGGTATTACAACCACAACAAAGGTGTCAACATGTTTCGGAGTGCGGGGGCTCCTTCTTCAGGACAAGGATAAGCACTTACCCTCCCCTTACTCACATGTAAATGTAAAAGTGTAAAAAAAGATTACAACAATGTGTAATATACCTAACAATGTTATATATGTAGGTGGATGTAGTTGCGCCCAATTGGCGATAGATGAAAACCTGTGGAAAGAAAGCACAATAAACACACTGGTCTACAGTGCACAGACCGAGGGAGAAGAAAATGCTTCTCTTAGTACAACAAGGTAGACCCAAAAATAAGGGTCAGAGAACCCTGTAAAGAAAAAAGAAATATATATATGGACAAACACATCACTTACAGACATACATTCATAACATAGAAGTACTCTCTGCTCAGATGGAAAGAGAGGGAGAAAAAACAGGTAATGTAAGGCTTACTTATAGTTCTCAAATGCAAGACCTCATGAGCCTATGCGTGTTATTGGGGGATCCTTCCTTACTGCTCAGTAAAGTACCCTAAAAGACATTGATATATGGGATTTCAGTTTGTTATAGGCACCACAATCTAAATGCGCCAGAATAATGCTCCTTTTCATGACGCAACTCACGGTTACTGCAATGGCTAGTTGCCTGCCTTCCCTCAACGCGGCTCCGATAAAGTGAGCGTTGGTCGCGTCAGTTACTCATTTATACTCTCCCGGTGGGTAATTGGATGAGGTAGATTGAATAATGAGGCCCGGGGAATGCCCAAATACGGAGTCTGTAATGCCCGTGAATCCGGTGCTGCGCGATCGGCTTGCGCTACATAACGCGCATGCGTACCCCTGCTTTGCACAGTGGTGAAGGCGCATGCGCGGCAAAAGACGCAACCGCGCATGCGCGAGGCAGGGGCACTTCGCCCAATGACTCCATTCCTTGGAATCTCCTTAGATAAAACTGTACTAGGTCATCCCGCTCTGAACTCTACATCTCAGCCTGTTATGGGAAGGTTACAGTTAATGGGGCTATTTATAAAACATCATTGGTGTTCCATTAATATATAATGTCTCCACTGAGCTAGTTTCCTACCATCTGTTCGTTCTATAGTACCTATTGGGCCAAGGGAGAATAATTCCCACATTTCCCTATTACACCAGCTATTTATATTGATAGCGCTACTTGATAGATGGCATTTTTGTCCTATAGTAGTGCCCCTGCACTTGATGTGCCTGTTGTCAACTCCAGCGCGCATGCTCGCTGTATATTTATTCTCCCGCATGCGTTTTGTCCCTTGCGGCGAAGTGCCCCTGCCTCGCGCATGCGCGGTTGCGTCTTTTGCCGCGCATGCGCCTTCACCACTGTGCAAAGCAGGGGTACGCATGCGCGTTATGTAGCGCAAGCCGATCGCGCAGCACCGGATTCATGGGCATTACAGACTCCGTATTTGGGCATTCCCCGGGCCTCATTATTCAATCTACCTCATCCAATTACCCACCGGGAGAGTATAAATGAGTAACTGACGCGACCAACGCTCACTTCATCGGAGCCGCGTTGAGGGAAGGCAGGCAACTAGCCATTGTAGTAACCGTGAGTTGGGTCATGAAAAGGAGCATTATTCTGGCGCATTTAGATTGTGGTGCCTATAACAAACTGAAATCCCATATATCAATGTCTTTTAGGGTACTTTACTGAGCAGTAAGGAAGGATCCCCCAATAACACGCATAGGCTCATGAGGTCTTGCATTTGAGAACTATAAGTAAGCCTTACATTACCTGTTTTTTCTCCCTCTCTTTCCATCTGAGCAGAGAGTACTTCTATGTTATGAATGTATGTCTGTAAGTGCTGTGTTTGTCCATATATATATTTCTTTTTTCTTTACAGGGTTCTCTGACCCTTATTTTTGGGTCTACCTTGTTGTACTATGAGAAGCATTTTCTTCTCCCTCGGTCTGTGCACTGTAGACCAGTGTGTTTATTGTGCTTTCTTTCCACAGGTTTTCATCTATCGCCAATTGGGCGCAACTACATCCACCTACATATATAACATTGTTAGGTATATTACACATTGTTGTAATCTTTTTTTACACTTTTACATTTACATGTGAGTAAGGGGAGGGTAAGTGCTTATCCTTGTCCTGAAGAAGAAGCCCCCGCGCTCCGAAACATGTTGACACCTTTGTTGTGGTTGTAATACCCTAATACGTATTCTTACAACCCCATCTTGCACTTCTTTTAATAATACTAGCCGGGGATTTAATAAAATTATTTTTTTACCCACGCGCCAGGTATTTTTTAACTACTCACTTTTTTCACCTCACCTCACTCACTCCTTAGTAACACACCCCCTCACATAGTTCACTTTCTAGTGCTCCTGCGTATTCGCGAGTCGTAGCACGCCGCATCCTGTAGAGGGGTGCGAAGGCCCCGATGATGAAGCATGACACCAAGGGGCCTGTTGGTGTGTGAGGGGCATTTAAACAACACTGTGTGTTCCCCATCACTTTAGGGATCACCGCCACTCTGAGTGGATTCTACTTTGTTTATTCGCATAACTAGGGAGACCGAATCCACTGACTCTCTCTCTCCCCCCTCCTGTTAGAAACTTTAACAGCTGTCATCAGCCAAGCTAGCTTGAATCTATTGGGAAAGTGAGCAAGGTACCCACGTCTGGGCATACCCTGCCAACTAAGGGCGAACAAAGCAAACACAAGGAGATGATGGACGGAGCACTGAAACTTTTCAGACACTCACCCCCGTCACAGATCTGGGATGAATCCATCATCGTTCTTTAGCTCACTTTGCCATCCCAGTTCAGACACAGCCATATGCAAATCAGTCTTGAGCCTGTGCCTCATGGGTACAGTCCAACCCGAACTGCCAAGCCATGTCTTCCCTGGACCGGAAACAAGCATCCTGGGAGCAGTTTCTGGCTAACAGCTGTCATCAGCCAAGCTAGCTTGAATCCATTGGGAAAGTGAGCAAGGTACCCACGTCTGGGCATACCCTGCCAACTAAGGGCGAACAAAGCAAACACAAGGAGATGATGGACGGAGCACTGAAACTTTTCAGACACTCACCCCAGTCACAGATCTGGGTTAAATCCATCATCATTCTTTAGCTCACTTTGTCACCCCAGTTCAGACACAGCCATATGCAAATCAGTCTTGACTCTGTGCCTCATGGTCACAGTCAAGCCTAAACTGCCAAGCCATGTCTTCCCTGGACTGAAAACAAACATCCTGGGACTGGTTTCTGACTAACAGCCGTCATCAGCCAGGCTAGCTTGAATCCAGTGACAAAGTGAGCAAGGGACCCATGTCTGGGCATACCCTGCCAACTAACATACCCTGACAACGTAACACTTTTTTCCAGGCACGCTGGATTTCTAGTACCGTAAAAAGCAACGTTCTTTTTGCTTCTTTCCCATGTGAAAAGAATGTTTCATTTTCTTAGGTTTATCCTGGAACTTTCCTGGAACAGAAAGAAGCGTGTTAGTGAGAAACCTTGAGAATCTGTGGAGTATGTAATTGTATCATTTTGCTTCATCATTATTGCCCAGTCTTTGTGAGAAATGTTTGTAGGTATGCTAAATGCTAGAGTTCTTTGTGTATTGTAGAACAGTTTTTCTTAGATAGTTTACCCAGACAGATGCTAGGGTGCTCTCCCTGAAAGAGAAAGAGAGAGAGAGAGAGTTGATTTTCTGTGCTGACCCTTTTGCCGTTCGGAGTAACCCCATTCTGGATTGTCCTCTCATTATATGATTCTGATTTAGCTTGATTTGCATATAATTTGATGCATATGTATTTTTGCCTTCTGTAAACCATTAACTTTAAATAAACTTTCTTTTTTTAACTAAATACTCTCTGTGTTCCTTGTGGAGCCTTATGGGCTTCACTTACTATTGAATGTATCTGATTGTTGACCAGGCTCTGGCGTAGAGCACCAAAATTGTTACGGGTTTAACACTGCTCGAGAGAAGTGCTTTACAGTCTCTGGATTTGCCTCAAAGAAAAGCGCTAACATCACTAATAATGCTTTTCTTTGATCATACTTGGTCAACTACACTCACATTTTGGCAACACCTTTAATCTTGAAAAAAAGTCCTTGTCTTCACCAATGTGTAACCTTTCTAGAACAGTTTAAATCTGAGTTTGGACAATGACAGATTACACAAGCAGAAGGGCTCTCTCTGTTTCTTCAGTCCTCCCATGCGGGTGCTCGGCAGTGTATTTATTGCGGTTGAGATGCTGAGCACCCCCTTGAAGGACTGAAGAAACAGAGAGCTTTTATGCTGTCAGGTTTTGTCTACACTGGATTAACCTTAATGCTTGAAAATGTTTAGTTCTGATTTCAAAAGAATATCAGGCAACCAGTAATAAATATCTTCATTCTTTATATGCTTCTTTCATCACTAAGAGCTCAATTTCCAGGACAAAATAGTTTCATTCTGCAGAGGAAAGCTAGCAGGAATAATAGAAGAAGGGTTTTTCTTTAAGGTCATAATCTTGCTGCAGTAACAACACTGCCCTCAAGGCAAATTCAAAGCTGTTCCTCTGTACCAAGATTTCTTGTTTGGATCAGGATAAAAAGGACAGGTGGGGCTGGTAAATGCAGTGCTCTAAATGCTTCTCGAGATTGCCAATCAAATCCATTCTGTAGTTGTTCTTTTTTAAGGATTCTCACTATATAACATCACCTTGATATAGTTTGGACATGTTTGATAGAAATTAGCAGATCCTAATAAGCACTTAGTCTTTCTACTTCAAGAAGGTAGGAGGTGATCAGTCTAATAAGGCTGAAATCAGCTTGTGATCCATAGCTAATCCTTCAGGTGTTAATATGTTAGCACAAATCCTAAGTTTTCTACTACTCGGGCCTTGAACTGGTACTTTTCAGGTTTACACGTTAATTGATTACTGCTTAGTCACCAAGGTTCTTGTCATCAGACAATAGTTTTGAAAACAACATTCAAATCTCGTCTAGGTAAACCATTTTGAAACTATTCAAGATATCAGAGAAGATGATGTCCATAAATCCCCAAAGATATGAAGGAGCAACGATGAGCCAAAAACATTGTTCTAAATGTAGAGCTCTTGAGGAGCAAACACAACAAGATGATGAATGGAGTCCTGAAACATTTCAACCACTCATCTCCAGTAAAAATATCTTGGTTTAATCCATAATTCCTTTGCTCACTCTGCCACCCCAGTTTGGACCCAACCATATTCAGAACAGTCTTGACCCTGTCCCTATGGGAACAGTCCAGCCCAAACTGCCTGGCCAGGTCCTCCCTGTACAGTAAAGAAGTACCTTGGGACCAGTTTTGGGGTTTCACCCCTCATCATCCAGGCTAGCTTGAATGCAGTGGCACAGCGAGCAAGGGACCTACGTCTAGGCAGACCCTTGGCCACTTAGGGTGAACACAGCAAACACAACAAGATGATGGATGGAGTCCAGAAACATTTCACCCCACTCACTCCCAGTCAAGAGATCTGGGTTTAATCCATCATTGTTTTGTTCACTATGCCATCCCAGCCATATGCAAATCAGTCTTGACCCTGTTTCTCATGGGAACAGTCCAACCCGAACTGCCAGGCCAGGTCCTCCCTGTACTGGAGACAAGCATCCTAGGACCAGTTTCGGAGTATCACCCCCCGGGGTATCACCCACCGAAGCTGTGGAATTCTCTTCCATGGGAATTTAGACATCTGGAATCAGAATCAACTTTCCAAAAAAAGATTAAAACCTTTCTCTTCCAGCAGCACCACTTATCCACCCTAACTTGTGTGCTTTATCTGACGCCCAGCGCTGGGAAGCCCTTGGGCAGCTTCGGGCTCCATAAATCCCGTAAACATAAACATAAAATCAGCCAGGCTAGCTTGAATCTAGTGGCAGCGCTAGCAAGGGATCCACGTCCGGGCAAACATACCCTTTATCACTTTGCGTGCTGTTGAAGAGTTCAGAAGGATGTTTCCCATTCATCACCATGAAATGATAGACTCCCCGAAGAATGAATTTTGTAACAATTAGCCATCTTCAAACTACTTTCAAAATATTCTTGATCGGAGCTTACCGATCTTTGGTTCCTATCTCATTTAGACCTCTATAATCAACAAAGGATTTGAATTTGAATACTAGGGACAAAAATAGTGATGCCCCAGCTGGTGAGGACATAAATTAATCCACTCTCAAGATTCCCATCTGTATATTGTCTCAGACCTACTACTCCATCTCTGACAAGGAACACATCCAGCTAATCAGAACTCGGTTCCTCGTTTACGGTACTTGAGCAGTCACAATTGAGTGATTAAGTTGCTCTTGATTAATCTTTGCAAAAACAACAATTGATGGACAGAATGCAGAACAATGTCATACATTCACCCCAGTACGGAGATCTGGGCCTAAATCCATCGTTATTTCTAATCCAAAAGTGATCCAAAGAAAGTCAAAAGGCCTCAAATCCAAAAAAGTGCAGGCAAATTTCAACCTGAGGAGTTATTCTGATAAAAATCATAATTTTCAGAATGTCTATGCTGCTTGCTAGTGGATTTCTTGTGCAGAATTGCAAATTTTGTAATTTCGCGAGTCCGAGATTGTTGCTGCCCGCCGCACCTACATGTTCGCAATTGCGAACTTACACCGCACGCCGCAAAATTGTATCACCAAGAAAAAAAAATCCGCTGCGTGCGAATTTGCGGATTTTCGGTAAATTCGCGAACGTTCGCGGATCGCGAATTTACCTAAAATCCGCGAGCGTAACGGATTTTCCGCCCATGCTTAGTCCCAGGCTCTCCACACCACTGGAGTCAAGCTATCCAGGCTGATGAAGGCTGATAGCCAGAAACCGGTCCTTGGATGCTTCATTCCGGTCTGGGAAAGACATGGCTTGGTAGTTCGGACTGGACTGTTCCCATGAGGCGCAGGGTCAGATCTGATTTGCATATAGCCAGTGTCTAACACAGGGTGGTGTGGAGTGCAAAAAAACAATGGATTTAGGCCCAGATCCTTGTACTGGGGTGAATGAATGACATTGTTCTACATTCTGTCCATCAACTGTGTTTCTTGATTAATCTTTGGCATAGTAAATACATCCCAAAATTCTTGGTACTGTTTGGGAATTTCACTTATACCTGCCTCTATTGGAATAATTTTCTTGACTTTTAGCCGAATTTCTGCAGTTCTCAGATCTTTCAGAGAAGATTTGTCACTACTGAGCTAGGAGATATGGTTCAAGTTGCTAATTGTTCCTTGCCGGGGTTACTCAATTTCAAATAAAGGTTGGACTCCAATGTTGTGGTCAGAATTTATATCTTCTTTTTATTTGTTCATATAAACAATAGTATGCATGTTGTTCGAACTGAGTTATAATTCACTCCCAACATGTTATTCTTCATTCCAATGCATTTCGGGTAATACTACCCTTCATCAGGGTATATGTATCTGTGGATAAAATTACTCAGTTTTAATGCAAGAGGAGACCATTCTGAAGTGCTAATGAATTTGGTCTACGAAACCTATTAATCAGTGGTGAATTCAACATGTGGTGTGCCGTCATTAGAGCCCTTAAAATGTGCGTTGTGCATTAAAGAGGTGAGCGAACTGAGTAAATGTTCAACGGAACATGCAACTTAACTGTGAGTTAATATTGATGCCTGCCATGTTCAAATGAAAGTACCCGTGAATCTCGAGCGATACATAAGGATAGAAAAGGTGGTTTCAAAGTGCTTTACGTAAATGGCGTGCATACGTGATCTTAGGAGCAAATTACAATTTCACATAGCTTCCTATGAAACTTGCCGTGTCCATAGACCCGTGTTAAATCTATGGTATCAATAAAGCTTCAGCGTAACCGGAAAAACAAATGGTGCACCATTGCTAGAAAAGGTGTATCGTGAGCAATTTAAATACGGTCAGTGAATCCATAATTTACATAGGTCAGTTACTTACACAAGTTTCCTCGGTTGGGCGTGCTCCGATAGTTGTAATTCCAAGTGAGTGTGTTAGTGCTCCTTGCGTATTGCGGAAGTTAATAGAAAGTGATGCACGTAATAAACATAGACAGTGGACTATGGTGGAGGCTCCGCGGTCGCCATCTTAAAGAGGGTAAAGTGTGGAACCATGCTAATGTAGTATCGATTATGCTCATAAACAGCATCAAACTGAGTATAAACTGTCCTTGTCATGAGTAAAATAAAAAGATTCAACGAATATCAAATAAAACATAATACTAAGTACACGAGCATTGATTGATTAGAGCAAGCCTGTATATACACCCAAATTAAAAAAGTGCAGAGGCACGGTACTACTTTCTGGCAGTCAATTAGTATATATCATCCTATTGAACCTAGTTGGATTAATATACAAAACATGAGTAAAATCAGGTTTATGAGATACGGAGGTCTGCCAGGGACTTTAGCAAATAAACTCATTATATAAGACTACAGATAGCAGCTATATTCCCTTCTGTCGTTCATCCCGAAGGGTTTCATTATTTCAAGTCTGTTGATCCAATAGTTCTCTCTTTGTAGGAGATACTTATTGTTGTCTCTCCTTTGGCTTTTGTGATGGTTTCCAAGATAGTAAATTTAAGTTGGCTCTCGGGGGGGCTAGTGCGTAGAGCCGCTCGCTTGGGGACTAGAGCGCAGACAGAAGGGGGCCGCCTCCATCGCCCTTAGTGCACCACATGTTCGTGGGGCACCCGGTGCTAAATCATTCGTAGATGACCGAAGGCAGATAAAGGAGGGGCCATTGTGTTCCTTAATTCAACACATTACGACCGAGACGTAAAAAAACATGTGTCTGATCAAACCCTCTACATAAAATTGCAATCTAACCCCACTGAATCTTTGATAAACCTACTCCAATCTATCATCAACAGTGCATATAAGAATGCTACCATCAACAATAGGATTACAAAATTTCTGGCACCAATACACCTGAGAAGTCCGACCATATACATGGTTTCCAAAATACATTGTCAGGCCTTTCGTCGTTACTCCTCAGGATGGGTTTGATGCTGATAGGGGGCCCACCTCTAGATCATCCCAAGTCTGGCTCTTTGGACCACAGACTGTTAAGGAGATCAAGCGGGGGAAAAAGATAGGTAGTCCGGAGGGGAACAGCTGGGCAACTGGAGCAGGAACCTGTAACATATAAAACAGGGAATCAATGGAAGAGCGGCGCTAACTCTATCTATTCTCTGCGATCAGTGGTATGTCCGCCACCCACCTGAAGAGTCCTATAAGTGATGAGAGAACGAAGAGTGACAGGTAAGGCGTCTTCTCAATTCTCAGAGTGTCCTGTGCAAAAGAGATAAAGAAGACCATAAATGTGCCCCCTTTGTCCCACCACTAGATAAAGGGTTTCAAACTTCCCCTGAGTTAAGGAAAACCATTCACCACCTACCCTCTGCGAACAGGAAGATGACCTAAAGCAATACTGAGGATGCCCTTCGCTTGTCACAGTGTACATAAATGAAAGAACTTTCCCCTCCGATAGTTTGGTTACTGTTTAGTACCGACAGGCACTTCAAATACCCTAAGAGTATCTCAACCACAGCAAACGGGAGTCAATTAGGGTACTTCCATACGTGAATGCAGCAACTGAAATAATGCCCAGTTAAAGAAAGCAAAAAAAATGAATGAAAAGCACTCCTCTGCAGATACGTCTCTGCGAGGAACAGAAAGACCTCCTGTTTCCACTGTTGCCCACTGGAAAACAAAAGCGTCAAAATCCTGAACACTTCAGACTCAGCCGAGTCGGAAGATAACCGGGTTAATAGCAACTGCAGTTCAACACTAAACAAACGCTCCCCTAAGCGCGGGGAAAACCTGTAGCTGGCACACTGAAGACAAAGTGGGCGCTTCCTAAGCCCCTCCAATGTATCCACCCAGGTTTCGACGGATCCGGAGTCCCCAGAACTCAAACAATCAGCCAATGATGCGGGCGCTTCCTAAGCCCCACCTGATATTCCAAAGGATCCGCAAATCTGTCCGACGCGAGCTTAACCACAGCCCGCCCGGAACGAACGCCAAAGCACAGAACGGGTCGCACAAACCACCAAGCCAAAACAGGAAGCAATAATCGGCAAAGTCACTTCCGCTACCGCCAGGATATCCCGTTTCCCAGGCGCGCATCGTCATCTGACGCGCCGCGTTTAGGAAACATGGGTAATGTAGTCTTTGCATGAGCGAGATACTTTCACAATTGCAGGCAGTGATTTACCGGAGGCCGGGAAACCTGACAGAACACCCCCCCCTTACAAGATTCACTGACTGCCTCCAGGTTTACCAGGATGCGACAAATGAAATTTCTTAACCAGTCTAGGAGCATGAACAGCACCCGCAGGTTCCCAAGAGTCCTCCTCAGGCCCATAGCCCTTCCACGCCACCAGATACTGGAGCTGACCCTTCACCCTACGTGCATCCAGAATGCCTCTCACCTCATATTCAACGTCCTGCTGCACTCTCACGGGTTCAGGGCCTTTAGCCCGAGGACCCTTTGCGGGTTTGAGCGGGGACACATGGAAAACAGGATGGATCCGGAAATGTCCTGGGAGGCTCAGTTTCACAGCCACAGGGTTGATGTGACGAACCACCTGGTAAGGGCCAATGAACCTGGGGTTGAATACACTGTATTTGCGGAAGCGAATATTTCTAGTGGACAGCCATACCCAATCACCCTTGGCATACTGAGGACAAGCCTTCCGATGTTTATCGGCCTGCGCCTTGTATTTCCCTTTAGCCCTCTCCAGATTCACCCTTGCTAGCCGTACTGTTTCCCGTAACTGGACCAACCTAGACTGCAACTGAGGGATCGGGACCTCGGAGGATGAAACGCTCAGAGGGGCAAACCTAGGGTGAAACCCGTAGGTGCAGAAAAACGGGGTATATGAAGTGGAAGAATGAACAGCATCATTGTAAGACACCTCCGCAGTCCATAACCAATCAACCCAAGCCTAAGTAGTGGTATCCACAAAGCATCTCAAGTATTGCTTGAGTGTTTGGTTTAACCTCTCGGTTTGCCCGTCAGTTTGGGGGTGAAAGCTGGTGGACAAGGAAGGGGCAATGCCCATCCTATTACACCACACTTTCCAAAACCTAGCAGTGAACTGGGCTCCCCTGTCTGAAACTATGACTTTAGGCAATCCGTGTAACCTAACTACATGAAGGAGCAATAGGTGAGCAAGTTGGCTGGCAGTTGGGACCCCTTTGCATGCAATAAAATGACCTAACTTGGTCAAATAGTCCACAACTACCAATACCGCAGTCATCCCCGATCTTTGGGAAGACCCACCACAAAGTCCACAGAAAAGCTCTCCCAAGGACTCACAGGAGTAGGCATGTTTCGCAAAAGTCCTTGTGTTGGACGATGATCACTCTTGGCCTTAGAACAGGTGTCACATCGCTGAACCCATGCAAAGTCATCAGGACGGATGGTAGGCCACCAATACAGACGTAGCATCTTCTCCAAGGTTTTCTTTCCTCCTGTGTGTCCAGCGCATGGTAGATCATGACACCATTGAAAAGCTTGTCGTCTTAGAGCTACCGTAGGCAGTAATATCTGGGTTCCTTTTCTCGGCAACCCTTGTCGAATTTTCCACTCCGGATGTAGACGAATCCAGGTCTTCCAGCTAAAGGTTTGCATCCCTCTTTTTACTTTGCGAAGAAACTCATCAGTGTGTATAGTCCCTATCACTTTCTTGGGGTCAATGATGCTTTTTTCTTGTGCCACTTCCATGGCAGAGCTGTGTTCCTGACGCGAGAGTGCATCAGCCTTCCGATTATCACAACCTGGACGAAATGTCACCGTGAAGTGGAATTCGGCAAAAAACAGCATCCAACGTAGTTGTCGAGGGGTAAGGTGCCGAGCAGCTCGCATAAACTGTAAGTTGCGGTGATCGGTGTACACCGTGATTTGTTGTGATGCTCCCATCAACCAATGCCTCCATTCTGTGAAGGCGTCCTTTATTGCTAGCAGTTCTTTTTCCGCAATGGTGTAATTACGCTCCGCGCTGTTTAGTTTCCGAGACATGAAGGCAATGGGATGGAGATGTCCTGTAATTTCATTCCGTTGGGAGAGCACCGCACCAACAGCTACTTCGGAGGCATCTGCTTCCACCACAAACGGGAGGGTCGGATCGGCGTGGGTTAGCACAGGAGCAGTCATGAAAGCTGTTTTCAAATGTTCAAAAGCTGTCTGTTCCTCCAAACCCCACACAAAAGGAGTGTTCTTCCTGGTGAGCTTAGTAAGCGGAGTCACCATGTCCGAGAAGTGTGCAATGAACCTCCTATAAAAATTTGCAAAACCAAGGAGTCTTTGGATGTCTTTGATGTTGCGAGGGCTTGGCCATTCCATGATTGCCCGTACTTTTCTGTCAGCCATAAGTTGCTCGGAGGGAGTGAGCATGACTCCAAGAAATTCAACAGTAGTGACGTGGAATTCGCACTTCGTCAGCTTACAATATAGATGGTTCTGTTGCAAGGCGCGAAGGACTTGGCCGACATGTTTTTGATGTTCCATCACTCCATTCGAGTAAATCAGAATGTCATCAATGTAGACGACCACAAAGATGTCTAAAAAGTCTTGCAAGACCTCATTCAAAAAAAATTGAAAAGAGGCTGGGGCATTGCAGAGCCCGAAGGGCATCACCAAGTATTCAAATAGTCCGTACCGCGTTTTAAACGCGGTCTTCCACTCATCGCCACTTCTTACTCGTATCAGATGGTAGGCTCCCCTGAGGTCCAATTTGGTGTAGATATTGGCAGATCGCACTTGCTCCAGTAATACTGGTATCAAGGGGAGCGGGTACTGGTTTTTGATCGTGATGGCATTCAAAGCCCTGTAATCGATGCAGCATCGGAGTTCCCCGTTGGCTTTAGGGATGAAAAACAGCGGGGAAGCTGCTGGGGATCTGGAGGGACGTATGAAACCCAATTTAAGCAGGTCATCCAAATACTCCCGGAGGTGTGCAGTTTCAGGTTGTGATAAAGCATAAATCCTACCACAAGGAACCACGGACCCTGGCATCAAATCAATACGGCAATCGTATTCGCGATGTGGAGGGAGGACTTCTGCTTTTGCTTTGCTGAATACCTCCTCATACTCCCTATAACACTGAGGTAACTCTACTTCCTTCTCCGCAGCCGTGGAAAGGTAATGAGTAGAGGCTAAGGACAGGGAAGGTCGAGGCGTCTCTCTCAGGCAATGGGTTTGGCAATAGGTGGAATGAAACTGTACTGAATGATCCGTCCAGCTAATAGTGGGCTCATGTTTTTTCAGCCACGGAAGTCCCAAAATAACCCCGTAGGTCGGGGCATGAATGAGGTTGAATGTGATGTTTTCTGTATGGTCATCTCCATACCACATTTCATATTCTGGCGTATGTTGATTGATTGGGCCAGACTCCAGTTCATGTCCGTCAACTGCAAACACAGCCTCAGGAACAGATTTGGTAACGGGTACTACCCCCAACCGCCGGGCTTCCGCTAGGTCCATAAAGCATCCAGTGGCCCCAGAGTCTATCATCGCTCGAATGGTCTTGGGGGTGTTGTCTATCCACAACTCCAGGGTCAGGAAGAACAGGCGGTTTTCTACATCTTCTTCTTCGGTTACTGAAGGGATGAAGTGAGTGCTCGAGTTTCTCCCTTCTGCTAAACTCAAGCGTTGGAGTTTTCCGACCCCTTCTCCACTGTGGATACTGCCACCTGTCCTGAACGATAACGACCGCCCTTAGGTTTCACAGGGCATTCCCTTAAGAAGTGTCCTTTCTTCCCACAATAGAGGCAGAGCCCAAACTTACGACAATGCTCTCTTTCATTCGGGGTTAATGATGCCCGCACAACCCCAATCTCCATGGATTCTACTTTCCCTTCAGATTTTTCCCCAGTGGCGGTCTTCTCACCCAAGAGGACTGGCGGTCCTTTCTGCCTTGTTCTCCTTTGCGTTCCCGGAGATGGTGGTCCAAGCGTAGAGCTAAATCAATAAAAGCAGCGCACGTCGTAGGCTGGGGTTCAACTTGAGCGATAACATCCTTAAGATTTTCTGTGAGCCCCTGGTAGAACAGAACCATCTGTTTTGCTTCAGGCCAATCGGTTTCAGCGATTAACCTCCTAAAGTGGTTAAGGTAAGTAACTAAATCAGAGGAGCCCTGTTTTAGCACAAGCAATTCTTTATCCGCTGAAAAAGTTTCAGCCCTCCGGTCAAAGGTCTTCTCAAACTCAGATCTAAATAGCTCCCAATCATATAGAATAGCATCATTATTCCTCACTATGGGAACCGCCCACTGAGCTGCCTCTCCCCCCAGGTACGAGATCAAAAAGGAAACCCTGGATTGGTTAGTCAAAAAACACTTCGGTTTACACGTGAAGTGCAACAATACTTGAGTCATGAGCACTTGTACTTTTTTCCTATCACCTAAAAACCGTTCAGGGGGGGCCAAGGGAACCGGAGAAGGCATTTCCACCACTACTGAGGCAGGTTGAGAGGCTGAGGCCCCTGCATCAAACGGGTTACGCTGTGCGGCGTCAAATCGAGCCTGCAGAGCGGCTGTTTCTTGACGGGAGGTGGCTAGTTCTGTTTGCACTAAGGCCAGTGCCGCTAGAACATCATCTAAGGTGGCCATCCTTAATTCAATCCCACCAGGAGTAGAAGAACTCGTGGGCCGATTATTCTGTCAGGCCTTTCGTCGTTACTCCTCAGGATGGGTTTGATGCTGATAGGGGGCCCACCTCTAGATCATCCCAAGTCTGGCTCTTTGGACCACAGACTGTTAAGGAGATCAAGCGGGGGAAAAAGATAGGTAGTCCGGAGGGGAACAGCTGGGCAACTGGAGCAGGAACCTGTAACATATAAAACAGGGAATCAATGGAAGAGCGGCGCTAACTCTATCTATTCTCTGCGATCAGTGGTATGTCCGCCACCCACCTGAAGAGTCCTATAAGTGATGAGAGAACGAAGAGTGACAGGTAAGGCGTCTTCTCAATTCTCAGAGTGTCCTGTGCAAAAGAGATAAAGAAGACCATAAATGTGCCCCCTTTGTCCCACCACTAGATAAAGGGTTTCAAACTTCCCCTGAGTTAAGGAAAACCATTCACCACCTACCCTCTGCGAACAGGAAGATGACCTAAAGCAATACTGAGGATGCCCTTCGCTTGTCACAGTGTACATAAATGAAAGAACTTTCCCCTCCGATAGTTTGGTTACTGTTTAGTACCGACAGGCACTTCAAATACCCTAAGAGTATCTCAACCACAGCAAACGGGAGTCAATTAGAGTACTTCCATACGTGAATGCAGCAACTGAAATAATGCCCAGTTAAAGAAAGCAAAAAAAATGAATGAAAAGCACTCCTCTGCAGATACGTCTCTGCGAGGAACAGAAAGACCTCCTGTTTCCACTGTTGCCCACTGGAAAACAAAAGCGTCAAAATCCTGAACACTTCAGACTCAGCCGAGACGGAAGATAACCGGGTTAATAGCAACTGCAGTTCAACACTAAACAAACGCTCCCCTAAGCGCGGGGAAAACCTGTAGCTGGCACACTGAAGACGAAGTGGGCGCTTCCTAAGCCCCTCCAATGTATCCACCCAGGTTTCGACGGATCCGGAGTCCCCAGAACTCAAACAATCAGCCAATGATGCGGGCGCTTCCTAAGCCCCACCTGATATTCCAAAGGATCCGCAAATCTGTCCGACGCGAGCTTAACCACAGCCCGCCCGGAACGAACGCCAAAGCACAGAACGGGTCGCACAAACCACCAAGCCAAAACAGGAAGGAATAATCGGCAAAGTCACTTCCGCTACCGCCAGGATATCCCGTTTCCCAGGCGCGCATCGTCATCTGACGCGCCGCGTTTAGGAAACATGGGTAATGTAGTCTTTGCATGAGCGAGATACTTTCACAATTGCAGGCAGTGATTTACCGGAGGCCGGGAAACCTGACATACATAAAGACATACAAAACCCACCTTTTCGTCCAATTGTGTCCAAAAAGGAGAGCATACATCAACTCATTGGACAATTTCTAGGTAAGTATCTTCAACCCTGCGGGATCAAAATGAAAACCTATGTGAAAGATACAACTGATTTTTTTAACAAATTGCAAGCTGTAGAATTGATACAAGATGAACCGGTCCACCTTTGTAGCATGGAAGTCAAAGCCCAGTACACTTCAATACCGCACTAATTGGGTATCAAAGCGGTTGAACAAGCTTTGTTAAACACCGACCTGGACACAGATATGAAGATGGAATTGTTGTACTTTACTTTATTCCAGAGCTATTTCAAATGGAAGGATCAATACTTTCTCCAACAGTCAGGCACTTCCATGGGCAATTCAGCTGCGCCAGAGTACGACAACTTGTTCATGGAAAGATATGAAGAAGAGCACATACTCACCAAAAAACCATGGAAAACACATGCCAAGATACATAGATGACATATTTCTATTGTGGAGCGGACCCAAAACACAACTGATAGAGGCACTCACGAATTTAAATGAAGTGGATGACAGAATTCAGTTTACATCAGAAATTTAAGACCAAAGAATAACTTTTCTAGATGTAGAGATCACAAGAACTTCAACAGGATTCATTACCGATATATACCGTAAATCTACAGATCGCAATAATATCTAACATTATAAAAGTTTTCATCAGGACAGCCTCAAACAACATCTTCTGTACTCACAAATGCTCGGAGTGAAAAGAATAGTGTCACAACCTCAAACAGTCATCGCTAGAATAAATGACAAGGAACAAAGATTTACAGAAAGAGGATACCCTATGAATGTCCTTGAACGAGCAAAAACTCGGTGCATACAAAAAACACGAAAGGAATTGCTTTCCAAGACCTCAAGTACAGAGAACACCAGGATGGTGGTAGTATAAAAATATTCCACCAAAAGCATGGAATATCGTAACATCATCAAACAACATTGGCCTATACTATCGCAGGAACATGAATTCAATGACATTTTCAAAGATGAACCCATCTTTGCTTACCTGATAGGCAACAACCTAGGTGAAATACTGAAACACCCGAATAAAGAAATGGAAACTACTTACAAAGGAACGGTACCGTGCTACAACTGCAGTAACCGCAATAATGTCATCAAGGGACACAAAATAACACACCCACGCAAAGGAAACACAATTAAACTCAGAGTGACCGCCACATGTGACACTACGAATGTAGTGTACTTACTTATATGCCCGTGCGGCCAAGGATACATTGGCAAAACGGAACGAAGGTATAAACAACTCAATGAACATAAATCAAACATTCGCAACAAAAATTTTAAATCCACAGTTGCTAGTCACTTTGTTGAAAAAAGCATAACATCAGCCAACTTAAATTTACCATCTTGGAAACCATCACAAAAGCCGAAGGAAGGGACAACAATTAGTATCTCCTACAAAGTATCGAGTTTTTAATATCGAGTGGACAAGCTAGCGACTTGCAAAAATATAGTGGTTAAGAATATCAACATGCAGGTAAGAAATATCGATTCTAACAATATCGAAGTTAGTAATATCGATTGTCAAAATATCGTTGTTAATAATATCGATTTTTGTTTGTGTTTTGTATGTTAGCATTTGTGTTAAAAGTATGTATATATTTTGTAATGTGTGTTTGAATTTTTTTTAAAGTAATTAATTTTATGTTAATTCATTTTTGCATATTTTAATTCCGTAGCGGGTTGTGGGTTTATAGGGGAATAGGGTGGGAAGTAATTTCATTGAAGTTCATTAATTCATTAGTTTATTAATTAATAATTTAGTATTTAATAATTTATAATAATTAAGTTAATTAATTCATTATTAATTCATTCATTATAAATTGATCAATAACAATTAATGATTAATTGGTAATTATGTTAATTGTGGTAAAAGTGTTTTTATTAATTAGTAATTAATTAGATATTAATACTTAAGAATTAATGTGTGAATGTGATCATTGTATACTTTTTCTATGAGTGGGTTGAGGGGAGTAGGGTGGGAAGTAATTTAAATGTTAATGTAATTTTTATTATTTTTTGTATAATATTTATTAAAAGTCCTTTTATAGTGTTAATTGTTTCTTCTTAATTGTTGTTAGTTAATTAATTAATTGTTAATTAAATATGTTAATTTATTAATATTTTGCAATATTGTAGGTGATGTTTATAGGGGAAAATGGTGGGAGGTAAATGTATTTTGAAAAATTCCCACCCGCTATCTAACACTATCCCTACTGTTAAATTCACTGGAGTGGGAATAGTTATTTTTACCCTACCGCTATCAAACACTTTCCCTAATGTTGCACTCGCTGGAGTGGTAATAGTGATTTTTACCCACCCGGTATCCAACATTTTCCCTACTGTTGCACTCGCTGGAGATGGAATGGTAATTTTTGTCCACCAGCTATCCAACAGTTTCCCCACTGTACCACTCGCTGGAGTGGGAATAGTAATTGTATCCCCTACGCTAAGCAACGCTTTCAGTATTGTTATATTTAATGTAGTGGAAAATATATATTTTTTAAATATTTATTTTAATGTTTTAACTTATAATATATAATTTCTTTTCATATTTATAATATAGGTTTATTTATATATATGTAATTATATTTGAAATTATGTTTTATATATTTTATAATTAAAAATATAGATTTTTTTAATATTATTAAGTTAATATATATAAAAATAAGGATGCATGTTTATTTTATTGTTACATTACATTTATTATTTATTAATTTTAATCTTTTAAAAATATTTTAACGTATGTTTTACTTAATTATATTTATTATTTCATTAATTTTATATTACTTTTAAGATATTTAAAAAGTTTATATTTTAGCAAACTATTATTAACAACGATATTTAGGAATCAATATTTTTGTACTTACCTGTTTGTAGATAGTGATTCGATATTCTGTCTCTCGATATTTTTTCCTCGATAGTGAGGCAGGTCGATATTCTTCTCCTCAATATTCTGTCAGTGATCCGACACTCCTTGAGGGCCGGGATCCACCAGAGAGTTTCGAGCTTATTTGTCAGGTAGAGTGGGGTATTGAAGTGTAGTGCTCTATGGGTCATACAAGCAATGTTTTGCTGGATCCTAGCCTCAAATGGAAGCCAGTTGAGGGATTTCAGGTTCAGAGAGATGCGGTTGGTTTTCTTAGAACCAGTGATGAGTCTAGTCCCAGCATTTAAAGGTGCTCTGATGGGGGCTAAACTAAGCTTTGGCAGTCCGCATAGAGTAGCACTGACGTATTTAAGTCTAGAGATGTCTAGGGCCAGATATAGGAGCCCAAATACCGGTTGGTAACGGACGATTTCGGCCGTTACCGACCGGTATTTGGGTATTGTAATGTAGGGGGCTAGAAAATTACAGAATCGGTATATTTAACGATTTGGTAAATTTACCGATTCGGTAAAATATCGAATCGGTAAATATACCGATTCTGTAATTCAATATGTAGGTGGCACAGTTTACAGTGCCACAGGCCCTTAAAAAATGCGTTATTTACCACCCAATACTATTGGGTGGTAAATTACGAATTTCTGTGTACATGCACATCTGTGCATGTACACCTGTGCCATGTGTTATGTTATGTTAGGAGGTTTTTGTAAAGCGCACTATCACCGTAGGTTTCCTGGCGCTGATTGGGATACTGAGAGGGGCAGATTAGAGTTTATCCGGATTGGGGGAAAAGCCAGGTTTTAAGGGACTTACGGAAAAGGATAAGTGATGTGACAGATTTGAGAGAAAAAGGAAGAGAATTCCAGAATGTAGGGGCAAGATATGAGAAGCTTCGGCCTCCCATCCTTGTAAACTTGAAGGGTGGGATGACCAAGAGGTGAAGATGGGAAGATCTGAGAGTGCGGGGGGGGCAGTAAGGGGTGGTAAGAGATTTCAGAAAGCTAGGTGAAGGGCCAGTAAGGGACTTGAATACTAGGCAGCCGATCTTGAAGGCTGCCCTGAGATTGATGGGGAGCCAATGCAGTTTAGCAAGGAGGGGCTTGGCCGACTGCCATTTGGGGGTCCTAAATACAAGACGCGCCGCTTGGTTCTGCACGACCTGTAGCCTGTGAAGCAGGGTTTTAGGCAGGCCATGATAAAGAGAATTGGAAAAGTCCAAACGGGACAGTACTAAGGCCAGAGTGACTTGAAGTAGGACAGCGGGGGACAGGAGGTAAGCAACCTTCCTGATCCTGCGGATCTGAAACATGCAGGACGAAACCACTGCCCCCACCTGGGCCTTGAGGGAGAGTTCGGAGTCAATAATGACACCCAAACTCTTCACAGATGTCACAGGGACAGGGGGAGGACCAAGTTCAGAAGGCCAGAAGTGTGGACCCCAATGGATGGAGCTCCTGCCGGGAAGAAGGAGCTCTGTCTTTCCAGGATTCAGCTTAAGCTGATTTTGGCTCATCCAGAGAAGAATATGGGACATAACAGAGTGGAAATTAGAGACAGCAGAAGGGGTGGAAAGAGGAAAGATGAGTTGTAGGTCGTCAGCGTAATTAAAGACGGTGACGTCCCACTGCCTCAGAGAAAGAAGAAGGGGGCGAAGATAGAGATTGAAAAGGAGAGGGGACAGAGAAGAACCCTGGGGTACACCGCAAGTGGAGGAGACTTTGGGTCCACGAAAGGTCCCCAGACTGACCGTCTGAGACCTACCAGATAGAAAGGAGTGGATCCAAGCCAGCGCCGGGCCCTGGAGGCCGGCCTGCTCGACACGGCGGATAAGGATGTCATGATCCACCGTGTCGAAGGCGGCCGACAGGTCTAACAAGACCAGGGCCTGGGGGATGCCCTTGTCAGCATTGTCTCTCAGAGTGTCGAGCACGGCTAAGATGACTGCCTCTGTGGAGTGGCCGGGTCGGAAACCGGCTTGGTTGGGTTCCAGGAAGTTCGAATTTTCGATAAACTGTGAGAGGCTAGCCGTTACATGGGCTTCCAGGATTTTGGAGAAATAGGGAAGGAGGGAAATAGGTCGGTAATTGGCAGGGACCGATGGGTCGGCCCCTGGCTTCTTCAGGAGAGGAACTAAAACGGCCTCCTTAAAAGAGCCAGGCACCGTACCAGAGGAAAGAGACGAGTTCAGCAATGGAAGAATGCTTTCGGGAAGAGAGATACAGATGTCTCGCAGTATAGACGGGGGGCAACAGTCATCCGGGGACCCAGACTTGACCCGGGTAGCTAGTTTTGCTAGGGTGGTCGAGTCAAGAGTAGGGAAGTGTAGAAGTGAGGAAGAGTTATGGGGAACCGGGGTGGAAACAGCGTCAGGAGAGGGGGTGGTGATAGAGTCCTTAATCATAACAATTTTTTCAACAAAAAAGTGGCTAAGGGCGTTGCAGGATTCCTGGGTAGGGGCCTGGGTAGGGAGAGTCCTAGTGTCAGTAGTGAGTTCCCCAATCACCTTGAAAATTTCTTTGGATTGAATAGGTGCAGAGAGGATTCTTTCCGCGATATATGTAGATTTGGCCGCAATGATGGCTTTCTTATACTTGTTGCGCGCAGCCAAGTAAGACTCCCTGCTAGAGGTGTGGTAGTCCCTTCTCCACCTACGCTCCAGTTGGCGAAGTTCAAGATGTTGCTTTTTAAGATCGGGGTTATACCACTTATGGGAGTGATTGTGCCGTGACCGAGGGAATTTGGTGAGGGGGGCTAAGATGTCGCTAGCCGAGACAAGCCAGTGAGAGATGTCATGAGCTAGCTTGTCAGTGCTGAGGTCAGACGAGAGGGAAGGGCGGGATTTCGAGAGGAGGTCAAGAAGGACCTGCGTGTCTACAGCCCTCCATTTTCGTGCCATGCCGCCCTCAGAGGGAGGGGCTCTGATATGGCCAGTGATAGTGAGGGTGGCGTCTACCAGGAAATGGTCGGACCAGATGCAGGGGGTGATCACCGGATGGGAAAGCTTGACCCCATGGGTCCAGATGTGGTCGAGGATATGGCCTCCGGTGTGTGTGGGGGCATCAATGTGTTGTTTTAGGGTAAGGGACGAGAGGGCCTCGAAGAGCTCAGTGGCCTGAGGGCCAGCGTCCTGATGTGAATACCAGTAGTTGAAGTCCCCAAAAATGGCTACACGAGGGGAGGAGGTGGTGAGGTTGGCTATTTGTTAGACAAACGAAGGGGGAAATAGAGGCATAGGGTACGGGGGGCGGTATAGCACCACGAGCGTGACAGCGCCTTCTTTCGTGCCCAGGTTGACCACGAGGTTATCGACTGCAGGGAGAATGAGCGAGGAGGTGGAGACGAGTTGCAAGTTTTTGCGGATTACTGCTGCAACACCACCTCCCTGACGGCCGCCAGATCGATTGGCATTCAGCATGTAATAATCGGGAGGTAACGCTGCCAGAATGTCAGGGAGCGAGTCTTCCGAGAGCCATGTCTCCGAAAGTAGGAGTATATCCGGACTCTCGGTGGTCAGTAAGAGGAAAATGTCGATCTGGTGCCTAGTGAAGGAGCGAGTGTTGAGATACAGAACGCGGAGGCTTGACTCGTGGGAAGCAGGTGTGACAGCCTCTAGTAGAGGGGGTGAGCTTCCCATGATTTCCAGGGAGGTGATACGAGCCCAAGTGATGGGGTGGAGGGGGCAGGAGGGGAACTGAAAGGCTTTAAGTGCCTCGGCGCTGTAGGTAATAGGAGCAGCAGCGTCTCTGGCCCCTGCGCCCGTCTGGGCACGGACGGGCACAGACGGGCGGGACTTAGGCGCGACTTCGGCGCGATGACGGCGCGCCCGCTGCGCCCGTCCGCTGCGCTCCCTGTGAGGAGGGACCATTTTATGAGTCCGAGGGCGGGAGGGGCCGAGCGCTGCACCGCTCGCCTACTCCCTCACCCAAGATGGCGGCTCACCGGGTCACGACCCAGGCAGCACCTTGCTCGGCTGCAGTGGGCGGGCCGGGAGGCGGAATCAGCTGGTGGAGGTGCAGCGCGACCGGACGGGTCCCAGCGCGCACTCCAAAAACGAAGGAAGATTAAAAGCAGACGGCGCAGATAAAACAGGACAGCTCCAGGGAACCTGCACAACAAAAGAGGGGTTAGTGTTGTACAGCGTGAAGCAATGTTAAAATACAGGCGCGTAGGTCCAGCGCGAGTAAGCGCGCAATGAGGCGGCTGGGCTGTGTAATCTCAGCCTGATTACAACAAGCGGCGCTCCCAGACTCCAGAGGACGTCTGAATCGCCCACAGACTCCCAATCAATGGAGCGATTGTCTGGCCAGGATATTTATGAGTCCGAGGGCGGGAGGGGCCGAGCGCTGCACCGCTCGCCTACTCCCTCACCCAAGATGGCGGCTCACCGGGTCACGACCCAGGCAGCACCTTGCTCGGCTGCAGTGGGCGGGCCGGGAGGCCCGCCCACTGGAGTGCATGTGGCACACATACATGCCCTTAGGGCATGTGGCACACATACATGCCCTTAGGGCATGTATGTGTGCCACATGGCACACAAGCCAGAAACAGGGGTGCAACAGGGTGTCAAAGTGACACTCTGTCCCCCTTGGAAATTCGGTATTTTTACCGATTCGGCAATTACCAAATCGGTATTTGCTATTGAATCCTATGGGTTTCAAGGCCCATAGGAATCAATGGCAAATACTGATTCGGTGATTACCGAATTGGTAATTACCGAATCTTACCGATTCGGTATTTTTACCAATTCTTTTTCCTACATAGCAATTACCGATTAGTAAATACAGAATCGGTAAAATTTGGTATTTACCATTCGGTAATTTGCTATTACCTACATCTAGCCTTTAGTGCTTGGACCACCGATTTAAAGTCCTCTTGGGGAAGGTTGGGTTTGAGTTTTCCTAGGAAGCTCAGCGTGAAGTTCGCTCCTTTGGTAGATGCTCTGATGTGACCTTGCATGTTTAGGTCCTCATCTAGCACAACTCCCAGTGATTTTGTGGAATCAATCATGTGTGGTGTGCAGTTGAGAGAATTGAGGCTACTTAGATATTTCACAACAGTGGGGGTTTGCCTAGTGGGTGAAATGAGGAGGAATTCAGTTTTAAGGGCGTTTAGTTTGAGGTGGTTGGAGATTAGCCAATTTAGGGTTTTAGCAGGATTCCGTAGAGTGACTTGATATCTTCGGGGAAGGATATTTTCATGTAGAGTTGGGTGTCATCCGCATACATGCGATATAGTATGTTGGGTGCTTTGAAGATTACAGTTAGTGGTTCAATGAAGAGGTTAAAGAGTGTGGGGGGAGAGTGAAGACCCTTGGGGGACACCCAGAGTGCAGGGACTGGCATTGGAAAGTGACTGATTGGATTTGGCTCTTTGGGTGCTGTTATTGAGGAAAGAGGAAAACCATTTAAGGACCTTGCCAGAGAGCCCCATCCTGCATTCCAAGAGTTTAAGTAGATTGACATGTTTGACAGTGTCAAATGAAAATGAGAGATCGAGTAGTATTAGCAGGCTGGCTTCATTCTGGACCAGTTAAGTGAGAGCATCGTCCACTATATTAGTGATGGCTTTTTTAGTGCTGTGGCCAGTGCGGAAGCCCAATTGGAATTGGTCGAGAAGTTGAATTGCTCAATGTGTTTGTGTAATTGTTCATGTACACATTTCTCAAGGAGTTTTGCAAGGATAGGGATGTTTGTGATTGGTCGGTAGTTATTCAGGTCTTCAGGGTCCGCCGTGGGTTTTTTTAGAATAGGGAGGACTAGTTCAGCCTTCAGGCAGTCTGGGATCTCACCTTGGAGAAGAGAGGCATTGATGATAATGGCTAATAAAAGAGAGAGGGACCCCAGGACCGAAGGGATAGGGTTCCACAGTTGACGCAAGTCAAAAATTAATTCCCTTTGGGCGAATTAACGTTAATACATAAGTACTTACAGACACTGAACTGATTTGTCAGCGGACGTCTAAATGACGAACGCGGAAGTAATAGATACCGATGAAAGACTACCCGGGGTGTCTACCGCGTTTTCAATTCCTGTGACACAATGAAGGAGTTTGTATAGGCAGTATATTATCGTAATGTCACTGAAGTTGAGTTATAAAATACACACTATACTGGAGAAATAATGCTACACAACAATAGATTATATTGTGTCCAAATTGGATATTAGGTTTAACAATATGGATATAGGAGACAGATACGTCTCCATAGCCACCTAGCCATATAAATCTCTCTATTTGCACACTCGAGATATATAGCCACAAGGCATGTGGTAATTAATATGTTCAGCATAATAAACATAGATTCATGACTCGTGATCTCTGTAGAATTCCGATCTATAATAGCTGCCATATTTAGATCATGATACATTCTAAATATAAGATTAAAAGAATGTTAAAATAATGGCTAGTATCTACTGAAATTGAAATTCCCAAAGTTACCGGTAGAACTAATTGGACCCGATAGATGTCGGTGAAAAAAATATGTGTAAGACACTGTAAGGAAATGCTATCAGTAGGGCTAGGCTCGCTGTATCAGGTCTGTCAACACCTAAGCGGGAGTATTTATATTATGTATGGATAGATCTTTATACTATTTGGTATATAGGATACATGTTACCTAGGTAGGTCCCGAGCTAAGGACGTTGATTTAAAAGAATACATTGGTCTTCATAAATACTAAATGTGATGTTCATTCATGTCACAATTAGGAATACTGTGTATATCAAGAAGATAATTCGCTGGACGAATATCTCCAACAAATGATAAGGAGGCAGTATACCCCTTAAGATACACTGAAAGACCCTTTGCTTACCTGAGGTAGGTGATGTATCATGGTTCTCCATTTTGCCACCTCGGTTTTAGAACTGGTCTATCTGATAATTTGACATTCAAATCATGTGATGCTTGGTCATATGTTCCTGGCCTTTAGCTAGGGTGATATAGTGAAGGTCTCTTATAATATAGTCAATATGAGGAATATTACCTATGTGATGAAATGAATTTAAATGTTTTTGGTTACTATTTGGACCCATGGGTGGTCAGCCCTATATGTAACTGATATATGTTGTATGTTTTGTATACTGGAAGCAATGTCTATCTGTGTTTATAAATTGAGTAGATTATATACATTATGTTTTTTAAGGATGTCTCTTTAACTTGCTTTTGTTAAATATGATCTGTTGTGTTTATAATCTGTAACTAAGACCGATCTTATTTAATTTTCAGAAGTATTGGGAAACTTTTGTACAAATTGCCCTGATGAAGGCGGTTTTAAAGTGATTATACCGCCGAAACGCGTCGATGCCCAAGGAGTAAATCTGGGAATAGAAACTAAGGAAAATTCAAAATAACTGTTTTTGTTTGAGTTTAGTCCTTTCTCCCTGTAGCTCCTTTTTTATTGGAATGTTGATTTTATTGATTATTGTTCCGTCCTGTATGTGTTTCCCAATTTTTAACAAATGTAATGTATGCTAATAAATTGTTCTAATACTTCATTTTACCATAGTGTTTTCACGTGTATTGAATTTATCACTTATTTTCATTGCTTCCCTGTTATTTGTTTTTGGTAAGTTTATTATATGTCTGTAAGTACTTATGTATTAACGTTAATTCGCCCAAAGGGAATTAATTTTTGACTTGATTTGATGATAATGGACCAGAGTGGGACTAGTGATCCTACCATTTCTTTGAAGAAGTTGGGGGGAAGAAGATCATTGAAGTGATTTGAAGGTTTAAGGGTCGAGAGTACATTGAGGATGGGAGTGTCATTGAGGGGCGTGAGGTGACTCCAAGAGACATTGCTTTTGGGGGAGAGACAGGGAGGTGTGGGGGCCATGGGTAACAAAGGATCAGGAGAGGGTGAGAGTTCAGTTAGAGCAGATTTTTGATCAGATTTGATCTTCCTAGCCTTTTTGAGGAAGAAGTTAGCAACCGCATCGCAGTTTGGCTGAGTGTAGGAGATGTGCTGAAGTTGGATAGAAGTGTTATTGGATTGTAATTAATCATCTCAAATAGCCGTTTCAGATAATTTTTTGCTTTGTCAAGTTGGGATCTGAAGAAGGTTGCTTTTGCCAGATAATGAGTTTGATATATCTACTTCTTTTAGTCTGTGAGTTTTTTGATGACCAGTGGATGGGGTAAATCTCCAGACTTGTTCTGCTAGTCTCAGGCTGCCTCTGTCAGCATTTAGGCTGTCATCGAACCATGGTTTGGAGTCTTTGATGGGTATTCTTTTTATTTGAAGGGGGACAGTTGCAGTCAGAGCAGACAACATGGCGTTGTTATAGTGTTCAGTGAGGTCGTGAACGTCGGCCATGTTTGCAGGCGGTGGGAGGGAGAAATTGCTGCGAGATGTGAGCTCATTTGCATTTGCATTATGGAGCAATCCATTCCATTGATTTTGTTTTGGTGGTTGTGATCTTTTGGCATTCCAACTTTCAAGGATACGAAAGTTGATATAGTGATGGTCTGACCAGTCACAGGGGAGAATGGATTCGAGATGAGTGGAGTTGGGGTTGTAGATGATTAGATCTAGGGTTGATCCTAAGTTTTGCATGGGGCTGTCACAGGATTGGGTCAGGGAGAGATCAGTTAGGAAGTTTTTGAGATTGTTAACTGCTTGATCATGCAGTCATTCCAATGGAGATTGAAGTCACCAAGGAAGATCTGAGGGCAGTGTCCGACAAGATTGAAGGAGATGGTGTCTATAGTTTGTTTAATTAGAGAAAGGTTGTCTTCTGGGGGTGGTAGAAGATGTGCAGGCTGAAGAGGGGCCTCTGTGTGCTAGAGATGTCTATGCATAAATATTGACAGGATGAGAGATTAACTGAAGGGGACTGTTTTGCTGAGAGAGAATTGTGGTACATAAAGGATATGCCTCCTCCCGTTTTCTTAACTTAATCGAGTCTGATAATTTTGTGGCTGGAGGGAATAGAATGGCCAGTATGGGGCCTGAGGAGTCGGTAAGCTAGGTTTCGGTGAGGATAAGGAGGTCAAGATTTTGAACCAGGATGAGATCTGCAAGGTCCGTGGCATGTTTCACCGCTGATCTACAGTTGAGTACATGCATTTCAGGTATGATTTGTGGTCAGTAAGCGAGGGCTGGGTAGTGGGGACTTGCATGAGGTTATTAATGTTTAAGGCATCGGGATTGATTCTGGGTGCTCTATGCGGGTTAGATGTGATGCTTTGAATAGCCTCTGTGTTGCTTTGCTTGGGAAAGGTCGGAACTGGGGCATTTAAAGGGGTGGTTAGTGGAGTTGTAGAAGGGGCTGAGATGGACGTATGAGGGGTGTTGTACGCTCAGAGGACGGAGAGAATATTTAGTTCTGATAATTGGTTATTGGGTCTGTGGGAGGTTCTGGATGTGACGTTAGGGTATGGAGTGGTAATCCAGTTCTGGTCTGGTGGATTAAGTCCAGGGTCACTTGGTAACATAGTGGAAGGTGGTGGAAGATTATGGTGGTGTTGGATCATATGCAGGATCTTCTGCAAGGTCAAGTTGGAGGAGAGATCAAGGGCCAGCTCCTCTGTGGTGTTAATGAGATTTTTAATGGTAGTTTTGAGAAATAGAAGTTCCTGGTTAATTTCCTTGAGCTTAGCAGCAGGATCTGAGTGTGTATTGTGGCTCTTGTAGAGGGAAGGATGGGGGTTGGTCACTGGGGAGGGCGTATGCGAGTTCAAGGCAAGGGGGCATGGGGGAGGGATATCAGGTGAAGGAGAGTTCCAACTCTCGTGTACGGGAGAGCAAGGTGAGTGGGCGCTGGAAGGGAGGTTAGGGGGAACTGGTTTCCTGGTGGAAAATGGGCGAGCTGGCTGTGGAGACAGAGAGTTATGTAGGATACAGTGAGTAGGGGAGGTGTAGGAGAGGTGATCTGAACTAGGGCTAACAGTCGCTCCAGCCCTGCGGGCATGGGGTTGGTTAGTTCAGGGCACGGTGTGTGAGTCTGAGGCCCAAAGGTTTGGTAGAGCTAGGGCCCTGTGAGTATTGAATGAGGTAAGTGGGGCAATCATCAGGCGTTTGTGGCAAATCCGAGAGGGATCAAGGTGGTCCTGAGAAGGGGTTAGGGGAAGTACGTTCCTAGAGTGCATAGGGGTGTCGCTTTGGTCCAGCGATTTTTTAATGAATTCAAATCTGTCAACAAAGATGCCCAGGTTGCGATCGGCAGTCTGAATTAGTATATTACCGTTGTTGGAGATGGATATAGTAGCATTTGTTCTAAATGTCGGTGATGTAACAGCAAGGAGCTTAAGACCACAAGGAAACTTTTTTGCCAAGGCGATTCTGAGTAAAGAGTGGAACGCCGTTCTCTTCTGAGCTCTTCTTTTAGTATAAAAGATCAGCTTGCTAATAATAGCACCTTTTTTTTTTACAGAAATAGGGATCAGAGATAAGGGTTTCTGGGTTAGCTTTGAGTAGTTTATGTTTCAGAGATTTAATTGCATTTTTGGAGAGGTTGATTGGATTCTTAATTATGTAGCTATTCGTACCTAACTTCACTAGTCAGGAGAATTACCCTCTCCCATTAAAAATCCCTGAGACTCCTTACTGACTATTATCCTTACCCTTCCCTGAATTCTAAAATCCCCTTACTGTGCCTAACTCCTACACCTAAACGCTAAAATAATTCTTACTACCCCTTACCCATCTCTGTTCCCTAAAAATCTCCGACCACCCTTTTCCTATACCAATCCCTGAAATCTTAAAACTGCTTACCACCCATTACTCTTACCCATTCTGGAACCCTAAAACTCTTTACTACTCCTTACACCTACCCATTTATCAAACCTAAAATATATATATATACTTGTGAACACCTCAATTTTGTGGTATTTGAGAAAGTCTATTCAGAAAAAAGCGTCATGCCCTGATGCTCATTAAAGTTTACTTTCCTGCAGTACCCGTGTGGGCTCGTTCCTTTCAGGAGAAGAGGACTTGGGCGTATGTATTTGTGTGCGGCCGCAGCACACTGGGAGCACCCACCCCTACGTAGTTCGACAGCTGAAGTGGCAATCTTTGGTGTACATAACGGACTTGGAAACTGCCGAACGGCCGCTTCCGCAACTGCTACAATGCCAAGCAATTTGGACGGTGACTGCATGTGTGAACACCGCTTACTTAGGTGATGTTTTTGTGGTGCAGTTGGGATTCTTGCGGTGGCGTGAGGGTCTAGGACAGCTGATTTTTGTCAAAGTAAGATCTCTGCGAAGGAGGGGAGGAGGCAGTCACCGCCCACTTGGGAAGTACTTACGCCTGTACTGCTTCACTGAAGGTCAGAGTGCCGGTTTCAGGACACCCTCCCTACACCAGTCATAGTGCCTCAGCCAATCGTAATGGGGTGTCTGTGTTAAATGTGGACATCTGTGAGCAACTCAATTTTTTTGGCATTTGAGAAAGTCTATTCAGACGAAATGCATCATGCCCTGAAGTTCATTAAAGTTTGCTTTGGTGCAGTACCCATGTGGGCTCGTTCCTTTTAGGAGAAGGGGACTTGAACGTATGTATTTGTGTGCGGCCAAAGCACACTGGGAGCACCCAACCCTAAGTAGTTCAGCAGCTGAAGTGGCAATCTTTGGTGTACCTAATGAACTTAGGAACCGCTGTTTCCCCAACTGCTACAATGCCAAGCAATTTGGACCGTGACTGCACGTGTGAACATGGCTACTTAGGTAATGTTTTCATGGTGCATTTAGGATTCTTGCTGTGGAGTGAGGGTCCAAGAAAGCTGCTTTTTGTCAAAGTAACATCTTGGAGAAAGGAGGGGAGGAGGCAGTCACCGCCGACTTGCGAAGTACTTACTCATGCACTCCTTTGCTGAAGCTCGGAGTGACGGTTTCAGGACACCCCCCTACTCCAGTCACAGTGCCTCAGCCAATCGTAATGGGGTGTCTGTGTTAAATTTGGACACCTGTGAACCCCTCATTTTTGTGGAATTTAAGAAAGTCTATTCAGATGTAACGCGTCATGCCCTGATGTTCATTAAAGTTTGCTTTCCTGCAGTACCTGTTTGGGCTTGTTCCTTTCAGGAGAAGGTGACCTGGACGTATGTATTTGTGTGCAGCCACAGCACACTGGGAACACTCACCCCTAAGTAGTTTGGGGGTTGAAAGTGGCAATCATTGGTGTACCTAACGGACTTGGGAACCACCACTTCCCCAACTGCTACAATGCCAAGCAATTTGGACCGTGACTGCATGTGTGAACACCTCTTACTCAGGTGATGTTTTCGTGGTGCTGTTGGAATTCTTGCGGTGGGGTCAGGGTCTAGGACAGCTGCTTTTTGTCAAAGTAAGATCTTGGCGAATGAGGGGAGGAGGCAGTCACAGCCCACTTGGGAAATATTTACACATGTACTGCTTTGCTGAAGCTCGAAGTGTGAGTTTCAAGACACCCCCCCCCTACACCAGTCACAGTGCTTCAGCCAATCGTAATGGGGTGTCTGTGTTAAATGTGGACACCTGTGAACACCTCAATTTTGTGGCATTTGAGAAAGTCTATTCAGACGAAACGTGTCATTAAAGTTTGCTTTCCTGCAGTACCGGTTTGGGCTCGTTCCTTTCAGGAGAAGGTGACTTGGACTTATGTATTTGTGTGCGGCCACAGCACACTGGGAGCACTCACCCCTAAGTAGTTTGGTGGCTGAAGTGGCAATCTTTGGTGTACCTAACGGACTTGGGAACCGCTCCTTCCCCAACTTCTACAATGCCAAGCAATTTGTACCGTTACTGCATGTGTGAACACCGCTTACTGGACAGCATTGAAAGCAATGAGAGGGGAGGTAACAGGTGGTTAGATTTAAGGAAACTGGAATCTAAATACATCATTATGTATAACACCCTGCAACCCACAGGCCATAACTTGGGGGAAGAACTTGCGATCCATCTCCAAACTTAACAGACTGTTCTAAACCATGTGAAATTATAATGCTGCTGCTTCTTTGGTAACAAATTCGAAAAGTTTTTAAATGTTTTTAACCGTGCACAGATCTGAAATGTAATCATTATCACCTACAGCTATGTCCTTTTTTCCATTTTTTCAGGAATATGGATTAACCTATTGCCCACTTGGACATTATTGGAGGTCTCGGCAATTGTGCAATTGATCGATCTTTCGCCCACTGGGGCAACACAACCTATCGACAATCCCATTATATGTACCAGTGTGATTTTGTAACATGGTACTGTAAAATGGGGCTGGCCACTAATGGCGCGCATTGAAATGAACTGCAATTCTAACCGATGAGTTCGTTAAATAATTTGAACAAGGTTTAAATACCCAGGACGTTCTAAATTTATCAGCTGGGCTTCCGCATGTATCCATTAATTTCTGGATAGTTGATACAATTTGTTCACTTGAAATATTGTTTCTAATTTTGCCGACATAGCCGTAATTTGTTTATTTTCTTTATGTCTATGATCACGTGTGATAATTCTAAAACAGCATGTTGCTTTAAATGAATGTTGGTACTGGTAAACTCCACCCGTGAGAAAGAGGTCAGCGGACCTCGAAACGCGTTGGGTGTTTCCTTTTGCTGAATAAACCTGACAGCACCGCTCCGACTCTGGTTCTTTCGTGGATGAATACTGTAACCAGGAGTGTGTTTAATATATATATATTACCTACTGGCGGTCGCCAGTAGGTATATATAGTTAGGATTTTTTCTCTATGGGATTTTTGAAAATTCTATGTCTAATAACTTTGGCGTTTGTGGACGGAATTGGCTGAAATTTTCAGGAAAATGGAACATTTTGTTTCTGAGCAGCCCCTGACAATTTGGGGGGGTTTCATCAAGGGGGGGCCGAGAAAAAAGGGGGGTCCCAAAACGCGTTTTTCCCATGTTAATTTCCATAGGGCGGTTGGCCTCACTTTTAGCTCGAACGGCTGAATGGATTTGCACAAAATTGTAGGGACTGTTAGCCCGATGTGCCTTTGCTAGGTCTCAATATATGTGCTCCAGTGGATTTTGAGTAATTTAGGTTCAAAAAAAGATATATATCTGGGCGGAGCCTAACCACACGTCTGATCTGATTGGCTGTCAGCACTTCATCCAAGAAGTGTTGGCAGCCATCTTGGGACCAATATACATGATAGCACCTCATTAAAAAGCATTGTAGTTAATAGAGGGTTTTAGGACTTTAGTTATATTATAAATCATTTGTTGATAGTACCATACTCGTTTTAGGAATTGTGGTGGGTTCTAAGGTGATTTTACCATGTGAAAAAACCTTCTGCTGTGATATCATGAATATTGTTTGAAAGAAAACTAATATCTCATGATTTTCCCACAGTGGTTTGGAAAGGGATCTATAAGCTAAACTGAAAGCATATTTTCTGTAAATTCACATTATCTCTCTCAGTCATGTGAAAATGAAGTCTGACATTCTCAGTAAAACATGTACATCCAACAAGGACAGAGACTGTCAGTTGATTCCTTTGTGTTCTACTGCAGCCTCCTAGAGTGTTCTAAAGAACAACTAGAGCGCTAACAGTCCTACTTATTACAAAGGTATGGCACACCTGAAGCCATCTTGATTGGAATAAAGTGGTAACTCTTAAAACATTTAATTTAAAAAGAAACAACATGAGGGGGTATATTTTGCCATAGAAAGTATGATTAGTGCTGCAGAAGGAAAAATTAGGGCACATTTTGAGTGACTTTTCAAATCCTTTTCTATTTCATTAAAACATTCTGACATGCAGTCTCCCAAAATGGCCACCAGAGACAAAAGAGCCCAAATGTAGCCCAAATATCACCCAGATGTAGCCCAAGTATAGCCCAATGACAGAATGTCCCAGAGTGTTCTAAAGAACAACTAGAGCGCTAACAGTCCTACTTATTACAAAGGTATGGCACACCTGAAGCCATCTTGATTGGAATAAAGTGGTAACTCTTAAAACATTTAATTTAAAAAGAAACAACATGAGGGGGTATATTTTGCCATAGAAAGTATGATTAGTGCTGCAGAATGAAAAATTAGAGCACATTTTGAGTGACTTCTCAAATCCTTTTCTATTTCATTAAAACATTCTGACATGCAGTCTCCCAAAATGGCCACCAGAGACAAAAGAGCCCAAATGTAGCCCAAATATCACCCAGATGTAGCCCAAGTATAGCCTAATGACAGAATGTCCCAGAGTGTTCTAAAGAACAACTAGAGCGCTAACAGTCCTACTTATTACAAAGGTATAGCACACCTGGAGCCATCGTGATGGGAATAAAGTGGTAACTCTTAAAACATTTAATTTAAAAAGGAACAAAATGAGGGGGTATATTATGCAATAGAAGGTATTATTAGTGCTGCAGAAAGAAAAATTAGGGCACATTTTGAGTGACTTTTCAAATCCTCTTCTATTTCATTAAAAAATTCTGACATGCAGTCTCCCAAAATGGCCATCAGAGACAAAAGAGCCCAAATGTATCCCAAATATCACCCAGATGTAGCCCAAGTATAGCCCAATGACAGAATGTCCCAGAGTGTTCTAAAGAACAACTAGAGCGCTAACAGTCCTACTTATTACAAAGGTATGGCACACCTGAAGCCATCTTGATTGGAATAAAGTGGTAACTCTTAAAACATTTAATTTAAAAAGGAACAAAATGAGGGGGTATATTTTGTCATATGAATTATGATTAGTGCTGCAGAAAGAAAAATTAGGGCACATTTTGAGTGACTTCTCAAACCCTCTTCAATTTCATTAAAAAATTCTGACATACAGTCTCCCAAGATGGCCACCAGAGACAAAAGAGCCTAAATGTAGCCCAAATATCACCCAGATGTACCCCAAGTATAGCCCAATGACAGAATGTCCCAGAGTGTTCTAAAGAACAACTAGAGCGCTAACAGTCTTACTTATGACAAAAGTATGGCACACCAGAAGCCATCTTGATTGGAATGAAGTGGTAAGTCTGAAAACACTCAATTTAAAAAAGGAACAACATGAGGGGGTTAATTTTGCCATAGAAAGTATGATTAGTGCTTCAGAAAGAAAAATTAGGGATCATTTTGAGTGACTTCTCAAATCCTCTTCTATTTCATTAAAAAAATTCTGACATGCAGACTGAAACATGCACTTTGAATACCAGCAGCAGACGTCCCTGGTGAGCAGTAGCTTTACTACAGTGATCTAATGTGCAACTAGAGTGCTAACATTCAGAATTTATGGCAAATGTGTGACACATCTGAATGCCTTCTTGATGGAACCAAAGTAAACAAGCATTGAAAATGCAATAGATCTTGCCCTCGTTTAAGTTAAAGCCATTCTGTTTGTAATGAGGTGGCTTTTTAGCTTTGCTTTTATTAGTGTTTTTTCAACTTTCATGTAAATAACATGCATCTGTATGCATATAAGTATATGTATGCATGCATTTATGTTTGTATTTATATAGATATACAGATGATATATGTTTATATATGTATGTATATATATATATTCACTGAAAAACCCATAGGCTATAGACCATATATAGTTAGGAATTAGCATTTACAAAACCTTGAAAATTCACTGAAAAAACCATAGGTTATAGACCATATATAGTTAGGAATTAGCATTTACAAAACCTTGAAAATTCACTGAAAAAACCATAGGTTATAGACCATATATAGTTAGGAATTCGCATTTACAAAACCTTATTTTACTCACACAAAACCATTGAAATTCCATATATAGTTAGTTGCACTAACTATATATTGCGCACCCGCAATCCACTGCTGATGATGTCACATATTACATCATTCATGACATGGTCAGTGACATCATTGATGACATCACTGATGACATCTCAAATGACATCACTGATGACATCACTGATGACAACATCCAGTGACTGTATGTTTCTGTAAAGTTAAAATATGTCTTACATATTAAAGAATGAGTGGATGTATAAGTGTCTGGATGAAGGATTTAGTAGGTGCATGACTGACTGTATGAGTGAGTGATTAAATGTGTCTCACTGAGTGCCTGGGTTAGTGACTAAACTGTCTTAATTTGTGCATCATTATGTCTGTTGTTCTGTAAACTGTTGCATGTGTTGATAAGTAGCTATATGAGTAACTATATGGGTTATTGATTGGTTGCCCAAGTATTTGTATGGGAGACTGAGTGTGTGTGTGGGTGGCTGGGAGGTGTATGACTCTGTGCATAGATGTGTGAGCAGTTGATTCACTAGATGTATGGTTTCAAAAGTGCATGTGGAAACAGCTGTATGGGCGGTTGACTGTGTGCATGAGTGTATTGGTAAGTGAATGGATATCTCAGTGCTACATGTCAAAGTAAGTACATATGTAAAACACAGTACATGTGAGAGTTGACATATATAAATAACTGTGCATAAGAGCCAGTGAATGTGTGAGTGGCTGTATGGATCATTGTGAACTTGTATCAGGGATTGTATAAGAGAGTAAATATGTGTTAGTATATGTTTGAATAAGTAAAGTTTGTATAACTGTATAGTTGAGGAAATGGAGGTGTGATTGATTCTTTGCATGACTGACTAGGTGTGTGAGTAACTCCATGGATGAGTGACAGTCTGTGAGTGTCTGTTTACACTGATTGTATCTAAGGTTATATTAGAGTCTGAAGAGGTTCATCGTATTATCACATGAATGATATCATCAGTGATGTGATCAGTAATGTCAAATGAGATGTCATCAGTGATGTCATCAGTGATGTCATTTGAGATGTCATCAGTGACGTCATTTGAGATATCATCAGTGATGTCATCAGTGATGTCACTGACCATGTCATGAATGATGTAATATGTGACATCATCAGTAGTGGATTGCGGGTGCGCGATATATAGTTAGTGCAACTAACTATATATGGAATTTCAATGGTTTTGTGTGAGTAAAATAAGGTTTTGTAAATGCGAATTCCTAACTATATATGGTCTATAACCTATGGTTTTTTCATATATATATATATATATATATATATATATATATATATATATATATATATATATATATATATATATATATATATATATATATATAAATATATATATATATATATATATATATATATATATATTTATATATATATATATATATATATATATATATATATATATATATATATATATATTCACTGAAAAAAAACATATGTTATAGACCATATATAGTTAGGAATTAGCATTTACAAAACCTTGAAAATTCACTGAAAAAACCATAGGTTATAGACCATATATAGTTAGGGATTAACATTTACAAAACCTTATTTTACTCACACAAAACCATTGAAATTCACATATATAGTTAGTTGCACTAACTATATATCGCGCACCCGCAATCCACTGCTGATGATGTCACATATTACATCATTCATGACATGGTCAGTGACATCACTGATGACATCACTGATGACATCATCCAGTGACTGTATGTTTCTGTAAAGTTAAAATATGTCTTACATATTGAAGAATGAGTGGATGTATAAGTGTCTGGATGAAGGATTTAGTATGTGCATGACTGACTGTATGAGAGAGTGATTAAATGTGTCTCACTGAGAGCATGGGTTAGTGACTAAACTGTCTTAATTTGTGCATCATTATATCTGTTGTTCTGTAAACTGCTGCATGTGTTGATAAGTAGCTATATGATTAACTATATGGGTTATTGATTGGTTGCCCAAGTATTTGTATGGGAGAGTGAGTGTGTGTGTGGGGGTGGCTGGGAGGTGTGTGACTCTGAGCATAGATGTGTGAACAGTTGATTCACTAGATGTATGGGTTCAAAACTGCATGTGGAAACAGCTGTATGGGTGGTTGTCTGTGTGCATGAGTGTATTGGTGAGTGAATGGATATGTCAGTGCTACATGTCAAAGTAAGTACATTTGTAAAACACAGTACAAGTGAGAGTTGACATATATAAATTACTGTGTTTAAGAGCCAGTGAATGTGTGAGTGGCTGCATGGATCATTTAAAACTTGTATCAGTGATTGTAAAAGAGAGTAAATATGAGTTAGAATATGTTTGAATAAGTAAGGTGTGTATAACTGTATAGTTGAGGAAATGGAGGTGTGATTGATTCTTTGCATGACTGACTAGGTGTATGAGTAACTCCATGGATGAGTGACAATCTGTGAGTGTCTGTTTACACTGAGTGTATCGAAGGTTATATTAGAGTCTGAAGAGGTTCATCGTATTATCACATGAATGATGTCATCAGTGATGTGGTCAGTGATGTCATTTGAGTTGTCATCAGTGATGTCATCAGTGATGTCACTGACCATGTCATGAATGATGTAATATGTGACATCATCAGCAGTGGATTGCGGGTGCGCGATATATAGTTAGTGCAACTAACTATATATGCGAATTTCAATGGTTTTGTGTGAGTAAAATAAGGTTTTGAAAATGCTAATCCCTAACTATATATGGTCTATAACCTATGGTTTTTTCAGTGAATTTTCAAGGTTTTGTAAATGCTAATTCCTAACTATATATGGTCTATAACCTATGGTTTTTTCAGTGAATTTCAATGTTTTTTTAATAGAAAATATCAAAAGCTGTAAAATGTATTCTTCTTTTAAAGGAAAAATATATTTTATATCTTTTTAATATAATTTTTTTACGCATCTACCAAACCCTGACCTCTTAATAGTGCACTGTGGTGGAAATGATTTTGGGACTATGACTGGGGTTGGTCTGGAAATGCTTTTAAAGGATTACCTTTCATCAATTGATGACACTTTTTCCCCAAACTGCCTTGGTATATTCCAATATATGCCAAAGACAGAAATGGAACTGGTCCAACCAATTGTGTCCACAATTTGAGAAAGCACGGAAACATGTGAAATAAATCTGTTTCTGCTTACATGAGAGACTTTAGAATGGGTTTAATATACAACAATAACTTGCGTTACAACATGCAAGACATCTACAGAGGAGATGGTGTGCACTTCTACGATGAGGGAAATAGAATATTCCTCCTGAATTTAAAACTGTGCATTGGAACCTACTTGTAGGTACCTAAATTAGCCACAGAACCCAATAGCTCTTTTCAGAGCTACCCTACCTCTGAAGAAAAACGCTTATCTTTTTCTAACTTTTTTCACTATTTTTCACCGAAGTACGCTCCCCGGTTCGCTTACCGGTGCGCGTACCAGGCGCTTCTCACGCAATTTTTTTTTTGCCTATATGAGCGTCCTAAGCCCCCCTCAGAAAACCTAGAGGGTCAGGAAGTGTCTACCGTGCCCCCTTCTACCCATTCCGAACATTGTTTTCCCTCCATCTTGTGTCTCAATTCTACCGATACACAAAATGGAGGACTCCCGTAACGCTGCCGGTACGCGTACCGGGGCGCGCACCGGTGAGCGCTCGCTAAAAAAAGGTGGGAAAGTAATTTACAGAAAAACCACTGGAGACACTTTCATCAAATATAGAATAGGCCCTACTACATAGCAGTCCCTACCATTTACCCAAATTTGATGGAATTCCATTGAGAAAATTATGCTGTAGGCCTGACTAAATATCCTGAGGTAAATTACATGACAAAAACACACATGAAGTGTTAGAATTGACAACCAATTAAAATGTTACTTTCATTTTCTACTATTATTTCAAGACATTTGTTTGGTTATGTACCTGAATATATATAAAGAAAGAGAGAGAAACACAGCCATTTTGACTACTACTTCCTGAAGTACATTTCAAGAGCATATTCACTGACAACTTTAACTTCTTTTTCAAAGGTAAGATATATTTTAAAAAATTTGAAAGGTGAACTATGTTATGCACTTTAAATTAATTTAGGAAAACGTTTTCAGATAGTTACATACTGTCCCTTTATAAGAGTTAGTCATTGAGAAAGACCTAATTATTTAAATTATTGATTAAGTTAGGCTTCTGTGGTATAATTATGAATTTACTTAGGCTTCATCACAGGCACTTTTTTAATAGTTCTACTTCCTGCCTGAAACCATGCACTGCCCAAAGATAACTTCACTGTTAAAAACTCACAAGTACCTGTCTGAACTTAAACCCAACAGTGCCCTATCTCCACTGATATATTTATTTTTTATGCAATTTACAGCAAGAAAATGGAAGCACAGCAAAAAGAAAATACAATTTCATTTCAAATTAAGATTGAAAACAATCCTAACAAAGAAAAAGAAGAAGTAGACTTTATGGATGAAACAGTACACCAAGAATGAATAAAATGTGCTGAAGAATGTGATTCTTGGAATGAAAAGGAGGACATACCTGATGATTTAATGTTACAAATTCTCTTAGATTTTGAAAAATCAGAACAATAAATTTAAATTTTAAAAGTTAAAACTGTTTGAGACATTATTATTTTTAATATGAAAATTATGAAATAGTACCCAAAAAGATAAAATATAAAGTGAGACTTAAAATATACTGTGCAACTTTTTTGTGATACATAGTAAGTTTGCTCATAGTTACTTCCTTTCTCCCACTATATTATCTCCAATGTGTATTTAACATCTCTTTATCATCTCCTGCCTCCATGTTCTTTCTGCTTTCCTGACAGACTATGTTATGAATTCCATATACCACAATAACTTCGGAAACAACATGCAAGATATCTACAAAGGAGACAATGTATATTTATTTTTAGACTCTGCATTGGTACCTACATGTTGGTTCTTAAATAAAAAAAACCAAAAAAAAATACAACAAAAAGAACAATCAATAAATATACAATATTTGAAAATTCTTTCATTTTTTTCCCCCTATATTACGCTCCCCGGACCGCTTCCCGGTGCGCGTACCGGGCGCTCCCCCCGCAAAAAAAATGTTAATAAAAATTATTTTTTTTTGGCCCGCGGGGCCCTTTTAAAGCCCCCTCATCAAATCTAGGGGGTCAGGGAGGATGTACTCTGCCCCCTTATGCTCATTTCCCCCTTTGTTTTTGCCACCTCTTGTGTCTCGATCCTACCGAGACACAAGATGGAGGCCGCTCCGGACTGTTTAGAATGTTCACAGTCACCGGGGAGCCAATCCGCTTCTCCTCGCAAAGTTCCGTTACGCGTCAGGTATGCGAACCGGGGCGCTAACCGGGACGCTGTCACAGATATATATATTTTTTTGAACGTTAATTTCTCAAAATCCACTGGAGCACATATCTTGAGACCTAGCAAAGGCACATCGGGCTACCAGTCCCTACAATTTTGTCAAGTTTCATAGAAATCCATTCAGCCGTTCGAGCTAAAAGTGAGTCCAACCGCCCTATGGCCCCCACTTCACGAAACCCCCCCAAACTTTCAGGGGACGCTCAGAAACAAAATGTGCCAATTTACTGAAAATTTCAGCCATTTCCGTCCTTCAACGCCAACGTTATTCAACATAGAATTTTCAGAAATCCCTATTCAAAAAAATCCTAACTATATATACCTACTGGCGACCGCCAGTAGGTAATATATATATATATAATATAATTAATTAATTATAATTAATTCCTGGATTTAACCTGTCATAACTTTTTGTGTATACTAGCAACCTAGAGCAACATTGTATCAGCGTTAGTGTCTCTTCACTGTTTATTCAATATCACGTGATTATGGTGGACGCCTCCAGGGGGCGGTGTCAATATCACTGCATACACCTATAAAAAAAGCATAACGATTTGAAACATGTTGTAGCGTGACCAAGGGCTTTCCGCCCGAAACGCGTCGCTGGTTCTGTTCTTGTTCAAATAAATTCCATCTTGCTGACTTCATTGGTCCAGTCCTCTTTCTTTGCTGGCGTGGAGGCGGTGTCTGCGAGCGCAGAGCAAGCTGAGGAGGAATTCCTTTCATATATACATATATATATATATATATATATCCGATAACCACTCTCTACATGATATAAATCCACGGCCAAGAAAGACAAGAGAGACGGACTCTTGAATATAGCAGCAGCCACTGTAGCTTTATTTATTTTTTCATTCTTTTAAGTGCATTGCTGTGTCCTCCACCAAACGCGTTTCTGCGATCCCAGTCGCCTTGCTCGCTGGTCAGTTAGTGCTCACACCCCCTCTGTGTTTTAAACTTAGTATTACCAATCCCCGGCCGCCATCCATTTAATAGACATTGTCAACAGACTACAGCAAGCATAAAAACTTGCAGTACACAGTATGAAAGACAGACTCCCTTATTTGCAACTTGTCTAAACGAAAATCACATATTATACTGACACGATTGGAAAAACACATCTTATAAAATATGTATATACATAATAAAATATAAATACATATAAATCAGTGTTTAAAACGAAATGACAGTATCAAATAACTTATATAATTGATATTGACAATAATTTTCTATGCATTCAACTCCATCATGTAAAATCGACATTAACTGTGACAGTGTGTCCTTTCTAGAAGTGCACCGCTCGCTGCTTATTTGCTAATTCATGGTTTGCTACCCTGTTAATGTGCAAAAAGCATCTAATTGTGCCTGAATAAAGTGCTATGTGCAAAACATTTTGTAAAACCTCCCAGCCGGGAGTTTTAAAATGTTCTTAAGTTTTGTTTAAAAACATAAACTCTTAACCAGGGGGACAGGGGGACAGGGGTACTAGGGCAGAATGAATATGATTATCAATCATATTTCATACATGTACAAATACAAAATTATTCTTTGATGAACCTCCAACATTCCATACTTTGAATATTGCACTACTCCTACAGCCACCTATAAATACAATTGCTCTTAATACTTCCTTCAATGTGTCCTTTCCAACTATTTCATGCAAAAAGAATAGCCTCTCTATAGTTGCCATATAGTGGCTCCCACTGGCCCTTCTAGACTTATATCAGTGCTTGTTATAAACACATCCATTTCAACCCAACTCTAAGCCACGCTGACTGAGCTGCTTCTTGAAATAAATACATCTAAAACCATCCTGTAATTAAGAGAATAAATATTATGAATATCTAAAACCAGTCAATTTTCAAATTCATATATCTACACATCTCAAATCAATCGAATAGGTCCAATATTTTATAAATAGTGGTACAGATCTTTATATATATATATATATATATATATGCACTGAAAAAAACATAGGTTTTACAGACGTTATAGTTAGGAATTAGCATTTAAATAACATTAGAAGTTCAGTGAAAAAAACGTAGGTTTCAGGGACTTTATATTTAGTTGGACATTTGACTCATATAAAACCAGAGAAATTCGCCTGTTATACTTAGTTGAGCTAACTATAACTCACGGGCCTGCAATGCACTGCCGATGACGTCACATATCACTCATGACATGGTCAGTGACATCACTCATGACATCACCGATGACATCCCAAATTACATCACTGATGACATCATCCAGTGAATGTGTGTTTCTGTAAAGTTTAAATATTTTTCATATATATCTATGTCAAGGTCTATTCAAGAATAAGTCGATGTAAAAGTGCCTGAATACATTATTTAGTAGAAGCATGACTGACTCTATAAGTCACTGATTGAGAGTATGTTACTGAATGCATTGATTAGTGACTAGACTGTGTGAATGTCTCTCTTAGTCTCTCACTTGGTGTGTTAGCAGGTGCATGGGTTGGTGAGTAGCTACATCAGTGTGTATATGTGTTTTTCATTGTTCGTATGAGTATCTGTATGGGGTCTGAGTGTCTATGTGGATGTGTGGGTGGTGTCTGACTCTGTGCTTACATGTCTGAATGGCTGGTTCTATAGATTCAAAAGGGCATCTCGGAAGGGCTGTATAGATAGCTGACTGTGTGCACAGGTGTGTGTGTGTGATTAGTGAATTGATGTCTCAGTTCTATATATGTGAGTAACTATATATGTTTTTACACACTATATGTGAGTGTTGTGGTGTATAATTGACTATGTGAGAGTCAGTGATTGCCAGAATGTCTACATACACCAATGTGTACATGTATTAGTGATTGTATAAAAGAGTAAGTAAGTGATAGTATCTATATAAATAAGGAAAGTGATGTGTGTATAAATAAAGCAGGTGTTGTGTATATATCTGCATAGGTTAGTACAACGGTTAATGATTGATTTTTGGCATGACTGAATAGATGTGTGAGTAACTCTATCGATCAGTAGCACTGTGTAAATTTATATATAGGTGTATTAGTGGATATTATACTAATGTAATGATGAGTGACACCATGTATGAGTGACTGTATCAGTGTATATCTGGCTCACAATATATAGATGGATATCTAGTATCTGGTATTGGTGTCTCTATGCTTTTCAAATGGTAGTCTGTATTTTAGAGTGCGTGTATCAAAGGTTATATTACAGTCTGAAGAGGTGTGTCAGACTATCACGTGGATGATGTCATCAGTGATGTCATTTGAGATGTCATCAGTGATGTCATGAGTGATGTCACTGACCATGTCATGAGTGATGTAATATGTGACGTCACCAGCAGTGCATTGCAGGCGCGCGAGTTATAGTTAGCTCACCTAACTATAACAGGTGAATTTCTATGGTTTTATATGAGTCAAATGTCCAACTAACTATAACGTCCCTGAAACCTATGGTTTTTTCAGTGAATTTCTAAGGTTTTTTAAATGTTAATTTCATATTTTAATATTTATAAAACCAATATTTTTTCAAATTGTTTTTTAATATTTTGCAACTCTATTATCCTTTTTTTAAACTTAACAAATAATGTAATCTTGTATATGTTATCCAAAAAATAGATAAATCTTTTTTTGGGGGGGAGAAAACCACAGTCCCGTACCGATAGTCTATCAAGTTCGATCAACACGCAAATCCTATCCACCACATTTAAATGATGCGCATTTCATATCCAACGAATTTGTGACACAGTGTCCCTCTTAACAACATGTACGTATAAGTTCACGCCAGCTGCTATTGTGGTATTCGACGGATACGCACTACCAAGCGGCGCATTACATCATGTACGTATGGGATGGCACCCGCTGCCCGTTCCAAATGCGACGAATGCACGCTGCCACGCCCTGTGTTGCGTCATAGACATACGATGTCGCTCTGCATACACCATTCCCTAATTTTTTGTCTCAAACTATATCTAAAAAACTTTAAAGTGTATATGAGAGCAAGCGATAATTAAAAATATTTTAAACAGTTATATATTTCTAACTCTAATAAACTTATATTTTAGTAAATATATTTTCTCAAAATCACATCGGTGCGGTCTCAATGCGCACTGGCTGTGCGATTGCCATGTGACCATAAAAAAAAAAGCATTTCATTAGCTCATAACATTTCCCATTGTAACAGTTCGAAAACACCACACATTTTAGTCAACATCTGTACTGCATTTCATGAGACACATCTCTTCTGCTTAGAGAGCTTTGTTCTAAACTTTTTGCAATATACACATATCTTACACTACACACAACATGCAACCATCATTTTCATCAATATTCATGCTCTGTAAAGTAGCCTTCCACCCATGATAGCCATATACCTAAAAGTTATGTTACCGAAATGTTATCCAATGCCACAGGTAACATGGTTGCATGTGCTGTCCACAACACAACGTAATATAGTACAGCCCAGAGACAGTATCATGCATAGATAATGAATACACGGACCCAGATAGATAGTGGAAGTGGATACAGGCCCGTGTGCTCAAACTCCTTTTTATTACCATGGTGACATATCCAGTGACGTCTGTGCTGGATTGTGTGGGTAAGTGTAAACCAGCCTTCAGGGAATGGTTGCTGCTAGCATCAACTACAACCGTGATAATTGGTTCACAACAGAGATTCAATATTAAAAGAATCAATAATTTATGCTGCAGTAAGGTAGGGACAGTAGATGTGAAATAATACAGAAATATTTCCATCGTTAAAGAACAGCAACTTGTGGTATACTGACACACAATCAATAGATCTGAAATAATACACAAAAAGATGATATCATAAATGCTCCATCAGTTCTAGTGCACTCACATAACCACATCAAAAGCATTCAGCATGTGCACAGCCACCAATAATGCGTGCTGTAGACAGACCGTACTACGAGCAATATCTGTTGCCATCAACACTGCATCATCTGCAATAGCGACTCGATCTGAATTATGAACACTGCTGTCTGCAGTGTAGGCCACAGAGAGGCATCACTCGAAAAAACTCCTTTTCCCAAAATTCAGCCGATTAAGGATTATACTTATAATCTTATGACACACTCGTGGCGGCTCCGTCTACATACACCTAAGATGGCCGCCACATTGTGCACGGTCTAGCGTTGATAGACGCTCTGAACCCGGAAGCGCGGTGACTCCAAATACACCGGCGCACCCTTCCAGCATTCAGTATGCGGTCGGGTGAGGATTGACCAGGTAGTACCGAGCGGGTTTGCCGATAGGAAGTAAGTAAAATAATGCGAAGCAACACAGAAGTTTCAAACCACTTAGAAGGTTTGAATTCCTTTAAGATGGAAACGCTAAACTTTGGGTGAAACGAAAAGTAACTATCGCCTGGAATTTTTACAGCAATGTTTCCACGAGGCGATCCTGCCCTCGCCTAAGACCATGAAGTGTGACTTAGCACTTACATATGTAAATATACCTTTTTGCCATGACAATATTTTATGTATATATGTTGTGTGTCTTGTCTATAGTCACATTAAGTCCTGTGTTATATGTGTGTGCAAATCACGTAACCACTTTTTTCACAGCTCTTTTTAATTTTCACTGATCTGGAAAGCCTGCACGCACCATTAAGGTGCCCAAGGCACACCATTGCCCTAGAAGAAGTGAGCTGCATGTGTGATCCCCTACTCTTATGAGGGGGATGTTTGCCACTAACCAAGTGTCATTCTCTTTTTCAGAAACACGAGTAGGATACAAATCGTATGTATGAAAAACGCATGTTTTAGTATTCACAGCGTTTATTAAAACTATTATTATAAGAAACCTACTATTGGAATATAGGAGTGGAAAATACAGGGCTGGACCCTGTATGGTCCTGATGAAAAGCTTGGGGAGCTTGAAACATGTTGACCACAGAACACTGATCTAGCCCTAATTTAAGGCCAGATAACAGTGTCACCCCCTTTTTAATATACCAGACTAGGAGCAAAATAAATTGTTGAGGCCCACTAGCACGGTATTTTTAATCACACACCCACTCCACCATCACCACACTTCGCACCACACATAGCCTGTCACACAAAAAAAGTGCTCCTGCGTAGTCCGCTTGTCGCAGCACGCCCCTTTTCGTAGAGAATTGGGAAGCCCCAATGATGAAGCATGTCACCGTGGGGAAACCCCGGTGAGTGAGGGGACTCTAGAAAGAAATTTTTCTTTCTTTTTTTTTGGTACACACTGACACATTTGGCAGTAACCATACACACCACCTAGGTCTCTGAACCCTTCATAGTGGGTTCATGTATTTCTAATTTCTGGCCACAGAGAGCGGTCAGCAAGGACCCACAGGTGCGTATGGTGACTTCACCTACCCAGTTTGTCGTCAGTGAAGCAACAAAAAAGCGTGTGCAAAGCCTGCAACTATACATATGCATGGTGCAGACAGTACATACTGGAGCAATGTATTTTCCTACAGGGCTACCTCATCTACAATAGCGACTCAATCTCAATTGTGAACGGTGCTGTCTGCAGTGCAGTCCAGAGTGAGTGGTCAGCAAGGACCCACAGCCACATGGCATTCGCTTGAGCACTACAGTTTGCAATACGCAAACCAGAAAAAAACGTGTGCAGAGCCTGCAATGATGCAAATAAGTGGTGCAGACAGCAATATATTTTCTTACAGGACTACCTCATCTACAATAGCGACTCGATCTCAATTGTGAACACTGATGTCTGCAGTGTAGGCCAGAGAGAGCGGTCAGCAAGAGCCTACAGCCACGGGGCATTGACTTGAGCTCTACAGTTGGCAATACGCAAAGCAAAGAAAGCGTGTGCAGAGCCTGCAATGAAGCGTATGAGTAGTGCAAACAAAGTGCACTGGAGCAATGTCTTTTTCTAAAGGACTGCATCATCTACAATACCGACTCAATGTCAAATGTGAACACTGAAGTCTGCAGTATAGGCCAGAGAGAACTTTCAGCAAGGGCCCACAGCCATGTGGCATTGACTTAAGTTCTACAGTTTGCAATACGCAAAGCAAACAAAAAGTGTGCACAGCCCAGCCTGCAATGATACATATCAGTGGTGCAGACAGTACGCACTGGAGGAATGTCTTTTCCTACAGGACTACTTCATCTACAATAGCGACTCGATCTCAATTGTGAACACTGCTGTCTGCAGTGTAGGCCAGAGAGAGCAGTCAGCAAGAGCCCACAGCCACCTGGCATTCACTTGACCTCTACAGTTTGCAATACACAAAGTAAAAAAAATGTGTGCAGAGCCTGCAATGATGCATATGAGTGGTGCAGACAGAGAGCACTGGAGCAATGCCTTTTCCTACAGAACTGCATCATCTACAATACCGACTCAATGTCAAATGTGAACACTGAAGTCTGCAGTATAGGCCAGAGAGAGCGTTCAGCAAGGGCCCACAGCCATGTGGCATTGACTTAAGCTCTACAGTTTGCAATACGCAAAGCAAACAAAACGTGTGCACAGCCTGCAATGACACATATCAGTGGTGCAGACAGTACGCACTGGAGGAATGTCTTTTCCTACAGGACTACTTCATCTACAATAGCGACTCGATCTCAATTGTGAACACTGCTGTCTGCAGTGTAGGCCAGAGAGAGCAGTCAGCAAGACCCCACAGCCACCTGGCATTCACTTGAGCTCTACAGTTTGCAATACACGAAGCAATAAAAACGTGTGCTGAGCCTACAATGATGCGTATGAGTGGTGCAGACAGAGCACACTGGAGCAATGCCTTTTCCTACAGAACTACCTCATCTACAATAGCAACTCCATCTGAATTGTGAACATTGTTGTCTGCAGCGTAGGCCAGAGAGAGCAGTCAGCAAGAGCCCAGAGCCACGTGGCATTGACTTGAGGTCTACGGTTTGCAATACACGAAGCAAAAAAAATGTGTGCAGAGCCTGCAATGATGCGTATGAGTGGTGCAGACATAGCACACTGGGGAAATGTCTTTTCCTACAGGACTGCATCATCTACAATAGTGACTCAATTTCAAATGTGTACACTGAAGTCTGCAGTATAGGCCAAAGAGAGCGTTCAGCAAGGGCCCACAGTCACGTAGCATTGACTTGAGCGCTACAGTTTGCAATACGCAAATCAAAGAAAATGTGTGCGGAGTCTGCAAGGATGCATATAAGTGGTGCAGACAGAGCACACTACAGCAATCTCTTCTCTTACAGGACTGCATAATCTACAATAGCAACTCGATCTGAATTGTGAACACCTCTGTCTGCATTGTTAATTAAAGGCAGTACTCACACACACAACAATCAATACTTTTTCTCACTCCCTCTTTACAAAATAAAACAACATAAATTACAGATAAGTCTACAATGAATAAATCAAAACAAGTCGAATTGGGATTTCATCTCTCCACAGTCTACATTATTCACTATTCCTTTGGTCTTGTAAGATGAATTTGGTCATTTTACTAAACCTATAACTGATATAAAAAAACTTCTTGAAGCAAGTATACTGAAACAATATTGTGTATGTTTCAATAGATGTTCTAATTACTTAACTACTGGATTCGGTAATTAAACAATCACCACTCAATCTAAATTGTGAACTCGGCGAATCGCAGTCTAGACCAAATCCAGTGGTCATTCACACTTCACAGCCACATACCGTTGGATTCGAAAGCACGGAGTTGGTTGCACCTGATCAGAGGGGGTACACATAAATAATCAAACAGACTTTAACTTATGATATCCTCAATCATAGAATCAAGACCCCATTTCACCATTCGCACCTGCTGTACCACAGTATACTCCAGCGACTAGTGTCAACCAAGCCCAATAATCATGTGCAGCAGTTACCTATAGAAGCACAGACTGTGATGCACCTCAACAAACGAACTGCTGAGAAAAGCAAGCAGCAGGTAATATCAGACTTCATCCATTGTGGGATCAAGACACCTTTCCACAGTTGAGACCTAGAGTTGGATGCACCTGATCGAAGAGAGTACCTTCATCTCCACTCTCAAATGAAGTTCTAACATCATCCATTGTAGAGTCAACACACTGTTCTGCTTTTGGAACCTAGAGTTGGTTGCAGCTGGTAGAAGGGAATACCTCCATCTCCACTCTCAGATACAGTTCTAACATCTTCCATTGTGGGATCAAGACACCGTTCCACTGTTGGGACCTAGAGTGGCTTGCACCTCATCGGAGGGGGTACACAGAAATCATCACAAACTGTAACTTCTAACATCCTCAATCATATAATTAAGACCCCATTTCACTGTTTGGACCTGCTCTACCGCGGTGTATTCCAGTGATACCAGTCAACTAAGCCCAATAACCATGTGCAGCACTTAACTACAGAAGCACAGAATCTAAAGCACCTCAACAGAGGAAGTTCTGTGAAAAACCAGCAGCAGGTAATATCGAACACCGTCCATTGTGTGATCAAGACACCGTTCCACTGTTGGGACCTAGAGTTTCTTACACCTACTCGAAGAGAGTACCTTCATCTCCACTCTCAGATCCACTTCTAACATCGTCCATTGAGGGATCAAGACACCATTCCACTGTTGGTACCTAGAGTTGGTTGCGTCTCATCAGAAGCTATACACAAAAATCATCACACACTTTAACTTCTGACATCCTCAATTATAGAATTAAGACCTTGGCTCAGTGTTCGAACATGCTGTACTGCTGTGTACTCCAGCAACTGCAATAAACTATGCCTAATAAACATGTGCAGCAGTTAACTACAGAAGCACAGAGTCTAATCCACCTCAACGGAAGGAGTTCTGTAAAAATCAAGCAGAATGTAATATCGGACATCTTCCATTGTGGAATCAAGACACCTTTCCACTGTTGGAACCTAGAGTTGGTTCCACCTGGCCAAAGGGAGTACCTTCATCTCCACTCTCAGATGCAGTTCTAACACCATCCATTATGGGATCAAGACACCGTTCCACTGTTGGGACCCAGAGTTGGTTGCAGCTGGTCATACGGAGTACATCTATCTCCACTCTCAGATGCAGTTCTAACATAGTCTACTGTGGGATCAATACATCGTTCCACTGGTGGGACCTAGAGTTGGTTGCGCCTGATCGGAGGGGGTACGCCAAAATCATCACGTACTTTAACTTCTGACATCCTCATTCATAGAATCAGGACCCCATTTCATTGTTCGGACCTGCTGTACCGCGGTATAGTCCAGCAAGTACAGTCAACAAAGCCCAATAATCCTGTACAGCAGTTACCTACGGAAGCACAGAGGGTGATGTACCTCAACAGAGGGAATTCCGTTGAAAAGCAAGCAGCAGGTAATTTCGAACATTATCCATTATGGGATCAAGACACCGTTCCACTGTTGGGACCCAGAGTTGGTTGCAGCAGGTCGAAGGGAGTACCTTCATCTTCACTCTCAGATGCAGTTCTAACATCATCCATTGTGGGATCAAGACACCGTTCCACGGTTGGGACCCAGAGTTGTTTGCACCTGGTTGAAAAGAGTACCTTCATCTCCACTCTCAGATACAGTCCAAGCATCGCCCACTATGGTATCAAAAACACCGTTCCACTGTCGGTATCTGTCGGATTACTGTGTAAGTAGTATATAGAGCACTCCACGCACCTGGGCCTCAGGCTGGGTGCTGTGTGCCTGTGTTGTGGTAGCCAGAATTAATCTCAGGAGCCTTCCGAGCTCGCAGAACTCGGCCCAGTAGCTTCCACCGGCACGTGGTTGGCCCTCTATCACATACAACGGTGTTGAAAGGTGATCTGTGGGGCATATGTGCGTCACAGTGGCCATGACAGTTTCGGAGTACCAGCAGGCTGAGAGAATCACTCATGCACCCACCTTCGCTCACAGCATCAGCCTCATGGCGGTGTAAACTGCGCAGACCTGGCAGACACGTTTGCCAATCGTAAGGGAACCACACCCAAAGAAACGTGACTTTTATTCATACCCCTACGCTAGCCTTGTGTACGCCGAGCCAGCCCACTTTCCTAAACATTTGGGGGGGATGGAGGCACGTACGCGAAACCATTCTGTAATCTTCCCTACTGACTGTACTATCATGGTTGCGTCCACTGTCCACTTCACTCAATAGACCATCAGTGTATGTTGACATGTACATGTCTTTGCACTGCATACTCAAGTCTGTCCGGCACATCCCCTCAAGACTTTGCATTGTATTCTTTTATAATCGAGAATTACTTGCCACCTTTGCACATACTTTGCTCTCGTCTCTCCCCGCATTCTGCATGGTGAGGCAAAGGTGCCATGCCATGTTTTGTTTGTATACAGCCACCAGGGATGTGTGTTCCTTGTATACACAGATACCCCAACAAGACGGCCTAGATGTCATCGAACTATACTTGGAAAGTAGACCTCGTCCCCACAGGGTCCCCACTGACCTCATCATTTCATTTGCCACGCTGGCCTAGAAAAATAATTTTTTTACATTCGAAGACGAGATGTTCTTACAAGTGAAAGGCTCAGCGATGGGCTGCCCTTTTGCGCCCGAAATAGCTATTCTCTACATGGGCCAATACGAGGAGAAATACGTATATAACAACAATCCCTACAAAGAGCATATCGAGCAATGGCTCAGATATATAGACGACGTCTGGTGCGTCTGGAATGGTCCTACAGCTCTACTTGAAGAATTCCACGTATGGCTCAACAACAGAAGCCCTGATATAAAATTCAGTCTGAGTTATGACTCTAAATCTTTACCCTTCCTGGACGTAGAGATTTCTGCTAAAACTGACGAACTCTCATGCTCCCTCTATCAAAAGAAAACCGATAAGAATAATCCACTCCACTACCGGAGCTACCATCCTAGGAGTCTGCGGGATAATCTCCCATACGGACAATTTCTCCGTGTGAGGCGGAATTGCTCATCAGTACAACAGTTCGATCTTCATGGACAAGCGCTAACGGCCAAATTGCAGGAAAGGGGATACCCTCACAAGCTGCTTAAATATTCCATGAAAAGAGCTAGATGGACGCCCAGAGAACATCTTCTGGAGAAAAGATCAAGACCAGCGACCCAAAGGATTGTTTGTGTATCCACCTTTGGACCTCATACCAACCAGTTGCAAAAGATCATAAGGAAGAGTTGGCATCTGGTTGAGGAAATCTTAACAGATGTAGGTGTACCATTGTTTGCCCTCAAAAAGAACAGTAGCATAGGCCAGATGATCACTTCCACTAGGCCTCCAGCCAAAAGAGACACCCAGAGTACCATCTTCGGGTCCAATCCCGTGAAGGGACATCGTAAATGCGGGACTTGCACTGTTTGTGACATCACAATGGAACGTTCCCTTTTCACTGACGGCAACAAATTTTGGCGCCACGATGAACATACCAATTGCAAGACTAAATACACTGTGTATGCGATTCAATGTCCCTGTAAAAAGTTGTACATTGGGAAGACCACGCAGGAGGTTCGTCAAAGAATCATACAACACAGGTCCCGAATAAACAATAAGAACTTAACGGCACCTCTGGTCTCTCATTTCTTACAATACAAACATTCGGTGAATGACATGAGATGGACTGTGCTGGCAGTGATTCGAGGTGGCAGTGGAGATCCTGACGGACGCCTTTCCCAAAAGGAATCGTATCTTATCTTAAAGTTTGATACATCGAACTCTGGCCTCAATGAAATGTCTGAACTCTCTAACTTAGGATTCTAGTTCCTACCGAAGCCTGTTTTCAGAATCGTCTTCAGCCCGCTCTGGCGGTTCTGTGTTTAAGCTGTGCTGCTGCTGATTTCTCTCCTTCAATCTGGGTTGTCCTTAATACTAATCTCCGCTCTCCTACTTGTTGCAAAAAAAAATTTGTCATATTTCTTTGCCTTTACTTCTGCCATTTTTCATTTCGCAACTTATGGTGGCATCGGACTTGTGTATTGTTTTCAGCAATAGATATAATGGGTACTGGCGGTACAGTGCTTTTTAACTAGGGGTATGCCTTATAACACAGGATTTCATTGTAGGGCACAATCTTGGCTCATATTAACAGTTCTGGGTGAGACAAACACGAAATGAGCGACTTATGAAGAGGACTCCATGTTCTAATAGGTTTCAAGTTTCAGATACAGGTTCATGCACTGGCAACAATTTGTATTCTATGTAATAATTGTTCGAGCTCTGGATATATGTCAATGCTGTGTGATGTTGTGTGTAACTTTTTCCACAGACGTGCCCACTTTGACGAAGAAGTAACATCGTGATTCAGACACGCTTGGCCATTCAATAACCCCCTTGCGCCCCTCTTTCTTTACCTACCAGCCACATGGAACTACGAGTACCATGATTCTCGGGACTGATACCTAGTCCCTCTTCCATTGTTACGCCCTCCCTTCAGTAACTCGTTTGATCTACGAGCGAGAGGCTCACTCTGTGACTTTGTTTCCAGACACGACTAATAATAGACTCCTTCCCTCGAGGGCTTCAAGTAAGTAACATCCTGGCTGCCCTGATTTCTTTGCTCACCGGCGCAATATGTTAAAAGCGTCCTAACTGTGCCTTGTTGGTTTCCGCTTTTCCACAGCGGTACGTGGCAGCTTGATTCCCGCCCCGCCGCCCGGATGCTCCGCGGCTCGGCCGCTTCAATACGAGCACAATTCGGGTGCAGGCAGGAGACGTCCTGCTCGTGCTATACATGACTCTCTGCAACAATAATTTCACTTGCCGCATTCCAACTGCCCCTCAAAGTGTCATCCCTCGTTTTTCTGTTTTGCCCCCCAGCCTTCTCAAAAAATCAAAAAAAGAAAACGATCATGCGAGTCGCCCCTTGAATCGCGCACCGCGTCCTGGGTGCTTTGTTTCCAGACACCTTTGATACCGCTTACAGGTACTTTGTTCCCCCCCCCCGCTATCTCATGTCTGTGCTTGCACGCTAATCATGTACCCTACAGTTCTGATTGCCTTCACTCTTGCCTTTTCAGAATAGTTACCTGATGTTCAATCTACTTTCCCTCGTGCAGCCTCTGTGCTGGCTGATAAGGTACATTTCTTTTTACCCCTGGGTAGAGAGGCAGAGAGGACTCTCTCAGTATGACAATACAAACTGTATACATAGTTTTTGACACCATTCCTTAATTCTTTTTTCAGGCAAACTCTTACCCAGTACCTGTCCTGAGGAGAACCCATACTTATCACGGTTCGAAACGCGTTGACCCCAAGCCTGTGTCAAGAAAGAAGGGTGCAGCTAGGGATTAACTAATACCACTTGTGTGGGCCCTTTCTGTCTATCTATAAAATTTCCTACCACAGGTGCTGTGAGACAGGCAGGAAAATACATTCTAGATCCGCCTGTCCACTGGTTTTCTAGTCAAAGGACTGGTTCTTTTCACTTATAAACTGTGCTTTTTCTGTAAAGGTTGTCCATGTCGTAATTACTTTGCAATGTAATTTGTTTCAAGTGTTCTTGTTGGTGTCACCTAAATCTTGAGTATTCACCTTAAATGTCTGTATATTTGTATATATTGTACATATTCTTGCATGTTTTTGAACTGACTGTTTTGATAGAAAGTCCCTTTGATGTCATGTTTCTGATGAACTAATGCAAATTGATTCTAAAATACAATAAATTTGTTTGGAAATATACAACCATTGGCCACGCAGTACGGTGTGGCTGTGTGGACCTGGAATTCTCTTGAAACAATCCTGATCAGCTATTTTGTTCTGTTTTTCAATTGTTGAGATCCAGGCTGATTAGTAGTAGGATCTAATACCTTCATTTGTACACAGTTTGTTTGTATACATTGCACAGTATGTAGTGTCCATGTGTCAGCTACGTGCACATGTTGTTTGTCATGTTGAATGTCATTATATAAGGTAGCACGTTTATTCACAAGCAGTGGTTTATCCCATTTACATATCGCTGTCTTAAAGAGCATACAGAGGTTTTTCTCCCAGGTGAATAGTGCGACCACAATGGCAGTCATTCATTACTATCCAAGAATGTCCAACTACACAGCGCTTCTAAGCTTACAGCCCCCAATCTTGCGTACTTTCTTAAAAGGACGCCAACTCCCACAATCACACCAACATTCACACAGCTTTCTCACAACAGTTATCTGCTTCTCAATAACATACATTCCTACGGAATGTGAGCTGGCATACCGCATGTCCTTACTGTTTCAAACACAGTAACTTCCTATGGCAATATCTATTCCCACCCACACAAACTAACTCCCAAACTTCAACTTGGCCTTTAATGCCTAGTTTGAAAACACATTTCAAGAAACAAACCAAATTAAAATCACCTTTGTTCAGAACAGAAGTCTCCCTCCCTTCTGCAAAAGAAATGTATCGACTGCAGATACCTCGAACTTCAAATAAAATACACTCCCCTTTAAATACGAACAGCCAATTACACTTTGTGAATTGTTACACAATTTTCAACACGTCACACTCAAGGTCTGGCACACTTTATTAACACGGTCTCCTACAGCCTTCTAACACGCTTTCAAACTGTTCTTTTAATACCAGACTACATTCAGACATTCATTCGATAATCTCTGGATTAACAGCAACAGTGCCCATAATTCTCGCTCTCTTTGCGGCCATCCTACTACTAATTCTACTTTGTTTTTATTTATTTATTTTATTTAGAAGTTTTATATAGCGCTAGCCAGACCCACAGGTATCGGAGCGCTTTACAACAAAGGTGATGGGAAAATCAATACAAAACGTAACAATAGTATACATATAGATTCACTGCGAGTCAAGAGTCTCAGAACAGAATGCAGCCTTAATAACCCAAAAAGATACAAATGGAGGGGTGATATACACAGGGGTAAGGCAGGACTAAGTTTGTAGGAGGGTGAGGTAGAGTTCTTGAACTTAGGGTGACTGGATGTTTTGGTGGGCGAGAGTCTACATTCAGATGGTAGCTATCCATTCGGCAGGGAGTGATTGAGGAAGAGGTCTTTGAGCTGCTTTTTGAACTTTACAAAGGAGGGGTTAGTCCTGATACGGTTTGGGATGGAGTTCCAGATTCTTGGAGCATTTCCAGAGAATGATTGAGAAGAGGCTTTTTGTTTGCGCGTTTTTGGGGGGATGAGGAGTAAGGTTTTTGAGCTCCTGAGGGTCCTTGTCTGGCCGGCTTTCTTGAGTTTGGCGGCCAGGTAGGCGGGCCTCCCAGTGTGCAGGGCTTTGTGCGGGAGGCAGTCAGTTCTGAAGTTGGCACGCAATTCAATTGGGAGCCATTTTAAATCTCTGAGTGCCGGTGAAATATGTTAAAATTTCTTTACTCCGGTGACCATTCTGGTTGCTGCATTTAGAGTTCTAGAAATGGCTACGCTCTCTATAGTAACAACTATGTCAGACAGAATACACCTCTACGCCAAGCTACATCAATACTGTAAAAAAACAGAAAAACTTTTCGGCTACCTGCTTCTTTCTATAATCAGAGCTAGCAACAACATAACATTTATCTACACGTATGCAATATGGGTACAACCATCGTTTGATTGCAAAACTTGCCCATTCGACTGGTGAATGGATGCATGCCTTGCCAACATCTCAACAATCGCCCCTGATATCCAGCAGGTAATGGAGTATCTTGAAAACCATGAACATTTTTGTTCTGGCAGCGGAGCAATGGCAAATGCGATGCAAAAAGGAATCGCAGCGGAATGGGATTTTTGCGCAGCCACGAAAGATATCATGCAACGTGCGACCTTTTACAACATCGCAGATTGCCTACCCATTCAAATTACCGCTCCAACATTCGAAGGAAATTACTGTCCCTTCGAGGATATGAATTGGATTGTTGCTTTTCTCACACGATGGCAACAATAGCCTCTTGGAACATAATGCATCTCACGCCGCTGAAGAACAACGAGGGGGGAAGACAGCAAGCACGAGCAACGAGGGGGTGGCAGGACAACAAGCACGAGCAACAGGGGCAGGGAAGCAAGCACAAACAACGAGGGGGGAGGACAGCAAGCACGAGCAATGAGGGGGGTAGGGGAGCAAGCACAAGCAACGAGGGGGCAGAACAGCAAGCACAAGCAGTGAGGGGGGGCAGGAGAGCAAGCACAAGCAACGGGGGGCAGGGGAGCAAGCACAAGCAACGAGGGGGGAGGACAGCAAGCACAAGCAATGAGGGGGGGAACAGCAAGCACCAGAAACGAGAGGGGGCAGGAGAGCAAGCATGAGCAACGAGGGGGCAGGACAGCAAGCACAAGCAACAAGGGGGCAAGACAGCAAGCACAAGCAACGGGGGCAGGGGAGCAAGCACAAGCAACGAGGGGGCAGGACAGCAAGCACAAGCAACAAGGGATGGCAGGACAGCAAGCACAAGCAACGAGGGGGGGCAGGAGAGCAAGCACAAGCAATGAGGGGGGCAGGACAGCAAGCACAAGCAAAGGGGGGCAGGAGAGCAAGCACAAGCAACGAGGGGGGAGGACAGCAAGCACAAGCAATGAGGGGGAAAGACAGCAAGCACAAGCAACGAGGGGGGCAGGACAGCAAGCACGGGCAACGAGGGGGGCAGGACAGCAAGCACGAGCAACGAGGGGGCAGGACAGCAAGGGGGGCAGGACAGCGAGCACAAGCAACGGGGGACCAGGGGAGCAAGCACAAGCAATGAGGGGGAGAGGACAGCAAGCACGAGCAACGGGGTGGCAGGGAGCAAGCACAAGCAACGAGGGGGGAGGACAGCAAGCACGAGCAACGAGAGGGGTAGGGGAGCAAGCACAAGCAACGAGGGGGCAGGACAGCAAACAAAAGCAACGAGGGGGGGCAGGAGAGCATGCACAAGCAACAAGGGGGGGCAGGACAGCAAGTACAAGCAACGAGGGGGGCAGGACAGCAAACACGAGCAACGGGGGGTGGGGGAGCAAGCACAAGTAACGAGGGGGGGAAGGACAGCAAGCACGAGCACGAGCAAAGACAAACAATATATTTTTATGTCTATTGCCCAAAACACTTATAGTCGAAGTCAATGTCATGGTTCACAGTGGCTACAAGCTGAGTATGCTTGGAATTAATCAATGTGCTCTTTCTCCCTGTAAGGAGAGAAGAAACAATGCAGTATTTCCAATTTTCTCCTATTGTATTGTCACTAAATTCTGCTTAAAGACGTACATCAAGCAATCAGTTTTGAACTAAACGGACTGGACACTGAAAGCACATCTTTGTTGTCCAGATTAATTGAAATGGTGACTATAGGCATGGAATCTTTATGAAAAATCAAACAATTAAAGAGGTTAGGAGGAAGAAGCAATAACAGTTAGCTCAATGAAAACTCTTAGACAAAAAATTAATTGTATCCACTTCACTAGAATTGCATGTTCGATCATTACTATTAGAAACTGGCATTTAGGAGGTTCCGAGCACAATCTTGTGCCACACATAATGGTTTTAATTTTCAAAAAAGTGTGTGTCACAAAACCGCATAGGAAGCTGTGTAAAAAATAGCTACAATAGTAGTGTTTTGGGTAGATCACACTGAACAAAACAGTAAGCTACAGTAGCCAAACGTACAGGGATCACCTATATCGAAAATGTCCCTGAGTTGCCTGGCGTTTTCTGCCTGCATGTCAAACACTCTTGAAGTGCTTTTTTGTTCTTTGCTTGAGACCACCATGGCTTCAAATGTAATATCGAACCACAGACTGGGCTCTTGTGGAAATGGAATCAGTCTGTCCACAGTCCACAATTTCCATGAGCGGCAGTACAGCAAATTGGTCTTTCCCCGTGGCAGAACTAGTGGCAGTAACATAAGCAATACCTTATTCTGCCACCCCACAAAACAGACATTAGAATGAAGGTGATGTGGAATAGGACATCAGGCCCTTTATTTTGAAAAATAACAATGTACTTGTGCAGCTGGAAAATACAAACCCCATTCTGAAGAAATAGGCGTAGCTAGGGTGGGGCGGTCCGCCCCAGGGGGCAATATTTTGGAACGGCTGGGTGGCTGCACCCACGTGTGTTTGAAGTGCAAGCACAAATGCTTGCAAATGCTGCTGCACACACGTTTCCAGGCTGGCCTTGAGTCTCCGAGTCAAGGCGCGCTGCTATCGGCAGGCCTGGGGGTTGGACGAAACTGCTCGCAGGCAGCTCTTAGCTCTAGCTGCTACAGTAACAATTAGGCCGCGGGACGTCCTTCCGCTGGCGGCGCGGGCAGAGCTAGGGTCATTTGCGGTTTGTTGGCTCCGGGCCTGGCCCCTGCCTGTCACCGGGCCCTATGCTGCCGGGCAGGATAAGGTTTGCTGGGTTGCTTGCAGCTGCCTCCCTGCCCAACGACGATGTGGAGTAGAAGAGCTTGGTGTTGTCGGTGAGTGTCACTCCCGGCGCAGTCCGCTTACTTTGAGTGCCCCTGCCCGCCCAGTCTCACACTCCAGTCACTCTCATTCACACGGTGATGTGACTCGACTGGAGAGTTCAGGAAGAATATGCTCGGCTTCGCTTGCTAGTTGAATGCAGTAACCTCAGGCTACATCCATCAAGCCATTGAAGAAAAGTAATCGAATTGGGCAAATGCTTTAATGGCGATGTTTCTTTGTCACGTTCGCAGCCTGTGTCAAGGATCTCAATTCACGAGAGGAAGTCATTGTGTGTCATGGATGATTTTACACAAAAAACAGGCCTTAAAAACACACGCAGGAAAAGTGGAGACATTAGAAACAAGGCACAAGGCTTCAGCGTCTTTGTGCAAGCTTGTCTCCAGCAGGGTGAGCAGAGACACGACCATGTTTCTCCGAGGCGAGGCAGGAATGCCTCGGAGAAATCAGCGTCTTTTTCACATTCGGGGGCGTGGCTTTCGTTCTCTCTTCTTCCCATTGGCTGGAAGGTAAAATTCCAGCCAATGGGAAGAGGAGAGAAAGAAAACAAGAAAGAAGCGAAAAAAGACGCCCCGAATCTGAAAAACACGGGGCTTAAAGGTAGTGATGCCCTTCTCCTCCAATGGTTGGCCTCCGTTTAGGAAGCCAGCCAATGGAGAAGAGGGGCGGGTTAATGCCCCCAGACTAAGTAACATTAAATCTCTGACCGAGATTGCGCAAGCGCAGCCTACGGCCCTCGACCTAAAAATGTAAAAAGTCATCTTTGTTTAGGAACTGGTTGGCACAGTGTGGTAATCGTAAACTACCTTTATTTTCATTATACATTTTATTTATTCATGTCTAATAGCTATTATGTAGGTCACATAGAACTGTAACATATAATGTGCAATTCACTAATGCAGGAACTTCGATTTGACTACAGCATTAGGGGTTGGAGTTTGTCTCAGCTCAATGCCATAACGCTCTACACAAGAATGTTTTTTTTTAAACAGCTGACAATAATGTACGGTTTGACTACAAAGGTACCGAATGTGATTCTCAGAAGCAAAATGTTTGCATAAACCCTCAAAGTTCCAATGTGGGTAGAACTAGTACCAATTCTGACACGCACCACATTAAATCTACTGTACAACAGATTGCTAACTATTCTACTGTTGATAATTTTCTGTTACAAAAAAGCACAGCGAAGGTACCTAAAAAGTTTGATGACTACATTTTGCAATTTCTTTTTTCTTTCTTTCTTTTTTTAAACGATACATGTGGTAATCGTATCCTACCTTTATTTTCCTTATAGAATGTAGAGTCATTCAAGTGTAATAGCTATTGTTTATTTCACATGCAACTGTAAAATGTAATATACAATTCACCAATGCCGGAGATTACGTTTGAATATAGCAGAAGTGGTTCAACTTTGGATCACCTGGATACCCTAGCTCTTGCACCAGTGGGTCCAATTATGGCACTTAAATAAAGACACTGTCTATATATTTTCAAAACTCTATTCCTTTATTACACCCAACCACTTTCTTAGATACAACTCATTTTACCATTTTCCTTCTCTGGCATTGCAACATCCTGCATTATATTCTTTACAATTATTCCTTTATTCCTGCTTCCTAAAACACTACATTCGACTCTTCAGACCAATAGGGATGAGTAGTTTGTTTCCCACTCACTGTATCGAATAGACGCACACTAACACTACTTACACAGGTATGCTACAGCGGTCAGTATCCTACAGCGCCCACAGCACATCACTTCACAGCAATAAACTTACAACTTACACTCACAGTTCCATTCCCGAGTCTTCATACCGGTACCACTAAGTACTTTGCTTCCCACTCCTGCTATACTGTAAATGCATACTAACACCACCTGCACAGATATGCTACAGCGCCCACTATGCACAGCGCCCAGAGCACATCACTTTACAGTACTCAGCTCACAGTTTAGACGCACGGTTTCATCCCCGAGTTTAGCGGTAGCTCATCTCTGCACCATCTCACTCTAGACAAAACAGCACTTTCACACGAGTACGGGTAAATACTTTGGTTCTGCCAGTACGCTACAGACCACTCAGCTCACAGTTTAAGCGCATGGTTTCATCCCAGAGTGTACCGGCACCTCACCTCAGCACCATCTCACAGTGGGCAAAACAACACTTTCACACCAGTAGGGGTAAATACTTAGCTTCACACTCCCTCTATAGCACACCCTACCCACCCTACAAACCTCACAGTGCTCCTACCCTCCTTTTCCCCACTTTTTCTCCCTTTTTTCCCCTTACTCGCTTCAACAGAATCACAAAATGGCGGCCAACACTTCCTAGTTGTAACCCTTCGCACTGCTCGCACCCAATCAGCAGCAAGCTTGTGCTTGTAACGCCTCAGCCAGTCAGATGGCAGAACTCCCAAATATCGATATCTGTAAATTCTGATATTTCTCAAAAACTACAGAACAGATTTGCACCAAATAAACAAAAGCGGGCTTTCGATACCAAGACACTTCTGCCTGCCAAATTCGGGGTAATTCCGTTCACCCGTTTGACCTGTAGCCTTGTCTAAAGTTTCCTATGGAAATTAACATTGGAAAAAAGCGTTTTAGGACCCCCCTTTTTTCTCATCCCCCCCTTGATGAATCATCCCCAAACTTTTAACATAGGAGCTGATCTCAACAAAGAATTTGTTTTGAAAATTTCGCAAAGATTTGTCAATCGGCGCCAAAGTTATTGGAAATACAATGTTGCCATTTTCCTATGGGAACTAGGTCCTAACAATAACTACCTACTGGCAACCGCCAGTAGGTAATATATATGTATGTATGTATGTATGTATATATATATATATATATATATATATATATATATATATATATATATATATATATATATATATATATATTCAAGAAAACTCGTCCCCAATCCACAAGACTGCAAAAATCCTGCACAGCTCTGGACAAACGAAGAGAGGAACCCAGGAATGGTGCCAAACAAGTGTGATTTTATTTCAGCTCAATCTCGCTCAGCATGCCCGCCATTACGCGTTTCGACAGTATCCACTGTCTTGATCACATGATGTGATCGCAAAGTTACATGGGATTTTATCCATCTATTCATAGACACTAAAGGTGGACTAAATTATAACCACCACATTTAACACATAGCATTCATTCAAAAGGGTACATGGAAACAACAGAAGGACTACATCTATTTTGTTTAGTCCAGTTCCATCTTGAATATAACCCATCGTGGGTAAATAAACTGAAGTATATACATGTGCAAATACGCAAATAAATAGCATGTACAAAATAAACTTCTTAAATATATACATATAAATATATAAATATATAATTCATTTAAAACCATTGTTAAATTTCATGATTTACAAGAGGACAGTGTTTCACAAACCCTTTTTGAAAAAACGTTTAAAGAATATATCCCAAGTGGGAATTTCCAGTAAAGTGTCATGTGCTGTATGTAAACAAAGACCATATATAAACAATATAAACACACATATTTGAAAGTATCAAATTCCCATCTTGTAACAAGGAGCAGCCATCATCGCAAAAAATTGCAAATAAAGAATATATTGAAAGTGATTGAGTGCAAGTATCTCAGTTTTTTTAAAAAGGGAAGAGCCCCTCCCTATTTCATATTCATCAATCTGACAGATGTTAATACACAGCAGTAACCGAAAAATGCAAAACAATTCTATTGACTGCAAATTTTACAATTTATGAATTTAGAACAGTATACTCTAGTAACTAAACAGTATGGTTGAGTCCAGCTCTGGTATAGGTACACCTTATTTTCTGAAAAGAACTACAAACAAGTGTATAGGTCCTCACTGGCGTTAAGACCTCCAGGGGCACGACTGTTAAGTTCTAAGATGTACCTAGTTTCAAGTACCCTGAGCAGCCCATCCCTATTTCCCCCTCTCTTCAGGGGTGGCACACAGTCTATAACAAAATAGACAAGATGTTTGGGATCACTCCCGTGTACCGCCTGAAAATGGCGTGCCACAGGGTAGGCTTGTTCATTATTGGTGATTGCCCTCAAGTGCTGCAGTATTCTCCTGTGAACCGGCAGCCGGGTACTCCCTACATACCTAAGTTCACAGGGGCACTGCAGCACATAAACGGCAAACTCCGTTTTGCAAGATAACTGTTTAGTTATCAGAACTGGATCTTCCTTGAAAGGAATGAGGTAGCGTGTTGTATTGCATCCGTTTTTACAGGCTTTACAGCTGGAACATTTCAGAAAACCTTTCCTCAAATTCATAAAGGTCTTAGATGTTGGGAGTTCCAAATGATTTTTCACTAGCCTGTCTGACATGGAGGTAGATTTCCTAAAGGAAAACTCTGGCCTTCTGCCCACTGAACCCCCAATGACGGGATCCCCCGTCACTAGGTTCCAGTTGCGGCTGAAAATCCGCCTGATTTCCCTATGTTGCTGGTTGTAAGTAACCACGACTCTAGAGCTATCTTTGGGTGCTGCATCTGACTCAGTGTCATTCTTAGATTTAGGCACTAGAATCTCTGCCCTGGTCAGATTATTGGCTCGCTCCATGGCCCTAGTGACCGTATTAGCTGAATATCCACGTGCCAAAAAGCGCAAACGACTTTCATCCATAGCTCTAGTGCACTCCCTCTCATCACTGCAAATTCTTTTGATGCGAAGCATCTCCCCAAAGGGGATGCTTTGTATCAAGTGATGCGGGTGCTGACTTGCCGCGTGCAAAATAGTGTTGCCTGCAGTTGGCTTTCTATATAATCGTGTTGCTAGTTTACCTTCATGTACATAAACCTCTATATCAAGGAAGCATAGTTGGGTTTTACTCATAGAGGATGTAAATTCCAAGTTCAGATCATTACTGTTTAACTTTTCTACAAATTCCTGGGCCTCCAGCATGGTACCCTGCCAAATGAGAAAGAGGTCGTCTATATACCTCAAATAGACCGGTACATTCCTCTCCATGGTGGCCTGATGCTGCACCATGAGGACCTGTTCCTCCCACCAGCCCATGTGCAAGCACGCTAGGCTGGGAGAAAAACAGGCCCCATAGCTACCCCTCTAACCTGCTGATATACTTGACTATTGAACAAAAAATAGTTTTGCTCCAGACAAATTTTAATCATCGCAGTGAGCATATATATAAATATTGGGTTGGGATCATTACAGCACAGGGCACTGACGAAGGCGAGTGTGCCGAAATGCATCTGCCGCTGCTGGGATGTTTGGAATAAAGGGTTTCCTGCACTGAAATCCCCTTGTGGCCTCTGATCTTTTTTCGGAAGGATGGTATTGGATATATATATATATATATATATATATATATATATATATATATATATATATATATATATATATATATATATATATATATATATATATATATATATATATATATATATATATTGTCATTAAAAAAATCTTGACTTACATGCATGGTGAAGTGACACGTTGTAATGTACCTAAAAAGGGTATGTATGACACCTACGTGCACAGTAGAGGCTACATGGTAAATATTCTGAGTGGTAACGGCTACCTGAAAAAGGTAACATGCTGTCAGGTACACCATATCTGCATGAACTATTCAGGGGCTTTGGATCTTTTGCACCCAGTCACAGCATCTCATGGTAAGCGCGGTGGAGCAGTGGGGCGGGGCACACGGGATGTCAGATGAAGGAATAGGGAAAATTAAATAAATAAGTCCTATTCCACCCTTTGTCGACATCCCCTGCCTCACCTCACTGCGCTTACCTGCAGGAGCTGCAACTGTTTGCACCTATTCTGTTTTTTTGGGCTGAAGGGATCTGTATGCAAAAGTAGCTTGACTTGTAAGTCCCACCTTCTTTTCTTTTTTCCTTTGACCAACATGAATTCAAGATGCGAGGCGGTCTCAATAGCTTCATTTAAAGCTGCAAGATGAGCTACATGCACTATCTTGTCTTTTATCTGGTCTTTAAGAACTCGGTGGAATAAGGTTAACCAGGTACGTTCAACCCATTGGGTCTCTGCTGCAGTTCATCTAAATCTTCATTAAGTCTAGCCAACATCTTCTAAAAATCGCTGAGAAAATGGGAATAATCACTCAGGCACACATCAGAAGAAAATGTCATTTAAGGCATGGTTCAAGAAAAGGTGTCTAAGGTGAGGCAACTGGTCAAGTAGCCAACCTTAGTTCTATCTAAAATTAATTGTGTTCAAAGCTAAAAAAATAAGCTATCAATGATGGGGAACGGGAGTCGAACAAGTTGTGGTAAATGTGATTTGGAAAAAGTGTCGGACGTGCACAGGTTCAATCAATGTCCTGAGATCAGAGGCTTTTGGGACAAAGTGGAGTCATCATTGTCAGGTATTTGGAACCAGCAAATAAAGGTATGCTTGTCTTTGGTCATATTTGGAGTCGGGGATGTTTTTACGGGCCACTCAAGAAATCTGCTGTTTTATGCCATGCTACTTGCAAGAAGAGAGATCTGTCGTAAATGGGTGAGCAACATTTCCCCGCAGAACTCTGAATGGTTGGAATCCCTTGTGTATATGTCCAGGATGGATGTATTAGGAAAAGAAACTGAGAAGAAAGACTTCTGGAAATTGTTGTTGGCAGGGATGGAGTCCCCAGATAGGACGGTGTAGATTTTGAAGGGCATTGTGGATCAAAAACATAGTTATGTCCAATGATTACACCCGCATTTCTACTCTGGTTTCCTAAAGAGTTGTTTTTGCTACCTCGACATTTCGAATTCTAAAGCAGCCCCGGTGTATGCCTTTACCCCGAGTGAGAGATATAGCCGCTCGAAGGAATATGCCCATTGTAGTAAGCCCAACAGTGGTCAGTATCTTTCTCGTTAAAGGGCTGAAAAAATTGGACATAGGAACCTTCTAAGGTGAATGAGGACAAAAAAATGAATTGGGTTCACTGAAATGTGAAGTGAACAGGCAGGGCATCAAAAAACTCCTTTAATTTGTTCAATTATTCCTCAAAACGAAAAGTCCCCAGCAGATGCATAATGGAGGTCTGAGATTTCATTCCTCAAGAACATTATATCTACACTTTGTTTTTGTAAGGCTTCTGGGAGACTTTGAGTAGTGTCCTTTACTATTGGGTACAATGAAATGTGTTGGCGTCACATCTGTCAAGAGCAGGTTATGATGGATGCTTATTAATCAGGAAAGGTTTTGACCCTGCGATAAGGAGATCATCAACTCTGATCAAAAGAAAGTGTAAGCCCAGGTGACTGATGCCCTCTGTGCAGGACAAATCATGCAACTGTGCTGGTCATTAGCTACGAAGACCTTGTGGCTCAGTTTGCCAATGCCCCAACTAAAGGCTGTATGAACACCCGGAGGACTGAGGAAGAGTTAAGGAAGTTCAAGGTCTGTATTTTCCATAAGTCGACTGTACCGTTCATAACCAACCTGGACTCAACTTTGTAGTAACTTCCATTTTTAGCCTGAAAGTTAGACAAGAGAAGTTCCCTTTCACCATAGACTTTGGAGTGCAGTTCTGTTCACTGAGGGTGGTCCTCCTCATTCCCTTGCATTTGAGCCATCTGTGTGCAATCTGCAGTTCTGCAGATATCACGTTTCAAAGGTGCTATTGGATCATGGGCCTAAATCCAGGCCCAAATCCCCAGTTCCTCAGTTGCAATAGGGTACCTGTGGGTTCGTTGGGAGCCACGGGTTGAAAGGGTACCATTACTCTCTGAAACATTAGGCGTTAGATCAGCTGTTCACAAATTGAGGCAACTACAGTTTGATACCACCAGAGAAGGAAACTCTCTGTGTTGTACTTTAGCACCTGTAGCCCCCCTATTTTCAAGTGTGACTTTCGAGACCAAGAGGTACAGTAGCTGTTCTCCATTGAACTGCTTCAAGCCCCTCGTGTCATCAACCTCCAGAGTTCAGGTAGGTAAATTAAATGAACATTGAAATGTTGACAGTGGACAAGTAGCTTGGCCCCCTGAGACTATCAGTGGTCTATGAGTGAGGATTCCCTTCGGTGGTGGGTCTTTGAGTGTCCTAAACATTTGCAGTGATTTTTACCACTTTAAGAGATTTGCAGGGGCAGAACTGTCATAGCATCCTTCAGCACTGCAGCCACCTTTTGACTGGCACATTTATTTCAGTGACCTAGTCTGGTAACTAGCCATAGTAGGAAGACTGTCAAGAAATCACCATTCACCTCCATGAGATAACATTATCTCATAGACTGACATCTTAGTTTAAGTTATAGCGCCTTTGTGTGTAAGCCTCTGATGGCCCCAGGACCTGAAGAAAGGGCTTGCTACTCTGTCTATACTCTGCAAGGATGTACTGCTATGAATGGGCCCCAACCTGCATCCCTGATGGTAATGTGCCCTGAAAAACTTTTATATGCCCTTTGATTTGCCAGGAGTTTGGCAAAAGGCTGCCACAAAAGGTGCATACATACTATAGCAGCTCAAATACAACAAACAAGAGATGGAAAGGAATCTACAGAATGAACTGAGAGCCCAGAAGCCTTCAGCGTTTCAGAACCACCCATCTACAACGTGCAGGACACTTCACCACAAGGCCACCAAGTGGAGTCCTCAGGTTCATAGTTCACTTCCATCGCCTGCCATGAAGGACTAGCGCCTCGCCCAAAATGAGAGAAAGATGTCCATCTAAGAGGTGGACCCCTACTATTTCCATCAGGCTCAGCTTTAGAACTGTGTTAGAGAATTAGACAAAATGGGGCAGCCTCGGGCAAAACTTGAGGAGATTCTTGTGAGACACTGGTATTGACTGGTCTTCACCTTCAAAGCTGCCATCCACTACCTGTAGCCTGCCCCCTGCACGGCGGCCCTGCTGCTGCTTTGGGCTACCACCTGCTCTAGTGAAAAATGCCTGTGACGGTGGGTTAAAGTCTACTTTGTTTTGTCTTTAAATTCAGCTCTGAGGTTTGGTTTTAGCTTTGGTATGTAAGAGATCCGAGGGGATCCCAGGAGTAAAATAATTGGGCATTGGGCCCGTCTCCTGTAAGAAGTCCCAGCAGGCTGTTTGGAACTCTCTGAGTTATTGTTGCACTGCATAGTCGAGCTGCAGGTTGTGCGCTACCTGCCTTGGCGCTCTTAGGTTAGGAGCTTCAGAGCTGGGGAGCTAGTTGTGGGCTTGCATTAGACACTAATCATATTCTGGCTGAGTGCCTGGTTGGGCCAGGGTGGTTGGGGGGTTAGAGTAGCCAAAGTATATATTATTTCCATAGGATATGTCTCTAGGTGTGTCTGGATGCCTCGTCCCCAACAGCATTCCTTCTCCCGAACACTGTGGATGAACGCAGACCACCCCAAGTGAAGTACTTTTCACAGACATGTTCTTGAGGATCTCAATAGAACCAACACCAAGAACCTTTTTTTTAGAAATGGAACGTGTGAGGAAAGGCAACAGGACACAGCCACCAAGAGCCGCTGTAGACCCAAACCCCACAGGGGCAAACGCGGGAACAAGCGAAGACTATCGCAGGAAATTGAGGTCAGGGACACAGAAGAATTAGCCACACCAGATGACAAAGTACAAGTCATTAATTTGTCCTCATTTCCCTTGACACCAGAGATGGTCTCCCTACTGAGTAGAGGCCTGAACTTTAATCCCTATGCCACCGGTGACATGTGCCAAATCAAGATTGATGTCTTTAAATTCATTCGCAACCTTAAATTAAAAAAACATTTTGCTGGATTACAGAACAGGCAGAGTCAACCTAAACACATTCCAAATGTTTTTGATGATGTTTCTTTGACCATTAAAGATGTGCAATCTACACACTTGCTTCTTTCTTTAACAGATAGGGAAGACAGTCCTCTTGAAATGGAAAGATTACTAGAGGAGCTTGATGTTGAGACCGATTACAGTATGGCGAGTGGCTTGAAAAGCAAATCTAAATGGACACCCACGTTACCAGGGGGTAATGTGATTGATAATTTTCACAGACATGTTCTTGAGGATCTCAATAGAACCAACACCAAGAACTTAAACACTAAGTTTAAATATAAGGACAACCTAACTAAAGGGGAACGGTTAGCACTTTCCACTTTAAGCGATAATCCCAACATCATCATCAGGGAGGCAGACAAAGGGGGTAATGTGGTGGTCATGGATCTGATCGACTACAACAACGAGATCCAAGGCCAACTAAATGATGACTCATGTTATGAGTTACTCAATCATAACCCCATTGGTCCACTAACACTTCTAATCAATGGACTCTTACTTAACTGGAAACAATCTGGTCTTCTGGATGACAATGAGTACCTGTACCTCAAAGTCTTCAGACCCACGTATCCGTGGTTGTATACGTTACCCAAAGTCCACAAGAATCTACCGTTTCCTCCAGGAAGACCGATAGTATCGGGGATTGGAGGTCCCACCGAAAGAATCGCAGAGTATGTGGATCTTTTCTTGGGGCCTCTGGTCAAAAATCTTCCGTCTTACATACAAGACTCCAAACACATACTGAGTATCATGTCAGACATGGAGTGGCAACGAGACACCATATTAGTGACCTTGGATGTGGTGTCTCTCTACACCAGCATCAATCCTGAACTAGGTTTAACAGCCATCACCAAACTTTTATCTAACCGACCGGCTTCACTCTGGGCACACACCAACATGCTACTACATATGATGAAGATCATTCTAGAGAACAACTTCTTTATTTTTGATCGAAAATGGTATCGACAAAAGAAGGGCGTAGCCATGGGCTCCAAATTCTCACCCTCCTTCGCTAATCTCTTCATGGGGGCTCTGGAGGCTGACTTGATTTGGGGCACCAAAGGAATCCAATACATCGACTCCATAGTCTTTTGGGGTCGATACATCGACGATTGTTTTCTGTTATGGTCAGGCTCTGAAGAATTACTTCAATCCTTTTTTGAACATTTAAACAATAATACATGGGAAATGAGCTTTACCATGAGTCACAGCCTCACTAGTATGGAGTTCTGGGATCTAGAATTCTACGTGAAGGACAACCAACTACACTCTAAACTTTTCAGGAAACCTACTTCCTGTAACTCTATACTCCATGCCTCTAGTTTTCACCCTGAGCACCAGTTACGTTCTATCCCATATGGAGAATTCCTAAGAGCTAAACGTAACTGCAGTGAATCCAATGAATTCGAGAATTGTATCTCGAACATGAAAGACAGATTCCTAAAGAGAGGGTACTCCAACACATCCCTCAAGATAGCAGAACAAAGGACCAGAACCATCCCGAGACCAGATTGTCTAAAGACACGCACGGAGACAGAGTCCTCCGGACAACAAATCAGACTGATAACAGAATTCAATGCACTCAACCACACTACCAAAAAGAGCTTCAATAAACACTGGAAACTTTTAACAGAGGATCCTGTGCTTAAGGAGTTCCTTCCAGACAGACCTTCCATCACGTACAGAAAGGGTTTTACTCTGAGGAACAAATTGAGCCCCACAGTTCCCCCAAACACTACAGCACGTGATTGGCTATCCACAAGAGGACTGGGATTCCACAAATGTGGTTTCTGTTCCATGTGTATTTGGGGTAAACATGGCACTACAACTTTCAAGGGTCCGGAAGGGACAGTGTATAAAATCAAACATAACATCACTTGCCTGACCAAATTTGTAGTTTACATAATCGAATGCCAATGTGGCAAAATTTATGTAGGCAGCACGATCAGGGCACTCAAAGAAAGAATCGCAGAACACATGAGAGCTATACAGAAAAGAGATCCTAGGTACCCAGTAGCTCTACACATAGCTGAATGTCAACCTCTAGAGGATGACATCAAAGTGCGTGTCTTTGGGATCGACATGATTCCCCTCAATATCAGAGGGGGCAACCGAGAATTGACGCTCAGACGTAGGGAGGCCACATGGATCATGCGTCTACAGAGCGTGGAACATGGGCTAAACTACGACCCTGAGCTTCAATACTTTTTGGGTGACTAACAGTTACCTTTTGGGATCCTCCTTTTGGAATACTAATCGTATTTATTGTTTCAAAAACTATTCACCGATAAACCTATATGAAACAACCATAGACACTTTTTTATAATTGTCTATACCTTTTGGAACGAGGATGATACCACAAAATGCATATACTGCAATGTGTATAATGCTTGTTATATTGTTGATTTTAATACATAACTGTCATTTTGGTTTTTTTCATGACCTAATATAACTGTCATTTTGGGCTTTTTTTATGATTTATTAGAGCGTTGGCCAGATCAGATAGAAATGAAATAATGTTGAAAAATGTGATAAATAAAGTCACGAATACACAGCAACGGTAATGCACCTTCACCTGATGGAGCACTACTTTATATAATCACCTTCTATAAAACTACACCACACTTATGGGCACCGGGTAACATTAGGAGGTGAAAAGTCCAACTTCAGCAACCGTTCGTCACTAATCCGACAAACAGAACAACGATAAATAAGACCATTCCGTCGATAGCCAACTAGTAGAAACTAGACCACGGTAGTCGGTTTACCCATGTTCCACCGAGCGAATAATTAGTACAACAATAATATGGCTAATGTTTCCTATCTCGGTACTACCCATCATCTCCTTCCAAAATATATAGTACTTAGACACACTGATATTCTTTTAATATTATGTTAGCACGCGAATACTATGTATTCTACCTCATCAACTCCCCTTGCCAAGATGGCGGCCACGTTTTGACACACAAACGAACCGACATCTTCTATGTTTAATACTCCTACAAAGTAACACCTCCCCCCCCGGTCATGTGTCCATTCACGATAGACGGCTACCGGGAACCAACGGAGGAGGGATACCTAACTACGGGTAAGTCTTTGCCCTTTCCCCACAACAACTGAATTCCCAGTGTTATGGATTTAATGAGCCCACGCGATCTTACTTTCGCATCCCTAATGCGTGCATGTTAATTTCAAACTTTTACAGCACACCGCCAACTGAGAAAACGAACCCGTTTTTAGATGTTTTCCGATTGATGGATCCCCTCCCGGTTACTGCCTGAAACGCACCCGTATTCAGGTACAGAACGTTATCGCTACCCACCGATATTTTCCACTTATTACACCATAAATGTTATACAGTTTGACGCGATATATGCTACTTTCAGTCCAATGATCCTGGTATTTTAATTTATCCCTTTACCATAGCGCTAAATCTTGAAGACTCTGACACACCTAATAGGGCGGAACATAGCGGATAGAACGTAATCTCGCTTCTGACTCCACTGGATATTCCACCCCTACTTACCTACTTTTTTTTTTTGAATCTGAAAAACTCACTGGTAAGGATACTTTCCACTTAGTCTCATTGTCGATCTCATAACTTTAATTCTAGCCATCCACTGAGATGTTCTCGCACATTCCTCATTTTTATACCTTCCTGACGATGTTTGTTCTTCTCTTCTCGCCTTTTAGTTTCTCTCTAATCCACCCACGTGGAACATTACTATAATTTCCAGACTATTCTCAACCCACACCCAGGAGTTGAGTCTAAAGGTAATGACTTAACCGCTTAGAGAGAGCATGTATCTCATTAAGTCACTTTAGATACCACCGATCTTCTTAAACTACGAATTATACTTACACACTCCCGTCTGAACTTGTCACTCACAACTTTTATAAACTTCACTTTAGTTTGCTCTCACCATGATATTTTGACACTCTGTAACCTTCGGAATGCAGGACCACCGTGTGTGCGCCAACGCTTGCCACAATTTTAACATTAATACCACTACACCTCACCTCCATGGCACCACCACTCAAGGAAAACCACTCACTTCCTTGGAGTGGCACACTTTCAGTATTTCGAGCGTCATCACCCATCACACCCACTACGTGCGACTGGATACGCACATCACCACTGCATGTGTGATGCACTTCTTGTCACCATATGCAGTTTATGGATGTATGGCGATACCACGCATACCGTTACAACGCGGTATGTTACAACGTGGTTTTAACAACGCAAGTCATTATGTCGACTTGCACTGGAGGGTGCTGGATTTAGGAATAGTGCAAATTACTATTCCAACTCCAGCCTACGTACAGTAGGGAAGGTGTTGGAATAGTAATTCACACTATTCCTTAGTCTAGAGCGCCCTCCAGTGCAAGTCGACATAATGACTTGCGTTGTTAAAACCACGTTGTTACATACCGCGTTGTAACGGTTGCGTGGTAAAGGATGTTTCCCGCAGTTTATTACAGTGATATGACGCACTACTGAACATGTATACGCTATTTTTTGTACCACCAGCCCTGAAGAGTCGTGTTGACTCAACGGCACACGACGAAACACGTGTCGGCATATTGTGACATTCCTCAAGTCTGGATACAATAAATCATCACCTTGCTGGGACAAGAAACACACTAAAGAATCTGCTTCTGTTCATTTATTCATACTTGTTATTGTACTCAATTGTGTGACACTTTATTGTAGTTGCGAGAGCACAGCTGTATAATTGTTGTATAGTCTTTGACTTTTTAGACGGTTAAGGGTGTTTTTCCGCCTGCTCTTCACGCACTACACAGCAACCATTTTTGAACTACACACAGTAACGTAGAAATTGAGGCAGTGCGCCCTTGATATCTGAGCTTTAAAAACCCCTAAGCAGTTTACTTCAATCTCATCAGATAGGGTGCCTCCACGTTACAAACATAACTATTGTTCTCACCCATTTTTCCTTACTTGTCCATCACACTACGGACAGAGACAAGGCAGCAGCAGACCTCTTTGATAACCTGGCCAAAGGCATGCCCACACACCAGGCATCGGCCACGGCAGGTCCTGCGCGCATAGAGGGTTTAAGAGACAAGTTCTTCAAATTAGAGAAACTCAAAAAACAAGAGAACTCCCGTTGGTGGGACGGAGCAACCCTAAAACACTATCTCAAGCTCAAACTAGTCCCCAGAGGACTACGATCCCACATTTTCCCGACTTATGATGATCTAGACTGATATCTCATGACCAAATGGGAAGACTCACTCAATCAGAATTCCATTACACTCATGGACATTCTCATCGAGAGTGCTGACCGTAAAACCACCAAATTACAGGCAGAAATTTCCATTGTAGAACAGGAGATTAAAGATTTGATCAAACCTGAAGCCACAGACAAAAACTACACCCTACTAGATGAGATTCTTCTCAAACACCAAACGGAAATAAAGAACAGAAAGGCACGTCAGATTAAAAGGGATGAGGCAGACTATAAAAATGGTAGAATCTACACCTTTGATCGTAAATACGATTCCCTGATCCCTAAACCTAAAGCAGGCCCACAGTCAGGCAGAACCACAACCACCAGTTCTGTTAATTCCAGCACCACCTCACTGAGCTCTACTGGGCTCAGTGACATTGAAAATGAAATTCTAGCGAATTCAGAGCCCAACAGTTCAACCTTTTTTTTAGAAATGGAACGTGTGAGGAAAGGCAACAGGACACAGCCACCAAGAGCCGCTGTAGACCCAAACCCCACAGGGGCAAACGCGGGAACAAGCGAAGACTATCGCAGGAAATTGAGGTCAGGGACACAGAAGAATTAGCCACACCAGATGACAAAGTACAAGTCATTAATTTGTCCTCATTTCCCTTGACACCAGAGATGGTCTCCCTACTGAGTAGAGGCCTGAACTTTAATCCCTATGCCACCGGTGACATGTGCCAAATCAAGATTGATGTCTTTAAATTCATTCGCAACCTTAAATTAAAAAAACATTTTGCTGGATTACAGAACAGGCAGAGTCAACCTAAACACATTCCAAATGTTTTTGATGATGTTTCTTTGACCATTAAAGATGTGCAATCTACACACTTGCTTCTTTCTTTAACAGATAGGGAAGACAGTCCTCTTGAAATGGAAAGATTACTAGAGGAGCTTGATGTTGAGACCGATTACAGTATGGCGAGTGGCTTGAAAAGCAAATCTAAATGGACACCCACGTTACCAGGGGGTAATGTGATTGATAATTTTCACAGACATGTTCTTGAGGATCTCAATAGAACCAACACCAAGAACTTAAACACTAAGTTTAAATATAAAGACAACCTAACTAAAGGGGAACGGTTAGCACTTTCCACTTTAAGCGATAATCCCAACATCATCATCAGGGAGGCAGACAAAGGGGGTAATGTGGTGGTCATGGATCTGATCGACTACAACAACGAGATCCAAGGCCAACTCAATGATGACTCATGTTATGAGTTACTCAATCATAACCCCATTGGTCCACTAACACTTCTAATCAATGGACTCTTACTTAACTGGAAACAATCTGGTCTTCTGGATGACAATGAGTACCTGTACCTCAAAGTCTTCAGACCCACGTATCCGTGGTTGTATACGTTACCCAAAGTCCACAAGAATCTACCGTTTCCTCCAGGAAGACCGATAGTATTGGGGATTGGAGGTCCCACCGAAAGAATCGCAGAGTATGTGGATCTTTTCTTGGGGCCTCTGGTCAAAAATCTTCCGTCTTACATACAAGACTCCAAACACATACTGAGTATCATGTCAGACATGGAGTGGCAACGAGACACCATATTAGTGACCTTGGATGTGGTGTCTCTCTATCCTGAACTAGGTTTAACAGCCATCACCAAACTTTTATCTAACCGACCGGCTTCACTCTGGGCACACACCAACATGCTACTACATATGATGAAGATCATTCTAGAGAACAACTTCTTTATTTTTGATCGAAAATGGTATCGACAAAAGAAGGGAGTAGCCATGGGCTCCAAATTCTCACCCTCCTTCGCTAATCTCTTCATGGGGGCTCTGGAGGCTGACTTGATTTGGGGCACCAAAGGAATCCAATACATTGACTCCATAGTCTTTTGGGGTCGATACATCGACAATTGTTTTCTGTTATGGTCAGGCTCTGAAGAATTACTTCAATCCTTTTTTGAACATTTAAACAATAATACATGGGAAATGAGCTTTACATGAGTCACAGCCTCACTACTATGGAGTTCTTGGATCTAGAATTCTACGTGAAGGACAACCGACTACACTCTAAACTTTTCAGGAAACCTACTTCCTGTAACTCTATACTCCATGCCTCTAGTTTTCACCCTGAGCACCAGTTACGTTCTATCCCATATGGAGAATTCCTAAGAGCTAAACGTAACTGCAGTGAATCCAATGAATTTGAGAATTGTATCTCGAACATGAAAGACAGATTCCTAAAGAGAGGGTACTCCAACACATCCCTCAAGATAGCAGAACAAAGGACCAGAACCATCCCGAGACCAGATTGTCTAAAGACACGCACGGAGACAGAGTCCTCCGGACAACAAATCAGACTGATAACAGAATTCAATGCACTCAACCACACTACCAAAAAGAGCTTCAATAAACACTGGAAACTTTTAACAGAGGATCCTGTGCTTAAGGAGTTCCTTCCAGACAGACCTTCCATCACGTACAGAAAGGGTTTTACTCTGAGGAACAAATTGAGCCCCACAGTACCCCCAAACACTACAGCACGTGATTGGCTATCCACAAGAGGACTGGGATTCCACAAATGTGGTTTCTGTTCCATGTGTATTTGGGGTAAACATGGCACTACAACTTTCAAGGGTCCGGAAGGGACAGTGTATAAAATCAAACATAACATCACTTGCCTGACCAAATTTGTAGTTTACATAATCGAATGCCAATGTGGCAAAATTTATGTAGGCAGCACGATCAGGGCACTCAAAGAAAGAATCGCAGAACACATGAGAGCTATACAGAAAAGAGATCCTAGGTACCCAGTAGCTCTACACATAGCTGAATGCCAACCTCTAGAGGATGACATCAAAGTGCGTGTCTTTGGGATCGACATGATTCCCCTCAATATCAGAGGGGGCAACCGAGAATTGACGCTCAGACGTAGGGAGGCCACATGGATCATGCGTCTACAGAGCGTGGAACATGGGCTAAACTACGACCCTGAGCTTCAATACTTTTTGGGTGACTAACAGTTACCTTTTGGGATCCTCCTTTTGGAATACTAATCGTATTTATTGTTTCAAAAACTATTCACCGATAAACCTATATGAAACGACCATAGACACTTTTTTATAATTGTCTATACCTTTTGGAACGAGGATGATACCACAAAATGCATATACTGCAATGTGTATAATGCTTGTTATATTGTTGATTTTAATACATAACTGTCATTTTGGTTTTTTTCATGACCTAATATAACTGCCATTTTGGGCTTTTTTATGATTTATTAGAGCGTTGGCCAGATCAGATAGAAATGAAATAATGTTGAAAAATGTGATAAATAAAGTCACGAATACACAGCAACGGTAATGCACCTTCACCTGATGGAGCACTACTTTATATAATCACCTTCTATAAAACTACACCACACTTATGGGCACCGGGTAACATTAGGAGGTGAAAAGTCCAACTTCAGCAACCGTTCGTCACTAATCCGACAAACAGAACAACGATAAATAAGACCATTCCGTCGATAGCCAACTAGTAGAAACTAGACCACGGTAGTCGGTTTACCCATGTTCCACCGAGCGAATAATTAGTACAACAATATTATGGCTAATGTTTCCTATCTCGGTACTACCCATCATCTCCTTCCAAAATATATAGTACTTAGACACACTGATATTCTTTTAATAATATGTTAGCACGCGAATACTATGTATTCTACCTCACCAACTCCCCTTGCCAAGATGGCGGCCACGTTTTGACACACAAACGAACCGACATCTTCTATGTTTAATACTCCTACAAAGTAACACCTCCCCCCCCCCGGTCATGTGTCCGTTCACGATAGACGGCTACCGGGAACCAACGGAGGAGGGATACCTAACTACGGGTAAGTCTTTGCCCTTTCCCCACAACAACTGAATTCCCAGTGTTATGGATTTAATGAGCCCACGCGATCTTACTTTCGCATCCCTAATGCGTGCATGTTAATTTCAAACTTTTACAGCACACCGCCAACTGAGAAAACGAACCCGTTTTTAGATGTTTTCCGATTGATGGATCCCCTCCCGGTTACTGCCTGAAACGCACCCGTAATCAGGTACAGAACGTTATCGTTACCCACCGATATTTTCCACTTATTACACCATAAATGTTATACAGTTTGACGCGATATATGCTACTTTCAGTCCAATGATCCTGGTATTTTAATTTATCCCTTTACCATAGCGCTAAATCTTGAAGACTCTGACACACCTAATAGGGCGGAACATAGCAGATAGAACGTAATCTCGCTTCTGACTCCACTGGATATTCCACCCCTACTTACCTACTTTTTTTTTTTTGAATCTGAAAAACTCAGTGGTAAGGATACTTTCCACTTAGTCTCCTTGTCGATCTCATAACTTTAATTCTAGCCATCCACTGAGATGTTCTCGCACATTCCTCATTTTTATGCCTTCCTGACGATGTTTGTTCTTCTCTTCTCGCCTTTTAGTCTCTCTCTAATCCACCCACGTGGAACATTACTATAATTTCCAGACTATTCTCAACCCACACCCAGGAGTTGAGTCTAAAGGTAATGACTTAACCGCTTAGAGAGAGCATGTATCTCATTAAGTCACTTTAGATACCACCGATCTTCTTAAACTACGAATTATACTTACACACTCCCGTCTGAACTTGTCACTCACAACTTTTATAAACTTCACTTTAGTTTGCTCTCACCATGATATTTTGACACTCTGTAACCTTCGGAATGCAGGACCACTGTGTGTGCGCCAACGCTTGCCACAATTTTAACATTAATACCACTGCACCTCACCTCCATGGCACCACCACTCAAGGAAAACCACTCACTTCCTTGGAGTGGCACACTTTCAGTATTTCGAGCGTCATCACCCATCACACCCACTACGTGCGACTGGATACGCACATCACCACTGCATGTGTGATGCACTTCTTGTCACCATATGCAGTTTATTACAGTGATATGACGCACTACTGAACATGTATACGCTATTTTTTGTACCACCAGCCCTGAAGAGTCGTGTTGACTCAACGGCACACGACGAAACACGTGTCGGCATATTGTGACATTCCTCAAGTCTGGATACAATAAATCATCACCTTGCTGGGACAAGAAACACACTAAAGAATCTGCTTCTGTTCATTTATTCATACTTGTTATTGTACTCAATTGTGTGACACTTTATTGTAGTTGCGAGAGCACAGCTGTACAATTGTTGTATAGTCTTTGACTTTTTAGACGGTTAAGGGTGTTTTTCCGCCTGCTCTTCACGCACTACACAGCAACCATTTTTGAACTACACACAGTAACATAGAAATTGAGGCAGTGCGCCCTTGATATCTGAGCTTTAAAAACCCCTAAGCAGTTTACTTCAATCCATTCATCCAGCTAATCTTCCACTCTGCCATCCTTCCACTCTGCCATCCATTCATTAAATCATCCACTCTGCCATACATCAATCAACTCTGCCTTCCACCCATCTATTTATCCATTCACTCTGCCATCCATCCATCCATTCTACCATTCACCCATCCATCCATTCATTAACTCTGCCATTCATCCATTAACTCATCAACTCTGCCATCCAACCACTCTGCCCCAGCCATCCTGCCATCCATACATAATCCACATTTAAACTCTGCCTTCCATCTATCCACTCTGTCATCTATTCACTCTTCTTTTCACCCACTCATCCATCCATCCCTTTACTATGCCATCCTTTCGTCTGTCCATTCACCTATCCATTCACTCACTCACTCATCCATCCACCTATCCCTTTGCCAACCTTTTACCTGTCCATCCATATATCATTCATTCGCCCTTTCACCCTCTCATTCATCCACGTACTGAATCCTCCACTCACTCATTCATCCATACTCACTTATTTTCACCCTTCCTTCCAATATTCCTTTCTTCTTTCCCTGTTCTATGTATCCAGCTGTATTTTTTCTGCAACCACCCCCACTGTGGCTGCTAAATGCAGGAGGTGTGGGGGTCTGACTCCCCTGGTTTGACACGGGGCCTTGGGTGCCAAGAGACAAGCAAGCTGACTCTACCCCTAGCATTATTTGATAAACGTGTTCTGCGAACAAAAGAGTAAGAAACCATTTTTGATGAAAACGTTAATCGGGTACAGCTTTACCCTGGGTTGCCCGCGGTTACTTGATGCGCAGCCGGTCATCTCGGGGCAGCGCTGCAAACGTGTTTTTGTTTCGACCCCAAGAAGTATAAAACTAAGGAATTTTAAAGTGCGCAGCTTATTTCATTGACAGTTGAAGGTCAATTTAACGCATAACACGATCGCGATACGATGGTATCTTCTGATGAAAGACACTGTTTGACATTCGGAATTACTTCATGCTCGAGATCTGGGAACGCTCTCTCGAAGATCTGGAACCCCTACGGATTTTTTTACATTTTTTTTTTATTTGCAGATGATTTGCCTTCAATCCAAGACCGTTGATAGCGCAGCACCTCTCAGTGGTTAGGAGTTTGTTTTCATGACGCAGTGGTTTATTTTCTTTTTAGCGGACGTTCCTTCCCTCTGGGACACAATCAGGCCTTCAGCATAAACAAGAGCTCAAACTGCCGATACCGATGGCAGTGCTGGGCGGAGCCCCACAAACCGCCCCCTAATCTGATAGGGGGGGGGGGGGGGCAGAATGACGAGGTCGTCTGGTTAGCCTGGGTGTGGCACTTCATCTCATTCTTTGTGACTCCGAAAAGTTGTGCATCCCTAATTGTGGAAAGAAGAAAAGCATGTTCGATGATGCTGAAAGAACATGAACATTACCTGGATATTTGCAGAGCGACCCACAGGGGTCTCGTAGCGCTATGTACAGATACATGGATGTTTATTGCTATGCAACCCAATGGTACTGTTTCATGCACATGGAAAAGATGATATGCGGAGTGGTACCCTAAGGGATTTCAGTATGTGACTGTGGGTTAAACACATCGCTGTGACCCACGCTCGGTTCTAGTATTGTACTGCATTATAATCCCTGTATAAAAAATCCTCTTTAATTTCTTTGTCATAAATACTTCTAATGCCCTTTCACTTTGGTGGTGCACAGGGTTTTCTAAAATTCGATAACTCACTGCAAGTGTGTCACAACGGTGGTTAACAAAACTCATAAACCACTGCTGTGACGTACTATATGCAGTCCCACCTCCTCCCTCACTAGACAGTTGGCCACCCAAGGAGGAAGCCACCAGTGGCGGCTCCTTCGCTAAGGGGGAGTAGCGTCGCCCCAATGCTCTTTGAGCAGTGCAAAAAAAAAAAATGATGATAGCAAGACATTATAATTTTCTTTTTCTGTGTGGGACTCGGAGCCAGGTCGGGACGGGGCGGAGCTTGTCAGAGCAGAGTGAAGAGTGGTTTGCACTCCCTAAGTGCACATGATGGTTTAGTGTGTTCTCCACCTGCCACTGGAAGCCCCAATGAATAAACAAACCACCACCATGCCTGCTTCCTTACATTTCAATTAGAAGTCAAACTGTGAACGATTTTGCAGATTGTGGCAGTTTCTGCCCCAGACAACAACCAGATAGTCATTGAAATCAAGTTACGATTCTCATGAAGGAGGTAAAAAAAGAGTGAATACTAACCCTGGGCAAAGCACTACACTACGCTCCCATAGTTTGAGAAGTTTGCGCTACTTCGCACTATGCGAATTGCACATAGCACAGTGCAAACAAGTGTAGTGCAGCGGTCATTTTTCGCTTGCTCTCGGTCCTCAACGTGAAGTTGGCGATCCATTGCAAGCAAATTGACATCCCGGCGAGACATTTTCCTCGTTCGCGATCAGCAACACCAAGTTGCTGATCGCGAGCGGGGAAAATAAACCTCCCGGCAAGATTTTCAACGCCGGAGGTCAGGTTTCTCATTGCGAGTGGTCGCGTATGCTCGCGACCGCTCGCGATGAGAAACTACCAGTTCGCATTGAGAAAGCTGCCGCTCGAGTAGAAATCTACTAGAGCGGCAGAAAAGGACTGCTTGCACTGTGCAAGATGCAGTTTGCACTGACTGCACAGTGCGGACAAGCATCCAGCACTGTGCAATCAGTGCAAACAGCATTTTGCACAGTGCACTACGCAGTTCGCATAGCTCGCGTAGTACGAAGTGCACTTCACGTAGCTACGCGTAGCGCTACTTCGCAAACTACGACCAGGCTTAGTGAATACATTAAAAAACAAAGTGCATTTGAGAAGGAAATGGCACAGATCGAAAGGGCACCAAATTTAACTTCGAAAAACTGCAACATATAAAGACATACCAGAATAAAAGGCACAAAAGAAGGTGTTAATTTATGATTGTTACATGAATAGAAAAAATGTTTTTCAAATGCACATATTGTTTGCTATAAAAAAATGGACACACTAAAGCCGTTCATGATAGTGAAAATGTATTAGCAGTATATATAACATAAAATTATAGATGGATGCCCATCAGTAAAGGAGATGCTATTCATCGGGATTCTGAGATATAGCCAATTCGAGCTTCACTGTTGTCTATAATGTCCCTCAGAACACCTCAGTGAAAAAACATTCCCGTAATTGATGGCTGTTCATCTATAATTCTACATGTTATGCATGGCTTTTATAGGAAGCCTCTATCTTTTACACCAGATTCTAAAATCTGGTACTCACTGATATGACGTAGCAACAGTTGATAACAAAACCCACTACCCTCTGTCACTACACATAAAGGCCTTCCAGGCCAGGCTGACAGGTTTCCCAGAGAGCCTGTCAGCCTGTTTTGAACAAAAGCAGAAAGCACACCTGCAGGAGGGGGAAGAGAGCAGGGAAGGTGGTGGAGGTTGGTTATGAACGACATGTAAGGTTTTTTGTTTTCACATTTGATTCACGGATGAGACGCCATGTTATGTATGGCTCTCGGTTACTTTCTAGGCCCTGCGTAATGGTTGAAAACAGAAGCAGCTGACTTAGGAGCTATACTTAACATAAATATATAGATGGGTTATATTTGAATGACAGGGATGCTTTTCACCTCGGGGTTTTGAGTGACATCATAGATAACTTGAGCTTCTCTCTCATCTATTTCATGTCACCCAGAACCCCTAGGTGAAAGCCATCCCCATACTTCACTGTTACTGATCTATAATTCTACATTCAATGACATACTAGACTCTCACCGACTCGTCTCCTGTAAAGAATTAACATAACCAGAGAAACTGTAATAACTTGTTAGAGTTGAGGTCTGATGTCACAATACCTGCTGCTAGAACCAACAGCCAGGGAAAAGCAGGTCAGGGAGCATAATTAAAGCAAAATATTGCTTTTCTTTCTTCTGCTCTGTTTTTTTAGCTGCACAGTGGCAAGCAGAAAGGAGATATTTATGACACTTTTTTTATGCACTACTTGGATAACTATAGAAAAGTAAGAACCATTCTACATGTTTCTACTCATTACAAGTTAATGATTTGTATTAAACTGATTCCGTTATCTTTTTGCAACAAATATCTAACAACCTTTTGTTGAGTTTAATTTTGCACTAGAGATTCTAATTTTATTCTTCATGTTTGCAAACATGCTATTTTATTGATAAGAAAGAACTACGCACCAAGGATTTAAGAGTTTTATGGGAAAGGTGATTGGGTGACCATGTATTATAAGGAATACATTGCCTCCTGGGGTTCGCCCTTTGGAATTACATCACCTTTTAAGAGAACTCCGCCTTAGGTTCTAACAGTGTTGAGCCTCAGAGTTTTGTGGGTTTTAGTTTATGTGTTCTGTATTTCTTGTAACGTGGGGAGAGAGATGTACCCGTGACACTTGGAGCAGTTGCTTCCTGTCATACTTGTATTGAATAAGAAGTTCCATAAACCTCAACAGAGTTTTTGATTCACTGGTAATGAGGATGGAATATTACAACCATTCTTTGACCTTCCTACCCTGATCATAAGGTTTTATTTTACACTTTGTTAGCTTTGGTTTAATTATGAGGGCCTTCGAGGATGTTGTAATATTTATTTCACCTGGTAATATCTAATAACTCAGGAATTGTAAATAACAAATGGCAACTATTCCAACATTCCCCTAAAAATGTGGAATTCGGAACTAAAATCCGTATGCTCTGGTAATTACTAGACATTTTCCTCGGTATATTTTGGAAGGTGTTACCTTGCAACTACGTTTTGCTATATACCTGATTGTAATTACAGCTCATTATTGACATGATTACTCATTTTAGTATTTTCAGTTTTTACCTGTAGTTAAAAAACCTGCCCTCTTGGTCTTCATTGCTCCTCACTGTACATAAAAATACAGCTTCTCTTAGTGATTTGAAGATTCCAGTGGAAACAAACTCATTGCTGGGGACCAGACCTCCCCCGAGAGACAGGGAGTCTGACCTCCTTCCAAGAGACACCTCTTCTCTTCATCCTTTGATAGTCCACCAAAGTCCAACACAATGTTGAGTCACAAGCAGGCACAAGTGCCCTTTGTCTGCAATCAAAGGTAGTTGTATGTTAACCATCCTCAGTGTTATCAGATGTGTAGAGCAATCCATCTTTAGCATCTGGACAAACAAGTGAAAAGCAATCCTCCGCGTTAGCAGTATTGATGTCATCAGGTGCCGCTACTGAAAAATATATTTCAGAAAATATGCTGCCATCCATCACGCTACAAAGTCATGTTCCAATTCTTGTCATGGGTATATAATAATAATAATAATAATAATATGAAATTTATAATGCGCTCAGCTTACCCGGGGGCATCCCGGCGCAACAGACCAGAAGGAGAGACTAAGCTAATCACTACTATGGAAACAAGTGGGTCTTAAGAAGTTTCCTGAATGGTAGGATCTTAGGCTCTGAGCGAATCTTGAGGGGCAGAGAGTTCCAAAGAGAGGCCACTTGTACAGAGAAACGCCTGCCCCCAGAACGAGCTCTTCTTACTCTCGCTAACTGCAAAAGGTGTTTTTGGTCCGAGCACAGCAGACGTGGGGGTTTGTAAGGACGGGCCATGTTAGCAAGGATGGGGGGGCCTTTGCCATGTAAAATTTTGTGGGCTGTACATAGCGCTTTAAATTTCACCCGCTCCTTCACGGGGAGCCAGTGAAGCGCTTTGAGGGCCGGAGCAGCAGACTGCCTTCAGGGAACATCCATAAGGACTCTCGCAGCTGCGTTTTGCACCTGTTGGAGGGTTTTGAAGGTCGTTTCGGGAGCACCAAGAAACAGCGCGTTCCCATAATCGAGCCTCGATAGAATCAGGCCACGTATCAACAGCTTCCTTGCTGGATCAGGAAGCAAAGGTAGCACCTTTCGAGCTGATCTCAGTAAACCAAAGCAAACCCCTGCGGTCTTCCTGGCATGAGTCCTGAAGGACAGGTCTTCTTCCAACCATACTCCCAAGGACTTGATCTCCTTCTTGGGGGATGGTGGGTCCCCAAGAGACCGGGGCCAGCAGCTCGCAATAATGGAGGGGCTGGTATTGCCCAGGAGCATCAGCTCGGTTTTACCTCCATTAAGCTTTAAAGCGGAGATAGACATCCAACGATAAACATTGGCAAGGCAGTCGTGTAACACCTCAGGTTGTTCCGTCAGCTGAGTGAGGCCCACCACCAGCTGAGTATCATCAGCGTAACTGATGATCTTCACCCCCGAAGGGGCGACCACTCTTTCAAGTGGAGTCATATATATATTAAATAGGGTAGGGCTCAGTGATGAGCCCTGCGGGACTCCACATTGAAGGGGGATTAGGGCAGATTGCTCTGACCCTTCCCAGACTTGGTAGAAACGGTCAGAGAGAAAAGATCCCAACCATTTCAGGGCCGTCCCTGAGACACCTACCTCTGACAGACGTTGGAGGAGCACCTGATGACTCACGGTGTCAAAGGCAGCACTCAAGTCCAGGAGGATCACTGCCACTGACCCTCCTGTATCTAGAGTGCTCCTTGCCTCCTCCACTACTGCCAGCAAGGCAGTGTCCGTTCCATGGCCGGGGCGGAAACCAGTCTGGGAATCTCCTAGCAGGTGGTTAGACTCAAGATGGTGAGAGAGCTGACGGTTGACCAACTTCTCTGCAATTTTAGAAAATCCAGGCAGAAGTGAAATTGGCCTGAAGTTGGTCAAATTGGATGAGTCCAGTCCTGGTTTTTTCAATAGGGCTTTCACCACAGCCTTTTTCCATCTCTGGGGCACTGTGCCCTGAGCGAGTGAAAGATTCAAGAGATCAGTCAGAGGAGTTGACAAGGTGTTAGCCACGAGCTTAAGATGTTTTATGGGAACTGGGTCACTCGGGGAGCCACTCTTCATCTCCAACAGGACTTTTATCACCTCCTCTTCCGAGAAGGGGCCCAAAGATGCTAGCTCAATCGAGCGACTTGTGAGGCTAGTAGCCGGTTCATGGCTTTGAGGAATAGTGGGTAAGGAGGATAAGATGTTCTCTATTTTTGAATGGAAGAAGCTGGCCAGTTCCTCACATTTTTCTTTGGGATTATCATGCAACACTGGAGGGACCGGGGCATTCAGAAGTTCCTTGAAGATTTTAAACGATTCTCCAGAAGAATTGCTTGCTCTCTCAATACTGTCGCTAAAGAAAATCTTTTTTGCGTCCTTCAGTGCGCTTTTATATTTCCTCAACTCCCTTTTGTAATTGGCCCGGCTTTCTTCCGTCTGCTCTCTCCTCCAAGCACGTTCAAGCCTTTTACAAGAGGTTCTGATGCACCTAAGTTCGGGGGTATACCAGGGGGCAGAGCCAATTCTTCTCTCCCTGACAAGCCTCCTTTTATTCGGGATCAGTAAGTCCAGAGAGTTAGTCAGCCATTCGCCCAAGAGCTGATCAGCGATGTTGGGGTCATCTACGGGGTGAGGACAGGTTCTAGCTAGTTCTTCCGCCCAACTGTCCACCGGGAGCTTCGACCAGAGTCGTTCCACAATATGTTGTCTTGGTGCTGGGTCTCTCCGGTTCCCCATCAACCAGCTAAACGGAATGAGATGGTGATCGGTCCAGGGGAGAGCCAACATCTGGAGAGCCTGTAGGTTCGCAGAATTAGCAAAAACCGCATCAAGCTGATGACCTCTAATATGAGTAGCTCCCATATTAACGAGATGTAGGTCCAGTGCCCCGAGCGAACTTAAAAAATCCCTTGCTACTACGTCATTGGGGTCGTCAAAATGAAAGTTGAAGTCCCCAAGAATGACAAAGTTGGACGAGGCAGCAGCCAGTGGGATAACAGCCTCCATGAAAGAATCCACAAAGTTCCCTAGCGTAGCGGGAGGCCGATACACAAGGAGGCCAGAGATAGAGACAGTAGAGGAGACGCGAAGGGTATATAAATGTCGGATAATGTCACTCACAACAAGAGATTTTTGACTGTCTTTCTGGATGAGGTGTCAAGTCAGAGTATATGCTATATTCAGTATTACATATAGTAGTGCTCAGTTTCTCCCAGTGTTTGTTGGTTCTCAGTCTAGGATACATATTTAATGAGTAATACAATTAGCTGGGAGGGCAGTGTTGAAGGCGGGAGGCCCATGGTGGGTTTCAGGCTTGGGAGCTGGAGCTCCATCCAGGGCCGGCTCTAGGCTCATGGTGGCCCTGGGCAAGGAGCGTAGGTAGGGGGCCCGGAAGAGGTGGTCCGGCGGGGCGGAGCGCGCAGGCCAGTAAAGAGGGGAGGGGGTCAGGGTGTTTAGTAGTGGAACAGAGCCAGAGGCCGCCAAATCCCTGCCAGGGGCCACCACGCAAATATGTATCCATCCTCAGAGGATTAATATATTAAGGATATATATTGGCGTGGTGGCCCCTGGGGTTTGGTGGCCCTGTGCAGGTGCACAGCTTGCACATGCCTAGGGCCGGCCCTGCTCCTTCGCTTAGTAGTTTCACACAGAAAGAAGAACGTCAAAACAGGCAACATGCGGTAGTAACATTTTAAATATGGCAATTCTTAAGAAGCAGATAGCCACCAAACTAGATGGAACAGACAAATTATTGTCCAAAATAACTATCACCGTGCTTATGCAATCCTCATACATACCCTGAATCGCAAATTGTATAATTTGAGGTGCTTTATTATTCCTCTCTCTCTCAAATCGCGAGTTCTGCCTTGCAGACAATGATTCTGCAATCTCATGTTAAAATTTAGAACTGCAATTTGGTGTATTTCCATACCGTGAATGGTCCCCTCTCAGGTGTTCTCCTACTTTCACAGTAATTCAGTTCTTAAAGAGTTAGTAATTGCATCCTTGGATGCGCATATTTTACCACCACACTGAGTCTCTCTTTTCTGCTACAGATACATTTAAATTTTTGCAAGTCATTCAGGAGAGAACACCCTAGGGTGCTATTTACAAGTAACTCGAATTTTCAGGTGGAATTTCTCCACACACTTATATACTGGTACACCCATGGTTGCTTGAACACAGGACCCAATGTTACCGGCTTGTAAAATAATTTTGAAAAAAGGACTACATTGCAGCCTAGACTGGTATTCTGGCCTTCCCTCTGGACTCTTAGTCAAGGGATCGGGGAAGGATATAATACTCCCGCCTCTGGATGACAACTTCTGCTTACCTCCTTGACCCTACCCAGTTACTTCCCTCTCCTTTCTTGCACCTCTCAGGAGCCTTCTCAGTCATTTACCTCCTGCTCCTCAAGTCACCGTCACTTCCCTTTACCTCTACCTACCCATGAGCCCCAAGTCATCCTCACCTCTGCCTAGCTCTGCGCACCCCTGCGTCCCCAAGCCAGCCTCACCTCCCTTTACCTTTAACCAATCGAGCCATCAATCTAGCCTCATCTCCCTTTACTTCTACTCACCCTTGAACCATCAAGTCATCCTCAACTACCTTGCCCTCTTCCCAACCCTGAACACTCAAGTCACCCTCACTTTCCATTGCCTCTAACTACATCAAGCCCTCAAGTCACCCTCACCTCCCATTATCTCTACCCACCTGAACTCTCAAGTCACTAACATAAAAAGCATGTTAATTGAAAATAAAAAAATCTTGTGGGTTAAAGAATGCATGATAACGGTCCCACGTGGTAAAGGCTGCAAGGTAAAAGCTGTTTTCCTCAAGCGGAAACAAATGTTTTGGAGGCATTTTTGGTTGTTTTAAGCTCTTCAGTATGTTTCTCAGGCACCTTCGCCTCTTTGACAGTTTGCCCCACCCACGCTATACTTTTGGTCTCGCCTGAGACAGCGCATCTAATGTCTCTTGCAAAATATTTTGGGTACTTGGGGTGCTTAGAACCCGCCCATTGCTTACCATTGTTTGGCTTTTTCATCAATCTCATTTCCTTACTTCTCTTTGGTCAGCAAGTGACAGGTTTAGTTCCTATTCGTGTGTTTGTCCCTACCCTGGAGCATGCGCAAGTACTGCTTCTTTTGCCCAATGTCCTTATACTGTTTACCGCTTTCAGAGGTACTTTTTCCTTTTTTTTGCACCCCCTTCATCCTCCCCATATTGTTGCTTTTTCTCCCACCCCCTCCTCCTGCGGTGTTGCTTGTCTGGTGCACCCATTCCATGTTGTTGCTTGCCGCATCCACCCCAGAGCCCCTCCCTCTTGGTTGCTTGCGTCCTCCTGTCCCACTGGGAAAAAAGCACCCAAAAGTCATGTCAATTAGTGTTGAGAAGCTACAAAGATGCAAATAGCACTGCACTCCCTCCTCTGCCTGGCCTTTTGGTGTTGTCTTCATGCAGGTCACAAAGGTGAACTTTAGCTTAGACATAAATGTAAATGTACAGGAATTTATATAGCGCAAATCACCGAGCAGTTTCTAAGCGCTTGCTTAGGGAACCCGTCCTGGTATTCCCCTGTGAGATAACCCCGGCAGGGTATTCGCAAGGAGAAAGCTAGGCATCCCACTGCAAGGGGCCATTGTGGAGATTAAGCAAGCTATTGCCCAGAGTCGCAGAGTGTGAACCCATGAATCGAGTAGGCACCGGAGCGAGAATTGTCGAGTCCATGGATATTTTTAGGACTCAAGACCCCACCGAGCCGGGAATTGAACCCTGGTCCCGGGCTGACCTCTGCTTCCAGGTCTGCCTCCTCTAACCAGTGAGCCACACATCTCCACACAAGATATAAGATAGTTAAACTTTTGGTTTTGGAGGCGGAGAATAATCCCATGCTAAGAAAATGGATCATTGCCCCTTGTGGTTAGTGCTGGTGCCATTATAGCACTTTTTCCCTAACTTTCAGTCATGTTGAACAGTAGCTGTGCTGCTATACAAAATGGCTAAAAACAAAAATTTACAGAGCCTCTACCTCTCCCATAGACGAGACCTATTGGCTTTGTCAATGCTTGTTACATGACCAGTTATGGAGTATTAAGTGTTTGTTAGAGATGTGTGAAGATACGAAGACTTTTTTTAAACTCGTAGACATTTTCTATGATTAGATCATAATTTCTCAGGACAATTTAATTAAATAGCATATTTTAGTGCTAATCCAGTGGTTTGTGAAATTGTGTTCCGCTTGTGAGAAGCAAGGGGTTGAGACAGTCTTGAAATATTCCTTATCAAATAGCCCCAGACTTACATAACCAAAAGATGTATTCCCCACGTGTCTATTTATAACAACCAGCATATCTTTTTAAATCTGTATTTATTAGGCTTTTATGCTATGAAATTATGATGGCTAAATAAAAACAGTAGGGAAAGCAAGGATCGGGTTTCATGTTGCCCCAAAAAGTTACAATGTATTTGAATGCAGAGCTCGACACGTGGGGGCAGATTTACAAGCCCCTTACACCACTTTTGCATCACTTTTAACATGGGAAAAGTGTTGAGCTTTCATGTGAAAGTGCATAATACATACCTTTCATAGTGAGGCGAAGAAGTAAATTCGGAAGCACAAAACTCTATAAAAATGTATTTCAACTAAAGTAACCAAAAAAATGCAAAAAGCAGAGGCCCCTGTTGTAGCAAGAATAAAGAAGTTACAATTCTTCACTGAGAGTCTCAAGCCAGAAGTGAGTCAAATTGACACTTATTTTACACTATTTGGAGTTTTCTATTTCTTGGCTGGTTGATCTCTGTAGATTACATTACTATGGCCGATCCTGGAGATGCCGCCAGGTAAAACGAAAGTGACAGGAGGTAGTTACGGAGATGTTCACTTGTTTAACTATTGACAGGCCTCCACCCATAGCGACTCTCAGGTTGTGGGCAGTTTAAAGATGCGATGATGCTGGGCTCACAGGCACTGGCCCCTCAGAGTGAAGTGGGTTGCAGTCACCTGAACCTATTAATTTGACCTCAGGTTTGATAGTCTTTCGATGCTGCCAGTGCTGATGCATCCAGATTTGGACATGTGCTAGGCAATCTGTTACTTGTGAGCTACCCCAGGTTCTTTGATTAATGTGATATGGGTATTGTCAGCATGTATTTGCAAGCATGTCTTTGTGTAAGGACCTGTTCCACAGCTGGCTGTGGGCCGTACCTCAGCCCCTGTGGCCGCTGAAAGGAACGTGTTCTGTCTGCATGGGCTCGGTTGCCGCTGTCACACCTCTAGAGTGATGAATGTGGCTTCTGCTCTCATTACCCCAGATGTGTAGGGCCTGCTCTATCTATCCTTATGGACTGCACACAGGTCTGGGAGACTGGACTGTCAGCTCACTGCTGTCTAATTGTACCTCTGGGCCCAGGGCGACGGAGGGGAACATAGGATGGCCTACAGCATCACCAGCACCAGACTAGGCACTTCTAGAAACCCCTAGAACTGTGACATAATAATATTAAAATGAAAAACCAATGTGATATGCCAAACTGAGCTTTATGTTAAGTGGATTACCCTTGGTATTAAAAAAAAGCAATGTGAAGACAAGGGGGATTAGTACCCCATCACCACTCAAACTGCCAACATGTTTCTGCCTGTAAGAGGCTGTGGCATTGGTTAGGATGCAAACATAGGATCCTTTCGTAGCACAACACAACATTGTATGTGCCACTCTTAATGGAAGGTTGACCTTTGTCAACCCTTTACCTCACTGGGTCCATAGGTACCTGCAAACAATAATAATACAGTTGTACTATATAGTTCCCCATAGGCTGATCTTCAAGGACAAGCGAGCATCATCTCATGCATGCAGCATTTGCATGCAATGTGTGTGTGACACTGCACTTGTGTATCACACGTTATCAACCGCGAGATGAGCTTATAACCTCTTACCCTAAATTTGGGGCATACCGGCCCCAAGGAGAAAGGGCTCAGGAACCCCTGTAGTCACACACTACATAAGGGAGAAAACTGAGAATATCATGTCTGTCCTATTCTCAGACAAGTGCAAAAAAGAAAGAGGGGGATTGTGGTAAAATTACCAGTCCAGTGATGAGGTGGACTGTTTGTGAGAGGAGCCAAAGCCTCTTTATACCTCATGAATTGACTAGTGATGCTTGCTATCGACCCATATCCCTCTTAGACTCGCTTATGAAAATCGCAGGAAGGGTCGTCCTGAATTAACTTCAACTGTCGGCAGAAGACAAAAACATTTTGAGCCCGGTCCAATATGGTTTTAGGGAGGGAATGGGTACAATCGAGCAGGTTTTAAACTTTTCTATTTTACAGGGGCATTACACCCAAGCAAAGGCAGGGAAATTATTTGTGGTATGTGTAGATCTTACCTCCGCCTTTGATTGCGTTGACCACAGTAGGTTATGGACCTCAAGGTTGAGCTCACGCTGGTGCAATTCTTGAGGCAATTATATGTGGGGGCCTCAGCAAAGGTGAGATATGGTTTAAAGGGAGAGTGCACCAAGTCTTTTCGTGTAGAGAGGGGTGTTAGGCAAGGATTCATACTGGCCCCATTCCTTTTCTCAATATATACCAACGCACTGGAAGAGGAACTGGTAGCCAGAACGAGATCCCCGCAATTTAACAACAAGCAGATTGTTTCCCTTCTCTATGTGGACGACGCTGTTTTAATGGCTAGAACCCAGCTCGGATTACAGAGAGCCCTTGCCACCTACATTGATTTTATAGACAATCGGGGCCTGAAACTCAATGTAAAGAAAACATTTGTGATGTCATGTGGGAAGGGGAAGAATAAATGCAGTAGCTGAGTAGCAGTGGGTGCTAGAATCGAATCAACCAAAATGTTTTCTTATCTCAACATTTTGCTCGAGAATACAGAACCCTGGGGACCAGCAGTTAAGAGTAGGACCTTTTGTTTAAGAGGTCGACTGCGGCAGTGATGAATTTCTCGAAGAAAATGGGTAGAAGGCCCCCGGGGATCCTCCTCAAAATTTACCAAGCAAAATGCATAAGTATTGCATCATACGGGGTGGGGGTCTGGGTTTTTTATGATGTTTCCCCAATACAGGTGGTAGAAAATGCTTTTTTAAGGTTTAGTTTAACTGCCATAGTGAATTGGGGATATCCCACATCTCTGATGTAATCAAAATGCAACCGATTTTGCTCTGGCACAGAGTCTGGACCACTCCTAGTCTCGGGTTGAACCGTGAAATTATTAAGGATTCAATGGGATTGGATCAGGTTAAAAAAATCCCCTGGCTGAATTACGTAAGAACATTTTTAAACGACTTGAGTAGACCAGATTTTTATATTAAGCCAGATTCCACGTGCTCTATACCCAAAAAAGAGCTTAAAGATGTATGCTTGAACCATCTTGAGTCCCTCAGAATTGCAGTGGAATTTTACAAAAGATCAGTGATTCAGCACCAACTGACCCTGGCCAGTAACACCATTCAACCCTACCTAGTGTGGGGTATAGGGGATATGATAGATATATACTGACTAGGTTTAGGTTTGACAGCTTCCATCGTTTGGTTACATTTCCAGCTGTAAATGACTGTCACTGCCCATGCGATAATCTATCATCACAAACAACAATGTATGTGATCTTTTTTTGTAAATTGTATTCTGAGGAACGTGCTTGATGGATTATGCCTTTTTTGAAGCAGGAAGCGTGGCGGCAATGTCATCCGGCTTTCCTATTTTTACAATTACTGGATAATTTGTACTGTATTGGAATTATGACTGGACTAAAAAAGCATTCTGAGGAAAAGAAAAAGCATAAAATGTTAGTTTTTAAACTGTAAAATTATTGTGCCAGTCGTTTATTTAAGGTATACTTTTTGTATGAATTGTCATTTTTATCTCCTGCTTTTATGATTTTATCAAGTGTCTAAAATCGAATGAAGTATTTTTCTGATTCTGAGAAAGATTTAGACTAGACATGCTTTGCTGTCACCCTGGGGCGGGATACTAATATTAGGTGCATTTTGACAGGATTCCAAGGGACTTAGTTTAGTGGAGGGTTTCCTGTTGTGCCTCGAGGCTGTGGTTTCCTCTGCTTGCTGCCTCAGCACTGGAGGGGTCTGGAGAAAGGACTGGTGCATCTTCAGCCTACAGAGAACACCTGCCACTGCTCACTCCAACTTGAGAGGCCCCTGACTGATCAGCGTCTTCAACCCATCTTGCTTCTACAGTTCCTGCAGATTAGCTTCAGAGACATTAAGAATTTCCATCCTTTATCCACATTGAGCTTGAGAGATCCTGAGGGTCACACAGGTAAACTCAGGGGATGAGGATTCCATACAAGCCTTATCAAGGCTACTTTTTGCTATGTCCTAAGTCTGAAGCTTCAGTTCCATCTCTGCTACTGCAATCAAGTTTAAGATTTAAAGGCGGCACATTGAAAAATGGCCTTGTCAAACAGGCTTATTGACTTTCCGCTTCTGTGATTTCATGTTCTACAGGGCATCGCTTTATAATCCAGGGTAACATTTTGAAAAATAGTGTGGCTTTTGAAAGAGCTCTCCATTTCTTTAGGAAGGTAAAGCATTGTCCCCTGGGTAAAGTCCTTGAGGGAGAATTGACAGAATTACTAGACCACGTTTGGCCATAGCAAGTACAACACATTTATCTTCCACTACCTCGCTGATTGTTTCAACATGGTTGACCACAACACAAATCAGTCCTTAGATGCCTCACCTCCTTTCTGTAGGACAACACTCCCGAACTACAAATCTCATTCTACCTATTTGCTCGACTCCATCTGCAGTGCCCAAGAATGTTGTTTCTGTCACAGCCTCACACGTTCTCTGTTGGAGCTGTAGAGGGATGCGCTGCAATTCTCAGGTGGAATCTGGATGACTAGGTATCCCCACCCTACCGTAAAGAAAAGAAGACTTAGAGTGAGAGGACAGAGAAATTAGGCATCAGCTCAAGACACGAGCAAGGAATGAACACACTGTTTTTAAAAGTCTTACAGAACCAATTTATTATGAAGCAAATAAAAACTGTGCCCAAGTAGCACCCTCCGTTTAATGCGTCCCTCATAGTCATCATGTGCTGTATCGAGTTGCTGGCCAGTGCGACACAGCCAATAACAAGTCATCCTCCATGTCATCATGGACTATTGTACTTCTCAAAACAAACCTTTGTCATAACCTTGGGGCATGGCAACAAATCCTAAACCATGCCAGCCTTACCTCCTAACCATAGGGTCACATAACACCCCACTTCAAATCTACCTCCTAGCCAAGAAGCACTGCCACACATCCCATACTGTCTATCTCTACTAGTCAAAAAGTCTTACAAAACATCCTATTCTAACTCTCTCTCTCCTATCCACAAAGTATTGCAGAACATCCTATGTCAACTCTCTCTCCTAGCCACAAAGTCTTGCAAAACATCCCATTCCAACTCTCTCTTCTAGCCACAAAGTATTGCAAAACATTCTATTCCAACTCACTCTTCTAGCCACAAAGTATTGCAGAACATCCTGTGTCAACTCTCTCTCCTAGCCACAAAGTATTGCAGAACATCCTATGTCAACTCACTCTCCTAGCCACAAAGTATTGCAACACATCCATCCAACTCTTAGTCAAGGATCACTGCTACACACCTGATAACACTTTCGCTCAGCCATTAAGTGTTACACCACAGACCATTTCAACACTGCTTCATCGCTGCAGTGCACTACAACACACATCATTCAAACTGTACCTACTAGCCATCAACTGTACTCAGATTCCACTACAACTCTTCCTCTAAGCAGTTGAGGACTTCAATGCATGCCTCATAGCCACAAAATATTGCACCCCACCCAATTCTAACTCTACCCTTTCAACTTCTCCCTCATTGCCAACAAGAGCTGCAATTTCAATGCTTCCTTCTGTCTTCAAAGTCTTGCATCCATCCCATGCCACCTCTACTTACTATTCAGAAAAGGGGGTGGTGATGAACAGAGTGTCTGAATTAAGCAGACCACTCTTACCCAGTCCAAAGATCAGGGCTTGATCCATCACCGTTATTTATCTCACTGCACCATCCCAGCTCAGAACCTGGCTATATGCAAATCAGTCTGTCCCTGGCCCAGTGCATCATGGGAACAGGGCAGACTAAACTACCAAGCCAATTCTTCACCAGAAAGGAGACAAGCTACCGGGGACCGGTTTCTGGCATTTCAGCCGTCTTCGGCCCGGCTTGCTTGAATCCTGATGGAGCAGTGAGAAAGGGACTCATGTCTGAGTATACCCTGCCACACCTATAGTGGCCGAAAACGATTCAGAAAAGGGGGTGGTGATGAACAGAGTGTCTGAATTAAGCAGACCACTCTTACCCAGTCCAAAGATCAGGGCTTGATCCATCACCGTTATTTATCTCACTGCACCATCCCAGCTCAGAACCTGGCTATATGCAAATCAGTCTGTCCCTGGCCCAGTGCATCATGGGAACAGGGCAGACTAAACTACCAAGCCAATTCTTCACCAGAAAGGAGACAAGCTACCGGGGACCGGTTTCTGGCATTTCAGACGTCTTCGGCCCGGCTTGCTTGAATCCTGATGGAGCAGTGAGAAAGGGACTCATGTCTGAGTATACCCTGCCACACCTATAGTGGCCGAAAACGATTCAGAAAAGGGGGTGGTGATGAACAGAGTGTCTGAATTAAGCAGACCACTCTTACCCAGTCCAAAGATCAGGGCTTGATCCATCACCGTTATTTATCTCACTGCACCATCCCAGCTCAGAACCTGGCTATATGCAAATCAGTCTGTCCCTGGCCCAGTGCATCATGGGAACAGGGCAGACTAAACTACCAAGCCAATTCTTCACCAGAAAGGAGACAAGCTACCGGGGACCGGTTTCTGGCATTTCAGCCGTCTTCGGCCCGGCTTGCTTGAATCCTGATGGAGCAGTGAGAAAGGGACTCATGTCTGAGTATACCCTGCCACACCTATAGTGGCCGAAAACGATTCAGAAAAGGGGGTGGTGATGAACAGAGTGTCTGAATTAAGCAGACCACTCTTACCCAGTCCAAAGATCAGGGCTTGATCCATCACCGTTATTTATCTCACTGCACCATCCCAGCTCAGAACCTGGCTATATGCAAATCAGTCTGTCCCTGGCCCAGTGCATCATGGGAACAGGGCAGACTAAACTACCAAGCCAATTCTTCACCAGAAAGGAGACAAGCTACCGGGGACCGGTTTCTGGCATTTCAGCCGTCTTCGGCCCGGCTTGCTTGAATCCTGATGGAGCAGTGAGAAAGGGACTCATGTCTGAGTATACCCTGCCACACCTATAGTGGCCGAAAACGATTCAGAAAAGGGGGTGGTGATGAACAGAGTGTCTGAATTAAGCAGACCACTCTTACCCAGTCCAAAGATCAGGGCTTGATCCATCACCGTTATTTATCTCACTGCACCATCCCAGCTCAGAACCTGGCTATATGCAAATCAGTCTGTCCCTGGCCCAGTGCATCATGGGAACAGGGCAGACTAAACTACCAAGCCAATTCTTCACCAGAAAGGAGACAAGCTACCGGGGACCGGTTTCTGGCATTTCAGCCGTCTTCGGCCCGGCTTGCTTGAATCCTGATGGAGCAGTGAGAAAGGGACTCATGTCTGAGTATACCCTGCCACACCTATAGTGGCCGAAAACGATTCAGAAAAGGGGGTGGTGATGAACAGAGTGTCTGAATTAAGCAGACCACTCTTACCCAGTCCAAAGATCAGGGCTTGATCCATCACCGTTATTTATCTCACTGCACCATCCCAGCTCAGAACCTGGCTATATGCAAATCAGTCTGTCCCTGGCCCAGTGCATCATGGGAACAGGGCAGACTAAACTACCAAGCCAATTCTTCACCAGAAAGGAGACAAGCTACCGGGGACCGGTTTCTGGCATTTCAGCCGTCTTCGGCCCGGCTTGCTTGAATCCTGATGGAGCAGTGAGAAAGGGACTCATGTCTGAGTATACCCTGCCACACCTATAGTGGCCGAAAACGATTCAGAAAAGGGGGTGGTGATGAACAGAGTGTCTGAATTAAGCAGACCACTCTTACCCAGTCCAAAGATCAGGGCTTGATCCATCACAGTTATTTATCTCACTGCACCATCCCAGATCAGAACCTGGCTATATGCAAATCAGTCTGTCCCTGGCCCAGTGCATCATGGGAACAGGGCAGACTAAACTACCAAGCCAATTCTTCACCAGAAAGGAGACAAGCTACCGGGGACCGGTTTCTGGCATTTCAGCCGTCTTCGGCCCGGCTTGCTTGAATCCTGATGGAGCAGTGAGAAAGGGACTCATGTCTGAGTATACCCTGCCACACCTATAGTGGCCAAAAACGATTCAGAAAAGGGGGTGGTGATGAACAGAGTGCCTGAATTAAGCAGACCACTCTTACCCAGTCCAAAGATCAGGGCTTGATCCATCACCGTTATTTATTTCACTGCACCATCCCAGCTCAGAACCTGGCTATACGCAAATCAGTCTGTCCCTGGCCCAGTGCATCATGGGAACAGGGCAGACTAAACTACCAAGCCAATTCTTCACCAGAAAGGAGACAAGCTACCGGGGACCGGTTTCTGGCATTTCAGCCGTCTTCGGCCCGGCTTGCTTGAATCCTGATGGAGCAGTGAGAAAGGGACTCATGTCTGAGTATACCCTGCCACACCTATAGTGGCCGAAAACGATTCAGAAAAGGGGGTGGTGATGAACAGAGTGTCTGAATTAAGCAGACCACTCTTACCCAGTCCAAAGATCAGGGCTTGATCCATCACTGTTATTTATCTCACTGCACCATCCCAGCTCAGAACCTGGCTATATGCAAATCAGTCTGTCCCTGGCCCAGTGCATCATGGGAACAGGGCAGACTAAACTACCAAGCCAATTCTTCACCAGAAAGGAGACAAGCTACCGGGGACCGGTTTCTGGCATTTCAGCCGTCTTCGGCCCGGCTTGCTTGAATCCTGATGGAGCAGTGAGAAAGGGACTCATGTCTGAGTATACCCTGCCACACCTATAGTGGCCGAAAACGATTCAGAAAAGGGGGTGGTGATGAACAACCGGGAGCTTGTTTCCTTCCCAGTGTAAGAATTGGCTTTTGTAGTTTGGTTTGCCCTGTTCCCATCATGCACTGGGACAGGAACAGACTAATTTGCATACAGCCAGGTTCTGAAACTGGGATGGTGCAGTGAGCTAAAAAACGGTGTTGGATCTAGCCCTGATCTCTTGACTGGGTGAGAGCTTTCTGCTTAATTCAGAGACTCTGTCCCTCACCACCCCTTGTTGTAAATATTTTTGTCCACCCTAAGCGTGGAAGGGTATTCTCAGATGTGAGACCCTTGCTCATTGCACCATCAGGATTCAAGCAAACCGGGCCGAAGACGGCTGTAATGCCAGAAACCGGTCCCCGGGAGCTTGTTTCCTTCCCAGTGTAAGAATTGGCTTTTGTAGTTTGGTTTGCCCTGTTCCCATCATGCACTGGGACAGGAACAGACTAATTTGCATACAGCCAGGTTCTGAAACTGGGATGGTGCAGTGAGCTAAAAAACGGTGTTGGATCTAGCCCTGATCTCTTGACTGGGTGAGAGCTTTCTGCTTAATTCAGAGACTCTGTCCCTCACCACCCCTTGTTGTAAATATTTTTGTCCACCCTAAGCGTGGAAGGGTATTCTCAGATGTGAGACCCTTGCTCATTGCACCATCAGGATTCAAGCAAACCGGGCCGAAGACGGCTGTAATGCCAGAAACCGGTCCCCGGGAGCTTGTTTCCTTCCCAGTGTAAGAATTGGCTTTTGTAGTTTGGTTTGCCCTGTTCCCATCATGCACTGGGACAGGAACAGACTAATTTGCATACAGCCAGGTTCTGAAACTGGGATGGTGCAGTGAGCTAAAAAACGGTGTTGGATCTAGCCCTGATCTCTTGACTGGGTGAGAGCTTTCTGCTTAATTCAGAGACTCTGTCCCTCACCACCCCTTGTTGTAAATATTTTTGTCCACCCTAAGCGTGGAAGGGTATTCTCAGATGTGAGACCCTTGCTCATTGCACCATCAGGATTCAAGCAAACCGGGCCGAAGACGGCTGTAATGCCAGAAACCGGTCCCCGGGAGCTTGTTTCCTTCCCAGTGTAAGAATTGGCTTTTGTAGTTTGGTTTGCCCTGTTCCCATCATACACTGGGACAGGGACAGACTAATTTGCATACAGCCAGGTTCTGAAACTGGGATGGTGCAGTGAGCTAAAAAACGGTGTTGGATCTAGCCCTGATCTCTTGACTGGGTGAGAGCTTTCTGCTTAATTCAGAGACTCTGTCCCTCACCACCCCTTGTTGTAAATATTTTTGTCCACCCTAAGCGTGGAAGGGTATTCTCAGATGTGAGACCCTTGCTCATTGCACCATCAGGATTCAAGCAAACCGGGCCGAAGACGGCTGTAATGCCAGAAACCGGTCCCCGGGAGCTTGTTTCCTTCCCAGTGTAAGAATTGGCTTTTGTAGTTTGGTTTGCCCTGTTCCCATCATGCACTGGGACAGGAACAGACTAATTTGCATACAGCCAGGTTCTGAAACTGGGATGGTGCAGTGAGCTAAAAAACGGTGTTGGATCTAGCCCTGATCTCTTGACTGGGTGAGAGCTTTCTGCTTAATTCAGAGACTCTGTCCCTCACCACCCCTTGTTGTAAATATTTTTGTCCACCCTAAGCGTGGAAGGGTATTCTCAGATGTGAGACCCTTGCTCATTGCACCATCAGGATTCAAGCAAACCGGGCCGAAGACGGCTGTAATGCCAGAAACCGGTCCCCGGGAGCTTGTTTCCTTCCCAGTGTAAGAATTGGCTTTTGTAGTTTGGTTTGCCCTGTTCCCATCATGCACTGGGACAGGAACAGACTAATTTGCATACAGCCAGGTTCTGAAACTGCGATGGTGCAGTGAGCTAAAAAACGGTGTTGGATCTCGCCCTGATCTCTTGACTGGGTGAGAGCTTTCTGCTTAATTCAGAGACTCTGTCCCTCACCACCCCTTGTTGTAAATATTTTTGTCCACCCTAAGCGTGGAAGGGTATTCTCAGATGTGAGACCCTTGCTCATTGCACCATCAGGATTCAAGCAAACCGGGCCGAAGACGGCTGTAATGCCAGAAACCGGTCCCCGGGAGCTTGTTTCCTTCCCAGTGTAAGAATTGGCTTTTGTAGTTTGGTTTGCCCTGTTCCCATCATGCACTGGGACAGGAACAGACTAATTTGCATACAGCCAGGTTCTGAAACTGGGATGGTGCAGTGAGCTAAAAAACGGTGTTGGATCTAGCCCTGATCTCTTGACTGGGTGAGAGCTTTCTGCTTAATTCAGAGACTCTGTCCCTCACCACCCCTTGTTGTAAATATTTTTGTCCACCCTAAGCGTGGAAGGGTATTCTCAGATGTGAGACCCTTGCTCATTGCACCATCAGGATTCAAGCAAACCGGGCCGAAGACGGCTGTAATGCCAGAAACCGGTCCCCGGGAGCTTGTTTCCTTCCCAGTGTAAGAATTGGCTTTTGTAGTTTGGTTTGCCCTGTTCCCATCATGCACTGGGACAGGAACAGACTAATTTGCATACAGCCAGGTTCTGAAACTGGGATGGTGCAGTGAGCTAAAAAACGGTGTTGGATCTAGCCCTGATCTCTTGACTGGGTGAGAGCTTTCTGCTTAATTCAGAGACTCTGTCCCTCACCACCCCTTGTTGTAAATATTTTTGTCCACCCTAAGCGTGGAAGGGTATTCTCAGATGTGAGACCCTTGCTCATTGCACCATCAGGATTCAAGCAAACCGGGCCGAAGACGGCTGTAATGCCAGAAACCGGTCCCCGGGAGCTTGTTTCCTTCCCAGTGTAAGAATTGGCTTTTGTAGTTTGGTTTGCCCTGTTCCCATCATGCACTGGGACAGGAACAGACTAATTTGCATACAGCCAGGTTCTGAAACTGGGATGGTGCAGTGAGCTAAAAAACGGTGTTGGATCTAGCCCTGATCTCTTGACTGGGTGAGAGCTTTCTGCTTAATTCAGAGACTCTGTCCCTCACCACCCCTTGTTGTAAATACCTCTACTTACTAGCCATTGAGTGCTTTAAAAAAAAACAAGTTTATTGGCCTTTCCATAGTCAACAAGTACTCAGCCTAGCCATCGAGTGTTAAGAAACATTTCGCTTCAACTGTACTTAAGCCAAGGAGCACTTCAAAACATGCCATTCTACCCTTAGCTCCAAGCTTCCAAACATTGTACCTCACACAATTCTAGTTCTTTAACTTAGAGTTTGCCTCAGAAATAAATACACAGAAGTGCTTGTTTATCTTTGAAATTTTCACCTGACAAAAGTGTTGTTTCGAGGTCTTCTCCCGATTCTAAGGTGCATATTTTTCTTGTAAGTAGCTTCTGGAAGAGAGTTATTTGGTGTCAAGAACATTATCTGTTACTTCACAGGAATGTACACATTCTCCCATAAAATGCCGATGTGAAAGAGCGTAGGGCAGAGACCTTCTCTGTTCAGTCGTGATAACCACTTCTGACCAGACCACTCTCCTAGACTATCAGATGTGCCCAGCTGGAAAGATGCCTCTTAAGGTTCCTCGAGAGGAACTGTGAAGAAAGATATGTATTACACTTACACAGTGTAGGCACAACACTGCTTCAAGGTTACACCACATGTTTTTCGATTGACATAAAGCTTTTCTGACACTTTGGGAGTGAAGTGATCAGCCCAACACATGCATTTCTAGGAGTACATATATATATATACATATATATATATATATGTATATATATATATATATATATATATATATATATATATATATATATATATATATATATTTCAGCACTCCGTGCCTTCCTCAGATGCCTTTGCTCTTTTTAAAATGCACTGCCCACTTGAAGAAGCGGAGCGTCTCAATAGGATTGGTTGAGACACTCAACATATATATATATATATATATATTTATATATATATATATTTATATATATTTATATATATATTACCTATTGGCAGTCGCAAGTAGGTAGTTATAGTTAGGACCTAGTTTCCATAGGAATTCCGCAACGGAGCTGCGTTGCAGAGTGTTGTAAAAAGGGGCGTGACCTCTGCACACCTCTCTGCACCGAAGCCCCCTGGCGCATACTGGAGGTACCTGGTGGGCTAGTTGGCCCCCAGGGAGCCTCAGGATTGAGGAGGATTTAATTCCTCCACTTTAAACGCGCCACAGGGCGTGTTTGCAGACATGTCACCTCAGGCCACGCTCCTTTCCTTCAACACTGTGCAAACGCACCCAGTGGCGTGTTTTAAGTTGGGGAATTAATTTTCTTTCAATACTGATGGTTCCTGAGATCCAAATAGCCCAGTACTGATCCCGAAAAGTAATTCTAACCGTACTTACAGTAACTTGAAATTCCTTCCGTAGGCTAACATTGACTGGTTTCATTTGGAAATTCTTCTAAGTGTGAAGTTTTGGAACTTGAAAATATTCCTCTAAAATCAGCCGAACTTTGAATTCCGATTTACTCACCTGTTATCAGGAGAGACCTCAGTGCTGCATCTTTCAGCCCAGTACTGATCCTGAAAAGTAATTTTAACCGTACTTACCAGTAACTTGAATTTCCTTCCATGGGATATCATTGCCTGCTATATAAAATATATAAAAATTAAAAAATATATAAAATAAAAAATATATATATTACTATTTCAATATTTTAAAAAAATGCAATTTATATTAAAAATATGTAATGTAATTAAAAAAATAAAATATCCAAAAATAAATAGTTTACAAAAAATGTAGTAAATCAGTATAAAAAAATATAACACTTCATACATTTAAAAGTTATCATTTACAAAACCTTTGAAATTCACTGAAAAACCATAGGTTTCAGCCACGTGATAGTTAGGAATTAGCATTTGAAAACCCTTAGAAATTCTCTGAAAAAAACATAGGTTTCGGCCACGTTATAGTTAGGAATTAGCATTTAAAAAACCTTAGAAATTCACTGAAAAAACCATAGGTTTCACACATGTTATAGTTAGCTGGACATTTCACTCCTACAAAACCATTGAAATTCCCCCGTTATAGTTAGTTCAGCTAACTATAACTCGCGTGCCCGCAATTCACTGATGACGTCACATATTACATCACTCATGACATGGTCAGTGACATCACTCATGACATCACTGATGATATCATCCTTGTGAAAGAGTGGCAGACCTCCTCTTACCGTAATATAACCTTTGATACACACATTCAAAAATAGAAACTACAATTTTCAAAACAACGGAGATACCAATACCAGTTACAACAACCTATTCAGTAATTCCAAAATCTACATACACATCCACTCATTCACCAACAGTTCTATATAGTCACTCATATGTAGAACCAAGAAAAGCCCACCTCAAGGAGGAGTAGGGGCTTGGCAGTGCGGGAATCACCCGAGTCTACTCTTACCCTCCTTATATAATAAAGTGGACCCGGAAACCTTTGTCTACAGAGAGAACCACCTTTATTACAATAGCCCGGGCTATGGAACAGAGTCCCTAGCTAGTCAGAGACAAAACCCAGGAGGCTGATGCTTTACTCCACAGCGAACAAGCATTATGTACATTTTTCATTCCACTCTTTGGCATTCAGCTCATTGTTCAATCAGGGCGGTGTTTGTAGTTGATGACCTGATCAAGGCGGTGTTTGTAGTTGATGACCTGATCAAGGCTCAGCATTCAGACCATTGTTCAATCAGCTTGATCAAGACTAGGCATTCAGACCATTGTTCAATCAGCGTGATCAAGGCTCGGTCAGTCAGACCATTGTCCAGATGACCTGATCACGGCGTAAAGGATGTTTACCAAGCAGGGAGCAGAAGATGAAAAACAAGCTTGTTTACACAGGAAGTAGGTGTATCATGGCTCTCTGTTGATGAATTGGTTAACTGCAAAGAACAGGGGGCTTGGGTATGTGATCATTTTTTTAGCGTCAGCAGAAATGGAGGCTGTAGGCAGGGTTTTGTCACGAGATGGCAAGAAATGGAGGAATGTAAGGAAATTAATAGGACCTAGTAAAAACGTATTTTCTTCACATACATGTACTCACTCATCATATGTACTCATACACCTATACATCCTGTTACACATCAACACTCATCCATTGAGTTACTCACAAACATACTCACACATGCAAATAAACTATCAAACATCCATTTACATGCATATACAGCTATACACACACCACTACACTTACTTCTACAGCAACGTACACATACTTACTCTCTTAAACAATCACTTATAGAAACACATACTTATTTATACAGGAACTCTTCCAATCTCTCACTCTCACATATACTCACTTATATACATCAATACTCACATATACTAGTTTAAAACGTATGTAGTTACTCATAAAGATACTATTGAGACAGTCATTCACTCACTAACACACCCATACACACACTCATCTACCCATACAGTCCTGCACACATGCTGTCTTCAAAACACATACAAACAGTGAGTCAGTCATTCATGCATCTATGTGCTAAGTAATATCCCCCACCGAACCATACAGACACTCATACTGATACTCAAAAAAACAACTAATAACCCACATACACAGTCATGTAGCTACTCACCAACCCATGCAGCCACTTATATACAAAGTTAGACACTGATACAGATATTTACATATTTAAACATTACTCGTTAATACATGTATTCACTAAGATACACTTAATAAGTCAGTTATACATATATAAAAAATATTTATTTTTCAGAAAGACACACATTCACTGAATGATGTCATCAGTAATATCATCAGTGATGTAATTTGAGATGTCATCAGTGATGTCATGAGTGATGTCACTGACCATGTCATGAGTGATGTAATATGTGACGTCATCAGCAGTGCATTGCGGGCGCGCAAGTTATCGTTAGCTGAACTAACTATAACGGGGAATTTCAATGGTTTTGTATGAGTGAAATGTCCAGCTAACTATAACATGTGTGAAACCTATGTTTTTTTCAGTGAATTTCCAAGGTTTTTTAAATGCTAATTCCTAACTATAACTTGGCTGAAACCTTTGGTTTTTTCAGTGAAGATATATATATATATATATATATATATATATATATATATATATATATATATATATATATATATATATATATATATATATATATATATATATATATATATATATATATATGTATGTGAAAAATGTTTTTTGACTTGCCTATATCTTTGGCGCTGTTTGACGCATCTTTATGGAATTTTCCTAAAAGAGTATGCCAGTGATTCTTGTTGTGGATAGAAAGTTTTGGGGTGATCTGTCAAGCGGGGAACGAGAAAAGGGGGGGGGGTTCAAAAAAGTGTTTTCCAATGTTAACTTCCATAGAGAGTTTAGATATAATTACAGCCTGAACTGCTGGACGGAATTACACCAAATTTGGCAGAAAGGCAGTTCTTGGTCCTGATAGAACCCTTTTTTTGATGACCAACTGAGACACTCGTACACCCACTCAAATACTCATGCATCCACTCACAGACCCACTTAGACTCATGCACTCACTCTCAGACTCACTGTTAGACTCACATATTCACTCATAGAGCCACTCAGGGACTAGTACACTCATTCACAGAGCAATTTAGAGACTCATGCACCTACTCACAGATCCACTCAGAGACTCACGCACCCACTGGCAGACCCGCTCAGAAACTCATGCACTTACAGACCCATTCATAGACTCGTGTGCTCACTCAGAGACCCATGTACTCACTCACAGACTCACTGACCCACTCAGGGACTTATGCACTAATTCACAGTTCCACTGAGACGCTCATGCACTCACTCACCCAAGCAGAGGCTCATGTATGCACTCACAGACCTACTCAGGCACCCACTGACAGACCCACTTAGACACTCATGCACCTACTCACAAACCCACTCAGAGACTCACACATGCACTCACAGACCTACTCAGAGACTAGTGCACCCACTGACAGACCCACCCAGAAACTCATGTACTCACTCACAGACCCACTCAGAGACTCATGCAGCCATTTACCAACCCACTCAGACATTCACAAATCTACTCATAGATTTACTCAGACATGTGCAAATGTAAATGTGAGTGTACTTGTAAAGCGCACTGTGACTCCATGGAGTATCCTGGCGCTGAAGACCGCTGGGAAACCCGTGCTGGTTTTCCCTTTGAGATGGTCCCTTTCTGGGTATCTCCAAGTTGAAACCAGGCATCCCCGGCGTCTGTGGGGAGCCGTTGTAGAGATGAGGCAAGCTTAATGCCCAGAGTTGCCGAGTGTGTTCCCTGGTTAGAGTAGGCACCGAGGCGAGAATTATCGAGTCTGTTTTGACCCTGGTCCACGATCCTGCCGCGTCGGGAATTGAACCCTGGTCCCGGGCCGTTCTCTGCTTACGGGTCTGCCGCCTCTAACCAGTGAGCCACACCACTCCACTCCAATCACTCCACATTCAATCATCCACTCACAGACTTACTCAAACACTCTTGCACCCACTCACTGGCCCACTCAGACACTCAGACACCCACTCACATATGCAGCTACAGACTCGTGCACTCTCTAACAGGCCCACTGAGGTACTCAAACACACACTCACAGACCTACCTAAAGACTAATGCACCCACTCACAAACCCACTGAGGTACTCATGCACCCAGTCACAGACTCACTCATTGACTCAGCACTCATTCACAGACCAACTGTGACACTCGTGCACCTAATCACAGGCCCACCCAGACACTCATGCACTCACTCACAGACCAACTCAGAGACTTACATACCCACTCAGACATGCATGCACCTATTCACAGACTCACCCAGAGACTCATGCACTCACTCACAGACCCACTCAGAGACTCATTCACCCATTGACAGACCCACACACACACAACCACTCAAAGACCCACTTAGACACTCACACACCCATTCAGAGACTAACATACCCACTGACAGGCCCACTCAGACACTCACGCCCACCCACAGACCTTCTGAGACACTCATGCAATCACTTACACCCTCAATGTCAAAGGTTAATGGTTACAGTTAAGAAATACAATTCTAAATACCTTAGAAATTCACTTTAAGAAACCATATATTACAGGGACATTATAGTTAAGAAACAACATAAAAAAAACGTAAAAGTTCACTGAAAAAAACCAAAGGTAACAGGGATGTTATAGTTAGGCTCATATTTAACTCGTACAAAGCAAGTGAAATTCAGCAGTTATTGTTAGCTGAGCTAACTATAACTTACCTCCCCGCAATCCGCTGCTTATGACCTCACATATTACAACACTCATGACAAGGTCAGTGGCATCACTGATGACATTTCAAATGATATCACTGATGACATCATCCACAGAAGCACTCACATACCCCTAAATAACTTCTCATTAACCCTGGACGCAGGACTACGCTACGCTCACGTAGTTCGCGCAACTAAGCGATACGCGAATTGCACATAGCACAGTGCAAAAATGCATAGCGGGCATTTTTTGCTTGCTCGCAGTCCTCAACATCAAGTTGGCAACTGCAAGCGAGCAAAACCACATCCCGGCGACACTTTTTCTTCATTCGTGATCAACAACATCAAGTTGCCGATCACGAGCGTGGAAAATGAACCTCCCGGCGAGATTTTGAACGCGGGGAGGTCAGGTTTATCATTGCGAGTGGTCACGTTTGCTCGCGACCGCTCACAAAAAGAAACTACCAGTCCGCGTTGAGAAAGCTGCTGCTCGAGTACAAATCTACTCGAGCAACAGTAAACGACCGCTTGCACTGTGCAAGATGCGGTTTGCACTGATTGCACAGTGCGGACAAGTATCCGGCATGGTGCAATCAGTGCGAACAGCATCTTGCACAGTGCTCAACTGCTCACTCACCCATAGAGGCACTCACACACCCACTCACTCACTCATACAGCCACTCACACAACCATTCACTCACTTGTGCAGCTACTCATGAAACCAGTCACAAACACAAACAGCCATTCACACAGCCACACACTCATGTATACACCTATACAGCCACTTAACACAGCCACTCACTCTACCATATGAGCACTCACACAACCACTTACATACCCATTCATACATCCATACAAGCACTCACACAGCCGCTCACTCACCCATACATCCATTCAAACAGATACTTACTCTAAATACAGCCACTCACACATCAACTCATTGAACCAAATAACCACTCAAACAGCCACTAACCCAAACAACCACTGACACAATCAGTCCCTCGCTCATATAGCCATTCAGACACCCACTCACTCACCCATATAGTCACTTACACACCCACTGAACCACCCATACAGCCACTAACATAGCCACTCACTTACCAATACAGTCACTCCTAGAGTCACTAAGTCACTCACACAGCTACTCCCAAGTATACACCCATAAAGCCACTCACACACCCACTCACACATCCATACACCCACTCAGACACCCACTCACACACACACATATACACAGTCACACAGCCACTAACATAATCAATGTTAAAAATTGAATCACTCAGTAGTACAGAAAGTATACTTTTTTAACTTTTGTTGCACCCTGGTATTTATGTTTAACACTCATAAATGTTTAGAAAACACTCATACTCACTGGATGATGTCATTAGTGATGTCATTTGAGATGTCATCAGTAATGTCATTACTGATGTCACTAACCATGCCATGTGTGATATAATATGTGAGATCATAATCAGTGCATAGCGGGTGTGTAAGTTTTAGTTAGCTCAGATGTCTATAACTGGTGTATTTGAGCAAGTGAAATCTGAGCCTAGCTATAACGTCCCTGTAACCTTTGGTTTTGTTCCGTAAATATATATATACATATGTAAATATATTTAAAACATAGAAAACCTAATTTATACTAGTGAAAAAATAGGAATTTTTAAGAAAATAGGGAACAAAATGTGGTTGGATTCTGCAACTTTTTCCTCCTGTCAGCCAAAAGCGTGGTGAATACAGTCAATAAAATGCAGGTATTCTGCATAGAGGTTGTGGTGAAAAGGTAGTCCTTTAAACCACATTTTCTCTGCACATTGTCCACCTTCCCGTGATTAATGGCTTGTCTGATCTACTAAATTTTCATCTTGGAGAGGGTTTCTCTAACTCCTGCCCCGAGGTGGTGGTTTTAATTAAAAGTAAGATAAGTGAAAATGAGCATATAAAAAAAACCAGTGGTGGCTTGCTCAATAAGTCTCGGGCCGCTTTTAATTTTTGCAGGTTTACTTAAAATGGCATGAACACTAATCAGGTGTGATTACACTAATCAGGTGTGGAGGAGTGTGGCTCAATGGTTAGAGCGGCAGACCCTGATGCAGAGTTCTGCCCCGGGGCCAGGGTTCAATGTGCGTCTTGGGCTCAATTTCCTCAGACCTGACAATTCTCGCCTCGGTGCCTATTTTAATCATGGGCCCCACGCAACTCTGGGCAATAGCTTGCTTAACCTCCACACCGGCCCCAACAGCGCTAGGATGCCTGGCTTCACCTTGGGGGTGCCCAGGAGTGGACACTTCACACGGAAAGCCAGGAAGGGTTCCACAGCGGTATGAGTAATAGCGCCAGGAAACCGCTTGGTGGCAGTGCGCTCTACAAATACCTTGACATTTACATTTAACCCTAATAAAGATGAATTAGTCAAAAGAGAGTCTGCTTTCTTAGATGTGCCCTTGTAAAGTTGTAAAAACTTGATTTTACTGCTGTCTGTTTTTATATTGCACACCCTGTGAAGCTCTTTGTCCTGCTTTCCAGCACCAAAACCACATACTTAAAAAGGCAAGCATTGGCAAAGCCAATAGATCTCACCTATGTAAGAGTTACTGGCTTTGCCAATTTGTTTTAGCCATGTTGTACATCAGTGTGGCTGCTGTACAGCATGGTTAAAAGTTAGTGCCAAAGAGGGGAGTGGTGCAGGCAGGGATAGAGTGGAGTGGCATAGACTGGTGTGGAGTGACGTAGAGTGGAGTCGTGTACAGAGTCTTGGTATGTCGTAGAGTGAAGTGGCGTGGCATTGAGGAGTGCAAATCAAAGGAGAGTAACCCTTACGTGTCAAGGGAACAGGGTACGTAGTGACAAACAAATAAAGAGAGTTCCCTTGAGTTCCTTATGTCCTCATTTAGTTATAGGACTAGAAATTCTGTGGCATATCCCTTCTACGGATTTAATTATAATGTAAATGACATGCAAACATTCAGTTATTTCAGACCTCAATGGAACAACAAAAAGCACTTACAGTCTAAAATCATATATACTACGTAGCCGGTAAGTTATGTGTTATGACAACAAATCTTTATTATTTATAAAAACAATTCCATATATAAAAAATTCCAGTTAAAAACATACACATATATGTATTCCTTTTAGCAAGTATTTCATGTATATATCCGCATACTCTTATTTGTATCCGTACATTCTTATGTTTGAAACACTTTCAAGAAAACCGAAAGTTCTTTTTAAAAAGGATTTACAACGAACATTACATTCAAATCCAAGTCGACGCGTTTCGGTGGATCTTTGCTGTGCGCACCACCTTCCTCAGGACAATTTTAAAAACAGTTCTGTAAAAGCAATTATTAAAAAATAAAGTCATACTTTGTACTCGGCATACGTTTACAGAAATAATAAGACCATATGTGTTATCAATCAATGCACTGGCTGTCTTCATACTATTAAATATTATCCTATCGCATACAGAAATTGCTTGTAAATACAAAACTACTCCTTTTCTGTCGTGTAAATTTGTATACCTTCATTCCAAGGTTACATTATCTTCTATAGGTCTTACATTCGAACCTTTCCCTGTGCTCATTTTGTGTTCCCATTGTCTTGCATACATCCCCTCATTCATACATATTGTTGCCCATTTGCGGCAACTATTAACATATCAGAGTTGTCACTGGAGTCAACATCATTCATCCCTGGGGTAAACACACACCTTATTGGTTGCCTTTCATCAGCATGAGTAATAAGCCTTGTAATAAATTAAGGCGCTGATTCCAGATGGTTGTTATGCTCCTGTATTAATTACAGACAGATGCATTATAATTATGGAGTCTTATAGTCTTATTCCATTCAAGCTCACTGTGCTTCTATTCTCAATACTTACTAGTAGAGATATGATGAATCTCAGTTAAACGATAATTTCTATGTTGACTAGTAGTCTCAATCCGCGTTATCGGTGTATTTATTCTTAAAAATACAAGTGGGCACCTATTTGTGAAAAACAAAAGATCTTTTAAGGTACTATTCTTATATTCTAATATTCATACTATATTCCTGCTTGATTGTAGCGTTATCTTTCCTTACCAGAATTAAAATGATTTTCAATATGGCATCTCCTGATGAGTTTAAGGTTATTACATTCCTTTCTCGTGTGCTTTCGCCAGGGAGTACTTCAATCTTCCCTCTTTCAGCGTGTAACTACATCAAACAAGATATTGAGTTTAGGAACATGCTTCATTCTCCTCATTAACCAACTTAGTTCTATTTTTTTTTTCCTCTAAACATCTTGGCGGCATTCATACTTCGAGTTTACAGAACTCCTATAATTGCACACCAGATTCAGGAGTATTATTATTCGACCTGAAATGTTTACCGAATTGCCTCTATTATTGCACTGACATTTTTGTTAAGGTTTTATTTATACTGAGCCTCTTTCTTATCGCTGTTGTGTTCTAATCCCCTGATTTAGCGTGATCGTTATGGGGTACTATTTATACTGGGCTTACACTTCATATTTATTACTCCCACGTCATTGTTTGAATAGAAACAATTAAAACAATGATTGAAACAATTATTACCCTTCTCCGTGGCTGTTCTTATATAGGAGTTCACGTTACAAGAGAGCGGGCCATGTTTACAACAGGAGGAAGAGTTTAGACTTTAAGTGTGGTTTCACGGCAAAATATCTCAGCGTTCCCGATGCCTCCCACACTTAGCATCTCTAGGGACTAAAATGCGTGGTCCTTCTTATCAACTATACTCTATAGTTTTCCATCCTTTCTCGTTACAGGGATTCCTTCCTTATGACAAAAAGCCCTAGGCGCGACCCATTCTCACCTGGTGCCTCCTTGTTTTCGTCTCTCGCGGAACGTGTTCGGTAACCCGTCTAACTCGCTTCCTGTTTTTTAAGCGTTCAAGTCGGTCACATGGTTGTCCTTAATTAACCACGTGCTGTATAATGTTAAGAACCTGTCGGCCATCTTAGAGTGGTGTAAACATACTGATGTCATATATCTCGCTTCATGGGGGAAGATGCGATTATCTCAAAAAATATTACTACATACATCGTATGCATATTGGGAACTTGTGTTTATTGAGGCATGCTCTTAGTGGGCATTTTCCCGAAGATTCCTGTGACGCGTGTTGATTTTTTCTTAACACATGAGAAAACACCTGTCGTTTTTATTTCCTATCCAAGGGGTATCATTTTCTCGAAACCTAATTCTTGTTATTATTTATTATTCTTAGTTCCAATTCAGCCAACCTACGTTGTTCTAGTGCTATGTTGGATCTGAATGTCTACAATGTTATTTATTTTGGTCGCCATCTTGGAAGGGTTTCCGTGTTATAGCCTACAGCATTGTTTGTGCCTAATTTTTTACTTTTACAGATCAGTTTATACTTTCTTCGGTGATTGACTTCTACATTATAGTAAATCACTCTTAATGTTTCTCAAGAAGAACTATTTAAACAATCTGGTTTTTCGTGGGAATCTAAATGTTTCAGTTTATTTGTACATTCGTTCCCATTCTTCTCGGTTATTCAGTCCATGTGTAAAGGTTTTAAATTTGCACATGTAGAATTGTTCTCTTATTTTTCTTTTATTCTCAGTGTTGCCTCCTCGTTTTGACAGTTCTTTCTTTTCTATGACACACCATCTGAGGTCTTCTGCCTTATGTTTGCTGTTGTGCCAATGTTCAGTAAGGGGGGCATTACATTTATTGTTTTTTTTTGCTGATCTGTGTTAATTTAATCGTGTTCGGATTTCTCTACCGGTCTCACCTATATATCCTAGGCCACAAGGGCACTGGATAAGATAAATGACATTTTTTGTTCTACAGTTAAACATTTCCCTAGCTGTATGGTCAATTTTATTTATTGTTATTTTTTGTCCGGTGATTATTGATTTACAATTAACGCAACCACTACATGGGTATGTTCCTATTACTTTATTGTTGGTATCTATGCTTTTTTGGTAACTGGTATTTTTTTCTTTATAGGTTTTCACCAGTCTGTTTCTGATATTCCGGTTTCTTCTAAAAGAAAACAGTGGTTTCTCCAAAGTTGCCAAATTCTTGTCCTGTAACAGACTCCAATTTCTTTTAATAATGTTTTTGATTTTATTACTTAGTAGGGAGTAATTGGTGACAAAAGTTATTCTGTTCAACTCTGTTTTGCGGCTTCTTTCCGTATCAAAGGAGTCCAGTGTCATGGATTGGAGTGGAGTAGATTGTCATGGATTGACATAAAGCAGCATAGAGTTTAGAGTCATAGAGTAGAGTCGGGTGCTGTAGAGTGGAGTGGAGTGGAGTACGTCAAGGAGTACATACAATATGACAGTGTCAGAAATTTGCCATGGATACGTCAGCCAAAGTCATTGGTACCTCTAATTATTTCCTACAACATAGGAGTCCTAACTTCTGTGAATACCGAAAAGAGTAAGTGCCTTCTGTGAATAGCAAAATGAGTAAGTGCCTTCTGTGAATACCAAAATGGTAGTAAGTTTAGGATTTTGTCTTAATTTAGTTCTGTGAATCGGGCCCTGTGTTTTAATTGCAGCCTCGGAGCAATATTTTCTTATATGGCTTTCTTCTGCCTGCTGTTGCAGGCAGGACACGCACTCCCTCAAAGCTTTTATTTTTTTATGTTTCCAGAGTGACACGCCTCGGCTGGCATAATGGCGGCCTCGCCTTTCTTTTGTTATTTGTGGTGCCTACCGCAGCTGCGTGCATTCCTTTTTTTCAGCTGATTTACTTTTGTTAAAATTGCAGCCCCTGTGCTTTAGCTTGAAGCATCTTAAGCTGAAGTGTGTGCACTGCGATTGCTTCAAAAGTAAAGAGATAGATTTCTTTTTCTATTTCTTTACATTTGAAGCAATCGAGTCACACGTGCTTTAGATTAAGTTGCTTAAAGCTAAAGTGCGGGTGCTGCCATTGTAACAAAATGAAATCGGTCTCCTTCAGACCAATGCTCCCTGCGGATGTTAAAGAAAGCGCCTCCACTTTTAAACAATCCTATCAATAAATTATTGACCCAATTGTTAAAATCTGCTTATGTTCCTAGTTGTTAAAAAAAAAGCATTGATGGTGCCATTGTTAAAAAAAAACAAATGCACATACCAAAGTCCCTAGTATATGGTACTAAGGTACCTTAATAAGGTGATGGATCGTCTACTCTAATGCATTGGACTTACACCTTTAAGCCCTGCGCTGGATGCTTTTCTTGTTGGTTTTAATCATTTGCTCCCCTCCTATTTTGCTATGTACCAGTGTCCATCTTTTTCTTTGTTGACCTTTGATATTTGTAACCGTTCTTGTTCTGTGAGTCCTATTTGATTTGTGTTCTGTTTGGTATTCCCATTTGACACATGTAATGCAACTGTACCTTCCTATCCCTCCAATTGTAAAGTGATCTGATATCCCTTGGGATCATGTTCGCGCTATATAAAACTTTATAAATAAATAAATAAATAGATAGAAAAAAAGCAAGCGGCTGACATTTTTTCAATGTATTTACTTTTGATACAATCGCATCACCCACGCGGGTGCAGTTATTGCTTCAAAAGTATAGAAATAGACAAAATGTTTTTGTCTATTTCTTTACGTTAGAAGCAATTGTGCCACCCAAGGTTTAGCTTAAGATGTTTAAAGCTAAAGCGCGAGTGCATCGCTTGCTTTGCATTACTGAAAGTTTGAGCTATTGGCATTGCAATATTATTATCAGCGCCAATATCTCAAACTTTCAGAAATGCGAGACCTATTACATTGCTAATGCTTGTTACTTTATTACAATGACCTGCATACTGGACTAGATAAGAGCACTTGATAAACTTTCCAGATTCACAGCAGATTCACAGCTACCATAAGATGTGCTTTGCAGAGGTAACAAGCATTGGCATAGCCAATATGTCTCGCCTTTGGAAACTTATAAGTATTTAGTTATGCAGAACAATATCCTTGGTGTAACAACATCAACTGTTGCATGTCTAAACATTTATAAGGTCCCAAAGAAGAGACCTATTGGCTAGGCAAATGCTTGTTTTAGGGTAGAGGAGGCTGGGGACAGACACCTGTCTCGTGCTCGTAATTGTTGGTACTGCTGCCCTGGGGAAATCTTTAATTTGTAATCAGTGTCATTATACACAAACACCTGGAGAGATTTTTGAAAACTGTGGGGCCTATGTACAAGCTCCTTGCGCCATCTTAAGGCACTTTTTCCCAAATTTAAAAAGTCCTCACCGGCGCAAGGGGCTTGTAAATAAGCCCCTGTGTTTACATTAGAGTTATTTTGTAGTCTCCTCACCTACTGGGGTATGTTTTATCGTCACTTGCATGAGTGAAAGGGGGAGCTATTGAATGTCCACCCAAGCCGTCTCATAGAGCGTTTTTTCTTTATTTTAAGCCATGTCACATTGACAAAGCCAATAGAACTTGCACAGGCGAAAGCTGTAACCAATGTTTGTTAGAATAGGGCTGCGGGACAACTCTCAAGGGCCACATGGTCAACCTTGTAAAAGTGGAAATGGTGGAGGTGTGAGACAGCAGGGCTATCCCACTGCTGTCTTCTCCGGTCTGAACAGGGCAGCATTACTGCATACCTGGCCCTCCTTTCGCCCTTGTATTTACAGAGGTGGAGGAGGCCTGAGACAGCAAAGTGAGACCTCTGTCAGCAGTCCTGGCTCCTCCTTTTTCTACGCAGAAAGCGGTCCCGGATACCTGACAGCTGCACCACTGCCCTGTTCACAATTGCCAGCAGGCCACCCTTCTTCATCTCATTTGTACCCATGTGAAAGAGCGGTGTGACAGCTGACAAGGCACCTTGGTTGACTTCAATGTGCAAGTCCAGTAAACTCAGAGCACCCTGAAGTAATTTGGTTTAGTATCTTTGCTACACATAAAACCTGACTCCATGTTTTATTAGATCTCGGTGTTTTCCTTATATAATACAAATAATGGCCGTGTAAAAGTTGCACCTAAAAAACCGACATCTCTTTCTTCACTAAGGGCATCATTGTCAGGGCATTCAACTTTTCTTTAATGTTTCTAAGTTCAAGTTTAGAAACAAACACTTTTAGTAAGTACAACTCAGTGTAATGTTATGAACCTGGTTACGGGGTCAACTACGAACAACCATCCAACCTATAGGGGAGGGGGTCGCAGCTGTATCATAGATTTTATTTTTGTATGCCCCCTGATAGAAAAGCAGCTGGCATCTGCCGAGGAGGTACCCTCTGATTTTGGAGATCATAACCCCATTAAGATATCTATACACACTGCCCAAAGGCTGACTTTTCAGACCGAATGTGGGGCCTCAAATATAACAGTGTCAACCGATAATTTAAGATTGTGTTGGAGGGGGGTTGACAACTCAATTAAATTTTCAGGAACTTGGCAGGGGACAATATGTCCCTTATTGAGTCCTGCCTTTCACTAGACCGACCACCAGGACAGATAGTTGGTGACTTTGGGAAGATCTGTCAGACGATCAAAATCCTCCTTTCCAAACCCTGTCCAGAAGTGGCACCTAACCACAGATGGTTCAACCAGGATTGCTCACAAGCAAACAGGAATTTACGTCAGGCCCTCTCAGCCCCTCCGGGGTGTACAACAGAAGTCAAACTGGCCAGAAAGAATTATACAAAGGTAATTAACGACAGGAAGAAGGATCTCCTGACTGACCGTTGGGACAAACTGTCTGAGACTGCTAGCCAGAATAAGGGCAACATTTTTTGGGCAGTAGTTTGGGATGTCCGTTCTATGGGCCAGTCCTCGACACCTATTAGCTGTAATATTGCCAGCGAGGTATGTGTGGATCATTTCTCGGGTATCTATACCCCTTCATCCCCAGGCGAGGTAACTTTCACCCCAGGCAGCCCGACCCCCATAGATATAAGTATTTTAGAAGTCATGGAAGCTATTAACCAGAGTCTAGCTAATAAGGTGCCGGGCCCAGATGGGTTCCCCGTCCATTTAATTAAGTGGAACCCGGCTTTTTGGGTCCCTCTAGTCTTGAATGTTTTTAATAATTTAACTTTGACAAAAATACCTGAGACCTGGGCCAGAAGCATTATAGGGGAAACACCCGTTACAACGCAACTTTTACAACGCACTACCATTACATCGCAACTTTTACAACGCAGGATCCATTACAATGCATGCCTTTACAACGCATGTCATTACATAGCAGATGCTATTACAACGCATGCCATTACAACGTAAGTATAGGTAAGTATATTATTTTATTTTATATTTTATTTTACATTATTTAATTAATTTAATTAATATTAAAAATAAATATATTAATTTATGTATTTTTATACAATAAATTAAATATATTAATTTAAGTAATTTAAAAAAAATAAGTATGAGTATAGGAATATATGTTTTGGGGTACTGAGGTATATGTTTTGGGGTGTTTGGGTATTTTTAGTGTTTTAGGGCTGGGTTTGGTTTTTAGGGTACAGGGGTATTTTTAGGTTTTAGGGCTGGGTTTGGTTTTTGGGGTACAGGGGTATTTTTAGGTTTTAGGGCTGGGTTTTGTTTTTGGGGTACAGGGGTATTTTTAGGTTTTAGGGCTGGGTTTGGTTTTTGGGGTACAGGGGTATTTTTAGGTTTTAGGGCTGGGTTTGGTTTTTGGGGTACAGGGGTATTTTTAGGTTTTAGGGTTGGTTTTTGGGGTACAGGGGTATTTTTAGGTTTTAGGGCTGGGTTTGGTTTTTGGGGTACAGGGGTATTTTTAGGTTTTAGGGCTGGGTTTGGTTTTTAGGGTACAGGGGTATTTTTAGGTTTTAGGGCTGGGTTTGGTTTTTGGGGTACAGGGGTATTTTTAGGTTTTAGGGCTGGGTTTTGGTTTTTGGGGTACAGGGGTATTTTTAGGTTTTAGGGCTGGGTTTGGTTTTTGGGGTACAGGGGTAATTTAGGTTTTAGGGCAGGGTTTGTTTTTTGGAGTACAGGGGTATTTTAAGGTTTTAGGGCTGGGCTTTGGTTTTTGGGGTACAGGGGTATTTTTAGTGTTCACTTTTTTAAAAAACACGACTTTAAATAAATTTAATTAATTAAATTAATTTAATTAAATTAAATTAAATTAAATTAATTATATTATTTACAATTAATAAATTAATTAAATTACATTTCTTTAATTAAATTAAATTGATTACATTTTTCAAATTAATTAAATTAATAAAATTAAATTATGCTATTTACTATTTATTAATTAATTAAATTACATTAATTAAATTAAATTATAATATATTAATTATTATTTAAAAATTATTTAAATTAAATTTATTATAACAAATTAAATTATATTATTTACAATTTATAAATTAATTAAATTACATTAGTTAAATTAAATAAAATAAATTAAATTAATGACAATTTTAATATTTATTAAATTACAATAATTACATTAAATTAAATTATTTACTTTTTTAAAATTAATAAAATTAAATTAATTAAATTAAATTAACTAAATTAACTAAATTACATTATTTTAAAAAAGATATACTTACCTATACTTACGTTGTAATGGCATGCGTTCATGCGTTGTAATAGTATCTGCTATGTAATGACATGTGTTGTAAAGGCATGCATTGTAATGGATCCTGCGTTGTAAAAATTGCGATGTAACGGTCTGCGTTGTAAAATAACGCGTTGTAACGTCATATATCCGCATTATAGTCCCGATTTTTAAGAAGGGAGACAGATCTCTTCCGTGCAATTATAGACCCATCTCCCTTATAGATAATACTCTTAAAATTTTAGGAAGAGTTTTGTGTAATAAAAATGTGGGATGGACAGAAGAAAATGCTATTTTGGACCCATGTCAGCTGGGGTTCAGGGGAAAGGTGGGAACCGTCGAACAATGTCTTAATTTAAACCTAATTGTGGGAAAATATGCCATTGCAAGCAGGACCCCCATCTATATGGCCTTTATGGATTTGTCCACAGCTTCTGATCTAGTTAATAGGTCAAAGCTGTGGGCTATCCTTTTGGCAGGTGGGTTGGATGAAACATTGGTTAATTTTCTAGCATTCTTACATAGAGACCTCCAGGCTCAAGTAAGGATAGGGATGGGAGGAGAGGTTTTGGGGACCATTGACATTGGCAGGTGTCAGACAGGGATGTGTGCTGGCACCCTTGCTTTTTACTATATGTATCAATGGGCTGAACACCTCTCTGAAAATGGCCACTAAAGATGTTCAATATGTTAACCACATCCCTGCGGCCAAGATTTACCCCCGGTGCTGGGCCCTAATGAAAACGGGCGTGGTCATGACGGAACGGTTCAGTCATCAGCACAGCCCGACTGATGCTCATGACGGAAATGTTCCGTCATCAGCATCGAAAGGGTTAATAAAGAGCCCATCCCGATACTTCTTTACGCAGACGATGCAGTTCTCATAGGCCGTACCCCAAACTCTTTGCGTCTTCTTGTTCAAAATTTTAATAATTATATGAAAGAGCTAGACCTTTGGGTAAATTTAAAAAAATCTTTCCTGATGAGCAGTGGCCCAGGGAAGCGCGAAATAGGAACGATCACAATAAATGGTCAAAAACTGACCTCAGTGAAATCATTTGTCTACTTAGGGTTGGCCTTTGCTGCGAACGGCTCCTGGATAGGCATGGGCGGAAAATCCGTTCCGCTCGCGGATTTTGCGGATTTTCGGGAAATCCGCAATCCGCGAGATTTGCGAATCTCCCGCAAAATCCGCAAATCCGCGAGCAGCGGATTTTGCTCGCACTGCTCGCACTGTTCGCGTGAGTTCGCGTGAGTTCGCGCCCCGCGAATAAGTGCAAAATTGCAGAAATACGATCTTAGCAAAACTGAAAGTAACTACTTACCAGGTTCAAAAGTTCAGGCTCATCATTTGTAGCCATTTCCTGTAGTGCTTCCTGAGGGGCCCCTCCAGAGTTCAGTTGCCAGTTGAAACTATTATGTGACCCTGCTCTGAACCTCAGAATAGTTACACATATGCCACAAAGGTCCTGAATTACAGCTAAGGGAGACAAGCAGGAGCCAGGCTGGAAGTTAAAATCCATTAATCAGCCCCTAATTCATTATTGTCAGTTGGGGCAGGGCAGGTGTTGTAACTAATTTTGCAACAATGAAAGCACTTAGCAAGTGCAAAAGATCACTAATCAGGGCGCACTAAGGAAGCAGGTGCCAGCTAAAAAAATATTCTGTGACACATTAATCAGCCCCAAATTAATTCAGGTCACTTGAGGCAGGGAAGGTGTGCTTTGCTTTGCCGAAAATAATGTACACTGGACAACCAGAGGGTGTGGTGATGAAACAGAGGGTGGCATGGGTGGGCCAGAGGGTGGCATGAGTAGTCAGAGAGTGGCAGTGGTGACAGAGAGTGGCAGTGATGAAGAAGAGTGTCCCAAACAGGCTGGACACGTAGAAACAACAAGTTCGCGAAACTTGCGACCCGACAGGTAAGTTCGCAATTTGCGAAAGTGTACAAAACCCTCGCGAACTGGCAGAAACACGGGCGAACACAAAAAAAAAAAAATCCGCAAATTCGCGGGAATTCGCGGATTTTGCGGATTGCGAATCCGCAAATCCGCAAAATTCGCGAACGCGAGATCCGCAAAATTCGCTCATGCTTACTCCTGGAGTGAGCACTTAGCTCATGCCAGGAGCAAGTTCTCAAAGGCCACCAACAGAGGCGGCTCTAGGCTCATGGCGGCCCTGGGCAGGGAGCGTAGGTAGGGGGCCCCAGAAGAGGGGGTCCGGATGGGGCGGAGCAAGGAGGCCAGTGAAGAGGGGGGGTCAGGGTGTTTGGAAGTGGAACAGGCCGCCAAATCCCTGGCAGGGGCCGCCACGCAAATATGTTTCCATCCTCAGAGGATTATTATATTAAGGATATATATTGGCATGGTGGCCCTGTGCAGGTGCACAGCTTGCACATGCCTAAGGCCGCCCCTGCCAGCAACTCAATTTTAAGCTCACCCTGCCCTAAGACCACGGGCGCTCTTTTAGCAGTACAGAAAATATACAAACTACAATGCGCCCCGGTGGCTACACATGGTGCAGAGATTTGGGGAACTGTTAATTGCTCAGCAATCCAGCAAGAAGAAAATAGGTTCTGCAGGAAATTACTGAGCACCACAATCTCAACCCCCCAATATATATGTCACAAGGAGCTCAATATTAATTTTATAACTGATTTTATTTGAGCACGACCAGCACTTATGTGGGTATCAGTGTGGAAGAATAAAGTGGCACTTCTGACACAACAGATTATTAAGGACTGTCTACAGTGTGATAAAGGCTTAGAGATCCCATGGCTACACGGTGTCCTTTTTTTTTTTTTTATTTGTTTTTATTGTTGCATCATCGAACAAGGGTACAGAGTGGGTCATCTGCTGGCGTGGCGTCAACATTCAGCCGCGGTCAGGCGTGCGCGCAACATTTCTGTACATAAACCTGTGCAATTTGGCATTTCCTCCATTGAACAGTACAGACCAATCAGACAAGTATTCAGGCTGGGATACAGGAAACGATCTCCGCAAGGGAGAAAGGAGATTAACAGTAGGCACGTGAATTCCCGCCATGGGGGTGTTGGATCGGGGCCTGTACAGTTCGCACAGCAGTGTTACCAGGTAACTGGGGGGACAGAACTGTGGGGGGGAGCATGTAGGCGTTAGCAAGAGCATAGCAGAAGAAAACAGGTGTCGGGAGGCAAGGGGATCCCCAGTATGCGCTCACAGTGAGGTAGAGCGGCCAGAGGGTGGAGGCATCCCGTGCATGTGAGTAGCGGGACGGTCGACATGGGGGCGGGGTGTTGACGAGGGGGTGTGGAGCATCGGGGTCCGGCACTGGGAAAAAGGGCATCAGTCAAGGATTATGGGTTCACTCGGGTGGGGGAGGGGGGCGGCAAATGGTCGGGGCCGGTGTTGGGGGAGGGGTGCAGGTGCAGGTGGGTCTTCTGTGTGCAAGGACTGCTGGAAGCTATGAAGGAGCATGGCCCATTCCATAGAGATGGGATGTTTACACGCACCCCTGGCCTCCTCCTCCCTAAGGGCATATTTCCTCCTCCGCCGCCCACTTACAGACTGCCCCCGTCCATGCCGCTATGATGGGACCTTCTGGAGATCGCCAATGCATGGCTATACATCTTTTAGCCAGCAGCAGCGCCAAGGACACAAAGCGTCTGTGTACCGGGTCCTGTTTAGGGATGTGAAAAATGCCTAGTGCGCTGGATTTCCAGGAGGCTAGGGTTGTGAGGCCTGTGAGATCTGTCAGTGTGTCATGCACCGTTTGCCACAGGGAGTGGAGGTCGGGGCAGCTCCAAAACATGTGGCGGAAATCTGCATCGGGGGAGTGACATCTGGGGCATAGGAATTGTGTTGCAGGATAAAACTTTTTCAGTCGCGCCGGAGTGAGGTATGCCCTGTGCAGTATGTAGTATTGGATGTTTTTGAAACGGGCGTTCCTAGAGACGCGTTTCGGGGCCTCAAGCGCCTTGGTCCACTCTGAGTCATGTAAGGCGCGCCCGATGTCTTCCTACCATGTGGCCCGCAGGGTCGCCAAGGGAGCGTACGAGAGTTCTCAGATAGATTTATACAACCAGATGACCAAGTGGCGTCCCACTCCCATGCGCAGGATAGTGTGTATTACTGGATGCGTGTCAGGTTCTCCGGCCTGGAGATTATGGTAAGGACGGAAGCCCTCGAGTAGCTGTCGGTATCTGAGGAATTGACCTGGGGGGAGTTCGAACTCAGCGACCAGCCGGTCGATCGGTTTCAGCTGACCCTCCTCAAAAAGCGACTCCATGTCCGTGATGTCACAGTGCGACCATTCAGCGAGCATAGGAGCCGAGAAATAAGAATCCTGTCTGGGGCAGCCTGACAACGGTAGTAACGGGGAGTACGGGGTTCTCCCGGGGGATATCCGGAGGATCCGCATCATGCATTGACGCGCTATCGCGACTTGAAGGGGGTATGTACGTCGGGGTTGGGTGCCCGGGAGGAGAAGACGGGTGAGTTCCGGGGTCGTGACTCTGCCGGTCGGGGTAGAAGCCTCCTGGGTGTAACGGCCCGCCGTCCAATACGACAGCCATTGGAGCTGCGCCGCTAGGAAATAGGACTCAAAGGAGGGAGCTCCGAGCCTGCCCTGTGTTGTGGGGAGTTGGAGGGTTTTCAGGGCCACTCTGTGTTGGCCTGAGCCCCATATAAGGGTGCCAAGGAGAGAGTTGAGGTCTCGGAAGAAGGACCTGGGTGGCACCATTGGTAGGTTAGTGAAGTGATAGTGGAGCCGGGGAAGCATCACCATTTTAGCCAGGGCTATCCGCCCTATTGGGGCTAGTGGGAGTTTGGTCCAGAAGGCAACAGTCGGGCGAAGGCTAGCGAGCACTCTACGGTGATTACCGTCGAAGATGTCGGCCGGAGAGTGATACAGGCGGACACCGAGGTACCGGGGGACCTCCGCGGACCATGAGAGTCTATGAGTCCCCAGCCTAACGTCACGGGGTGGCAAGCCCGGGTGGAAGGGGTAGATCGTGGATTTGTCCCAGTTCACTTGGAGTCCCGAGTCGTCTGCGAACTCAGCAAGCGCCACCCCTATGGGGGTAAGGTCAGCCTCGATGTCCCGGACGTATATGAGGAGGTCGTCTGCGTACATAGAGACGCAGTGTGTGACGTCCGCGAGCGGGATGCCCCAGTGTATTCCCTCATGGCGCAGTCTGACCGCCAGCGGCTCGATGGCTAGTGCAAAAAGAAGAGGTGACAGGGGGCACCCTTGTCTCATGCCTCGCCGGACCTCAAATGCAGATGAAATGTGTTTCCCAATCCGAACTGGCATTGTCAGATCGGTGTACAGAAGGCGTGTGTACGCCATGAGTATCGGGCCAACGCTGAGATCTAAAATGAGGCAGGCGGTGCGGGAGAATCTGTCCCGTACCTGGTCCTGGACATGGAAGACTCGGTGGATGTTCTGTGAGGTGTTCCTCCTCGGAACAAATCCGCATTGGTCAGGGTGGATCAGTGGGCATATGATCTGGTCATACCTGTCAGCCAGTATCTTCCTGAGGATCTTGCAGTCTGCCGATAGGAGCGTGATGGGGCGATACGAACCCATGTGGAGAGGGTCCCTGTGTGGTTTGGGAAAGGTAACAATCACGGATTCTGGCAATGAACGAGGTAACATTCCTAGATCAAGGGCCGCTGCGAACACCCGAGCCAGGCGAGGGACCACCAGGGTGGAACACGTCAAGTAGTATTCTAGGGGGAAGCCGTCGAGCCCCGGGACTTTATTACGAGACAGGACACGCTGTGCTTGGGTGATATCTGAGGGTGCTATTTTAGCGTTGAGCGTAAGCTTGTCAGCATCCGATATCGTGGGCAAGGTCAGTGGATCGAGGAAGTGGTCCACGAATGATGGAGAGAACCGGGTTGGGGCCCTGTACACCTTAGCGTAATAGTGTTGGAACGCCAGGAGGATCTCAGCTTGAGATCGCACTAGCACACCCTCCAGGTTGATGATGTCCGTGATCGGTTTGATCTCGGTGTCCTGCCTCGCCATCCAGGCAAGCAGGGCTCCCGTTTTGTCCCTGTCTTTATGGACTCTGGAGGCATAGGCCCTGAAATTATATTTCCTGAGATCGGCACAGGCTGCCTGGCATGTTGACTTTGCCTCGGCTGTGAGGGCGGCATGTTCCTCTGAGTCATCGGTTTGTTTAGTGAGTGTAGCTAGGCGCTGTTCTGTGGCTAAGAGTGTCTGCTCTAATGTGCGGCGAACCCCTGCGATCTGTTTGATGCATTCCCCCCGTGCCACTACCTTAAACGCATCCCGTTCCACCATCGCCGATGATGCCGTGTTCGCGTTGTGTGAAAAGTAGTCTTGTTTGCTGTTTTTGTGTGTGTCCCTGAACACCAGGTCTGACAAACAGTCCTTAGGGAGACGCAAAGTGGGGACGGGTGGGTGCGTGGGGCGCCAGGTCAGGCGCAATATGTGGGCATCATGGTCCGAGAGGATCCGACCTAGGTAGTCCGAAGAGGTTACCTTAGGGAGGAATGGTGCAGAGCATAAGAATCTGTCCAGTCGGACCCGTAGGTTATGGGGTATCGAGTGGAATGAGTAAATGCGGGCCTGAGGATGTAAGTGTCGCCATGCGTCAGTAAGCGCCCAGTGTGTGGTCCATGCTCTGAAGAGTTCCGCTTGCCAGGGGACTGGGGAATGTGCGGGGGTGTGATCTGTCCAAAGTGGGGTCCAACGTGCAGTTGTAGTCACCCCCTAAGACCCAAGGAACGGTAGTGAACTGGGCCAAGACTCCCGTGAGGTGGTCCCAAAATGTATCCTGCTCAGTATTAGGGGCGTAAATGCTGCCCAGGAGGATCCCTTGTCCATCTAAAAGTCCCTCTAGTACTGCATATCTGCCTTCCCTGTCCACCACCCGTCTGAGTGCTCGAAGGGGGTGCCTGGCCTAACCCAAATTAAGGCGCCGCGCGCAAATGCTGAGAATGTCGTGGCACAAAAGGTCCCCCGCCATTTGGTCTGTAACCAGCCTAATTCAGTAGCATTAATATGTGTCTCTTGTAAAAGAGCAATACTAGCTGACATACGCTTAATGTAGGAGTTGATGGAGTAGCGTTTACTGGGTGTGTGGAGGCCCCGTACATTTAGTGTGAGGACATTAATATCTGAATGCGGAACCGCCATTACTAAGGGATCGTGTACGTGATCGGGCCCCCCTGCAGTCCCCGAGGGCAATGTGGTCATGTGTTTTGCGTTAGCTCCTGCGTGCCATGCTTCCATAAGTGTGGCGGGGGAACTGACGGGAGTAAAAACAGGTAGAACCAAGGGTGGGAAACAGTCCCAATACAGGGGATATATCACCGGGGGTGGCATATACAAACTAGTGTCCCACTAGAGGAGAAATATAACAGAATTCTGTGGGGGTGGCAGCATGTGTTACCGCCAGGCTTGTGCGCGGATCGGGCTTTTGTAGGAGATGTGCCTATTGTGCGCGAGCGCATACAGTTAACTGGTTATGCAGTCTTGGCTCACAAACAGCACATAGAGCGACCAAGAAAAGAGGATACAGCAATTGTCTTTCCGCCCATCATGAAGAGGTGCCAGGTTATCCAGCCAGGGTAGCGTCCACTGTGTGAGCGACAATGAGGGGGGAAGAGATTGGGCCAAACCCCGACATTGTGCCATCGCTATCTCGGTCGTTCTCAGGGGTGAACAGGTGCGGTTGGCATTCCAGGTCCGCTGCAAGGGGAGATAGGTGTAGTTCAGCCACCGCCCTCAAAGCGTCTCGCCTCTCCTGTATGATTTGCGTAAGGTCGGGTGAGCACGAGGGGGAGGATGCTTGGCTTTTGGAGGGGCCCGTCTGGGTACGTTTCGTGCCCCGTCTCATGGATCGCCGTGAATCGCTGTTGTGTACCCGTTGGGGTCCGGTCTTGGGGATCAGTGGACAGTGGAACTCAGTACAGTCCCGTACCTCATCTGCCGTGGTGAAGAATATGGCCTTCCCTTTGTGCAGCACCTTGAGGCGGGCCGGGAACAGCAAGGAGTATTGGATATAATTTGCGCGGAGCCGTCTTTTAACCTCCAGAAAGGTAGACCGCTGCTGCTGGACTTCTCGGGCATAGTCCGGGAACACCATGATCTGTTGGTCCTCCACCTGCAGGGGACCCGCCGTCCGGGCCGCACGAAGCACCGCATTGCGGTCTTGGAAGTGTAGTAACTTGGTCAGCATGGGACGGGGACGTGGAGGGAGACCCGGCTTGGGTTTCCGGGTGGGGACCCTGTGGGCTCTTTCAATAGAAAAGAATGCCAAGCGCTCTGACTCGGGGGTGAACGATCTGGCCAATGATTCCATGTAGGTCAGGGGGTCCGAGTTCTCAATTCCTTCCGGCAGACCCAGGACGCGTATGTTGCATCGCCTCGAGCGTCCCTCCAAATCAACCGTGCGTTCCTTGAGGACCACCACGCGGCGCAGGACCTCTTTCAGGTCCGTCTTCTGAGTTTTCACCGTGGGTTATAGTGCGGCCACAATCTGCTCCCCCCCCTTCACTCTGTCCACCAGCTTACGATGGTCATCGCGAATCAGGCTGATGTCCGTCGTTAGGACACCCAATCGTTCCTCCATTGAGAGTCGGGATAGTTCAATAGCTGCCAGCACCTGGTCCAGTTTCGCCATTAATGTGGGGTCAGTATGTGGCGTGTTGGCCTGCGTCCAGGTCTGCGTGTGCGGCATGTTCTCAATGGCCGTTTCAGGGACGGCGGCCACCTGCGAGCCCCTCAGTTTCCCCATGGGCCCGATGGAGAGGGCCCTGCACCGCTGTGGATTCCAGGAACAGTGGGCCGTCAATCACCAGTTTGTTGGGGCAGCGACAACCCGGTGGGGGTTGGTTACCTAGTCTTCATTGGTGCTGGGGTGGTTAGGGGCTCGCCCGCTCAGTGGTCCCACTCCAGCGGTGTGCAGTGTAGCAGAAGGGCGCCGAGAGCAAAGACAGTAGGCGCCCAGACACGGCCAGGCAGCTCTATCCGCCTGCAGTCCAGGAGCTCTAGGGGCTAGACCAGGGGGCCCCAGATCCGGAACGCACCGGTGGCCCGCAGCCGTTGGTGGTTTCAGTGGTGTAGCAGGGGGCCGTGCGTGTATCCACGGGCATGCACCACCTGGGGGCTCTCCCCCACTATCAAGGTCCTCCAGAGGATGGGGGCCCCTCGCCGTCCGCAACATGGCAGTGTGAAGACGGCAGGCTCCCGCCTCTCCCCCTGGCACTCGGAACAGTCTATGCGCCGGTCGCTGGGGCCAAGGGTCAAGTGCAAGGTCCCGGGGGTCCGGAGCGGCAGTAGGTCGTCCTCGGTGAGGCGGGTGGCCGCCGCAGATCTGGGGGAACGCCGCAGCTCTCAGGATGGGGCAGTGGCAGTTTGCACCGAGCCCGGCGCTCGGGTCCCCGCAGGCGCCATGTTGGTGTCAGGCGCCACGACCCGGAGAGCCACCCCTGGGTTCAGGAGCGTCTCGGCCCGTCCGCCCGGGGGATGACGAGGCGGGTGTCCTCCGGTGGGCCCCAAAGAGAGCGGGAGGCCGCTGGGGTACTGGAGCTGGGATCCCCGGGGGACAGGCACTCACTGCCTGGAGGAGGAGCTGCGGTCGTCAGGAGGGTCCAGTGCCGTGAAGTAGGTGCGTCCGCAGGCACTGTCGATCCGCGGTGGCAGGCGGGGCTGGTGCGGGAGTCGGGTCAAACTCCCGGCTGGGAAGGAGCGCTGGTGGTGTGGAGCCTTGGAACTTCGGCCGCCATCTTGCGCGCAAACGTGCGGCTTTAGGAGAGAACCCGGTCGCGATTTCACCTCTCGGGGCTGGTTGCGCCTCACAGCTTGAATCTCCGTGGCGGCCGGCCGGCCGCACCTCTCAGGGCTTCCGATCGAGTGGTACAGGTGCACAGCGGTGCAGGCATCGGTGGAATGGAGCCGCGATCGCCATTTTGTAACTCGGCACGTGGCTCCGGCGGGAGATGTTTCTAGAGATGCCGCACGGTAGCGATATCCGCGGCTCACCGGGGGGATGCCTCTTGAAGTGGGGGCAATCCGGGTGCCAAATCTGGAAGTTGAGGCTCCCGGCGATCACTGGAACTGGGCAAGATGCTAGCCCGATCGCTGAGCCTCAGCAGAACACAGCCGCCATTGTGGCTTGCTAAGCCACGCCCCCCATGGCTACACGGTGTCCTTGCCAGTTTGCGTAGTATAAACAAAGAAAGTCCTTTCCTGGATCCCATATCAGCTGAATCAATCCCTAAAAAAGAACTTCCGAATGCTCTGTATTCACTATACAACAACGAGCGGGTAGTGGTGGAGTCCAGGAAATCTTTAGTGCGAAACTATATGGCCACAGAACAGCATTGTTACCCGCTTCGCATGTACTTGACTTTACTAATGAGCCACTGGGAAAGGAGCATATTGTTACGACTAAGAGGAGGCACAATCCGATTTGCACTATGCTTCCCACTGGGGTATAGTAACAATTTTAATCAAACTTTGTGCCCGTGTGAAGAGAGGAGCGAGCAAACCACTATGCACTTTACATTTTTCTGTAAATGCTATCTGAAATATTCTAAACAGTTGCTTTACCCATATTTTAATAAGCGAAGACCAATTACCTTGGAGGCAGCATATCGCCGCATGCTAGACTTAGACAATGTTGAATTGATTTTCCGCACTGGCACTTTTCTTAAAACTGCAATAAGGGCGCGTAGGTCTATGATGGTTCCTTGATACTTACACAATCTATAAACTGTTTTAATTAATTAGTTGCATATATTAATACGATGATCGTTCTTGTACTTGCCACTTAGGATATATGTACATGGAATTTTACCTTTTTTAATCATTATGACGTATTTATATTCATGCACTAGCTATTTTGGATATATGTACATGGAATTTTCATTTTTTTTAATCATGTGATGTATTTATACTCTGTGCTTTCATGGCTGCTATTGTATCCGACTAAAGTTGAACTGAACTAAACTGAACAACTCAGTGCAGTGATTATCATTTAATATTGGAAATTGGAAAACAATTGTTAATGGTTTTGTCTTCAATGTTAAAAAGCCTTTATCATATTTTACATGACTTTCGTTGAGCAATTTCCATGCCGAGTTTTTTTTTCACTTCAAAAAAGGCCGAGTAGTTCAGACTTGTAAGTAAGTAGAGAGTTTCGATTGTTAATGGAAATGTTTAAAGAAAATCCCAGCAAATCTCAAATTTCATATGTTGACACAATTCAACGAAAGTATTTGATATACGGCGGAAGTGAGCGTGGGACAGGACTTGCGAAAAACAACAGAAGTTTCATGTATTGCCGAGAGAAGTGTACAGATGCCCAGAGTTTAATCTGTAGCAAGATTGAATAAATAGATGAATGAATAAATAAGTAAACAAATAAAAATGAATAAATAAATCGGGCACTACTTGTTTCGTGGAGCTTGACGCCAGCACTAAGAAATGTCTGAGTTGCCAAATACCAAGGCTGCCCAGTCCTGATTCTCTTCCACTTCGTGCGTCGTCGTCCTGTGCTGGCTCTACATCATCCCCGTGTACTGGCTGCCCGAGCAGAAGGAGGTTGTGCGGGAGGTCCTGCAGCAAGTCTGAGCCTGGAGGAGGAACCTGACGGCAGCCAGTCAGTTCAGGTACCAGCGTGAAGCACCGTCTGTGCTCTGCTCCACCCCCTGAATCCCCGGTCCCTCCGCTGCCTCACACCGCGCACCTCCCTCCGCAACCCCGCCATCCCTCGCAAGGCTCTCCTCACACCCCAGGTATGCAGTGCCCAAGGCTTACGGTCAAATAAAGGTGACATGGGGCTTACTTACCCAAATAGTGCACTCTACATATTCTTGCATATTCGGGTACCAGAGTAACTAACGGCCTGTCTGCACCAGTACCTGCAGTTCAACTTAATTCACCCATTCATTCATCTATTCACATACCTTCTGGCACACCGGTCGTTCGCTATGTCCGCCGCTCTGCTTCACACTTTTAATTTGTGTATGTTCTGAAAAACATCAGCCCACGTTTTAAACCAAAGTGCTCATCTTTCATCCTTTGACCCTGAGTTGTTAGTGGGTGTGTAGATCTTAGACACATCCAAGTAAGTATGAGAGTGTATGAAGCTGTCTGGATGCCTGGATTGATTGCTGGACCATGGCCCGAGTGTGCCTAATTTTGTTAATTTTGGGTTAAAACATAAGGTTATCCTAAAGTTATCAATCAGTGGCGATTTATGTTTTTTCTTCTTCCTCCTGGAGACTGTGATAAAAGTGCTTAATTGATAGCTGTGCAAGCCGGTGTGACGGGGGTCAGCAGCTGTTTCCTGTTGTGTACTACACATGACTTGGTGGGGTCAGCCATCGGGTCTTAGCCGGGAAGAGGAGAGGGCTGCAGCAGTCCGCAGATCACATTTATTCCGTGGAGCGAGGACACTCTACCCGGACAATGAGGGGATGGCGACCAGTGCTGCGCTCCCTGGCAGAGCAGCTGCCTTTCAGTGGGCTCCGGCTCTGGCAAGGAACACTCAAACAACGAAAAGAGAAAGAGGACTGGGCATAACGTCAAACAGCCGCAAAAGTGAAAGCGATTGCGAAAGCGATGCTAATTAAAAGCACAGGCGAAGCGGCATTTGTTATGTTATGTTAATTTTTTTCTTCTATAGCGCTCGGCTACTCCAAGGAGCATCCCGGCGCTTTGGCGAAGAATATCAGCAGGTAGAAAGGCAACATAACAGCTAAAACGCAGACTAAGAAAGGAAAAAGACAGAAGACTATTTAGTAAAAAGCCACGTTTTTAAGCCCTTCCTAAAAGCAAGAAGGCTGGTAGCCTGTCTCAGGGACAGTGGTAGTTCGTTCCAGGCCCGCGGGGCCAGGTAACAAAACGACCGGCCCGGCAACAAAATTGCGTGTGACTGTCCACAGTCCTTATGGACAGGCGCATGTGGTTTGCAATAGTCAAATGGCAAGAGCAGTCATCTTTGTGCATTGCAGACACGTGCATGACAGCCCTCGCAGAATTGATTCCAAAAGGTACTTGCAATGGCGAGAGCAGTGCATGCACTGATTTCGCCAGGCGAGACCTAAAAAAACAAAAGTATAAATGATGGGGCAAATTTGCTAACCCTTTGCATGGGTTGTGCCATTAAAGCTACTAAACCCCCGCACAAAGTGTTGTTTTGGGATTTACTTTCCAGTGCAAATTCTGATTTGTGTTTGAAAGTAGGCCTAAAGTAACTGTCATACGGTTCCTACAAATTTAGGAGTGTGTATTTAGATCAACAAAACTTCATAATAAAGAGGCTGAATCTTCTTACATAATCAGAAAATGTTGGTTTGTTTGGCTAGCTCACAGTACCATATCTAAACTCCTAACCTTACAGAGTTAGAGATGTAGTTGGTAACCTCGAACATGACCACTTTGATACCAGAGGAATTTGGTGGAACACATGTAACCCTTTCTTTTATCACTTTTGAATGCCCAAGGTGTCACAAAGAAAAGATATGATAATATATTTTCAAATGTTTATTGAAAAGCTCTAATGTTCGTAAATAAAACATGACCTGCGATTATTAGAAAGATGAGACACATCATTGTTATAAGCATTATTAGAATGGTGAAAAACACAGAAAATCCAACCATGTTAATTGTTCTTAATGTTACTAAGAGTATCCAATCTCTCACTAATTTTTCTATGCTAAAGAGAACATGTCAGTTGTTCTCATCTGCCTAGCCTACTGGAATGATCTAACCCTGTACTTTGGTTCTGTATTTCAGGAAGCCAGCCTCAGTGCATTTAGAAATGCACCGTTGTCTGAGTGTCCAGGCCTGAACACTTCTCTTGCACAGCTATCTTCCTTCTCAGGATGAAGGTAAGGGACAGAGAGGTGTATCTTAGTCACAGCTCAGAGCAGCTTCCGTGATAACTCTGGTGGGAAGTGAATCTCTCACCAACTTCTGAATGGACTCTGTTTAAATAATAAAATGGCAAGCTTACCACACTGTGCCAGAGGTGCAGAACAATATCTTTAAATAGTCTGAGAATAAATTGTAATCTCCTATGAGCAAATATAAAACAATAGTTTCTCCTTCGTTTGAATTTCCAAATATGGCTTTATTGTTCTTCACCAATGTTTAATTTCACATTAGTTAATTTTCTTTCAAAAATGCCATACATACATTTTTTTCAATTGCATTTTTCCATTACATCCTTTTCATTCCCATTTCATTCCCAATGCATTTCGGCATCTGTATGCCTTCATCTGGGGAAAATCTGTAAAGTAATTGGCATTTGTTCAGATATAATTGTAGAATTGCCTCCACCCTCCCATTGGGCGCCCCAGCGCTTACATGTGCTGTGCTTTATTGCATCGACTATGTGTACCGTGTGAATCCATATGTGTTGTTTAACATCCTCGTTGTTGTCATACTGCTAATACCATGAATATGCGTCCCTATTGGTGTTTACCGCCTAGGTTGTTTTTTAAGTCAACCGCGATCACGTTCACAATACTCTGCCGGTTGAGCTAATTTACGCGCGTGTGTTTACTAAAGGCGTGTCAAAGTTGCAAAGTCTAATGTTTAGTCCGATGGCATCAGGCTTTTCTTATTTACCATGTCGAATGTGGTTATTGATTTTACGGTGTAATCGGCCTTTAGCTGGCGTGTAATACACCCGACCTTCGCAGTTCACGCGCTGTGTTCAAGCGTCGGTACGCGTGTGACAACGCTGGCTATTTATTTAAAGAGATAAGCACTGTTCCTGTATTCTAGTGTTCATTCAATAAAGATAAGTTAAGTAAAAAAGAATAGCTATGTCGGCGTTTAAGACTCTGCTATGTTATATTGATCTGGAGTCGTGTGCGTACATGCGACAATGTATTAACAAATTGTAAATGTTTGCGTAACATGAACTAAATAAAAACACTCATGTGTTGGTAAAACCTAGTTTCGCAGGGCGGTCTCCCATCCAGGAACTGGCCGGGGTCGCCCTGCTTAGCTTAAGGGATGCTGTGGTTCTATTACGTGTGGATGCATTAGCCCTGTGTGGGGTCAATCTGTCTAGTCTAGTCTATTATGAATGGGTAGTATCCGCCCAGTGCTCTCTTGGACAGTAAATGTGATGTATCACAGTTAACATTATGTCATGATGATCATAAATAACATAAAAATTCAACTCTATCATTGAGTCCATTTGGTTTCATTGTATTTAGATGATAAATCCAGTAGTTCTCTCTTTTCAACAGCATTTTCTTATTGTCCGTGCCTTCTTTTTTCCCACTGTTTCAAAGATGCACGCTCTTAATTGACTAATTTGATGTTTGGCTTCCAAAAAGTGGGTAGCTATGGTGGATTTCATCATTTTAGTCCTAATGTTGCTTTTGTGTTCATTCAATCGGATTTTCAGTTTTCTCTCTGTTTGACCTACGTAGGCCTTTCCACATGGGCATTTTAACATATAGATAATGTTGGTCGTATCACATGTTGCATTAACTCTCATGTCACAACTGCAGTAATTGCAATAACATCATCAGGGGTAAGACCATCACACACCCCACTAAAGGAAACAACATAACGTTGAGAGTTAATGCAACATGTGATACGACCAACATTATCTATATGTTAAAATGCCCATGTGTCCTGCATAGTGCCAATATCGGCCCACTCACCAGCCCGCTCGCAGCAACATGCCTGTCGCAGAAATAAGCACACAAGACAACTTTTTGTTGGAGAAAATTAGCTGCAGGTTTATTAGCATATACACATGCCAACAAGGTTAGTCAATCTGCTTTCATTGTGTTAGGAAAGCTTGCCTTGCTGCTTCTGCTATACCTGTCTTGCTTTTTAGTGAAGCTTCATACAAACATTCACTATAACTATTCAAAAAGTAATAACATATTGCCTTGTCAATGTTCATTGCAAGTATGAGGTGAATGAAAAGTGCACTTCCTTAAAATATCTGTACATGGATTATAGTTGGTTTCACATGTGGATCATGCAGTTATAGTATTGGAAATTAACTAATCCATGTTCTAACATGTAGCATCAAGCAATCAGTTGATTGTATGAAATGTTTAACTTATTCAGCAGCCATGGATTTTATTCAGCAACACTTCATATTTTTGGATTTTTAGACTCAATGTACAATGTTAAAAAAAACAAAACTAGGTGTCCCGGAATGAAGCATTGTGGTGAATGGAAAGACAGGACTGGCTGAGGTGTTACATGATTCTCAATCCAGTACCATACCCCAAAGCCTTAGCCTAGTATCCCTCCTTGTGCCCTCTCATCCACAGTCCACTCTCCCCTCTTACACCAGCCCTGTTGTTACATATGGAATTAAGTAGGCATCTAGCACTATGGAAAGAGCAGGCATTGTGTGGATGCCTTTTTAGAAATATGTGTATATTCTTGAGAGTTATGTACATTTTTATATGTGCTGCATAAAAGATGTGCTCATTTAAGTGCTCGGTGATGGTGAAGAGTGTGAGTCAGTGCAGCGTGAGAGGTACGGGTTTAGGGAGAAAAATGTGTTGATGTAAGTGTAATGTGAACTGCATTAATGCAATGTGAGAGGAGGGCCGTGTGAGTGTAGGGTGAGAAGAATGCGTGTAGAGTGAGAGGAGTGAGTGAAGGGTGGTGTGAGCGGTGTAAATGCAGGGTGAGTGGTGTGCAAGTGTTTGAGTGTAGGGTGAGGGGCGAGAGTGAATGGCGAGCTATGAGAGTGATTGATGAGTGCATGATGACAGACGTTAGTTCAGGGTGAGTGGTGTATCCCTGTGAGTTCCAGCAGACTATTGTGCCTGTGTGCAGCCAGGGTGAGCAGAGTGCAGGCTTATAGGTGTGTCGGTGTGAGTACAAGGTGAGAGGAGGGAGTCCAGGGTTAGTGATGTGCCTGTTTGCAAGGTGTGAGTGCAGGGTGGGGGGTGGACCCATGTGAGTGAAGGGTGAGCTGTATGAGTGACAGAGTGCCTATGTGAGTGCACAGTGAGCGATGTGCCAGTGTGAGATTAGGGAATGAGGAATAACTGCAGGGTGAGGGATGTGACCATATGCGTTTGGATGTGGGTGAAAGTGCAGAGTGGAAGGAATGAATGCATGTTGAGTGATATGCTTGTTTGAGTGAGCTCGCAAGGTGAGCAGAGAGAGTGACAGGTGAGTGAAGTGTCACATGAGTGCAGGGTGAACAGCTTAAGTCCATGGTGAGTGCAGTGTGATCTCTGTGAGTGCAGGGTGAGAAGTGTAATTGTGTGAGAGCAGGGTAAGAGGAGGTTGAATAGTGTGAGTGCAGTGTAACAACATGAGTACATGGTGAGCAATGTGAGTGAAGTGGTATTGCTGTAAGTGCAGTGTGTGTGTGAAAGTGAAGGGGGAGCAGTGATAATGAGGAGTTAGTAGTCTTAATACAGGATATATTCCCAGACACTTGGAGTAACTCAGCATGTTATTGACGGTTGGTGAGTAGGGTTTCAGATGTATGTTAAACTATTCCTATTATGGCATCAATCGGGGTTGGAGGGTAGAGGAAATAACTAATTTCCTGATCCTGCAAAAAACTTTCCGTCTTGTGATTGAGTTGCTATCTGACCGGATGGTACCGGCAGCATTGTTATTTTAATGTCCTGGCCGGTACAAAAATAAGCAAAATTACATAAAGCCAGTATTTTTAAGCCTTTATCTGTACATACTTCGACAGCAAATATAAATGGAAGGCACTTTTAAATATATTCTAGAGCTGGATTATTGATCCATAATTAATAATTTAAGTAAACAATGAATGTTACAAATGAATACATATGATTTTGTTTACAACCCTTTTTAGTATCACAGCCAGGCCTTTGCAGACTATTGAAACAACAAGTGGCCAGTATTTTACTATTGGAAAGGTGGAAACCCTACTCATGATATGGCTTTTCACGAAATACATTCTCCCACTGTGGTAGTAACAGTATAATACAAATTTAAGGAATAGGCAGAGCGCGGAATCCATGAAAAAACGAACAGCCTGTTAACCAGTTCACAAAGGCATGTAAATGGTCTTTTAAAGACCCGTGAAATACTCAAATGAAGCTGAGATAAAATCCCAGACACTGCCCAGCCAAGCCCACAGCAGGTCAGGAGGTATGTGTGAGTCCTGGAAGCTTCAGCAGCCCGGGCTGAGTCACACGTTGTGGGGGCGGGGGTCTGACAGGGGAACAACTTTCCAAAATCCTAAATTGTATTTCTCTGTGGCAATAATTCTCTTCTCATTACATTCCAATAATATTAAAACCTTTCCTCAGGCACAACATAGATATAGTTATTGAATATATGAGCGTAATATAGTTAATGCAGCAGTGTGTTTTTTCTAAAGCAGAGTACTTTATGAAATCAGGTCGAAATGCAGAAATAACAGGCTGCTGGGAGAAGAAAAGGGAATGTGAGGAGGATGGGTAGGGTGTGCGCCACAGGTAGACTGTCTGGAAGCTGCAGGAAGAGAGCGCTGCAATCAGTGGGACACTTCTGAAGAGCTCAAACAGAAAGAAAAAAAAGCTCCTAAAACAGGAACATTGTATGGACACGAGTACTTGGCCCATGCTCTACAGGAGGGCTAAACACAAGAGGCATGCCATGGACAAATGGGGACAAAGGTTATGAGAAGCGACAATGGAGCAAGCAAATAGATAGCCAATGGGCGGGCTGGAGACCACATGTTGAAAACAACATGTCTGTCAGAGACTGAGAATGCACTGTCTAGCCGAAACTAGATAAAGGAAATATACAACATGTGCACAGCCATACATAGTTCACATAGCACTGATTACGGATGCTATCTGCTACTTCAGCGTGCCAAGAGCAAGACATAGACTCTCAGCTAAACCACATCTTTTATCAAAGATTTTTAGAAATATGATGCAAAACCTTTGTCTGCTCATGCAGAACCGTAAATCCTACATGAGTAGATATTTGGTGAGAAATTACCGCATCTGCGGTAAAGCATAAATGAGAGCGATAGTAGCTCTTGTACATTGAACTTGGCGCATAATGGCGGTCATCGTCAAACCCATGGGTTAGCAGTTACAGCAGGGGTGGAGTTTTTGATGGGCCTCTTCTATCTGCAACTCAGCAGACAAAGGCTCATAATTAAGGTGAACGGGTAGGAAAGTGAGTGAGTGAAAGGATGGATGGATTATTATTATTATTATTACAGCTTATAAAGTGCACTGCTACCTCCAACGGAAGTGTCCGAGCGCTAATAGTGCAATTGACCTACGGAAAGAAATCAAGAAGGCGGGGTGCTCTAGGGAAGACCAAAAAGCCATGTTTTTAAAGCTTTATTAAACATGGATTCTGATTTGGTTTTCCTCAAATGTTCAGGCATAGAGTTCTAGAGTATCGCGGTTTTGACCGAAATGGCCCGGCCACTAGTCCTTGCCTTTGCGAGCTGTGGGATGACCAGAAGTTTCTGGTCATTTGAACTGAGTATTCTATTCTTACTATATTTTGAAAGTCTCTGCTTCAAATACTGCGGACCAGTATCATTCATTGCTCTGTGAGCCAAGGTGAGTACTTTACATTATATTCTTCTTTTCACAGGCAACCAATGTAGACTACGCAAATGGGGGAAATGTGGTGAAGCAATGGCACATTCCGAACCAGCCTTGTCACCGCGTTTTGAATAATCTGTAGCCTTCTGAGCAAATACTCAGGAAGACCCAGATAGAGGTTGTTTGCATAGTCAAGCTGGGAGGTGACTAATGCATGCACCATGATCTTACTGCAATCCATTGGCAGAAAGTGAAGGAAGCTCCGTAGAGCCTTCATCTTCCAAAAACATTGAGCGGAAACATGGGCGATTTGCACTTTGCCAGTCAGTTGCGCATCAAACCTCAAGCCCAAATTCCTAGCAGAGGCAACTGGAAGAGGAGGTAGATTTAACTCAAACCAAAGTTCAGGTGGTGGAGTGGTGGACTGGTTGAAAAACAAAATATCAGTTTTATCGGTGTTCAATTTTAGGCAGCTCTCCGTTATCCATGACGAGATATTAAGAAGACACTGCTTAAAGTTGACAAAGGCCGTCTCTCTGTGATCTCTGAAGGAGAACACCAGTTGAGTGTCATCGGCATATGAGACGACCTTCACCCTACATTGCTCAATGCTTCAAGAGCCCTGCGGAACTCCACACACCAAGGGGGCTAGAGGTGGAAACAGAAGTTTCTGGTCATTTGAACTGAGTATTCTATTCTTACTATATTTTGAAAGTCTCTGCTTCAAATACTGCGGACCAGTATCATTCATTGCTCTGTGGGCCAAGGTGCGTGCTTTATATTCTATTCTTCTTTTCACAGGCAACCAATGTAGACTACGCAAATGGGGGGTAATCTGGTGAAGCAATGGCACATTCCGAACCAGCCTTGTCACCGCATTTTGAATAATCTGTAGCCTTCTGAGCAAATACTCAGGAAGACCCAGATAGAGGTTGTTCGCATAGTCAAGCTGGAAGGTGACTAATGCATGCACCATGATCTTCCTGCAATCCATTGGCAGAAAGTGAAGGAAGCTCCATAGAGCCTTCATCTTCCAAAAACATTGAGCGGAAACATGGCCGATTTGCACTTTGCCAGTCAGTTGCGCATCAAACCTCAAGCCCAAATTCCTAACAGAGGCAACTGGAAGAGGAGGTGGATTTAATTCAGCCGACCACCAAAGTTCAGGTGGTGGAGTGATGGACTGGTTGAAAAACAAAATCTCAGTTTTATCGGTGTTCAATTTTAGGCAGCTCTCCGTTATCCATGACGAGATATTAAGAAGACACTGCTTAAAGTTGACAAAGGCCGTCTCTCTGTGATTTCTGAAGGAGAACACCAGTTAAGTGTCATCGGCATACGAGATGACCTTCACCCTACATTGCTCAATGCTGCAAGAGCCCTGCGGAACCCCACACACAAGGGGGCTAGAGGTGGAAACACGAGGATGGAGGGTCACCTGCTGTGCACGCCTCTCTAGAAATTAATGAAACCAGGCCCAGACGTTCCCGTCACCCCTAGACATTTAAGTCTATTTAGGAGGATCCTGTGTGACACCGATAAATCCAGCAGCACTAGCTTCGCACAGCTTCCTTGATCCAAAGTTTCATGAATAGTCTCTGTGACTTCAAGTAAAGCAGTCTTCATGCTATAACTGGATCTAAATGAAGACTGGGAGTCGTGCAGATGATGGTTCGACTCTAGGAAGTCCCCTAGTTGTTTCAGAACATCTTTTTCCAGAATTTTAGCCGGGACCGGGAGGAAAGAACTTGGCTTAAAATTTTTGGGCTCTGCTAGATCAGCATCTTCTTTCATAAGAATCGGCTGAACAAATGCATTTTTCCAACTGGTACGATAAATCCCCGTCTCTAATGAGGAATAACAGATTGCGTTCAATGCAGGGTAGAGCCAAGCAGGTAGTAACTTAAAAAACCTAGCCGGACAAGGGTCGGCTGGGGCCTGATTTTATTTTATTAAGTTTCCTCAGCGATGCTTCCATACAGAAGAGACGATAGTCTGACCACATACTTGTGCGGCACAGTGTATGAGGTGGTTAGTCAAGTGGTCCTAAAGGAGGAAAGGAGGAGTAAATATCTTGGATTTTATTCTGAAAAAAAGTAGCCAACTTTTCACAGAGAATCAATGATGGAGGAATAGTACTCTTCAGAGCATGTGGTTTAATGAAACCCTGGACTATATTAAAAACTTTCTTTCAAGAATTGTAAGAGGTTTTGATCTGATTAGCGACATAGTCCCTAATGATATTTCGCTTTAATCCATGAGATTTTCTTTCCTCTACTTTGTATGCACAATTGGCCTCGGGCTCATAGTTTTTTTGCCAGGTTCGCTCCATCCTCTTACATAGGTTTTAATCCTTACAGAGTTCAGTTGTAAACCAGGGCACTGAAGGTTTACTCCTAGTCAATTTCCTAGTCTTAGTTGGGGCAATTTTATCATGGGCTGAGGTGACCCAACAGTTAAAAATTAAAGCATCCAGGCTAGATTCACCTTTATACTTTAGGGGTGTCTTGCAACTCATGACCCATTGATTCAAATGAAATCTTCCTCCAATTTCTCCTAACCTCCAGGATCGGTCTAGTTTGATTATTACAGGAAACCCACTGTAAATTAAATGGAATCAACTAGTGATCCAACCAAGTTATAAGTAACAGGTCCTCTATCTGTAGAGTATGATCAATGGTGAAAAGTAAATCAAGCATATGGCCAGGAAAATGGGTGGGTGATGTTACCTTTTGAGTCAAATTACGCCCTTTGAGGGTGTCGGCCAACTGGACAGCTAAGGGGCAATTAACATTATCCATATGGACATTAAAATCACCGAGGACTGTGAAGTGAGTATATCTAAGTGAAGGGACGGCAACAGTGTCATAAAGCTTCAGCCCATGGGCAGCTGGGGCATTTGGGGGTCTATAGACCACCAATCCGGCCATTGAGGAAGCTTTAGAGAATTTAATGCAGAAGGACAAAGCCTCAATTTGTCTAATACTTTCAATTCTCTTATGCGAGATCTCCCAATCCTCTCTCATAATCACGGCAAGGCCACCTCCTAGTCTGTTACCAATTTGCCTTGGAAATCCTATATCTTTCTGGAATAGCCAGTGCTATATTCAGGTTGGAGGTCTTTAAGGTCAGCCAGATATCATTTGCATGCTTTGGGAGAGATCTACAGTTAAAGAGACATGCCTTAATGGTGGGCTTTGGGGGAGGTTTAGATACTACGATAGACCCAGCCCTCGAAAAATCAGTGTACTCACGTCTTTCACAAGCCCATTATATAACAGGATCTGTAATGGTACTCGTGAGGACCCCCCATCTTTCCCTCCTCCAAACTAAAGTCCAAACATATAAGCCCAGGGCAGCTTGATGTAGAGAAGACAAGCAACTGCTCTTTGGACCATGGATGTGATTGAAATGGTGTATGTGTGGGTGAGTAAAGTAGTGGATGGATAGATGCATGGGTGAATTAATGAAATGTTGGATTTAACGATGGATGAGTGAAAGGGAGGAAGGATGGATGAATGAATGAATAGATGAATGGATGCGTGATACCTTTGTAAACGGAGCTTGCACAGTAGATTGGAGACGTGCTTCCTGGCCCTTTAGGCATCAGGGCTGATACCAGCGAGGACTCGCGCCACGACTTGCTGGAACCGCTTCGCGGGTCCCGCTGCGCGGATCTCCGCGGGAGCTGATTGCAAGGAGGGGCTTGTGTGAGGTAACCGGCAGGGTTGCGAGCTGGGAGCAGGGACTCCGTGGACCAGGAGTCCCTGCGAGGGCCTGATCTACGCCAGCTGGCCGGCTCTCCCTGCCGGCCCCGCCCCCACCCGCCCACGGAGCTGAAATAGAGGTCTGAAAGAAGCCTCAGCGGGATACCTTTGTAAACGGAGCTTGCACAGTAGATTGGAGACGTGCTTCCTGGCCCTTTAGGCATCAGGGCTGATACCAGCGAGGACTCGCGACACGACTTGCCGGACCCGCTTCGCGGGTCCCGCTGCGCAGATCTCCGCGGGAGCTGATTGCAAGGAGGGGCTTGTGTGAGGTACCCGGCAGGGCTGCGAGCTGGGAGCAGGGACTCCGTGGACCAGGAGTCCCTGCGAGGGCCTGATCTACGCCAGCTGGCCGACTCTCCCTGCCAGCCCCGCCCCCACCCGCCCACGGAGCTGAAATAGAGGTCTGAAAGAAGCCTCAGCGGGATACCTTTGTAAACGGAGCTTGCACAGTAGATTGGAGACGTGCTTCCTGGCCCTTTAGGCATCAGGGCTGATACCAGCGAGGACTCGCGCCACGACTTGCCGGACCCGCTAGGCGGGTCCCGCTGCGCGGATCTCCGCGGGAGCTGATTGCAAGGAGGGGCTTGTGTGAGGTAACCGGCAGGGCTGCGAGCTGGGAGCAGGGACTCCGTGGACCAGGAGTCCCTGCGAGGGCCTGATCTACACCAGCTGGCCGGCTCTCCCTGCCGGCCCCGCCCCGACCCGCCCACGGAGCTGAAATAGAGGTCTGAAAGAAGCCTCAGCGGGATACCTTTGTAAACGGAGCTTGCACAGTAGATTGGAGACGTGCTTCCTGGCCCTTTAGGCATCAGGGCTGATACCAGCGAGGACTCGCGCCACGACTTGCCGGACCCGCTTTGCGGGTCCCGCTGCGCGGATCTCCGCGGGAGCTGATTGCAAGGAGGGGCTTGTGTGAGGTAACCGGCAGGGCTGCGAGCTGGGAGCAGGGACTCCGTGGACCAGGAGTCCCTGCGAGGGCCTGATCTACGCCAGCTGGCCGGCTCTCCCTGCCGGCCCCGCCCCCACCCGCCCACGGAGCTGAAATAGAGGTCTGAAAGAAGCCTCAGCGGGATACCTTTGTAAACGGAGCTTGCACAGTAGATTGGAGACGTGCTTCCTGGCCCTTTAGGCATCAGGGCTGATACCAGCGAGGACTCGCGCCACGACTTGCCGGACCCGCTTTGCGGGTCCCGCTGCGCGGATCTCCGCGGGAGCTGATTGCAAGGAGGGGCTTGTGTGAGGTAACCGGCAGGGCTGCGAGCTGGGAGCAGGGACTCCGTGGACCAGGAGTCCCTGCGAGGGCCTGATCTACGCCAGCTGGCCGGCTCTCCCTGCCGGCCCCGTCCCCACCCGCCCACGGAGCTGAAATAGAGGTCTGAAAGAAGCCTCAGCGGGATACCTTTGTAAACGGAGCTTGCACAGTAGATTGGAGACGTGCTTCCTGGCCCTTTAGGCATCAGGGCTGATACCAGCGAGGACTCGCGCCACGACTTGCCGGACCCGCTTCGCGGGTCCCGCTGCGCGGATCTCCGCGGGAGCTGATTGCAAGGAGGGGCTTGTGTGAGGTAACCGGCAGGGCTGCGAGCTGGGAGCAGGGACTCCGTGGACCAGGAGTCCCTGCGAGGGCCTGATCTACGCCAGCTGGCCGGCTCTCCCTGCCGGCCCCGCCCCCACCCGCCCACGGAGCTGAAATAGAGGTCTGAAAGAAGCCTCAGCGGGATACCTTTGTAAACGGAGCTTGCACAGTAGATTGGAGACGTGCTTCCTGGCCCTTTAGGCATCAGGGCTGATACCAGCGAGGACTCGCGCCACGACTTGCCGGACCCGCTTCGTGGGTCCCGCTGCGCGGCTCTCCGCGGGAGCTGATTGCAAGGAGGGGCTTGTGTGAGGTAACCGGCAGGGCTGCGAGCTGGGAGCAGGGACTCCGTGGACCAGGAGTCCCTGCGAGGGCCTGATCTACGCCAGCTGGCCGGCTCTCCCTGCCGGCCCCGCCCCCACCCCGCCTATCTCGCTAACAGGGATTTATTATCGGTAGTACATCCGCTGCGCGGGAGCGCGCGGGGGAGCGCCCGGGGCTAAGCCCGGGCAAAGGGCGGGCCCTCTTAGGCCCTCAGAGGCCCGAGGAGCCTGGCCTGTGCCAGACACCCTGCCCGACTGCGATTAGCCCAAGGACAGCGAGACATCATAACTGTAAGTTGGCTAAATATCGAAGCTACCCACCATTGTGAGCCTGTAAGATATTGACATACTGAGATCGGTATTAGTAACTGGCCGAAACTTTCACCTGCTTTACTGTTGGATACCTATTGGGTCTGTCATGAGCTGCCCAGAGACCAGAAGCATGGCAGCTGCTGGAGTAAAGAAATTGACTGGTACCCTAGATGACTTTATCGTCCGCACTCACGCCCTCATTGATGAAGGGATTATATTGATGGACAGAAGGGTGTCCCAAGATTTAGCCATGGCAAAGCGTTCTTCTTTAGGACATATTGCACAAGCCTGTACTCCTAATAGCCTATCTGCTCCAAACACACTTGTAATGGTACACAAGGATGGGGGCTGTAATGTGCCCGGCTCCCAGGAAGGCCTGGAGGCAACCCCTAACCTCTCCTTATTGGTGGATAGCGGCTTGGCTGCTAACGAGACTGAAAATTTAACTACAGTTAGTACCTTAAATGAAAGGGGCAGGAAAGAGGGGGCAATCCCTAAACAAAAGAGTAATAAACAAAAGTCCATTAAATCTACCACTCGAAAAGGGAAAAAAGCCCAGATTGGTAAGAATCACGATCCAATTCAGCCGGATCCGATGTCCTTGAATGTGAGCACCAATTTAGTTGTTCATACTCATACTAATGACATCACGGGTGGGCCACAGGCAAACGTGGGCTTAACTTTAAGTTTACCAGACGAAACTGTCTTAGATAGTAGCTTGGAGGGAATTATGGAACTAAGCGGGGAAGTTGACAATCAAGCTAGAGTGAGTGAGGACAGTAGTAGCCTAATCATGGTTAATAACAACATTTTTGAAATGCTAAAAATCCTCTTAGAACCGATTGAGGTTAGGTTACGCTGTTTGGAATCTATATTGAATAATATTCATAAAGATATTAGTGCCCCTAGCTTTAATTTGAACAATAAAGTTCCACAAAAAAAAACGATTACGAATAGGCCACCCATAGCTGTTAAAAGCGTCCCCACCACTAATCTACCTCCAAAACCCACCACTAATCTACCTCCAAAACCCATACCAACACCTAAAAATCCAACCACAATTGACAAAGTAGCGCCACTCACACAAACTCCCAAATTACAACAGGATAAAGATAATTTAGAAAAAAGGGAGTTGCGTAGAAACATACACCTACCCCCAGAAGCAGCACCATATGTTGTGGTTCTCACCGGAGTCCCTCAACCGGATGCCAAATCAAATGAAAATAATGGGGGACTTGTAAATAAAACAATACATTGGTTGAATGATAACTACCCTCTCCCCCCAGCCATCAAAAGTAATATTCTGATGGTTGAAAGGGCTCCATGGGTTGGGTATAATAAAAAAAGGACACACGGTGAGTGCGTGGTGATAACATTTGAGAACCCACGCACTGCTGAATATATCACAACGAGGCCCCCAAGAAATCATGGTCTGTCCATTGTGGCTAGGGCATTATCTTACTTCTACCCTGAGGGTGAACACCCGGATAATAGGTGGAGTTGGACCAGGGACAATCGACACCAAGGTGGTAACAATGGTCAGGCTTTTGAAAACAACCACCATAACACACTGTGGAATGGGAGGTATGATGATGGTTGGAATGTAGTGAAACATAGAGGGAGGCCTCCTTATTTTCGCCCACAAGGTTATGACCCAGGATGGCTAGGCAATCCGCATATTCCTCCGATCTTTCCGTGTTATAACCGGTTTGATTGTTTGGAAGCGGTGGATTGACTCCCCAAGATCAAGGAAGATGCTTTGATGACAAATAAACCTGTGGACTTGGGTTTGATAAACCTTTCGGGGTGTGAAGAAACTCTAGAAACACGAGTGGGGGATGAGACTATACAAGGGAGCCAGGTCAGACAAGCTGGTGTCATTGCAGACACTTTACCCGCAGAAGAAGATTATTGCAAGGTGGTCTTTTGGAACGTGGCAGGTTTAAAGCAGAAGATTTCCAATCCATCCTGGGATGATGCCATTACTGACGTGGGTATATTAGCCCTTCAAGAAACTTGGGCCACCACGCCGATACATCTTAATGGCTATAAAACTTACTTTACCCCTGCGGTGGGAGGAGTACACGGAAGACCCAAGGGAGGGTTGACTGTATATGTATCCAATCTCCTAGTTTATGATAAAATCTCTTTTCCCCCATGATCCAGTTACTATCAAAAAATAGTGATAGACACAAGGAAGGGTCCAAAGATGGTTCTTTTTAACTTTTACAATAACTGTCTAGGTAGCATGATTAAGGATGTACTTGCTACTCTAACTTTAGATATGCAGTACGAACTTGATATGAGTAAAAGGGGCGAAGTTATGTTATTATGGGGGGGTGATTTTAATTGTACTCTTTGTAAAAAGGGACAGAAGGGTATTTGCGGTTTAATGCTGGAACAAGATATCAACCTGCCGCATTTTGAACATACCCTATTAGGTGATTTATTAAACGAGATGATTTTTAATTTTGATTTTGGGTTTTCAAATGAGTTAGCCCATCACACAACGACATTTGTTCCAACTTTTGTTGGGCGGGGGGCCTCATCATCATTGATTTTAGATCAGCGCGAGTATCATGGACTTACCACTGAGCGACCACCTTCCACAGGTATTAAAAATGGAGGGCCTATGTGTTGTACCCGATAATAGAGAATGCCCCAACCAAATGGTTCAGGATGTGAAGCTGGGTACCCAAAATGGTTATAATCTAAAATGGAGTAGAGTGGTTCCGGATGATTTTCTGTTTAAAATACTGAGTAAGTGCATGAGTAGTTTTTCGATCTGTTTAGATGAATATGCGGAGAGTAGCGAAATAATAACCCATTTTAATATCATCTCTACCACAATTAAGGAAGCACTGTGGGTTGCAAGGAAAAATTCCCTAAAGTCCAATAGGAAATGGTTCGATAAAAAGTGCACTAAAGCCTTAACAAAGCTTAGACATGCAATTCATAAAAGACCACGGGATGTAATCCTAATTAGAAATGCAAGGAGGGATTATAATATAGCATTGAAGGACAGGAAGGCCTCGATAAAAAGGGAGGCATGGGACAACTTATGTGCGGCGTCACAATCAAACGATCCGGCTGCTTTTTGGAAGGTTATTAACACCCCCCTCCTATACGAACAAAAAGCACGCATGGAAATCGCCGTTTCAGAAGACGAGTGGGTGTCTCACTTTTCCTCCCTTTATAGGGTAGTGGAACCAACCCCTGATACAGGCCAGGACGCAGTACTGCTAAATCTAGATACATCTAAAACCCTGGTTGTAACCCTTCCTGAAGTTATTGCGAGCTTGAAGGCGACTAAGGGGGGTAAGGCGGCTGGACCAGACGGCATACCAGCTGACCTCTATAAAGCTAACATCGAATTATGGGGGCCACTGCTAGTCCAGCTTTTCAATGCTGCTTTGGCATACAGTCCAATTCCTACTTGGTTTACATCGGTCATAGTCCCAATTTTTAAGAAAGGGGACAGGCTAAGCTGTACTTGCTATAGACCAATCTCCCTATTGGACTCTTCCATAAAAATTTTGGGGAGAGTGGTTTTAGCTAAATTGCAATGCTGGGCTGAAGATAATGGGGTGTTAAGTGACTTTCAATTTGGGTTCCAAAAGGGTTTAGGGACCATAGAGCAAGGATTGAATCTCTTCACCTTGCAACGAAGTATATAAAGGTTAAAAAACAACGTCTATACCTCACATTTGTTGATTTATCATCAGCTTTTGACTGTGTGTCACATAATAAACTGTGGTCAATTATGGCCGAATTGGGGGTAGACAATGCTATTATATGCTCTCTGAGAGATCTATATTCCGGGGCCACCGCAAGTGTCAGATATGGGAAAAACGGTGAATGTAGTAGACAATTCGGGATTGGTCGGGGTGTGCGCCAAGGGTGCGTTCTAGCCCCCTTTTTATTTTTGTTATATATAAACGGAATGGAGAAGCACCTCGTGCAGGAGGGCAGGGACATGCCTATGGTGGGAGGAAGGCCTGTCCCTGCCCTGATGTACGCTGATGATGCTGTTTTGATGGCACGCACCCCAATGGCTTTACAAACCTTGGTCACATTTTTTAACAGTTTTAGGCTTGGTTTAGATCTGAAAATCAATTGTTCTAAAATTCTGTCTATGTATTGTGGGTCAAGAACAAGCAAGCATCTGAAGCCAATTTTTATAAATTCCAATCCCCTAGAAAGGACCCCCACATTCCCATATCTGGGGATATTGTTTCATGAAAGTGGCTCATGGACTTCTGCAATTCATGCTAGATCTTTGTTATTTTCCAAAACTATTATGGCCCTAAAATGCTTTAGGAAAAAATTAGGAAAAAAACCCATAAAGGAGATTTTAACCGTTTACAATGCGACTTGTTTATCTGTAGTTACCTACGGTGCAGGATTGTGGGGTTACTCAAATATTAGCTCAATTCAAACTATGGAAAATAAGATTCTACGTCACATTCTGTCCGTGCCCGAAAGTACTGCAACGATGATATGCCATGCTGAATTGGGAGTACCTTATGTTACTGAAACTATCAAAATTCAGCCAATCCATCTCTGGCATAGGGTTTGGACAAATGATGAATGTGTGGTTAACCGGGCTATTTTAAAGGATATCTTAGCATTGGACAATATCAATGACTTTAAATGGATATGCTATGTCAGAAACTTTCTTGAAGAATTAAGTTGCCCCCAATACTTTGAGGATCCGCAATCAATGGCATACATATCCAGAAGAGATTTGAAAAATCTGTGTATGTCGTACCTCAGGGAAAAAAGACATATAGAGGAGGCAAGAAAAAAGACTGTTTCTGCCCATCAGGATATTTTATGTGGAGAGAAATTACAGCCATACTTATCATTGTATATGTCCAACCATGAACGCTTCCTTTTGACCCGGTTTAGATTTAATATTGTTTTCAGGACACTATCTTTCCCTGTGATGAATTGTTGGTCGAAGGACTTATGTCTTTGTCCATGCGATGATGTATCCCCACAATCCGATATACATATACTATTTTTTTGTAAATTTTATACTTTATTCCGAAGGAAACTCATCATCCCTATCCTCAAAGATTTAAATGTACATAGATGTCGCCTAGCGTTTTTAGAGTGACAGAAAATGGAAACTGTTTTTATGGTAGCCTCACTTGCTGAATTTTTAAAATCAGCTTTTAAGTGTCATAAATCAATTCAAATGGAGTAATTTTATTTGTTGTACACATGTACTTAATTTTGGTGTTTTTCTTTTCTTTGTGATTTTGAAAAAATGCTTACTTGACCCCTTGTAAATTTTACCTTTCATGCTACTTTTATGGTTATTCTTCTTTTATAACCGAATAAAGTATTTTTGAATCTTGAATCTTGAATGGATGCGTGAAAGGAGTGATGGATCAATGATGAGAGAAAAGATGGATAGCTGAGTGAGTGAAAGGATGGATGATGAGTGAAAGGGTAAATGGGTGGGTAGATTTATGAAAGGTTAGTTGGATATATGAATGTTTGGAAGGATAGATGGATGGATAGATCGTTATAGAAGATGGATGGATGCAAAGGCTAGATGGATAGGCGATTGAAAGGGTGGATGGATGGAAGAGTGAAAGGATGAATGTAAGGATGGATGTGTGAAAGAACGGATGAATGTGAGGGAGGATAGATGGATGGCTCAGATGAAAGGGTGAATGGATGGAAGAGTGAGAGGGTAGATGGATGGATGGATAGATGGATGTGTGAGTGAAATTGTAGATGGATGGGTGAGTGAAAATACGAATGATAGGTGCATGGATGAATGAATGAAAGGATGTGTTGCATACGTTATGACTTTGGCATAACTGTACAAGGGATGCGTTACCACCCACATGTGACATGGGTGAACTTAGTTCAGTGCACCAGCGATGAATGTGAAGGAGAAGTTATTGCAGCCTCGCAGCCACTATTCATTGTGTAACTGATATAGAGGTACTGCTTTTGAGATACTAACAATGCCATTAAGGGATAATCTGGGCAAAGGAACTCTCCTGAAAAGTGGTGAATTGACATACTTTTATCCTAAATCTTATCAGAGTTTGGAATTTCTGAAATAGGTTTAGGAATGTCTGACATAGATTATGTGCATCAAGGTATGCGTTTCAGATGTCTACTTAGAGACATATAAGGCTAACAGATATTAACTCAGACTACGGAGCTAATTATGATGGCTGGGAGAGTGCCACCGACAGGCAGTCTCAGTAGCGGTCTCCCCGGCATTGGATTAATGTTTCCTGCCCCCCATATTACAATGGGGGCGGGAGAGATGGTGGTCAGAAAGTCTGACCGCCACGCATCTGACAGGCTCCTTGAGCCCGCCGATGCGTCGAGAGAATTGTATTCCCTACAATGGTGGCGGTGCCTGCCAAACCGCCATAGGGATTACAATGTCCTTTTTCACCAGTCTTTTCATGGCGCTTAACGCGCTATGAAAAGGCTGGTGGAAAGAGACTTTGGGGTCCCACTGTGGGCCCTCCTTACACCCAGGCCCCCAGACATGGGACCTGGGGGGCACCTACGGTGCTCCCCGACATATCACTGCACCATATGGCAGGGATATGTAACATGTCCCTTTTTTACATTGTGGTGGGTGCTGCAGCCAGTAGCACCTGCCACAATGTAGAAGATAGGCATTGCGACTGCCGTAGTTTATGTGCATCAAGGTATGCGTTTCAGATGTTTACTTAGAGACATATAAGGCTAACAGATATTAACTCAGACTACGCAGCTAATTATGATGGCTGGGAGACTGCCACCGACAGGCAGTCTCAGTAGCGGTCTCCCCGGCATTGGATTAATGTTTCCTAGCCCCCATATTACAATGGGGGCAGGACAGATGGTGGTCAGAAAGTCTGACCGCCACGCATCTGACAGGCTCCTTGAGCCCGCCGATGCGTCAGGAGAATTGTATTTCCTACAATGGTGGCGGTACCTGCCAAACCGCCATAGGGATTACAATGTCCTTTTTCACCAGTCTTTTCGTGGCGCTTAACGCGCTATGAAAAGGCTGGTGGAAAGAGACTTTGGGGTCCCACTGTGGGCCCTTCTTACACCCTGGCCCCCAGACATGGGACCTGGGGGGCACCTATGGTGCTCCCCTACATATCACTGCACCATGTGGCAGGGATATGTAACATGTCCCTTTTTAGGTTTTGCCTAGCGGAAGCTGCGCTCTGCGCAGCTTTTCCGCGCAGGCGAAATCCTGTTGAGAACTGTAGTGTGGCTTTTGTTCGGCCCTCGTCCTTGATTGGCTGGCTCCGTAAACGGAGCCTTGCCATTGGACGAGGGGCCTGTCCGTCAATGCCGGACCAGACACGGGGGCGTTCCCGACATTCTTTGGCTTTTGCCGACGTCACGGGACGCCGGGAACGCCCCCGTGTCTGGTCCGGCATTGCCGGCACTACTGCGTCTCTTCTCCTCCGTCGCCGGCCTCCAGTCTCCTCCTCCCCGATTGCATTGCCCCGTGACTGGCCGGCCGGCCAATCCTAGCGCGGCCGGCCGGAAGTGCCCGCCCCCCGCAGCCCGGGGAAGAAGGAGAGGAAGACGGCAAGCACTATGGCGGCGCCCGCGGGGAGACAGTAGAAGTGCCTCTCCAACCTGCCGCTCTGTCTGGGCTGCCCAGCCTGTCGCTGCTTGCTCCCGTCCCCGTTCCCGCCCCTTCCCCCGCCCAGCCACGCAGAGCACTGGCCGCCCGCTCTCTGTCCCCACCGCAGGCCCGGAAGTGGGGCGCGGGGCAGTCCCTCGGATACAGCCATCTTAGATAGGTGCACCCTGGAGGGGAGCGGCGCGAGAGAGGCCTTTACTTGAGGGCCCCCCTCACAGTGAGTCACCAGCATTAAGCAGTGCCTTGGTGCCAGGGAGGGCACTCGGTCTCTCACCACTGTGCTCACCACGGAAAACGTCACCGTCTAACAAGACATCTACTGTGCGCACCAGCCCGCGCAGATGTTGGCTTGAAAGCGGGAGCCCGGTAATCAGTGACCCGGAAGGAGCGCCCTCGGGTCAAGGCCAGGTTTGCTTAAAATGGCTGCTTAAATAGAACATTGTTGTAGCTGGGATTGGGGCCTTTTCTCATCGGATACGACTTGTAAAATAATATACCACACACAAAGCGGTTCCTGTTTAATATTTTTTTCCAAACCTTGGCAGTTTGGTGATTCCGGACACAGGGATTATTTGCTTGGTCCGGCGTGGCATGCACGGTGTAGTTGTAGAAACGCGTACTCGGTTGGGTTCTGACATTTCACAGATTAGGCTTGTCCGTGGTACTATCTGCGTTCACACACACACTTCCCGTAATGTACACGTGTTAGCAGGTCAGGCCCGTGTCTGCCCGTAGTTTCGAGCTCCTCTGCTCACGCAGTGTCACAGTTTGCAGCACCACAGACAGCTCCCGTGGAACTACTGCTTCTTGCGCAGCACGTGTCAGGGTCCCGTACTTGGAGCCACCGACCGGCAGCTCTCGACGGGTCGCCGGGGGCCCGCCCGGATGAGAGTCCAGCCGGTGACAAGGGCCGCGACACGTCCCAAGGTTGCGGCAGAGCAGATACACACTCCACGGAAGTAAGCAACCGCCACACGCGCCTGAGTCCTCGGACTTTAACTGACAGGTGAAGGTTAAATCAGGAGACGGAAGGCGAATGCGGATTGTGCCGCGACGGTGGGAGTCTGCGGGGTGTTCACCGGCCAGCATGGGTGGGTGCTCTGAGTGTGGGTGTGTTGTCCCACAACAGACAAGTCTGAGGCACCGGAGATTTCTTGCCTCCTCAGGGTATCCCTGGGTGTATGTACTCGGTGGCTAGGTGTAGTGCGGGGGCGAGGAGGGGGGCACGGCTGTGAGTCTCTGGGTTCATGTGTTCTGGGGCAGGAGGTTCGTGTCCGAGTGCTGTGGGTGCTTCCGGCCACCTTCGGCTGGGTGAGCATTAGTCTCTCAGATAGTCGCTGCTGGAATAGCTACGTTGTGGGTGCGCAGAATTTTGGGGTGAGGATTCCCTTGTCGTCTTCTTACATTATGACGTCAGAGCAGGCACTTTCTGTATTGGGGAGTAGGGGAATTGCGGGGCGACTGTACGTGGAAAGGGCACTACAGCTGGCTTATTTATCTCACTTGTTGCACACCGGCAGATTTATAGGCTGCTCACTCGTGGAACTTGGATGCGTTTTTTTAGAGCGATATTTATTTGTTCATTTTCCTATTGAACACTGTCACTATAATACACACCTTCGTCATCTAAACCCACGCACGGCAGAGGGCATGGGTTGCTCCCTTTTCCCCCTGCGCAGCCAGAATGCCTCGAGTTCCCGCTGCCCTGAACGCCGCGCGATCACTGGCAGATGCCTTTTATTTCTTTCTTCTCGCGACATTTAACGCGAGGGCAGGACGGGACCCCTGTACAACAGCCGGAACCGGTGACAGAGGGAGGCGGGGGGTGGCCGCAGGGGGTTGAATGCCGACTGCAGGACGGGCCCCTCCCTGAGCAGTGATGTAGGGTGAAGGGGAGGTTTCCCAGTTACTTGCTCTGAGACGACCCTTAGACCTTTGCTTTTTATTTCGAGTGAGAGAATACAGACGCACCTGCCAGGCATTTTTTTTTATTCAGGAGTGAGTGGGACAGCTGGAGTTAAAGCCACTTTTTTCACTTTTAAGTCCGGGTGGTGGGGTGGTATTGGATAGAGAGGTCTAACAGACCGCCCCTGATAAAAAGTGTTTTTGTACCGAAGGCTCTGATGAGAGGAGAGGGGCTCGCGCGACATACAAACAGACGGGTGCCGAGAGGACGGTGACTTTTGGATGAAAGTTCCCCAAATCGGGTTGAGTAGAATAATGCTCTTTCACGGTGTGAGCTTGGTCGGAATCTGCGTCTCATTCTATACTGCCCAGTATCCTCACCTCCATAGAACGCCACAGCTGCAGGGATTTGACGTGTGATCTGCACAACTACACACTATCATGCTGTAGGTGGCACATATTGAAATAACGCCACTCTTCACACCGGTAAACAAAGCTCTTGGCGGGTGAAGAGAGTGATTTAACTGATCATTTTAGCAGAGTCCCGAATGAATGGCGTTGTGAATGGAAACGTACACCGTCTCGGAGAAGGCGCAGTACCTTTCATGAATAAGTCGGCACACACGCAGGGTTTCACACGCATAAACGCAATGAACACAATGCATTTGATGTCTTCAAACTCTGTATTTTGGTAATGCGATTTTAAATCCAACCTTTTCAAAGTTGATTTTCTTTCCCACACTTTCAGTCGTGTGTGTGGGCGGCTCTGTGTGGCTGTGTGTGTGGGGGGCTCTGTGTGGCTGTGTGTGTGGGGGGCTCTGTGTGGCTGTGTGTGTGGGGGGCTCTGTGTGGCTGTGTGTGGGGGGCTCTGTGTGGGGGTGTGTGTGGGGTGGCTCTGTGTGTGTTTGTGTGTGTCATTTGCGAGAGATAAAGCTAGTGGCATTGTAAATGACAATGCCATTTATTTATGTTAAAAAAAACATAAATAAAAATAATGTCAAGAGCAATGCTAATTGCTCTAACTTTAACAAAGGCAAAACCATTGCATTGTAAATGCTTGTTTACATTGTGGTGGGTGCTGAAGCCAGTAGCACCTGCCGCAATGTAAAAGATAGGCATTGCGACTGCCATAGTGGCGGTCACATTGTAATGCCTATTGTGGGACCGCTGTCTTGTAGGTGATTGGTCCCATTCCCCGATACAGTGGTGGATGGACTCATCCACCATTGTAATCAGCCCCTACATTATTTTGGTTAAATGTCATGATGAGGAGAAGACCTTTGACCCCGATTGAATGTTGCCTTAGATGTTGTATCTATGTCATTAATCTAAGAACTAGACAATATCATAGTTCTTAGAAAGATAAGGTCTGGCAACATCTGTGTTGAGAGGCAGACATGATAGTGATTCTGCATTAATCAAGGGATATGGTGGTGTCCATTGCCTAAAATGAGAAAGATGGTGACCTCTGTAGACCAAGATGGGGTCGGAACCTACATAATGGGGATGGGGTCGGGACTTACATAAGATGAGTTGGGCCTGTTCGTTTTTAGGAAGGCCCTGAAAACCTGGGTATTCGACTCATAATGCTTAAAGTAACCCCCGTGACCAGGCTTTAGGAGGACATCTTACATAGTGCCAGGACGCCCTTGGGTAGCAGCGCGCTCTATAAATGTCATTACCATTAACATTAACATTAACATTAGGGACTTCGTGTCAGATGGATGTAAGAATGGATGAGTGAAACGGAGGAAGGATGGATGGATGAATGGATGGTTGGAAGAGTGAGAGGGTGAATGGATGAGTGAAAGGGGATGGATGGATTGATGGCTGATGAGAAAAAGGATGTATGGACGAGTGAGTGAAAGGATGGATTGATGAGTGAACGGGTAAATGAATGGAGCGATGAGTGGATGGATGCATGGCTGGAAGAATGAAAGCATGGCTGTCAGGATGGATCAGTGAAATAAATTATGGAAGAGTGAACCAGAGTGTAGATGGATGACTGAATGAAACGGTGGAAGGATGAGTGAAAGGGAGGATTGATTGACATATGGAGTGAAAGGATGAATGGATGAGTGAAAGGGTAGATGGATAAGCAAAAGGATTGATGAATGGATGGATAGATGGATGACCAAAAAGGCTGGATAGATGGATGAAAGGAGGGATGGATAAGTGAAAATATGGATGACTGAGTGAAAGTATGTATATGTTTGATTAATAGGTTTGAAGATAGATGGATACATTTGGATATAGATGGGCAGATGGATGTATGGAAGGGTGACAGACTGAATGTTGGATGAAAGACTGAATGGTTGACAGAATGTAAAGGTGAAGTGGTGGATATCATCAGGTGGGTGGAAGGATGAAAAGATGAATAGATCAATGGAAGCAAGTAAGCTCTTCTGGAGAAGGTCGCAATGACTTGCTTTGCTTGCTTGGTTCAATAAGCGCTTTATTCAAAGTGGTAGGTAATTTAATTTTCTGGCTACTCTCTTGCTCCCACCTAAACACTACGAAAAATCCTTTGTCTCCACAAGCAAAGTCAGCACTCTGGTTTGTAAAACAAAGATAATTCCTTATACTTTTATTCTGAAAAAAAGGAATATCTTCATTTTGTAACATGGAGTGCCGGCTTTACTTTTGGAGAATAAGCTTAGACCGAGTTAGCAGAGTTCTGCTATATGCAACTCAGAGAAGTGCAAAAAAAACTCAGCGGAGCTCCACTAGCGGTGAAGTGAATTAGATAAATGCCGTTATTTTCAGCAGCAGGCGTTTGTCCTCACTGTGCAATCATCGCGAATGGCACCATGCACAGTGCAAGCGGGCGCTGCTTCCTTTCTGTCGCTCGAGTAGATTTGTTACTCGAGCAACAGTTTTGTCAATGTGAATGGACGGTTTCTCAACACGAGCGGTCACAAGCAAAAACGACCATGCGTAATGAGTAATGAGAAATCTGACCGCCAGCGTTGAGAATCCTCACCAGGAGGCTGATTTTCCACGCTCGAGCTTGCCAACTTGACGCAAGCGAGGAAAATAACTCTGCTCTGTTTTTTGGAACTCCGCGAGCTCTGCAAGTGGATCGGAGTTCACCGCCCAGATGTTGTAGAGATTTGTGTGTGAAGCATATATACATATATATATTTAGATATAGCAGATCTATATCTAAATCTATATCTAAATAGCAGAGGTGAGCTTATCTAGAGTGTCGCTGGTGTCGAGAGTGCTCTAACAGAAGCTGCTTTCCACCTAAATTTGAGAACTACCGAGAGTTCTCTCCTTCTTTTTTGCATAATTTATGCGTCACTCTATGCCTGAAAGGGTTTTGTTTTGGCTTAAACTGGGTGCTCCCTTGTGTCTGGACAAAGCTATACCTCTCTGAAGAGCTCTAATTAGACCGAAACACTGTGTCAGGGGTTGCTTTTACTCATTTCAGGTTGGCTTGAGTTGGGATTTTACCAATTCAAAGCTGTAATACTGTGCCTGGAGTGATAAATGGCTTTTGTCATTTTACAGCTCGGTAAGGACAGCACTGTGCTAGTCCTATGCTTACAGATTTTTCTGTAGAAATGGCAAAAGACTTTGTCATTTTCTATCTCGGCGTGGATTGCACTGTGCTAATCCTATGCTTAAAGACTTTGATAGAAAAACAGACATTTGAGGTGAGCAGATCTAGAGTGTCGGTGGTGTTGAGAGTGCTCTAACAGAAGCTGCTTTCCACCTAAATTTGAGAACTACACAGAGTTCTCTCCTTCTTTTTTGCCTAATTTATGCGTCACTCTATGCCTGAAAGGGTTTTGTTTTGGCTTATACTGGGTGCTCCCTTGTGTCTGGACAAAGCTCTACCTCTCTGAAGAGCTCTAATTAGACCGAAACACTGTGTCTGGGGTTGCTTTTACTCATTTCAGGTTGGCTTGAGTTGGTATTTTACCAATTCAAAGCTGTAATACTGTGCCTGGAGTGATAAATGGCTTTTGTCATTTTACAGCTCGGCAAGGACAGCACTGTGCTAGTCCTATGCTTAAAGATTTTGCTGTAGAAATGGCAAAAGACTTTGACCTTTTCTATCTCGGCGTGTATTGCACTGTGCTAATCCTATGCTTAAAGACTTTGATAGAAAAACAGACATTTGAGGTGAGCAGATCTAGAGTGTCGCTGGTGTTGAGAGTGCTCTACCAGAAGCTGCTTCCCCCCTAAATTTAAGAACTACCCAGAGTTCTCTCCTTCTTTTTTGCATTCTTTTGTGCATATTTAGATATATATAAAAATATATATATATATATATGTATATGTGTGTGTGTGTATAGAGTTAAAGCGCAGTTATGGGGACAAAACAAAACCTAAAACCCACTAATACTCACCAATTTTGAGCAGGTAAACTAACCATACCTCACGCCTGTCATGCACTGCTTATGACCTTACGACTGATAAGAGCGCAATTGTGCGCTTTCATTTGTAGGGGTGCATTATAATCACAAGTAGTTTGCACCTGCATTCATTCTTTTGTTGTGTTAACATTTGTTTACTAGAATGTGAAATGTAATAACGTGTAAAAGTGAAGTGATGGAAGATATTTTCTGTTATGTGAAAAAACTTAGCACTGTACTTGGGTTCTAAATATTGAAAATCCTAATGTCCATTTATAATGGACTGTAAATGTAAATTGATACTTGTATAGCGCACTACTCACCCGCAAGTGTCTCAAGGCGCTTGTACGAATACCGCTGTGGAACCCATCCTGGCTTTCCCTGTGGGACGTCCACTCCTGGGCACCCCAAGGTGGAGGCCAGGCATCCTTAGCGTTGTGGGGGCCGTTGTGGAGATTAAGCAAGCTATTGCCCAGAGTTGCAGTGGGACTCCATGATTGGAATAGGCACCGAGGCGAGAATTATCAAGTCTGTGGAATTTTGAGCCCAAGACCCGCCGAGGCAGGGAATTGAACCCTGGTCCCAGGCTAGAGCTCTGCATCAGGGTCTGCCGCTCTAATCATTGAGCCACACTTCTCCACTGTTGGAAGCTGATTTACCGAAATGTAATGCCTTGATTTAAACGTGCACCATATTAATGTCCATGCATATGTGTTTTTAATGAAGTTATTTATTTATTTTATTTTGTCAATTTATAGGGCGCAACAGCTACCCAAGAAGGGTTTCCCGGCGCCTAGACACAGCTAGAGACGAAAAGACAGAGACGGAGGGAGATTATGGGGGATTATTGTTCGTACAGCCAGGTCTTTACAAGCTTTCTGAAGCTATGGTAGTTATCTTCCTTCCGAATGCTTGGAGGAAGCGTGTTCCACAGGGAGGGTCCAAGATAGGCAAAAGATCTGCCCCCTGATCTTGCACGTTTGAACCTTGGTATACAGAACCATGCTGCTGTCTGGGACCGGAGGTTTCTCTTAGGTGTGTAGAGGCAAGCAAGGGATTGGAGGTATTTTGGGGCTCCTCCTGTTTTTGTTTTGAACATGTAGTTCAAGGCCTTGAAGCGAACTCTGTTCTCTATCCTGAGCCAGTGAAGGTCCCGGCGATGGTTCGAGACTCCAGCGTTCCTAGGGATCTTACACAGGAGTCTGACCGCAGCGTTTTGCGCCACTTGAAGTCGTCCAATGACAGATTTATTTGCGCCTAAATATAGGATGTTGCCGTAGTCAAGCCTTGATGTGATAAGGGCATTGACTACGGTCTTCTGAGTTGACATAGGCAGCATCCACAGGATTTTCCTCAACCATCTGGTTATGGTGAGACACAATCCAGTAACTTTACTGGCCTGCTTATCCATGGATAAGGCGTTGTCTAGTACAAAACCCAGATTTCGAGCATGGGACACCGGGGTGGGAAGGATGCCCATTTGTTCTGGCCAATGCGCGGGGTTCCAGAGATCTTTGTCTTTTCCCAAAATCAGAATTTCCGTCTTGTCCCCGTTCAGTTTTAACTGGTTTGCTGTCATCCAGTTCAGTATTTTTAGTAATCCTTCCTTGAGTAGTGACGGGGAGTGGGGACAAGAATTAGACAAGGAAAAAATGATTTGGGTGTCGTCAGCGTAGTTCATGAGCGTGAGCCCTAGCTTCTCAACAAGTTCTACCAACGGTTTGAGATAGATATTAAAAAACAGAGGGCTCAGGATGGACCCCTGTGGCACTCCATGAGCTGCGGGTAAGGTGTCTGACTCGGCCTGTTCTGATGCGATCTGAAAGGTTCTGTTTGCCAGAAAGGATTTGATCCATTCCAGAGCCTTTCCTCTTATGCCATTTGTGTGTAGTTCTCTAAGGAGCGTTTCGTGGGAGATGGTATCGAACGCCGCACTTAGATCCAACAGCACAAGTGCTACCGTTTGGCCTTGGTCAAGACGTTGCCGGATGTTTTCAGTGACACCTAACAGGGCGGTCTCCGTCGAGAAACCAGCCCTGAAACCAGATTGCGAAGGGTGGAGTAAGAGGTTTTCTTCTGCAAAAGTGGCTAGCGTGGAGTGTACGTGTCTCTCGAGGCACTTAGAAAAAGCAGGAAGCAGAGATATAGGCCTATAGTTGGCCAATATTTCTGGGTTAGCATTAGGCTTTTTCAAGAGGGGTGTCACCATGGCGTGCTTCCATAAGGCCGGGACAGTGGCGAGGTCGAGGGACAAGTTTAAGAGGTTGGCAATGATATTCAGGGACTGGTCATCCAATTGTTTTATAATTTTAATAGGGATGGGGTCCCTAGGGGAACCGGATTTGACAGTTTTTAGGATTCCTTTGAGATTCTCTAATGAGAGATTCGGCCAGGCTTCTAGCAGGTTTTTGTCGACAGCAGTGGGTTGAGGTAGGCTGGGGTTGGATGGAGGGGGAGGATCAACGTTGGATATTTTAGTGTTGATGTCTGAGATAATTTTGTCGATTTTCTCAGTAAAGAAGCAAGCTAATGCCTGACATTGTTGAGCGCTTAAGGGGGGTGCAGCGGCTGTAGTATGTGCGCCCGTCAATTCCTTAACTTTAGCAAAAAGGGTTTTGGGCATGTTAGTTGCTTCGGTGATTGTTTTTGAGACGAAGGCCGCTCTTGCCTTTGTACACGCCGCGTGATAATGGTTTCTGGCTTCATGATAGCATTTTTTGGCATAAGGGTCGTACTTTTTACGCCATTTACGTTCTAATACTTTGCATCTTGACTTTTCGGTTTTAAGGCTGTCGTTAAACCATGGAGCCGGGGGACGATGTCTACTCCCTTTGGTGTGAGTAGAAGGCAGACAGCTATTAGCGGCATTTGTTAGCCAATTTTGTGTCTCAATTGCTACGTGGTCCATGTTGGAGTTTGGGCTAGGAGGGTTTTGTTTGAGTGCCGCATTTAAGGCATCTATGTCGACTGACTTCCAGTTCCTTCTATTAGTGGCAGTAGTCTTTTGTTCCGCTCTAGGGGAGGGTGGAACAGAGATGCTAAAGCTGATGAGGTGATGGTCGGACCAGCCAGAAGGTACGGTGGCGATGTACGTGAGTTCACTGACGTTAGTTATTATGGGGTCCAACAAGTGGCCAGCTATATGAGTAGGGCTGGAGTTGATAATAGATAAATTCAGTGCAGCTAGATCTTCCAGAAAATTATAGCATGAGGGTATGGTGGGATCTTCCAGGTGTAGATTTAGATCACCTAGCAGAGAGAAATTGCTAGATGACATATAGTAGGGGGTAATAAGATTTGCGAAGTTTGATACCCATTGAGAGGGGTTACCTGGTGGACGATAGATCAGAAGGCCTGACATAGTGAAATTGGGGTTCAAGGTAATTTTAAACAGACCCGCTTCACAATCTGGAATTAGAACAGATTCCAAAGTGCATTTGTACTCTCTGTTAAAAATGATGGCTATCCCGCCCCCAACCTGTTTTTCCCTATCGAGTCTGGCAATGGCGTAATTGTCAGGGAGGGCAATAGCAACGTCTGGGCCAGCGCTGTCATGTAACCATGTCTCGGTTAGGAAGATGGCGCTAGGACATTCTTCAGTGAGGAGATTAAAAATTTCATGCTTGTGCTTGGGCAATGATCTGCAGTTAGTACTGTAAAATACGTATGTTGGCTGTACATTATTACGTGGTATTTTACATTTCCTGCGTCTCCTAGGTGGGTCAGAGTAGGGTTTGCGGACGTCAGTGGATAGTTTACACTCGGAGCAAACATGGGTTCCGACTATGTGAAGGTTGGACAGAGAGCAGTTCGGTTTAGGGGTAGGGCGCAACGCTCTCAAAGCGGAGGACGTTCTTACCAATCTGGGGGGTGCAGTTGGAGAGAGAGCCTCGACCTCGTGCCTCGTCCTGACACGGACGGGCACAGACGGGCTAGTCTTTGGCGTGTCCTCGGCGTGCTGAAGGTGTGCCCGCTGCGCTCGACCGCTGCGCTGTCGGGTCCTGAGCATAATAATAGGAGAAGAGAGGAGTGGGCGTGGCTAACGAGGGTGGGCGTGGCCCCGTGTCACGTGATGCAGCGACGCTGAAAGGGACAGAGGTCTTCCCCTTTCAGGCGCTGTTTTAGTGCGTTTTAACAAAGAACAAAGATCGAGTTTTTAAAATCAATTCTAATGTGCAAATGAGCAAGTTTTTAAAACCAACAGAGTTTCAGTGGCAGACTAGTCACCCCGGCTTCCGCCTCAGGGTCCTAGCTGGTCAACACCGGCTTCTGGTAGCACAGCGCTTTTAAGCTTCCTGGAGTGGGCGTGGCTAACGAGGGTGGGCGTGGCCCCGTGTCACGTGATGCAGCGACGCTGAAAGGGACAGAGGTCTTCCCCTTTCAGGCGCTGTTTTAGTGCGTTTTAACAAAGAACAAAGATCGAGTTTTTAAAATCAATTCTAATGTGCAAATGAGCAAGTTTTTAAAACCAACAGAGTTTCAGTGGCAGACTAGTCACCCCGGCTTCCGCCTCAGGGTCCTAGCTGGTCAACACCGTCTTCTGGTAGCACAGCGCTTTTAAGCTTCCTGGAGTGGGCGTGGCTAACGAGGGTGGGCGTGGCCCCGTGTCACGTGATGCAGCGACGCTGAAAGGGACAGAGGTCTTCCCCTTTCAGGCGCTGTTTTAGTGCGTTTTAACAAAGAACAAAGATCGAGTTTTTAAAATCAATTCTAATGTGCAAATGAGCAAGTTTTTAAAACCAACAGAGTTTCAGTGGCAGACTAGTCACCCCGGCTTCCGCCTCAGGGTCCTAGCTGGTCAACACCGGCTTCTGGTAGCACAGCGCTTTTAAGCTTCCTGGAGTGGGCGTGGCTAACGAGGGTGGGCGTGGCCCCGTGTCACGTGATGCAGCGACGCTGAAAGGGACAGAGGTCTTCCCCTTTCAGGCGCTGTTTTAGTGCGTTTTAACAAAGAACAAAGATCGAGTTTTTAAAATCAATTCTAATGTGCAAATGAGCAAGTTTTTAAAACCAACAGAGTTTCAGTGGCAGACTAGTCACCCCGGCTTCCGCCTCAGGGTCCTAGCTGGTCAAGTTCCATGGTGATTCTTATGTTAGCCAATTTTCAGTAGGCCTCATGTATATTTCCCTGGCTCTCATAGAATGGGTTGTTTGGAATGTTCATGTGTATGTGGAATCGTTTTCTTTCTCACGTTTCTGTTGCAGGTGGAGAAACTCATCTTTGTTAGAATAACGCTTTTGTTTTAGGTGTTAGGCTTAGGGAGGAGAGGACACATTCGAACAAGTAGTGCTGATAATGTGAGATGATGTTCTTTCTCAGTGGAGAAGGCCTGGGAATCAAGGTCATCGAGCCAGTAGCTGGGAGTATTGAAATTATATAGAAAATCACCTACGTGGAGGTGTCCAGCTGGATGAGGCGATCAGATGAAGTGAAATGGGTGTTTCCTAGGATTTTGGTGTTGGAATTAGGGACAGTGCCCCGGGGGTTGAGTCAGGAGAGGAGAAGAGATCAATGGAGAGAGAGGGAGCATCTTAGAATGAGCTCTGTAGATTTATGCTACTTCACCCATTCAACGTGAGTGCACTTCTTAGTAAGTCTTCATGCACTGACACCTTTTCCTGAACTTGCCTGGGGAATGCTAAGTAGGGATATGACGTTAGTGGTAGAGTAGGGACAGACTAGTGCTTTTTACTTACGTACCTCCGATGAAGACTAATCTTGACTTTGGGGCACTCATTGCCAGCGTTCTGATTTTGGAATTCATCATCCTTTTCATGCTTCAGAGACTGAACTTTGCCTGTAGGTTTGGCATCGTATTAGTTCTGATGCATTTCTACAACCTCATCCTGAGGTGTCTGTATGTCCAGTTATTTTTGGCCTTGTAATACATTTACTAACCTAGAACCTGGAGTCTGTGATTCTTCGGAGTCATGAATAATTGGGACTGTGAAAACTGATAGGACAAGTCATTTCTCCCCTCTACACTTCTAAGCAGATACAATGGTCCGTTGGCCAGGGGTTCTAGAGCATATCCAGAAGGTTACTTCCGGATCCCCACTGATTGCTGCCCCCCCCCCATGTCTTGCGCGATGCTTTCACTGCTTGTCCTTTCCCCCCACTGTCACTTCTGAATAACTCTCTTAAAGCAGGCCTGGTCCCCAGCTCTTTTAAAATTGCTGAAGTGGTGCCCATCCTTAAAAAAACCTAATGCTGACCCATCCCTCTTGAGTAACTTTCGTCCCATTTCCCTACTCCCCTACCTTAGTAAGGTACTTGGCCCATGTCACCACTTTTTGAGTTCATTCATCGAGCGTACGCAGTTCCTCGACTCCCAACAGGTCGACTTCAGACCCGCCCACTCTACTGAGGCGGTCATTCTTTCAGTGATGGAGGAACTGCGGAGGGGAGCGGACCTTAATATCAGCCAGGCTTTGGTCCTCCTGGATTTGCCGGCCCCCTTTGACACGGTCGACCACGATATTCTGGTCAGCCGTGTCAGGGAGGCCGGCATCCAGGGATCTGCCCTTGATTGGGTTCGCTCTTTTTTGAGCAATCGCCACCAGGCTGTCCGGCTCTCCCAGTTCACTGCTAATAAAGTTGAGTTGCCATGTGGTGTCCCACAGGGCTCCTCCCTTTCCCCCCTCCTTTTTAATTTGTACCTTACCCCCCTCATCCGGTCTTTACGAGGTAGTAATGTCGTCTGCATTTAATTATGCAGACGAAATCCAGTTGATCTTTGACATCGATCCCTCGGCCCAATCCATCCACAATTTCCAGTCCACTCTGTGTCACATCAGTGACTGGATGGGGGCAAACCATCTCAAACTCAACCCCGATAAGTCCGAACTGGTTCTTGTCGGGGGTGCAACTAATCCGTGGAGTCACAACTTCTAGCCCATCAGCCTGGGTCTCCCCCCTCGCCCTGCTGACTCAGCCAAAAGTTTGGGGGTGATCATTTGTAATGATCTTTAGATGAAGCCCCAGATTAATGCTGTGGTCTCCTCCAGCTTCTTTCATTTGCGGAAAATCCGCAAAATTGCCCGCTTTCTCACCACTGGCTTTGGTAATCTCCAGAATAGACTATGCCAACTCTCTCTATGTTGGTTTCCCTGCCTATCAGCTGAATCGATTGCAGCTGGTTCAGAACCAGGCTGCTCAGCTAATCTTCCGCCAGCCCAGGCATCAGCATGTTCGCCCCTTGTTAAAGACACTTCACTGGCTCCCTGTAGCCGAGCGCTGCAATTTTAAATTAGCTGCACCATCTTCAAGGCCCTGGCCGGCCTTGGCCCGTAATTCATCTCCTCTCTGCTTCACCATTATGCTGCTCCCCGCTACCTCTGTTCTTTTCATCTGGCCTTACTCAAGACACCTGTCTTCAAACGCAAGAAACACGGAGGGCTTAGATTCTCGTCTCTTGCTCCATCTTTCTGGAATGCCCTCCCCTTAGAATGCAGGCTCACTACTTCCTATACTCACTTTAGATCTGTTCTTAAAACCTATCTGTTCCGTAGAGCACACAACTAGGTCTTCCTCTCTTCTTTCTCTTGCCCTGACAGTTCCTTCTCTGTCTCCTTTTGCTCACAGCGCCAAGAAACCGTCAGGTGTTATTTGCGCTTTACAAGAACCTTTACATAACATAACAGGAAATCTAGCCCCATCACATATAAACTCCCTCATGACATGATAAATGATTGATGACATCTTAGATAACATCTTTAATGCCACTACCTATGAGCACTCATTGGACATCACTCATGAGCAGCGCTCCACCTACCACAGTACGGACACTAATTCTGCTCACCTCAAATGTCTGTTTTTCTAGCTTAATTTTTTAGCATAGGATGAGTGCAAAGCCAGTAATGAAGAGCTTGAAAAGTTTGAGAGCTTGAAAGGTTTTTGCTATTTTTTTTTAGCAAAGTCAGCATGGGATTAGGTATTATCCAAGACTAGCAAAAGACATTACGAAGGTATTTTACTGTTTCAGGCACAGCATTATAGCTTCAGATTAGTAAAATACTATCCAAGTCAACCCCCAAGTAAAAACATGTCTTTACACTTCACTAGTCTGGACACAAGGGAGCACCCCGTATAAATCCAAACACAGCCCTTGAATTTTTAGAGTGACACACAAATTATGCAAAATTCAAATAGTGAACTCTGGGTAGTTTCCCAGATGCCAGTTTTAGTACATTCTGTCTGGGTCAAAAAAGTTGAAAGAGCTCAGCTGCGTAAATCAAGATGAGTCTTCACATTTTAGTTCTCATTCGAAATTTGTCTTCCAGCTACAGTAAAGAGACCTTAACTGATTTATGCAAACTTGCCATTTGAATAGAGTTTCACTAAGAAAGCGGGTTTTTAGGTCTCGCGACCTATCAATGCACGCAAGCGCATTGAGGGTAGCGAGAATTCATGTCCTCAAAACGCTTGTGAAACCAAGGGTTTCGTTCATGCGGCTTTGTTTAAGTTCACGTGAATCACGTGACCAAACAAGCACGCGCATTCACGGCCTACTTTCAGTTTCCCGGCAAGGGGTTCTCCTCCCCTAATTATTCATGGCCGGCCGCAGGCCGGCCATACTTTCAGTTTCCCGGCCGCTCACAGCACATCAAAGGGCTTCGCCCAGCGTGCGCTCTGCGGCTTCTCCTCCCCTATGCCTGTTTATCTGCACTTCTCCTCCCCTTTCTTCGCTTCATGCTGTCATATCCCTCCCCATCCGCCTCATCCTCTCTACCCCTCTCCTAGCGTCTTTCTACATTCTTCTCTGCCGCCCTCGCACCATTATTTTCATGACTGCGTCTTTCATCCTCTCTACCCCACTCCTAGCATCTTTCTACATTCTTCTCTGCAAAGTGACCCTTTTCTTTCACCGCAGCCTCCTCTCGCCCCCTGCAACGCTCCTGCCTCCCCCCTCACCCACTGTCTTCCTACTCCTCCCTCTTATCTTTCAGTCATGTCCCTCCCTCTGCCTCAACCCTCTCACTCCTGTCTGTCTATCCTCGGCCCCTGTGTCTCCTCTCCAATGGTGATTGATTTTTTTAATGTGTACATTTACGTGTATTATGTGTATGTTTTATGAACGTATGTGTATATGTTATATGCATGTCTTTGCTCCGCTCCGGTGTTGTAAGGCTTCAGAGTTAGGCCCATGAATTTTTCAGGTGAGCACAAGAGTCGATTTGTATGCAGTCTCTTGATTTATAATTCATGGGGTAAAGCTGTGTATATCACTTTACTTGTTTTGATATCACAATTAAATAGGGATAAATGAAGCCAATCTTGTCAGTGACTTTCAGAGTATAAGCTATTCAGGAAATGTAAAGGCTGCTTGGGCTGTAGGATTGTTAACACTGCCTCAATGGGGACGATGCCCTTTAACTTCGACCGACTGTAAAGGCGCTAGTTAAAGCTTTGCTGAAGCCGTGTGGCTGACAGAATGCTGACGTGCACCATCTTAATAATGCTTTGCTATAAGCAGAAAGTGTATAAACTGTCAGGCTGTATTCACCGTCTGTTTTTCCCCCCAATTTTGAAACCATGAAACCAAGTCTGTCCTCATTGATCAGAGAATGCCTGACTAATATCAAGTATTCTCTACAGGTATCGAAACATGACACTTATGTTCCAAAAAATCTTTTAGTTGCTGGTTTGTTTCCAAAGAAGATATTTTGAATTACATGTTTTCACCTATATATTCTTCTTTCCAAAAATGTCAATTTCTATCATTTCCTTCGTCCAGCGCTAAAGTGCTAGTTTGTGGGTGCTTCAATGTGCGCTACCGACTGGAAGACATTTGAAAACAAAAGCAGAATTCAAAAATTCAGGCGGTTTACCACAACAAACAAGGGGGGCACCGGGTCCCAAGTTGTTTAATTACATTTGGACTTCTGGCAAATTATTATATTCCTTTATATATAAGTAGCAGACATGGCAAATAAACAACTCTGTGTCTACTTCGTTTTTAGGTTAAAACACGTCCCCTTTTCCAACTATAACTGTTTCTTTTTTTTCTCTTTTTTTTAAAGTCTGCATTGAATACAATTATCACGTACCTTCTTCGAAAGATAGTTGGTAGCAAAAATGAATATACACAAATATATATTTGATCAATATTAATCAAGGTTGGGAAACCAGTACTTGCATTTTAGCCAACATCCACCTGCACCAGACTTGCCAGATTTCGAAAACCAACAACTGGAACATTTTGCAAACATAGAAGTAGGACAAAAAATTGCATCGAGTTTGGGAATTAGTGGCACCGCTCACCAACACGGAAAACAGACAATGAGGCACTGAGTGGAATTCAATGCAACGTTTACACATCAGTGTAAAGTAAATTAATTTCTGCTAGAGGCAGTTAATCCTGCTCTAGAACACATGCGAATTGATCTCAGTCAGTGTAGTAGCATAACAAAACACATACACTCATTTGCGAAAGTTATAACTATTGCCATTGTAAATGACAAAGCGATTAATTTAGCTATTTTCAAAACAACACATAAATAAAAAAAATTGTCATTTACAAGACCAATAGCTCAAACTTTCCTACTGCGAGACCTATTGGCAACGCCAGTGCTTGTTGTGATTTGTTGTCAATCTGTTCAGTAGTTTTAAAGATATTAGTACATAAAACAGGTATTGAATGGGCTTGGAAGGCTTAACACTTTTGTATAACTTGTTAGTTGAAAAGCCATTTGTTGATTTGCTTATACCTTTGACGACTTAGGGAAAATATTCTTTCAATTTGATAGATACTTATGCTGAGATGACTCTTGGTATTTTCAAATTCCTGAAGATCCATAAAGGAGGGAGGATTAAAAGGAAGGTCAAAAGTGTTAATATGGTAATAATACAAACCTGCCCCAAATTTGACAGTAGCTTGGAAGGATTTGTTTTCTATTTGTGTGTCAAATTTCGTGCCCATCCTTTAAGTAGACAGAGTTAAAGGGGGGGCTATGACATTTTAATTTGCTTATAAATTTTGCACTGTTGGATGAATCTGCACCAAATGTGGATGGCGGTTATAAAGTTACCCCATTGGAGGTATTTCAGTCTTTGTGCAAATCCAAAGGGGGCATGAGACAAAGGTACAAAAGAAGCAAAGGAGGAAAATGTAAATAGAGGTGTGTCAAAATATATTTAATTGATGATATAGTTGGCAACATTTGATGGATATGCACAAAAATGTAGACCTAACAAGTGTACCCTAGTGTTCTTACTTTCAAATTCATGCAGTTCCATCAAGGGGGAACCCCAATAAAAAGGGTGGGGGCAAAAAAGTGTCATTTGCTAATAACATTGGCACTGTTTGACGAGCCTGCACAGAATGTTGTAGAAGTCTGGTTCGATTAATGAATTGGATTTTCATTACCAGGTCAGGTTTTGCAGCTATCCACAAAGGGGGTGGCCGGAGGGGGAAAATTCAAGCAGGGTGAGTGTATACAATTTTCAGTTGCTTATAACTTTGGCACTCGTTGATTAATCTGCATCAAATGTGGCAGCTACTTGGCAAATTATACCCAGTGCATGCATTTTCCAAATATTGTGCAGATCAAATGAGGGTGTACAAAGTTCAAGGGGAGATCAAAATATTTATGATTTACTAATAACTTAGATACCGTTTAATGGATATGCGTGGATTTTGTCAGCGACTTTGCATTTTTAGCCTATTCTTGTTGCTTTTAAAACCATGCATGTTTATCTGGGACTGATATAAAGGAGTTCAAAGAAGTCTTCATTTGCTACTAAATGTGGCACTCTTTGATGAATCTTTTTGAAATGAGATTTCTGTTGGTTATATCAAGTTTTGTTCAGATCTTTCAAGGCAGAGGAAAAGAAAAATAGGGGGCTTTCACTAATAACTTTAGTGCTGTTTGATGAATCTGCATGAACTTCGGCAGCAAATTAAGGCCAGTTCAAAGCTAGGTACTCCATTTGACCACACCCTGCTGAGCATGGCTAAATGAAGTTGGGTGCAGGGCCTGGTGGAAAACCAGCACAAGGATACAGAGTTAAAGGTTAGTTAGGCTCCAGCAAATGGGAAACCAAAAAATAACTGTAATTCACCATTTTTGGTGTGCAGTGCATAATGCTCACCATACCTCATGCTCCCCACCAGGCTCATTACATCATTTAAAGAATAGCATGTACGAAAAAGACTATCTACAAAGAGCAAAACATGGTGGGTTGTGTGCTATGGTGTGTATTGTGTGTTGCACATAATCACTTGTGAATTTCACGGCTTTTTTGGCACAATAAATATAATGTTTATGAACTCAAAATATTTATCCCAATAAGTAACAATATAATTAAACAGGAGCATGTACTCATAACAATAAACAATACTCTATTCACAGTAGTCTCTTTTATAGTTAACTGTAATATTATATGTAATCTCATCTTTAACATTATTTATAATATTTGACATTGTATCTGTATCTGCCACATCAAGGGTGAAGCCAACAGTTTGCATCCAGTGTCCTACTTATGTTTTGCATGTGTGTTGTTTCTTTGCTGTGTGAGATATGGATTGTGTTCCCTAATGTAACCTGTGAAACTCAGTAGTTTTTTGGTCTCAATTCACTTCCATAACTCCACTTTAACTGTGCTTTTTCAGTGCATTTCTAGTTTTTTTCATGAACATACTTTAATACGGTGTAACCATAACTTCCTGCCGCTAATTTATTTTTCAGTTTTTTCAAAATCTTTTCGGGGTGCCCACTCGGGGCACCCACACCTCTTTTTTAATCTTGGGGGCTACGAGGTGAGAGCCAAGGCCCCCGCAACCCCTTCTGGCTTCCAAATCACCAACGTGGCAGGAGCCAGGTGTTTTTTTTTCAACTGTGTGCCTTTTAGTTCTCTTAAGGCACCAAAAATCTTGCAAAATGTTGGAGGCCATGGAGAGGAGCCCCAAAGCCCCTGCAATGCCCCCGGCCCCATTGAGCTGCCCAGCCAGGATCCATTGTGATGTTGGCGGGAGCCGGCACAAATCTCCTTTACTCCTGCCCGTGTTGTAATAGCTGATTTCACTTCTTCCACCCAAGCAGGAGCAATTATGTGTTTTCTGGCTGGGAGAGTGAGGGAAGGGTATGCCTGCACTCTCTCTGTTCAGAAAACAGCAGTGCCGTAGGGGATGGGGTCCCTGGGTCACTGCTTAGGTCAGCCTAGCACCCCCTCTCTAATTTTAAAGATATGACCTAGGGGGAGAGATCACGGGATCCTCACAGAGAGGGGGGCTGGGAACTCCCTTCTCCTATTTTTAACATACAGCCCAAGGGTTGGGTATCCCTGTGCCTCACTGTAGCAGGAGCGGCTGCATGCCCCCTCTCATAGTTTTAAAAATACAGAAGAGAAGAGAGATATATATTTATTCACCACTGGGTAAATATATTTAGGTCTGTGTTTCCATAGGAAAATAATGTTTTGGTTTGCTTATAACTAAGGTGAATTTTGACGAATCTTCACAAAATTTGTTTTAAAACAATCCCAATCACTTGAGCTCCTTCCTCGGTAATTTTAGGGTGATGCATCCACCGGAAAACAGGGAGGTCCAAAATGCATCTTCTCTATTCATTTTTCTATTGGAAAATTGAACACTGATACTTCAAATACTGCTGAACGGAATTACACCAAATTTGTCAGCAAGCTAGATCTTGGTCCAGAAAATATGCTTTTTATAATTTTGTGTAAATCTGTTAAGTAGTTTTTGAGAAATTAAGGCTCAAAAACCTAGTATATTTCATGCCGTGACAAATTGGTGAGCCAACAGATTTTGTTGGCAACCGGGGCAAAAAACAATTAAAAAAAAAATGCTCACTTAACATAAAAAGGGACATGCTAAGCATTTTTCTGGTTTGGGGATCTCAACTTCCGGGGCTGTATTTCATTGTCCCCCATACCAAAACTTTGTCAGGCTCTGTGAACCCCATCCCTAGGACTGCATGCAATTAAAAGAGATGGGGGGTTCTGCACCTCCCAGAGCCATTGTATGGCCCCACTGACCCCATCTGCTGGGCCAGCTCCGTTCGTTGTCCCGGGGACACAGATGTTTCTCTGCCTGCCATAGCGTGAGGGAACTGTTATGTGTAATGAAAGCTCCTCCCATCGGGTGAGATCACATACGTTTCACTGCCTGCTCTCTAGAGGGCAGGGAAACACAAAACTGCTTCTGCCCAGCAGGAGCAAAAAAAACTGTTCCCACAGGGTGGGAGCAATGCCGGCTCCTGAAGCACCTGTGATGGGTGCTGACAGGAGAGCTGGCATGGCTGCGGGGACCTTGTGATCCCTCCGCAGCCCCAACGTTAAAAATGCTGTGGGGTGCACCAGGTAGGCACTGGAGCAACCCAGTTTGAGAAAAGGCAAACATTGCAGGCTCCTGTGCCGCGCTTGGGGCTCTCCTTGCAGGAAGCTGAAGGACCATGGTGCTCCCCTCGCAGCCCCTAACAAAAAATAAAGATCTTGGTGTCCCAGCAGAACAGCCAAAAATTATCATATATTTTTTCACTGCTCCTCGGAAGGAGCTCCTCATAATGCCCTGTGAGAGCTTTTTAAACATATTTTGGAGCCTATTATTGTCCCTAGCAGGGGTAGGGGCATCACCAACCATTTTTTAATGTTGTGAGGGAGCAGCAGGGAGCTCAACAGCCACCCCGCAATATTAAAAACAAAACACATTAGGTATCCGGGGTCATTAAATCCAAGAAACCCAGGACAGCCTATCATATTTTCTTAAAACACTCCTAGCTGGTGCTCTGTGCTCTTCAGCTGTAGTGCTGGGCCCTCTTGTTGTTGTTTTTATGGCTTCATTTTGTGTCTCAGAAAATGTTGAAAGAAAGACTCTAAGACATGCTGTTTTTTAAATAAATCTTTATTAAAACATTTTTATGACAATTACTTTTAATACAAATGTCATTGTGTGAATTAATGAAATATAAATTTCACTATAAATATTGGTATTTTTTTTTACAAAGATAATAGGCTTGCTTTATGTCAATTGATTTCCTGACCCCTTTATAAAGCCAATAGGCCCACTTTTAATATTTTGGTGTTCTGATCCTTTCACAAAGTCACTATATCGGCCTTACTTTTTTTGTTGTAAATGTCTTAATTGCATTTTATGTTTCATTGGCATAAGCAACAAAATCAAATTTGGCATACATTAACACCAATTTGCATCCAAGGAAGGAAGTCAGTTACATTTGATTCGTGTGTGTCCAGATTGCTGCTGGATACTTGAGTATTGGGGTCACTTTCCCTCCTGTCAAGACCCTGCATCTGGGAAGGACCGAAGTGCCCGACCAGGGCAATATGTAACACTTGTCAACATTAAACCAATTGTACGCGTTTTTACCAGCATTTTGAAAATTGCTACTAGTGAATTTACATTTTAATATGAACTATACCAATCGAAAAAATAGGATAAAAAAACAACACCCCGTAACCCACGTGTGTTTGTAGCTGTGGTGCAGTTCAATTTGTCTCAACCTCCCGCTGTCTTACATACTTATTGTTAGCCTGCAGTGGCTTCGATGCCAGGCTCTGCACCCAACCTCCAGCTGTACATGGGTTGTGCGCAGCAGGGGTGGGGGTTGGGCACCAGTATGGTGTTGGCAGCACGCAAGGGGTTGGGTGCATAGCAACGGCCATGCTCTGTATGAGGTTGGCTGCCCATGTGGGGTTGGTCGCAGGGCATGGCCATTATGGTTAGAGGAAAAGGGCAGTTGAAACATACTGTTTAAAATTAACAAAAACATTGAAATTCACTATTCGCCATTTATATTTATTTCAGTATAACCATGACCTAAATTAACTATAACTCACTCCCACACCATGCACTGCTTTTCAGCTCCCATATTACATCACTTGTGACATGTTCATCATTGATAATAATACCGCAACATTCTGAAATTACATCATTAATGACAAAACTGTGCATGGAGAATGTGCTTGGAGAAAGTAAGACATAATGCAAATGGTGGGAAGCCATGACATTGCAAAATTACCTGTTTGTTGGGTGTATCCCAAGGGGATTACGAATCTTTACTATTCCAGCACGGTTCAGCCGTAAACCACGACTTTTGGAACAATGGGCTGAAAATTCAATAAATTGCCCTGAGGGTACATTGAAAATACTGATAAATCAGTCTGGGGAAGAACATAGTGAAATTCTTAAAAAGGTTAAATATACATTATTCTAACTGAATAAAGATGATATCATTATGAAAACTTTGAAGGAAAATTGGAGGTATAATCTTTGAAAGGGATCTCCAACTGCACAAACAAAGAAATGCATTAAGTACAAGAACTATTACGACTCTGGTCAAATACTGACCTTTGCAAGACAGTTTGATAATGCATAATCACAGATAATCAAGGACTAAACATTACAAAATATTGACAAAGCAAATGAGGAATTACAGTCCAACGTGAGCTCTAAAGTGGAATTGGTAGAAGGAGAACTGATTGTACGTTGCAGGACATTTTAGAGGATTATCATCTATTGCGTCAGAGAAAGGACAATCCAGCACAAGTAAAGCAAAACAGAGAACTAGGAAAAGTAGCAAAAGCCAGAAACTGAGGATCAGGCAGAAGAAACAGCAGCTGCGCGATGGGCCTGGGCGGAGTTCACAGAGTTCTATGTAAGAGGACCCCACCAAGTAACTCATGGGCGTAAAATCCGTTCCGCTTGCGGAATTTGCGGATTTTCTGTAAATTCCCAATGCGCGGACTCTCGCGAATTTGCCGAAAATCCGCAAATTCGCACGCAGCGGATTTTTTTGCTTGGTGATACAATATTGCGGCGCGCGGCGTTCACTTACTGTCATTCAGCGTTTGCAGAGTTGTTTTTCTTGATATTTTGCGTGTGCTGCTCCATTTTGGATCTTGCCGCGGGATCCCGTGGGAGTTTGGCGACCGCGATTACGTCATCGCGGCTTGCCACCTTGCACAGCACGCATCGCGAGAGTTCGCAATTGCGAACACGTAGATGCGGCGGGCAGCAACAATCTCGCACTCGCGAAATTGCAAAATTTGCAATTCTGCACAAGAAATCCACCAGCAAGCAGCATAAACCTTCTGAAAATGATTATTTTTATCAGAATAACTCCTCAGGTTGACATTTGCCTCCACTTTTTTTTGCAAGGAGTCCGTTTTGGGGGAGGGGGTGGGAGGAAGGAAGTGCCCCACAGTCTCCAACTTCCTGTTCCTGTCCAGCAGGCTCCCCCCAGTGCTTTCTTCATGTGCTGGTCACTTTCATTCGGATCTTGACCTGGAAGGATTACTTTTTGTGGATGCTGCTGGATATTTGGATTTGAGGCCTTTTTGACTATCTTTGGATCACTTTTGGATTAGAAATTTCACAAGTAAGTTTGTTTGGGGCATTACAGTTGCTGCAACTACAATTTTGGAATTTTCGATTTTTGGGCTGTTGTTGGGGCCTTTTGCCCAGGGGTAGTAAGTGGTGCATGGACTGAGTCTTCTGTGGGGTCTCTTTAATGTAAACATCATGGAGGGCATGGATGGCATGGGATTGTGCTGATTTTTGTGTGTTTTTTCGATTTTTTTGGCTGCTGTTGGGGACTGGCCATGTGGGTGGGGGCCACTTTGAGTGCTGGTACAGGCAGGCCCTGGCCATGTGCTGGGGGGCAAGGGGCCATTTTGAAGGCAGGCAGTGTTCTCAGGCCTGCGGCCATTTTGCCTAGCTTTCATCCTTTATGCCCAGGGGTAGTGAGTGGTGCATGGGCCTAGTCTTTCTGTGGGGTGTCTTGAATTTAAACATCATTGAGGGCATGGATGGCATGGGATTGTGCTGATTTTTGTGTGTTTTTCGATTGTTTTGGCTGCTGTTGGGGCCTTTTGCCCAGGGGTAGTGAGTGGTGCATGGGCCTAGTCTTTCTGTGGGGTGTCTTGAATTTAAACATCATTGACGGCATGGATGGCATGGGATTGTGCTGATTTTTGTGTGTTTTTCGATTTGTTTGGCTGCTGTGGGGGACTTTTGCCCAGGGGTAGTGAGTGGTGCATGGACTGAGTCTTTCTGTGGGGTCTCTTTAATGTAAACATCATGGAGGGCATGGATGGCATGGGATTGTGCTGATTTTTGTGTGTTTTTCGATTTTTTGTGGTGTTGATGGGGACTGGCCATGTGGGTGGGGGACATTTTTAGTGCTGGTACAGGCAGGGCCTGGCCATGTGCTGGGGGGCAAGGGGCCATTTTGAAGTCATGCAGTGTTCTCAGGCCTGCACCCATTTTGCCTAGCTTTCATCCCTTATGCCCAGGGGTACTCAGTGGTGCATGGGCCTAGACTTTCTGTGGGGTGTCTTGAATTTAAACATCATTGAGGGCATGGATGGCATGGGATTGTGCTGATTTTTGTGTGTTTTTTTATTTTTTTGGCTGCTGTTGGGGCCTTTTGCCCAGGGGTAGTGAGTGGTGCATGGACTGAGTCTTTCTGTGGGGTCTCTTTAATGTAAACATCATTGAGGGTATGGATGGCATGGGATTGTGCTGATTTATGTGTGTTTTTCGATTTTTTTGGCTGCTGTTGGGGACTGGCCATGTGGGTGGGGGCCATTTTGAGTGCTGGTACAGGCAGGCCCTGGCCATGTGCTGGGGGGCAAGGGCCCATTTTGAAGGCAGGCAGTGTTCTCATTTTGCCTAGCTTTCATCCTTATGCCCAGGGGTAGTGAGTGGTGCATGGGCCTAGTCTTTCTGTGGGGTGTCTTGAATTTAAACATCATTGAGGGCATGGATGGCATGGGATTGTGCTGATTTTTGTGTGTTTTTCGATTTTTTTGGCTGCTGTTGGGGCCTTTTGCCCAGGGGTAGTGAGTGGTGCATGGGCCTAGTCTTTCTGTGGGGTGTCTTGAATTTAAATATCATTGAGGGCATGGATGGCATGGGATTGTCCTGATTTGTGTGTGTTTTTCGACTTTTTGGGGGTGTTGTTGGGACTGGCCATTTGGGTGGGGGCCATTTTGAGTGCTGGTACAGGCAGGCCCTGGCCATGTGCTGGGGGGCAAGGGGCCATTTTGAAGGCAGGCAGTGTTCTCAGACCTGCACCCATTTTGCCTAGCTTTCATTCATTATGCCCAGGGGTACTCAGTGGTGCATGGGCCTAGACTTTCTTTGGGGTGTCTTGAATTTAAACATCATTGAGGGCATGAATGCCATGGGATTGTGGTGATTTCTATGTGTTTTCGACTTTTTGGGGGTGTATAACTGATGTTCCTCTGTCTTCCATTGCTTTTAGGTGCACACGAGAACCACCAGTGCCAGGAAGAAGTCCTGCAGCGGTGTGTGCAGCATAACGCCACGCGACATCACGTGTGGCCACAGACAAGACAACTCTGCAACTCGTGCAACTGCGGCATGCTGTTCGGACATCTGAAGAAGATGGCCCTAAAAAAAGTTTCCCGTAGCTCCTCTAGCAAGAAAGTTGCCAGTAAGGAGCAGAAGAAGCAAGTTACCAAGGAGACTGGTGTGCCGCCCGCCACATTTTTTGGGAATAAAAGAAAAAGTACGCCTGCAACAGCAGCGGGATCTGCTGGGGACCAAGCTGGGAGCAGCACCCCTGCTCCATTGGGCTCCGTGCCACCACCACCACGCCAACTTAAGTCCAAGCCCTTGAGTGCTGCAGAGGCACTTAGTCAAGTTGTTCAATCACCATCGACCAGTGATTTTGGCTCACCGCAAGAAAGTATCAGCAATGCCCCTCAATCAACACAGGTTGTTATAACTCATCTGACGAGTGTTCAACAACCACAACATGTGCAAGTACAAGCCCAAGTACATGTGGAAGGAGAGGCAGCGCAAGGAGATGCGCAAGCAGAGGGGCATGGAGGGGCACAAGTGCCCACAATAGTTGTTCCTCCTGAAGTAGGGGCACATCAGGAAATCGACATTCAAGCTGAGGTATTATTTGAGGAAGCCACTCCTCCTGATCATTCATTGTCTTCCACATCCCTAGCAAGGAAAAGATCAAGGATGGTGTCTACATCTTCTTCAAGCCCCCTTCCTTCTGATGATATGGATCCAACTTGGGAACCACCACTGCCGTCTGAGAGTGAGGCACACCATGATCTGACAAAGGTAGCTAAGCGTAAAAGGAAGGTCCCCGAAACTCTTGTACTTATGGAGTGTGGTGCTGAAGAAGAAGTGGCGTGTACTACTCCTGCTGATGAAGACTCTCATGACGACGACGCAGTCATCATACACGCCACTCCAGCCTCAGCGGGCATGCAGCAAACAGACATTTTTACCCTAGCCCGAAAATCTGCTGAGCGTGATGTCGACGAGGAGGCAATGGGACCACCATCATTGGAGTTAACTAGTACACCACCACCTACCGCTTCCATATTTTTTTCTCGTCCGAAGGGTCCTCCATCCACCTCGACCTCAATTAGTGGTGGCGCAAGTGCACAACGTAGTAAAGTTCGGCAACACACATCCTCAACTTCATCTGGCATTAGCAGCATGACCAGTATCGCCTCCTCCGCCCCCCACAGACATTTGAAGTCCGCAGGTAGGGACTTCTTTAGTGTTTGCACAACAAGGGAAAACATAGCCATTTGTAGCATTTGTAAGCTTGCAGTTAGTCGTGGTAAGCTTGGTACCAACTATGGTACCGGAGGCCAGAGAGGTCATCTTGAGAGACAGCACACTGTCCAATGGCATGCGCACCTAAAGGAGATCAAGGAAGCCCGAATTGGAAGTCAACAAACTGTATCCGTTGATGTTTCATCTGATGATGACGAGGAGGATGAAGCGTCAAACATTTCTTCACTTACACCCAGTACCCCTGTCAGCAGCACACCCCTGTGAGCCACACTAAGAGTGTGGGAGAGAGTGAGACACCAATGCGAAAAAGTTAAGTATCGCCAAGCGTAACTGGGTCGAAGAAGTCATCATCATCATCCCGTAAAATCATGGTCCAGCCCACAATTAGAAGCATGTTGTTTTCAGAAGCGCCATTTGAACGCAACCACCCAATGACGCGTCTGTATAACACTAAGCTGGCTAAAATGCTAGCTCTGGACCTACTCCCTTTTTTCTTTTGTGGAAGGGGTTGATTTTCTATAATTAGTGGCAATGCTCTGCCCTAAATGGAAGGTTCCTAGCCGGTTCTATTTTGCCAGAGTTGCGGTTCCAGCACTACATGCAGATGTGCTGGAGGTGATTGGGGCAGCTTTGCAGAAGAGTGCTGTTCACACTATACATCTGACAACAGACATGTGGACCAGTGGCGCAGGCACTGATTACATGTGCATCACTGCACACTGGGTCTCTTTTTCAGGAGTTACAGCTAAGCTAAGGGCAGGTGTTGACCCGGACAACGTTTTTAAAGCTGCTCGGAAACATGCAACACTAGACATGTTTGGCATGGAGACAAGTCATACAGGAGAAAACATTTTGCAGGAGTTTAACACAAAGGTCTTTCAATGGCTGTCCCCAAAAAAACGTAAGATTGGTTATGTTTCCACGGATAATGGTGCCAATGTAGTTAAGGCCATGGATATGGGTAAATATTTCAGAGTGCCGTGTTTGGCGCACTGTATAAACCTGGTTGTTAAAAAATTAATGAGTGAAGAAAGTCAGGTGTGCGAGTTACTGACCACCTGCCGAAGAATGTGCACACATTTCAGCCATTCTTTTAAGGCCCGGAAGCATCTGAGGGGCCTGCTACATGAACGTCGACTGCCAGTGAAAGCACTCATCCAGGAGGTGGCAACACGTTGGAACTCAACCTTCTACATGCTTGAGCGTCTGTATGAGCAGTTTACGGTAGTCAATCCGTATTTCTTTACGCTGGGTACAGCTATGAAGGACCTGAGGATACATGCGGAGCAATGGAAGCTAGTTAAAAGCCTGACAGACATGCTTCGTCCTTTTGAGGTCTTCACGCGTGCAGTCAGCAGGGAGGACTGTAATTTGGGAAAAGCTATCCCATTGTTGCACATGCTAGAGCACCAACTGAAGGCGGTGTCTTCTACGTTTCAAAAAGATGAAGAAAAGCAAGAAGCTTTTAATTTGGCGGAGAAATTATTACAGTGCCTACTTTGCGATGAACGTCTTCAAAAGATCCACACAGAACAGCATTACATTTGTGCTACTATTCTGGATCCACACTACAAAAAGGCACTGGCAGGCAGAGCATTCTTTCCTTTTGGTGACGCAGAGGTTTTAAAGTACAAACGTGGGCTAGCTCTGTCAGCCATAAGGTTTGAAAGAGAACGCCAGAAAATTGAAGGAAAAGGCAGTACATCAGCATCAGCAGGCCATCCGGAGTCAAAAGAATCCACTTCTGCACCTGTGGCTGTGGCAGAAGTAACCTCTCAGCCGTTAAAGACACCAGCAACCGGATCATCTGCACCAGACACAACAGTAACATTGTGTGAAGAAGAGGATTGGCTAACTCAGCTTGGGTTTGCTTCTCAAAAGGTCCCAGCAAAAAGAAAGCAAAGTGGAGGAACCGTGGAGAACCTTGAGTCGATGGTGCAGGACTATCTGAATGACTCAACAGAGGTCTATGTTCATGATGACCCATTGGCGTAGTGGCATGGGAAAAAAGAATTGTGGCCAGAGATATCCAACCTGGCTATAAACTACTTGCCTTGCCCACTCACAAGTGTGTCTTCTGAACGTGTTTTCAGTGCTGCTGGTGGCATTGTAACTTGCAAAAGGACCCGCCTCTCGCCCAAAAATGTGGAGAGGTTAACAATGATCAAGATGAATCAGCACCTCATACCACCAGATTACAAAGTACGAGAATACACGCCGGAAAAAGACGAGGAGGACACCAACTTAGATGAGGGAATTTCTTCTCTGTTAGGTGACCTACTGCTGCTTGAATTTGCAGAGTATGAGGACGAACTCTTCTTCCCTGACACCGAGCCCTGAAAATGAGCCAGTGAATCAATAACCTTCTTTTTTGTCCTTATTCACTTTTATTCCTGTGTGTATGTCTTTCTTTGTTTTGCAAAGTCAATATAATTAAAAACTTTAATCACCTAATCACAAAAACAAGCCCATCAGCAGAACTGTCTTCACTTATTTGCTTATTGATTTGAAGGTGCCGCAGTCTCTGTTCTAGATTTTTGCAACTGGGTTCTGGGGTCTTACAGCACTCATGGGAAAGTATAATCTTGGTTGCAAGTGGTTCGAAGAAAATCCATGGTGGGAAAGGGGGGATTTGGCCTAGTTAAAGAAAGCGTTTGCCACTATTCCTAACTTAGGGCTCTTTAGGGTTAGCAGTATTGTATTGCATGTGTTTGGGCGGGGGTTATAGATTTTTACGACTGGGTGGGGTCTTGGAAAATTTGTTGTAATGTCTAATTTTGATTGCAAGTCGTTTGAACATAATCCATGGTGGGAAAGGGGGGTTTTGGGCATACTTTCTGAGTGCGTTTTGACACAATTTGAAATTAGGCCTCTGTGAGGTAGCAGCAGTATTCTGCACGTTTTTGGGAGGGTAATGTGGGGTGTTCTAGATTTTGGGGATTGTCATCTCTGAAAGTGACAGTATAATTTTTGCACTACACAGCGTGCCTTGCATATTTTTTTCTCCGAGGTGTCTTGAACACTTACTGTTGTATTTTTCCATCATCAATTACAGGCAGGCTTTTACCCTGTGCCATCGATGTACTACTCAGGCTTACAATTAGCGATCCGCAAATCCGCATCAGGCAGGCAGTGGACAGTGTGTCTGGTCACCAAGATTGATCGACGGAGCATCTAATGGAATGAAGGAGTACCGCGAATAAGAGGAATGGCTGGATGCATCGACTTCACAAATTCAACGGGACAACTACAAAAAACAGTAACAGTATCCAAAATTCTCCTTATCTTTTAAATGATATTGTTGTGAACTTGAATTTACTTCTACAAGTGTGACTCTGTGCGTTTGTTTGATCTCTGCTTCAAATTCATCCCTCCCTCCAGCAATTAGATACATCTTTGCTATGTTTAACACTAATTTAATGTTCTAAGTGTTTATTCTCTCTGAGGGAAGAGAGGCAAGTGAAATTGCGTAATGACTGCATCCCTGTACTGTCAACTTGTTTCTTCGTAGTTACTAGTAAGTTGCAGTTAGTAGTAGTACTACTTTTCAGTAACCTAACCATCCATTTACTACTTATGGCATGCAGTAGTGCACTTCCTTTATGTCCCTTTCAAGATTTATCAATATCTTCTAATCCAAAGATTTGTTTCTCTTCATTTGTTGTTTGACTGTCCATGCTGTGTTTTTTTCCTCTCTACCAAACTTTCCCAAAAACCCCCATTCCCATTCAATTTTCAAACCCTAACCCTCTTCCCCCGGCTGTGTGGTATTTCATTGAGGTGTGACTGACAACTAAGCATGGGCAAATTTTGCGAATCTGGCGTTCGCGAATTTAGCGAATTTGCGAACTCGCAATCCGCAAAATCCACGAATTCCCGCGAATTTGCGGATTTTTTTTGTGTGTTCGCAAGTGTTTCTGCCAGTTCGCGAGGATTTGGTACTAGTTCGCAATTGTAAACTTACTTGTCGGCTCGCAACGGTCGCGACTATGTTGTTTCTACGTCTGGTTCATCATCACAGCCTCCCAGCACCCTCTGTTTCACCACTGCCACCCTCTCTTTGACCCATGCCATCCTCTGTTACATCAATGCCACCCTCTGGTTCATCATCACTGTAGCGGATGGGGGGGAAAAGCAAGCACACCTGCCCTGCTTCAACTGACATGAATTAATTTGGGGTTAGTTTATTAACAACACCTGCCCTGCCCCAACTGACAATAATGAATTAGGGGCTAATTAATGTGTCACTGAATTTGAAGTTCCAGCCTGGCACCTGCTTGTCTGCTCCCTTAGCTGTAAATCAGGACCTTTGTGGCATACAGTTAAGATCAGAGCAGGGTCACACAATAGTTGCAAGCAGGCAACCGAATTCTGGAGGGCCCCCTCAGGAAGCACAACAGGGAATCGTTACAAATCATGAGATTGACCTTTTGCACCTGCTCATTTGTTTTGCTTTTGCAAAAATCGTTTTTCGGTAATTTCGCGCTATTTGCGAGGCTCAGCGTTGTGCGAAACTGACCGCGGAAGCCGCCAATTCGTGCGAATGAGCTTTATATTTTTTTGCGGCGTGTTATTTTGCGAGTTTTTTTGCAGTATTCGCGAGCCGCTTGCAGCGCAACACGCGTATTTACCCCAAGGTCGAGTACGGGCGCGGCCATTTTGTTTGCGTGACGTATTTCCGTTTCCGCCCGCTATGTATAATCTCGCGAAGTAAGCGCATTGCGAGTACAAGTTCGCACGAGATCGCGAGGAAAATCGCGTGCGAACTTACTTTCGCGCTCGTGAACGGGCGGCCATCTTGTTTTTCATTCATTTCCTGTGTCTGGGCATGGTGTTTATCCTCTTGCTATCTTTGCCATCCTTTGCTTGTTTTCAGTTTTTTTTCGAACGATTTTGCTTCTTATCTATCCCTCTCTTTTCCTAGCTGTATATTTTTGTCTTTTCTGCTATTTTTGTTTACTTTTAAACTACTTTTTTAAACTCTTTTCTTTTCTTCTTCCCTATCCTATTCCTTCTTAATTTTCTACTTCCTACCTTACCTGCCCAGACCATGGTGAAGCCAGGCGCCGTGAAGCTGCCCAGGCACTTGAGGGCCGCAGCGGCGGCGGGGAGGAGAAGTCCTCGACCCCGTGCCAGGACAGCATGCGGGCGATTGAGGGGGGAGCAGGTGACGCGACGGGAGATCTTCAGCCCGGAGGAAGTGGGCGCGCTGGTCTACTTCGTCCAGCGCCGCCTGCTCAGGACCATCGCGGGAGGCGGCAGGATCGCGGCCGGCTACAACATCCGGGAGCGCCGGAAGCGGTGGCAGAAGGTGTGCTGGGCCATGTCCCAACTCTCCGGGGTCCAGCGCACCTACAGCCAGGCCACCCACCGCTGGACGGACCTCCTGGACCGGGAGCGCGACCTGCTGGACCAGCTCGGCTTGGAGATCCCCGGGCTTGGTGAGTAGTAGTAGCTATTTCATCACTCACTACTATGTTTTCTCCTGCTCTGTGTTGTTGTATTGCAAATATTTGTTTTTTACATGGAGCAAGCCAATATTGCTGCTGACGATTACATTGTAGTTAAATTATATTTCAAAATCTTCTGTGCATTTCAGGTGCACTGCTCTCCTTCTCAGTGGCATTGCTACTATGCTTATTTGTTTTCTATTTTGTGGTCTCATTGGCCTGAGTAACTATTATGTATGAGTGTACTTTACAGAACTGCGTAATGCTAGACACTAGGGGGCAGATTACATTTACAAGCCCCTTGCGCCACGTTTACGTTGCCTTGCGTGACGCAACAGCGGCATAAATGTGGCGCATCCCTGCGAGTCATTTTCAGTGTGACGCATCTAGGGAGATGCGTCACGTTATAAAGCCATGGGCCTGCGCCACAATGGGTGCGTTCCTAGTACGCAGGGTGGGCGGTCCGGCGGCTGTGCGCCTCGCAAAAGTGCCTGCGTGAAATCTACAAGATTTAACGCAGGCACTTCTGCGACGCTGCTACGTCAATTCAATTCCTTATGCCTGCTTGAAGCAGGCGTAAGGACTGACACAGCATTTTAAGTATTGGGTGGCCCTGAGCATTACTGGAGTTGCATTGCGTTGGCGACGTGACTCCAGCGATGCGCCGCTCTTACGTGAAGAGATGCGTCACGCAAGTGCCTACCCTTGTGCCAGGGCGCGCCGCATTGTAAATGAGGCGCATCTGCCGTGTCGCAAGGGTAGTTTTGCGTGACGCATTTGATCTGGCGCATCTCTGGAGATGCGCCAGAACGTGTAAGTAAGTATGCCCCTAAGGGGCAGAATTGCAATTACCGTCGCATCCCTGCAAAGTAGCAGGGATGCGCCAGTAATTGTGCGGCCCGCTACCACCACCAAACATGGTGCGCCGTATTTGCAATGCGGCGCACCATGGACCCAAAACGTCACCGAAGCTTTACTGCTGGAGTTGCGTTGCAATGATGGCGCAGCTCCAGCAATGCTCTGGGGTACCCTATCTCCCCAATGCTGGGTCAAGCCGTACGTCTGCTTCAAGCAGATGCAGGGTTTGTGTGACGCATCATTGTCCTAAAGGTGACTGATTGAAATTTTGTAGATTTCCCTCAGCCACTTTTAGGATGTGTTACAGCGCAGGAATGCCCTCCCTTGCGCCGGAACGCCCCCTGATGGCGCAGGGCTTTATAACGGGATGCATCTCCCAAATGCGTCACGTTGTTATAATATTATACGCCGCACCATGGCACCTCTTTTGTTTAGCTGCTGCATCACAAAAGTCACGCAAGAACGGAGCAAAAGAGCCGCAAGGGGCTTAAATCTGCCCCTTCCTTTGTACCCCTGACAATAAGAAAAATAGTGGCGGTGGATTGATAGTTTGACTATTTAAATGACTGGTTCTGTAGCAGGCAACTGTTAGTGTTGTCACTGATCTGACTGAAATCACAATGGAGTTTGTCTGTCACTTTGCGTCTTGCCTGCGGACTGCTGCCTGCCAGTCCTAGGTGAACCTTTCAGTACTTTGTTTAGTGAGTTACGTGACTTTCGAAGTCGCAGGTCCGCAAATCAATGAAAACTAACCCTAATCAATATAATTTCACGGAAATATTTTGTTATTGTTGTTTTGAAATGTTTGATTTGGTTGACATTGACAAGCAACAATCATCCATGTTTTCTGTTCTTTCTTTCATGTTGTATGTCAGCTCCCCCCAGGGGCGAGGGGACACAGGAGCAGCAGGCGGCGGCGGATGCTGTTGAACAGGGCCAGAATCGGGCAGGCGAGGGCTCCTTTCCTGGCCCCAGTAAGTTTTCATTTTAGACTAGTACCTATTTTTCCTAGCGTTCCTCATTTGATTATTTCAAAATCGTCTTTGATCTTCTTGTAGACTGTATCTAAATTCTTATCCTGCCTCTACTATGACTCCCTGTGGTATTACTAGATTATTCTTATAAGTCTGTCTGTGTAGCTAACTAAGATTGCACGGTTGGCGAAACTCCCATTCTAGTCAGCAATAGCTCTATCAACTTAGTGCAGTCCTCTGGGATTGTCCATAATATCTTTTGAAGTGTTCTATCTGCTTTGAAAATTCCCAACTATAAAATGTGAATGACCACCAAGAAAGAATAAGATACTACCTTTTGGTTTGGATAGGAGGACAATCCATACCACTACTGTTGCGGGGACAATTCTTCTGCAGAAACAGAACTATGGACAATAAATAGTGCATTTCTTATCAATTATAATAGGCGCTGTTAGAGTTTCCACATACCTCTGTGATAACAGACTTTGAACCCCCAATGTCCTTACTGACTGACTACATAGTGTGGCACAGTCATTTACCTCCCGAATTCATCGATGATTGATCCCCAATGACGATTATCCAACGTAGCTCAAGAGTACGGAGTCAGAGTCAAGAAGTGTCAGAGGCACGGACTCATGCTTGCAAAAATTGCAAAACCTTTCGCTCAGTCACTCTAGTCTGGACCATAAAACACAGAGTCTATTTAAGTTTAAAAGCTTTATTAAAAGTAATCACGTTTAACTGAGAATGGAAAAGTGGTTAGTGCTGACGATTAATTGAAGACATTTCTTGTGGTCAAGCCGAGCTCTCACCTGGTTTCAACTTGATCTTGTTGTTAGAAGTCCATCTTCTGTCTGTGTGGAGAAAAATGGTGCGTGTTAAAAAGACAGCCTTCATCAGTTGTGCCAAAAAGTGCAGCAAGACAACACCCTTCCCTAGAAAAAGGGACATTTTTTTTTACTTTAGAGTAGACAGTCACAAATTACATTGTTTTCACATGTCTTCATTCCTAGACCAAATACTAGTGAGTGGTTTATTCTAACATTCTTAAATATACTTTGTAGGTGGAACATCTGGTGGCGGGGCCAGCGCGGAGGTGGTGGTGCTCGACACGGAGGCGGAGGGCAATTCTTCAGGGGAGGAGGCGGCGGCTCCAGTGCCGGCTGTGAGAGTTGAGACAGTGGTGGTGGCGGGCAGAGGTAAGCTCTTATATATTCCTTACTTATTGAGATTGAAGACGTGGCTGGGAAGGAAAGAATATGAGATGCATGGCTGGGTGAAAGATGATGACCTCTAGCGCATTACACACAGCGCTTTCACTCCACTCCATGCTGACTTGCTAGCTGCTCCCTTGAGCCTTTTTAAAAACCACTCGTTTTTGTGAAAATTGTAAAATTTGTATTTTTAATTAAAATTGTTGCCCCTGTTGGGTATTCAGCTGGCATATGCCTAATTGTGTTTGCATCCACTGAAACGCTCGGTAACCGGTGGAATCACCGCTTTTTGCCGGCCCCTCGCCTTTGTTGTTGCTTTTGGCGGACATCTTTGGTTGGGGAAGAGGGTGCACGCGCTAGTCCTCTCTCTAGGAGGCGACTAGGGCTTAAAAGCTGACAAATCTAGCAGCTCGTTCTTGACCTCTAGCGCATTACACACAGCGCTTTCACTCCACTCCATGCTGACTTGCTAGCTGCTCCCTTGAGCCTTTTTAAAAACCACTCGTTTTTGTGAAAATTGTAAAATTTGTATTTTTAATTAAAATTGTTGCCCCTGTTGGGTATTCAGCTGGCATATGCCTAATTGTGTTTGCATCCACTGAAACGCTCGGTAACCGGTGGAATCACCGCTTTTTGCCGGCCCCTCGCCTTTGTTGTTGCTTTTGGCGGACATCTTTGGTTGGGGAAGAGGGTGCACGCGCTAGTCCTCTCTCTAGGAGGCGACTAGGGCTTAAAAGCTGCCATGTTCACGCGCAGCGGAGACGCGCAGTGGGGATGCCGGAATATCGCCGGAGTTTCGCCAGAGTCAAGCCCGTCTGTGCCCGTCCGGGCCCAGACGGGCCTAGGGCACTCCACTCTGCTCAATCCATCCAGACATCTGGCCCCTCCGCTCAGGTATTCACGAGACTCTCTGCTCTCGCTTCGCCCGACTAAACTTCCTAGTTGCCATTATAATTGGGTTGAGGGTACTGCCTTTAAACACTGTCTCGGGTGTCCTGTGTCTAATAACTGTGTGGCTTTAAACACACTCACTATGGCTCTGCTGAATTGCAGATCATTGCCCTGTCACGCAATAGAAATACACTCCCTCCTTTTGGACCACTGTCTGGATGTATTATTCCTAACGGAAACGTGGTTGACCGCCTGTTCAGGTCCCGATATTGTCCATGCTCTCCCACCGGGATACCTCATTTTCCATCTTGATAGACCGGATGGGAGAGGAGGTGGAGTGGCCATCGTTTATAGAGACACTTTCGTGTGCAAAGCTGCAGACTGCGGTATTACCAACACTGAAAGTTGTCATTTCTCCCTTGGCATATCTTCCTCCGTTTCCATCTCCGGCCTCCTTTTATATCGCCCTCCTGCTGCGCTGGGAAATTTTGTGGACTCTATTATTGAGGCCATCATTCCATTAGCCGCTGCCTCAGGCAACTTTGTACTTCTGGGGGATTTTAATCTTCACTTTGATGACCCCAATGACGTGGTGGCAAGAGATTTATTGAGCTCATTTGATGCTCTCGATCTTCACCTCGCTCATCTGGGAGCCACTCATAACAGAGGTCATCAGCTTGACGCTGTTTTTGCTAACACTGCTAACCTGCAAGCCCTCCAGATGTTGGCCCTTCCCTGGACGGATCACCACCTTATTCCTTTCAGCTGGTTGTTGAAGAACCGGGGAGATCCCGTGCCTAGACAATATACTATGGAACGTCTCTGGTCGAAGCTGCCGGTTGAAAGTTGGGTTGAAGGGCTAGCGATAACTCGCCCTGACCCGGTAGATGACCCCAATATTGCTGATCAACATCTAGCTAATTGGCTCACTAACTCTCTGGATCGACTGATTCCTAAAAAAAGGAGGCTTATCAGGGAGAGAAGAACTGCCTCTGCCCCCTGGTATACTCCGGAACTCAGGAGTTGCAGAACTTCCTGCAAAAGGCTTGAACGTGCCTGGAGGAGAGAGCAGACGGAAGAAAGCCGGGCTAATTATAAAAGAGAGATGAGAAAATACAAAAGTGCACTGAAAGATGTCAAAAAGATTTTCTTTAGCGATAAGATTGAGAGGGCAAGTAACTCTCCAAGAGAATCCTTTAAAATTTTTAAAGAACTCCTCAATGCCCCAGTCCCACCAGTCGTACACGTCAATCCTAAAGATAAATGTGAAGAACTGGCTAGTTTCTTCCATTCTAAAATAGATACAATCCTATCCTCTTTGCCCGCTATGCCTCAAATCTCTGAGCCGGCTACTGGTCCTATAATCTGCCCGACCGAACTTGTTTCTTTTGGCCCCTTCTCGGAGGAGGAGGTTACAAAGGTCTTGGTGGAGATGAAGAGTGGATCTCCGAGTGACCCAGTGCCTATGAAACATCTTAAACTTGTGGCTAAAACTCTGTCAGCTCCTCTTACTGACCTTGTCAACCTCTCTCTCTCTCATGGTATAGTCCCTCAGAGATGGAAAAAGGCAGTAGTAAAAGCCCTATTAAAAAAACCAGGCTTGGATCCCGCCAATCTGACCAACTTCAGGCCTATATCGCTTCTGCCGGGGTTTTCTAAAATCGCAGAGAAGCTGGTTAACCGTCAGCTCTCTCACTATCTTGAGTCCAACCACCTGTTGGGAGACTCCCAGACTGGTTTCCGTCCCGGCCAAGGAACGGACACAGCCCTGCTGGCGGTAGTGGAGGAAGCAAGGAGCACTCTTGATGCTGGAGGATCAGTGGCAGTGATCCTCCTGGACTTGAGTGCTGCCTTTGACACCGTGAGTCATCAGGTGCTCCTCCAACGCCTGTCAGAGGTAGGTGTCTCAGGGACGGCCCTGAAATGGTTGGGATCTTTTCTCTCCAACCGTTTCTACCAAGTCTGGGAAGGGGCAGAACAGTCTTCCCTATTCCCTCTTCAATGTGGAGTCCCTCAGGGCTCATCGTTGAGCCCTACTTTGTTCAATGCATATATGACTCCACTTGAAAGAGTGGTAGCCCCCTCGGGGCTGAAGATCATCAGCTATGCTGATGATACTCAGCTGGTGGTGGGCCTCACTCAGCTGGCGGAACAACCCAACTTGTTGCATGACTGCCTGGTTAATGTCTATCAATGGATGTCCAACTCAGCTCTGAAGCTCAATGGAGGAAAAACTGAGCTGATGCTCTTGGGCAACACCAGTCCCTCCATCATTACCAGCTGTTGGCCCCGGTCTCTTGGCGACCCTCCATCTCCCAAGAAGGAGATCAAGTCCTTGGGAGTATGGTTGGAGGAAGATCTGTCCTTTAGGACCCACGCCAGAAAGACCGCGGGGGTTTGCTTCGGTCTACTGAAGTCAGCCCGAAAGGTTCTCCCACTGCTTCCGGATCCAGCTAAGAAGCTTTTGATGCGTGGCTTAATCCTTTCTAGGCTTGACTTTGGTAATGCCCTGTTTCTTGGTGCCCCTGAAGCCACCTTTAAAACCCTCCAACAGGTGCAAAATGCAGCTGTCAGAGTTTTGATGGAGATCCCTAGAAGGCAGTCTGCTGCCCCAGCCCTGAAAGCACTTCACTGGCTCCCTGTTAAGGAGCGGGTGAAATTCAAGGCGTTGTGTACGGCCCATAAAATTCTCCATGGCAAAGGCCCCCCCATCCTTTTGAATATGGCCCGTCCTTATAAACCTCCCCGCCTTTTGCGCTCAGACCAGCAACATCTTTTGCAATCTGCGAGAGTCAGAAGAGCTCGGACTGGGGGCAGGCGCTTCTCGGTTCAGGTGGCATCTCTGTGGAATTCTCTGCCCCTTAAGATTCGCTCAGAGCACAAGATCCTAGTATTTAGGAAACTTCTTAAAACCTACTTGTTTCCACAGTAGTGAGTTTCGAGTTCCTCCTTCTTTGGTCTGTTGCGCCGGGATGCCCCCGGGTAAGCTGAGCGCATTACAAATTTCATATAATAATAATAATAATAATAATAATGAAGCAATGATTGGTGGAAGGACAACAGCCTGGGTGGGTGACCCAGAAACTGTATGTGTCCATATACCTGGATCATGCTACTATCTGACTCTTAGATAGTATATGTGTATCTAGAGCAGGGGTACTCATAGTACGGCCCGCGGGCCGGTGGCGGCCCGGCAAGCCTTCCTTGGTGGTGCGCAGACCTTGCAGACAATCACTGCTCCCCCGGCCCCCGGGCAAGCAGTGATTGTCAGGGTGGAGATGCAGGGGCGCTACAACAAACAAAGCCTCAATAATATGTTAATGGTCTTTTAAAGACCTGTTAAGTACTTTGGTGTGGCTGTCTGTGTGTGCGCGTTGAGGAAGCTGTCTCAGCCCGGGCTGAAGGCTGACACAGACAGACACACACACAGTGAGATGACAGAGGGGGAGGGAGAGGGAGGGCAGGAGGGAGAGAGAGATGGAGAGGGAGGGCAGGAGGGAGAGCAGGAGGGAGAGAGATGTATGTAAATGCTGGGTCTGGTAGCTCAGTGAATGAAGGCATCTGCTGCAGGGACCTGTGTGCAACCTCATGGTCACAAGTTTTTGTTTTGCTTTAGCCCCGCCCCCTCTGACTCCGCCCCCACCAGTGCGGCCCTCGGCCACAAACTACACTGTGAATTTAGCCCCTGAGAGAAAGTTTGTGAGTACCCATGATCTAGAGAGAGTAGACGGTCAGTGGATGAACTAAGTGTAACTTTGAAGAGCATGTAACACTGCACCCGCACGTCCGTTCCAGTGTAGGAAAGGCAAGGAAAAGAAGTTGTCATTTTGTCCAAATACTACCATCAATAGTAGAAGTAGTTTGTATTGCAAGCATAGCATAGATCCGGTTATTACGGTGGCCACTCCCTACCTCTCTTAATAAGTTTAGTAGTACTCAGTCATTCATGTGTGGATGTATCACTGGTCACTCAATAAAAAGCAAAGCACCTAAAGTCATCCCATATATAAGCAAAAACATCCCATGTGAAGTGATAGATAATCAGATTATTTATCTTCTTCATTTTCCATTTCTAGTACTCATTTGCACTGTAGGGTGAAAGTTAAATTAATTAAGCAGTAGCCCTTGTAACAGAGTATTCTCAGTGCCACCCGTAATAGAAAAGGAAGAGCTTCACCACCTGCATGTACTGGACCGGTACAGTAACGCAAGTCTAGGTCACTCATCGTGGCGTGCGTCTCTTTTTCTCGGGTGCAAGTTCACTGCGCTGGCATTATGCCGGCTTGCAGAAGATAACGTACCAATTTTCCTAAACAAGAGACTAGAAGAAGAATAAGACTGGTGTACTTTCATAGTCGACTCCAATGGAAGTCCATAGTGCTCGTAGAATTTGTTCCTTAAACTCCCACTAATGTTAGAGCAAGGATGAAGAAGTGGGAAGTTAGATAGATACTGGCCTCAATAGTTATGTAATGCGCTTGCAAGTTGCTAGTTGTACTGCAACACAAATTTCTGCTGAATGATTGAGTTAATCTTAAAGAGCATTGGTTATGTTATGTTATGTTATGTTATGTTATGTTATGTTATGTTATGTTATAATTACTTTTGTATAGCGCGCGGCTACTCAAAAAGAGTGTCCCGGCGCTTTGAGTAAGGAGAGCTACAGCACAATAACATAACACAGTTAAAAGAAGACAAAAGGCAGAGAGGGCAAACAACAAAGCGGCCTACTGGGTAAACAACCAGGTTTTGAGACCTTTTCTAAAAGCAAGTAGGCTGGTGGCTCCCCGGAGTGTGAGCGGCAGAGAGTTCCACAACTGTGGCGCCAGTAGTCCAAAGGAGCTACCTCCCAGGCGAGCTCTTTTCACTCGCGGGACAACCGCAAAAAACAGGGATTCTGACCTCAGAGAACGAGCCGGATGGTAAAAGGCAAGTCTCTTTTGGAGGTACTTTGCTCCCACCGCATGGAGAGCCTTATAGGCCAAAGTCAAAGCCTTAAAGGCGATCCGTTTGCGGATTGGAAGCCAATGCAACGTCTGCAGCAAGCCCGCTGCACTGGCACGTCTGTTCAAACCAAAAATAGCCCTTGCGGCAGCATTCTGCACAATTTGAAGCCGCTGTAGCAGATACTCTGGCAGGCCCAGGTAAAGAACGTTCGAGTAATCTAACCTAGAGCCGATCAGGGCCTGCACAGTCAGCTTCCTGTGCTCCTCAGACAAAAGGGGAAGAAACCTCCGCAGCATCCTGAGGAGGCCGAAGCAGGTGCCCGACACACCAAGGATCTGGGATTTCAATGTTAGCCCCTTGTCCATCTTGACCCCTAAGTTCTTAGCAGTTTGGGATGAACAGGACGGAGGGAACATATTGATGGGCCACCAAGCCTGCCAGTCTGGCTCCGTATCGCACCCAAAGAAGAGTACCTCGGACTTATCGGAATTGCACTTGAGGCTGTTCAGTTGGAACCATTGAAAAACAGCCCCAAGGCAATCCCGGATACTCTCCCCATCAAAGTCTCCTCCTCTCTTACACGAGAAGAGGAGCTGGGTGTCGTCTGCATAGGATACGATCTGGGCCCCAAACAACTCCGCCAGCGCCGCCAAAGGGGTCATGAAGATGTTAAAAAGGGTCGGGCTCAAAATAGAGCCCTGTGGGACCCCGACATCCAGAGGCGGCATCACGGCGGAATCTGGTGAGGCCCAGACCGTTTGCCGGCGGCCAGCTAGAAAGGAGGAAAACCAGCTGAGCACCGTCCCCCGCAGTCCTATCTCATAGAGTCTTGCGAGAAGGCGATCATGGGGGACGGTGTCGAAAGCCGCCGACAAATCCAGCATCATCAGCATGGCTTTGCCCCCAGTGTCCAGAACCCCTTTAATGGTTTCTGAAACCTCAAGGAGCGCGGTCTCTGTGCTGAGATTTGGACGAAAGCCCGACTGGGTGGCGTGCAGAATCTCATTTGTCTCTAGAAAATTGGAGAGCACCGTCTGAACATGCTTTCCACAATTTTCGTGAGAGCCGGCAGCAGAGAGATAGGCCTATAGTTGACTAGGGCCTTCGGATCCAGACCAGGCTTCTTAAGCAGAGGAATGACCATTGCCTGCTTCCAGGCCTGCGGAACCACTCCCTGGCTCAACGAGAGATTCAGGAGCGGGTTCGCCAGCGGATTAATCACCTCCGCAATTTTCGCCAGAAATTTAGCCGGGCACGGGTCCAGAGGCGAGCCCGATTTGAGATTGCCCATGAGTGCTAAAGAGGCAGGGGCAGAGATAGGTGGAAACACGCCCAACGTCAAACCTGGCGAGGCCAGAGGGGACAGGTTAGCCTCAGGGTTAATCGGCCCAGCAGGTGCCACCGATGGAAAAGAGTCCTGTATAAGTTTGATCTTGCTAGTGAAAAAGTTAGCAAGGTTACAGACTATGTCTTTCTTTCTTCATATAGATGCTCCTTCCAAACCAACAAGGAGGAAGGAGCTGGCTAGAGCGGCCCGGCAACGGAGGATCGATGCCACTGTTGCAGAATATCGGCGGCTGGTGGCCCTGGAGGACGACGAAAGTGCCCAGTCGACCACAACAACAACGTCGGCTGCATCGGCCTCCGTGCCCCCACGGGCTGCCACCCAGCACAGTGCTCCAGCCAGACTGAGCCGGGCTGCCAAAGCCAAATGCCGACGCCGAGTAGCAAGGACAACAGCTGCCTCTCACAGCCATTGCAACTGCAAGGCACGCCTGTGCCGCAGTACCCTGAGGGTGTCCCGCCTTCAGCAGGAGCTCCACCACTTTACAAACGTGTTGTAGGGGCTCCGCTTAGAGCACGCCTTGCTCCGCGAGGAGTATGATGCCCTGGCCCAAAAAGTAAACAGCATCCACCCATAGTGTCCCTTGCCCCTTTTTTAGAGACTTTTGGGGGGTGGGAATCGGGAGTTGGGTTTGGGACTTTTAAAGGACAACCGTTGGGGTTAGGGAGGGTCTTGCGGGAGATTATTTTGTTAGGGCTATAGAAATATACTTTTTGAAACTTTATCTGACCATACCTGTTTTTACTGCTTGCCTGGTGGGTGGGGGTTTAACAGTAACTTTGTTTTCCTGAAAGTTTAGTTCCATTTTCTTCCTTTAAGTGTAAATGCCCAAACAAGAGTCCTAGGACTTTAGTAGTACTACCGTCAGTCTCTCGTCTCTCCTAATACTCCATTATACTCCCTCCCACCAAACGCTTATCTTACCTAGGGCTAGGCACAGGGCTGGCTCCATGGGAAATGGCAATTAAGGTTGGCAATCCTGGGCGGATGAAATTTCCTCATAGCGGTGGTACTAGTGGTGTGACACAGTGGCAGTTGCATGCCTATGAAAAAAAAGAAAATGAAATCTGGTTTGTCCTCCTGAACAATACAACGGTGCAATAGAGAATATAGCAGGTGACAGTACACAAGAACAGTGCCACATTGTAGCCTAACAAATGGTAAAGTATAACTACTAATTCGGTTGAAGTTCTTTGACATTAGCCATGGGTCTTTATCAAGCAGAGTAAGAATATATCCTCGGATTTCTTCACCAGCCTGTTGCTATCACCTTATCCTCCCCAGCAAGTGTGTGGATTTATTGCTGTAATTTAGTCACACATCAATCAAAACCACACAGCCCGGGGGAAGAGGGTTAGGGTTTGAAAAATGGATGGGTACGGGGATTTTTGGGAAAGGTTTTGGGAGACAAGAAAAAATAGCACAGCATGGACAAACAATTGTGAACATAAACAAATCTTTGGGTACAAACCTATCCATCAATCTTTGAAAGTGCATGCACTACTGCATGCATGTCAGTGAAAAGTAAGTAGTACTTTCGACAGCTGTGGAAGAAAGAATGCGACAGTACAGGGCGTGTGTGGAAATATTGATAACTATATTCAACATAAGGTCTCTGTTGCCAGATACCTGAGAGCCTTGCTGGTCACTATAAATCCATTCACAACACTCAATGGGGTTGGTCTGGAAGGTATAGTAGATAAAAAGGAGAAATTGCTCTTTTTCTAGGTGTCCCCTCACTCACCAGGGTTGCCCCTTGGTGACATGCTTCATCATTGGGGCCATCCCAGTCCTCTACGGGCTGGGGCGTGCTGCGACTTGCGAATTACGTAGGAGCACTTACAAATGACTATGTATGGTGCAGATGTGATAGTGGAGTGGACTAAGTGATGTGTTAAGGGATCAATTTAGAAGCAGAGAGAGATCCAAGAAATGCAGTGACAGTCATAGAAAAAAACAATGGATACTGTATCTGTATGTTGTAGTTGTCCTGTTGAAATTGGTAAGTTGCATGCAGAAAAAAAATTCCTCTTATTAGCGGCACTCCTCCATTCCATCTGATGCTTCGTCCATCAATGTTGGTGACCAGAAGACACCCTGTCCACTGCCTGCCTGGCGGATGCTGAATTGCGGCTCGCTAATGTGAAGCCTGACTCCATCCTTTTTCCCCATTGCACAGACTGAAACCCGGCCTGTAATTATTCAACGAAAAACAGGAAGTGATACAATATTACAACACCACTGATAAATAAATATAAGGTATGTAGGCTGTGGAGTGCAAAAAGTCACACTTTGATTTTCCTAGTAGACAGTACAATATTTTTGAAAGTGCGTACTCTGTCTGAGTCACCTTTTGAAGGATAAATAAGTATGGGCAAATTAATGTAGCGGATCTTTCCCCTCAAGCTAGGTGTACTGTAAACTGTGTTTTAGAACAAAATTAGATCTTCCCAGCAGTGCTCCCACCCAGACCCTTACTAAAGCCAGTCGCAAAAATGTAGAAGACCCCCAATCAAATCTCAAAAAACGAGGCCTAGCAGAAAACTGGTGACAAAACGTACTTTGAAAGTAAAAGTAGGCCCAAATACCCCCTTACCCACCGTGGATTGTATTCAAACCACTTGCAAGCAACCAAGCAAAAGTATCCATAGCCAGCATCGCTCCAAGACTCGAAAACCCCCCCACCCAAACACATGCAATAGAAATACTGCTAACCCTAACGAACCCTAAGTTAAGAATAGTGGCAAAGGCTTTCTTTAACTATGCCAAATCCCCCCTTTCCCACCATGGATTTTCTTCAAATGACTTGCAACCAAAATTACACATTCTCACGAGTGCTCTAAGACCCCAGAACTCAGTTGCAAAAATCTAGAACACCCCGAAACACATGCAATCCTGCTGCTAGGGCTAACCCTAACGAACCCTAAGTTACAAAAAGTGCCAAAAGGCTTTTCCGCATGGATTTTGTCCCAACCACTTCTACCCGGTATTAGACCTTCCCAGGAATGCCCCAAGACCCGCCAACCCACCCGCCAAAAAGCATAACACCCCCAAACAGGCCTAAAGCAAAATCTCATACTTACAATATTTCTCGGCCATCGGTCCAAACGCACTGTGTAGCTAGGCCATAACTCCAGTTTACCACCACGGATTTCCTGAAAAGCAAATGCAATCAAGATTAGAGTGTCCCAGCAGTGCTCCCAGACCCCGAAACCCACCCACAAACAGCCAGAACCCCCCCCAAAGAGCACCTCAAAGGCAAGCAAGTCAGCAAAAACACCAAAATATTTCCGCCTCGGATTTGGTCCAAACCACTTTTATCCGGTATTAGAGCTTCCCAGCAATGGCCCCAGAGCCGTCAACCCAGGAGAAAACAAGTAGAAGACCCCCAAACAGCCAAAGAGCAAAAGTACAAAAATGGGGACTTAATCATTTTTTTGCCAATTTCCCAAATCACTCCGCGCGCGCTCTGCAGCTAGGCCCTAACTCCCCTCTGCCACCATGGATTTTCTTCAAACCTCTTGCAAAGTAAAGTATTCATAGTCAGCGGTGCTCCCAGACCCCGAAACCCACCCACAAACACCAGGAAGCCCCCCAAACAGGCCCCCGAAAACGCTACATTGAGCAAAATGTCAGAAATAGCAACAAAAAAATCAGCGTGGATTTTGTCCCAACCACTTCTATCCGGTATTAGACCTTCCCAGGAATGCCCCAAGACCCGCCAACCCACCCGCCAAAAAGCATAACACCCCCAAACAGGCCAAAAGCAAAATCTCATACTTACAATATTTCTCGGCCTTCGGTCCAAACGCGCTGTGTAGCTAGGCCATAACTCCGGTTTACGACCACGGATTTCCTGAAAAGCAAATGCAATCAAGATTAGAGTATCCCAGCAGTGCTCCCAGACCCCGAAACCCACCCACAAACACCAGGAAGCCCCCCAAACAGGCCCCCGAAAATGCTACATTGAGCAAAATGTCAGAAATAGCAACAACAAAAAATCAGCGTGGATTTTGTCCCAACCACTTCTATCCGGTATTAAACCTTCCCAGGAATGCCGCAAGACCCGCCAACCCACCCGCCAAAAACCATAACACCCCCAAACAGGCCAAAAGCAAAATCTCATACTTACAATATTTCTAGGCCTTCGGTCCAAACGCGCTTTGTAGCTAGGCCATAAGTCCGGTTTACCACCACGGATTTCCTGAAAAGCAAATGCAATCAAGATTAGAGTGTCCCAGCAGTGCTCACAGACCCCGAAACTCACCCACAAACAGCCGGAACCCCCCCTAAGAGCACCTCAAAGGCAAGCAAGTCAGCAAAAGCACCAAAAAATTTCCGCCTCGGATTTGGTCCAAACCACTTTTATCCGGTATTAGAGCTTCCCAGCAATGGCCCCAGAGCCGTCAACTCACCCGCAAAGAGGTAGAATAACACTCCCACAAGTGCTGAGTCTTTCTTCATTGGGCGTACACCAGCCCTCTGCTTTGATGGAAATAGGAGTCTGGAGGAGGAGGATAGAGGAGCATGCTCTTCTGAACTTGTGAACTTGAGGAATGAAGACTGCGGCACCTTCAAATCAATAAGCAAACAAGTGAAGACAGTTCTGCTGATGGGCTTGTTTTTGTGATTAGGTCATTAAAGTTTGAATTATATTAACTGTGCATAACAAAGAAAGACAGACACACAGGAATAAAAGTGAATAAGGACGAAAAAGAAAGTTATTGATTCATTGTCTCATTTTCAGGGCTCGGTGTCACGGTCCACGAATAAGAATAAGGCTTCGTCATCATACTCTGCGAATTCAGGCAGGGTGAGCTCAGTGCCACCTGACAGAGAAGAAATTCCCTCATCTATGTTGCTGTCCACCTCGTCTTCATCCGGCGCGCTTTCTCGTACTCTGTAATCTGGTGGTATGAGGTGCTGATTCATCTTGATCATTGTTAACCTCTCCACATTTTAGGCCGAGAGGCGGCTCCGTTTGGAAGTTACAATGCCACCAGCAGCACTGAAAACACGTTCAGAAGACATGCTTGCGAGTGGGCAAGACAAGCAGTTTAAAGCCAGGTTGGAGAGCTGTGGCCACAATTCTTTTTTCCCATGCCAATATGCCAATGGGTCAGCATTAACATAGACCTCTGTTGAGTCATTCAGATAGTCCTTCACCATCGACTCAAGGTTCTCCTCCAAGGTTCCTCCACTTTGCTTAGCTGCTGCTGTGACCTTTTGAGAACCAAACCCAAGCCGAGCTAGCCAATCCTCTTCAGCCTCCAATGTTACTGTTGTGTCTGGTGGTGCAGATGATCCGGTTGCCGGTCTCTTTAACGGCTGAGAGGTCACTTGTGCCGCAGCCACAGGTGCAGAAGTGGATTGTTGTGACTGGGGATGGCCTTCTGATGCTGATGTACTGCCTTTTCCTTCAATTTGCTGCCGTTCTCTTTCAAACCTCTTGGCTGAGGAGGCTAGCCACTGTTTGTACTTTGTAACATCTTCATCAGCAAAAGGAAAGAATGCTTGGCCTGCCAGCACCTTTTTGTAGCGTGGATCCAGAATAGTAGCACAAATGTAATGCTGGTTTGAGTGGATCATTTTAAGACGTTCATCACCTTGTAGGTGCTCTAATAATTTCTCCGCCAGAACAAAAGGGTCTTGGTTTTCTTCATCTTTTTGAAACACAGAACACACCTCCTTCAGTTGGTGCTCCAGCATGTACAACAAAGGGATAGCTTTTCCCAAATTACAGTCCTCCTTGCTGACTGCACGTGTGAAGAACTCAAAAGGACGAAGCATGCGTGTCAGGCTTTTAACTATGTCCCATTGCGCCGCACCCATCCTCAGGTCCTCCTTCTGAGCTGTACCCTGTGTTAAGAAATAGTGATCAAGTACCGTATACTGCTCATACAGACGCTCAAGCATGTAGAAGGTTGAGTTCCAACGTGTTGTCACCTCCTGGATGAGTGGTTTCACTGGCATTTGACGTTCATATAGCAGGCTCCTCAGATGCTTCCGGGCCTTAAAAGAATGGCTGAAATGTTTGCACATTTTTCGGCAGGTGTCCACTACCCTGTACGCTGCACTGTCTTTATCACTCAAGAATTTTTTGACAACCAGGTTTATACAGTGCGCCAAACACAGCACTCTGAAATAGTCACCCAGCTGCATGGCCTTAACTACATTGGCGCCATTATCTGTGGAAACATAACCAACCTGGTGTTTTTTTGGGGACAGCCAGTCAAGGACCTTTGTGTTAAACACATCCAAAATGTTTTCTGCTGTGTGACGTTTCTCCAAACCAAACATGGCTAGTGTTGCATGTTTCCGAGCAGCTTTAAAAACTTGGTCCGGGTCAACACCTGCGTTTAGCTTTGCTTTAACCCCTGAAAAAGAGACCCAGTGTGCAGTGATGCACATGTAATCAGCGCCTGCGCCACTGGTCCACATGTCTGTTGTCAGATGTATAGTGTGAACAGCACTCTTCTGCAAAGCTGCCCCAATCACCTTCAGAACATCTTCATGTAGTGCTGGAACCGCAACTCGGGCAAAATAGAACCGGCTAGGAACCTTCCATTTAGGGCAGAGCGCTGCCACTAATTCTAGAAAACCAACCCCTTCTACAAAAGAAAAAGGGAGAAAGTCCAGAGCTAGCATTTTAGCCAGCTTAGTGTTATACAGACGCGTCAGTGGGTGGTTGCGTTCATATTGCGCTTCTGTAAACAACATCTTTTTAATGTTGCCCTGGACCAAGGATTTACGGGATGATGATTATGATATCTTCGACCCAGTTACGCTCGCTGATGAACTTTTTCGCATTGGTGTATCACTCTCTCCCACACTCTTAGTGTGGCTCACATGGGGTGTGCTGCTGACAGGGGTACTGGGTGTAAGTGAAGTGTTTGACACGTCTTCTTCCTCCTCGTTATCATCAGATGAAACATAAACGTTTTCATTACGTGCAATTCGGGCTTCCTTGATCGCCTGTACGTGCGCAAACCATTGGACAGCATGCTGTCTCTTAAGATGACCTCTCTGGCCTCCGGTACCATAGTTGGTACCAAACTTACCACGACTAACTCGAAGCTTACAAATGCTACAAATGGCTACGTTTTCCTTTTTTGGGCAAACACTAAAGAAGTCCCAAACTGCAGACTTGAAATGTCTTTGGGGGCCGGAGGAGGCGGCGATACTGGTGGTGGTGGTCCTGCTGCTAATGCCAGATGAAGTGGAGGATGTGGATTGCCGAACTTTAGTACATTTTGCACTTTCACCACCACTAATTGAGGTCGAGGTGGATGGAGGTCCCTTCTTGCGAGGAAGAAATATGGAAGCGGTAGGTGTTGGTGTACTAGTTAACTCCAAATCCAATGATTGTTGTGTTTCCATTGCCTCCTCGTCGACATCATCATCACGCTCAGCAGCTTCTCGGGATAGGGTCAAAATGTCTCTTTGCTGCATGCCCGCTGGGGCTGCAGTGACCTTTATGATGACTGGCTCGTGGTCGTGAGAGGCTTCATCAGCAGCAGTATCCGTCACTTCTTGTTGAGACTCATCACACTCCATAGCTATGAGTTTTTCGACGACCTTCCTTTTACGCTTAGGTATCTTTGTTAGATCATGGTGTGCCTCACTCTCAGACTGCCGTGATGGTTCCCAATCTTCATCCAGATCATCAGAAGGAGGTGGGCTTGAAGAAGATGTAGACACCCCCCTTGATCTTTTCCTTGCTAGGGATGTGGAAGACAATGAATGATCATCAGGAGGAGTGGCTCCCTCAAATGATACCTCGGTTTGATTGTCAATTTCCTGATGTGCCCCTACTTCGGGAGGAACAACTATTGTGGGTACTTGTGACCCTCCATGCACCTCTGCTTGTGCATCTCCTTGCGGTGCCTCTCCTTCCACATGTACTTGGGCTTGTACTTGCACATGTTGTTGTTGTTGCGGCTGTGGTTGTTCAACACTTGTCAGATGAGTTACAACAACCTGTGTTGATTCAGGGACATTGCTGCTACTTTCTTGCGATGAGCCAACATCACTGGTCGATGGTGATTGAAGAAGTACACTGACTGCCTCTGAAGCACTCAAGGGCTTTGACTTAAGTTGGCGTGGTGGTGGAGGCACTGAGCCCAATGGAGCGGGGGTGTTGCTCCCAGCTTGGTCCCCAGCAGATCCCGCTGCTGCTGCAGGCGTACTTTTTTTTTTACTCCCAAAAAACGCGCCGGCCGGCACACCAGCCTCCTTGGTAACTTGCTTCTTCTGCTCCTTACTAGCAACTTTCTTGCTAGAGGAGCTAAGGAGACCTTTTTTTGGGGCCATCTTCTTCAGAGCAGGTCAGACAGCAGGCCGCAGTTGCACGAATTGCAGAGTTGTCTGAGGCCAGATGTGACGTCGCGTGACGTTATGCTGCACACACACACCGCTGCAGGACTTCTTCCTGGCACTGGTGGTTCTCTTGAGTCTTGTGCACCTAAAAGCAATGGAAGACAGAGGAACATCAGTTCAGTTATACACCCCAGAAAAATCGAAAACAAACAGAAAAATCAGCACAATCCCATGCCCTCCATGATGCTTAAATTCAAGACACCCCACAGAAAGACTAGGCACATGCAACACTGACTAGTCACTACCCCTGGTGAAAAGGCCACAACAACAGGCCCAAAAAACGAAAATCACAGAAAAATCAGCACAATCCCAAGCCATCCAGCCCCTCCATGATGTTTAAATTCAAGACAACCCACAGAAAGACGAGGCACATGCACCACTCACTACCCCCTGGTGAAAAGGCCACAACAGGCCAAAAAAACGAAAATCACAGAAAAATCAGCACAATCCCAAGCCATCCAGCCCCTCCATGATGTTTAAATTCAAGACAACCCACAGAAAGTCTAGGCCCATGCACCACTCACTACCCCATGGTGAAAAGGCCACAACAGGCCAAAAAAACGAAAATCACAGAAAAATCAGCACAATCCCAAGCCATCCAGCCCCTCCATGATGTTTAAATTCAAGACAACCCACAGAAAGACTAGGCCCATGCACCACTCACTACCCCTGGGCATAATGGATGAAAGCTAGGCAAAATGGGTGCAGGCCTGAGAACACTGCCTGCATTCAAAATGGCCCCCTCCCTCACAGCACATGGCCAGGGCCTGTAGCAGCACTCAAAATGGCCCCCAACCACATGGCCTGTCCACAACAGGCCCAAAAAACGAAAATCACAGAAAAATCAGCACAATCCCAAGCCATCCAGCCCCTCCATGATGTTTAAATTCAAGACAACCCACAGAAAGACGAGGCACATGCACCACTCACTACCCCCTGGTGAAAAGGCCACAACAGGCCAAAAAAACGAAAATCACAGAAAAATCAGCACAATCCCAAGCCATCCAGCCCCTCCATGATGTTTAAATTCAAGACAACCCACAGAAAGACTAGGCCCATGCACCACTCACTACCCCTGGGCATAATGGATGAAAGCTAGGCAAAATGGGTGCAGGCCTGAGAACACTGCCTGCATTCAAAATGGCCCCCTCCCTCACAGCACATGGCCAGGGCCTGTAGCAGCACTCAAAATGGCCCCCAACCACATGGCCTGTCCACAACAGGCCCAAAAAACGAAAATCACAGAAAAATCAGCACAATCCCAAGCCATCCATCCCCTCCATGATGTTTAAATTCAAGACAACCCACAGAAAGACTAGGCACATGCAACACTCACTACCCCTGGGCATAATGGATGAAAGCTAGGCAAAATGGGTGCAGGTCTGAGAACACTGCCTGCATTCAAAATGCCCCCCTCCCTCACAGCACATGGCCAGGGCCTGTAGCAGCACTCAAAATGGCCCCCAACCACATGGTCTGTCCACAACAGGCCAAAAAAACGAAAATCACAGAAATATCAGCACAATCCCAAGCCATCCAGCCCCTCCATGATGTTTAAATTCAAGACAACCCACAGAAAGACTAGGCCCATGCACCACTCACTACCCCTGGGCATAATGGATGAAAGCTAGGCAAAATGGGTGCAGACCCGAGAACACTGCCTGCATTCAAAATGGCCCCCTCCCTCACAGCACATGGCCAGGGCCTGTAGCAGCACTCAAAATGGCCCCCAACCACATGGCCTGTCCACAACAGGCCAAAAAAACGAAAATCACAGAAAAATCAGCACAATCCCAAGCCATCCAGCCCCTCCATGATGTTTAAATTCAAGACAACCCACAGAAAGACTAGGCACATGCACCACTCACTACCCCCTGGTGAAAAGGCCACAACAGGCCAAAAAAACGAAAATCACAGAAAAATCAGCACAATCCCAAGCCATCCAGCCCCTCCATGATGTTTAAATTCAAGACAACCCACAGAAAGACTAGGCACATGCACCACTCACTACCCCTGGGCATAATGGATGAAAACTAGGCAAAATGGGTGCAGGCCTGAGAACACTGCCTGCATTCAAAATGGCCCCCTCCCTCACAGCACATGGCCAGGGCCTGCAGCAGCACTCAAAATGGCCCCCAACCACATGGCCTGTCCACAACATGCCAAAACAACGAAAATTACAGAAAAATCAGCACAATCCCAAGCCATCCAGCCCCTCCATGATGTTTAAATTCACGACAACCCACAGAAAGACTAGGCACATGCACCACTCACTACCCCCTGGTGAAAAGGCCACAACAGGCCAAAAAAACGAAAATCGCAGAACAATCAGCACAATCCCAAACCATCCAGCCCCTCCATGATGTTTAAAATTCAAGACACCCCACAGAAGGACTAGGCACATGCACCACTCACTACCCCTGGGCATAATGGATGAAAGCTAGGCAAAATGGGTGCAGGCCTGAGAACACTGCCTGCATACAAAATGGCCCCCTCCCTCACAGCACATGGCCAGGGCCTGTAGCAGCACTCAAAATGGCCCCCAACCACATGGCCTGTCCACAACAGGCCAAAAAAACGAAAATCACAGAAAAATCAGCACAATCCCAAGCCATCCAGCCCCTCCATGATCTTTAAATTCAAGACAACCCACAGAAAGACTAGGCACATGCACCACTCACTACCCCCTGGTGAAAAGGCCACAACAGGCCAAAAAAACGAAAATCACAGAAAAATCAGCACAATCCCAAGCCATCCAGCCCCTCCATGATGTTTAAATTCAAGACAACCCACAGAAAGACTAGGCACATGCACCACTCACTACCCCTGGGCATAATGGATGAAAGCTAGGCAAAATGGGTGCAGGCCTGAGAACACTGCCTGCATTCAAAATGGCCCCCTCCCTCACAGCACATGGCCAGGGCCTGTAGCAGCACTCAAAATGGCCCCCAACCACATGGCCTGTCCACAACATGCCAAAACAACGAAAATTACAGAAAAATCAGCACAATCCCAAGCCATCCAGCCCCTCCATGATGTTTAAATTCACGACAACCCACAGAAAGACTAGGCACATGCACCACTCACTACCCCCTGGTGAAAAGGCCACAACAGGCCAAAAAAACGAAAATCGCAGAACAATCAGCACAATCCCAAACCATCCAGCCCCTCCATGATGTTTAAAATTCAAGACAACCCACAGAAGGACTAGGCACATGCACCACTCACTACCCCTGGGCATAATGGATGAAAGCTAGGCAAAATGGGTGCAGGCCTGAGAACACTGCCTGCATACAAAATGGCCCCCTCCCTCACAGCACATGGCCAGGGCCTGTAGCAGCACTCAAAATGGCCCCCAACCACATGGCCTGTCCACAACAGGCCAAAAAAACGAAAATCACAGAAAAATCAGCACAATCCCAAGCCATCCAGCCCCTCCATGATGTTTAAATTCAAGACAACCCACAGAAAGACTAGGCACATGCACCACTCACTACCCCTGGGCATAATGGATGAAAGCTAGGCAAAATGGGTGCAGGCCTGAGAACACTGCATGCATTCAAAATGGCCCCCTCCCTCACAGCACATGGCCAGGGCCTGTAGCAGCACCCAAAATGCCCCCCAACCACATGGTCTGTCCACAACAGGCCAAAACAACGAAAATCACAGAAAAATCCGCACAATCCCAAGCCATCCAGCCCCTCCATGATGTTTAAAATCAAGACAACCCACAGAAAGACTAGGCCCATGCACCACTCACTACCCCGGGTGAAAAGGCCACAACAGGCCAAAAAAACGAAAATCACAGAAAAATCAGCACAATCCCAAGCCACCCAGCCCCTCCATGATGTTTAAATTCAAAACACCCCACAGAAAGACTCAGTGCACCCACCACTGAGTACCCCTGGGCAAAAGGCCCCAAAACAGCCCAAAAATCGAAAATTCCAAAATTGTAGTTGCAGCAACTGTAATGCCCCAAACAAACTTACTTGTGAAATTTCTAATCCAAAAGTGATCCAAAGAAAGTCAAAAAGGCCTCAAATCCAAATATTCAGCAGCATCCATAAAAAGTAATCCTTCCAGCCCCAGATCCAAATGAAAAGTGACCAGGAGATGGACAAAGCACTGGGAGGAGCCTGCTGGACAGGAACAGGAAGTTGAAGACTGTGGGGCACTTCCTTCCTCCCACCCTCCTCCCCCTCCCCAAAATGTACTCCTCGCAAAAAAAGTGCAGGCAAATGTCAACCTGAGGAGTTATTCAGATAAAAATCATCATTTCCAGAAGGTTTCTGCTGCTTGCTGGTGGATTTCTTGTGCAGAATTGCAAATTTTGTATTTTCGCGAGTGCGAGATTGTTGCTGCTCGCCGCATCTCCAAGCTCACAATTGCGAAGTACCGCGATACGTGATCACGGCGTACTCGCGTTGACAAACTCTCGCTGTACAAGTTGGCAAGCCGCGATTACGTAATCGCGCTTGCCAAATTCCCGCGGGATCCCACAGCAAGATCCAAAATGGCGCAGCACTCGCAAAATATCAAGAAAAATAACTCGGCAAACGATGAATGACGGGAAGTAAACGCCGCGCGCCGCAAAATTGTATCACCAAGAAAAAAAAAATCCGCTGCGTGCGAATTTGCGGATTTTGCGGGAAATTCGCGAATCTCGCGGATTGCGAATCTACCGAAAATCCGCAAAATCCGCGAGCGGAACAGATTTTACGCCCATGCTTACTGACAACAACAATAAATTCCACACAATTGCTGGGGAGGATAAGGTCAAAGCAACCAAAAGAGCGCCATCGTGGATTGATAAGAACATCCTCCTCCTACACGATGTTAACAACAATGAAATGTTTAATGCTTACCTTACGTTGGCACTGCTTAGGCTAGGGCACTGTTCTGTACCGTACTATCTATTGTACTGTTTCTAATGCTACGCTCAGGCCACTCAATCTTTAATTTCCTCTTTTTTTCATATGGTGATACTGCCAATGTGTACCACTACTGCTACCAGCACAACAATGATATTGCATCCGTCGAGGATTCAAGTCAACAACCAACCTTATTTACCAACCGTGATTCGCAAATCACAGGTAAGATAAGCATATTGAGGAGGTAGTAGAATAATGGGCTAGGACTAAGTTTGGAGGAGAGCAGAGACTAACAGTACTACTAGTAAAGTACAGTAGTAGGGCTACTGAATTGACTAACTCGGTTACTTGCATTTTGGTACATTTCAGGACAAGATGTTTCATTCATGCTGGTAAGTTTGAAAAACCAAACGTCCAGTAACCACCGCCAACCCCCACACAAAATAATATGAGCGTGTATACTGTGTTTTTGAATGAAAAATATAATTATTAAGAAATATAAATTATGGATGTTGTTGTCGTCACAAAAATAGAATTACCCCAACTCACCCCCCTCCCTAACCAAACCAATGTCCAAAAATCAAAAGTACCCTTTCCCAAAAACCCAATTCCCACCCCCCAACAGTCTTTAAAAAAGGGACAAGGGACAGTCACTTCCTCCGGTGGCGTTTGGACAGCTGGTGCTGCACGTCCCGCAGCTCTTTGCGGAGGTCCCGGGGCTGGCACTGATATTTTTCAGCTAACCGCTCCAGGTAGTCCACTCACTTTCGGAGGCGCCGCTGGCGTACCATCCAGGCTCTGGGGGGGGGGGGGGGGGGCAGATGTTGTTTTTGCTGCTGTGCGGCGGCGGCGGGAGGCTTTCGGGCCACGGCTCCGTTTGGCTGGAGGCTTGTGGCTGGTGGTTCCGGGGGCAGTGGAGGAGGATGTACTGGAGGTTGTTGTAGTTTCCTCCTCATGCTCCCGAGCCCACAAGCGTCGATACTCGACACAAATAGCCTCCAGCTTACGGGCCCTGGCCCGGACAGCCATCTCCATACGGGTGAGCTTTTTGGGAGCAGCATCTATGAAAAAAGTAAGAAAAATACTGTAGCCAATAGTCTTTAACATAAAGTCAAAATAATTCAACAGAAAGTTGACACTCAGTAACACCAGCATCAGTAACACCAGCAAGTAGCAAACACAGTATAACATTTTGAAGATAACAGACCAGGTTTTTTTTGATTGTCGATCCACAACTGGCGCCTCCCGTATGTGACGTTATTTATAATTTCTAACCACTATTTTGAGGGTGCCCCAGATAGGAGGAAGAACCTAAACCTACAATTAGGACCAAGATCCAAACATAATTGATACAGCAGGTATCTGTGCACACGTCACCTTTTACAGAGTAGATGCTGTTGGTAATCAAACAATACAACCAATAGACAAACAATGTGGAAGTAGTCTTGATAGAAGTTTTTCTTCAATTCAGATTTTATCTACCACGCCCAGCCAACACGTGTTTCGTCAGGGGTAGTAGTTTGCGACTTCATCAGGGCTCCCGCCGGCAGCGGTTCCAAAGTTATTTCCACAATGGTTAGGTGCTCTCAGCCGGTTCTAATTCCGACCCGGCTACCGGGTACTGTCGAGGTTCTCGCTGATTCGTCTCAGCCGTCCGTGTGATGGTTAATACCAAAGATGCGACACACCATAGGAGTATCCGTGTGAGCGGCAGGTTAAGCCGTACTGCTTTCCAGCATCTCTGCGTGTAAATGCGGAAGTCATTTACAGTTTACACGCGGAGACGCTGTAAAGCTGAGATGAATCAGCGAGAATCTCCACAGTACCCGGTAGCCGGGTTGGAATTGGAAGCAGCTGAGAGCACCTAGCCATTGTGGCAATAGCTTTGTACCCGCTGCCCGCGGGAGCCCTGATGAAGTCGCGGGCTACTAGCCCTGACAAAACACGTGTTGGCTGGGCGTGGTGGATAAAATCTGAATTGAAGAAAAACTTCTATCAAGACTACTTCCACATTGTTTGTCTATTGGTTGTGTTGTTTGATTACCTACAGCATTTACTCTGTAAAAGGCGACGTGTGCACAGATACCTGTTGTAACAGTATAATATTTTGGCATGTATCTTTCCGCCGTCTTTGTAAGCCTGTGACATTACTGGGAGTTTCAGGAATTCCACTAGCAGCACTATGGGTGGACTCACTACTACATACATAGTCAGAGAGTACTAAAAAAAAGGCCTTTTTTTACTTTTTTTCTCTTGGGTTGCAGAAGAAATCACTGGTACGTGAACTTGTGCTCGCCGCCATAATGGCAGCTCACTCTGCTTTCACCCAAGAAATACAGACACCAGCCATGATGATGCAGACTTGCAGTACATTAAGCAGTACATGCAAGTGGGGATCTGAATGTCTTTTCTATAGGGGTGGCATTGCCACTGGCCATACTTCTTCCACTCAGCGTCTGCTCTACTACATCATACACCTCTGCTATCGACGAGGAGGATAAAGAAGATAACATCCAGGCTTCGAAAGTAAGTCTATGATTCTTCTTGATGTCTCAAATGTACCAAAATTCATTTTTGTCAAAAACCAACTAACACCCTTTTCATTATATTTTGGAAAGCGCTGTCTTCTTATGTTGAATTGCATTCAACAAAACCATTCATTACAGTCATAAATATTAAGACTCGCTCGTCCTTCGTTTCACCCTTCTTTAACTTTTCGTTCTTCACATCCCTAAACTTCATCTGATATGACTTGGCTTCACAAATCACAATAAAATTTGCCAGCTGAGTTGAAGTGAAATAGAGGGGGCCATTGGTTACCAGAGAAGTACCGCAGCTAATGCTATTAAAAGTCATGGTTGACTGTCTTCTCCGTGATAGCCCAAAAAGTAGTTCTAAATTAGTAAATGTTCTTGACAGTACAGTGTACTTATACTAGTGTACTGTGTACTACTGTACAGTACATCATACACTCCTTTGTGAGGGTACTCAAAAACAATTCAATAAGTAAGGAGTATAATAACTTACCACCGTCCGCCGCCGCTGAGTCTTCCCCCCCAGCTCCTCCTGTTGGCGCCGCCGCATCCTGAGTGGACCCCTCCGCACTGCTGGCCCCGGCACTGGTTGTCATCTGTGCCGCGTCAGATGTTGTGACGTCTAGGAAAAACATGTCATATTTTCAGATGCCATACACAACCCCCTATTTTGTCTCGTAACGGAAGAAAATGTTACATAACACATTTTTTTTATTTCTGGGATTGAAAAAAGTAACGGTTTTGGGGAGGGTATTAACCTTTATATGCTTATTCCATTAAATGCTACACTTGTTCTTATGACAACTGATGAATGCTTGCTTAACGGGCACCATTTTTCTCATTACAGTAAGAAGATTCCATTGCCCTTCTGCCAGACAATTCTCCAACTACTAGTAAGTCATCACCAGCAGTACTTTAAGTACTTTAAAGAAGGTGGGGGCTCCCGCATAGTTATTCTAATAATTTCATGTGTCTGTTAACTATTATTAATTTTGAGTCATACTAATTTCATTCATGGGAATGTTGTTGCAACTTTAACGTCATCTTCATCCATCAGAATACTACGCTATTAAAAATAAAGAAATAGTGTTTTCATTTCTTAATTGAAATAAAACTTTAAAACTAACAAACACTGTGTGGTTTTTGTTTATGAGTGAGTGAGCGGAAAGGTTTGAACTACTGCACTTGGCAGTCATGTTTCAGTGGCTCAGATAGGCTGGGACTCGGAGGTAGTCTTCTTCTGTTCTTCTGGGTCGTAAAAATCATTGGTCAGACATTCTAGATAGTCGGTCAGGGGATTGGGGGTTCAACTTCTGTTCGGACTGAGGTATGTCGAAAGACGAACTGCACCTATCATCTTGTCCATACTTCTTTGTGTGCAGAATAGTCCCTGAAACACTAGCGGTATGGGATGTGCTCCTCTCAAATCAAAAAGGACACTGCTACCTTTTACTTGGTGTAAACAATTACATTTTGATGTTGCAAATTGTCAAAGCACTTACATTAAGAAGACTGTAATAGACAGCAAGGGCAACCCAGAGGACTACACTCAGTGCCTAGAGCTATTGCTGTATCAGAGTTTTGTTTCACACCGTTTGCCGAATGGGCAAGCTTAGCTACCTACACAGACTGACTCATAATTGTAAATAGTAGTAGCACAGAGAGTGATGGTAGAGGCAGGATATGTTAGGAATACTTAGGGACTAGGATCTGAAACAGTGCATGTATTAATTTGGCTTTTACAGAACATTGTATTCAGTAAATATTTACTCTTGCATGTAGCAATGCTTGTTGTTCATTTGTAAACTGTGTTCCAAGGTATCTGATGCGCTCATGAATATTCATGTTAACTTCAAGTGGAAGACTTGTTCAAACCAAACTTTTGTAACACGTGAATATTTAAATGCACGTTATGACACGTATTTCCAAAACCTATATAAATCCCTGCCTAACTCACAGAAGACGCTTCGCTTTTTGATTCCTGCGTCTTCCACGAGCGTTCCAGTCTACTGAGTCCTTGCCCTTTGCCCCCTTTTCTCTCCCTTCTCCTCTCCCGCTCCCGCTTACCTGACTCGGCTCCTGTCCCTTCATCTTCGCAGAGCTTCAGAGAGATTTTCACCGGCATTGCTGAAGGACGTCCACTGGCATTCCTGAGTTCCGAAGCCTCGGCATCCAGCATCGCGCGAACTTCCGTTTTCTCGACGGTACAATTTAGAGACCGGACCTTGTCCCACGAAGATCCTGGCTCCGGAGCAGTTCCTTTTCCGGCGACCTGGAAAGACAGTAAGAACAGTAAAAGACTGAGCAAATCTAACAAACCTTGGCAAATTCAATTATTGTAGGCAATGAACATAATTGCAACTAAAAAACCTTAAAAGACTTTAAAAAGACAGCGTTTTGAACAATTCTCTCAAGATTTGGGATATTTATTGAAAGGTTTAAATACCAGAATTATCTTAAAGGTGTAATTGTGAGTAATCTGCAGTGAAATGTAACTGCACTGTCAAGTATCGATTCAATTTGATAATTGCTAAGGTCCTTCATGTATAAGGCATTATAGGCGTAGTATGCTGTCTTGTTCTTTCTTGTCTTCAGTTGTTTTTGCAGATCCCCAAGCCACTGCTTAGAAATAATTAAGTAAGGTAAGAGAGGGTTAAATTGAGTGATGTTGGTTAACCAAGTTTTACTAACATAATAACCGGTTGAAATCTGATGTTATTTTTTGAACCAAGCATTTACCTTTTTTAACTTTGCATTTGACGGTGTAATTCCTATTGTTTCAAGTTGCGTCGTACCCTTGTACTTAAGAAGTATAGGACTGGGCTAACTTATCTCTGGTATGTATTAAAATGAATGTATAATTTTGCTGTGAAGAAACATTAATGGTAGATCTTTTAGTGACAACCTTGTTATAATTTAATAGAAAAGCTATCAGAGTGTCGCAACAAACTACAAGCAGCCCAGAATACATCAAAGAGAAACAACAACAGACTTCTCAAGAAGAGATCCTGTGTTTATTTGTTTGTTTCTCTCTCCACTTCCCCTTCGCTTTAGGGATTAACAAGTAGTGACTAAGGGCCAGATGTAGGTAAATGAGATTTACAGATTTTTAATTACCGAATTTTACCGATTCGGTAATTAAAAATCGGTAAATCTGAGGGGTGGATATGTAGGAACATCCAGATGTTCCTTTTACCGAATCGGTAAATATCTGTATTTACCGATTCGGTAAATACCGACCGGTAATGCCCCATTCATTCCTATGGGCTTTGAAGCCCATAGGAATGAATGGGGCATTACCGGTCGGTATTTACCGAATCAGTAAATACCGATTCTGACAAGGGTGCAGGGGGTGTCACTTTGACACCCTCTAGCACCCCCAAAAAAGGTTCGGGGGCCATGTGGCAGGCATACCTGCCCTAAGGGCAGGTCTGCCTGTCATATGGCACAGGTGTGCATGCACACATGTGCATGCACACCAGAATCGGTATTTTACCATCAAATAGTATTTGATGGTAAAATACCGATTCTGTAATGCTTGTGGGACTCAGAAGAGTCCCACCTACATATCAATTTTACCGAATCGGAAAAAATACCGATTCGGTATTTTACAGAATCGGTAAATTTACCGATTCTGTAAAATACAGGGCCCTACATCTCAAATTGCATTTACCGGTCGGTAACGGCCAAATTCGGCCGTTACCGACCGGTAAATGCCTACCTACATCTGGCCCTAAGTCTCATTCTTGTCACGCTGGTTAGTTCTTGAAGGTTTAGGGAGCAAGCATCTTTAAGACGGAAACAACTGGAACCTAGTGGAGGTACCCTTGACAGGATAAGAATGTAGAAAGTAGAAAGTAGTCTACATTAGAAGAAGATCCAAGACTATTTGTAAAACATAGAATTATTAGGAACCAGTTTATAATAAATAGGAGCTGTAAAAGTTAGGGAAGTATAAGTATTAAGATAACAATAAGACAACTTACTGGGGCCAGCAGAAGAGCCTGGAAGGGACTGCTCCTGTCCAACTTCTGCCACCGGAGTCTCTGTCGCCGCCGTCGCCTTGCCCTTGGGAGTTGCTGGTGATCATGAAATAAAGAAACACATGGATGATTGTTTTTTGGGAAATATTTGATTTCTTTGTACTCAATCTAAAATTATGTCGGGGAAACAAATTAACATCAATTGCATCTGATCTAGTCAACTAAGAGGATAGTAGTATAGTATTGCAGGATTCGCAGACCGTCTCATAGGAAAGTTATGTAATTCACTAACTACATCAACAGCAAAAAGGTTCTACTACGACTGCCATCACTCAGCAGCATGATACGTCGCGTGACAGACACAGTCCGTCATCATGATTGCAGACCACTAACAAATGTCTAGAAGTAATAAATAGTATACTCAACGTATCAATCCACCACAATCTCTTCAAAGTGGCAGCAGCAGGAGTACAAAGAAGGACTAGACTTGAGTCTACTGTCTCTAGCATTACGTAGTAATGCTCTCAAATGACTAAAAAGTTGCAAACAAGTAAGCATAGTAGCAACGCCAATAACCAGGCGAGCACCTGCAATGACAGAAGCTATTTAAACATTAATTTACCTGCAATGTAATCTAATCAGCAGCATTCGTACTCTTCAGGAAAAAAATAGATTAGCAATATAACAGAGCAGAAGGAAAAAAATAGTTATTAAATAGCTACTTACCAAGCCCAGGGATCTCTACACCAAGCAGGTCGAGCATGTCATGCTCCCGGTCCAAGATGTCAGTCCACCGGTGCGTCACTTGGTGGTAGGTGCGCCGGACCCCAGACTGCTTAAACATGCACCGGTACACCTTCTCCCACAGCTGGCGAGGCTCCCGGAGGCCGTATCCGGAAGCAATCCGCCCACCTGCTGCCACGGTCTTAGGGAGGTGGACCTGGACAAAAACCAGCAAGGCGGCCACCTCCACCGCAGAAAAGATCTGGGGCACTTCCTCCCCCCTCCAACACCTGCAAGGGAGCCGGGTACGTTGGGCTGGGCCCTTCCCCTTGCCCTTGTCGCCTCCCTTAGCCATGGTCCTGGGCACAAGAAGAAGGAAAGAAGAATAGGTGTGAAAAAAAATAAGAGAGAGAGCAAAAGAAATAAAGTAGGTGATAAAGTAACAAAAAGTTTAAAAAAACACAAAATATAGATGTAGGAAATTGAAGAGAGAGATGATAAGCAAAAAAAAACAACAAAAGTTCAGAAAAACATAGGATTGCAAAGATGTAAGGTGGATAGAAAGGTAGCATGCCCAAAACCATAGCAGTGAATGAAAAACAAGATGGCCGCGCCCATAGAGGACTGCGTGGGTAAGTTCGCGCGATATTTCCCCCGCGAGCTCGCAAAAACGCCCACGAATACGTAATCGCGCGCCGCATTTACGCGAACTTGTAATGAGCGCCCGGAAGCGGAAACACGTCACGCAAACAAGATGGCCGCGCCCGTACATGATCTCATGGGCAACCTCGGGGTCGGTGCGCTGCAAGCGGCCCGCGAATAAGCAAAAAACTGCCCGAACACGCAAAAAAAAGAGAAATCAGGATTGCAAGTTTGATTTTGCGTCCCGCAAATCTTGCGAAATGGAAGAAAAACAAATTTTGGAAAACTGAAAGCAATTAGCAGGTGCAAAAGTTCAAACTAATTTGTAACCATTCCCTGTAGTGCTTCCTGAGGGGCCCCTCCAGAGTTCAGTTGCCTACTTTCCACTATTCTCTGACCCTGCTCTAACCCTCAAAGCAGGGTCAGAGAATAGTTACAAGTATGGCACAATGCTCCTGTAACAAAAATAACTGCAACAGGAAGGTCTTACAGCTAAGGAAGCAGGTGCCAGACTTGAAGCACAAATTCAGTGACACATTAACCAGCCCCGAATTAATTCATCTCAGTTGAGGCTGGGAAGGTGTGCTTTGCATTCCCCCCATAATCTACAGTGGTGAACAAGAGGGTGGTAGTGGTGAACCAGAGGGTGCTGTGATAAACCAGAGGGGGACATTGAGGATCCAGAGGGTAGCAGTGGCAAACCAGAGGGTGGCAGTGATGAACCAGAGGGTGGCAGCCTTGAACCAGAGGGTGGCAGGGATGAACCAGAGGATGGCAGTGGCAAACCAGAGGGTGGCAGTGATGAACCAGAGGGTGGCAGGGATGAACCAGAGGATGGCAGTGATCAACCAGAGGATGGCAGGGATGAACCAGAGGGTGGCAGCCTTGAACCAGAGGGGGACAGTGATGATCCAGAGGGTGGCAGTGGCAAACAAGAGGGTGGCAGTGATGAACCAAAGGGTGGCAGGGATGAACCAGAGGATGGCAGCAATCAACCAGAGGGTGGCATTGATGAACCAGAGGGTAGCAGTGATCAACTAGAGGCTGGCAGTGATGAACCAGAGGGTGCTGTGATAAACCATAGGGGGACAGTGATGATCCAGAGGGTGGCAGTGGCAAATGAGAGGGTGGCAGTGATGAACCAGAGGGTGGCAGGGATGAACCAGAGGATGGCAGTGATCAACCAGAGGGTGGCAGTGATGAACCAGAGGGTGCTGTGATAAACCAGAGGGGCACAGTGATGATCCAGAAGGTGGCAGTGGCAAACCAGAGGGTGGCAGTGATGAACCAGAGGGTGGCAGGGATGAACCAGAGGATGGCAGTGATCAACCAGAGGGTGGCAGTGATGAACCAGAGGGTGCTGTGATAAACCAGAGGGGGACAGTGATGATCCAGATGCTGGCAGTAGCAAACCAGAGGGTGGCAGTGATGAACCAGAGGGTGGCAGGGATGAACCAGAGGATGGCAGTGATCAACCAGAGGGTGGCAGTGATGAACCAGAGGGTGCTGTGATAAACCAGAGGGGGACAGTGATGATCCAGAGGGTGGCAGTGGCAAATAAGAGGGTGGCAGTGATGAACCAGAGGGTGGCAGTGATGAACCAGAGGGTGCTGTGATAAACCAGAGGGGGACAGTGATGATCCAGAGGGTGGCATTGGAGAACCAGAGGGTGGCAGTGATGAACGGGAGGGTGGCCGCGATGAACCACAGCGTCGCTAACAGGCTGGACACGTAGAAACAACATGGTCGCGACCGTTGCGACCACACAAGTAAGTTTGCGTTCCTGAACTTGTACAAAACCCTCGCGAACTGGCAAAAACAGCAAATTCGGAAATTCACACGAATTCGCGAATTTTGCGAATTGCGAGTTCGCAAATCCGCAAATTCGTGAACCGCGAAATTCGCAAAATTCGCCCATGCTTACGGACAAAACCTGCGCAAACAGCACCATGCGCAGGGCAAGAGGGCACTGCTTCTTTCTGCCACTCTAGTAGATGTTCTACCCGAGAGGCAGCATCCACAACACAACCGGAAGGTTTCTCAAGGTGAGCCGTCGCGACCATCCCGACCGCCCGCGTTGATACATCTCGCCGGAAGGTTGTCTGGAGTAAGATTTTCCTCGCTTGCACTCGCCAACTTAATACTGGCAAGTGCGAGCGAGGAAAAAAAACCTGCGCTGTGGTATTTTTCTGAACCCAAGGTATTGTGCTGAGCACAGAGTGGTAAAAACTGCGCAAGCGTATCGTAATTTTACACCAAGGCCTAAACCTTACATCTAGAACTTTGAACAATGATGAGGTTAAACTTTTGAGTCTTGGTTTATCCTTTTGCCCTGATGTACCTATGAATTTGGCACACACTAGAATACATTTATTTATATTTATTTCAAAACAGAAATTAAATCAAATGCATTGAATGGCTTAGGCTCAAATTGTCCGCTACCCTTTTTTGCTCATACCAAACTTATTAATTACTGACATTGAGACACCTGACACCTTTATAATCAAGGTTGTAACAATTAAGATGGGAGAGAGATTGATATATTTGATCCAATTCATCAAACAAAGACCTCTTTGAAGTTTGGTATAGCTATTGACTTTAGTGCACATCCAGAATTTAAACCTAAATCCAAGCATATGCCTCAAACACCAAAGGATAACATAAATGTATTTCATTAAAATGAATAAAGGATTCGATGACACTCAATGACAGAAGGGATATACACATCTTGACTGTCAAACATATGACAGCCCTAAGAACATTATAAGATGAGGGTATGTTTCTTAACACCTCAGCAAAGGGAGGTAATGTTGTTGTCATGTCAAAGGAGAAATATATTAATGGGGCCTATAGATAACTGGCTATGACTGATTGTTACACCAAAATGGACAAGCAATATTATATTGATTTCCAAGAGAAGTTTAAAAAGAGATTGCTTGAGCCGTACAATGAAAACATATTGGACTGGGATGAATTCCATTTTATGAAGACTGAAACGCCTGTGACTTCCACACTTTAACTATTACCTAAACTACAAAAAAGACTGTGAGAACCCATCAGGATGGCATGTTATTTCCTCAAAAAACAGCAACTTGGAGAATAAGTCCATCTACATAGACCACTTCCTTTTTCCCTTTGTGCCGGGTCTCACCTCGTATGTCAGGGACATCAAAGATTTTATCAATAAGATCAAAAACATCAATTGAAAGGATAATTATCTTTTGGTAAGTCTTGATGTTAATTCTTTATGTTCCAGCATTAGACATAACCATGGGATCTAGGCATGTGAATATTTATTGAGGGCCTGAGGCATTCATTTTCTGAAACACAGACATAAGTTGCTAGAAATGATTCACACTTGCTTGAATAAGAATATATGTTTGTTTGAGAAACAATTTTACAAACAAGTGCAAGGGACTGCTACAGGCACCTGCTTCCCCCTCAGCTATGCCAATTTGGTCATGTGCTGTTGGGAGGCAAAGGTACTCTGGTCACCAGATTTGGAGAATCATACTAACAATATTGTCATCTAGCTGCGATCCATCGATGATGTATTTCCACTATGGAAAGGACTGGAACAGGATTTGAAGGCCTTCTAAGAAACGATTAACAACAATCAAGTAAATATCAAATTCTCAATCAATTATAGTAAGGCTTATGAATTTCTTGATCTGAAACACACAATTCCACCATGTCCACTCAACTATTTAGGAAAAATACAGCAGAAGGAAATTCGATACTTCATACGAATAGTAACTATCTGCCAAACGTCAGATGGACCTTTCCATGCAATGAATTTTTTAGAGCCAAACATAATAGCAACACACACAAAATGTGTATTGTCACATGTTTTGAGATGCTTGTGAGATTTAAGAACAGGAAATACATTTAAAAATCCAAGAAAAAGCATCCAATAAGGCAGACAAGTGCAAGAGAGAAGATCTGCTGCATATATCTAAAACCAATAATTCATGTATTACTGAAAAACAGAACATACATACTAGTCAATCAATTTGTTTTTGCGCATTATTTTCAATGCATAAAAGTTCGAGCAACACAGAATATCAGGCAAATAAATTAAAGTAAAATCACACTGTGCTAGTTTTAAAACAATTAATAAAATATTTAATTAATCAGGTAACATCTTATTCATCAGATCACATGTATACTAAAATGATTATACAAAAGGTGGCTAAATTCCCCTTCCACCCGCCTCTAAACCTCTCTGATCATTATAAAACACAGTCTTCCATACTCTTCATCTAGATGCCTGGCCTAACATATCTTGATGCAAGTGCCTACATTTCAATACCACCCACAAGAAATATGCAAGTGCGTAACATACATGTGGGTTTTTCCACTTTTGAATAAAAGCTAAGGCCGGATGATAGTGCCTAAAATTATAATTCTGTAGGAGAGGTTAAATAAAATCTTTTCATTGTGAACCATAAAAAGAGCAAAAAAATAGGAGCTGCACCCCCCTCCCGTCACATGGACAAAGGGATAACTCCTTCATAGAATACACATTTGAGGGAAAACCGAAACTTAAGTGGAATATAATTTAGACAAAACCTTGTCAATGAATATCTGTGCTGGGATTCTGTAAAAAATCAGATTAAGCCAGAGTTCCCACAGTCAAAAGGGGCAGTGTATGGTACATAGCTGCCGTAATTTTATCTTTGTTTTCCCCCAGCTATCCTCTGCGGCCTTTTTAAAAAAAAATTTTGGGGATTGGCCTTCGAGAAGCGCATGCACAATGATGGGGAATCAAACAACCTTTGCAGACCTAATGCTGAGAGGGTGGTTTCCACATAGGTCAACCACGGTAATTTATGGGCATGGTCCATTATTAGACAATCCCTAAGCACCACTTGACAGAACATACATACATTTCATCACTACTTTCACTTCAGAGGCCAGCAAAGTGAGGAACATTTTTGCAAACATTGGGGGATTTTAAAACATGATACTTTCTTGAGAGGAGCAATAGGATCTAATCCCTCTATGACATATAGGAAATGTCCCTCTGTCTGCTATAGATAGGTTCATAGCTATCTTAGTTCTCATTAAACCCCCTGACAGCCTCCTATGAATGGGTTCTTTAAGTGTGGGTCATACAAAGCTTGTAAATGTAGTACTTCCATGAACGATTACCATTTGGAGGCTATTAAAAAACATACAATACAAAAATAATCACTTGTAAGACAGAATTTGCAGTATATGTCATCTTATGCCCTTGTGGGAAATGGTTTATTGGAAGCACTGTCTTTGTGGTGAAGAAACATGTCCTAGAACACATGAGCGCAGTAAAAATATAGGACATGAACTACACAACAGCACAACATTTCAATGAGTACCATGATGGTGACCTGAAGGCCTTACATTATTTGGATTTGACTGCATCTCCAAAGCACAAGGGGTGGAGGGGATAGAATCCTTGCATTGTGCAGAATGAAATCTAGATTTACCATAAAGGCCAGCGGCATGGCACCTTATAGGATGCATTTTGATGAGGAATACACGTACATTTGTAACCATCTGACTATCTCCTCCTGATAACCCTTCTTTATATAACAACAAAATAGCAGTTTTTAACATTGTTTTTGTTAAGTTTGGATCACATTATTTGTTGTGCTGTAGGGGTGGTTAAAACTGTGTAATTTTGTCTGTTTTTTTTTAAATTCGCTATGTTTTGACTACAATTATTGATATAGGATACGGACATTGGTGCTTTTGATAAGGGGCTATGTCTAAACTGAGAGCTGATTTCTAAATATTTGGAACAACACAGTCCTGAGGTTCGTTACTATGTCTTACTTCATAATGAACAAGATTGCAAAATAGAGGGAGGATAATTAACTTTGGTTCTATGTATCGAAATCTTTTGCATCAATTTTTTATGATATTGCTTAATTTGTCCTTTTTTTCTTTAGGCTACTGCAGCTGGAAATTTTCAGAAGTTAAATGTCTAGATATGAATGAATTAACCTCAATATTTAACTGTATTTTGGCTATTTTAGCCATGATTTAAAACAATTATGATATCCATATGTGGACGACCCAATGGTAAAAATTAATATAATTTTGAATGAACCTCATGTGATTCAAAATCAAGAATAATGACACCATTTTTAGATTTGGTAAGAAGATCATAGGAAGGCACTGATATATGTGTAGTCTTTCTTCCTGTTTCATTCGTCAAGCCTGTATCAGAAGAAGGATGGTCTGCGGAGACTGATCAACTGATTTGTTTCAACAATACTTTAAATAGAAATGCAGAAGGAAATTACCTCCCCAAATGTGTTGATACTTATGTAATTTTTAGGTCTCACCTAGGCAGCGCCCATGCGCTGCTCTAGGAAATTACCTTTTGGAATCGGTCAGCTCTTTTCAAGCACTTGTGCTTGTGGTGGCATCCACCTTGCATAAGTGAGCAGTGGCGTGCAGGGGCCATCTGTTTCCAATTAGGGTGGCTGTGTGCGCATCTGCTCGCTCTCGCAAGGCGGATGTCCCCACAAGCACGAGTGCTTGAAAAGAGCTGACCGATTCCAAAAGGACACTTATGCTTCTGTTAGCTTTGTTGCTACTTGAATATTACAACCCAGCTTACAAAGATAATAAATGACTCATCTTGAGCCCAATCTAGCAGCTCTGAAACACTGTGATCACTGGTTTGAATACTTTTGAGACTCATTACTTCATCTCCAGGTTTTACCTGGTTTTATTACTGCTTCCTGGACTTTTATTGTGCTAATCTGCACGTTCTCCTTGCCAAGACTGGCTGTTGAAAGCATATTTACTTTCTTATAAAGTGGTGGGGCAGGGTACTTCTACAGAGAGGGACTAAAAAAGCAAATTTGTCTTTTCAGCTATTCCTCATGCCATAACTGATTGTGTCCCTACTGCAGGAGGAGGTGCTCTTCTGCTATCCCACTTTCCCACCACTGGGATGACTGTAATGAGGGTTCCATCTTGTGGGATAAGGATGCGCTGCTGATTCTTGGTGAGCAAGTTCTCTGCCGGGAGACCAGCGGGTGTTAAATCAGGTCTCAAGGTTCCCAAGTCAGCACCTTAACCACTAACCCACATCTAGCAGGCACACTTGACTAGCACCATTAGGATATATATCTGTTGACAGATGCTATGCACACCGTAACACTAGGCAGAATACACATGTTGTGGTATGGTCTATGCACAAACATCCTGCAGAAAGTAGTATGTGCGAGAAGTAATAAGTGGTGATGACAGGGTTATCTACCAGGATTGCTTTTAAAATGTCTGTGCACATAAGAATCCAATGTGCAACTTAATTTCATAAGCGTTGGTTTCTCAGAGTACCAAGGCTGTTGCATTAAATCCCACGGACTATAAATGATGGTTTAATTCTTTCAAAGAAAGTGAAGAGGGAAGCATTAAAAGCTGCATGATAAAGGAAATGTGAATGCATCGCTTGTTAGCAATTCTGAATCATGGCAAAAGCTCAGTTATTAAACACCATCGATCTGTATATGGCTGGTGAACGAACAAGAAACACACACACACACACAATGAGCTACAAAAATACCAACTTAAAAATTTTATTTTTTTGCATACAAAAACATCTTTCTGCCCTACACCAAACACTGATTTTAAAATGCATGAGTTAGAGTAAGATATAGTACTCTAAATTGTGGCACTTGAGGGGATTAAGATATTTTATAAGGCTGTGTAAACCTAGACCAATGTGACTAGAATAACTGGACTGGGGAAAGTGATGAGAAATCTAAACACAACACAATGAGCAGGTAAGTACTTAATGGATGATGTCAGGGTAGTTTGAACAGCACCCAAACCCCACATTCACATTCAGTTAAAAAATGGAATCAGCTCGCATGCGCTGCTCTAGGAGATGACCTTTTGGAATAGGTCAGCTCTTTTCAAGCACTCGTGCTTGTGGGAGCGAGCCGCGGCACGCAGGGGCCATCTATTTCCAATTAGCATGGTCACACCTGCGTCTGCCAAAAGGTCACTTGTGCTTCTGTTAGCTTTGTTGCTAGAGAAGAGCACTTTCAGAGGATGTCTTTGCAGTATTCATAAAGAACTGTTTTGTGTATTACTGGGTGGAGGACAGTTCCTTTCACTTGTAAAACAGCCTGGTGGTAATTTTCAAGGGTTTTTAAGGGTTTGCACTGGCTGACATTTAACGCATTGCAAGGTCTGTTCCCCGTGTTTGACCAGTCTAGGGTACAGATCGCCCGACAGGTGACAAGAAAGGAGAAAAAGCAGCTAGGTCATAGATGACGGCACCACCAGGACTAGTCACAAATTGTATGTAATATTGCCCACCTCAAGTGATCTGCCCGTAGACCATAAATATAACTATGTAAATTGATTGGATGAGAGGCAATATATAGACATAGGCAATTAAGTACAAATGAACATGTCAATTAAAGGCATTTGCAGATAAATGTTTCTGGTATTTTTATTTTCAGGTATGCTTCGTGTGATAGAACTAGCCAAACCGTTTCTCCCAAACATGGGCTTCTTCAGGGCAATGGCGTATATAGATGAAATGTATCCTCATATGCGTATGTCAAAGAGGATTGAAGCAAATTCCTAGGGTCCATAGGTAAGGCTTGTAGTAGATCAAAGTCCTGTGAGTATATATAGTATGGTGTACTTCTGGTGGTATTAACCGCATCCGTGTGTAGGAGCTGTGTCTGAAAAAAGTCCTGTTTTACATTTATTTTAACTCCCATGGCATTTATGTACATAGTTAAAAAGCATTGGCATAGCCAATAGGTCTTGCCTTTGGGACCTTATAAGTATTTAGCTATGCAACAGTTGATGTTGTTGCACCAAGGATATTGTGCTGGATAACTAAACACTTATAAGGTCCCAAAGGCGAGACCTATTGGCTATGCCAATGCTGGTTTACTCTGCTGCATCTTAATTCATGTGACTGCTTCTTATAGAAAATGAGCCAATGCAGGTTTTGTTGCTGCTTTCTAGAATTCTACTGCCAAATCAGAAGACTGCATCAGAGGCAGTCCAGTTTTGCACCAACCCTTCCACACCAGGTTTCAGTGGCATTTGTTCTACCTTGCCGGGCATAAAAAATAGTTTTGCACTGACTGATCATTACAATCCGATGGGTAGTAGGTAAACTGCCTGTGTAGATTTGTACTGGCATAGTATATGCAATAGTTAAATGTACGTGTAAAAATTCCATTGGCATCAGGTATTGTTAAAGCCTTTCCGACCAACCGACCATTCTCGAAGCTGGACACCCAATTACAGGCTTTTCAAAATCATAGCTTTCTCAGCATACCTGTGTCACCTTTGGCCGCCATTAAGAGCTCTGCAGCGAGGCTTAAAAACCACTCTTGCTTATCTGACAGTTGAACGTACTTTAAAACCAATACATTTCCCCTACGTTTGTGGACAAAGTGTTGCGCCGCCCGCTTAGACGAGCTTTCAGTGTTTTTGATTTTTACAGTTTTCTAGCCACCCTATACTGACTTTGTTAATTTAAAAAGCTTATTGCTCAGTGGCAGAATATATTCAGCCGTCAACTGTGTGAACCCGAAGTATTTTACTGGCCTGTCAGGGCAACGAGAACAGCCAGGGAGCTGGCGTGGCCAAGGGGAAAAACACCTTGTTCTACCTGGCCGGGCACAAAAATGAGGTTTGCACTGACTGACCCTTACATTCCAATGGCTAGTAGGTAAAATGCCTGTGTACATTTGCACTGGCATAATATATGCAATACTTAAATGTACGTGTAAAAAATCCATTGGCATCAGGTATTGTTAAAGCCTTTGAGACCAACTGACCGTTCTCGAAGCTGGACACCCAATTACATGCTTTTCAAAATCATAGCTTTCTCAGCATACCTGTGTCACCTTTGGTCGCCATTAAGAGCTCTGCAGCGAGCCTTAAAAACACTCTTGCTTATCTCACAATTGAGCGTACATTAAAATCAATACATTTCCTCTACGTTTATGGACAAAGTGTTGCGCCGCCCGCTTGGACGAGCTTATAGTGTTTTTGATTTTTACAGTTTTCTTGCCACCCTATACTGACCTTGTTAATTTAAAAAGTTTATTGCTCAGCGGCAGAATATATTAAGCCGTCAACTGTGTGAACCCATAGTATTCAACTGGCCTGTCAGGGCTACGAGAACCACAATGGAGCAGGCAAGGGCGAGGGGGAAAAACACCTTGCAGCGGGAGCTTATCGAAGACCGCAGGCGAAGGGTCAGGTATACTGCAGAGGCAATGAAAAACCAAAGAGAATTTGCATAGCTTTCTCAGAATAATTGCATCTGTTTCCTTTCTCCATGCTTTTTTAAATATTTGCAAAGAAACATAATATTCTACAACAGTGAGCAATAGGGAGAAGTGCCTCGCACACAATATCTCAAAGAAGAAGGGATTTTCTATGCTTCATTGAAGAAAATAAATTACTATAGGTCCTTATCCAAATGAGAGGGCCCAGCGGTGAACTCTCTTTCTGTCAATATCTGGCCAAAGTGACAACTTTCTGACGCCGATTCTACTCCAAAAGGCTCCTGCGGGCGTTGGTACAGTAAAGCAGAGAGCTACATATGATATTAACTAGGTTTGGAATGACGGCACCATTTGGAGTTCTGCTACTCAAAAATGGCGATTTTCCATGACTAGCCCCTCAAGTCTTGTATTTGGTCAAAAAGACCCACCTTGAAGCACCTCGTCTTCCCAAAATGGATTCAACAAGCAGCACCTGTATTCAAGCACACACTTGTGCTTGTGGCGCCATCCGCCTTGTGGGAGAGGGCAATGGGCAATTAGCACGCGCGCTGCTGCTCGCTCCTGCAAGGTGAATGCCCCCACAAGCAGGAGTGTGTGCTTGAAAATGAGCAGACCGATGGCTAAAGGCCCTCGTAAAGCAGTGCATGCATGCTCCCTAGGCGAGACCTAAAAAGGGTGTTTTGCGTATTGTTTGTTTTAGATCTTGAAAGTGGCTTCTCTGTTGGGTTTTTGATGTGAGTGATGTTACTAGGTTACTTACAATTCATGAGCTGGGGTCTGGGCCAAGGCACTTCCAGGCGATAACAGGCCAAACAGCGTCGCAGCTTCAGATTGGGTCTTCTTCAGACACCCTTCACCTCACATGCCCTTCACCTCAGACAACCTTTAGCACAGGATACCCGGGCGGTGATTCCCTAGTGAATGTGAGGAACATCAGATGGGTCAGGGGTGCCACTCACAACCTAGCTAAGTGGCCATTTTAGGAAACTGCAATGCTCAGGCCAAAAACATGTCTGCACAAAGACCTGTAGATAAACAACAGGGACTATCTTTGTGAAAGCCAGCTCAAAACATAGTGCAAGCAGGGAAATACATTAGCAGCAGCAAAACACTTAAACAGCACAGTCTTCAACATTATCGATTTCTCACTTTTACACAATACAATCTTTATAATTTATTTTACACTTTAAAATTAATTTGAGCAAAGCACGCTTTTCTGACACACACCCAGTATTATTTACAGAAGTAGAGAATTAGCAATAAAAGGACAAAGTAGAACGTGACCATCTGAATGAAAATCCTTGACACAGATGAGTATGTTTACCCGATGTAGTTCGTCGATCTCAGCAAAGGTTTTAAAGGCCATGAAGCCAGGCCTGCAGCTTCAGCAGCCCCTGTGCTCGAGTCTATACAGGTTAAATTAGATCATTAGGCAGTGTGTAATCGTTGTAACACATGCGCGCTTTCTTTGGCGTGGTGATGCAGCACAAATATTTCCGGACGGAATATTTTCCGAACAAAACATTTCGATTACTTAAGTATTTCCCAAGCAGGACCTTTGAGCTGGGCATTGGTATTCAAGTAGAGCAGAGGTCACCGCCAGAATGTTCGTACGAAGGTTATGTGCGCCCTCCCCAGATAGAAGTCACCATATTAGCTACTAATGCCTCAGTCTAAAGTATGTATATAATTTATTGGATGTTCTGATAACTGCAGTTTATGACTATACGGCATGAAGAAAATTAAACTGCCTGTTATTTAGAAATATTATTTTTCCACCCGCGTACCTTGAAGAAAACAAATTAGGATTAACAGCTATCAGACAGGTCGCACCTTCAGAAACAAATCTCACTGCACCTGCCAACTCGTTTACAAATATTACAATTCTCCTTTCCTTGTTAGTGTGAAACTTAAACCCAACATTTGTCAGAAAGAGGTCTGTCATAGACTCTCCCACATTAAAAATATATTAAAGGAAAATGCCATTTTCAAAAATCTGTTTAAGAATTATTCAAGGTCATCAAGCCCAGACTCAGGGGGCCCCTGAAAGGCTGGGTCCCTGTGCCAGAGCCCACTTAGCCCATGCCTTAAAACGACTCTGCTCCAGCCCCAGTCAAGAGTGGAGCTGCAGGGGCGCTAAGAGGTGAACAAAGCCTCATTAACAAACAAATGGTTTAAAGACCTGTGTAGTACTGGGGTGCCTGGGAGGCTGTGTCAGCCAGGCTGACACACAGGGGAGAGGGTGGGGAGGACAGCAGGAACTGAGAGCCGGGTGAGGTGGGAGGGCAGAGCAGGAAGTGAGAGCCCGGGTGAGGGAGGTGGAAGGGCAGAGCAGGGAGTGAGAGCCCGGTGAGGTGGGAGGGCAGAGCAGGAAGTGAGAGCCCGGTGAGGTGGGAGGGCAGAGCAGGGAGTTAGAGCCCGGTGAGGTGGGAGGGCAGAACAAGGAGTGAGAGCCCGGTGAGGTGGGAGGGCAGAGCATGGAGTGAGAGCCCTGTGAGGTGGGAGGGCAGTGCAGGGAGTGAGAGCCTGGGTGAGGGAGGTGGGAGGACAGAGCATGGAGTGAGAGCCCGGTGAGGTGGGAGGGCAGAACAGGGAGTGAGAGCCCGGGTGAGGGAGGCGGGAGGGCAGAGCAGGGAGAGAGAGCCCTGTGAGGTGGGAGGGCAGAGCAGGTAGTGAGAGCCCTGTGAGGTGGGAGGGCAGAGCAGGTAGTGAGAGCCGGGTGAGGTGGGAGGGCAGAGCAGGGAGAGATGAGCCGGGTAAGGTGGGAGGGCAGAGCAGGGAGTGAGAGATGGGTGAGGTGTGAGGGCAGCAGGGAGTGAGAGCCGGGTCAAGTGGGAGGGCAGCAGGGAGTGAGAGTCGGGTGAGGTGGAAGGGCAGCAGTGAGTGAGAGCCCTGGTGAGGAAGGTGGGAGGCAGACAGGGAGTAAGAGCCCGGGTGAGGGAGGTGGGAGGGCAGAGCAGGGAGTGAGAGCCCGGGGGAGGGAGGTGGGAGGGCAGAGCATGGACTGAGAGCCCGGATGTGGGAGGTGGGAGGGCAGAGCATGGAGTGAGAGCCGGGTGAGGTGGGAGGGCAGCAGGGAGTGAGAGCCCTGTGTGGTGACACAGATAGAGATAGAGACAGATAAAGACAAATAGAGGCAGAGTCAGAGAGACAGGGACAGACGGAGCTAGATAGGGTCAGAGACAGTGACAGACAGAGACAGATAGAGGCAGAGACAGATAGAGGTAGAGACAGACAGCAATAGAGACTTATAGCAATAGAGACAGAGAGAGAGACAGAGAGAGAGAGAGACAGACAGAGAGAGAGAGACAGACAGAGAGAGGAAGACAGATATAGGGAGGGAGAGAGACAGACAAAGGGAGACAGACAAAGGGAGGGAGACAGACAGAGAAAGGGAGACAGAAGGAGGGAGACAGACAGAGGGAGGGAGACAGACAGAGGGAGGGAGATAGACAGAGGGAGGGAGACAGACCAGACAGAAGGAGACAGACCAGACAGAGGCAGACAGACAGACAGAGGGAGGGATGGAGACAGACATAGGGAGGGAGACAGATAGAGGGAGGTAGACAGACAGAGGGAGGGAGACAGACAGAGGGAGGGAGACAGACACAGGGAAAGAGACAGGCAGAGGGATGGTGACAGACAGAGGGAGGGAGACAGACAGACAGGGAGGGAGACAGACAGAGAGGGAGACAGACAGACAGGGAGGGAGACAGAAAGACAGGGAGACAGACAGAGGGAGAGAGGGAGACAGACAGAGGGAGGGAGGGAGACAGCCAGAGGGAGCGAGGGAGACAGAGGGAGGGAGGGAGACAGAGGTAGGGAGACAGAGGGAGGCAGAGGGATAGAGGGAGACAGACAGAGGGAGGGAGACAGAGTGAGAGAGGGAGACAGACTGAGGGAGACAGACAGAGGGAGACAGACAGAGGGAAACATAGAGAGACAGACAGACAGAGGGAGACACAGACGGAGGGAGACAGACAGACATGGAGGGAGACATACAGACATGGAGGGGAGGGAGACAGACAGACAGGGAGGGAGACAGACAGACAGTGAGGGAGACAGACAGACAGGGAGGGAGACAGAGAGTGAGAGAGACAGACAGAGGGAGGGAGAGGGAGACAGACAGAGGGAGGGAGGGAGGGAGACAGTGGGAGGGAGGGAGGGAGGGAGACGGAGGGAGGGAGAGATAAGGAGGCAGAGGGATAGAGGGAGACAGACAGCGGGAGAGAGGGAGACAGACTGAGGGAGACAGACTGAGGGAGACAGACTGAGGGAGACAGACTGAGGGAGACAGACAGAGGAAGACAGACAGAGGGAGACGGACAGAGGGAGACCTACAGAGGGAGACAGACAGGGAGGAAGACAGACAGACAGGGAGGGGACAGACAGAGGGAGGGAAACAGACAGACAGGGAGGGAGAAAGACAGAGGGAGGGAGAGGGAGACAGACAGTGGGAGGGCGGGAGGGAGACAGACAGAGGGCAGACGGAGGGAGAGGGACAGAGGGAGATGGACAGTGGGACGCAGAGAGAGGGAAGGAAAGAGAGGGAGGGAGACGGAGAAAGAGAGGTAAGACAGAGAGAGACAGAGGGAGAGAGACAGAGAGAGGGAGCGAGAGAGAGAGAGATAGAAGGAGGGAGACAGAGAGGGAGGGAGAGATAGGGAGAGAGAGAGAGAAAGAGATATGTGTGTGTATGCGGGTCTGTTGGCTCAGTGGATGAACGCATCAGCTGCAGGGGCTTGTGTTCAACTTCATGGTCACAGTTTTTTTCTTTCTAGCCCCTTCCCCCTCACCCACTGACCCCGCCTCCACCGGTGTGGCCCTCGGCCACAAACCACACTGTAAATTTGGCCCCCGAGAGAAAGTTTGTGACTACCCATGCTCTAAAGCAAGTGGGGGTACATGACCATGAAATTCTACTGACATACAGAATAAACTTTTATTGGGTTTCACTTGTGGCACTTCATTCATTCTTGTTGAACATATATTCTACACATACTCCCTATGGCTTTGGTTCAGCCTCCTTCTGCTTGTGGCTTCTTTGCTTCAAGAACCTTCAGACATTGGCTGGAAATATTGTCAGTCACATCTTGGATCAGCCCACAGGAGTATTTTTGTTTCACCTTCTTTCTAATGGCTGGAGTGTATGAGGGACAATTTTACACCTGAAACATATATTATGTTATCACACATGTTGGGACTGGAATTTCACCTGCATGGTAAACAGATAAATTTCCCTCCCCAAATGCCTGACCGCTTGTGAAACTGGTATCTTGACATCTTTTGGCCCTGGTGTCACCCTAACCTAGTATGTGCGCAGAGGCCTAGGCCTTGCCCCGGTAGTGCCTACTTGTGACCTAGAGCAGTGCATCAAGTGTGCCCTTATAATAGGCTGTGGACTATTATCCATGCTCTGGGCACATCATGTAAAGTGATGTATGTATCTTTCTTTTGGGATCCATAGTGTGACCTGATATTTTTCTCCCTGTCAGGGAGAGTGCAGTTTACTGACCCCTTTGTGTAAAGTTCAACTGTTATGTGAAACCCAGAACCTTGAGCTAACTTCCTGCGTGCATGTCAAGTGGCTGTGTGGGCAGTTCATGTGTAGCGCATGTATGGTAGAAGGACCCTGTGCGGGAGTGAGTCTAAGTACTGGGATCAAAGGGATTCATCTTGGATGCTCCTCATTTAGTAAGGCACAAGATGGAGGATGAGGTTAGCTTCCCCAGAGACTGGAAGGGCATTTGCATACCTGGAGCGTGTAGATGGAGACACTAAAGTGAGGAGAATGGAGACACAGCTACCATTAGATAGTCCATGAGGTCCTTTCTAACAAAAGGCTGCTGATTAGTTCTTCTTGAGCACTGTCATTTTGCAGACAGTAGGGATGGGACTGCAGTTTCTGTTATTCAATATGAGGACGCTTCTAAGCAGAGCCTGCCCTTTTGTTTGTCTAAGATTACTGCTTCAGGAAGGCTGATGGCAACAGAGATCTAACACTAGGTTGTGTCCCTGGTTTGGATACTTCTCTTTTGGCCCATCCGTCATATTGCCTGTTGTCAGATTCATCATTTCACACAAAGGCTATTTCTGGAAACAGCCTCAATATGACATCTGAAAGAGAACCACCTTGAGACAAGGGACCTACATCCAATAGCTAGAAAATCTGTATAAAATTGGGAAAGGGAGTGCTCCAAAGGGTACTTGAAGAGCTGTAGTGCAACCAGGGCTAGTGTCCCCCTGACAGGCAGTCTTTCAGATGGCGTCACCTTAAGTCTTCACTATCCACTGGGCCCTAACTGTGATGTTTAAGGTTGTTTGCCTCTGGTGACCTGGTGGCCATCCTACTATGGATCTGCAAAGTGGACCAAGTAAAACCCTTTCAGCAACTTTCATGGTAGTAAGGGTGAACAGTCAAATGCTTCTCAGGGAGGTTGTGTGAGTGGACCAGAGCTCAAAACTCGACAGTCAACCAAAATATACAATAACGCAATGTCCAGCTTAGTTATTATCTTTTATGTACTTTAATCACAGAGCAGAACTAAATACTACAAAATTAACTGAAAAAACATACAGGAGTGAAAACTACATTGTGATAGAAGTAAGGCACACACACCATACTTTCTGGTGTCTTTCCGGTACCCCCTTCCTTCTCACTATGGTCAAAACCCATTATTCATAGCCCCCATCACACTATGACTTATAACTAAGGATTAAGCACAGAAACAGTTGGCTTAATTTATTTCAAATGGGAGTTGTGCAGCTTCCATTCAGTGTCAGTGTCATTTTACCCCTTCTTGGAAAAAATGTCTTAGGGAGCCTGGCAGACTTGTCTTCCTCCACACGTTTACCTTTACCCTTTTGGGCAGGCTAGGCCCCACATTCTTATCTGCTGGCTTCTGCAACAGTTCAGGCAGCGTTGAAGGAGTGGACTGGCTGCCACCCTCATGGCAGTGGTTCATCTCAGGTGTACCCACACAAGCAATCTCGCTCAGGGTGATGGTTGTGGAGGTAATAGTTGGGATGTGCCCAGAAATGCCCAATCTCAGCAGTGGCAGTCCTCCTGAATGGTCACAGCAGAATCCCGGGGTGGTAGTTGCCACCTCCAGGCCAATTTACTTTCAAAGTTGTCCGCTGGTAGTTGAGGTCTCTGGGTGGTTTACGAAAGGCATTTTTTAGAAGATGCCAATGTTTATTCAGAATGTTGCAGATCACTGTGTGTTCCCTACTGTTGGTGATTATAACACGGGTCTCTGAAAGAACGCTCCTTTTCTTGTTTCTTTTTGATTACTATCTTCTCCATATTTGTTACTTATTGCTCAGCTAGTGTTAGCGTATTGTTAGAGTAGCTTCTTTGCCTAAAACAAGAGATCCTGTCTCCATTTGCTTTTTGGTAAGTTTTCTCAGTACAGAAGTTCACTATAAGGGATTAGTTATATGAGTGCTTTTTGGTGAAAACTGTTTGAATAGAATAAGCTGTTGCCAGCTGTGGGTGTACTGTACATGGCTGTTACCAGTTTATTTTATTTTAATCATGTATCATGGCATGTACATCCAAATACTCGTTTTCAGTATCACTTAATGTACTGGCAAAACTGAGTTTTAAATCATTATTATTAATAAACAAATCAAAAATGTTGAATAGCATGAGATACTTTGACCTACAGTTTATTAACCAATTTATGCCAAATGTTTAATGTTGTAAGGAACAAGGTTGGATATTCCTTTTGGAATTTAATGTGTGCAACTACGGATTTGAATAATTTGACCAACGAACATTTAGATCAAAATAGTCTCTTCAGTGATGAAGCTAGGGAACATGGACAGAATTTTGTAATTACAGATTGGCATTGAACAAGTATGCAGTTATCACGAGTACAATATTGTCACACACTGGTGCATGAATGACAAGTAGACCAGTCTAATGAATTAAATAATAGAGTAACTGGACCGCTTGTAAAGAAGGAGTAGTTGTAGGGTCAACTACATGATCATTGAACAATTAGAAGTACATGAATTCACTGTGATATTTTGCAAAGAATGCTCTATTAAAATATTTATGTGTGTTAACTAAGTATGCACTATTTAAGGTATATATTGCAAATACAAGATGATGTCTGTTATTGAGATCAAGGCTATGGAGTAGCCGAAACGAGTCAACCAGGCTACAAATGGGTTAATAAAACAAACACCGAAGCAGCCTCCTGGAGTACAAGCACCTTTTTAGGTCTCGCTGATTTAGCGCTCATTCGCTGCTCGGAGAGACATTTAGTAGCGGCTTTTAGAAGTGCTACTAAAGCGGCCACCAGCTTGTGCTCAGGCGCGCATCCCTTGCGTGCTTTAGCGCGTCATCGCGATCACTTTCGCTTTCACAGCGATCGTGATCGCGATGACTTTCTCTTTCACGGCTGCTCGGCGTTACTGTTACTGCCGCGTGGCCAATGCTTGTGTAGGAGGGGACAAGCTTTTATTGAGAGCATGAGCACTGTTGGGAAGTGTGAGATCTCTATGGAAGACTTTGACCAATTGCCTCCTTTAGTGTGGAGTTCATCTTATGTGACGTGGCTCCTGTCTCATTGTCACCTTGTAAACAAGTGTTGGCCCCTCACAGGCCCGCCTGCACCACTCATGTTCATAGTGTACAGGCTCAGTGTCTGACATCCCGCCTTGCCGCTTGAGGTGTCTCAGTCTTCTCCCAAGCTGTCCTTTTCCACACAGTTGCTTTTCCTCGACCCGCTCAGTTTGTGAGTTATTCCGTTGATTTCAATAGTTAAACCCTTCCAAAAGCTATTGTGTGAGGGCCTCTCTGGTCTTTTCATAGTGAATATAGTTTAATAATTCATGGTTCACCTGGCGCGCAGCTCCAGCCCTCCCATGTCTGCCCAGCACAAGCAGTCTAGCCTCGCTCGGGGTTTGGGCTCCAGACTGAGTGTCAGGGTTAGAGCTGACTGAACTGGCCCAAGCACAGAAAATGCTTTTTCGCAGCCTCGGGGCATATAGGCAGCACGTGGGGGACACCGCCATGCTTTATGCTCCAATTAAACAGACAATAAATATTGATCTTGCGGAACACTGTGCACGTGAACTGATAGAAAGCAACGGTCTGCCGCGCTGTGAGAAGGATGGGAATGGGGCGGGGGCAAGTTAAGGGCGCACAATGAAAGATGTCCGAGATAAGGAGGTTAAAGGTCATCCTTCACTGGCTCTATTTTTTTTTAAACTCCCAGTAATTGTACATTAGTTACATATGAATGGGAAACAGGGGTTTGAATCAGGTCCTACATTTTAATAGCACACCTCCCGTGGTGTTTTGGAAATTCGAGTTTTCTTTTCCCAATTGAATTATAGCCTTACAAGTCCCACAATGCAACACGCTAACAGGTTTGGGTAACGGTTTAAATGTAACCTGTTTAAAGAGAGGGTATGATTCTGTGCAGTGTGGCTGAAGTAAAAAACAAGCATTGGCAAAGCCAATAGGCCTCCGCAATAGCCGAGCTATGAGCTTTTGGCATTTTTAATGCAAATGTTTTTAGCCATATGTTGACACCTTTAGGCTTTGCCAGTGTTTTTGTATCCGTGTCAGAGCAAGGAAGACCTGTATTAATCCTTTCCCATTTGCTTTGCTAAAACGGACAATGTAGCTTTAGAGCAAGACACCCAGATGGTTTCTGTCGTATTTGAATCCCTTCTTTTGGTTTATATTTGTTCAATAAAAATTAAAAAGTTTGCTTATCAGCCCTGTTCAAACAAAACTGTCCCTCAGGGGGAACAAAACTTGCTGACAAAGAATGCTAGAACATAACCGGTCAAACACAAAAGCAAAGTAAACAAGCATTGGCATAGCCAATAGGTCTCGCTTTTGGGACCTTATAAGTATTTAGTTATGCAGCTCAATATCCTTGGTGCAACAACATAACTGTTGCTCTGATGATGCACCTCACGCACGGACTCACAGCTGTTATTATTCACACAGCTCTGATGATGCACCTCACGCACGGGCTCACAGCTCTTATTATTCACACAGCTCTGATGATGCACCTCACGCATGTGGCTGACAGTTATTATTCACACAGCTCTGATGATGCACCTTAGGCACGGTCTCACAGCTGTTATTATTCACACAGCGCTGATGATGCACCTCACGCACGGGGCTGACGCAGTTATTATTCACACAGCTCTGATGATGCACCTAACACAGGCGCTCACAGCTGTTATTATTCACACAGCTCTGATGATGCACCTCTCGCACGGGGCTGACCCAGTTATTATTCACACAGCTCTGATGATGCACCTCAGGCACGGGGCTCACAGCTGTTAATATTCACACAGCTCTGATGATGCACCTCACGCACGGGTCTGACGCCTCCTGAAAGTGCCTGTATTTCTGAGCCTCCCATGAAACTCGAAAGAGAGGCAAATAAGTTCCCTAAATATTATAGGAGAGGATAAATTACTATTCTACCATTATTCTTTGTTTGCTTCAACAAAGTGTTTGTGGGTCTTGAAGTACTTTTGCCAAATAGGGAGACTAAAAATACCAGCATGCAAGAGCTTTTTTCCTTTTAGATGACCACTGCGTATTACGTCATGGACGCTCTGACGTTCCTGCACCCTTAAATAACCCTTATCTCCTTACCACATTCCTACCCTAGATTTATGGCTGAGCTGGCCCAGCCCAATTACCTGGTGGGCCCGCTCTTTCTCCTTCCCTGCCTTTTCTTCCCTTATCTCCTGCCAATCCTTGGTGCTCGGGCTCTGCTTCCAGGGGGCGGCCTCCACTGAGACCCCCGGTTTAGCCACTATCCCCCTGTGCAATGCAATAGGTCTTGCATTTATGCGAGTTTGAGCTAATGGCATTGTAAATTACAATGTCTATTATTGATGTTTTGGTTTTTAAAACATAAATAAAAGGCATTGTCATTTACAAGCCAATAAATTAAACTTGCATAAATGTGAGACCTATTGCATTGCAAATGCTTGTTTCAAATACATGCACTGCAGCAAAGGCTGTTATGCAACACGACTTAAAAAAACGCGCTATGACAAGGTCAACAATAGCCGTGTCATCACTTTTTTCTTCAGTAAATCAAAAAGAGACTAGCTAGGAATGGGGTTAGAATGACATTAATATTATAACCGTCATGGTGACTCAGTATTGTTTTGTCAATTAGTGATGGCACCTGTTGGGTGTCTTTTGAAAGCCCTCACCCACCAACCTAGTTGGTGGCATGCTTCATCATCGGGCCCACCCAGTGACACCTAGCGTGTCCCGGGTGTGCTACGACGCCTGATTACAGCGGAGCAGGTATGCCACTGTGTGTGCGGTGAAGGGTGTTAAGTTTGTGAGGTTAAAACGGCTTGGCGGAGGTCCCAGGGGGTGAGGATACTTTATTAAATGGGCCTCCGTCAGCGGTTAAAAATAAGGCTGTGGGACGTTAGAGGCGGGTTACGACCTCCTACGTCCTTGGAGTGTCAACATGTTTCAGCCAGTGCCTTATTACTAATCTGGCTTACTTCAGGACAATAAAAATATGTGTAGTTAAAATTAGGGGTTGTGTAGTGTAGTCTATGTGTCTACACGCCCTAAAGTGTATATAACTGTGAGAGGGGGGATTCCCTTCTCAAGATCGCCGGTTCTGCGAAGGAGGCACAACAGGTCCCACGCCGGTGCTGGCCAGAAATCCTGGCCACCCCTTGCCACTTCAATAACCTTGGAGCTAAAGCAAACCAAAAATAGCGTGATCTTGAGAAGGGAATCCCCCCTCTCACAGTTATATACACTTTAGGGCGTGTAGACACATAGACTACACTACACAACCCCTAATTTTAACTACACATATTTTTATTGTCCTGAAGAAAGCCAGATTAGTAATAAGGCACTGGCTGAAACATGTTGACACTCCAAGGACGTAGGAGGTCGTAACCCGCCTCTAACGTCCCCCAGCCTTATTTTTAACCGCTGACGGAGGCCCATTTAATAAAGTATCCTCACCCCCTGGGACCTCCGCCAAGCCGTTTTAACCTCACGAACTTAACACCCTTCACCGCACACACAGTGACATACCTGCTCCGCTGTAATCAGGCGTCGTAGCACACCCGGGACACGCTAGGTGTCACTGGGTGGGCCCGATGATGAAGTATGCCACCAACTAGGTTGGTGGGTGAGGGCTTTCAAAAGACACCCAACAGGTGCCATCACTAATTGACAAAACAATACTGAGTCACCATGACGGTTATAATATTAATGTCATACTAACCCCATTCCTAGCTAGTCTCTTTTTGATTTACTGACATATAAACCGGGGATCTGGACTAGCTATCTGGTCCTCTCTCTCCCTCTTGATTCTCGCACATCACTTTTTTCTTGACATTAAGTCATGTTACACAGCAGCTGTGCAACATGCCTTAGAAAACATTGACAAAGCTAATAGATCTCACATAGGTAAGACCCATTGGCATTGCTATTGCTTGGTTTTTTATTTATCCACATCGTTCAGGTGTGGTACGTACAGTTTTTAGACTGCTCCTAGCATCAGAGCCTAGACAAAGTATAATTTCTGGAAAGTACCAGCGGTAAAATGACACTCACTCATACACACACCATGACATTTCACATGTAATCAAACTTAAGTCTCGGCAACTATGGAAATCCAGAAAACCATACATACCGTCAAGCCACACCCAACTACCTGGTCTGCAGGTATGCATAGCTCCGCTTTAGCGTTAACACACAGCAGCAAACTTGAGTGGAAGAGCAAGAGCGATTATACGTGGACTCTGGGACTTCTTGGGTGGCGGCCATCTTGCAGTGCAAACGGCTGAACTAAATTGAGGCAAAATCATATAATACTGTCAACAATTCCTTCTAACATTTTAGAATCATAATAAAAATTACATCAATAGACAAATTTTCGGAGAGAAAAATTGTTCCGTTTTTGATTATATGTAGCTGCTACATCGAAAAATCGTCAATTCGAGCAGAGAACAATCATGTTCATTATAGGCTTGGATGTTTTGCTGTACTGTTTCAATCTAGTAAAGGGCAGGCTAGAATATGCTGCGGCCCAAAGATGGCGGCAGAACCATCAGAAATAGACGACAGACTGCGGCAGACGTGTCCGTCTTTTACTTCTATCGCCACCTTCTCCCCTCTCCGTTCTTGCGCGTGATCGGTGAGCCGGTTCACAGAGGCCTCCGTTTCCTCTTCCGAGACCCGGGCAGCGCTGAGACCAGTGCTCCTTGCGGGGTGAGTGGGCCAGCTTTCTTTGTAGGGTGCGGGAGGGAGCAAGGTGGCTGTTGTATTGTCAATAGGACTGTCTGCTTTGAGGCCCGAAGCACCGCCCATCGGGTTACGAATTACTTAACTGAATGCAAGAGCCGGTTCTATATCTGTCCGTGTAGACCAACCACTAGGTGTCCCGAAGACACCTCGGTCCACCAAAGACACGGCACCATGCAGTCTCCAAGCATTTGTATCAAGTAAAGGCCCTTGACCTGACCCGGTAGTGTTAGTTAGGGTGGGGAAGTGGGGGACCTCGGAAGGCATGACCTGGATCTTTCCACGGCTCATTTTATATGTATATTTTGACTGTTTGGAAGGCAGTGAGACGTTGGATTTAAGCAGTGCCTTAAAAGGCGAACTCTTACTCTGTTACTTTTGGTTTTACAACTGTCTAATTCTTAGGCCTTAACTTAGCACTTTGTTGCGCAGCCAACTATAAGACCTATGGAAATGTTGAAACCGATAAGAAAGAAGCCTACTTATTCTCTTTTTGAGGCATTGGAGTTAAATCTGGGTCCTGCTCAATCTGTTTTTAAAGTGACTGGGTTAAGGCACCACACCTGCACAAGAAAACCGAAGTATGTAGAAAGTGTCACAAGTCATTGTCCTGTGTAAATAGTGGCAGGCCGTGGTACAGTCTACTTCTAAACTCTGGCGTTCTAGGGGGGGTGGCGGGGGGGGTCTTGGTGTGCTTGTGTGTGTGTGTGCGTGTGTGTATGTGTGCGGCGGCGGCGGGGGGGTGTCTCTGTATGTGTGCGTGCGTGTCTGTGCGCTCGAGTGTGTGTCTCTGTGTGTGCGCATGCGTGTGTGAAAGCAGGGGGATGTGTGGCTGTGTGTGTGTTGGTGCTTCCCAGGAGACAGGAGATGGCCACAGCGTGCGCGTTCTCGCGCGCGCGGCCCGCTCCGATCCGCTTTTGGAAAATGCGCGTGGCCATCTCATGTCTCCTGGAAAGCTGCGTCGCTCACAATAGGTCTCTGGCGAGACCGCGCTTTTGCGCAGTTAAAGCCACGAGACCTAAAAACGAAGTCTGCGAGAAATAAGCATGCTTTCAGGCTAAGGGATAAATCATGTCCTAGAGCATGGGTGCTCAAAGTACGGCCGAACAAGGCCTCATTAACATGTAAATGTTCTTTTAAAGACCTGGGAAAGTACTAGGGTGCAGCTGTGTATGTTCCCAGGAAGCTGTGTCAGCTGGGCTCACACACACATGCGAGGGGGGAGGGGTGAGGGTGTAGGACAGCGGGTGTCTTGACAGAGGACAGCAGGGATTGAGAGCCTGGTGAGGTAGGAGGGCAGCAGGGAGTGAGAGCCCGGGTGAGGTGGGAGGGCAGCAGGGAGTGAGAGCCCGGTGAGGTGACGGAGGGCAGCAGGGAGTGAGATCCCGGGTGAGGTGGGAGGGCAGCAGGGAGTGAGAGCCTGGTGAGGTGAGACAGAGAGATAGAGACAGATAAAGACATATAGAGACAGAGACAGATAGAAGCAGAGACAGATAGAGACAGGGGCAGACAAAGCTAGATAGGGTCGGAGACAGGAACAGAGAGACAGATAGAGGCAGAGACAGGCAGTGATAGAGACAGACAGCGATAGAGACAGAGAGAGAGACAGAGATAGAGACAGAGATAGAGGCAGGGACAGATTGAGAAAGAGGCAGACAGAGACAGATAGAGGCAGAGACAGACTGAGACAGAGACAAAGAGAAATAGAGGTAGAGACAGAGACAGACAGAGACAAAGACAGACAGAGACAGATAGAGGCAGAGACAGGCCGGGACAGGCAGAGACAGAGAGACGGAGAGGGAGACAGAGGGAGGGAGACAGAGACAGGGACAGACAGAGACAGATAGAGGCAGGGACAGGAACAGACAGATAGAGGCAGAGTGACAGAGAGGGAGACGGAGGGAGACAGAGGGAGACAGAGGAAGACAGAGGGAGAAGAGGAAGACAGAGGGAGACAGCGGGAGGGAGAGGGAGAGAGAGGGAGAGAAAGGGAGACAGGGTGACAGAGGGAGGGAGGGGGAGAGAGGGAGCCAGGGAGACAGAGAGAGAGGGAGACGGAGGGTGTCAGGGGGAGACGGAGTGAGGGAGAGGGAGACAGAGGGAGGGAGACGGGGAGAGAGACAGAGAGAGAGGGAGGGAAAGGGAGACAGAGGGTGACAGAGGGAGAGAGGGGGAGGGGGAGAGAGGGAGACAGAGAGAGGGAGACGGAAGGAGTCAGGGGAGATGGAGTGAGGGAGAGGGAGACAGACAGAAGGAGACAGAGAGAGAGAGACAGGGGGAGACAGAGAGAGAGGGAAGGAGGGATCGAGAGAGAGAGAGGGAGGGAGACAGAGAGGGAGGGAGACAGAGAGAGGGAGAGAGCGAGAGAGAGAGAGGGAGGGAGACAGAGAGGGAGGGAGACAGAGAGAGGGAGAGAGAGCGAGCAAGAGAGAGAGAGAGAGAGAGAGAGAGAGAGAGAGAGAGAGAGAGAGAGAGATGTGTATGCCGGGTCTGTTGGCTCAGTGGACAAAGGCGTCCGCTGCAGGGGCCTGTGTTCTACCTCATGGTCATATTTTTTTTTCTCTAGCCCCTCCCCTCTCCCCCACTGTCCCAGCCTCCACCGGTGCGGCCCTTCGCTACAAACCACACTGTAAATTCGGCCCCCGAGAGAAAGTTTGTGAGTACCCATGCTCTGGAGGTTTCTTCACTTTTTGCCAGATTTTTTAAACACTGGTTATTATTTAATTAAAAAACAATGTACTTGAGGGAAGCAAATTTTGTCTGTTGGCATATAGTGGCCTGGCAAAGTAAGGTATCCCTTTATTATTGAAGATATCAAGCTTGTTTGCAATATAAAAATATCTATAAATAACTGTAGCTGCAGGAGCCCAGTGGATTGAAAAGTGCAGGGCCTGCATAATGCCCCCTCTGCTGACCCCTTGTGACAGGCCTGAGGTCACCTGTCTTTCATGACAGTCGGGTCTGATGAATCAAGATTGAGTATTTTGCTCTCCCACCAGCAGTGTTGTTCAAGAGCATCTGTTCGTTCAGAGTAGTGACCTGCCATATTCCTCGTCAAAGATCTAGTGTTGTCTGATGGTTTAACTTACTCTTACGACCCTTGTCTTACCAGCAGCTGCACAAGATCATGCTCAAATGCCATGGTTGAGGCAACCCCCTACCTCTTCCTCGCCTGTAGGTTGCCCTCGGTGGAGATGTTTGTGCCATGAAACCGGTAGGGGGAAAATTGCTCAAGCTATATTGGGGGTGTTTCCTCAGTGGCGTCACTAGGGTTGGTGTCACCCGGTGCTGGTAACTCATGGTGTCACCCCCTCATGACTTACCGCATGGACTGAGTCCGCTCCGAGTCCACCAAGAAGGTAGGCCGACACCGTCATGCATCAGATCTTCCAAATACACAGTGCTGCCTTGGGCCCACCATCTTTTTTTCAGTCTATATCTGATTTATCCGAGGGGATTCCCTAAGCAGAAGAAACCCTGGAGCCCATACGATAATAGATTAGATACAAAGCTAGGTGCTGCTCCTGACACAGATGCTTCATATAGAGATAGCGAACACCAGGCAGCTCTGAAAATAAATCGCTCCTTGACACGTCTTTAAAGCTTCCTTCCTTTTTTATAGCACTGTGACTGTCTTGGCCCGGCCTTGGGGACTGGGAGTCTAATGTGATTGCGATGCGATCTGATTGTGTTTGTGTGCCACATTCAGTCCTGCCAAGTATCACACATCTTGCGTCACACTAACGCATTTTAAGTCACAATACTGCATAACCGCATGTAATAATATTCTCACGCAAATCAGCGAACTAAAAGACTGAGTGTATTACCTGAATTCTTTCTTTGTTGAGTAGAATATTTCATGAGGTTCCAGGTGGCCCACAGCAGCCAATGCGAGTTCTGTTATTTTTGGTGGGACCGGGCTTTTTGCACCCGGATTGAACTGTTTCATTTGCGTAACGTAGCGCACGCTGAGCTGCCTATCTCCCCCGGCACTATTTGGTCAGTAGCAGTGCGCAGGTGCGTTCAGCTCTAGGCCTGCCCACACAATGACGTTTACTACTGACAGGCAGTGTTAATGTTGCTAAAGGAAGAAGTTCAGCGGTGCCTCGTGCATAGCTGCCAAGGTTTCAGGTTGCCCCATGTGTGACATTTTCATAATTTCAGTGAAATATTGAGTGACATTCAATGACTATGAGTGACACTTTCTCACGAGCAAAATCGAGAAATGAATACGAGGGAAAAACATAAGAAATTGTACTCATATTAGCAGTAGATTATGAATTTGTAACTAGCTATGAAGGAACAGCATGCTTTTTTGTCAAAGCAGGGACAAAGGATTTTGTACATCTGTTTCAATGTCTAGTGCATTCACGCTGGTTAAGCATTACTCTGCGTGTTTGGACCTGAAGTATTAGCGAGAATGGTATACTGCCCCATTTATGCTGTGTTTCTTTACTGTTCAACATATTTTTTTTACATCTGCCTAACGGTACAACTTCTGATGTCACTCAGTCGGACTGATCTCATTTTCTAATAACTATAGTTAGCGGAGAACAGCTCCTTTAGGCCTCTGTAATAGGAAGCGTGGTGTTAACTGGGAATGAGTTCTGATCATTTAGGAGAATCTTCGTTATCGATTGCTTTTTTAAACCAGAACCCCATTTTATAGGAGACTGTAATAAATCAATGCGGAATCGATCATTTTAACTTCGAATGCCTCTTCATTTAGGCAAATTTACACAAGTGATGGGTAGCACTGCATTATAGCGCTACATTTTAACACTTCATCTCCAAAAACATGATGATAAATCAAACGTGGAATACTCACCACCTTTGAAAAGGGCTTGGCGGGCAGTCTTCAAAGCCTTTAGGCCCTAGACTAGTCTGCGCCTCCTAAGAACATGCACACGTGCCCATTTGGGGACAAGCTCCTTTGTGCAGATAAGGAGGGGCGCCTCGTTTATTAAAAGAAGGGTGTGCATGTTGGGTCTTCTGTTATGTTTAACAGAAACTGTTGGCGGTAGAAAAAAGCATTGTTAATAACGTAGCATCCTTGTGCTTTGTGCCCTGTGCAAGTTAAAATAATTAATGTTTGGTGAATGCTGTTTTGAATTAATGTGCTGAATATTTATAGTTTTCCATCTTAGGCAACCTTTTTTCTACAGTGCTGAGGAACATTCAGCATCAGTGAAATTTTCAAAGTGAAAATAATGATGTCACAGGAAGTGACGTGTATTTTACTTTTCACCAATAATAGGCAGCAGAATGATGACATCATAAAACGTGTCCTGATTACATAATAATTGGCACGATGTACAATGATAACATCATAACTAATGGCGGAAAGGTTCCTGGTTGCTTCACAGTTGACCGGTGGTAACATGATTATTTCATACATTTTGACAGAAATTGCATCACAATAAATTAGTGTCATTATTGCATCCTAATTCGCAATAGCTAGCACCATGATCACATCAGACCGAATGACAACGTTTCCTAATTATATAATATTTCATGGCAGTAGGTGTCATGATTACATTAATTGATAGGGGGTGACTTAACGGTATCATAATTAATAATAGGCAGACCACGAACACACAGAACACTGAATTCCTCATGAGTAACGACCGAAAGTGTCATGATTACGTCATAACAAATGACAGAAAGTGATCCTATTACATCAGAATTAATGACAGAATGTACTGTGATTACATTACTTAAGAAAAGAAGTGCACTAGTGAAACGTAAGCAATGCCAACAGGTGAATGCCTTCGAAGAGAACTGAATGAAAAGCCAGCGCGTTTCCAAATCTTTTGGAAGCAACTCTGTCCCACCGTTACTGAACACAGCCCCCAGGGAACACCGCCCCCACACACTTGGGAAGGCAGCACGTGCCGAGGCGGACACTCTTTTCCCTTTAATTTACGGCCGCAGCCATTCTAGATGGCCTGCGCTGGCTGCAGCCGGCATTTGAAATTCAAAACAACCTGGCACGACATTTCTAAGAGCAAAGCTGAGGCTGCACTGTCTGTCTGCAGTGCAGAGCTGTATCTGTGTTTGTGTTACACAGCGAGCCAGCGTAACCAGATCGGTGTCACCCCATGATGGGGGTGACACTCGGTGCGGTCCGCACCCCCCGCACCCCCCTAGTGACGCCACTGTGTTTCCTGCAGGAGCCATGTCCAGCACCTCCATGCAAGACATTTGAATGATATCCCTCAACACTGAAAACATATTGTTCCTTGTTGCTTCACTTGCAATGCAAAACACCAGCCCAAGGACAGCCCATGATTGATGGTGATTGTATACAACACCAAACAAACATATATGCCAAGGAAAAGTCTTTATCAAGCTCACTTTTTAAGATGGATTCAGAAAAGGGGGTGGTGATGAACAGAGTGTCTGAATTAAGCAGACCACTCCTACCCAGTCCAAAGATCAGGGCTTGATCCATCACCGTTATTTAGCTCACTGCACCATCCCAGCTCTGAACCTGGCTATATGCAAATTAGTCTGTCCCTGGCCCAGTGCATCATGGGAACAGGGGAGACCAAACTACCAAGCCAATTCTTCACCGGAAAGAAGACAAGCTTCCGGGGATCGGTTTCTGGCATTTCAGCTGTCGTCGGCCCGGCTTGCTTGAATCCTGATGGTGCAGTGAGCAAGGGACTCATGTCTGAGTATACCCTGCCACACCTGTAGTGGCAAAAAAAGATTCAGAAAAGGGGGTGGTGATGAACAGAGTGTCTGAATTAAGCAGACCACTCTTACCCAGTCCAAAGATCAGGGCTTGATCCATCACCGTTATTTAGCTCACTGCACCATCCCAGCCCAGAACCCATGTAGCCAGGTTCTGAGCTGGGATGGTGCAGTGAGCTAAAAAACGGTGATAGATCATGCCCTGATCTGTTGACTGGGTAGGAGTATTCTGCTTAATTCAGAAACTCTGTCCATAACCACCCCCTTTTCTGAATCGTTTTGTCCACCCTAAGCGTGGAAGGGTATACTCAGATGTGAGTCCCTTGCTCATTGCACCATCAGGATTCAAGCAAGCCGGGCCGATGACGGCTGTAATGCCAGAAACCGGTCCCCGGAAGCTTGTTTCCTTCCCAGTGAAAGAATTGGCTTGGTAGTTTGGTTTGTCCTGTTCCCATGATGCACTGGGACAGGGACAGACTAATTTGCATGTAGCCAGGTTCTGAGCTGGGATGGTGCAGTGAGCTAAAAAACGGTGATGGATCAAGCCTTGATCTGTTGACTGGGTAGGAGTATTCTGCTTAATTCAGAAACCCTGTCCATCACCACCACCTTTTCTGAATCGTTTTGTCCACCCTAAGCGTGGAAGGGTATATTCAGATGTGAGTCCCTTGCTCATTGCACCATCAGGATTCAAGCAAGCCGGGCCGATGACGGCTGTAATGCCACAAACCGGTCCCCGGAAGCTTGTTTCCTTCCCAGTGAAAGAATTGGCTTGGTAGTTTGGTTTGCCCTGTTCCCATGATGCACTGGGACAGGGACAGACTAATTTGCATGTAGCCAGGTTCTGAGCTGGGATGGTGCAGTGAGCTAAAAAACGGTGATGGATCAAGCCTTGATCTGTTGACTGGGTAGGAGTATTCTGCTTAATTCAGAAACTCTGTCCATCACCACCCCCTTTTTTGAATCGTTTTGTCCACCCTAAGCGTGGAAGAGTATACTCAGATGTGATTCCCTTGCTCATTGCACCATCAGGGTTCAAGCAAGCCGGGCCGATGATGGCTGTAATGCCAGAAACCGGTCCCCGGAAGCTTGTTTCTTTCCCAGTGAAAGAATTGGCTTGGTAGTTTGGTTTGCCCTGTTCCCATGATGCACTGGGACAGGGACAGACTAATTTGCATGTAGCCAGGTTCTGAGCTGGGATGGTGCAGTGAGCTAAAAAACGGTGATGGATCAAGCCCTGATCTGTTGACTGGGTTGGAGTATTCTGCTTAATTCAGAAACTCTGTCCATCACCACTCCCTTTTCTGAATCGTTTTGTCCACCCTAAGAGTGGAAGGGTATACTCAGATGTGAGTCCCTTGCTCATTGCACCATCAGGATTCAAGCAAGCCGGGCCGATGACGGCTGTAATGCCAGAAACCGGTCCCCGGAAGCTTGTTTCCTTCCCAGTTAATTAATTGGCTTGGTAGTTTGGTTTGCCCTGTTCCCATGATGCACTGGGACAGGGACAGACTAATTTGCATGTAGCCAGGTTCTGAGCTGGGATGGTGCAGTGAGCTAAAAAACGGTGATGGATCAAGCCCTGATCTGTTGACTGGGTAGGAGTATTCTGCTTAATTCAGAAACTCTGTCCATCACCACCCCCTTTTCTGAATCGTTTTGTCCACCCTAAGTGTGGAAGGGTATACTCAGATGTGAGTCCCTTGCTCATTGCACCATCAGGATTCAAGCAAGCCGGGCCGATGACGGCTGTAATGCCAGAAACCGGTCCCCGGAAGCTTATTTCCTTCCCAGTGAAAGAATTGGCTTGGTAGTTTGGTTTGCCCTGTTCCCATGATGCACTGGGACAGGGACAGACTAATTTGCATGTAGCCAGGTTCTGAGCTGGGATGGTGCAGTGAGCTAAAAAACGGTGATGGATCAAGCCTTGATCTGTTGACTGGGTAGGAGTATTCTGCTTAATTCAGAAACTCTGTCCATCACCACTCCCTTTTCTGAATCGTTTTGTCCACCCTAAGAGTGGAAGGGTATACTCAGATGTGAGTCCCTTGCTCATTGCACCATCAGGATTCAAGCAAGCCGGGCCGATGACGGCTGTAATGCCAGAAACCGGTCCCCGGAAGCTTGTTTCCTTCCCAGTTAATTAATTGGCTTGGTAGTTTGGTTTGCCCTGTTCCCATGATGCACTGGGACAGGGACAGACTAATTTGCATGTAGCCAGGTTCTGAGCTGGGATGGTGCAGTGAGCTAAAAAACGGTGATGGATCAAGCCCTGATCTGTTGACTGGGTAGGAGTATTCTGCTTAATTCAGAAACTCTGTCCATCACCACCCCCTTTTCTGAATCGTTTTGTCCACCCTAAGCGTGGAAGGGTATACTCAGATGTGAGTCCCTTGCTCATTGCACCATCAGGATTCAAGCAAGCCGGGCCGATGACGGCTGTAATGCCAGAAACCGGTCCCCGGAAGCTTATTTCTTTCCCAGTGAAAGAATTGGCTTGGTAGTTTGGTTTGCCCTGTTCCCATGATGCACTGGGACAGGGACAGACTAATTTGCATGTAGCCAGGTTCTGAGCTGGGATGGTGCAGTGAGCTAAAAAACGGTGATGGATCAAGCCCTGATCTGTTGACTGGGTAGGAGTATTCTGCTTAATTCAGAAACTCTGTCCATCACCACCCCCTTTTCTGAATCGTTTTGTCCATCCTAAGAGTGGAAGGGTATACTCAGATGTGAGTCCCTTGCTCATTGCACCATCAGGATTCAAGCAAGCCGGACCGATGACAGCTGTATTGCCAGAAACCGGTCCCCGGAAGCTTGTTTCCTTCCCAGTGAAAGAATTGGCTTGGTAGTTTGGTTTGCCCTGTTCCCATGATGCACTGGGACAGGGACAGACTAATTTGCATGTAGCCAGGTTCTGAGAAGGGATGGTGCAGTGAGCTAAAAAACGGTGATGGATCAAGCCCTGATCTGTTGACTGGGTAGGAGTATTCTGCTTAATTCAGAAACTCTGTCCATCACCACCCCCTTTTCTGAATCACTTTTTAAGATGGCCATAATTAAGATTTCCAACTTCGGAGACCATTCCATCATGGCAGCCTTTGTGAGCATGGTGCCGGAAATCTGTTCAGTTGTTTCTCTTTCCCCACCACTATAAAAGTACTTCAGTAACTCTCTTCTGGGCCTTGACAAAAGGTACTCTCTTGATGCTGCCTGGATTTTTTAGTGTGCTCCTTATGGGCGGGATGTTGGCTATTTTACCCTTGCCTGCTTACCTTGGGTTCTATTATGTGATGCACACTTCAATGGCTATTTGAATCAGGATTCTCAACGGTTATTTTAGGATCTTTTGGGGTTAGACTATTGTGGTGGTATTTACTTTGCTTATCCTTATAACTCTTGAAGTGTGTTTCATGAACTGTGGTCGACCTCACATCTTCATCAAGTGCTGCTTGCCAGACCTATCCAGGCTGACAGGTTGAATGGTTCTGCCTATTTAAATGTATCCTTCAGTTCGCCTAGCACCTTAATGGAGGAGATCTTCAATAGATTGCCTGGAAATTCACCAGTTCCCTCTTTGACATCACCCCAAGATAGGGACGTATACACAGGGTGTTTGCCCAACAGCCAAGAAGGCACCATTTCCCTGGGAACAAGGGTCCTCCAAAATAAAATAAAATAAATTAACGACATCTCAGAAATTAAAAGACTGATGTAGGACCATGCTCTAAGTGCTAAAAAACAAACTCCAAATTAAATTCTGGATATTCTCACAATTCAACACATTGCAACAGAGACCAGAAGTTAAACAAGTGGAAAAGAAAGGCATAGAGTGACATATCGCAAGGCCCAGCAAAGACTGACAACTCTTGCTTTGGGTGCTTCTTCCCTGTCAAAGAATAACATCATAGGAATGGCTGGGTTTGGGAGCGGGTTCTGAGTGCAGGACCTGGCCTTCAGCCAGGCACTGCATTAGCCCCTGCTCCTCTAGGCCTTTGATGATGTGCAGTGGGCCCAGGTCACAAGATCTGGCCAGTGGTCAGGGCCTGCATTAACCCCTTTATCCACTGGGCATAGCCGAAGGCCAAGCACAGCAGGATATGCCGCACGGCCTTCTGTATAAGCCTTTGATCCTGTGCATTGGTTTCTGGCAACAAGAAATGTTCCGACCCTCCGCCGTGCCCCACACCACCAGGCAAAGTGTACACTGGATTCAGGGTCTTGGACAGCCTTTGAACAACATAGACAGCTGTGCACTTCCTTTGCCCACACGCAGAGGTTTCTCAGCTCATGGGCATGAAGCCAGGCCCTGCACTAGCCTCTGTGTCCCCGGGCTATTTGTATTTCGCACAGATACTCAAGAGTGTCCCGGCGCGGCTCAGAGAGGGGCAACCATCAGAGATTTATGCAAAGAGATATGTTTTCAAGTTCTTTTTGAAGATCAGCGGATCTTGAATGTTCCGGAGGGCGAAAGGGAGAGCCCTGTCCCCCTCCCCCTACCCCTGGTGGCCCCTCCAGGCTGCCACCCCTGCCCAGGCAACAGCAGCGTTTATCACATTTGGCAAACAGCGTCAAAGTCATTAGGACAAATAAACTTTCCACTCCTGTAACTTTGACTTCTCTTGGCAGTACAGTATAAAACATGAAATATTAAAAGAAACCTAATAAATATTTAGCAAAGAATTTCTCTAATGGCACCAAAGTTATAACGGAATTATACAATACCTTTTCAATAGAGACATCCCTGCAACCACATTAATTATTTATTCAAATTGATGGTCGAATTAGTACACGTGCTAAAACCTACATTTATGGTGCATAAAATATGTTTTGCATGGCTCTCAAACTACAGTCTCTCTCTATACTTGGGCATCCCTACCCAGGCCCCCACAAAATCGTTTTCCAGCAGCTAAACTTGTGGGCTTCATGGAAAAAGTAATTCAAGCTGTTCATCAGCTCACATCAGTACAGAGTCTGCCCTAGTGAAGGTTTCGGAGGCAATTATGGAGTGTCTGGACGCTGGCGGGAAGGCAGCATTAATTCTGCTTGACCTATCGGCGGCGTTCAACACTGTCCCCCCCTCCCTCCTCCTCTCGCGTCTAACCGAGATTGGGGTGTCAGGGGCTGTGTGGGGTTGGCTCAGACACTTCTTGGAAGGACGAGTTTAGCAGATATGGGTTCCACCGTCCTCTTCTTCTTTCCAAGCAGTGTCCACAGGAGTCCCACATGGGTCTTCCTTTAGCCCCTTCCTCTTTAACATTCATGTCACACCTTTGGAGGAACTTGGGGCTAAGGTCATGGCCTATGCGGTTGTCACCCAGCTTCTTTTCACTTGGGATAAGAATGTGGATTCTGTTTCCTCTGCTCAACACTGTCTGTCCTCCATTTTTCATTGGCTAACTGCCGCACAACTTTTTTTTTTTTTTTTTTTTTTTTTGGTATTCAAACTGCTTTATTGCATAATAAGGAAAGTACACTGCTGTGCTCGCCTACAACCCGGAGGCTGGCAGCGTCATGTCCATAGTGATATGAAACGAAAGCAAGCAAAGATAAACACAGCCTTGTTACCGGCATCCCGGAGGCCCGGTGGCGACAAACCATATCGATAAGGGAGCGCCTGGTGGTGAGCACAATAAGAGGAAGGGAGTAGAAAAGAAGGAGAGGAAAGCAAAGGGGCGGGTAGGAGTGGGGGGGGGAATAAAACAGAAAAAAAGGAGGAGAAAGGGGGGAGGGGAGGGAGAAGGGGAGGAGGAGTATGTACATTGCAGGATTTGCAGCAGCAGAACAGGTTTTACATTTTTCCCCCCCCGCCCCCCCACCCCAATTCTTATCAACCCGCAACAATAAACAATAAAAAAGAAGGTCTTATACACACGTCTGAATGAGGAAGAGATTCCAGTTCTATGCGCTTGCTCATGGAATAAAGATCATAGGTTGCTACATGGCATTGTGGTAGTGGTCGTGGCATCGGTTGGGCCTGCATAGAAATAGGGTAGTGGACTTATGCTGTGTCCCCAGGAAGTGTTAGTAGAAGGAAATGTGGGGATATGATGCGTATCGGATGGTGGAATAGCAGCCGCTCGCGTTAAGCGTCATGTCTATGTTAGTAGCGTGGTCAGTAGGGGTCATGAGTCAGGTCGGAAGCACAGTATATGCATGCGCCAGGAACCAGCGCTTCTTAGTCTCCAGGGCCGGTAGCCTGATCAGTCCTACTCCCGCTGATGTTCCGAGGCCGCGTCATCGTCCTCCTGAGCCAGCAGGTAGGAAACCAGTGGCTCCCAGATGTCTTTAGGCCTGTTTGAGAGCGGCAACAATTCGGAATAAGTGATGTGTTGGGCCTGACAGTAAGTCAAATCCGAGAGCCAGTCCTTAAATTTTGGTGCCCTGCCTCGTCCCCAGCGACATGCCACACGCCGTTTAGCCAAGAGCAGGGCAGTATCAATGAATTTCCTGCTGGTTTTTGGAATATGCGGTGTGTGTCCCAGAAGTGTGATACGCGGCTCCGCCTCAATAGGGACCTTGGTCATGGCTGTGAGAGCATCGGTCACCTGTTGCCAGTACATCCGAACGGCCGGGCATTCCCAGGCAAGGTGTAAGAAGCCCGCATGGTCGGCTCGGCAGCGCTCGCATTTGTCGGTATCAGCCAGACGGAACCTGAATTTTTTGGCCGGGGTGTAATATAGACGTTGAAGGAACTTATAGTGGATCATCTTGAGCCTGCTACTGGCCGATATCCTAGCTGTGAGGGTGCAGCAATACTGCCATTGTTCATCAGTGAGCGCGGAGGATAGATCTGCACTCCAGGATGCCCTAGCGCCAGTCACAAGAGGGTCGATGTCTGAACGAAGGCGGCGGTACAGGCCAGAGACCAAGTGGGCCCCATCTTGCGAGCTGAGCAGAAAGTGCAATGGGCATAGGAGTTCTGGTTCATTAGGATAATCAGGTAGGATATCTTTCATCCCCTGTCGGAGGCGAAGGTAATAGAATACATCGAGTGGGGAACGGTCATAAGTGGCAAAGAGTACTTCCATGGATTTGAAAACTTTGTTTATGAACAGATCCCCCCAGGTGACAATATGCAACCGGTCGCAAAGCAGCCGAAATCCCCGTTCCTGCAATAGTGCGAGTGAGGGGTGGTATGTCAGGGGGAGAAGGGGGGAGTAAGGGAAGGAGCAAGAGAGCCTCCTAGCTAGGCGGCGCTATGCATCCAAGGTGCAAGAAACAGACGTGTTCGAAGTCTGGATTACCGACTCCGGACAGTGAATTAAGCCATTGAGCGGTATAGGGTGTACTATCCAGTCTTCCACAGCGAGCTGCGGCATGAATGGCGTGGGAGCCATCCAATGGAATGCATAGTGGGCCTGCGCGCAAAGATAGTAGGCTTCAAGGTTGGGGACGTCGAAGCCTCCAGCTTCGTAAGGCAATATGAGTGTGGACCATTTCAGTCGTGGGGCCTTGCCCCCCCAGAACAGGCGACAGAGCTCCGACTTCAGAGTTTTAAAAAAAAAGGTACCCGGGTAATACGGGATGTTGAGAAAGAGGTAGAGGAAGCGGGGCAACACTTAATAAGGGAAGCTCTACCAGCCATGGAAAGCGGTAATGCAATCCAGCGGTCAACCATGGCTGTAAGGGTTGTGATTGCTACCCCGTAATTGGAGCGAATTGTCTCCTCCCGATCCCGCGAGATTTGTATGCCTAGGTATCGGAGATCTGAGCGACACCATTCTAGTGGGTAGTCAAGGGGAAAGTCGATTACTGAGTCAGTGAGGGGAAAGAACTGCGACTTGGACCAATTTATGTGTATCCCCGACATACCCCCGAAGGCCACAAATTCTCTCAATAAAGGGTTGAGGTGAAGGTGGGGGTGCTTGACACAAAGCGTAATGTCGTCCGCGTAGAGAGAGACATCTATTTGGCGTTGCAGGCACTGTATGGCACCCTCCCGGTGCAGTTGACGGAGCCGACAAGCCAGAGGCTCGACCGCAATCGCAAAAAGGAGGGGGGACAGAGGACACCCCTGGCGTGTACCTCGCGTGATAGCAACTGAGTGAGATAGGCAACCATTGATGAGGACCTTCGCCGTAGGCTGTGCATAGAGGAGCTGTATCCAGGAAAGAAAAAGTTTGGGGAAACCCATGCTTGACAGCACTGAAAACAAGTGTGGCCATTCGACCGAGTCGAAAGCTTTAGTAGCGTCCAAAAATACCGCAGCCACCGGAAGGTCAGGATGAACCGCGCGGAGGAGTGAAAATAAGGTGCGTAGGTTATGAGAGGTGGAGCGACCAGGGACAAACCCCGACTGGTCAGGTAGCACAATCCTGGTCATGAGTAGGGACAGCCTAGTAGCTAGAACCTTGGCTAGTATTTTCACGTCACAATTCAGGAGGGAAAGAGGACGATAAGACCCACAGGAGCGAGGGTCTTTACCGGGTTTAAGGAGGGAGGTGATAACTACCTCGCGCATAGAGCCTGGGAGGATGCCATCAGCAAGAGATTCCTCATAGACTTCGCAAAGGACTGGGGCCATAATGTCTATATATGTTTTATAGAATTCAGCCGGTAGACCGTCCAGCCCGGGCGCTTTGCCATTCTTAAGGGACATAATGGCTTCACGAATCTCGTCCAATTCAAACGGAGCCGCCAGGAAGGCCCTGTCCCCATCGCTGAGCCAACAGAGTGACACATCACCTAGGTAATCGGCATAGGGTACATCTGCTGAAGCGGTGGAGGTGTACAGAGTGTGGTAATGTGAGGTGAAGGTGGCAAGCAGTGCCTCCGAATCCCTGACCGCGTGTCCCTGGTCATCGGTGAGTTCTAGGATAGAGTTACGATCACGCGGGGCCCGCGTCAGCACTGCTAGAGCCCTTCCCGGGCGATCCCCCTCACAATATCTCCGAGCCTGCCAGTGTTTACCCTTGAACTTCGCCTCCCTGTCAGCTTCCTCTTCATATTTGGACAATGTGACCCTAAACTCTGCATGTAAGGCAGGGTTATCCTCTGAAACCATTCGAGTCTCCAATGCTCGTAGCTCCCCATGTAGTCTATGGATAGTGGCCTGTATGTCCCGAAGGACCCCGAAACTTTTAGCTATACAATATCCCCTGACAGTGACCTTGAATGCTTCCCAGATATGTTCCACCGATTCCACCGTCCCCTTGTTCCTCGGGAAAAAAATCAGCAATTTCCTCCCCCAGTTCAGACCGGAACAAGGTATCCAATAAAGCTGCCGGCTGTAGTCGCCAATGGGGCCTAGGGCAGTCCCACCCAGGTATTCGAGTATGCATAAGGACAGGGCTATGATCTGAGTATGTCCTCGGTAGGTGTGTGACCTTCAGTACTCCCGGTGCAATTCCAGGGGTGACAAGGAAATAGTCTAGTCGTGCCCATGTGCCCGTTTGTGAAGTGAAGTGAGTCCCTTCCTGCCTGGCCGGCTGTAGGCACCGCCATATGTCTACTAGGGCACCCTCAGCGACAATGCCCTTGAGGGCCTCCCTAGCCTTGGGTTTGTAATGGTTAGCCCCATCTGCTCTATCAATGCTGGGTACCAATGCTAAATTGAAGTCCCCACCCCAGATGATGTGACGGGATCCCACGTCCAGGATTTTACCCCAAAGTGTAGTGAAGAAGGAAGGCGTGTCTATGTTAGGTGCATAGCAGTTCACAAAGGTGATAGTGTCGTGGCCCATGCGTCCCCATAGTATGGCGTAGCGGCCTCCCCCATCCGTCAGTTCCCCGCATTTCTGAAACGGGACAGTACCGCGAAGAAGGATGGCAACCCCCCTGGCATACGTGGAAAAGGATGAGAAAGTGCGAGTGCTAGCCCACTTACACGCAAAGGTGGTCTGCACCTGTGGTGACAGGTGTGTTTCCTGGAGCATGGCAACATGTACATTGTGTCTGGTAAGGTATGCAAGAACATCACAACATTTCCTGGCATTATTAAGCCCACGGACATTCCATGACATGCAGTGTAGTTGTACATCAGACCCTAGGACCGCCATTGCAAAAAGATCAGTGAAATATCATCCTTTGAGCAGGACAAAGCAGTCAGTCTCATAACACTCAGATCCATTGTAGCAACACAGTGTGACATAGACCAAAACAACATTCGGCGTGTAGACCTCACCCCCCCAACAGACCCCCCCCACCCACTACAGCATCCCAATCATGTCTGCAGCAATCCAATCCCGCCCGCAGTCCCTCCCCCCCACCCCCACCCTCAACACCCGATTCTAACAAACTAACAGTGAGCATGGGGTACACCCGATAGGGTAACAGCACCAAGGGCGCACAGCCACTTTACCCGCCAATGGCCTCCAATACTGTACCGCCCTCGATGGAGGCCAGGGCTAGGTAAGCGCATCTTGGTATACATTACCACAGAAGCGACCAGACACAGCCATATCACATCGAAGTGGCAGCTTCTTCGGAGTCCATAGGTCAAGCCGGGAGTGCGCCAGATAGTTAAAGGTGTAGTTCAGTTAAGAGCGCATAGTCAGTGTTCATTCTCCGCAGCAGACGGATCATCATCCCCCAGGTCAGCAGCAGCAGCGCGATCTCCTCCTCTGGCCCGGCGTAGTGATTTCAAATAGTCTTCGGCTTTTTGGGGGTTCGTGAAAAAGCGTTGCTTCCCCTGATGAGTAATCCGTAGTTTCGCTGGGTAGAGTAGGGCATAGTCTAGTTGAGCTTCGCGCAGTTTCTTCTTCACAGGGATGAATTTACGCCGCTCCTCCTGCACCATCGGGGTGAAATCCGGATAGATGGAAAAGGTGATGCCATCATACTGAAGGGATCGTTGAGAGCGGGCAGCTCTCAGCGCAACATCACGGTCGCGATAGTTCAACAGTTTGGCGATAATTGGTCTAGGCGGCAGACCGGGTTTAGGGACAGGAGCTAATGATCGGTGTGCTCGCTCAATGATGAATTGTGGAGAGAAGGCGTCCTCGCCTATGGACCCCTTGAGGAGCTTCTCAACATACAGTTCCATCCTGCCCGTGTTGGTGGACTCCGGAATGCCTGTGACGCGGATGTTGTTGCGTCGACTACGGGCTTCCAAATCCTCGTTTTTCGCCGCTATAATCCTGAGTAAATTGTCCATACGGGCCAATTGAGTAGTATGAGTGGAAGCGACATCATCTGCGTCAGAGATACGCTGCTCCGTGGCCGTGAGTCGTTCCTCGTGTCGGTCCACCCTGTGGGCCAAAGCGTCTAGTCTGGCTGTCACGCCGTCCACTTTTTCCACCACAGTGGCAAACCCCTGTCGCATTTCTTGAAACAAGTGGTGCAAGTCGAGTTCCTTGGCAGGGGAGGAAACAGTGGAAGTGGAAGCGGCACCGGGACCAGGGTCAACAGGGACCACCTTTGTAGATTTCTTGGCACCGTCGAAGCTGATTTTAGTTTGATGGTTCTCAGGACGCACCATCTTGGCCTCCCCGTCCGGCACTGCCGCCCGTCCAGGCCTCACTGGCGTAGCTCCGATCGGGCCCAGTCAGCTATTGGGTCGAAGCGTGCAATGTGGGGAACACTTTTACACAGAGGTGTCCAATCTCAGTCCAGGAAGGCAATGCAGCTCATGTGTGCCACGGTGGTGACAAGCAGGTGGGGGCACCGCCGCCCGTCCAGACCTCACTGGCGTAGCTCCGATCGGGCCCAGTCAGCTATTGGGTCGAAGCGTGCAATGTGGGGAACACTTTTACACAGAGGTGTCCAATCTCAGTCCAGGAAGGCAATGCAGCTCATGTGTGCCACGGTGGTGACAAGCAGGTGGGGGCACCGCCGCCCGTCCAGGCCTCACTGGCGTAGCTCCGATCGGGCCCAGTCAGCTATTGGGTCGAAGCGTGCAATGTGGGGAACACTTTTACACAGAGGTGTCCAATCTCAGTCCAGGAAGGCAATGCAGCTCATGTGTGCCACGGTGGTGACAAGCAGGTGGGGGCACCGCCGCCCGTCCAGACCTCACTGGCGTAGCTCCGATCGGGCCCAGTCAGCTATTGGGTCGAAGCGTGCAATGTGGGGAACACTTTTACACAGAGGTGTCCAATCTCAGTCCAGGAAGGCAATGCAGCTCATGTGTGCCACGATGGTGACAAGCAGGCGGGGGCACCGCCGCCCGTCCAGGCCTCACTGGCGTAGCTCCGATCGGGCCCAGTCAGCTATTAGGTCGAAGCGTGCAATGTGAGGAACACTTTTACACAGAGGTGTCCAATCTCAGTCCAGGAAGGCAATGCAGCTCATGTGTGCCACGATGGTGACAAGCAGGTGGGGGCACCGCCGCCCGTCCAGGCCTCACTGGCGTAGCTCCGATCGGGCCCAGTCAGCTATTGGGTCAAAGCGTGCAATGTGAGGAACACTTTTACACAGAGGTGTCCAATCTCAGTCCAGGAAGGCTATGCAGCTCATGTGTGCCACGATGGTGACAAGCAGGTGGGGGCACCGCTGCCCGTCCAGGCCTCCTTGGCGCAGCTCCGATCGGGCCCAGTCAGCTATTAGGTCGAAGCGTGCAATGTGAGGAACACTTTTACACAGGGGTGTCCAATCTCAGTCCAGGAAGGCTACGCAGCTCATGTGTGCCACGATGGTGACAAGCAGGTGGGTCAGGCCGACAGTCCCAGCAGGCCGCCACACAGTCAAGGCGGAGCGGAGATGCCAGCAGACGCAGGCAGGGCCGCTATGGCGTAGGGGGCTCCACAGGTAAGTATGTCCAATGCCGGCTCCCCATGCAGGAAAGAAAGCGCAGCTCGTAGGACTGCTGCAGGAATGAGGACAACCCAGGCAGGTGAGGCAGAAGTGACAGTAGTGGCAGTGGCAGACGCCGAGCAGCAGAGCGGCCACAGGCCCCCAGGGATAATCGTCGGCACCTGGAGGCGATCAGGCGGGCAGGCAAGCTCCGGGGATAACACCGACCGGTGCAGCAATGGAGCGGGGGGGGCCCAGGAACTACTACAGCCGCAGGTGCAGGCAGAGCGAAGGGCAGCCCCAGAGTAGCCACCAGCAGTGAATCGCCACCCCGCCCCGTCTCACCGCTCACCGGCGTGCACAACGATCAGGCAGGCAAATGTGGGCACTCCAAGCACCAGCAAGCAGCAGGGGCAGCCGGTCAGGAAGGAGACTCCAAGGCTGCTCAGCGATCGGGAGTCCGGGTGGGCTCTGCACAAAATCCGTGGACTCCGGAGCAGGCAGGGCCTGTCACCGCATGGCAGGCACCGACCTTGCGTGGCGTCTCACAGCCGGCCCCTCCGCTCGGCGACCTCCAGGGCCACAGCCAGCCCAGCTTCTCCAGGCCAGATCTCCGCAGCTGACGCCACCAGCGGGCCAGACTTCTGGACGAGTGCGGGGGACAGGGGTAGGTTTCAGATGGCAGGTGTAGCAGCGTTGCCGGTAGTCTGTGGTACAGGATAACAGAAGGATTAGTGGCCAAGGTGCGGGAGCTGCGACGTTAGGCAGCCATTCCGCGTGTGCGCCCTCTAGCAACTGCCGCACAACTTAAGTGCAATGAATATAAATCGGAGATTCTCCTATATGGAAAGTTTCCTTCCAATTTTGTGAGCGTATCCCTCGCTGATTGAAATGGCCTTTTAACAGATGCTTAAATTCTTCCAAAAGTTCATCACAAGAATATAACAAAAGCAGCATATCCTCTGGTGCCGCACCACATAGACGACAGGAGGAGCCTGCTTTATCCTTGAGCCAGTATGGAAATTGCTGAATACAGGGTAGCAGACCCAGCCTGTACTTTAAGAACTTCATTTTAACAGTTTTGGCATAATCCAATTCAAAGTAGTTCTGTAGTGCTGGTGTGGAATACGAGTTCAGGGTCATCCAACAATGTGATCTTTTTGTGAGGGATGCCTTGCCTTCAACCCACGAAAGATGTTTGATTGTTTTCCTGACCAATTTTTTTAGCGTTAAGTGATTTGTAGGAGTATTCCAAAGCTGATTTAAGCCAGGGAAGTCCACCAAAAACCTGGGGGTGTGGTTTGAGGAGAATCTTTCCTTCGCTACACAGATTCAGAAACTTGCTGGAACCTGCTTTGGCCTTTTGAAAAAAGTTCGCCCTCCCCTGTCTAGGGTGTCGAAAGAGACTGTCATTTGCACGCTTATTCTGGCTCGGCTGTACTACGCCAATGCCCTTTACGTGGGCATAACGGGCTATCTGTTAAAAAAAACTCCAGATGGTCCAAAATGCAGCAGCCAGACTCCTTCTTGAAATTCCAGATAGGAATAGCATGAGAACCCACCTGCATTCTCTGCACTGCCTTCCTGTAGCCGACCGCTCTTCATGGGCGTGGCCCCATCTACCTGCAAAAAATGATGCGCCTTCTACACTCCAGCGTGACATCTGCATTTCTTGCCTCAGCGCCACGCCCAGGTCACCCTCTTTAAATGATTCAGAAAAGGGGGTGGTGATGAACAGAGTGTCTGAATTAAGCAGACCACTCTTACCCAGTCCAAAGATCAGGGCTTGATTCATCACCGTTATTTAGCTCACTGCACCATCCCAGCTCAGAACCTGGCTATATGCAAATCAGTCTGTCCCTGGCCCAGTGCATCATGGGAACAGGGCAGACTAAACTACCAAGCCAATTCTTCACCAGAAAGGAGACAAGCTACCGGGGACCGGTTTCTGGCATTTCAGCCGTCTTCGGCCCGGCTTGCTTGAATCCTGATGGTGCAGTGAGAAAGGGACTCATGTCTGAGTATACCCTGCCACACCTATAGTGGCCAAAAATGATTCAGAAAAGGGGGTGGTGATGATCATCCCCTCTTTAAATGTCATAGGCTTGGAGGCAGCTCTCTAGCTCGGAAAGCTGCTGTTTCCTGGAACGCTCTCTCTCTCTCCCTCCGGAACATTCAGGACCCGCTGATCTTCAAGAAGAACCTGAAAACATATCTCTTTGCATAAATATCTTATGGTTGCCCCTCTCTGCGCCGCGTCTGGACTCTATCGAGTATCTGTGCGCGATTCAAATTAAATTAACATAACATAACATCTCTGCAAACATGGGATTTGCTGGGTTCATGCTAGTGAGCCCAGCCCACGAGATATACAAATGAATTAACCCTTTGGAGCCCACCTGAAATATTGTTATGATGCTTGTACCTCAAAACCTGCTGGACAGATTGACAGCAAACAAGAAGAAGCACACTTTCTGGGTAAATATCTATTTTTGTCTCAGATTTGTGTTATTCCTAGCAGCAATTTTGCTGTAGTGGAGTACACAATGTCTTATTTGAACAGGAAACGCTTCTTTTTTTGCCCTGACTCCTTTAACTTTTCACCCCTGGATGGATATGGATGAAACTTTGAAGGGGATGAACTAAATGTTATGGCAACTCGTCAACAAGCCCCGCACGTATTAGTAACCTCAAAATGTTATAAGTATATCTGAACCATGGCTACACACTGGCTATCAGTCTGTGTAATGAATAACAACATGTCCTTTTTATCACTAGCGCCAAGGGGTCTCACCAGGCCATGTAGACATGTATATCCCTGCTATGTTTTAATTTTACAATTAAAAATGAAGCATAGTCGATTTTCAAACAAATGACTTGCCACTTACTTTGTATCGACGTTGCAGTCAGAACGGGTCATTCCCCATTTGCATGAAAGAACTGACATAATATTTAGATCAACATGTTTAAATAATGAAATGCATCCGAATGGAGTTAATGACAGGATGTCAGAGACACTCAGCGGGAGGTGCGCGAGTGCAGCTGATGAGGTTGAGTGGAAGGCGATGTCAGGGCAGGCCCCGCTGAGCCCGCGGGGATGCTGCAAGAAGAGTGACCTTTGGCCTAGCAATGCGGAGCAGCTGTCACCGGCGGTGCATGGCGGCGCCCACGAGCTCAAGTGATGGAGACCGGAAGAGACATGAAAGGGCACGAGAGTGTGCTCTGCCAGCGAGTGTTGCTTCAGATCATGGTTGAACCGACATCCCTCCACTGTCCTTCTCCAACATCTCCTACAAGCAAGCCACAAACAAGCTCGCCTACATCCTTCCTAGAACTTAGGCATAGATGCACCAAGCTAAAATCCGCTCGCAAAGGTGCAGATTCTCAGAATCTGCCCCTTTGCGACTGGTATTTTTGCATTTGGGATGCATCATCTCAAATGCAAAAATTGCAATTTATGAAATCGCAAAATTGCGATTACTTGCATTTAAGGAATCTCAAATTGAGATTCCTTAAATGCAATGCATTAAAGTAAAAAAAAATAGCGATTTCGCTAATAGGGTCGCAAATTACCATGAAGTTGAACTTCATGATAATTTGCAAAAACTTTGAAAAATGCAACTAAGTGCATTTTTCAAAGTTCCAATTTACACACAAAAATGCCCTTAGGGCATGTGTGTGTCAAAGATGTACCCATATGTTGATTTCAGGGGTGCAACAGTGTCTTTTTGACACCCTGGCACCCTTGAAATTGCAATCTCAATTTGTGATTCTCTAATTGAGAATCGCAAATTGAGATTGTCTTCCCATTCATTCCTAAGGGCCTCTAGGCCCATAGGAATGAATGGCGAGTCGCAATTACGGAATTTTAAGAAATCGCTATTTTTTAAGCGAGTTCTTCTTGCATAGCATTTTGCTATTCCTTATTAGCAAATCGTTATTTTTCGTTAATAAGGAATCGCAAAATGGATGCTTGATGCATCTGGGGGTTAGTCATTCCAGCTGAACGGGGTGTGCCGAGTACCAGGGAGCATTGTCACCTAGACTCATGTTTCCTGGATACCACCTTTCCACTGCTTGGATTCTCAGTTGCAAATCATTGTCATCAGGTGTGCCAGTGGAAAAATCAAGACTGCAACCATGGGTGTCGATTCATCTAATGCCAGAGGGAGTGAAAGTGACATCAATTAGCCTCTGATGACATCACATTGGCACATCTTTTATCGAAGCGTTAACCCCTCAAAAACGTATTTGCGCAACAGTGGGCTAGGGCAATTTATTTGTTGTATGTATGAAGTTGTATAAAGCGTAAACATGGATTGTGGAAATTATTATGCTACATGACGAAGAGGACAAAAAGTACAAGATAAAAGTAGGGCAATCATAATAGTAATACAAATAAAGGGAATTTACTAAACATCTTGAAGAACACGTTAAGAGTAGTCAAATATCTAAGTGCACTCCTGCAACATAACTCTCCTGAATACTCGAGGAAATCTCAGCGAACTGAAGAACTTCCTCAAGAAGACAGGAAAATAGTAGATGAAAGAAGACGGGGAGGAGGAATACATTTTTGCAGCATAAGATGGGGAAGAGAGCAAAGGCAAAATGTGAGGAATAGATGTATCTTCTGAAGCAGAGTGAGAACTGCCTTTGGAAAACAAACATTGGCAACACCAGTAGGTCTTGCCTATGAGAGCTATTGGTAATGGAAATGTTTTGTAGTCATGCTGAACAGCAAGGTGGATGCTTTGCAATATGGTTAAAACTAATTTAAAAATGAACTATGACTGATGCTGCTAGGGCTGATGCTCTTTTTATTTTAATTTTAAAAGTGCATTAGCATTGGATGCATCATACTCTTTTCTTCTTCTTCTTCTTCTTCTTCTTCTTCTTCTTCTTCTTCTTCTTCTTCTTCTTCTTCTTCTTCTTCTTCTTCTTCTTCTTCTTATTATTATTATTATTATTATTATTATTATTATTATTATTATTATTATTATTATTATTATTACCATGCTGCACAGCAGCCCTTCTGCTATAAGGCATGGCTACATAGCATGACCACAGTGGGCAATTTTCATGCTGTACAACATGAACAAAATGCAATACCAGAGCCAATAGCCTCAAAGGTGAGGCCAATTGGCTTTGCCAGTGCACGTTAAGTCTGTGCACAACACCCATGTGATTATGAACAAATCAGTTAATCTCCCCATGCATAAAAAAGAAATAAATATGGCATTTGGCTAAAAAATTCGTATCACATAAAGAAAGCAATTGACCCCATGCCCATGCCTTAGTGAAAATACATTTGAAGCAGATAACAGCTGTTTTTCCTAATAAAAGCAGATAACGTCTGTTGCCACAATAATCATCCATTCCAATGGCGAAAAGGTCTTCTTTTAAGTGCATGAGCAATAGTAAAACATAGATACAAACAGCAACAACAGGGACGAAAAAATAAATAAAAGTAGTGCCACAATCACAGCACGATCTGTGGAAGGACAGCAATCAAGCTGCAACAATCAGTACTTGGTCCATACTCCAGATGACAGAAGAGGAATGAAGCCAGCTCGCACAACGACCAGCCACATCGCCCCCCTTCTACGAGGCCTTTCCACTCTCCCACTGTCTACACGGGTCTCCTTTTGAACACCCGCTCATTGGTCAAAAATAATATCTCCTTTAGAGACCTTATCTCACAGGAAATGCCCTCCTGGGCCTTCATTACAGAAACTTGGGCCTCAGATTCTTCTCAGCCGGATCTGATAAATGCTATTCCTGAAGGGTACTCGCTGGCCAGGATGGACAGAGTGGGTCGTGTGGGAGGAGGTCTGGGGTTACTCTATCTCAGCTCTATAAAATGCCGAACTTTCATCTGTCCTCCCCATCCGAGCACTTGCTAGCAATGCATTTCACCCTCACCCCTCCCCTACTATCTCCTTTACCGGGATACTGGTCTATAGGCCCCCTGGTCCTAGGTCGGCGTTCTGCTCTGAATTTCTTAATATCTTAGAGCCCTACATCAGGGGCCCTGCTTAACCATTTTAGGAGATTTTAATTTCCATTTGGAAAAGCATACTTCCCCTGACACCTCCCATATGTTAGACGCCCTATCCTCCTATGACCTACCTCTGTTAAGGACTGGGCCTACCCATTTAGCTGGCCACACTCTGGATGGAATTTTCAGCAATGATCCTCGTCTCTCTATTGGCACCCCTTTCCCTCTGTCGAGGTCAGACCACTTTGTTGTCCCTTTTCGTTTTTCCCCTCCTCCTCCCAGTTGCCCCCAGCCCTTTCACACTAAGTGGGACTTGAGAAGGAATTTTGGGGAGATTACTAATGACTCCCTTGCCCCTTATCTGGCCACACTTAAGCCCTCTTCCATTGGTGATGTTCACACGGCGGCTCTTGACTTCTCCAATTCCTTGACGGAGGCTGTCAACTCACTCGCCCCTGCCAGGCCCCACTATTCTGCTAGGAAACGGCCCTCAGCTCCCTGGTACTCCGAATCTCTCAGGATTCTTAGACAAGGATGCAGAAGGCAGGAAAGGCTTTGGAGGACACATCTTGATCCTATAGAGAGGGAAAAACATAGAACCCTTCTCAAAGATTATAAATCGGCCGTACTTAGAGACAAACAGGCTCACTTTTCCAAACTCACATCCTCCCTTAAATCATCTAGTGATCTATTTAAGATAGTGGATAATCTCTCTCTCATTCAGATGCCTGACCCCATAACAGCTTCACAGGTTCTGTGTGACCAGATCTCCACTTTCTTCCATGAGAAGATCATGGATATCTACACAGACTTGGAAACTCATAACTCCTGTTCCCTCTCTGCCTTCCCTTTAAACTTCCCTGATATCCCTGTCCCCACCCCTCCCACGTTTTTCCCAGTTCCCCGACATCACCTCTGCTCATTTGAACTCTCTGCTGGACAACTTAAGTCCGGATCTCCTTTGGATCCATGCCCCCTTAAGGTCCTCAAAGACTGCAGACAGACTATCCTTCCCTCTTTGATGGAGGTGATGAACTTGGCCATTTCAGAGGGGATGTATCCCCTCTCTTGGAAACTGGCCACTGTCAAGCCCCTACTGAAAAAACCTACCCTGGACCTTGGGACATTAAAGAACTTTCGTCCCATCTCCCTTCTTCCTGCCCCTGCTAAACTTTTGGAGACTCATCTTAACCTCCACTTGAGTTCTTTTCTTGACAGTACTAACTCTCTTGATCCCTCACAGCATGGTTTCCGGAGGACCCATAGCACTGAGTCGGCACTTACAGTGGTGGTTGATAGCATCCGCTCTAGGGTCGACACCGGTCATACCACCTTACTGGTGTTACTTGACCATACGGCAGCTTTCGGCACCCTGTCCCCCACTATTCTTGTTAACCTACTCAGTGAGCTGGGAGTCAAGGGCTCTGCACTCAATCTTCTTGCCTCCTTTCTTGACCATTGGAAGCAAAGGGTCAAGCTTGGCGAGTATATGTCACCTGTTAAGGCCGTGAAGTGTGGGGTCCCCCAGGGCTCTTCACTGAGCCCGACGCTTTTTAACATTTACGTCGCTCCTCTCGCCAGGCTTATAAGATCCTTTGGGATGGAAGTTCTCTCCTATGCCGACGACACGCAGATTATGGCTTCCATCTCCCAATCTGTGAGCTTAACCGCATACAATTTTAAAAACTGTATGGAGGCGGTCGCCGGATGGATGCTTAAGAACTTCCTTAAGTTGAATGGCGAGAAAACGGAGGTCCTTGTTTTCGGAGGCAAAAGTGAGATCTGGTCTATGGATTGGTGGCCGTCTGTCCTTGGGGCCTGTCCTACGCCCACATTTTCTGCCCGCAACCTTGGGATCATATTGGACACCTCTCTTTCTTTGGATAAGCAGGTCAGTAGGACTGTGTCCACTTGCTGCAATGCCCTCAGGATTTTAAGAAAGATCACTCATTACCTCTCCCCTGAGGCACGCAAACAGGTAGCAATAGCGGTCATTGCCTCCAGACTGGACTATTGCAATGCCCTATACCTTGGCATCAGCAGTGGTCTCATCCAGTGCCTCCAGACCGTGCAGAATGCGGCTGCCCGGTTTGTTGTAGGTGCTCCTAAACGTTCCTCGGACACCACCATCAGAAAAGACCTGCACTGGCTCCCCATGCAGGCAAGGATCAACTTTAAGGCTTTATGCCTTACTCATCGTGCCCTTAATGAATCTGGACCGGAGGCTATTCGTGCCCTGGTGGCCCATTATGTCCCTGGGAGAGCACTCTGCTCTTCCAACAAAAACCTGCTTGCTGTTCCCCGTATAGCCAAGGTCAGGTGGGGAGGAAGGTCCTTTCGCTTCCTTGTGCCCAGACTTTGGAATATGCTCCCTAGTGACCTCAAGGTGATCTCCTCTCACCTTCAGTTCCGCAAGGTACTCAAGACTTGGCTATTCCAAGCAGCCTATCTCTAACTCCCCCTCTGGTTGATATTTGAGCTCTCTGGTTACCATCTTCAGCGCCTTGATGCCCATGGGTTTAGTTGCGCTCTTTGTATACAAATTGCCATTAATAATAATAATAAACAGGCAATAAGGCGCGTTAACAGCAGGGATTTAACACCTGCCTTTTACTGGTGTTAAGCAGTACGACTACCTGCAATATGAAAGGGAGCCCAGCCCAGAGAGACATCTGAAGACCAACACATGTCATGGAGACACTCATCATGCAGCTCGGAAACCCAAGAGGTCCTCATCACCCACCGCCACCACCACCGGGCTCCCACCACCCCAGGATCAACCCAGCAGCGCAGAACAAGACAGCGGACTTTACGAAAATGCACCAACCTCAGAGACTAAATGCCACAGGATGTCATTGCCCACTACAGGCTCAAAAGGACAACCATCCTCCGCATTCTGACCCACATTGCCCACAGGCTGACTGTACCATCACAGCGGACAACCAACATCCCTCCGCAGACAAAGCTGCTGGCTGTGCTGCACCTGTTGGCCTCTGGTACCTTCCAACTAACAACTGCCAGAGTCTGAGGAGTCTCACAGCCAGCCCTATCAAACTTCCTCACACATGTCTTGGATGCATGTCCACAAAAGCAACAGCGGGCCCCTGTATCCACCCCACACGCTAGTACCAATTCATAGTGTTCCTGCTCAACCAACCCCAACCCCAGGCATTGCCTGATGCCTTAGTTCTCCAGATCCAAGATTGTGGTTTCTGAAATGGGTGTGTGCCAGTAGTCAACAGTAGTGGAAAAAGAGAACTTTATTACAAAAACATAAATTAACAACTCAAAAACATCAGCCAACGAGTTCCATTCCCAACGGGGAACTTCCTCAGGGCAACTTGTGGATCCAATTAACTGCATATCGTCCAGGAAATCCCTAATACAGTTCCATGTTCCGAAAGTCCGTATTCAGAAACCTGTTGGATAAATGGTGACAATGGTCAAGCGTCCGTATGGCCACAGACGTAATCTGGTACAGTGTATTGCACTTGGACAAACCGGAATGCTTACAGGTATGATCAATCCTGCACAAAAAGACTGTAATACAAGTTTGTGTGTTTGTAACCTTCGTAGGAAAGGAAATTAAGGTTACGACAACACAAACGTCTGTTACGGTCTCATTAGGCAGGATTTATCATACCTGTAAGCATCACGGTTTGTATCAGCTTGATACCCCTGCACCTTCACTTCACGCACTCTGTGCAGCAACAGCTGGAGACCAAGCAAAGGGAACTACGCCAAAGCAGGCTTCTCGCATGTGTTGGGGGCAATTGACTGCACACCTGTACTACTTTTGCCCCCTGCCGACACTGCACACAATCACCACAACAGAAAACCCATGCATTCCAACAATGTGCAGGCAAAACTGGACCACCGGGGCCTGTACACCAATATCGTCGCAAACTTCCCAGGCAATGTGCATGATTCCTACATCTTCCATAAGCATCCCATCCCTGGTCCCCGGACCGACCGCCACCCAGAAATGACTGCCCGACCCTGTGCACCCAGGCCTCATTGCTCACCTGCCGCCACCGGCGTGTCTCCAAGAGGGTCGACCACATGCCGGTGCAACCTCCTCAGCCGTCGCTGGATTCCGCGCCACAGGCCCCCAGCCCACCCTGCTGCACCACGCCGTGTATTCATGTCTGTGAAGCCTGCTGCCTTCGGCACACATTGCGGTCAAGCTGGGCTCACAATTAAAATCGAAACTTGATTGGCAGGACGGCGTATCGAGGCCTAAGCATCATCAGTCCTCGCCACGTGGCGGCATGCCTGTGTCGGCCAAAGTGCCCCGGCTGCCACCAACTCTGTGTAACTCAAGTCATGGGCCCTTTATGATTGAGTATCGTGGTGAGGACGCCATCATGTCACCTACAGCAGTGGGGGATGTGATGTGGTAGGGCCCTAGGCCCTCATGCATAAATAATAAACACACAGACACACCCAGATAGACAGTGGAAATGGCCTCAGCATGTGCGTCCGGCTCTTTTTATTGGCAGGGTCACATGTCCTTTGATGCCTGTGCTGGATGGTTGAAGTGTGGGTGTAAACCAGCCCTCAGGGAGTGGCTGTGGCATGCTAACAACTAGATCTGTGATCAGCAGATCACTACAGGGAAGACCAGGGACATGTAGCGTTGTCGTCCCCCCTGTAAGAGTAAGTGGAGTGGGTTGGCCTGGCGTATGCCAGTCCAGCGTAGGGGTTTGAACAATAACCCCGGGGCTCTGGGCATGGTTCCGTACTGGGCTGGACAAGGAAAAAACTAATACATGTAACCGTGTTGTAGTGTCAGAACGGATGGCAATCGGTAATGTTGCACCCTGTGACTCAAGCCCCACAACATTAGCAATATGGACGTAAGGGGGAATTACTGATCCCACATTCATCCATACTTTCACACTTGAATGATCATAGACAAGACACATCTGAGTGAATTTGAATGTTTAAGCCCATTCAGTGGAGTGTTGTAGCTGGAGCAGTACAAAGCCATGCAAACCCCACTTTACATTGTTGCCCCGTGGAGGGCGAGCCAGAGTCCTTTTGGGAATGACAAATTCTTCGGAAGAGGAAGAGTTCAGTCTGCAGTCTGATTGCTGTGTCATTGGTAACCAAACAAAATATGGCAGTCCATGTCGAGGTCCAGGGTGAGTGTCACAGAATGTATCGGGGGACAGTGGAAGGGGATGATGCAGAGGTCAGAACCAAGCAGAAACAGTCCATATAGTGAAGGTGAATGCCATTGCTTCCTTTTTACCAGTAAGGCAGATTGATCCACATCTTCATCCTCTGCTGTTTCATGTGCCTCACATGTGGGTGGTAGTGTTCTGTCTCCAGCACTGTGTAGCAGTGACACATCAGGGGCTGAAGGTGGAATGTCTGCCACACTCTGTGGCACTGACACTTCAGGGGCGGAGATGTGCATGGAGTGGTAGCAGCAGCATTCATCGTGCCAGGAGTTGTGACAGAAATGCCATGATGAAGGTCTGCTGTGCATGGAAGAACCCAGCTATCTCTCGCTGGTGTGCAGCCGTGGCAGCCGTTTGTTCCGCCTGCGTCCGCTCCATGTTCTCCATGATCCTCCTCATGTGTCCCAACTCCCGGCTGACATTGGTGGAGCCACTCTGACTAGACAGTTGTCCTTGTCTCTGAGTCAGGACTCCAGCAATGTCAGCCATGGATCATTGGAGAGCATGGAGCGGACTGTGGGTGTCTGTAAGGGACTGTGAGTGGTCCCTGATGGGACTTAGACTCCCACGTATGGCATCGAGTTTGGATACCATGAGGTAGAACCCCATCCGCAGCTGCTCAGCCATCTTCTCCTGGCACCCCAATGCACGGCGTACGAAGGTCATGTGTTTTTCGTTGGGGTCCTGGGAGGCAGCCGTAGTGGTGGGTGCTTCCTGCTGTGTGGTCTGTGCAGGGGGTGGGGTCTCCTTGAGGCAGCTGGGCTGCCCTGCTCCTGGAGGTGGAGTGCAGAAGCTGTCCATGAGCTATTGGAGGGCATCGGGGTCGAAGGTGGTGGAAAGGCGGGAAATTCAATCTAGAATTAGAATTTCAACTCTAGAATCCCGTCACAGGTCGATTAGACCTTTTTACCTGTCATAGAGTGTAAAAGGTCATCTTTTTCAACAAATCAATTCGAACCACTTCCATCTCCTTCCCCAAAGAACCACTGACAAAAAGTCAAGTTTGAAAATTTATTATAAAGCCAAAAGCAATTGTGTATATAAACACCTCAGTAAGAGATTCAGTAGATATACGGGTACTAATACAAACATAATCCTACGGAAAAGTCTCAGTCGACTAAGGAACAACACCAATATGATTTCCAAGACCACTAGGCTCGCAAGAATTGCTATGATTTGGGTCTTGGTAGGCATGGAAGAAAAGAAGAAATACATCAAGATAAGTCTGTCCCTACTCTATACTAAATGACATCCCTACCACCAGGTTCTCTCCTAACAAAGGTGTCAGCCGTGGTGACTTCCAAAGAAGTTCACTCACTTAGTTCGGACTTAGCCTAATGAGCTCATCTCGCATTGTAGCTCTCTGCCTACCAAGCATCTTCCTTCGCCCTCGTGCGCTTCTGCTCTGCTCTCCTCCCGGGGTGCTGTCCCTAATACGAAACCCACAATTCAGATGACACGCCCCAGGGGACGCCCCTCTCAGACTATTAGTTTTCAAAGTGGCTTCATAATGATGTCTTCATCCTTGTTCGTTGAAAAACGGCCTTGGGTCCCACAGTCGTCTCCTCTTGAAGTTGCTTCCCTAAAATTCCACAGCCACTCCTCCGGGTCTGGAACTACCATCCTAACTCTCATACACAATGGGCCCTTCTCTACTATCTTTAGTTAACCTTGCACCTGCAAAGGAACGCACATAAATCGATTCACATGAACATGCTACTTGCAATTAATTCTCTAAGGCAACCTTCTAGGAAAAAGGCAGTTCCATGATTTAACGTTAAGGAAACATTCCTAGCTCGGCCTACACAATCCTCTATCCCCACCTGAGCCTCTGCACGTTTTCGAGATGTCACCCCCTAACATTGGCAAACAGTTTCGCTCATTATGCCCACACAATTATAGCAAGGTAAAGAATACATTTTCTAACTATACACTTCTATGTCGTTACATGAATACAATAATGAATTACTAAAACATGCATTTAAATACATCAATGCCTATTAAAGCATCCTTTAACTGAATTATTATTATGCTACAAACACATTTCTAAGTTAACATGACATTAGTATTTCAAAACCGCTTTACGTTACAGCTATGTAAATCCTGGTACATGAGATCATAGCTTCGTGTCACATTTAAACATGATTATAAACCTCTATATATGCGGGTGCGGATTACTTGTGAATATGATGCACCCCTACAATTTCTAACACAGTTTTGCGCTCTCTCAGTCCCCCCTTTGATGACCTGTGTCATCACCACCATCCCACATTCCTTAGGGTAGGGACCGGTCTAAACAGCGCTTGTTGCAACATTCCCTCACCGGAGCATTTCTAATGCTCTTAAACTTCTGTATTGATTTTCCTGCAACTCCTCCATTCTCCGTGCCTGTACCCTCACTGATCTATCCAACCTATTGGACCTATAGCATTTGTACAATCTCAACAAACCCCATATTCCAACCACACAGGCCACTATGATGATGAGGGGCTCCAAAATGTATTCAAGAAAACTCCTTCCCAGGTTTGCAAACCAACTTCCAACACTTCCAAACCCCTTGCCAACCTTCTCCCATGTATTTTCTTGTGTCAAATCGTTAATCTCATAGTGGATTGCAGTAATGTTGCGTATATATTTCTTCAGATCTTTAGAATTGTCTGGAATATACGTGCAACATTCCTGGACCTTCAAAAGTTTACAGACTCCGCCCTCTTTTGCTAATAGGACGTCTAAGGCAAGGCGGTTTTGTAAAACCATCGCCCGTATCGACAACGTTTCACCGTGAATCAACACCAGTGACTTTGCCGTACTCATCGATAATTCATCCACCACCGTTGCTAATCTCCGTATCTCTACGTCATTTAAGATCACTCCCAACATTGGTATCGCAGCTCCAAACACATCTCCAACTATTGCACCGGCACTTTCTCCTCTCTTTACTCTTGTCAACTTGCCACCCTTCACCTGATCAAAATCCTCAGTGTGATATATCTTATGAAAGATAATCGCCAGGTAACATGTCCCATACCACTTATCTGGCAACCTCACGTACGCATTTCTTCCACAAACAAAATACACCGTAGGGATCACTTGCACCACGCTTTTCAGAAAGTCCTTGGTGTAATATTCTATCTTGAAAGTGTGTTCACAAGTTGTCTCGCCCACATACACATTTTCGTAAAACGTCTTTGGCCTATGCAAACACAACTTCCCTTTCTGTACCACATTTAAGGCTATCGGACCATAACTTCCCTTTGACTTATGTCCGAGCTCTTCATCTGTCCAATCTACCTTACCCTGACCTGACGTCTGTAACTGCTTCTGTTTTTGGTATCTATCCTCAACCTGCTCTACGAACTTCTTCTCTACTTCTGTCAATGAGCAGGTCAAGTTGTGTCGGTGTGCATATGAGGTACCCATTCACTTGGTCACACCCTAGATGGTGTTTGCTCCAATTTCCCTTCTCTCACCACCCTGCCCCCCCTACCCCAGATATGGACTGATCATTGCCTGATCCCATTCAACATCTCTAGTTGCCGCCCTCCAACCATCAATAAACGCAATCCTCATCATGGTCACTCTACCAACTGGAAAACTGTCCAGAAAAATCTCATTCTTAATCCCATCTCCCAAACCAACTCCCCCTCTCTATCCGGAAACATCGATAGAGACGCAGACCGCTTCCATAACTGGCTCTCACAAGAAATTGCAAAACGGAGCCCCACTAATCATCATGATAGAATCCTGAAGAAAACTAAAACAAAGCTCCCTGGTTCACACCTGATTTAGCCTCCGCACATCTACTCTGCAGGAAAGCGGAACGTAAATGGCGTCGAACCTACGACAATGACGACGGCAGCGCCTACATACTTCAGAGGAAAAACTATCTCTCCGCCATCAAATCGGCCAAGAAAGCGTTCTATGTAAAGGCCATTAAAGAAGCCAGCCAAAAGCAAAAAACTTTATTTACGATAGTAAAGACCTTCACCCATCCCAAAGTTCTCCAACCCGAAATCCCCCCATCCCAAGAGCTATGCGACAAGATCTCAGAATACTTTGACGAAAAAATTACCTCCATTCAAAAAAACTTCCCCCCTCCCCTTACCACCCATAAACTTCCCCATCCCGATCAACCTTGCTTGACTGCTGACAGTCTTAAAAACTTCACCCCGGTCACTCTGGCCCAAACCAGAGAAGCGATTCTTTCCAGCAAATCCGGCTCCCCCTCCGACCCCTGCCCCCCTAAGATTCTCCATCTAATCATTGATGAGATTAACCCTATCGTCAATGACATTATCAACCTGTCTCTCAGTTCTGGATCTGTTCCTCGCTTATGGAAAAAGGGTGTTGTCAAACCACTTATGAAAAAAGCTAATAAATCCCCAGTGGATTTGACCAATCTCCGTCCTATCACCCTTCTCCCCGCTCTGGGTAAAATAACAGAACAGCTAGTCCACAAAGAGCTTAAATCCTTTCTGGAAAACCACAACATACTCCATCCCCAGCAATCCGGGTTCCGGCCTAAACATTCAACCGAAACTGCCTTAATTGAACTGACCGACACCATTAAAACGCTACAAGACCAAAGGAAGAAGGCCATTCTGATCCTTCTTGACCTCACGGCAGCTTTCGACACCATATCCCATTCCATCCTGATCAACAGATTAATGGACATCGGCATCTCTGACTCAGCCCTATCATGGATCAGATCTTTTCTCAGCGATAGGTCCCAAACTGTCACCCTGGGCCCTTTTCAATCCAATGAGAAAACGGTCTCTTCCGGAGTCCCCCAAGGGTCCATCCTAAGCCCCCTCCTTTTTAACATTTACCTCATCCCTCTTCTCACCCTGATAGAATCATTCGGCATAACTGTCACCTCATATGCCGATGATACTCAGTTGATCATCCCCCTAGACGACAATTCCAACAAGGCAGAGCTCAATCTCAAACACTGCCTAACTGCTGTATTCCAATGGATGGACTCAAACCACCTCCGTTGCAACTCAAATAAAACAGAGATCCTCCCTATCGGAAAGAACGCCTCTTTCTGTCCTGCCCTTTGGTGGCCTGACAACTCTGCTGCACCCCCCCCCCCCCCCCCCAGACCGTCACTACTGCAAGAAACCTCGGGGTTCTTTTTGACTCTGATCTTTCATTTGACCATCATGCCACGACCGTAGCCGGCAAATGCTTCGGCATAATCAAATCCCTGAGAAAGTTGTTCGACTTTCTCCCCCTAGACTCTAGAAAAACGGTAACAGTAGCCCTCATTCTCTCGCGCGTGGACTACTGTAACGGCCTTCTGGCAGGTACCAAGAAGTCCACCCTCTCCAAACTCCAAAGTGTTTTACACACGGCCGCCCGCCTTGTCCTAAAATTACCTCGTAAATCCTCAATCTCCGCAGCCCTAAAGACCTTACATTGGCTTCCCCTGCACAAGAGAATACTCTTCAAGATTCTCACCGTTGCCTTTCGAGCCTTTAACAAAACTGGTCCCATCTATCTTACCAGACGCTTCCCACACTACAACCCGAGTCGTTCCCTTCGATCTTCCCAAGAAAATTTCATGACCTCCACCAAGTTCAACCTGAAGTCTAAAGGCGGAAAAACCCTAAGCAACCTGGCCATCAAAGCCTGGAACAGTATGCCCAGACACCTAAGACTTCAGACACTTGAGAAGCCTTTTAGAAAACTTCTCAAAACATGGATTTTCAATCTTCCCGACGATTGGACCAAAGCTTCCATCTAGCCTCCCCCCTACCACTCTGCGACCTGGCTTCAAGGACTTTCAGCGCCATGATGCTCCTTCCGGAGCGAACGCTGCACTCTATAAATACCCCTCCAAATATCCAAATATCCAAATATCTATGGTTTTTGTTGGAATGAAAAAGTATCTAAGTCTATCCTCCGATTTATAATAATCCCACTTGTTCAGATGCTTATAATTTGGGACTTCTGGTAACACAGCATCATAATTCGAAAAGAAATATTCAAAATGAGATCTCCCATAAAATATGCTAAGCAGCAAACTACATGAAATTCCATACGTTAATGGCAGGTGATGGTATCTAATACCCTCGTCTACTGAAGCTGGCAACTGCATACACACATAACAATCTTTCACATCCATCGCATCAATATACTCATACAACAATTTGGCATAAGCATTCTTCCCAAAGTTTCCTTTGGACAAATCAGCATGTAATCTACTGCTTTCTTCAGCTAGCAAAGCTTTCTCTGCTCCTATGTTTACCTCCTTGTGGCTAGGGGAGATAGGTGTAGGTGTTCCCTTGACCTCCACTTCCTGCTCTTCTGGTGCTAAATAAGAAACTAAGACTACTACAAATATAAAGAAAATCACTAACCCTAATAGTGTACCTATAATACATTTTTCCCTACGAGTCGGGTTCCCAGCCTCCATGGTCTCAGACAGTGTGATTCGATTCTAGCAGCAACACAAAGTCTTGGCAATACAAAGTCTCTTGCTTGGCTTTATGAATTTCTCGAACCACACCTAGAAACAGAGATCCCCTTTCAAATTTTCATTGTCCATTTCGTATTCAGGTTTCCCTACCCTTCTCCGTCCTCTAAAGGGATGTCCCTAAATTTTTTCTTCTTCCACTCGGCTCTAAGTAACTTCAGCAGCTACTTACAAAGTCTTTACTGCGCATCGATGATAAGGTTTTCTCCAAGTGCACAGAGTACGTAATCCAAGAGTTCCATGTGGAGGACTATTGATTCATAGGCAGGTATTTCAGGGCCAAATGTAGGAAAAGTCAATCTATTTAAGATCAAATCATTTATCTTGCTTAAGAGAGGGGGGTTAGGAACAGTGATTGTCAGTAAGCCTTCGATTTCCAGTCCAGGCACCAACAGTATCACTTCCAACTTATAATTAGGAGCTGTATCGGTCACCAGCACTGACCTCACCCTCCCGGATCTCAGTACACCTGGCATTTGTCAAAGGGTAGGTCCACTCCGGAGTGTCGCATCTTCTGCAAGGTACTCTCACCCTCCTTGATCTCCTTGGACCTTTTTCCTCTGACTCTTGACTTTCTCCTTCCGGGTCTGATTCTTCAGACACAGGTGCAAGATCTCTTTCGGAGGTCAGCCTCACATTCAGCCTTTTCCGTCTTTCAGGCCAACTTGCCTCGGTGCCTTTCACTCCTTTGTTCCTTGTCGGCACTACCTGCTCATCCCTGCCTTCAGCTCTTTCAGAGTTGAGATCACCTTCACAGCAGCTTTCCCATTCAGTGGCAGATTCAGTGTCACTGCCGTTGTGATCTCCTTCAGCTCTGTTGGATGAGTTACCAGCCTCTTCAGACGCCCCCACAGCTTGGCTTGTCCCCTCTTGTGGATCTTCCTCCACAGCTGGACTTTCTTCAACGAGAGGAGCTGTTTCTTCCAGGGGCGCTGGGACTCTTCGGGTGTGGGAAGCGTGGATCCAATTTGGCAGTCCACCACACTTTACTGCCGTGTTCGTCACCAAAATGACTTGGAATGGCCCTCGCCAGCGGACATCCAGGCAACTCTTCCTCACGTGTTTTCTCACTAAAACCCAATCTCCAGGACACAGGCCGTGACAGAGGTCTCTAGAAGTCGGGATTTCTGTCGTCTGCACCTGATGGGACACAGAATGGATGACGTCAGATAGTCCTTTGCAGTAATCAAGAATCAGATCACCTGTGATATTCAGCAAGGCTGCTGAGGGGACTGATGGCAATCTCATAGCTCTTCCCATCAGCACCTCATGGGGTGAAAGTCCTGTTCTCCTGTCTGGGGTACTACGCATGCTCATTAACACCAACGGCAAAGCATCTGGCCATTTCAGGGACGTGGATGAACACACTTTCGCCATTCGTGCTTTGAGAGTTCCATTTATTTGTTCCACTATGCCAGAAGCCTCCGGCCGATAGCTACAATGCAATCTCTGATCAATGTTCAGTGCAGAACAGAGCATCTTCACAACCTCACTGTTGAAATGTGTTCCTCTGTCTGAGCTCGGGACCCCGAATCTAGGTACTAACTCCCTCAACAATAATTTAGCTACTGTGAGTGTATCGCACCTACGAATGGGATATGCCTCGACCCACCTGGAGAACACACATACAATTACCAAGACATATCTGAGGCTGTTACACTTTGGCATCTCAATAAAATCCAATTGCATTCTGTTGAAAGGCCCTCCAGACCTTCCCACATGACTTAACGTGACTGGTGTCCTCTTTCCAACATTCATCTGTTGACACGTAACACACCTCTGACACACTGCTTCTGCAGCCGTTCTGAACTTCGGATTATACCAGGTCTGCCTAAACACTCGTATCATAGCATCTCTTCCCAAATGCACAGAGCCATGTATAAAAATCCAAGGAAACAAGTATATGAATTAAATGTATACATTTAATTCTTGAACAGGAGTTGAAGCACAGCACATCAGTTCAGGATACAGATTAACAATCATACAGTTGGTATGGAATCTGGAACCCAGGATGCAAGATGCAGGCACGCATCATACATTCCAGGCACCAGATCCACACAGAGGGAAATGCAGAAGGGAGATAGAGCAACATAAATGTATAAACAGAATATAACACATCATACCCCTAAAAAAAAACAAGACAATGAATGTCAGCAGGGTAAAACTTCTAAGTACATTAATCTAAATATCTGCTGGGAACATTCTTTTGTCTATTGCAGACTTTAACTCTAGAAGCAACAGAAGAATCATCGTGAACAACATTAGGAGAAGACATAGTGAATTCAACATCAGATCTCCTTAGGCTATTACCAAGAACAGGAGAAGAAAAACTATGTACATTTTCAACACTGTTACACTTAGCCACTCTACGAACATTCCAGACTCTTCCATCCTGCGTGACTACACTATTTTTAAAAACTTTGACAATTTTGATGGGAGGGAAAAACTTAGAAAAGCCCTTAACAAGAAAGCCAGGTTTTTTTATACGCACCCATTCCCCCACCACAAAATCATTATCTCTGGTCTTCATTTTGGAATCAAACAAGGTTTTCATTTGTAGTTGTTTGTCTTCAACCCGTTTGGCTACGCCAGCAAGGTCCACAGCAGAATCATTTATATCAAGTTTCTTAATCCACCAGGGACATATATCAGATGGAGGCTCCCTTCCCTTAAGGAGTTTGAAGGGACTAACCCCAGTAACAGAATGAGGTGTGATGCGATACGTCCATAACCTTTTCCTCACAACATCCAACCATCCATCATCAGAAACCTGCACACCATTTAAACAATCCTTAAGGACACGATTAAAGCGTTCAACTTGACCGTTTTCCCTGGGTTCATACAAAGAGGTGGTGTAATGCTTAATACCACAACTACTAAGACATTTCTCAAAATCCGCTGAAATAAGCTGAGCACCATTGTCTGTGACACATGTTTCAGGAAACCCTTCTCTCGCAAAAACTTCTTTAAGGAAAAGAATAACAGAGTGAGAAGATACAGTGCTAACAAACTTTACCTCGGGCCACTTGGAGTGGTAGTCCACTAGGACCAAAGCATAATGAGCATTGTAAGGCAACTGTTTAAAGGGGCCAGATATATCAAACCCCACTTTCTGCCAGGGAAAGTTGGGCCAAGATACAGGCTTAAGGGGAGCTGAGGTCAAATGAAGCATTTTGTCACTGTTAACACAGTGTGAACAATCCCTTACTAGCCTATCCACCATTTTATCAACTCCCGGCCACCAAAAACTTTCTCTAATCAGACGTTTCATTGACGACATGCCAATGTGACTCTGATGAGCGAGAAGCAAAATCTTCCTTTGTAAGGATTGGGGCGGGATTAACTTACCAGCTTTGAAAAGTAGACCAGAAAACTCTTCGACCTCAGATGAAACCTGACAAAAAGGAGCCACATCCGGTGAAATACCCCTACAGGCTGGCCAACCATTCCTTACAAAATCAAGAAGTTGTTGACAAACCACATCCTTACCAAGTTCAGCAAACCACTCTTCTTCAGACAAGGAAATAAACTCCTTAGAGACACAATCCCCAACAGAAGCAACAACGTCAACGCCATTATCCAGCTTAGGAGCATCCTCACAAGGAAACCTCGAAAGAAAATCCGCAGTAACATTACACTTTCCGGGAACATACACAATCTCGAAATCATACTCCTGAAGACGTGAAGACAAACGAGCTATGCGCGCTGTGGAATTCCATCCGCCACCAGGAGACAAAATCCCAACCAAAGGTTTATGATCTGTCCGTAGTACAAATCGATTACCCCACACATAATTCCTGAAATGTTCGACAGCCCAAATGCAGGCAAGCAGTTCCTTTTCGATGACAGAGTACCTTCTCTCTGTAGGAGACAAAGTCCTTGAGGAAAAGGCAACACACCATTCATCCTTACCAGATGATTGACTTAACACACTACCAATGCCATAAAGACTAGCATCGACTGTGATAATGCATTTCTTGTTAACACAATAAGACTTTAATGTAGGCGCATTAACAATTTCCTCCTTAATTTGCTTAAATGCCTGTTCTTGTTTTTCAGTCCAAATAAATTTGGCTGAATTCCTTGTTAGTTCCCTAAGAGGCTCCATTTTACTAGCAAAATTTTGGATAAACTTGCTATAGTATTCGCAAAGCCCTGCAAATGAAAGCAATTTTTCCTTATTGTCTGGGGAAGGAGCTTTAACAATAGCATCAACAAGGTTCTTTTTTGGCACAACCCCCTCACCCGAAAGAGAATGACCTAAATAATCCACTGTTTTGCAAAAAAACTTGCACTTACTGGCTTTGATAGTCAGACCAAACTTCTCCAACCTGGAACAAACCTCCTTAAGATGAATGTAATGCTCTGAGAAGTTCTTTGAAAAAATAAGGATATCATCCTGAAAGCACTTGACAAAGACACTCAGATCCTTAAATATATGATACATTGCCCTTTGGAAGACTGAAGCAGCCGACGCCAAGCCAAAAGGCATCCTCTTAAATTGAAATAATCCATGAGGAGTGATAAAAGCTGTGAAGTGCTTGGAGTCTTCCGTGAGCTCTATCTGATGATATGCAGATCTGAGATCTAAGCTTGAAAACACACAGGCTCCATCTAACATGCACAACATTTCATTTATGTTCGGTAACGGGTGACAGTCTATGACCAAACATTTGTTCAAAGCTCTCAGGTCCACACATAACCTAATTGTTTTGTCGGGTTTAATCGCCAAAACAATAGGCGAAACCCATTCAGAGGATTCTACCTCCTCAATAACACCATCTTTAACCATGGTATCAAGCATAACTCTGAGCTCCTCCCTGACACTAATGGGAACACCCCTTAACTTTTGTTTAAGAGGGACTGTATTGGGTTTGACTTTAATTTTGTGTGTAAAACCATTCAACTTCCCGAGTTTTTCAGAAAAGACATTAGGAAAAGAGTCAGATATTTCCTTATACATAGATGCTATATCATACTCTCCATCAGATACAGCTAGTACACACACAGGATCTTTCAACCTAGGATTAAAAGAGATCCCCAACTTTGCTTGAACCCTCCACCCTAAGACATTTACACCTTTCGATGCCACATACATCTTGATGACTGCAGAATTATTCTTGACAATAATAAGAACTTCTTTAAAACCTATAAAATTGATTTCGGATGTATCAAAATTATAGGCAACAATGTCTGGCTTGCACAAAGAATTTACATCAACCAGGTTTCCAAATGACTCTACACAATAATCACGAGTAATTATAGTCCACGGAGAACAGGAGTCCACCATGAGTTCAAGAGTCTTACCTAAAATGTTCACCAGACTTTTAGGAGATGGCAAGCTATCTGATTGTGTCATGTCAAACGGGGTTTGTACAGAGACCACAATACCTGATTCTTTAATAGAAGAATCATTATTCTCCACTTCAGCAACATAAGATACATTCCCACTAGAACGTCTAGGAGTATTAAAAGAAGACTTCTTGTAATCGTTAAATGATTTAACAGAAGTTTTACAATATTTGGAAAAATGTCCTGTACGACCACATTTATTACATTGTCTATTTATAGCAGGACATTGTGGAAAAGAAGCTATATGATCCGGACTCCCACATCTAAAACAATAAAATTGTTAACCTTTACTATCATATTTATTGGAACTTTGAGTTTTCGTTTCTCGCACATTGACCGTGCTAACCTCACTAGTGGATGTAGAAGGAGTAGTGTGAACAGAAACTTTATCTAAGGATTTAATCCATTTGTCAGATTGTTCTAAAGCTTTAGCTGCACTTATTGCAGTTTCTAAACTCGGATCCCCCAAAATCCACAATTGCTCCTGTACCTTCTTGCTCTTTACATGCACAACAATTTGATCTCTGATCATTTCGTCAGTTATCAAACCGAAATTGCAATGTAAAGAAAGTGCACGTAAAGCTGTTAAAAATTCATCGAAACATTCGTTTTCATCTTGTACTCTGGTATAAAACTTAAACCTATTTAAAGCTACACTAGTTACAGGTTTAAATCTTCCTTCTATTCTCTGTACAGCCTCATCATATACATTTGTATCACCCCCAGATATCACAGGAGGTAAAGTTCTAAAAACAAGTTGCTCTTCTGACCCAAGGCAATGTAGAAATATATTTTTTTTCCTTTCCGCTGACATCCTCTCACCATCCATAGCCTTGAGGTAAGTAAAAAACTCTTCTTTCCATCTAGTCCATGGAATGGGCGGATCTCCTTTGGTTTGCAAAAATTTTGAAGGTGGGTCAAATTGCATTTTGGGTAGAGTTGGGTAGAGGTGTAGATATACTCTTAAAAGGAGATGCAGTTCTTCATAAAGCAATAAAATAAAACTTAAAAATAAATGAAGCAAGAGAAAATATTTATAATCCACAAGGTGGTAGTCAGGTAATAGTTATGTAACCAAAATTCTTTGAAGGACGAATTTTTTTCCAAATACAATGTTAGTTCGATTTGTATTACCAAGATAATTGGTCAAAAGTATCAAGGAATGAAGAATACGGAATATATATTGTTTATTTTACCCTCCGGCGTGCAAAAATGTAATACGGTCCAGCAGGAATCGTCACAAACTCTTCGGCGTCTCCGGTAACTTCGTGTATCTCGTTACCATGGATACACAAAATGGCGCTCACACGCACGACGCGATGACAACACAGTGCGTCTTGGTTAGTTATAACGCGTTGACGTGTGGAGAGGCGTACGTCAGAAGACGCCTCGAACTCACAAACAGTCTCGTGCGTTACACGCGCAATTAGTGCTAATATCCAAAAGAGCACAAAATTCAATAAGTTTGGAATTTAACATTACCAATCCGTCGGAGTAGGTGTACTGAAACCGCCTGAATGCGCGCCACAAGTGAAGGTAGAAGAGATGGTTGTCACGTGTTTCTTCTCCTTTTCTTTTTCCGTTGGTAAAATCAAAAACTGTAAAAATTTGTAACTGTAGACTGGTTGGTCGTAAATCTTCCCAAATACGACGTTGTAGAATCAGTCAGTATTTTCTTGAAGAAAAAGTAAATAAAATCGATCGTTTTAAGTTTTTCTTTTTTTCGCCAGGTTCAAAAATAAAATCTTCGAATTTCTGCTCCTGTGCTTCATGAATAGTGGCAGAAATCGTAAGATGTACCTCGTCGCCAATATAAAAATCCAAGGAAACAAGTATATGAATTAAATGTATAAATGTAATTCTTGAACAGGAGTTGAAGCACAGCACATCAGTTCAGGATACAGATTAACAATCATACAGTTGGTATGGAATCTGGAACCCAGGATGCAAGATGCAGGCACGCATCATACATTCCAGGCACCAGATCCACACAGAGGGAAATGCAGAAGGGAGATAGAGCAACATAAATGTATAAACAGAATATAACACCATGTATTTGTCGAGCCATCGGGCTCACCAGTTCATTCGGCAATACAGCTCTCCCATCTGCCAAAATCCACAAATCCAGATCCCCTTTTGTACAGCCAGAAGTCACCCACACCCTTTTCTCAAAGTCTGACGCTTGTTCCTGCATCTTCCTCAATTCATCCCAAGTATCTGCCACTTCAAGTACCATGTTTAGTTCGGTCCCTCTGTGTATTCCCTCGACAACCTGGTCAGTGAAGGAGTAAGCTTGCTCGGCACAATAACGTGTTACCTCATCCACATATCTGTTACCCAGGGACACAAAATCAGCACCTTTGCTATGTGCTGTGCATTTCACCACTGCAATTTCTGCTGGCCCCTGCAGAGCTTCCAGCAGTAACCTGACAAATTCTCCATTCCTGATAGGGGAACCTGAGGATGTCATGTAACCCCTTTGAGACCACAACTGACCGAAGTCATGAACCACACCAAACCCATACCGGCTGTTGGTGTATATGGTGACTCGAATTTTGTTGGCTGCCAAACAGGCACGCGTCAACGCAACTATCACAGCCACTTGAGCGGAGTGTACTCCTTCTAAGCAGGAAGCTTCGATCATCCCATGAATCGTGCAAACGGCAAAAGCCGCTCTCAACTGTCCAGCATTGTCTCTTATACATGAGCCATCTACAAAGAGAATTTCATCTGGGTCTTCCAAAGGCTCCTCAACAATGTCTGGTCTTGGTGCATAGTTCAGTCACTTCAAGGCAGTCATGGTCTTCACAATCATCATCTAAGACATTTGGCAATGGCATCAACGTAGCAGGGTTCAAAACTGAGCACCGCTTTAGGGTCACATTTTCTGCAGCAAGTATAACCTGCTCGTAACGTGTGAGCCTGTTGTTAGTCAGGTGCTGCGTTTTGGTCCTTGTCATTAACAGTTCTACTGAATGTGGAACGTGTACCACCAACGGATGCCCCATCACAATGCTCTCACATCGCTCAATGCTGACACCTGTTGCAGCAACGGATTTGAGACATCCGGGCAACGCTGCGGTTACTGGGTCTAAGGTAGCCGAGAAATATGCAACTGGTCTACGGGCACCTCCGTGATCTTGGGTCAAAACTGCTAACGCGCAGCCCTCTCGCTCGCAGCAGAACAATGAGAACAATTTGGTGTAATCAGGCATTCCCAGGGCCGGAGCATGACATAAGTCTTCTCTCAACGCTAGGAAAGCCATCATTCAGTCTGTGTCCCATGGTACCGGATCACTCACGTCCTTGAGCGTCAGTTTCTGTAAAGGCTTCGCTTTTAGTGAGAATTTTGCAATCCCCTGGCGACAGTAGCCAACCATTCCCAGGAACATTCTAACCTCCCTTTGTGTGGTAGGCACCATCATTTTCATTATTGCCTCTATTCTGTCTGGGAACACTTTTCTTATTCCCTTCTCTATTCTGTGTCCCAAATACTGTACTTCAGGAAGACAGTATTGTAGCTTGCTAGGAGATACCTTGTGACCATTTTCTGCCAGATGGTTTAACAAGGTGATGGTGTCTATTCTACAGGCATCCTCTGTCTCTGACACAACAAGGAGGTCGTCTATGTACTGTACAAGACCGAGTTCTGGGGCAGTCCTAGACTTTCAAGATTTCTCTTCAATAATTGATTAAAGATCGATGGACTTTCTGTATACCCCTGTGGGATACGACACCATGTTAATACACGGTTCTCCAGATTAAAAGCGAAAAGAAATTGGCTCTCCTCATGTAACGGTATTGAGAAAAATGCCTGACATAGGTCAATCACGGTGAACCACTCAGCCTGTGCTGGAATTTGAAACAATATTACTGATGGATTCGGTACCACTGGACAGCATGGAACGACAATGTTGTTCACCTTTCGTAAATCCTGCACAATCCTGAACTTCCCGCTAGGCTTCTGCAAGCCCATGATCGGAGAGTTACACGGACTGCCCATTATTTCTTTCAGGATTCCCTGTTTAATCATGGACTCAATCACAGGTTTTATTCCCGCAATTGTTTCTGGGGTCAGCTTATACTGGGGTGTTCTTGGAAATTCTGCATCATGTCTTACTTGTATCCTGACTGGCTCTACACCCTTGATCAGCCCAATCTCTTCTCCTGTAAAATCCCAAACTTCCTGTCTGACTGTCTCCCTTAAGTCCCAGGGGAGTTCCTCCACTGTCAGTGCAGGATACAATTCTATGCACAGACATGTGTTTGCAACCTTAAAGGCAGCATCGTCATCAATTGTCTCCAACTCTACTCCCTTGGGTGTACAGTAGATGGTACAGTTTAGTTTACACAATAAATTCCTGCCTAGCAGACACACAGGACTTGAATCACATAGCACAAATTGATGGTTGTACCTGAAGTTTCCTATCCTTACTGGAACTGGCTCGGTCAGTGGATTCGTCATTTTCCTATTTGCTACACCCACGACTTGGATGGTCTGACCTGACAGAGGCAGAGTAGGGACCACTGCAGACCGTACAGTAGAACGAGTCGCACCTGTATCCACCAGAAAGGTAGTGAGGTGTCCGGCTACATCCGCTTCTACAAAGGGTCCTCTTTGATCTATCTCTAATGCTGCTCCTAAGGTGCATTCCTCCTCCCCGTCCAGACACCTTCCTGTCACTGGCTTAAAGGCATAGTATTCGTCTCCGTCTATCAGGAGAGGCATCTGCTGATATATCTTGTTCCCTGCTCTGATCTTCGGTGGCTGGGGAACGGGAGCTCTAGGAGCAGAAGTCCCCCCTTTTGCCACCTTAAGCTTGACTACTGTTGATCTCGGAGCTTGGGGAGCCTGGCTCTCCTCTTCCTCCTCCTCCTGTACATGATTCTCTGGGTTGTGGGGACACTCACGCCTCCAGTGCCCAATCTCGTGACACTGATGGCACCTTGTTGTCTTTTTCAGAGTCGCCAGATCTACCCTTGGCCTAGGGCCATCCTCACTGTCCATTTTCTGGCTGCTCGATCTTCTCCCCAATGTTCCATTTCCTGACTGACCCTGTCCTCCCGATTGCATTTGGACTAGCATCAGTTTATCTTTAAGCTTCTTAGTCTTAGAATCTATCTCATCACTGCAGTACCTCGCGTACCTCAGGATCTCGTCTAGAGGTTTGTTCTGTCAACAGATCAAATGTTGCTGTATCATTAGACAGATCTCAGGTCTCAGTCCCAAAACAAACTTGGATACAAACTGTCCCATATCCTTTGGATCCATCACATCCAGGCCACTGCATTGCTTGAATATCTGTAACAGTCTCTCATAGTATTCATGAACAGTCTCTTTCGGTTCTTGTCTAGTTCGGTCTATTTTTACCCAATCTATGTCTTGTGGTGGCACCTTGGTTTTTAACCACGTAATCACTTGCTCATACTTTATCATCACTCTTGGTGAGGGTCCATTCGTGAGTGCCTCTCTTTCTGGCTCCTCTGTGGGCCACTCAACACTGACCTTGCATGCTACCGACATATCTCCCGGAACCACAATGTCAAACAGTGTGTTCAGATCAACCCAACGTACTTTTGAAATTTTGACAAACCTCTCTACCTGCTTGTACCATTCTACTGGGTTTTCCCTCAATTTTGGAAATGTGTTCGTAAAAGCAGCCAAATCTCCCCTGCTCCAGGGTACGTGCACATATCCTCCATGGGATACCTCCCTCAAGGGATATGCTTCTGCATGCATCAGCCCTGCACCTGGAGACGTTTCTATAGTGCTCCGTCTAACACTCTTTTTTGGACCATTTTTCCTCCCATTTGTCCAGTTGAACCCATATCCGGATTCCCACTACTAGTTCTCTGATGTGGGTTTTTAATCCAATCACTCTCTTTTCGTCTAGATCTTGGTCTGTATACTGCAACCTATGGCCACCTTGGAACGCCTTTGTCCTGTTCAGGTCCACTGAATATTTGTTCGCTAATTCCGTTAGTTTCTCGTGAGCTGCCCTAGCTCGGCGAGTAACATCCTTCTCTACGAACAACAGTTCATCTGGTTCGTAAAGTTCTATTCTTTCCAACGGTATTGTACCTTCCACTATCTCTTCTATCTCTGACTTGAGTCTTAGTACATATATTCATCTTGCCTTTATCACCGCTCTCAATGTGCCTTGACTAGATGTTTCACTCGGACCTTTCCCTTTACATTCCTGACTCACCCTTCTGTCTTCCTCAGGGGTGTTATGGGGAACACTTCCTCTCTCCCATCTTTCACAATCCCACTCTTGTCGTCTTTCTGCAGTCCCAGGGGTAAACCTACCCCTATTTTCCTCACTCCCACGGTCCCCTTCTTGTCTACTTCCATTAGACCTGCAATGGGATACTTCCCTGTTCTCCGAACCCCACTGTCTGCAATCATCTCTTGACCTGTCGCTCTGGATATCCGCAACTGTCTCCCAGGTCCTCAAATCTGGCCTCAATTCTCTAATCGACCGGGGCCGTGGTCCTCTCAGATCCATCAGTCCTCTTAAGCCCCCCTGTTCTCTTGAGGAATCCGCTGATGCTGCCAAAGGGGTGCTCCTTTCTATTGGTCTGGACCATTGATTCCACTCGTCTGCTACATTACTCCTACCTTCGCTGGTATTTCTTTCCCTGTCCATCTGTGGCAGACTCTCGGTTTGTGTTTGTTCTGGATTGTATACTGACACTATCGGACCTATGGTAACAGGTACCGTAAGGGCATCTGGTAACCTCTGAGCACTGGCCCCCTCTTCACAGTGTACCTTCTGTACAGTGAATCTTCCCACTACTCTTGCTTCCGGGGCCAGTTGAGGTACCTCCTCACCTTCCACTGAGCCAGCCCTGTTCCCTACCGGACCTAAGTCGCTCTCTCTTAGGACTCCGCCGTCCACTGTCGATGTCCCCCCCCCCCCCCCGTTTGTGATGGTGCTCTCCCTTCTACTTCTGGATTATATGGAGTTGGTCTCTCTGACAGCAACCTTTCTATCAGACTGTCGTCCGTCTCGCTGTCATCATCCTCTGTATTCTTTTTCTCCGCTTCTAACAGTGGGTACAACCTGTCCCCTTTTATAGTCTGTACTCTCCATCTCTTGGCTAGTGCGTCCCACCTCACGTCCTGCACCGCCCTAACTGATCTGTTCACTCTTTCCTGTCTTCTGTCCCTATTCTTCTCGTGGGCTGCCCTGATCCACGCATTCAATGCCTCAAACTGTGTTGGTCTAGGCAAAGGTCGCAAAGAAGACATAATCGCTTTTAGCTGATACAACACCTCTAATCTGAATGTCCCGTACTTAGGAAACGTCAGTTCCTCTTTCCCGTCAGTCATCTTACATCAGTTCTCAAGCCACAATATAGTATGTAACCCAACGTTCGTAGCCATGTAATGAGCTGGTGTATCCTCGGGTGGAGCCTCTTCCCCACCCCGAGGTTCTAGCCTCTTTTCTCCAGAAAAACAACTTCGCAATCCTTTTAAACATTTCATGATGTAACCCACAACAGTTCCTTGTTTAATATGCTCGTTCATTTCACAATGACAATCCACCAATCCCAGCGCGGCTTCACTCTGGCCATCCTATCCTAGCGCGGCTCTTCGCTGACGTCACTTGTTACTCGCTAACCGCCCAATCTCAGCGCGGCTCCACACTAACCGTCCTATCCCAGCGCGGCGCTTCCTGACGTCACTCTCCTCCGTTTGCAGCAGTTCCCCTCCTTTCTCCGCTCGTCTCTTGGTCATGCATGCGTCCCAATCATACACTTTGAAATGATCACTTCCGACAAAGCAATCACCTCTCTGACTGTACGTCCACAGTCTGACTGTAATTGTCACCGACTGGCAAATGTCTGTCCGCTTAACGACCAAACAATCGCCTCTCTGATAGGTTTCATACACATGGTAACTTCCGACCAGCGTCCGTTACCCACGCCTTCACACATTCGTTCCCCCTATCTCGGTCCTGCAGGCGATCAATGGTACCTCATGATCCCCTTTCGATGGTCGACAATTACTGTAGGTGTTCGATGCACCCGAACCACTTAAGTTCTCCTTGAGCTTAAGATTTTTCACCTGTTGCGTGCGCTCACAACCTGATCTCCTTTCACACTACAGGCAGTCAACTCCGCTAGACAATACAATACAACAACACAATACACACCGCAATCTAACACGCATGACCCTTTTTATACTCACAATCTTACGACCTGCTGCTTTCTGCCACACCGTCACTCTCCGCCATCTTCCGTGGATCGCCATCCTCCGTCCGCTGCTCTATGGACGCACATCTCCAGATCACTATGGGCCTTGGGGAAATCTTAGCCTATCTGGATTACCTTCACTCCAGAAGATAAACCATCCTACTCTGCTACCAACTGGAAAGGCGGGAAATTCAATCTAGAATTAGAATTTCAACTCTAGAATCCCGTCACAGGTCGATTAGACCTTTTTACCTGTCATAGAGTGTAGAAGGTAATCTTTTTCAACAAATCAATTCGAACCACTTCCATCTCCTTCCCCAAAGAACCACTGACAAAAAGTCAAGTTTGAAAATTTATTATAAAGCCAAAAGCAATTGTGTATATAAACACCTCAGTAAGAGATTCAGTAGATATACGGGTACTAATACAAACATAATCCTACGGAAAAGTCTCAGTCGACTAAGGAACAACACCAATATGATTTCCAAGACCACTAGGCTCGCAAGAATTGCTATGATTTGGGTCTTGGTAGGCATGGAAGAAAAGAAAAAATACATCAAGATAAGTCTGTCCCTACTCTATACTAAATGACATCCCTACCACCAGGTTCTCTCCTAACAAAGGTGTCAGCCGTGGTGACTTCCAAAGAAGTTCACTCACTTAGTTCGGACTTAGCCTAATGAGCTCATCTCGCATAGTAGCTCTCTGCCTACCCAGCATCTTCCTTCGCCCACGTGCGCTTCTGCTCTGCTCTCCTCCCGGGGTGCTGTCCCTAATACGAAACGCACAATGCAGATGACACGCCCCAAGGGACGCCCCTCTCAGAGTATTAGTTTTCAAAGTGGCTTCATAATGATGTCTTCATCCTTGCTCGTTGAAAAACGGCCTTGGGTCCCACAGTCGTCTCCTCTTAAAGTTGCTTCCCTAAAATTCCACAGCCACTCCTCCGGGTCTGGAACTACCATCCTAACTCTCATACACAATGGGCCCTTCTCTACTATCTTTAGTTAACCTTGCACCTGCAAAGGAACGCACATAAATCGATTCACATGAACATGCTACTTGCAATTAATTCTCTAAGGCAACCTTCTAGGAAAAAGGCAGTTCCATGATTTAACGTTAACCCCTTCGATGCTGTTGACGGAACGGTTCCGTCATGCATGTCGGGTGAGCTGTGCGGATGACGGAACCGTTCCGTCATGACTCCGCCCGCGCAAGGCGGAGTCAGCATGGGCGGGGAATTCGCGCCGCACGGAAGCGGTTAAGGAAACATTCCTAGCTCGGCCTACACAATCCTCTATCCCCACATGGGCCTCTGCACGTTTTCGAGATGTCACCCCCTAACATTGGCAAACAGTTTCGATCATTATGCCCACACAATTATAGCAAGGTAAAGAATACATTTTCTAACTATACACTTCTATGTCGTTACATGAATACAATAATGAATTACTAAAACATGCATTTAAATACATCAATGCCTATTAAAGCATCCTTTAACTGAATTATTATTACGCTACAAACACATTTCTAAGTTAACATGACATTAGTATTTCAAAACCGCTTTACGTTACAGCTATGTAAATCCTGGTACATGAGATCATAGCTTCGTGTCACATTTAAACATGATTATAAACCTCTATATATGCGGGTGCGGATTACTTGTGAATATGATGCACCCCTACAATTTCTAACACAGTTTTGCGCTCTCTCAGTGGCGAGGTTCTCTTCGTCATCAGTCAAGAGTTTTTGGGTCTGCTCTGCAGGAGGTGTTGATTCTCCCTCTGCAATGTGAAGGAGAGATGCAGTTTAACATTGTGTTCACATGTATGTTGATGCATTGTACATGTTTACATACAGACTGCATGACAGTGTACATTATGACTGTTTGCGAGGAGCTGCCCACTTTATGCGGGACAGTAGACATTTCGACAACATCACGGATAGGTGTTTGTACTTGTACATTATCAACTCACATTTCCCTGCTATGCCAAATGTGATTGGCCAGTCTCTACACCAAAGCGGCACCAGTTGTGTCCTCTGTTCTGTTGTGAATGTGTTGCAGTTTGTACCACATTGTTGTCAATGTGGATGTGCTCTGAATGTCATGTGTGTGGCTGCATTTTGGGAGAGTAGACATTTTGACAACATCACGGATGGGTGTTTGTACTTGTACATTATCAACTCACATTTCCCTGCTATGCCAAATGTGATTGGCCAGTTTCTACACACAAGCGGCACCAGTTGTGTCCTCTGTTCTGTTGTGAATGTGTTGCAGTTTGTACCATATTTTTGTCAATGTGGATGTACTCTGAATGTTATGTGTGTGTGCTGCATTTTGGGAGAGTCGCCCCTGCACCTCTGATTTTGCTGCCTCTTATCCCTTTCATGCAGTGTGCCTTTGACTTCTGTGCTTATACAGTGCTGAGATGTTGCAGACTTGGGTACATAGGGTTCTTGGAGGGAGTTGTGAGTCTAGGACATGGTTTGTCTGCAGATGTATTGTTGACGTCAGGGGTTGTTTGTGCACGTGGATGTGTCAGAGTGTGACCTGCTCCTTTACGGATATGGTCCACACTCAACCACCTCAGTGTCGTGGCGTTATATATTTCATGATATATTGACTGCAGCAACACCATTCGTCATGCAGTATCACTTGCATTGTCAGTGTTGCTCACAGACACGCCGCTTTGCTGGGCTTGGCACATGTGCATGGGTTGGTTGTGAGATTGGTGGTGTTTGGGAAGGGCCCCCTCTGGGCACATAGTCAACGGGGACATACTTGCTGTCTCTAGTTGTGCTGCAGTGTGCCAAGAGGGTCAGGGACATGCTCCAGAGTCATTGTTGGTGTGCACTGTGCTATACTTAATTGTGCATGTGTGCCATTGTTCCCATCTACCCCCGTCTCCCCAGTCCCTGGTCTTTACTCACATCGGTTGCTGTTTTGTCAGGTCATGTTGAGCAGTGTCGGGTCCCCCAACTCCTGCCACCATTTCCACACAATAATGAATGTGGACACCATATCCTCCATCTCATCCAGCTCCTCCTCTGGCGCTGGACTCCAACCTCCAGTCTGCATTGCTGCCTTCTGTTTTTTAGCAATTGATCCAGCACACACGTGAATATTTCAAAAAATCCGTTACACTAAAGAGTATTCAACACAAATTCAAAATTATTCATTGAATTGAGTGGCAGAGTCCTTAGGTGTTTTTTTTTAAGTTTAAGATCTCATTGACTCAAGACCAACTCTAGTCCTATACCCTATTTTAGCAAATGATAACATTTCATATTGGATTACATCTACTCTTGATCAAGTTATCCCACAAAAAAACTTACCAGAAGAGCAAAAGATAAATCAGCTCCTGGTATACCCCCAACCTCCAGAAACTCAAACAAGAATATAAAAATGGCAAAATATTTTGGAGAAAAGATTATAGGGAGTCAAGCAAACAAAAATAAAGAGAAAACATCAGAGTCTGCCATGCTGAAATTACAAAAACCCCAAGCCTCACACTTGGAGGAAAAATCAATTTACCCTAAACTCCTCGCGTGAAATGTTTTGCATAGCTAAAACTCTATTAGAACTATGATATTTTGCACCCCACACAGACTGGATTTCGACCCTACCATAGCGCATAGACTACTCTCCTAGCAATGGTGGAAGTACAAAATGATCTGGATCCCAGAGGCTCAGCAGCTATAATCCTCCAAGATCTCATCTCAGCATTTGATAAAGTGAACAACAATATTTTTGCTGACCGACTGCAGAATGATGGACAGTGATGGCTGGTCAATTCTGAATGTGGTGAGGTGTAAAAGCAAATCAGGAGTTACATTCTACAAGCGGAGCAACCCAAACACAAATGTCATAAGGGTACTTCAAGGGTGGGGACAGTGGTGTTTTAAAGTACATAGATGTGGAACTAACAATAGTAAATCTATATAAATTTATTTTCACATTTTGGCAGTCGATATCCTGCAGCACAATATTTATGTAATTGACATTTGGACATACTAATCCCACTTTTGTAACTTCTATGACCATCTATTTTATTCTTTCCCTCCCTCTATTAGTCTCTTCAAATAGCTAATTCTATTCCATTGCTCTCCACACGCTTTGGCCTCTCCCTTTTATTTTCCTTCCTTAGCTTTCCTTACCCAGCCTGTTCCTTTTGCCATCCAGTACCTCATGGTTTCCATGTCCTCTCCCATTCCTCTCATCCTCTTTACTCAAATAATTCAAGTTATATCATGGCAGCTCTATCTCTTCTAGTATTCAGTTCCTTTCTTCTACCTCTTCCGAGTGCGTTGTTCTTTGTGGCTGTCTTCCATTTGACATTTCAATATGCCCTAAATTAGAAGTGAATAGCTTATCCAATCCTTTTTTCTTTGCATTCTGGCATTTGTAATTCAAATGCAAGACTCCAAGTACCAGAATACAAAGGAAAACCAACTAGATTAGTTATACCAGTGAGTTGGTACAACTTCACCCCTCTGTCCCTCAGAAGCCTCAAACTTAATTTCAGTTGTTCTTCCAGATCACCCTTATTTCCACTTCTCTCTTCCCTTTCTTATCTTTTGCTTTCTACTTGTTTCGCTGTGAAGGCAACTGCATTCATCACATTTCCACCCCTCTTACTCTTTACCTCTATCCTCCTGCCTCTCTCACCAGGATGTCAATTTTACAAGATGAACTGTCAGAGACTGACTCCAGGGGCAGAGTGTAGCTGAAAACAATATTTAACAGCTGCTGCACAATGGAAGAAAAACCCACACATATCAAACTGGTATAATACAAATAGGCTCAGTTTGTCTGAGCAATGTGTAAAAGGCCAAATGTTCGTTGTAGTTAGCTCTTGTCTGTAAAAAGTGTTTATATAAATATTCTGAGTATAAGTTGCACATAGCAAACACAAGGAGATGATGGACGGAGTGCTGAAACTTTTCAGACACTCACCCCCAGTCACAGTTCTGGGTTGAATCCATCATTGTTCTTTACCTCACTCTGCCATTTCAGTTCATACCCAGCTATATACAAATCAGTCTTCACCCTGGGCCTCTTGGGAACAGTCCAGTCCGAACTGCCAAGCCAGGTCTTCCCCAAACCAGAAACAAGCATCCTGGGACCGGTTTCGGGGTAACACCCCTCATCAGCCAGGCTAGCTTAAATCCAGAGCCAAAGTGTGCAAGGCACTCATGTCTGGGTATACCCTGCCAACTTATGACGAACATAGCAAAAACAAGGAGATGATGGATGGAGCGCTGAATCATTTCAGACACTCAGCCCCAGTCACAGATCTGTTCTGAACTTATCGTTCCTTAGCTCACTTCGCCACCTCAGTTCAGACCCAGCTATATGCAAATCAGTCTTGACATTGTGCCATTGGGTGCAAGGTCAAGACTGATTTGCATATGGCTGGGTTCAAACTGGAATGGCAAGGGGAGCAAAAAACTATTGATTTAGGCCCAGATCTCCGTAATGGGGTGAATGTATGACATTGTTCTGCATTCTGTCCATCAATTGTTATTTTTGCATTTGTCACCCCGAGTGGGACGGGTATGCCCAGATGTGGGTCCTGTGCTCGCCATGCCACTGAAGTCAAGCTATCCTGGCTGATGAGGGGTAAAACCCCGAAACTGGTTCTAGGATACTTCATCCCAGTCTAGGGATGACCTGGCCTGGCAGATCGGGCTGGACTGTTCCCATTGGGTGCAGGGTCAAGACTGAGTTCCATATGGCTGGGTTGAAACTGGAATGGCATGTGGAGCAAGAAAACTGTGGATTTAGGCCCTGATCTCTGTACTGGGGTGAATGTACGACATTATTCTGCATTCTGTATATCAATTCTTCTTTTTGTATTTGTCACCCCGAGTGGGACGGGTATGCCCAGACATGAGTCCTTTGCTCTCTTTGCCACTGGAGTCAAGCTATCCTGGCTGATGAGGGGTGAAACCCCGAAACCTGTCCTAGGATGCTTGTTTCCAGTCCAGGGAGGACCTGGCCAGGCAGTTCAGGCCGGACTGTTCCCATTGGGCACAGGGTCAATACTGATTTGCACATGGCTGTGTTCAAACTGGAATGGCATGGTGAGCAAAAAAGATGTATTCAGGCCCAGATCTCTGTACCGGAGGTGAATGTATGACATTGTTCTTTTTACAAGTTGAACATATCAGACAGAGACAGATTGCTTTTGGTTTTAAAGTTAAAAGTATTCTGATATAAATTGCCTCTGTCTGATATAATGATTGACCATATAATCCTAATACAGGCAAAACAATTGTTAAGTTATCCATTCCGAACTAACAACATTAACTGGGTTCTCAATTTATTTTTTACTATCCATACTTCTGCTTGCACTCAGTCATCGTCAAGCACAGACCAACAGCAAGCCACAGACAGCAGACTGTGCACTGTCAAATCTGTGGCTGACTTTTGTAAAACAATATAATCCCCAATGCTCCGAACACATAGCAGTCTCTGTGGAGCCTCTGCCTGACATGTGTCATTCCAGGCCTATCAGTCAGGGTAAACCACCATTGATAACGATTCTGATGTTCGGACGCAGTGTGCAAGCTTTGCTAACCTCAAGCATGTTCTTTGTGTTCTACTTGTTTACAACGTGTGATCTGGCGTCAACTGTGATGCCTTTCACATGAACACTGAAAAACATTTATGCCTCAAATCCTGCCTTACCTTTCCCTCCCCAATTGATCACAGGGTGGGGTGGATTCAATGAGGCTTGTTGATCCACCCCCACCCTGTGGCAGTCTGGGAAAGGGGCACCTTTGGTGATTGACACACAGCCTAGGGAAGCATAGTGAGGGTGGAACACATCACAGGGAGGAGTGGCCCTACACTCTGGTATTCTACTGAAGCTAGGGCTGAAAGTAGACAAGCCTTGTAAAATGTGGGACATGGCGCATGCATAGCAGTGCATTTGTCTGTCAGTGATGTGGCTCTGTTTGACTCTCACGCAGAATGAGAGTCAGAGTTCCAAGCTGCAAAACACAATTGTATTGATAGGTTCAGTTTATTTCATTTAAAGATAAAGGAGGCATAACATAGGGGGCGGAGCCCCCACGCTCTAATTAAGAAGCCGCTGCTGGAATCTCAGGACTAGGTCTTTCTTGGCTGATGTCCTTCCTGGAAAGCAGGTCCTTCCAGGTTTTTGACGGAGGCGGTACATCAGATATTTTTCCCTTAGATTTTGGAGTACCTCAGGGCTCATCTCTGAGCCCTACTCTATGTAATGTTTGAATGAGGTCACTTGCAGATAACGTCCTTACCTTTGGGATATCGATAGTATCTTATGCAGATGACATTCAACTGGTCTTTTCTCTCACTCAAAGCCATAACTCCCTGGCCTTGGCATTAGGCCCCTGCCTAGAGAACATTGCAGGTTCGATGAACAGCTCCTGCCTTAAACTAAATGGGGCTCATGATACTTGACTTCCCCATGTAATTTTGAGTTGACCAAGCTGTTTAGGCCACTATTCAAAACCCCAAAACTACCACAAAGAGCCTAGGAAAGTGGCTGAACATATCCCTGAACTTTAACAACCAAAAAGTAAAGCTCTCTGCCTTATGTTTTGGTCTACTGAGAATGCTCTGAAAAATTGTCCACCTCCATCCTCCCACTTCATAGGGGCTGATGGTACAGGCTATTTTTCTTTCATGCCTGGACTATGGCAGTTCCCTTTACTTGGGAGACCCAAAGGCCATAATAAGAAAACTACAGGTGATACGGAATTCTGCAACTCGGACTTCGTGCAATCTACCTAGACATCAATATGTCCTGCTAGCTCTTGCTGCTCTCCATTGGCTTTTAGCCGCTGAGAAGATTTATTTATTTATGGGTTTGTACCGCGCTAGAATCGACTCCCGAAGGAGTATCTCTGCGCCTAAAGCAAGTGACAGACCAAGAGTGGAAGAACTAGAGATCTAGGGAAGGTGCTGGAAGTGGAACAAAAAGGTTTTTAGCAGTTTCCTGAATACCAGATGATCCGTGCAATGCCTGAGGGAATCGGGAAGTTTGTTCTAGGTTATGGGCCAAGATAGGAAAGTGCCTTTCCACCCTGTCTCGCCCTTCTGACAGTGGGGATTTGAAGAAGGGACTGATAACTGGAACGGAGGGTACGTACTGGGTTGTAGGGGATAAACTTTTCAGCCAGATACGTAGGGCCAAGGCTGTGTATGCCCTTGTGGACAACACAGCAGGTCTAAAATTTGAACCGTTGGTGGTTTGGCAACCAATGGAGTTTTTCCAGCAACGGGCGTGAAGGGGATCTAGGAGGAGCATTTAGGAATAACCTTGCGGCAGTATTTTGTATCACCTGGAGCCTACTAAGTAGGCTGTCATTTGCTGACAGTCCGTTGCAATAATCCAGGCGACTGAGCACCAGGGTCTGAACAAGGGTTTTCCTAGTTGTGTTCAGTAGTAGGGGGAACACTCTTTGGAGTAGTCCTATTACATGGAAACAGGACCCGGCTGTTTGGTTTATATCAATCTGTAACTCCCATAGGACACTCTTTGACAAAGGGCCTCTGATCTCCAGCACTTTGGTATCTCCGTACCTCCCCAGGAGAACTTTATGCTTCTCCATGGCCCACCTAGCCGTAATCCTAGGGTCAGAAACTTGAAATGAGTGCGCTCCTTTGCCTACAATGCAGCAAAATTATAGAATAGCCTACCGCATTCTCTGAGATCAGCTAAATTGGAACTTCTTTTTTGAAAACTATTAAAGACCTGACTTTTCCAGAACAGAGCCTTGTAACCCTCATTTATCCGGTCTGTGCCACACTATCAGCACTCGGATGCCTAAAGGTAGCTATGCACTTTTTATAAGTGCTGAATAGAATAGAACAGCATAGAATATTCTACTATCCACTTCTCCTGTCTCTCTCTTCCCTTCTTCTTTCTCTCACTCAACTTTTCTCCTTCCTCTCTTCCATACATTCTTATTTTTGGAACTTTCTCTTCCTTGGCCTCTTTGCAAATCCTTATCTCATGTGCATTTCACTCTCATCCTTATCACACGCTCCTATTCCGCCATGTTTTATTCTTCTCCTCTCATTTCTACCTTTAACCATTTCATTTTCTTTTATCCCTTTCATCTCTGTTCTCCATACCTTCCTCTTCCTCTACCTCCCCTCCCTCTTCGAAATGATTTATAAACACAAATCTAGGTTACAGAAAGGCTCTGTAAAATATTTGCCGCCGGTGCACGGACAGCAGGGCCCCTCTCTCACCTCTGAGCCTGGTGCCAGTGCACCAGATGCACCACTGATAGCTATGCTCCTGGTTTATTGGTCTGGTGGCCTAGTGGACAAATTAATCGACTGGTTCCTGTGTTTGACCTGATGGTCACAGGTTCATATCTGAGAAAAGTGTGAAGGTGTGATGATATTTGTTTACCTCCCATAACCTTCCTGTTGCTTCTGGATGCATCAGAACAAATATGCTGAGAAAACTTTCCTCAAGATCAACCATGAGCAAACTCAGGCGATGATATCTGGGAGAAATAAGTGTAAGGCCCATTTGTATATTGATGGATTGGTGGTTCTGGGCCACAGACGGCAAGCAATGCAATTTTTTGGGTGTATTATTTGACAATCAATAGTAATGGGGTCCACGGCTTGCGGGGGCTTTGTCTTCACCACGTCCACTCACATGGGTGAGCTCGATTAGCCAGTCCATATTCCCCTATAGGAAGCAATGTATGAGTCCCATTTAAATCTACTTCACTTGTTACATTTGAGGAGGTGTTTGAAATAAACTACTGGGCTAGGAAATAGAAGTCCATTTGAAATATTAAGACTGCAACTAGAAGTAAAATCCAGTTGGACTTCCCCACTGAGACAGTCGCTCAATTGCTCCTTTCTTGCTAGCCAGGGCCCAAATATATTTAGATGCTGAAGATGCAAATACATATCTTACTATCAGTTTTCTGTCAAAGGTATAGGTTGCCTTTGACTCAGAACTCTATGTGAAAACCCTACAACCATGGACAAAAACGTTGCATTGTTGTTGGAAAGTGTTTTACAGAACTCCTATGGTGGTCACACATACCTAGAAAAAGGGTATATATAAAATATTACTATCACTGTAGCAGCAGGTCCCACCATCAAACTGTGGCAGCAAGTCCCAGTAATCACACCGTAGTAGCAGGTCCCACCGATCACACTGTACCAACAGGTTCCATCGATCACACTGGCAACAATCACACTGCAGCAGCAAGTCACACCATCACACTGTAGCAGCAGGACACACCATCGCACTGTAGCAGCAGGTTCCATCGATCACACTGTAGCAGCAGGTCCTATCAATCACACTGTAGCAGCAGGTCCCACCATCACACAGTGGCAGCCAGTCCCACCAATGACACTGTACAAGCAGGTCCCAACCATCACACTGTTGCAGCAAGTCCCACTATCACACTATAGCAGCAGGTCACACCATCGCAGCAGGTTCCATCGATCACACTGCCAACAATCACACTGTAGCAGCAAGTCCCACCATCACACTGTAGCAGCAGGTCACACCATCACACTGTAGCAGCAGGTCCCACCATCAAACTGTAGCAGCAGTTCCCAACGATCACACTGTTGCAGCAAGTCCCATCAATCAAACTGCAGCAGAAAATCCCACCAATCACACTGTAGCAGCTGGACCCATTGAGCACACTGTAGCAGCAAGTCGTACCAATCACACTGTAGCAGCAGGTCCCACTGATCACACTGTAGCAGCAAGTCCCACCAATCACACTGAGGCAGCAGGTCCCACCATCACACTGTAGCAGCAGGTCCCAACGATCACACTGTAGCAGCAAGTCCCATCAATCAAACTGCAGCAGAAAATCCCAACAATCACACTGTAGCAGCAGGACTGATTGAGCACACTGTAGCAGCAAGTCGTACCAATCACACTGTAGCAGCAGGTCCCACTTATCACACTGTAGCAGCAAGTCCCACCAATCACACTGAGGCAGCAGGTCCCACCATCAAACTGTAGCAGCAGGTCCCACTGATCACACTGTAGCAGCAAGTCCCACCAATCACACTGTAGCATCAGGTCCCACTGATCACACTGTAGCAGCATGTCCCCCAATCACACTGTAGCAGCAGGCCTCACCAAAGGCACTGTAGCAGCAGGTCACACCATTGCACTGTAGCAGCAGGTCCCGCCGATCACACTGAAGCAGCAGGTTCCATCGATCACACTGCCAACAATCCCACTGTAGCAGCAAATATCACTATCACACTGTAGCAGCAGGTCACACCATCGCACTGTAGCAGCAGGTCCCACCTTCACACTGTAGCAGCAAGTCACACTATCGTACTGTAGCAGCAGCTCACACCATCGCACTGTAGCAGCAGGTCTCACCAATCACACTGTAGCAGCAGGTCACACAATCGCACTGTAGCAGCAGGTCACACCATCGCACTGTAGCAGCGGGTCACACCATCGCACTGTAGCAGCAGGTCCCACCAATCACACTGTAGCAGCAGGTCACACCATCGCACTGTAGCAGCAGGACCCACCAATCACACTGTAGCAGCAGGTCCCACCATCACACTGTAGCAGCAAGTCCCAGTAATCACACTGTAGCAGCAGGTCCCACCATCACACTGTAGCAGCAGGTCCCACCATTACACTGTAGCAGCAGGCTTCCCCAATGACACTGTAGCAGCAGGTCCCACCAATGACACTGTAGCAGCAGGTCACACTATCGCACTGTAGCAGCAGCTCACACCATCGCACTGTAGCAGCAGGTCACACCGTCGCACTGTAGCAGCAGGTCCCACCAGTCACACTGTAGCAGCAGGCCTCCCCAATGACACTGTAGCAGCAGGTCCCACCAATGACACTGTAGCAGCAGGTCCCAACGATCACACTGTAGCAACAGGTCCCACCAATCACACTGTAGCAGCAGCTCACACCATCACACTGCTGCAGTAGGTCCCACTGATCACACTGTAGCAGCAGCCCTACCAATCACACTGTGGCAGCAGCCCTACCAATCACACTGTAGCAGCAGGTCCCACTGATCACACTGTAGCAGCAGGCCCTACCAATCACACTGTAGCAGCAGGTCCCACTGATTATCGCTGTAGCCGCAGGCTCTACCAATCACACTGTAGTAGCGAGTCCCATCAATCAAACTGCAGCAGCAGGTTCCATCGATCACACTTCCCACCAATCACACTGTAGCAGCAGATCCCACTGATTACCCTGTAGCAGCAGGCCCTACCAATCATACTGTAGCAGCAGATTCCACCAATCACACTTTAGCAGCAGGTCCAACCGATTACACCGTAGCAGCAGGTTTCATCGAACACTCTGTTGCAGCAGGTCCACCATCACACTGTAGCAGCAGATCCCACCGATCAGACTGTAGCAGCAAGTCCCATCAATCACACTGTAGCAACAGGTCCCACCGATCAACTGTAGCAGCAAGTTCCATCAATCACGCTGAGATGTCCAGTACAGATATGGAAGTACCTATGAATGAGGTTAGGGCATTAAACACTACTACAATATATTGGGCACATTTGTCCCTTTGTAAAGAGTGTGGTGCTGTTATACGATCCTGACATTTAGCCACACACCCACAATTTGCTATGTTGCATAGCATCACTGAAAGCAGTATTTTTAATAATGTTTCTGATTTGGAGCAGGTGGAATGTAATTTAAGGAACTTTTTGTTTATGTTAATGTTAGTGAACTGGCAGAGCTTTTTTGCTTTCTCTGATTAGTTGCACATAACAGGGGAGTTAGTATTTTGACATGGAACGTGAACGGGCTGGGCTCCAAAGTCAAGAGGGGGCTGGTGAACTCCTACATTAAGAGACTAGATCCAGATATTACCCTACTCCAAGAACCACATCTTAAGGGCACGCAGTGCACCTTCATAGCTAGGGGTCGATTCAGGGTGTTGGCGCACGCGGGATACACATCCGGCTCCAGGGGAGTGGCGATCATTATCAAAAAGTCCTCCCCATTCACAATTTCACGCACCTGGGTAGACCCACAGGGGACGTACGTGGGTGTTCAGGTGGTAAGGAATAGATCTACATACACAATACTTTCGGTATATGCACCACCTAAACTACAGACACGTACACTCTGGCTAGCATTATCTTGGACACGGCAGACACCATCCAGATCATGGGGGGTGACTTCAATGACGTGATGGATAGGGGAAGGGACCGTTCGGGGGCGACAGATAGAGGAGGAACGCGGACAGTCTTGGCCAACCAGATTGACAACCTGGGTCTTACTGACATCTGGAGGTGGCTACACCCTACGCGGTGTGCCTACTCCTATTACTCGGGGGCGCACAAGGTTTTCTCGAGACTAGATTACGCATTCATGTCCAGGCAATATCTGGAGGTGAGTGACACAGTGGAGTACAAGGCTAGAGGAATATCGGACCACTCGCCATTATGGGTACAGGTGGGCCGCGTCCGGGGCTCTCCGGAAGCATCCTGGCGCCTCGCGGCCTGGGACCTTCAAAACGCAGCTATTCGGAGCGGTCTGAGGACTGACATTAAGATCTATGTATCGGAAAATGAAGGAACAGTGGACTCGGAAGTTACCTTCTGGGAGGCCATGAAGCCAGTCCTACGAGACAGACTGCGCAGTAGGAAGGGAGAAGAACACCGTAAGCTCCAGGCTGAAGTCACTGATATCGAACAGGCCATTTTAAAGTGGGAAAAGGAATACCAAGGCAGAAGGAACAATAGTATTCATAGGAAACTGTTAGATGCCCAAAGACACTATAGAGAGCTCGTCACTAATGAGGCAAAGACTCAGTCCCTGGCCACCCTTCACCGTCTTTACGACGTGGGCGATAAATCAGGCAAGCTCCTGGCATGGCTTAGCCGCAGGAAACAGGCGGCCAGGTGGGTTGAGGCCATAAGAACTGTAGAGGGAGTGCTAGTTGCCTCGGACGTGACAATTGCTGACACATTCGCCTCCCACTATGAGCTTTTTTATGCGGCGAAGGATCTAGGAACATGTGAGGAAGCGGGTCCTTACTTGGACCAGGTGGACCTGCCCACAGTGTCTTCGGAGGACCTCATGGTCCTGGAAGCTGATCTCACGGCGGACGATATATCGGACGCTATAGCTCAACTGAAGCCCGGGAAAACTCCGGGCCCGAACGGGTTTCCGGCCGAGTTTTTTAAATGTACGGCGGACCTTCTGGGTAGGCATTTGAAGGGGCTCTATACTGGAGCATATCGGGATGGTCAGCTCCCCCCAGACCTCTCCTTGGCCACGATCATCCCGATCTACAAGGAAGGTAAACCGAAAGAGGACTGTGCATCCTACCGTCCCATCTCCTTCCTCAATAAAGAGGTTAAAATATTGGCAGCTATCCTAGTGCGGTGCCTGAGGTCAGTTATTGTAAATCTTATACACCTGGACCAATCCGGCTTTTTACCAGACAGGGCCACCAAGCTAAACTTGAGGCGCACCCACAATTGGCTCCAGGAGGTGAAGGGCCGAGACGAGCCGCATTGGTTTCTTTCCCTGGATGCCGAAACGGCCTTCGATGCTGTACATTTGCCATTTCTTAGTGCGGTGCTCCGCAGGTTCGGGTTTGGACCTAAATTTCAGAAATGGATCCAGCTCCTATACACTGCCCCGCGGGCTAGAGTGCGGGTCAATGGCAATCTATCGAGGGAATTCCCGATCCATAGGGGGACCCGCCAAGGATGCCCCCTGTCTCCCCTCCTCTTCACACTCACTATTGAGGTACTGGCAGCCAGGATACGCCAAAATGAGGGCATCTCAGGCTTTCGCAGGACGACATCTGACCTCATGCAAGAGAAAATATCGCTCTATGCTGACGATGTCCTTCTGTATATTACGAACCCGGAGACGACAGTTCCGGAATTATTCCGGGAGCTCGGGATTTATGGCAGATAGGCGGGACACACCATTAATTGGCACAAGTCGATCCTCTATGACCCGGGGGGGTGGAGAGATGGACAAGGCTGCCCGACCAGCTATTGACGACTACTGAAGGCTTTCAATATCTTGGAATCTACATTACATTGGACAAGTCTCTATCGTTCCGAAAGAATCTGGAACTAATAATTTTAGACGCGGGGTAGACATGGACATATGGAGGCAGCTCCCGCTCACTCTTCTGGGTCGTGCCGCGATGTACAAGATGATAATACTACCTAAATTCCTTTATGCACTCCAGAATGAGTACTATCCACTTTCGGCCTTGGTACTTCCCAAAATTCACTCTGACCTACGGTCCTTTCTGTGGCTGGGTAAACAACCTAGAGTGGCACTGAATACACTCCAAAGACATCAGTATAATGGGGGGATTTCACTACCTAATTTAGAAGCATACTATTGGGCAGAACATATGACGCCGATCAATGACTGGATACATGCCCCGGTGGAACACCCAACTTATGCGTGGAAAGATTGAAGTTGTCGCCCCACAATCTATTGTACTATATTTATGGAGGGTCTGGGCGGACACCGTTGTTGCCTGCATCTACCCTCACGCTCAGTGCCTGGAACTAGGGCTCGAGACGCATGGGCTGGGACTAGAAATCGACTCGGCAGACGCCTCTGTAGCATTGCCAATGGCTGACGGACCTCCGCAAACTCCGTGGTTTCCGGGGGTGGGACGACATCGGCATCTCCACAATAGGGGATGTAATTGCCAAGGGGGAACTGAAATCATTCCAAACACTCAGAATTGAATTTGGGCTACACCATTCCCAACTCTTCAAATATACCCAACTACGCCATGCGTGGCGCGCACAGAAAGTCCCACTTACTGACATCCCGGAATATGCTCCTTTGGAGGGACGGCTCCTTCAGAAGAAGATCCTGGGAAAGGCGGTCTCCCTGACCTACAAGACCCTGACCAATAATAAGCTGGGAGACCTGCTGAAATTGAGGCACACCTGGGAAGGGGACTTGGGGGTCATGGAGGATCTGGACTGGGAGATTGTACTCATGCACCCACGGGAAGTAGCAATCAAATCCAGGCTGCGCCTCATTCAGTTCAAAGTGCTTCACAGGGCGTACTATGATGGACTAAGACTCCATAAAATGGGAAAGGTAGATAACGCACAATGCCTCCGGGGATGCCAACAGGATGGGGATTTTTTTCATACTATATGGTCATGCGAAAAGATTCAGACATATTGGAAACATCTCTTTACTGAACTGGGGGAGGTATTGGGGATTACGCTTCAGTGTGAACCTAAGCTAGCACTGTTGGGCATGACCAACGACGTCGATTTATCACGCCCACTTCTTATCTTCTTGGTGCTGACTCTAGTAGTGGCTAAAAGAGACATTGCAAAGTATTGGGGGGCTCCGGAATCGCCGGGATTGGAGGAATGGAGGAGAGGGTTAGACCTGTACATGGCAGCAGAAAGAGTGACGTATAAAGCAAGGGGGTGCCCGAAAAAGTTCAGGAAAGTATGGGCTAAATGACGACAGTATCATGGGTTGTATGGGGGGTTGTGAGCGAGAGGTCCATGCAGTAATAAGGGCTACTATGACAGCTTATGCTTTGAAGATGCAACAGGCTGGGAGGGAAAGGGGATTGTTTATGCTGATGGAAATAGACTGCTTTGTTTGTTCGTTTTACGAGGTATTGTTGGGGTGGGCGAGTTTCTTATAAGGGGGGGAAAAAAACCTGTAAAAGCAGATACCCTTCGAAGTGATTAGATGCATTCAATAATAATGAAGTCATTCGCCGCCGGCCTTCGGGATGTGGGCTAAATGGCAATGTGAGACCTTTTTAATTGTATTCAATACCGCAATGATGATCACCTAACCTATTGATTGAATGCTGCAACTCTTTTTTGTGTTTCTGCAATAAAAATTTTATTTAAAAAAAATAAAAAAATCATGTATAGGAAGATGATGTGTAATGCCATGAAAAAACCCAGTTGGTCTTGGGATACAATCTTGAGTATAGGTTTAGGCGAATATAACTTGCAAATGGTGCATTCGATAAAAATACAATGTCACAGTTTCTGTAAGGTTGGGGATAAACTAGTTGTTTTGCTATCATGTTTTCTTTTGCAGTGTGGGCTGGTAGGTGTAATTGCAACAATGCTTTGTTGACTGGGCATTGAGGCTTCTTTGTCTTTCTTGTGGGTGTGTGTCAGTGTAGGAAGTCATGTGTGGTTTGCATGCAGCCCCTGGCTTCCCATCACTCTTTCTCATCAGGGAAGTACGTGTGTGTCCCCAAATGCTCTATAAGCTGCCCTCTTTGCAAACTGGTCAGCTAATGCATTGCCCCAGGATACAAAGTTCTTGACCCCGTATGAGTGACGTTATTCACTTCGGCCCCACGTTTAGGTAGAGTCAATGCATTGATTAATAACTCCAGGAGGTCCCTATGTATGACGGGTCTACTGTCTGATTTCAGGAACCTTTGCCCTTTCCAACTTCCTACACTAGGATGCACTGTGGTGGTGACATAGGCTGAGTAAATTGTTACAGTTTTCCCCATGCTTTGGTTGAGGGCTTCAATTAGTGTTGTCAGCTCAGCTGCTTGTGGGGGTGGAGAGTTAGCTGTGTGGTGACTTGCAACATTTTTGAGGGGGCATGGCAATGAGCCATTACTACTGCTGCCCCTGTGTGTCTTACAGTTACCCCTGTTTCTTGGTCTATCATGGAGGAACTGTAGCGGGAATTCCGTTCTCCTACAGAACTGTGCATAGAGATTTGGAACCTCGGTGAATTAGGATGGCCCAAAACTCACCTCAGTACCCAAAATCCCCTTACCGAGCTAGCTACAGTGTCTCATTGGTCATAACAAACTCCCAATGTTTAGACAAACCAGAACATGAACTTAGAATACCTCAGGTATCGTGGAACACTTGAACACTATTTAGCTATATAATCATTTCAAACCAGAACGTGGAGTAAATGAGGACACATGCATATTTGAAATATTTATTTACTAATGCAGGGTTCTCAAACGCAGTATCTTATATAATACAAGCAAACATATTATAAGAAACAAAGTTATCAGCATAGTTACTAGTCCATAAAAAGCGAACGGTGACAGCATACTAAGATGCTGAAATGAATAGGAATTAACAACACCTATTTCTCACCCTCCCTAATTAGCATATTATATTATATCTATGAAGGGCTCTTTTGGATTTTAGCAGGGCGGGCCCATACCTTAAAATCTCAGTGGCAGAGGATAACATCATCTTCCACCAGCTCTCTGCATGCGAAGCACCATCAAGTGTGTTACGTGTGTTTTCAGCAAAGCAATATAAAACCCACTTAAAGCCAGATTTTGGCAGCAGCTGCATTTGTGTTATGTCTAGGAAGGTGCGAAGATCAGACCTCAAAACAACACTGTGTCTAGTTATCCTTGGAGGCTTCAGCACTCACTGTGCAGACAGTGTACCAAGTGATATCAGAGTAATAACATATTATTCTCAAGTAAATCACAACGCCCTTCTAGGTTGAAAGCTAAAATAACAATTATGTGTCGTGTGCAAAATGAAGCAAAAGGAAAAATGGCGTTTAAACATTTAATAAGCTCATGCTAACTTAACACAGTATATGGAAAAGAAGTAGCTATATGACACCCCCCCAATGATCCGAGCACGGTCAAGGTAAGGTAAGGTAAGACCAGAATAGGGGCATAACATGAAAGCAGAGTTCAATAATAATGAGCTAAGGTAATTTCCAAAACCAGATGCGATGTCCTTACAGCGGTCAAACTAAAAAGTTCTAAGCTTTTTAATTAAATTTTTCCACTTTCACTCAAGTCAATAGGCCTGGGGTTTGAGGGAGAAGAAAAAAATGTTGTACGCAAAAAAGAACCAAAAACAATGCAATTATGAACGTGCTATTAGCAAAAGTTCTGAAGGCCTCTCAGGATAGGACTGAATATGCAAAATATGCCGCAACAGCCTCCAGCATGAAATCACTGTCATCATCCGAAAACAGTTCAGCCATCAAATTCATTAGTGGGAAAGAACATATGTGCTCCTCCAGCACTGGATCCTCTAGCATTATCAGAGGACAACTCGGTGGGTTCTCAAGAAAGCTCTGTGCCAAGAACATATGCTGCTGCGAGTATGTCCCAATGACCCATTAGTACGTGGTACAGGGAAATAAACAGTGTAAACAATATAGCATAATACTAACACATGTCAAGGGAGAAATCGCAAGAACGACACACAACTGAGTAATAAAAAACTAGATTTCATTTAATATATTTATAAATTTTGACGTTAAAAACAATTAATAAAAACACATAGTGTAAATCAGTTATACAAACAACTAAATTACTCAATCATCATATACTAAAAAGTGCATATAAAAGAACTTATACTAGTGGCAAACGATATTGTTCTATTCGACGCGCTTTTCGGCGTTGTTGGGAACGCCTTCTTCAGGAGCCACAGTAATATCAAAATCACAAAATGATGAATGTGAAAAAATAGGCTTGTCTTCCTTTATAAGTTAATGTCCGTGGTTTGTAATCAAGATAAATCATCACTGGCTATTCACATTAGAAGGACCCCTTTGAATGCAGACGTGATTGTGTCTTTCTATCCGACCGGCTGGTCTTCAAGCATGCACAGCAAAGAAACCCAGCAAAGGAAGATGCCTAGTATTCTAGCATCAGCAGAGAAGGACGTGGATATCGTCCAGTCTTCTATTTGTCCACTTCCAAACGGTGGTAAAAGAATTCCCTTAATTTAATCAAAAAGAGGCTAGCTGAGGTGGGGGGGGAAGGGGGTTGTTTAAACATTATTCTAGTTTAAAGGTATTCGTGACTCAGTTTTGTTTTGTCAGACGGTTGTGGCACCTGGTAGGTGTGCTCATGAAGCCCTCACCCACCAACCTAGTTGGTGGCATGCTTCATCATTGGGCCCACCCAGTGACACCTAACGTGTCCCGGGTGTGCTACGACGCCTGGTGACAGCGGAGCAGGTATATCACTGTGTGTGCGGTGAAGAATGTTTTGAATGTGAGTTTAAAACGGCTTGGCGGGGGTCCCAGTACCCGAAGGTAGGACAGACTTTAATACCTGGGCCTCCATCAGCGGTTAAAAATAAGGCAGGTGGACGTTAGAGGCGAGTTACGACCTCCCACGTCCTTGGTATGTCAACATGTTTCAGCCAGTGCCTTATGGATATGCTGGCTTTCTTCAGGACGATTAAAAAGTGTGTGTAATTAAAACTAGTGGACGTGTGATACAGACTATGTGTCTACACGCCCTAAAGTGTATCTATGTGTGAGAGGGGGGGATTCCCTTCTCAAGACCACCTGTACAGATAACAAGTAGGACAAAGACAAAACATACAGGGAAAGAAAGAGTCACTTGGAGGATATGCATGAGAACTCATGACAGCCGACTTAATAGCAAGGGAGTGCGGGCTATAAACGGCTAAGGTGTAATGGTATTGGTGGTACCATTATTGGGAGAATCGCACTAGAACATCGTAGGTGGGGTGGTTAAAACAGCGGTATTCACAGTAGTAGTGAAAGTGAGAAAGCGTAAGTGGGTTTCTTACGCTAGTTTTAAGGATTAGTTCTTCAAGGTTATTGAAGAGGCAAAGTAGTTGATCCTATATGAGAGAAAAAGGGTATGTCCACTGAGATTTAGGAGACCTGTAGGGAGAAAAATGGCAACGCTTACCTATGGTAGGGGTGGTTGTTCGATCATACTCACAGGATTACTGACCAGAGCTTGCTGTGGACCTCTGGTGCCTTCTTCGCAGAACCGGTGAGTAATAGCCGGTGCTACTGGGTTTTATACTGTGGTTGGTTGATTGAAGGCATGTACCTGTATAGTGATAGAGATAGTAGATAGACTTGGGCTGCCGAATCATGATGCTACTCAGGTGAGTCAAGAGAGCTATGCGCATGCTCAGAGTATACTCGCCGGGCTCGGTAGTAGCAATGCATGCGCAGGTAGTGGTGGAGTTATGCATGCGCGTAATGACAGGCAGACGTGAGTCTGTCAGGTTAGGCTACTGAATAGGTAAACTAAACGGTCACTTATTGTGTAGTGAGTACACACTAGGAGGTCTATCAAATAGGAGCACGGTTTCACGGTTATGGGACCGTGGGTATTTCGTGGGGGGCCATTTCCATCACTCAGAGCTAATGGATTATTGCTCAAGGGTTTGAAATGACAGGCTGATGAGGTTATACAGTAGAAAGGGCATTCCATGGGATGGCATCATTCAAGCCGTCATTGGCAGTGGAAAGGCGATATATCCATCGCTGTTCCTTGTTGAGAAGTTTTTTGTCGCTGTTGATGGTGCTTTCAGGCATTTGTTCAATGACCATCCAGTTGAAGTCATTGGGAGTATGGCAGTGAGTAATGAAATGGTGGGTCAGTCTGCTGATGTTTTTCTTGCACTGTATCGTTGGCCTGGGTCAGGTAGTCCTTGTATTCATTAATATCTCTGTTTTGGTCATCTAGCTTCTTTTTGTATGAGGTGATAGTGGCTTTGAAATGGCTCTCAGTGGCTTGAATGGCCCCCCACGAAAAGAGTATACTCTGAGCATGCGCATAGCTCTCTTGACTCACCTGAGTAGCATCATGACTCGGCAGCCCGAGTCTATCTACTATCTCTATCACTATACAGGTACACGCCTTCAATCAACCAACCACAGTGTAAAACCCAGTAGCACCGGCCATTACTCACCGGTTCTGCGAAGAAGGCACTACAGGTCCACAGCAAGCTCTGGTCAGTAATCCTGTGAGTATGATCGAACAACCACCCCTACCATAGGTAAGCGTTGTCATTTTTCTCCCTACAGGTCTCCTAAATCTCAGTGGACATACCCTTTTTCTCTCATATAGGATCAACTACTTTGCCTCTTCAATAACCTTGAAGAACTAATCCTTAAAACTAGCGTAAGAAACCCACTTACGCTTTCTCACTTTCACTACTACTGTGAATACCGCTGTTTTAACCACCCCACCTACGATGTTCTAGTGCGATTCTCACAATAATGGTACCACCAATACCATTACACCTTAGCCGCTTATAGCCCGCACTCCCTCGCTATTAAGTCGGCTGTCATGAGTTCTCATGCATATCCTCCAAGTGACTCTTTCGCTGACGGAGGCCCAGGTATTAAAGTCTGTCCTACCTTCGGGTACTGGGACCCCCGCCAAGCCGTTTTAAACTCACATTCAAAACATTCTTCACCGCACACACAGTGATATACCTGCTCCGCTGTCACCAGGCATCGTAGCACACCCGGGACACGTTAGGTGTCACTGGGTGGGCCCAATGATGAAGCATGCCACCAACTAGGTTGGTGGGTGAGGGCTTCATGAGCACACCTACCAGGTGCCACAACCGTCTGACAAAACAAAACTGAGTCACGAATACCTTTAAACTAGAATATTGTTTAAACAACCCCCTTCCCCCCCACCTCAGCTAGCCTCTTTTTGATTAAATTATATATAATACGGGGATACGGGCTAGCTATCTGGTCCTCTCTCTCCCTCTTGATACACGACTAAAAGAATTCCCTTGCAATACGGGAACGCAGAATGCGTGTTAGTGCCGTTTGCACATGGATTAATTAAACAAAACGGCTCGTGCTATCTGCCGTCGTCAGTCGGCCGAAGGGAAATATATTGCCGTGCCGCCTTACGATATCTAAACGGTAAATATAGGTCCGTTAGTAACAACCCGGGGGAGCCGCTCTGGAAAAAGCTGCTGGCGTCCCGCAGCCGTTGGAAGCAGAAAAAAAAAAAATCACCAATGACCCATTAGTCCATACATCGCTGCCAAGGCCATAATCCTTTCGCCAGAACAAATCAACTCGTGAGCAACTACGGGACTCATCAGGTAAAATCGACGTCAGGAGACACCGTCTTGCAGAGACACAAATCAATGGCCCAGTCGAAATCGCAGCTCACGCAATGAAACACAGGCTGGACACGTGAAATAGGAAAACCAAAACGATAATCCAAATGCCGTGCTTAAAGTCGCAAATGGCAGTGCGCCATAGTAATCAAGCATCCGGTTGCGAAATAGTGGCAGGAGGGGCTGTTCAGCTTCTAACGCAGGACAGGCATCCATGTTTAATAAAACAAAATATCACCAGAACGCCTGCAGCCAACGCTAGCAAAACAGGGAAGCCACCAAACAGGCTTGAAAATATAGAATGAAAAAATGCAGGGATGACTCCAAATATTTTCTCGAAGGAAGTCACGAGACCACTGCTAACTAATTTATAAAAGTGTGCGAGGCCAGAAGTGGAGGAGGCATTAAAGATTTGATGAACCAGCTCGCTGAAATGTAATGGCAAATCAGTATTCAAAAGCGCCTGCACCTCTGTGAGAGTGTTAGCTATGTGAAGGACAAATGTTTCTCGGGCCGAACTCAGGGCCACCTCTTTTTGAGACAAAAGGGCTCTTATTCTACTCATACCATTGAACTCTGCTTTCAAGGTTGGGATGCGCGGCCAGATGGAAACATCTGAATTCCCATGTGTAGGAGGATACAGAACATTTTTGCAGCACACCACACGTTCTGATACTGTTACCACATAAGCGATACCTTTAATTAACCCACAACAGTCTTCGTTATTCAACAGTAAATAACTACAGTTTGCCAGTAAAGTGAAAGTTGGAACGATCGCGGGAACCGGAGTGCCCTTCAAAACCCAGGCTAAATTCGGCCGGTCCTGGTTACAAGAACCGTGCAACTGGATGTGTCTGCATATCAATGAATGATCAGGTGTCTCTGTGCATTCCTCCCCCTTAAGATAACTTCTTTCTCGTCTTTCAGGCACCTATAAGTGAATGGAAGCGACCATGCCTCATGGAGAAACGAGCTACCTAATGGTTGATATCTTCCTATCGCAACATACCGCATACAATTTGTAAATTTGTACAAGGCAAATGGTAATGTGATTAACCCGTGGATAAGCCACGTTGCAGCAGTGGCCTCAGCCACAGAGAACGGTAAAGATTCCAACCTCTCAATGTGTAACATGGAAAAGGATGCATCACGCATTGAAAGCATGCGCTGTTTGTCTGTCAAATTAAAAGGGGCAAAGAGGGAGGACACGTGCATGTAATTCCAAGGCACCCTACCAGCCTTAAGCGTCTGCAGGGTCCACACAAATTGCATATTAGAACGCAATTGATTTTGACCATGGTATAACACAGACACTTCATCATGTACAATATCAACAACTGAAGATACAATATTATTCAACGTGTAAATGCGTGAAGAAAGCATGTTAATACTATTATCCACAACTGCAAGCACCTTTTCCAAATTAGCTTGATCAATTGCTCTAAGGCGCTTAGCAGCCTCAACCTGTGAAGTTTTCCAGATTTCATTGTAAATCGCATAAATCCATCTTTTAGATCTACCACTAGCCGGGCCTTTTATGAAATCATTTAAATCCACATCATCAGTCAGCTTGGATAGATGTAATTTAACTGCAGCCAATGTAGAATGTTGAAGCCAATTCTGACACAATTTGCCTACCAGGTAAGTGGTGACAGAATGGTCAGTATCAAAACGCAGTTCAGGCCTGACTTGTGTAAATCCTTCAGCTAAACCCAGAAAGCGACGTTGGCAAGAATCAGAACTTCTGTGCCACATCAGCCAACCCTTCGGATCCAAACTGGATACATTAAAAGATGAATTGTGCAACAGTGTTTGCAATTCTCGAATGGAAAACTGTGTAAAATTATTCCAACCGGAATATTCTTCTAAATCAGGGAAAGAAGGGGTATTTAATTTTTTAGAAGTAGCCAATCCAAAGCATGTTGTCTGAAAAATGGTAGAATTTAAAAACAACATATGATTTGGGATGAGACATGCACGGTGCAAAGCCTCAATGCCTTGTACCTGCCAACTTTTAGAACCCCAAACTGATTTAAGGTCAATGGTTTCCTTCCATAACTCGTAGCCCTCTACAGCTAATTTGTCTAGAAAGGACTTTGAATACAACAATTTAGTATCGGTAAGTCTAACTTTGTACATGGACTTTTGTGTCATTTTAAAATAAAAGGACTCAGGACTTGATTGATTAAAGTCGGTAAAATAAGTGTACTTTTTCAAAAATGTACTAGAGCTGCCTTGTAACGGTGCTGGGCAATGTTCCCACTGTGTATAATTTACAGTACCCCTTCTGGAACTCGTCTTATGCAGATAATGCTTACCAAAATGTTGAAAGCAAAATAATTCACCATAATTAGCAGAATCGAAATATAAATCTTCAGCATCAAAGGCAGCATAAAATTTCAAATCAGAGAATAAGGATTCCACGGCCTGAATATCCCAATCATCAGAACGTATGTTTTGTTTCACCACATCCCCCATGTTCACCCTGAGCACATTAGGAACATTAACCACTTCAGTACGGCCATGGATTTGAAATTTAACCGCATCCCACACAATCCCATCAAGAACAAGCCAAGCAGTGATGTTAACAAAACTCAAGTCTCTCTTCAGTCTGTGTGCTGAATGTGACGAGGAAAGGGGGGCCAAAGTTCCATTAAGATGCCGAATGCATGTTCTCTCCTCGACATAGTGTCCATCGATAAGACGGAAAAAATAAAACACAAAACCAATTGACATAAAAAGGTACATTGAAAAAAGTACCAGCCAAATATATGTCCAAGGTGGAATCAAATTTTTTTTTTAAAATAAAGTGGCATAAACTGCAAAACGTGAGGGTTTTTTCGAATTCACTGAAACAGAGTCAAATGAGAATCTGGATTCTGTGGCCAAACGTGTTTGCAAATCAGGCATCGATAAATAAGCTGGATAGGTGTAATCTAGGTCATCAATGTTATTAACAGGTAAAGTACTTAATAAAGGTTTGGAAACAGCAGACATCTCAAGGGCCACTCCTGACTCAGCATTAGAAGTAGTGGCCAAAACAGAATTTCTCACAATTGAGGGACAGGAGACTGCCGGTGTCATGCTATGAAGAATCGGCCACCCTGTGTATCTTGACATTGTCAATTGAGATAAACCTGTTTTCCTTACGACCTGGAAGTGGCGGTAAAATGACTGTTCTTGTGCCCTTCACTCCAAGAACGGGAACTGGAGCTCGATATGAAGGACCAAATTCTTTCTTGTTATCGATCTTCTCTCGAACCAGTTCTCCAACTTTGGGTAGCCAGCCAACTACCGGGATCTGCAACGCATCATCCGATGTGGAGGGCAAATGTTCCTTTGCAAGACTGTCTCTGGTCTTTTGTAGATCCTGTAAAACATTGCAATGTTTATCTGCGTCAAAGGCCGTGGCTTGGACACGCAGTCTAGACCGTCGAGGTCAGGGATATACATCTTGATACCAAAGAGCATTTCGTACGGGGTCCGCCCACCCAGAGACCTTCTAGGGAGATTATTAAGAGCATGCTGCACGCCATTGAGATGGGCCAACCAGCTTCTGCCAGTGCCTATAACTCGTGCTGTCAAAGATTGCTTTAAGTTACGGTTCATTCGTTCCACTACACTATTACCCTCAGGTCTGTATGGAGATGAAAACTTGACTTGGACCCCCAACGAAATCATAGCATCCTTATACGCCTTAGAGGCGAAAGCCAGTCCCTGATCCGAATGGAAGGTACCACAGGCAAAAATCCCTACAAAGACACGCAAATCTCTTATGATACTCCGTGAATCAGCGCTGCGATGGGGCGGACCCACACAAAGCGTGTGCATGAATCAACTGCTACTAAGATGTACTTATACACAGTATCAGAAGAAAAAGGACCGCAGTGATCTAAATATACGCAACCTAGGGGTTTATTAGATATGTACAACTGTGTCTGAGGCGGACGCGCAGCAGTCGAAGGCTTAATCTGCTGGAAAATGTAACATTGAAGGACATAGTCACGCGTCTGTTTGTACAGCCCCCGCCACCAGAAACGTTGTTGTAGCTGAGTTACAGTGGCCGAGACGCCCGCATGCGCAGATGCCACACCTTCATGCGCCGCTGTAATCAACGTAGCCCTGCGATCCAAGTTGGGAATCAAACGTTTCCCAACATCAGGTATTTTCACATAAGGAACCTTATCGGGACTTAAGTGGTATGTGTACTTCGAAGGGAACCCCGTAGGATATCTACCTCCCTTCTCAGTGGCAGCTACAGCCGCCAAGATGTCATCATCTATTTTACTTTTGGACCGTGTAACTGCTGCAACAAAATATTTCGATACCGCTGATTTGGCCGCTTCATCAGCAAGCGAGTTACCGACAGCGTGGACTCCAACACGCTGATGGCCAAGAGTATGAATCACAAACACAAGTGGCAACTTCTCCTTAAGTTCAGCCACCCGGACCCAGATCATCTTATGTTTTATTGTGCTACCCTTGGAATAACGAAAGTCATTCTGAATCCAAAAGAACAAGTTCTCATTGTACGACTGGACACAGTAGTAAGAATCACTTACAATCAAAGTCGTCACACTAGGATCAGCGTGCTCCAATGCAAGTATCAGAGCACAAAGTTCCGCTAATTGTGAGGTGCAGTCCCCTAGTGTCTGCGTGTGCACGACACTGGACTTTAACTCATCGTTCACCATGGCACCTACCACAATGGCGCATGCGGAAACGTAGGCATGTTTAGAGCAATGCGCAACCTGCGCCGAACCATCAGTGTAAATGATGCAATGGAAATCCTCCAAAGGTCGCATTGCTAAAGGAGCCGGATGAACGAATTCATACTGTAAGTACTCCTGCGACCGTAATGAGGTGTCAAAAATAAACGTAACATCCTGGGACGTCAAGGATGCAGCCCATTGAATCCACCGAGAGTGCAAAGCTTTGGAATTTGGTACACTGGCTTTCGTAACTGCCTCCAAGGCAGGACACGGGGTAACAACCAACATGCGTTTTCCCTGTGACAGGGCACGTTCTTTAAGAATTGCCATCTGCACAGCCGTCAAAACCTTCTCCACAGTGGAAAATCGCATTTCAGCCGAAGTGTACAAGTGTGACTTGTAAGCAATAGGTACTGTGTCTCCCTCATTAAAAGTTAGGTACGTGAAACCCACCGTCCCAGGGATAATTCTTATCACCAGGTTGGTTTGGTTATCACAAGTCTGTAAGAATTTAGAAGCGAGCAGATCAGCTTGCAAAAATTGCAGTATAGCAGAATGCTCAGGTAGCCATCATGATTTGGAAAAAGATGGTTGTATCAGAGCATACAAAGGCCTGATACGCTGGGCATATTCCGGAATGTATGTCCTTCCGAAATTCAAGAAGCCCAGTAAAGATTGTAATTTTTTCAGTGTCGTCGGAGAGTGCAGCTGTACGCATTTCTCCAGGAAGTGAGGAGCCAAACCTTTACCTACATCGTTAAGCTCGTAGCCCAGAAACAACACTGTGCACTCTGCAATGTGCGATTTTGCAAAGTTAAATTTGTAACCCATATTTGCAAAGGTACAAATAATTCCGTTGACTCGACACATATGCTCCCAAAGTTCGTCGTCTGTGAGATATATGTCATCCACATACGAACATGCATCCGGGTCGATTCTCTCCAAAAGAAAGACTATGCGGGCAGTAAAAATCCCAGAACTATTCTCATAGCCCATAGGCAAACGCCGAAACTGTTTTTAGACACCGCCGCACGTAAAGGAGGTCCATTGGGAACTTAGACCATCCAATATATGGGCATAAAAACCATTGGAAATATCAAGCGTGGTTTTAAACCGCTTACGCACAAGACTATTCACTAGGGGAGAGCCGTGTGTATTCTGTACTGCACATTTACGGCAATGCGAGTTTAAATGCCGGTAATCCAACACCAAACGATACAAACCGTCTGGCTTGTTTACAGTAAAAAGAGGGCTATTCATCGGTGACACACATGTTTCAATTACACCTTGATATTCCAATTGTTCAAGGATCGCCGCGACGGAAGCTTTGGCTTCAAGCCGTATGGGATATTGAGGTTGAGGCTGCGGCTGAGACCGTAAAGGAATTTAGTGACTTGGGAACAATTTATCCCAATCACATTGATTGCGGTACACAGCCGGCGCAAGAGTCAGAGCTCGCTCTTCTGCAAAATGCAGTGCATCCTCTTTCGAGACTGTGTTCGCGAAACAGGGGAGGATTACCTCCTCCCCTTGCGGTGCTGCGAGAACAAAAGGCGGGGGCCAGTCAGCCTCAGAAAGCAAAATGTCATACGTAGACGAAAGATTTTCCCAAAACACCCCTTTTATGGTTCGCTGTATGTCACCTTCGATTAACAGGACAATTTCAAAAAGTCTATCAGGGGGAGCAACTCTTGTATCAGCTGTTTCTATCACAACATGAATATCTGTCGCTGTCACCTTCAGTAGTGGACGCAGGGCTTCTCTCTCTATGATAATCTCCGCCACGCTGTCCAGAAAGGTCAGAGCCCACGTCAGATTCCGAAGCCGCGTTCTCACTATCTGTGGCATATCGATGCGCTTTTAAAGCTGCGACTTTCTTCTTGGCAAACTGTGGTCTTTTCGGCGTCGAGCCGTCCTGCTTTCTTGCACCGTCTTTCGAGCGGGGCTGGTCACGTCCTTGTTGACCACCCCGACCCCTGCCGCCCCCTCCACCACCTGTCGTCCTCGAGGCCGATGAGTCCTGAAAGGAACGAGGACAGCGTTGATCAGAAACCTGAAATGGATCAGGAGATTTAATCGGCGCGCGATCGCACAAGTCATAAACTCGTTCTGATTGCGCAGGCAACGGAGACGCAGGGCGAGAAACCTGTGTTTGTTGTTAATGCTGTTGCTTTCCCTGTTTTTGTTTCATAGGCCAATTCTGTTTCTTGGACTTGGGCTGAACGTCTGTTCCCGAAGCTTGACCCTGGGGCTGCTTTTTCTCCTTAACAGAAAAAGGCTTAAGACCCTTACTATTGCGACCCATGGTTTTAAAAGCCACCACAATAATCCTCGCTAACTGTCAGGGCTTTTTGGCCTCGGGAATCGCAGCCAAAGCGTTCGCTACCTGAAAGTTTACTGCATCCCCCTTGACATTAGCAAGGATCAGATCGCAAAGCACATCAAAGGTGCAACACAGGCGCATACCCAACTCAACCGCAGACTCCGGTCCGTGATCATCTTGAACACGTTTAAGGACCGTAGGCAGTACAGCCATATACGGAGTGCCGTAGCACCTCGCATAGACCGCTGCAAAAGTCTTACCCCAGGTCTCACAGTCAACTAGTTCAGGGGCCAAATCTTTCGGTAAACTAAGCGTCAGAATCCTGTGTTTTTCATCAGGAGTCGTATTAGGAAATACAGCTTCCAGCGGGACATATTTCTCGGCAAGCCAGAAAGGAAAATCATCTTTATCCTGGGGTTTCTTGCCCATTACAGCATTGACCATCACGGGACTGAGTTTCAAACTACCCTGGCTGGCCGGAAGTGCCGCACCCCCCGGAGGCCCACTCGGAAGATTACGGCCAATGTAGTGCACTAAGGCTTTAATCACGGCAATAGAGACCACATGTAGTCTACGAAGTTCAGCTAGGTTACAATTGCCGTGTAGAGGATGAGGAGTAAATCCAGCCAAAACAGTCCAACTCGCGCCTGGAATGGACAAAGGACCTAACCTCGGAGCGGTCAAAGAATGGGGTAGGGCGCCACCAAAACAAACTCGATGCTGCCAAATATCAATAGGAACTTCCTGTGCCCTGTACGGAGTATATTCATTTGGTACAGCAGAGGGAGTTTATGTGTGGAACACACCAGAATTAGCGTCCACCGCCGGAAATGTCACCCACGAATAAAACAGTTCGTATGGGTAAGCAGCATCCGCACTCACCACCATTATCACAGCCAAACCTTCCACAGGTACATTGTAAGTCAGCAAATGATTGCGCACCGCAATGTGACTATGCTGCGGAATGTCCACGGCATTGGCCATGACAGCACAGGAACGTAGAAAAACAAAGGAAACTTTGTAGCACAACTGCGAAACCGTTTTAGTAAGATTCAAGCTTGAAAAGACCTATTTCACAAATAGGTAGGTTTGTTCCGACACCACAGTTTTCTGGAAACGACAGTGAAGGGGTTAAGGATTGAATGATATACTACTCGAGTGTCATGATATAAGGCCAACAACGTATGGGCGCCATGTAGCGGGAATTCCGTTCTCCTACAGAACTGTGCATACAGATTTGGAACCTCAGTGAATTAGGATGGCCCAAAACTCACCTCAGGACCCAAAATCCCCTTACCGAGCTAGCTACAGTGTCTCATTGGTCATAAGAAACTCCCAATGTTTAGACAAACCAGAACATGAACTTAGAATACCTCAGGTATCGTGGAACACATGAACACTCTTTCGCTATATAACCATTTCAAACCAGAACGTGGAGTAAATGAGGACACGTGCATATTTGAAATATTTATTTACTAATGCAGGGTTCTCAAACGCAGTATCTTATATAATACAAGCAAACATATTATAAGAAACAAAGTTATCAGCATAGTTACTAGTCCATAAAAAGCGAACGGTGACAGCATACTTAGATGCTGAAATGAATAGGAATTAACAACACCTATTTCTCACCCTCCCTAATTAGCATATTATATTACATCTATGAAGGTCTCTTTTGGGTTTTAGCAGGGTGGGCCCATACCTCAAAATCTCAGTGGCAGAGGATCACATCATCTTCCACCAGCTCTCTGCATGCGAAGCACCATCAAGTGTGTTACGTGTGTTTTCAGCAAAGCAATATAAAACCCGCTTAAAGCCAGATTTTGGCAGCAGCTGCATTTGTGTTATGTCTAGGAAGGTGCGAAGATCAGACCTCACAACAATACTGTGTCTAGTTATTCTTGGAGACTTCAGCACTCACTGTGCAGACAGTGTACCAAGCAAAACTGATATCAGAGTAATAACATATTATTCTCAAGTAAATCACAACGCTCTTCTAGGTTGAAAGTTAAAATAACAATTATGTGTTGTGTGCAAAATGAAGCAAAAGGAAAAATGCTGTTTAAACATTTAATAAGCTCATGCTAACTTAACACAGTATATAGAAAAGAAGTAGCTATATGACAGAACCGTCAATGAACAGTGCCGCACTGTCTAGGATGGGGTCATCTTCTGCCTGGCTGATCCCATCGGGTTGTATGTTGCACAATCATGGATCTCCTCTCCCTTCTTGAACCTTGTGAACTAGGAAGGTGGCCGGGTTTACTAGATGACAAAGTATTTTTTTTAATGATGGTCTGGAGAGCATCAGCTTGTAGCCTGAGACCTGTTGTGTAGTTAGCGTAATTTTGCTCTATTTGTCTTATTGCAAACACTGAATGTTCGTCATACAGTGTCAGCGGTGCCCCGTTACAATGTAGGTGCTTACGTAGAAAGCAAAGACTGCAGCTGCAAGCGCTTGCTCGCATGGACAATGACTGTGCATGACTAATTCTAAATGCCCACCGTAGTAGGCAAGGGGTTTGTGCCCATAGGGATACATCTGTGTCAGAACTGCTAACATTACTCATCTGTCACTGTAGCTGAATAAAAATAATTCCTTCTTATAATCTGGGTTCCTTACACAGGGGAGCTCCTTGAATTCATAGAAAGTATTGTGCATTCCAGGAGCCCACGTCAGTTTTTTGTGGCTTGCTTTTTAATTTTCTATGGTCGTGAGAAAAGGGGCGATCAGAGTGCTGTAGTCAATGACCCTCTGCAGACATAATTACACAATCCTAAAAAGCTTTAGGATACCTCTTTTTGTTTGGGGTGGTGGCATAGCCCTTATGGAGTTTATGCATTCCGGTGTGACCCCTCGATCGGCCACTGAGAACATTTGGCCCAGATTATTAACCTCCTGTTGCACAAACTGCTTCTTTCCCTTCCCTACTTTGTACCCTCTCTCTGCAAGTGCAGTGAGGAGGGCTGTCATACCTTGATGACATAGGTCTTCAGATGGATCTATGACAGAATTTCGACAGACAGAATTTCGACCTACACATATATCGACGCAATTATATCGATGGCAAGAATATCGACGTCCTATCTACAACATAGTAAGTACCAAAATATCGATAAAATAATATCGATGTTAAAAATATCGTTGTTAAATATATCGTTTTTTTTCTGTTTAAAAAAACATGTAAAATAATGTAAATAATACTTATAAATGAATGTAACATATTTAAACATATTTAATAATGTTAAAAATAAATAAAAAATACATATTTAATAAAAAAATAAATACAAATTAACAAAACATATATAATATATACTTACTTACAATATTTTTTTTAATTATTTCAATTGTTTATAATTTTAAAAAAAATAATATAAATTACTAATGCATTTACATACATAAATTAATATAATAAATAAAAAAATATATATTTAAAACATAATAATTAAATAATTCTATATTTTTAAAGTTAATTAAATACAACATTATCTAAATTACTACAAAATATATAAAATACATAAATAAATAAAACTACTATTTAAAGTATAAAAATAACTGCAGTAATACAAACATTGGATAGCGTAGATTGTAACATTTCTATTCCCAATAAAGAAAATTAAATAGTAGTGAAAACGTTAAATAGTGTAAGGGTCAAAATTACTATTCCCACTCCAGTGAGTGCAACAGTAGGGAAAGCGTTGGATAGGGGGTGGGTAAAAATTACTATTCCCACTCCAGAGGGTGCAACAGTAGGGAAAGCGTTGGATAGCGGGTGGTTAAAAATTACTATTCCCACTCCAGAGGGTGCAACAGTAGGGAAAGTGTTGGATAGCATAGGGGTAAAAATTACTATTCCAACTCCAGAGGGTGCAACAGTAGTGAAAGTGTTGGATAGCGTAGGGGTAAAAATTACTATTCCCGCTCCAGAGAGTGCAACAGTAGGGAAAGCGTTGGATAGCGGGTGGGTAAAAATTACTATTCTCACTCCAGAGGGTGCAACAGTAGGGAAAGTGTTGGATAGCGAAGGGGTAAAAATTACTATTCCCACTCCAGAGGGTGCAACAGTAGGGAAAGTGTTGGATAGCGGGTGGTTAAAAATTACTATTTCCACTCCAGAGGGTGCAACAGTAGGGAAAGTGTTGGATAGCATAGGGGTAAAAATTACTATTCCAACTCCAGAGGGTGCAACAGTAGGGAAAGTGTTGGATAGCGTTGGGGTAAAAATTACTATTCCCACTCCAGAGGGTGCAACAGTAGGGAAAGCGTTGGATAGCGGGTGGGTAAAAATTACTATTCTCACTCCAGAGGGTGCAACAGTAGGGAAAGTGTTGGATAGCGTAGGGGTAAAAATTACTATTCCCACTCCAGAGGGTGCAATAGTAGGGAAAATGTTGGATAGCGTAGGGGTAAAAATTACTATTCCCACTCCAGAGGGTGCAACAGTAGGAAAAGTGTTGGATAGCGGGTGGGTAAAAATAACTATTCCCACTTCAGAGGGTGCAACAGTTGGGAAAATGTTGGATAGCGTAAGGGTAAAAATTACTATTCCAACTCCGAAGGTTGCTACAGTAGGGAAAGTGTTGGATAGCGTAGGGGTAAAAATTACTATTCCCACTCCAGAGGGTGCAACAGTAGGGAAAGTGTTGGATAGCGTAGGGGTTAAAATTACTATTCCAACTCCAGAGGATGCAACAGTAGGGAAAGTGTTGGATAGCGTAGTGGTAAAAATTACTACTCCCACTCCAGAGAGTGCAACAGTAGGGAAAGTGTTGGATAGCGTAGGGGTAAAAATTACTATTCCCACTCCAGAGGGTGCAACAGTAGGGAAAGTGTTGGATAGCGTAAGGGTAAAAATGACTATTCCCACCCCACCCTATTCCCCTATAAACACACAACCCGCTCCAGTACTAACAGATAACATTTAATTGAAAATTAATTATCAATTAAATATTTACTTTATCAATTAAAATAATTAATTGCCAATAATTTTTTAATTAAAAATTAATATATACATAAATATATAATGAATTATTTGTAATTAAATCAGTTCCCACCCTATTCCCCTATAAACCCACAACCCGCTCCAGTAGTAACACATAACATTTAATTAAAAATTACATTAATTACCAATTAAAGAATTAATTTATCAATTAAAAAAATTAATTAACAATTAATATTTAATTACAAAATAAAATATGCTTAAAAAATATTTAATTTATTACAATTAAATTACTTACCACCCTATTCCCCTATAAACCCACAACCCGCTCCAGTAGTAAAACATATAATTTACTTATAAATATACATTAATTATCAATTAAATAATTAATTTATCAATTAAAATAATTCATTGCCAATTAATATTTAATTACAAAATAAATTATACATAAAAAAATATTTAATTAATTACAATTAAATTACTTCCCACCCTATTCCCCTAAAAACCCACAACCCGCTCTGGTAGTAAAACATATAATTTACTTTTAAATATATTTATTTATATAAAAAAATTTAACACATATTATAACAATTAATTTAAATACTTAACTAAAATGTATAACACATATTGGTAAATCGAAATTACTTACATCGATATATATGCTATCGATATAAGTAATTTCGATATTACTTACATCGATATATATGCTATCGATATAAGTAATTTCGATATTACTTACCTTAGGGTCGATATTCTGTCCAACGATATTCTGGACATCGATATTCTGTCCCTTCGATATTAGCAACTCGATATAAGTGTAGGTCGAAATTAAAGATTCGATATTTTGACTGAGTACCCTTCAGATAGGCAGCATATCAAAATGTCGTCCAAGTACTGTTTCAGAGTGCTGTTTGATAGGAAGTTAATAATACCCTTCCTCAGTCTTCGATTGAACATACTGGAGGATTCAGAATACCCCTGTGGTAGGCTCTGGTACAGAAGCTGGACCCCTCGAAATGTGAACGCGGTCCGGTACTGACTGTCGTGGTGCAGCAGGATGCTAAAGAACGCATTTTAATGTCTATCATGGCCAAGTGGCTCGCGTTGCAGGTATATTAGTTAGAATGATGAAGGGGTTTGGCACCATGGGGAAGTCTTGGACCACAATGTCATTGAGTGGTGTAGCCCCCCTTGCTCCTTTTGACCAGGAAGAATGGAATATTGCAGGGAGATACTCCAATGTGGAGAACCCCCTGATCAATCAGTGCCCAGATTGTGGACGCTATACCAGCTTCAGCCTCCTTAGAGAGTGGGTACTGGCTCACCCAGGGACAACGTTATCCTTACGGGTTCGGTGGTATTGATGTAACCACGTCATATGGCCACTTCGCCCATAATTAGGGTGGTACCGTCAACAAGTCTTGCTCCTGCCGTGTTGTCAGTACTGTCATGGGCATTCGGGTGCTACTTCATAGCTCTACCCTGACCTTGACTGAATCATCAAACACACTCTCTGAGGCCCCCGGGCTTTCACCGAACAGTTGATCATCAGGCACATCCCGTAAGATAAGGCTGGGTGTAATGAAGATGATACACACCCACAAGATGTTTGCTTGGTCGGTGGCCAGCAAAACCCCAGAATCAGGCCATATTTCAATGGCCTCCAAGCTGAACAGCACTTATTCCTGATGTTCCATGTCATGATATCCCTCCCGGTGAAACTCAAATTCATTGGGCAACTGTAAAATCCGGGCCAGCAATTCTGGTGTGTTAACGATAATTGTGAGGGCAGCGTTTGTGCTATTGAAGGCCATCAGGAAGGTGGGCGAGGCACTCATTGGCCCTTCTGTGCGTTGGGGGCAGTTTAAGGACATGAGTCTTGATGGGGAAGCTCCAGGGATCGAGCAGGTCATTATCCCATCTTTTGAGAAATGAATGGTCATGTTTAGTTTGGCTATCAGGTCTCTTCCTAGGAGGTTAGTTGTGGATGAGGGATGATATGGCAATTGTCCCTTTAGAGAGCTGCCTCCCATGTCCAATTGCCGTTGGTTTTGTGAAGGAGACCCTCAAAACTGGGCCTGAGAACCCCCTGCATGTCCATGAAGTCTTTAGATATGGGAACGATCCCTTCTTTTAGATATGATTTCGTTGAACCAATGTCAATCAGAAAGCTGTAGGGCGTGTTATTTACTAGCACTGTCATGGTTGGTTCTTTCTCAGACTGACGTGTCACTGACAGCACGTGTCATGTGAGAGTTGGTGGATGTGGGACTGACCTATGTTGGACCTACGTTGACCCTGTGGCCATATCTACTTCTGGAAGAAGAGGAGGGATTGCAACCAGGTACCACTTTTGAGATTTCTCTGTACTACTTTCTTGAGTCCTGCTCTTGCATGCTTTATTCTGGACCTCTACCGTGGTGCACCCATAGGTGCCGCTAAGTTCTGTGCCATTACGACCACAGTTGTTAGTGTCTCATGCCTAGGCCTAACCGCTCATTGTTTGGTGGGGGGCCGCAGATTCCTTCAACTGGTGGATTGAAGTATCCTAATGAGGGGAGAGTGGGTGAGACAACCTCCATACCTGCATATAGTGGGGGAGGTGTTGATGCCTTGTTTGCTATCTGTAGTGCAGGACTGTCGATCTGGACTTCCTCAAAGATGGGCCATAGTTCTAATAAATGCCTCTCTCTTATCTTTCATTTGACCTGTGCATTTGGTTTGTATAAATGTTCTCATGTGCTCATGTCTGTTAGTTTCTAAAGTTCCCTCCTTTTGCCAGGGACATGTATGTGCCTGTGTGTGTGTGTGCCATTCTTGGCAAGCCTTATTACGTTTTTTTGCCTGTGCGGAGTGCCGGCTTTGCATTTGTTATAATGGTGTCTCCATGATAAAATGTGGTCGTTTTAGAGGACAAGATACCTTAGCTTCTTTTTAGGCAATCTATTGTCTTGATCTAACTGTGGGAAAAATATACATGGAGTTACTGCTTCTAATTATGTAACTACAAGCTCAGCGCTATCAACATCAACATCAACATTTCTTAAACACAAATAACAATACATATGAAGGGTTACAAGTTTTACAACACAGAAAAAGTGCAATTTGTCAATAAAACCAGTATCTGAACTATATTGACTCCAGGCAACAAATATAGACTATGAGAAATTGAGAAATAGCAGCATCTGCCTATGAAACATTGGATCATTGACAAAAACACAATACTTAAGACAAAGTACAGTTTGAAGTAATTAATAGCACCACAACATCTCACATACACCTTACATCAGTAATCCAATCATGCGAATACATCAATAATCACACCATGTGTCACACCCAGGGGCTAAGGGTACCATCTGTATCACGCCCAGCGGTCCAAAGGACCAACACCTAAAAAACTGACAGATAAAAAAATTATGACTATGTCATCAAATCCTTATCCAGCTCCTAGCTCATGCTATCCTGTGACCAAGGGAAGTTCTGAATGGTGCGCACTACTAAGTGAGCCTGATAGTCTGTCAATATTGGCTACGGGGCAAAGTTAATAACAATAGTTCACGGAAAAGAGGGAATAACTCGAGGAGCACAGGCCGCTCTTGGTCAACCACAAGTTACACTCAATCTCCCAGGCCCATATCATTTTCTATAAATGTCCAAATCACACCCTATATCACACCCAGGGGCCAAGCTTATCATCTGTGTCATGCTCAGTGGTCCAAGCAACCAATACCTCTCACTCCTCTTAGATACCAACGGTGTTAAGAAACCGGTGGCACTGAGAAACCCTTTTAGACTAAAAAATAAGCTTGAGGTGCCAACTCCACCACAACAATAGCTTCTTGGAACCGTAAAGGTCTATACAATAAATATTCACTTTTCCTAGCGTGCTGACTATAAAAAATGGTGACTTCCACAGGACTGCCTCCGAGGCCGCCTTATGACTACTCAGTTAGGACATATAAAATAGGTAATACGCCAGATTTCTGTCTGTTGCAGGGCGCCCAGGTTATCTTTTTACGCTTCTCTCTAGTCTGCCATACGCCACATGCTTTACTAAGGTTCTGATGTTGTCTCTTACCCTCCTATATGGTTACTTCAGGAAGAACCTCCACCCCGCACATTAAGCAGAACTTCCAATCAATTGCAGTATCTGCTCACCTTCATTGATGTGCAAATATGAATCAGTCCTGAAGGGGTCTCTTTCCTTTGGCTGCAGTTGGGTTCGAGATACGAAGAAGCTCTGATGTTGGCTCACCAAAATGTTGCTTGTACATGAAATACCTTGAAAAGACAAGAGACAAGGGGTGTTTGGGAAAACAGGACAGTGTCGCTGGGAGTACAGTTATAGATAGGCATAGGGTCTGAGGACTGTCTCAACATACAATTGATGTGACATGGGTTTTTATACAATGCATTGAATGCCATCAAATATTTCCAGTGAACCTTTTTTGGTAATAAATGTGAACCACTGTCTTTGGAGCCATAAATTAATGCTTTTGGGGAGGAATCCAGATGGGCTTCGACCTTGCATGGACACAATGCTGCAGGGGTAACGTGTCTAGATGACAGTCATGGGGAGCGTCTGATCACTCTGTGTACTGTTTGTGCCGTGTCCTGATTTGCTATGTGTTCTAACTTCTTAACTCCATGTGGCATCTGGCTTTATGGTGTTTTTGGAATGCGTGTACCTGTCTGGCTATGTGTCCTTCACAGGGGCCAACATCTCTGGACCACTGTGGTGTCGCTGCACCTATCTGCGGGATTGATCTGAAATTTCCTGTTTGCGCATTTGTCTGACGGCTACGTGCCACCCCACCTGTGACCTGTCAATCAGTGATCTCTCGCCAGGGTCTCAGCGCCTGCCTGACTACGTGTTTATGAGTGGGGGTTGACGTGAAGTTCATAACAGGCGAATTCGTCAAGAAACATTCAACTTCGTTTTTATGCATGAATGTATTGCTATTCATATTGACATCGACTTTGTCAATATTAACAAAACAACAAAGTGGATTAAAGAACATTTAGATAACAAACACACCAAAAATTATCTGCTATTATATATCATTGAGAAAATGAAACCCACTTATAGGGACATGACTTCCAGCACTCTTCACTTTTGAACAGCGCTGGATATACAGATTGCGCACAGACATCAAAGGGTTGGAAGATGGTATCACATGGGCCCAGTTGAAAAGACAATGTAATACATGATTTTCTTTTTTTTTTTTAATGCCCTTTGAGATATGTTACCAGGCATTTTGTCGCACCAGAGCTACCATGTGAGCTATTCTTACAGGTTGGTTGCTATCCTGTATCTTACTGTTACCTTATTGTAAGCAGATCACATGCTCACTGGTGAACCCAGCCCTTTTTGCAGGGTCACCACCAGTTTTATTGTGCCTCCTGTTGCTGAACCTGTTTTTGTTGATATTAGAACTCTGTGCCATTTGTCCCTGCTAACCAGTGGTAAAGTGCCTGTGATCTCTCCCTAAATTATAGTACAATTGGCATATACCCGATTGGTACATTTAATTTACATGTAAGTCCCTAGTACATGGTATTACATGTTCGAGGGCCACTAAAGTAAATGCTAGTGATGAGACTCCAGCCCTCATTGTGTCACCCAATTTGTCATGTCCTTTAGCATAGTCCCATCATGTACATACCAATTACATACATTTTGTCCCATCCACACGACATAACAGTCCTACACAAGTGACCTTTTACCTAGTAGCTTACTTCTGTCTATTCAACACCAGGCTCTCGGTACCCTATCGTTATCCCTGTACCTGACATACATAAACATGTCCCCAGGCCTTGCAGATTTATTCTGTATATGAGTCACTACTTTTTTTCATCCATGGCCATCAGCCAGCTGTGCATGATCATTTTTGTTTAGAAAAGGATTAGCAAAGGATTAGCGAATGTTTTCAAAACATATCAATTCTAGAAGAAACCCTGGAGTGACCACTTTAGTATAAAAGACCCTCACCTCCCCTTACAAAACAGAAAATAATTGCTGCCAGGCTGGACCGATACTCTGAAGGCTGATCCTTTGAAAGGCAGAGACCTGCCATCCCTTGCAGGGTGCCATCCTCGATGCAAAGATGGGGTCCTTTATTCAGAACCATCAGGTGAGGGTTTAGCACTTCCCCGGAGGATTCCTGGCTCCATTAGTTTATATCCTAGCACTTACATACACATGCTTCACCTACCTACCTGGGCTAGGTACATTTAGGTAGGCTACGCATCGTAGGAGTACGCCAATGCTATTGTTTTATATAATCTGCTTTTACTCATCTTATTAGCACTATGGTAGAAATGTATCTACTATTTACGATATTGGTGCTAGCTATCACATTTGTCTGCTCCTGTCTTTTGATCATCGCAGCGAATATGTTTCATACTAGACTCACGCTTGATCAATAAATAATTATTGAAACTGTCCCTCTCATCATTCTATGTGTATTCTGAGAAAAGTAAGCAGGAGTGACTGAGCGAAAGATACCATTTTGTTTTCCATGATACCTGCGAAATCAGGGTTGTCATGTTCAGTGGTTGCCAGACACGACCTACATCGCTGTAGAATACAGGGGGGTGATAGTGGCACTGTAGAGCTAGCTGGTCTAATGGCTGACATCCTGTGGGGGTGCCCAGAGTTTATCTGCACACCAAGGGCCCGATGTAGGTCGGTCGGTAACGGCCGAAAATCGGTATTTTCGGCCGTTACCGATCGGTATACATGATTTGACATGTAGGTGCACTATTTTACCGAATCGGTAACTTTACCGATTCGGTAAAGTTACCGATTCTGTAAAATACAGAATCGGTAACTTTACCGATTCGGTAAAGTTACCGAATCGGTAAAATACCGATTCGGTAGTTTTACCGATTCGGAGCCACCCATATGTAGGTGGGACTCTTCAGAGTCCCAGGAGCCTTAACGAATCGGTATTTTACCATCAAATCCTATTTGATGGTAAAATAACGATTCCGGTGTGCATGCACATGTGTGCATGCACACCTATGCCATGTGACAGGCAGACCTGCCCTTAGGGCAGGTATGCCTGCCACATGGCACCCGTGCCTGTTTTGGGGGTGCCAGAGGGTGTCAAAGTGACACCCCCTGCACCCTTGAGAAATTCGGTATTTACCGATTCGGTAAATACCGAATCGGTAATGTCCATTCATTCCTATGGGCTTCAAAGCCCATAGGAATGAATGGGCATTACCGATTCGGTATTTACCGAATCGGTAAATACCGAATTCATCCGATTCGGTATTCCAGCACATCTGGAATACCTACATATCGGACCCATTGATTTACCGATTTTAAATTACCGATTCGGTAAAATTCGGTAATTTAAAATCGGTAAATCAATTTTACCTACATCGGGCCCCAAGCCCTCAGTTTAGGTCATCCATAACGCGCAAATCCTGGGGGGTCCTAGGAACTACACGACATGGCACCACTAACATTGGTTTGGTTCTTATATTAAAAGTAAAATCTGAGTAGTTCAGTCATGTTTTCTCACACAGCTCTACTCACACTTTTCAGAGGCGCATGAAGTGGGAAGGAATATCTGCCTCAGCTGATCAGGTACACCCTGTGTATTAACTGAAGGTTTAGATAAGCATGTAAGGATTAAAGGTTCCCATATTGTGCTAAACCCTACCTCTTAAACATTTACTTTCTCCTCCTTTCAAAATGACTGAATCTGCGAGTATCAGTGGAAGTGCAGAAGGAGACAAATGTGTTAATGCTCTAAATGCCACAGAGAACAGCAGACAGGCAGTAACTCTAAGATTGTTAGAACATGGTGTACCTGTCACAGGTGGCCATGTTACTTTCGTGATTGAGGCACATATGGTGTTCGGATAAAAGGTGTTCTATTCCTGGGTAAAATTCCCACCTGCAGATCAACAGACACATTTATTCCACAAATACATTGAAGTGGATCCACCGGGAGAATACATCCCATATGAGGACATTGAAGTCCTGTTCACTTACCAGCAACAAGAGAACTGGTTTAAAGGCGCCCTAAATCACACAACTTTGGTCATAGGAGTTGGTCTGCTCAGCATAAGAGGAGCGACATGACTCGTCCTACACTCCACATCCTGATATAGACATACTCCATGTAGGGGAAGTGCGTGCACTTTCTAAAGAAGTAGTCAGGCTATACAGACACATTGTCCAGTTTGTCATGCGAACACCCCTATTACAACCTGCGAGATCTGCTCCACTTGGGACAGTCCAGACCCAACACACACCAACAATTAGTCCACAGACACTAAAAGCAATAATGGGTGCATTCTCATCAAAGAAGGATCAAGTACCGTTCTGGATCGCTAAAAAAATAGCACAGTTAGAAGCAGTATTTCCCTATACGTGTCGGCAGGAAAAACACAGAATGTTAAAAATGTGCTTGCCAATGGGAATTGTTCCGTCACTTGAGGATTGTCCCAGATGGGGAACATTCTATGCTGCAGTCTGCATTAGAATTCCCGATACCCTGACCATATCAGTTATTCCTGAAGTATTGAAACAGATTCAAATTGAGTAAGGGGCAGGGACTTGGGGATGAAACTGATGGGTAATTTTGACCAAGTCTTGGCAATCTCGATACCTGAAATCAGTAGAGCTCCCGCAGGTCTCCCCTGCGACCAACTCTGAACTTAGCCAACCTATCTCAACAGAAGAGATCCAGAAGGCGATTGATGCTCTCAAACTTCGCAAAGCCCCGGGCTCCTATGGGTTGACTGCCAATTCTACCGAACCTCAGCTCCCAAGTTAATCCAGCACATGACGGGCCTCTTTAATGCAATAGCGGCTATGCAACAGGTCTCCACGTCCATGGGAGAAGAGTTAATTACCTTGATCCCGAAGGTAGGGTAGGATCCCAACAATGCTCATCGTACCGACCCATAGCCCTCCTACACTTGTACGCTAATCTCTACTCTAAGATTCTGACCAGTGGAATAGAATACGTCCTTCCTTCGTTAATACACCCTGACCAATCGGGCTTTATCAAGAGTAGACAAACCTGCGATAATTTACGGAGGATGCTTCATCTAATAGAGAAGGTGCAAAAGAAACATATCCCGGCGGCCCTCCTCTCTTTAGACGCGGAGAAGGCCTTTGACCGGTTCGATTGGGCCTTCTTAGCCACCCTACGCTGCTTTGGGTTCAGTGAACCCTTTATAGGTATGATTCTTGTCAACTATCACTCCCCCAAGTCCTGAGTGCTCGCAAATAGGGAATCCTCAGAATCCTTCCAGATCTCTCGAGGCGTGAGGCATAGCTGTCCCCTCTCCCCTATCCTCTTCACCCTATGCATCAAACCATTTGCAGTGCGAGTAAGATCGAACCCGGATAACAGAGGGGTTAAGTTTCACTCCGACAAGCACAGAATCTCGCTCTTCGTGGACAATGTCCTCTTTCTAATTACTGACCTTGCAACCTCACTGCCGAATATACAGGCAGAACTCCGCCACTTTGAAATTGTAGCGGTATTCAAGGTCAATCTCTAAGTCATTTCTACCTAATCTGACCTTGCCCCGAGAAGCGATGACAACGATTGAAGGGACTTCCCCCTTCTGTTGCACATGTAAAGAAATCACCTACCTGGGTATTAAAATTACCCCAAAACTCACAGATCTATACAAGGCTAACTATCCCCCAATCCTGAGGCAAATCAAATCCGATTTTAAAAGATGGGGGTCTGCATTTATCTTTTGGATTGGTAGAATCAACGCTGTCAAGATGAACGCCCTGCCCAGTCTCCTCTACCTCTTTCAGGGCCTACGAATTACAGTGGATAAGGAACTGTTCACTGAGCTAAAGATGATGGTCACCAAATTTGTCTGGCAGGGGCGATGGGCCTGATTATCCTACTGTCAACTGACGAGACCCCGTTTAGAAGGGGAGCTATCCCTTCCCTATTTCCATGCATATTACAATGCCGCTCAGCCTAGGGTTCTTTCTGAATGGTCTCTTAAAGACTCTGATAAACACTGGCTCCATGTGGACAGACAGAGTGCAGGTAGGACCATATGGGATCTTCCATGGAGACAAAAACAACATAGGTCACCCAATGTATATCTCAGCACCCCCACAGCAACCACTCTCCACATCTGGGACAAAGTCACTAGGGCGATACCTTTAACTACTTTTCCTTTACCATACAAACCCATCCACTTAAATTCTGCTTTTCCTCTGGCACTACTGGGGGCCCATTTGACAAATGTAGGAAGGAGGGGTTGCCTCATGTTAGATCTGTTTAAGTGCGGAGAGTTGCAAACTTTTGTGAATTGCGCAGCCCTTTGCAAGCTAACGCCCACAGAAGAATATCATTACCCTCAACTTAGACTTTGGGCGCTGCAGCCGCAGGAGCGTATGGCCTCAACGAGGGAATCGCTCCCACTTGAGAAATGTGTGCAGTCTGGCACTACGGGCAAGGGCTGATTTCATTCCTGTATTCCCTGCATTTAACGGTGAACCACAGTCGACTACACAACACATAAAGTTCTGGGATACCATGCTGCCCTCGCCCATAGGGGAAAAGCAATGGAGTTCCTTGTACAAAGATATTACTAAGTACAACCACTCCATGCATCTCAGAGAAGCCCACTACAAAATCATGTAAGAGTGGTACCTAAATCCCCAGAAATTACATACCATATTCCCAAATACTGCAGACAAATGTTGGCAGGACTGTGGGCTTTTGGGAGACTTCCGTCATATTTGGTGAGATTGCCTCTCCTTCCAACCCTTCTGAAAGGAAAACCTGGCACAAATCAAGCAGATAATGGGCTACCTAGGTCCTGAAACCATAGAGCACACTGTTCTGGGGACACATGACCCTAGTCTGAAGCACCAAACCCAGGGAGACTGCTCCATTATGTAGCTTTGTCTGGGGGCGGCGAAGATGGCAAGTGCCGCAGCATGAATTAAACCGGAGCCCCCCTCCCTCACTCAATGCCATGCTCGGCTGTGGAGGCTTCTGGTCCTTGAACGGATGACAGATGTGATCGAGGACTCAAGTAAGTGTTTTGTTTACATCTGGAGTCCCTTGGTAGAGTACTTGTCTGAGGGGTTGCCCCTGTTTGCTTGCGGTCCCAGATTACGTGCTCTCCATCTCTTTCAGATATAATAGGCTGGGACCCTCCGAGATCCTACTGGCTGGAGGAAGCCCACTAGGGCCGACGTCCCGTTCTCAAAATGGACCCTCCCCAGACTGACACGGGATCCTAGGGGCCTTCGGGCCCATAAGCGGCCCCTGTTCACCATCATTCCCAGTTTCACTAGGGATAAGAGCGCAAAACAGCATGGAAATGTTTTTAAGGTGTTAGTTTTTCTTTTTTGTTTTGTTTATGTATATCTTTAGAGTTATGTTTTTCTTGTATTTGCATACCTACTGCTGGCCCTCGAGCACAGATAACAATGTGGCCTTATAGGCGGGACATCTAAAGCACTATGGAGATGTTCTTACCGTATCTGAGCTCTGCCTATGTATAAAATGTATGCTGAGAACTTGTGGAAATGCTGTGTTGTTCAATTTTAGATATCTGTACATCTTGGCAACTGCACTGTGCTTGATTGAGCTACATTGGTTTTGTATTATTGTTAAAGACCAATAAAAAGATTTTGACACAAAAATTATCGAGGTAACCTATGCTTCACTAGGTAGAGATAGTTTGGGAGCCAAACCAGGGAAACCACAAGTGGTGAGTAATTCTGATAAGGATAACTCAAAACAAGCTCCCGTTTCTTCCAAATAAAAAACAATCCAGATCAATCCAAAAATAACAATAAAAGAAACACTTCGCGATCAAGGGGTGGGTGTCCCTAACGAGAGTCCTCAAAAAATAGGTATAACCTTAGGAATCGTGATAACATTAGGAAACCTGACAGGTATCAGGATACTGATACAAGTTTCTGTTGTCTCTTTCAGGGTTCATCAAAAAACTCGCAGAGGGAAGGACGGTTAGAGCAAAAGACTGAAGATTGACCAAAGGAAAACACGTCGCAATTCAGATTTCATTATCAAACAGGAAGAGCAACCTAAAGCAAAGACTCAATTCAAAAAGAAGAAAGAAGCTGGATTAAAAATCAGACATGCCCAGGTAACTGAGGACTCAGCTTCTGAATAGGGTATGGGCTCTTGAGATGCTAGGCAGCGTGGCAGAAGTAACCATAGCTCACCAAAACCTGAAGGAATTTCTGGTGACGGCAGTATTGAATTAATACATCATGGTAGAAACACTTGATACAAGAGTGAGTGCCCCACACCGTCTACACAAAATTAAGCTCCAAATAGAGGGGGACATCTCAAGAAAAATTAAAATGCTCTTTTGGGAAAATTTGACATTTGCATATAACATCCTGTTAGCAGAAAAAAGATTGGCTGCCTGGATTTGTAATGAATTGCCCAAAAGGTGAAAGCGTAATTTTGCCTGCCTTTTCTGACCTCGTTCCTGTTTCCTTAAAACACTCATATGTGCAGGAGTGGACGCAAGCGCTAGCTCAGACATTATACTGCAACCATTTAGGGTGGGACTTGGAGTCCAAACACCACGAGATCCCATTAAAACCTACTCCAACTCCACAGAGACAGTACCCTATTAAAAATGAGGTGAAGAAACATGTCAAAGAAATCTTACACCAACTTGAATACCTTGGTGTGATTGAAACTTGCCCTCGCCAATGAACAACCCTTTGTTTCCCGCTATGAAACCTGACAACATTTATTGTTTGGTTTTAGATTACAGACATTTGAACACATGCACAAAAACATTTGCAGTTCAGAATGCAGATAGTACCGCATTAATGAATAACATTGTGCGGAACAAATACAAAACAACACTAGGTATCTCGAATACCAAAACATAGCTCCTGAAAGCAGATATTTGACAGGATTTGCTGCCCTCGGCACTCAGCGTCAATTTTGTCGTCTGCCCCAAGGCTATAAGAACAGCTTTGGGATGTTCTTGGCAAGAGTGTCAGAGCTATTACAAACTTGCAATGAGGAGGCAGTGTCCTACGTAGATGATATTTATCTGACGGTCGATGAATTACTTGAACACTTGTGCATGGTGAACAACATAATTGCTGGTCTTGCCAGTTTGGGCTACAAATTTAACTGAAAAAAAATCGAACATTGTCCATGTTAGGGTCCTATTTTTGGGATATGAGCTGTCAAGTGAAGGGAAAAGCCTGGCTGCAAATGTTTTAGAAAAATGCCGGCTAATCCAGCTTCCAAGGACTCTGAAGGGTTTATAATCCATTTTAGGATTTCTAAATTTCCACAGAACAAACATTCAAGACTATGCAGAAAGAGTCAAACCTTTCTACTAAGGGTGGGCGCAGTGCTCCGCTCCGTCCACGGAGTGTGCGTAGTATTGCCTACTTCGCGATTCGCAAAGTAGGCGTAGTAGGCAACACTACGCACACGCCATGGCGGAGCGAAGTTGCCTGCCACCCGCCTCCCTCCCGCCCTCTTCTAAATGCCCAAATATAATGTTAAACATTGTAAAAGTAATTAAAAAGGACTTACCTGAGATGCGGCGTCCCGGGGCTCCCTCTTCCTGGTGTCGCCCAAGCATGCGCATTTGTCTGGAAGAAGTCGGCGCGACACCAGGAAGAGGGAGCCCCGGGACACCGCATCTCAGGTAAGTCCTTTTTATTTACTTTTACAATGTTTAACATTGTATTTGGGTATTTAGAAGAGGGCGGGAGGGAGGTGTGCGGCACGTAGTGGGGATACGCGAAGTGTGTGGGTGGGCGAAGATCCCCTCCCACTTTGTGGTGCTTTGCTTAGCCCTACTACGCACACTACGCCCACCCCTACTTTCTACGACCTAATCAGACAAGATTTCACAGCAAACAAGTGGACTCAAAAACATACAGAGATGTACGTTCAGTTCAAGCTGAGATGATAGCTTCAAAATACTTGCAGACACATGTAAACTTCCACAACCTGATAATAAGGGTCGTCCCTAGGTTATCAGGGTATATCTATCAATCAATCAATCACTCAATCAGGACACTTGTAAGGCGCACTACATACCTGTGCGGGTCTCAAGGCGCTGGGGGGGGTGCAGCTACTGATCAAAGATCCAGGTCTTGAATAGTCTTCTGAAGGCCAGTAGGTCTTGGGTCTGCCGTAGGTTGGTGGGGCGAGTAGTCCAGGTCTTGGTGGCGAGGTGGGAGAAGGATCTGCCTCCGGCTGTCGTGCTTCGGATGCGGGGGACAGCGGCGAGGGTGAGGTCGGCAGAGTGGAGCTTGCGGGTGGGGGTGTAGAAGCTGAGTCGTCTGTTGAGGTACGCTGGGCCGGTGTCGTGGAGGGCTTTGTGCGCGTGGATAAGGAGCTTGAAGGTTATCCTCTTGTTGACGGGGAGCTAGTGTAGGTCTCTCAGGCAGGGAGTGATGTGACTGCAGCGGGGGATGTCGAGGATCAGACGTGTCGAGGTGTTCTGGATGTGTTGCAGCCGTCTCAGGAGCTTGGCCGATGCTCCTGTGTAGAGGGCTTCACCGTAGTCCAGCCTGCTGGTGACAAGGGCTGGGTGACTGTTCTTGTTCCAGTGGGGAATCACTTGAGGATCCTACGTAGCATTCAGAGGGTGTTGAAGCAGGTGGAGGAGACGGCGTTGACCTGCTTAGTCATGGTGAGGGTGGAGTCGAGGATGACCCCCTAGGTTGCGTGCATGGTCTGTGGGTGTCGGAGCAGTTCCCAGTGTGGTTGGCCACCAGGAGTCATCCCAGGACGAAGGGGTGGACCCAAGGATGAGGTCCTCGACTTGTCCGAGTTCAGCATCAGTCAGCTGCTCCTCATCCAGTCGGCGACTTCCTTCATTGCTTCGTGGAGGTTGGTTTTGGCTGTGTGAGGGTCTTTGGTGAGGGAGATGATCAGCTGGGTGTCGTCGGCGTAGGAGAGGATGTTGAGGTCGTGTTGACGGGCGACGTGGGCGAGGAATGCTATGTAGATATTGAACAGCGTCGGGCTGAGGGACGAGCCCTAGGGTACGCCGAGGATGATCTCGGTGGCATTGGAGTGGAAGGGGGGGCGGACGCTCTGAGTTCTGCCGGAGAGGAAGGATGTGGTCCAGTCCAGGGCCTTCCCTTAGATTCCGGCGTCATGTAGGCATGTGCGAAGGGTGCGGTGGCAGACCGTGTCATAGGTGGCTGACAGGTCCCGGAGAATGAATGCTGCTGTTTCTCCATTGTCTAGCAGAGTCCTGATGTCATCTGTGGAGGTGATGAGGGCAGTTTCGGTGCTGTGGTTGCTGTGGAAACCCAGCTGGGATGGGTCTAGGATGTTGTTGTCTTCGAGGTAGCGGGTCAGCTGTTTGTTGACGATTTTCTCGGTGACCTTCGCCGGAAGTGGGAGCAGGGAGATGGGCCGGAAGTTCTTGAGGCCCTTGGGGTCCGCCTTTAGTTTCTTCAGTAGGGCGTTGATCTCGGCGTGTTTCCAGCTTTCCGGAAAGGTTGCTGTGTCGAAGGAGATGTTGATGGCCTTGCTGAGATGGGGTGAGACAGTTCAAATGGCATACAAATCCCATTTGTACACAAATGCTAAAAATCGATAGAAAAATACTGACGGCAGTACAGACTGCTGTAGGGAGAGAAAGAGCACTAGCACAGGGGAAACACATCATCGTTGTTACCCTGATACAGGCTTAAAAAGCGGTGACAAAGGCCAGCATTCCAAATGCAAAGGCATTGCATCCATGTTGGATACAATGGGCTAATTCTCACACTGCAACAGATGTAGAATATAGATACGATCCCTCACTGAGAACACAAGCATTTCTGCAGTACGAACAAGAATACCCTCTCCCGAATGAAATCTTGCCTCTAGATTAATTAAATTAATTAATTAATTAATTAATTGATTAATCAATTGCGGGTTTGTAATGCGCTAGAATCGACTCCCGAAGGAGTATCTCTGCGCAGTAGACCGCTGGGGAACCCGTCCTGCTTTCCCTGTGAGATGGTCCCTACTGGGTATCTCCAAGGTGAAACCAGGCATCCCCGGCGTATGTGGGGGGCCGTTGTGGAGATGAGGCAAGCTAATGCCCAGAGTTGCCGAGTGTGATCCCTGGTTAGAGTAGGCACCAAGATGAGAATTATCGAGTCCGCTGACCCTGGTCCACGACCCTGCCGCGTCGGGAATTGAACCTCGGTCCCGGGCCGTCCTCTGCTCTCGGGTCTGCCGCCTCTAACCAGTGAGTCACGCCACTCCACTCCACTAGATCAGTATGAATACATCATTTACACCGAAGGTTCTGCTCAACCTGCCATTGAAAGTAAACAGCACTATAGCTCTACGTGTGCTATAGTGAAAGGTCGTATGCGGGATGGAAAGTTCCATCCCAGCAATACGACAATGCAATCTCTGGGAGATTGTACAGCGCAGCTAGCAGAACTGAAAGCCCTGATACTAGTACTACAGTATACGGATTGGGAATTCCCCACACTGATTGTGTACAATTCATTCATTCTTACAATGAATAGCTTTACTACTGGGGCCAAAATGGGTTTCAAGACGCCACGGGTGGCATGATAAAACATAAATTATTATGGAAACAAGTGCAAAGCTGAAAGCATGCCTGCCGCAGGCTCAAGTTATTCACACTGTGAGTCATCAGCGTGTTGGCATGTTGAAGGGAATTCAATGGCTGATGAAGCCACCACGGCGACAGTGCAAACTGCTGCCGTTGCTGCAATCACTTGTTCACACATGAGAACAGACATAGATATAATAGTAGCTATAAATGCCACAAAGAACGGCTCTGCCGTACTGCCAAAAGGCTTTCCACTCAAGAACTCCTACAAGTTGGATGTGCAAAACACAAGTATAGTCAAATTCCAAGAGAGGAGGATAGAGTAATACCAAACAAAGATCGCAGGTTAGGTTTAATTCTAGCAGCACCCAAGGGTCTGGGCTCTGCACAAGCAGGAGTCACTGCAACAATTTCATTATTTAAGCAGCGCTACTGGTTGTCGGGGCTGATAAAACATACAAAGTACTATGTCCGGAAGTGTGATATTTACCAGCAGTTTAGTTCCACCATTCACAGGCCACAACAAACACCATTACTGATTTCAGAAAAACCTCTCACATGCGTCTATTTGGCCCACTGCGACCCGTTAAATTCAGACGGGGCTTACAATTACATCTTGGTGGCAGTGGATTCATGCTATAGATTCCTGTGGGTTTTACCCCAGCGCTCGGCTGATGCTCGAACTGTTATAAAGGATTGGCAAGGCTTCATCGGGACATAAGCAATTGGCATGCTACATTCTTGCCGTGGCCCGAGTTTAGCTCTCAGGCTTACAAGGAAGCAATGGAAAGTATGAATTTGAATTTAAAATATTTATATAGCGCAACATTCACCATACGGTTTCTTGGCGCTGTGGAGGCAAATTTAGCAGCAGGACAAAAAAACAAATGCAGAAAGAAAAATTTAGGATCAACATTAGGAAAAAGCCTAAGTGAAAAGAAAAGTCTTAAGATCCTTGCAAAACAGAGAATAGTGTCTAGCCAGACGCAAGTGATCAGGGAGGGAGTTCCAAAAGGATGGAGCTAGTACTGAAAAGTTAGCTCCGCCCCATTTCTTGCGTCTGTATCGGGGAGAGATTGTGTGGAAGAGCGAAGCTCACGGGAGGGGATGTACTCTTTTATCAGAGAGGAGATGAAAGCAGGGGCAGTCCCCTGGCGCGCCTGAAAGACCATACAACCGGTTTTGAACAGGGAACGCTCCCTGACAGGTAGCCAGTGTAGTGCCTTTAGTAGGGGGGTAGAATGATGGGAGCGGGGGAGACCATATACCAATCTGGCCGCCTGGTTTTGAACCAGCTGGAGCTTCCGCAGACTATATGCTGGGATGCCGTTGTAGAGGGCATTGGCGTAGTCCAGCCGGGAGACAACCAGTGCGGACATGATTAACTTAAGTGCAAGGGGAGAAAAGAAACGAGAAACGGAGCGAATAGTTCGAAGAACAAGAAAACAGGAAGAAACAACAGAATTGATTTGTGAGTGAAGGTTGAGATGATTATTAAGTTTGATGCCTAGAGTCTTATCTGAGGAAAAGGGTATGGGGGGAGAACCTAAAGAAGAAGGCCAGAAAAAAGAGTTCCAGGGACTGGAGGAACCACCTGTAAGGACCAATTCTGTTTTATCAGGGTTCAGCTTCAGATGGTTGTGGTTCATCCAGTCCCTGATGAAAGTCATAGTAGACTGAAAATTGGAGATGGAGTGTGGGGAAGAGGACAAATTAAAAATAAGCTGGAGGTCGTCTGCATAATTGAAAACAGTGACCTCCAGTTGCTGAAGTGCAAAGATCAAAGGATAGATATAGAGATTAAACAAAAGAGGGGAAAGAGAAGAACCCTGGGGAACACCACAAGTGACTTTGAGTTGGGTGGCCGAAAAATCCCCCAGCCGGACCGCCTGGGTGTATGGGCTTGGCCTTGCGGTACTCCTCCCCCTATCATCCCGAGGGAAATTTAGTGGTGGAGAGAAAAAACTGGGACCTAAAGCAATCCTTAACCGCTAGGTTATTAGGTGCGGATGGTAGTTGGGTCAATCACCTTTACGGGGTCCAGAGGACATTCAATAATATGCCAAGAAAATCCTTGGGAGGTCTTACCCCTTATGAAATCCTGTTTGGGACAAGAATGTGGGTACCTGATCTAGATTGTGCCAGCATAGTGGCGGATGCAAAACCATTTGAAATGAATGACCATTTGGCTGTTTTATAGGAACTCAATGAATTCCGCGCATTACAATGAAACGTGCAAGTCAAATGCACCGCCACTGGGGAAGTGAAACAGTTCTGGCAAGACCTGCCTGGGTCCCGTACATTGGGGACCTGGTCAGGGAAAAGATCGTGGACAGAAGAGAGTTTGGGCCATCTTACAGAGCACCTGTACCTGTCCTGGCAGTTGTGGGAACAAGAACAGTACCTTTTCCTCCTCTTGCCGGCTCAAAAGAGAAAAGATTAATCTCCATTGATCTGATCAAACTGCATCATGTGGCCTATTCGCAACAGTAGGCCGCGTGGGGTCCTGAGTAGCCCCAGATCTACTCTTGCTACTATACAGGAAGTACAAATGGAAAGACGAATTACCTTTCGAGACTCCACTACACATGGTGTAGGAGTACCGAATAATGAAGCACAAAACATTCCAGTTGAAATTGAAAAACATCACGAAGAAACAACAATGCAAGTTGCAATTCAGCCCAAAAATGATGTCTACATTAATTAATGTATTTATTTTTATTTTAAAGGGTTTATATAGCGCTGGCTAGACCCAGAGGTATCAGAGCGCTTTACATGAGTATCAGACCATAATTGCAGGTTACATCATTACAAAGATTACACAGTAATTAGAGCCTGGCAACATAGTAACTAGTAAGGTCGAGACAAACAAAAAGGACATATACATAATGGAGAAAGCAGGCAAGGGGAGAGATTCCGGAGAGGGGGGTAAGAGCAGGGGAAGTAGACAGAGAGAGGAGGAGGGAAAGAGGAGGGGAGGGTGAGAGACACAGCATGGAAAGAGGAGGGGGAGGGTGAGTGGAACACAAACTGGCAGATGAGTCAAAGCTGTGTCCAAAGTCCAGTAAGATGTGATCCCAGGGGAAGTGGTATCATTTCCCCATCTCAGTTGCAAGAGGCTCCCTATACGCAGTGGACTCTCTCAGAGGGGTCTCTGAGACTCCAAGGCCTACATACTGGATCCTTCCCCAAAAAGGGGAGAGGGAGTGCTTTGGCAAGGGGTGCCATACCATACCTCAACTGTGAGTAGCTCCCTTAGCGCTGTGGACTCTCTCAGTGGGTTCGCTGAGACTCCAGACTATATAAATTGGATCTTTCACCAACAAGGGGAGAAGGAGTGCTTAGTCGAAGGGCAAAAAAGGACAGGGGGCTAGGCGGTGTAGGGGGCAAGGGGAAAGAAGCAAAGGAAGTAGACAGAGAAAGAAAGAGTGCTAAAAGGGAACCGAAAGATAGATAGGAGACAAGGAAAAAGCAGAGTTACAGAAATACGATCAGGGGGTGAGCGAGACGGGGAGAAAAACTGTGCCCAAAGTCCGGCTGGCTAGGTGACGGTCAGGGGATGAACCAAGGCTGATCTCTTCAATAACTGAACAGAGCAGCTTCACCGGGCTTTGGACATAGTGCTCAGACTCCACTGTCAGGATGGAGATAGGAGTACTCAGAGATTGTAAGATTTGTGTGGGGGGGGAGAAACCATGGTCCGAATGAATTCCAGACGATCGTTCCAGCAGGTGAGTAAACCTGGTAATCAGAAGTCTTGAAGGGGGTGTCAGCACATCAGATCTACTACGGTCCGAGGGGGCGCTTAAGGGTCTGCATCTATTCCACCCTCAGGACATTAATGTGCCTTCAAACAACGCATCTGCCAGTTCTACAAAACCTACAGAGCTACAAAAGATAGATCAAACTGCGTTTGGCTACTTTATCAACTTCGATGATTTTTACTCAGATCCAAGTGAACCTGATCAAACGCCACCCATTTCGAAGAAAGAGAAGCTTCTACAATTCTTTCTTTTGCTCAAAAACACTTACTTAGTGTCACCTTGGTTACATATTTCGTTTGCAATATGTGTAGTATACCTGTTAATTTGGATTGGCACAGTTACTGTCTTTTTTCTGCTTCTGAATGGACATTATCTCCCAGAACTCTCTGCAGTACAATCTGTGAACTTGGACCTTAAACCACATATGTCATCACCCCGTAAACAAATAGACATGTCCCTGGTGAACATTACAGCAATTCCAGTACCTGATGGTATAGTTTGGGATGGAGTTTCATGTGATGTATTTGGTCCCATTGAACATTTGAAAATTCCACATGTGTTTAAAAATTTTTTTAATTATATCATTACCCCAGTACAGTCTCTGATGATTTGGGCATTGAAACTGTAAATACTTTGCTTTCAGATTTAGAACAGTCTGCTGCATTTTCTTACAGGAATTGTATAAAGATACAACTGATTACGATACCATGTTTTGTTACCAGCATTACGGTCACCATTTTTTGCATGGAGCAAGTGTACCACGCACAGCTAACACTTACATTCAATGTAAACATTGCCCGACACCATCAAAGGGTAGTTCTGCCACATTTGCACATAAAATCCCCATACTTTGCAGGGTTCAATACATTAGACCCAGAATTGTTTTAGTGCAAACTTGCTCAGACTAATGCAACAATGAAGAAGATGATGCTGACTAATACTAAACTGATATATTCAGCACCTCTTATCTCCCAACTGTCTATGCAGAATTTTGACTACTGGAGAAACATCATTGACACAAAATCTATCTGGGGGACAAGAGAGTGGCAGGTTCAGGGAACTGAGGCTTTATTCAGAGCTTGCCTTATACCATTACAGATGATTTTCCTGAACAGGACAGTGCAACAGACTACCTGGTATGGGTTTGCTAAAATTATAGACCTGAGCACACTGAGCAACCCCTCACCCACACCTAATAAGGGTATCCCAAATAACACACTAACAAGTGACGGGACACATGGGATAAGTACATACGATCCATCATCTCCCGATTGGAAGGATTGGTTGGTATGGCCTGTAGACACGAATATGTGTAACTCAAGATTCAAGGGTACCACCGAAAGGTTTAGTATCCATAGGCCCGACCTACGCTATGTACACACAGATGACCCAGGGGTAGCGACTTCCTATAGTGTTAGAAAGTTGTGCCTAGATTGGCTACAGACCTCGACACTAATGCAGGTGAAACAACACCTGTCCCTTATGTCAGACTATGTGGATCTTAGGGATTTCTTGTTAGGTTCCAAGAAACCACATAGGAAATGCTTCTTATTTACCATCTACAATGAAGTCTGAAAAGTCTCCCAACAGGATGCTGCTGAGAGACTTCGTGAAATCGATAGAATTAACCTAGAAAAGGCCTTAACTATGGTAGATGACAGCATGACCACACTCTTGTCTCGTATTTATTCACTGGGCAACATTGTATCTTCAGCTATCGACCTAATGGAACAAGATTTGTCCATTCTACAACATGGGCAATTTCAGCTGTGCGCTGTTATGCTTTTAGTTCTTTAACTCCAATCAGTTTAGTTTTTAGCTCCAATCATTACCCTCTTGCCACGTTCCATGGCGATACATTAAAGACACAAATCTGTTTTCGACTTACAATCTAACCGGCAGACAAATAACCATGGCACACAGAGATGTGAAGTTCACCATGCTCCTCATTGAAAAACTAGAGAAATTACCTTTTACTGTAGCGGAGTTACCATCTATGGAATGGTTAATCCATGGCAATATCACACTGCCAATCACAACATTCCAATTCCAGTACTGCCTGAAATATTACCCAGTAGGCAGGTATGAAGTGTTGGGTGAAGAGTACATACGAGTAACCTGGGATTTGCCATACACATATAGGTGCAGGAAAAAGGACCAGGAGGTTTTCTTAAGTGGTTCAAACTGCGGAAAAGGCCTTGAGTGGGTCTTTTGTGTGTAAAGAAGTGGCGCTTCACTGTGCGTGTAATGCGTCAATAGCGAACTTGTCCTGCTGCCTGAGCTGCTGTAATTCATCCAGATTTTGAGTTACTTTCCAATGGGAGTTATTTGATGTTGAATGACCGAGGCTGTTGTGATATGACACCAGGCATCGCTTATATGGGGACAGTGAACTCCAGGGTTATTTGTTGTAAGCAAGTATTGTTTCCCCCAGCCCACACAGTTAGGGAGGCACCACTGTGGCCTTCATTGAATGTTTCTAACATAGGCTTTGATTCTCTTAGTAGACGGAAAGGAATGCTGTTTCAGCAAAATGTGTCCTTAACTTCATCCCGAGAGTTCTTTAATCTCCAAGATGCAAGGTCCTCGGCAGAGATACAGGCTCCGGTCGATACGAACTTCCCGCCCCTTTTCGGAGAAATGATACATTGTATCTTTAACATGTCTGATACATGGGGGATAGTACACGTATTTAAGAGAATTGGATCAGGTCTGTTAACCACCTTGCAAACCATTTTCGGAACGATTCCATCATTCATGCACTCCGTACTTGGAAGTGTTTTTGGAGGGCTTCCTTTAGTCCTGCTTTCAGTGGAAGGCACACTGGTTTTAATTCTATTGCTTCACAATGGATGTCAACATCACTACAGACATGGAGAGAACACTGCTGGAGCGATGTTGTCGTGAGCAATTGGTGTTCTTTGTGGGTATACCTTGGCTTCGAGAGCTTTGAGAGCATTGGTTCCTGTCTTTCAGACCGGCCTGGCTTGACTGCATTTTGCCAGTATTCCGCAGCCTCTTTTGCAGATTTGGACGCTCGTTGGACCTCTGTCTGACACTTTTATCGGTTGAGAATCCGGACATATACATGCTCCTGGCTCCTCTGCAGGCCCATGTGCACAGTGGTCCGCAGCATATTCCAGTGGCGGCTGGTGAGATTTGACAGTGGTGAGGTGTAAAATTTGTAGTGGAGCACACCGCGGTGAGTGAGCAAGCCCGATCGATCTAAGGAGGGTTAGGGGGGCTTCTCCCCCCAAGAACATTTTGAAAAATGAGTGGGCAAATGGTGCATTTTCAAGCATTTGAGAACACATGCACTTTACTCTTCACGGTCAAAAACGAGGTGAGGGTTGGCTTAGACTAATTAATAATTAGTCTAGGCCAACACTCACCTCCTTTTTGACTGTGAAGAGTAAAGTGCATGTTGTTATGTAGATGGTTAAATACATACATCCCAACGGTGACCCTCCTGGCGACTTGCATCCACCCTGCCCTTCTGGAACTAGGATGCAGACATGTGACTGCCAGCACCTCAGCACCCCCTGCTCTCCCAGTACAGTGTAGACCCACGCAGCTCTGCCAGTGCACCTCCGTGCTGTTCAGTAGCACTCTGTACCTCTGCTCTCCCAGTACAAGGTCATGCGCACACAGCTCTGCCAGTGCACCTCCGTGTCACCCACAGCACTCAGTAACCTGGGCACCAGGGCACACAGATACTGCTCTGCTGAGGTAACTCACTGAGACTCACAGCAAACCTGACCTTCTAGGACTAGGAGACACAGCTCTACCCGGTCACCAAGCTCCCGCTCTACTGAACAGACACACACAAGGGGGAGGGCTTCAAAAGATGCTTGATGGCTTCTTATAAAATAAGATCTGTCCTTTATGGACTTAATGCTTCCACGTCTGCCCCCGGCCCCAAGCCAGACAAACCCATTTCCCAGACAAATTGTCTCAAACAAGTTCTCCTAGGTGGGGAAATGGCATTAAGGCTTTGTTGGTTGACTCATTTTAATTACCCTCAAGTCTCACAAGATATTAAGTTACATTGTATCAGAGTTACATTTAATGTGCTCCTTCTGGAGCAAACAGTTAATTGGAAATTAACAAAATGTGAGTATATTCTGTGTAATTGTAAATCCTTTGGTAGAGCCAACAATGCATTTCTTACATTTTGTCTCAATTTTGTTAGGATAATAAGACATCTCTGAAGACCCTTTCTTTTGAAATGTCAAATCACTAACAGGTTTGAAACATTCTTATTTTTATTGGACTCAGTGGAAGTTACATATGTAGAGTAAACATTTGTGAAGGAATTTAATCTAGGACCCAATCATCAACCACCAAGATTTACATAAACTGCTATGCTACAATCTGCTTTTAGCACCCTTTAAAGCCGTTCCCTGTCATACTAGAATTAAAAGACCCACAAGCATTTCCACAAAGTAGCTTCCCACCCAGATGAAATGGCTCATACAGTAAGGATGCTCAAGAATACCAGGTGGATCTAAGTCCCAGGGGGAATTGTACTTCCCTCTTAAGAGAAAAGGAGAACAAGCTGGTGTCTCTCACTCCTCACCACAAAGAGTTATGCTCATGACAACCCTATCTCAGTAACTCTTTTGCAGGAACACTATATACAGATAGGGATCCCCACCTGGCCCCTAGAAACATTAAACACACACAGTTATTAGTATTTTACAAAAAAAGAGTTAATTTGTTGTGCACTATTCATACATAAATCGTATGTATCGGAATAATGGTAATTATTAAGATAATCTCAGACGTCCTTATATAAAAGAAGGTGAATAGTGGAAATACCTTGAATGTTTTACATCACATATCCTTACATTCTCTATTACATTAGTCTAGTCCCTGCCTAATATCTACATACATGTTATCAGCCTCATGGTTATTATATTGCCTACATTGGTTTTAGAATTCCCTAACTATGTATATGGCAGACCACATAAGTAGCCCTGCATAACTCAAAAAGCCATCAGGTCTGCAGTTAGATAGCAGCACTTCAGCAGGTCCCTGTAACAATCAGTCCTCGTGTGTGCTCCACTGAAATCCTCTGTACTCTTTCTACCTTCTCCTCAACTGATTTACAATGGCGGGAGAAAGGAGAACTCCTGTCCAGCTTCTCATATCATCACATCACTCAATACTTCAGTTATAGAAGCACATGCAAGGCAGGCAAATGGCAGGCATTTCTTTCCAAGTCTGATATGCATGATGTCCAAAACCCTTGCAGCTCTAATCATTGCATTCAGTCCTTTTCAGAGCCCTGAAAATGTAAATTCTCTGTTTTGTTAGCGCAACTGTCAACTTCTAGCTTTCCAAAAATATCTGAAATAATATGGCGATTTCAGATACACTGTCCACATATTAGTTTTCAAGTTTTCACACATTCAAAATAATAGTTTTCAAAGCCCTAAGCCTCTAAAGGGTTAGTGCTTTCATTTTTACATACAATCAAGGTTGGTTTATATGTAACACAGCAACCTTCCACCATAGAATGGTGCAGAATTACAGTAGCAATATCCTATAAAAACAAAGCAGGCAGTATATGTAGGTAGTATTGTTTGCAGTCACTCATTCATTGCAATCACTCCTAACAATTGAAGCCCTGTAACTTCGTCATGCAAAAAAAGGGAGTGTTGAAAAATGACAGTCACAAGTTCCAACCCATATCTAATGGGACAGTAACAGTGATCCTTCGCCCACTACTGTTCATGCCATAAGGCTGAATTTTTACCGCACACTTTTCACACGCCTGTGCGGGCCAGAGAGAACTTCTATACAACACACCATAGGTAGTCATCCATCAAACCCCGAATGGGCCTGAGGTGCAGCACATGATATTTCTCTGGTACTTGCACAGTGGGTGTTATTGTCGGTTTCCTTGTGTTGAACTAGTTGTCACTATCACATATTCCAAAATCATTTAAATTAAAATAGTACCTGCAAGGTATCTTCAGATCATGTACCATGGCTGTCTATCTACTTCGATCTCGGGTTGCACTCTGCAACTTCTTGGTGGACTGTCTGTATCCCTGGGCATTCATGGGAGGTCCAGCTCTGATGCTCAAATCCAGCCAACCAATGAAACCTTTGCATTGTCTGGGATGGTGGGAAGTCAACCTGTAGAGGTATCTTTCACTTTAACCTCACTTTTCACTCCAGTACCCGCGTAAGCGCAGTGACTCGTGACAGGATAACAGTGCCACTGTGATAAAAAACACTCAGCACTAAGATACACCCCACATGGGCAATATTGCACATTCAACAAAGCACTCCTCAATGGTGCTGCCTGCTACCCATTCACCAATGCACTTCAGCTCCTCACTATAGGTGAAAAGTGCTATATAAATGCAGTTACAATAGAATGCAAAGCTCAGCTTCAGCCTGACTCTGTAAAGGGCACTTCTTATGCTGTAAGCTTCCACCTGCTCACTCCGCCTGATCTGAACATGAGTGGGCACCCTTGAAACTCCTCTTGGTTCATTGGGGCGCCAATCCTACTGAGAGGGCCACATGACTAACCATTTCTAAATTTGACTGTCCCAGCACCATCTATGAAAGTTCCAAGACTTGCTTTAGAGGTTGAATGTCTGTCACTTTCGCGAACCTTCTTGGAGCGTGTTCTGGGTATGCGCGTGCCCTGTGATGGAAACACCCATAAAAACGTTCGGATCGATGGCCATATTGCCCAAATGTTTCGGAGTTTCAAAGGGTCAAGCAAATGTTCTATTTACGCTCACTTTTCCTACTTTTCTCTGGACCATAGCATTCTGTTCCCTGGGGAAAGTCCCTCTAGTATTCAGTGTTCTTAACAATGAGATCCTGAGCAATGAACAACATTGTTTAGTATGCAGGTCCATACATACTAGTAAAGATGTAGCCGAGGCAGTCGTAGTTGAGATTTGAAGTAGGTTTATTAAGCCATAAATAAGTTTACAGGAAGTATTATGCTGGAACAAGCAGCCCCACCAGGAGCAGCCTCCTCACACAAGCATTCCATCCAAGTCAATCACACTCACATTCTAATCTGGAACACTCACACTGGCTGAGTAGCTAGAAGCAGAGAAGTGCAGTAACATAAATACTAAACCCAGAATACTACACATTGCTACAAAGCAGAACACATTGATTTGCACCCGATGAGTGCGCATGTGTGTTGCTGTGTCTGTATGGCTACATATGTGACTCGGAGTGTGCTTTCGTATGTTTCTCTGCATGCGGTGTGTACATGTGTGCCTCCTTGCACGTCTGCACTTGGGGTGTGTGAGTGTGCCTGTTTGTCTCTGATGGTGTGCCTCTGCGTATGTGCGTCCATGTGTTTATGAGTATGTGTGTATGGCTTTGTGCGTGTGTATGCGTATGTGTGGCTGTGTGAGCACGAATCCTTCTTGAATTGAATTAAAATCAAACTTACCTTCTCCACGCCTCAGCTCCTGCCCGGGCCCTGATTTGCACTCTTTCTGCTACTCTCCTCAACAGGAAGCAGCCACCGGGCAGCCTCCCTCCCCTCCGCCAATCACAACTCTGCAATGGCAGCGTTGTGATTGGTGCGGTGCAGGCACACATCGCCCCAGCTGGGAACCTAATCAGAGGTCATTTTCTCTGTGTAGGCTGCATGCAGCCTACATAGAGAAAAGGGAGAGTGTGCATGACTGCTTTGGTTCTACTGCTTTGGTTGGCCCCAGGTGGACCAAAGCAGTCAGGGCCCACAACATTGGGCAAGCCACTCCCCCCTGCCATTGATGGAGCAAGGTGGTAAAAAAAAGGTTTTGTACACCCCTCTCGAAATCAATGTTCCATAACGTTAATATTTTACTAATAGTGTGATGTGGTGAAATAATCAACCATAGCATAAAGATGCATACATGAACATGTGGGAACACTAATTTTGCTTGCATGATGCAATAAAATGTACTAATATATGTTGCTAGTGTGATGTGGACTAATGCATAGCTTAATTATAAACAAACGCAATTTAAATGTGCTTATTGTACACGTTTTTGTGCCAGAAAGTCGTCGGATATGTAAGTATAAAGCGCATTTATGTGGCTTATTTGCTAGGTAACAACTAATGGGGAAACATTAGTATGGTGGGAGGTAAACAGAAGGGTTTCATTACCATAATTAACATGAATTTGTGTTTGTTTCTATGATAGTTCCAAAATGTGGCCTGTGAGGCCTAGAACGAAAATGGCCACTCTGATTCACTGCGAGCGAGTATTGGTCTGCGCATGAGCAGCCAAAGCCTGCAGGCGCGAGTGAGCTGACTGTGCTTGGATGGGAGGTTCAAGGATGCTTTGCCCCGGAACCTAGGATGGGTGCCAAGCATGGACGATGTAATGCTCGGAGCATGAGAACTTTTCCCTATGTTTCAAGTGAAGGAAGTGCCTAGGCCACAGACTGTCTTAAACAAAGACCCTTTATTTTTCTGCTGATTCATTGTAAAAAACATGCTTTAATGATGAGGAAGCGCTCATCTACCCTAAATGTGTCCAATCAGAACTCGAATTGGTGATGTTAGTAAGCATGAGCGGGAAATCCGTTACGCTCGTGGATTTTGCGGATTTTTGGAAAATCCGCAATCCGCGAATTTTGCGGATTTCCCGCAAAATCCGCAAAAAAAAATCCGCAAACGTAACGGGTTCAAAAGTTGAACCCCCACTCATGCAACTATTTTACAATGGCGCCAGCAAGCTGCCAGCGCCGTTGTAAAATAGTTACAAAGTTAGCTTGAACAGGAACCACTAGATAAAACGAAGCAGGTGCTGCTTTATTTTATCTAAGTGCTTCCTGTGCAAGCTAACTTTGTAACTATTTTACAACGGAGCTGGCAGCTTGCTGGCGCCATTGTAAAATAGTTACAGGCACAGCCTTACACAGGTCACTCAAGGGACCCCTGAGCCCTTCAGGGCGATTGCATAGTAACACACACATGGTCACTTGAACTAGTTGATGCTCAAATTCAGTGACTCATTCATTAGCCCAAAACCAATCATGAGCGTCTTCGAGGCTGGACAGGTGTGCCTCTTCCCAAATCTACCGTGGAAAATCAGCTGTGATGCTGGGTAGAGGGCGGCCTTTGCATGGTCGCTCGAACTAGTTGATGCTCAAAATCAGTGACTCATTCATTAGCCCAAAAACAATCATGAGCGTCTTCGAGGCGGGACAGGTGTGCCTCTTCCCAAATCTCCTGTGGAAAATCAGCTGTGATGCTGGGTAGAGGCCTTTGCATCCTTGACTTTCATGAGCGCAATCCCTGTGCTGTTCCTGTGACCAGGAGCTTCTTTCTCTTCATATAATTGTGTTCGCACGGGTTGCTGCAAGTTCGCACGCGTTTTATACAATTTCGCAATTTGCGAAATTGTACAAAACCCTCGCGAACTTGCAGAAACCCGTGCGAACATAAAAAAAATCCGCAAATTCGCGAGAATTCGCGAATTTTGCGGATTGCGAGTTCGCAAATCCGCAAAATTCGCGAACGCGAGATTCGCAAAATTCGCCCATACCTAGATGTTAGTTACTTTTTAGAAAGATTAAGCTAGGAAATTAGTGTATAAAAATCCCTGATTTTGCTTGGAAGGGTTCGCTCTTTCGATTTCCTCTGGAAATGCTGCCGGATTGAAGATCGATTCTTGGATGTAAGAACTTCTTATTGTTTATTCGTTTTCTTTACAGGACTGTTAGTATAAGATGAGGGTGTTAGCTAGGGATGTTAGGGGAGAGTGAATTTGGAACTATCTGTTCTTTGCTAAACGTTTACTAAACTTTTAAATAAACGTCTATTTCCGAGCTTTAAAATAAATGATAACTTTTAAAAATAAAGTTAAAAGAGTCTTATTGAATAAAGAAATAAATAAATGTCTGAATGTCGGACATACTAAAGGTTTGCTTTGAATAAAAATTAGATAAATGGAGAAGTAAAAGCTGGTCTTTGGTTTTTCCTACGCCTAGTTTTCATTCTAGCAGATCCGTTGCCATTATGGTCGTGTGTCTGAATAAAATGGTGTTTAAAACAAAACCATGGTAAATTGCTTTACATTGCAGGTGTGAATAAAAATAGTTAAATAGGTTTAGACACTCCACCAATGTTATAGTAGTACTCCTGGTTCGTTGGCCAAATCTGTGAAGCCGAATTAAATGAACAGAGTAAGTGTGCAGTGTAATGGGCCCCACTGTTGAATGAATGTGTGTTCTGAGGATTCAGGGAAATGGTCATGTTGATTTAGAATATGTATTTGGAGTCCCACTGTAGCACCTTCAAGCAGGACCGCCCACCCACCCTCACACAACCAGGTACTCAAGGCACTTCTGCTTTGTCGCAGTGCGAGGAGCAGTAACATAAAATGGTAGCTTTACCATTTTATGTTTCTGCTTCTCGCACTGCGAGAAAGCAGTAGGGCAACACCCCCACGTCCTTATGGAGGAGCTGCTACTGGCATATTCCCATTTTGATTATGGGGTTCCTAGAGCCTCCACAGGATGCTTCATCTCCTGTTGGAATGGAGATTGGCTTCACCACGGATGTGCAGGCATCAGTCTCAGGCACACAGACATCTAATTCTTCCCCGACGGCTGCCGTGGGAACCAGAGATAACCACCTCAGCTCACTTGAAATAATACTGGAAGTACTAGAGGGACTGCTTCCTGCGGATGCCATGTTCGGTGAGGTTGAATCCTCAGCGCAGGATTCTTAAACAATCTGGCCTCTCCTGTGCTGGGAACCATTTGGCAATTTTTTTTAACGTGTACCAAATTGGAGATCGAACTGACTTTATTTTATTCTTCTCTGCTCTCTCTGAACATAGTGGCTTTCAAGGTGCTCAGAAAAACAATGAAAATATATTCAAACATGTAAAGGACCTTTTATGAATGCTTTTGTAGGAAAGAATTCTTTAACTATAGACATTGCTTTTATGGACATTTTTTAAGACTGTTTTAAGTTCTTTTAGTAGGTTTTAATATACATGATTTTTTATGCCTCTTTTAGCATTGACTATCGTTAAATAGCTGACCTCGTTGACCTTTGAATGAGAAGTGGGTGTCATGTCTTTTAGGATAGTCCCATCATGTACATACTAGCTACATACATTTTGTCTCATCCACACAATATACCGGTCCTACACAAGTGACCTTCTACCTAGTAGCTTACTTCTGTCTGTTCGACACCAGGCTTTCGGTACCCTATCTTAATCCCTGTACCTGACGTACATAAAAATGTCCCCTGGCACAACAGATTTGTTCTGTATAAGGGTCACCACTTTTTTTCATCCATGGCCATCAGCCAACTGTGCATGATCATTTTTGTTTAGGAAAGGAGTAGAAAAGGAGTAGCGAATGTTTTCAAAACATATCAATTTTAGAAGAAACCCTGGAGTGACCACTTTAGTATAAAAGACCCTCACTCCCCCTTACAGAGCACAGGAGAATTCCTTCCAGGCTGGACTGAGACTCTGCAGGCTCATCCTTTGACTGGCAGAGACCTGACATCCCTTGATGGGGTGCCATCCTTGACGCAGAGACGGGGTCCTTCATTCAGAACCATCAGGTGAGGGGTTACCACTTTCCAGGGGGATTCTTGGCTCCATTAGGATACATCCTAGCACCTATATACACATGCTTCATCTACATATCTAGGCTAGGTACATTTAGGTAGGCTACACGTCGTAGGAGTACACCAATGCTATTGTGTTATATAATCTGCTTTTACTACTATGGTAGAAAATGTATCTATTATTTACTATATTGTTGCTAGCGATCCCATTTCTCGGCTCCTGTCTTTTGATTGTCGCATCAAATATGTTTCATACTAGACTTACGCTTGATCAATAAATAATTATTGAAACCGCATCAATCGTCATTCTATGTGTATTCTGAGAAAAGTAAGCACGAGTGACTGAGCGAAAGATACCATATTGTTTTCCATGATATCCGGGGAATCAGGGTTGTCATGTTCAGTGATTGCCAGAAACTACCTACACCGCTGTAGAATACGGGGGGTAGTAGTGGCACAGTAGTACTAGCTGGTCTAACAGCTGACTCATCTTTTGGGGGTCTCCAGAGTCTGTCTGCGCGCCAAGCCCTCGGTTTAGGTCATCCAAAACGCGCATGTCCTGTGGGGTCCTAGGAACTACACGACAACTTAGGTAGCACTTTAAAAACATGTCCAAGCCTTGCCACTGCAGCCTGTAGTGCAGTTTTAAACTGCCATTGGACAAGGCAAAATAAACCTTTTGACAGGCCTAAACCTTCCTTTTTTAATACTTATAAGTTATCCCTAAGTAGGCCTTAAAAACTCAAAGAGCATTGTATTTAAAAAGTAGGACATATATACTTAAATGTACTGATAGTGAAAAACACTTACAGTCATTTTTCATTGTTGTAATGCCTATGTCTCTGATTGACTAACACTGGGTTTTCTCACTAAATATAATAGGTGCTAACTGTAGATTGGGAGCAGATAAAGATATGCTGTTTACACCCAAATGAATTGTAATTTAAAATCCTCTTTAATGGTGAAGTCGGATTTTAAGTTACGAGTTAGAAAATGCCACTTTTAGCGTTGGTTGCTGTTGGAACACGGAGGGTATCGAGGCGATTTGTTTATTTAAAAAGAAACCCAAAGAGGCAGATTCTTTTTACCTCTGCGACAGCTTTTGAACTAGTATACTGTACAAAGAGGCAGAAGGAATAGAGAAGTAACACTGTTGTTCTTGGTGCAACACGTGCCCTGATGATGGTCTCAGTGATTTGTATGATATGAGACCGAAACGTCGACGATACGACACTTCTTTGTAAATAGAATCCCTGTCCTTAAATATGTATATAGTTGACGAACAATATGTATATATGGTAGATATGTAAATACTATCCATATTGTATACAAAAAGTGTCAGTAAGTACTGTACATGCCAAAGAACTGAGTAACAGTACATCTTTTGTGTTGCCGTATATGGAATGTCATATGATTTATACGTATGCAAATGAAATACAATTTGACATCTATACTACTATAATAAAGGAAGAACTTTCAGCCTTTGAGGCGGGTAAACTCGGGAACCACAGCGCCAATCCACTCACCCGATACACCGTTGGAATCGCCAGGGTGTGTAGATGGTTATAGGCTATATAAAGTTTTTTTTAAAAATGTTATTTAAAAAATTTACAGTAAAAAAAAAAGTAGTCCCTCCGAAGTAGCGCCGGCCGCGATGTGCGTGCTCACGTTAGGAGCGCAGGGAGGAGCGGCGTCCAGGAGCGCCACGAGGAGCGGCGGACATGGCGCGGGGGAGGAGCGGTGACGTGAGGAGCAGCAGACAGGCCAGCGGCGGTGCGAGCAGCGGACAGGCTGGAGGAGTGGCGGCTGAGGTAAGGGAGCGGCAGACATAGCGCGGGGGAGGAGCGGTGACGTGAGGAGCAGCAGACAGGCCAGCGGCGGTGCGAGCAGCGGACAGGCGGGAGGAGCGGTGCTGAGGTAAGGGGACCCATGTTGGGTCAGGCGGGGGTCGGGGCAGGCGGGGGCGCGGGCTACTGGACAATGTCGGGGCGGGTGGGAGTCGGGGAAGCCTGTTGCTCCCGGACAAGGTCGGGACGGGTTGCTAGTAATGCAATAAAATAGTTAATGAATTGTATGTATCTCTCGAGTGCTTTGGAATTCATGTTCACAGCTGTGACAATATTTGATAAATTGTAGAAATAATATGGAATAACTCCTTCAGGAACATTTTTCTATTGTTAATTTTAGAAAGTTGCCATTTTCTTACCCCAGCCAATTATGCCTTTCTGCCAGTGTCATGGGTCACATGACTATGAATGGTTCTGCTGTTGGGGTTTGTATAATGCTTCTAGACAGTGACACAAAGGGGGCTTAGGTGTGGACAGAATGGGCCATTCATACAGGATGGCAGGGAGGAGATGTGCCTAGCCTCTCTTACACTTCAAAGGGCTTTGTCTACAGCACATACACCAAAGGAGCTGGACACTAGTCCTGCCCTGTCTTTTGTCACTCTGGACAGTTTTGATCCTTGAACAGTGGAAGGGGAAAACATTTTCAGAACCAGTTTTAGGGATAGGACAGGACGTCTCCACACACAAAGGCTGGCACCAGGTATACATATTAGACCTCCATAGACAAACATTAGAACACTCCTGGACCTGTGGAAGATTCAGACGAAGGACTGCCCTGCTGCCAGTGGACTGCCCTTCTGTTTGAA